>NC_137713.1:6764768-8043934 GCF_964034855.1 Anser brachyrhynchus | reverse complement strand
TGGGTATATGAGGTTTTCAGGAGCTGAAGATCACTGGGAAATGTTTTCACTACATCTTCATAAAGAATTCATGATAGAAGTTAATTTCTCCTTGTTCTGCATCTCTTCTAGGGCTTACCAGGCTCTCCAGGACAACCCGGGCCAAAAGGCTCCAAAGGAGACCGAGGAGAGAGAGTAAGGTTTTACATATGTGGATTGATTCCCAGCAGGATCTGGGTTAATGCCTTAGAAATTACATACAACAGGTCTTTCAAATTCCATGGGACTGCAGCCATGACCAAATTTAAATGCAGAGTTTCTAGGTCTTCTTCAAAAAAACAAGATGAGGGGTTACTGAACAGATAAAAGGTTGAATTGCTTGCACAGAGTCTGGTGTTCCTTAAAGAGATGCAGGTAGTAAATCCCTGGAATATTCAGCCTGGCAGAAGCCAGCTTTCTTCTGCCAACCAAAGCTCTTTAGTCTGGAGTATGTTAGATGGTCCGACTTCTTCCATCTGTGACAGTAACATGGTAAAACTCATCAGACTTTTCCTGAACCAAAGCCATTCCCCAGGTTAAATGATGCTCTTAATATGTTTAGAAAATGTGCTATACCTCAGTCCTTGATGGGCCTTGAAGTGCTAATGACTGTAGCAAGAAGGGCTGTTTGAATTTGTTTCCAAACAGGTGAAGCTTAGGAAATACTGGAGAAAAATCTAAGCAGGATATGTCTGTGTCAGATTCCCAGTCTAGCATTCAGCACCAGGAAGGGTTTAGAAGGCGCTTAGGCCTACAGCTGTTTCTTTTAAGCTTACTCTCCAAAAGGCCGTGGTCTTTGAAATTGCCTCATGAAGCACTAGGCACACAAAATCATCTGAGAACTTAGTACATGGTGGAGGGTCATTCAGCAATTAGATCTGCCAAATGTAGCAGTGGGCACAGATGGGCTACGGACCATTACTAAGACCCTACTGTGGAACAGTGTCAAAGAATTAAAGAAAGATGGAGAGGAAGAATGTTGGCTGGTACCTGTAAAATGTTGTGTCTGCAGCAGTGACTATGTAGCAACAGCCTTGTGCCGTAGGAAACAAATTCCCTGTTCTTCCAAGTGCCACTTTTACTGCCACGTCAATAGATGGAGGTGAGTGTGGGGGTCACTGTCTGCAGTGGGTGGCTATGGGTGATGTGCTTCCCCCATCTGACAGCGTCTCCTTTTCCCCTTCATTTCTGCTCTTCCAATCCAAAAGGCAGAGGGAAGTCTGAAAGAGCTAAGAAAGGCAAATACAAATTGGTTAACTCTAGTGTGATGACTTTCCAAATTCATGAGAATAACTAGTGACAGACTTAGGTTACGTTCCTCCATCCAGGCTGTGTGTAGGGTGAGCAGGGCCCAGGTGGCTTGTTTCTCCTGCAGCACTTCACGTCAAGGAGAAGGGGATATCTGAGGGTAGAGTGCACAGGCTTTCAAAAAGCTCAGTTTTATTTGAGTATCTTTGCACATTTTTGGGGGTGCTTTGTTCCTGCTCTTGCATAAAAAATCACCTGCAGCCACCTGAAAGATAGAGACCATTTTAAGTGACACTTAGTATTATTTTAATAACAATTTCCTTGTGCAGATCACCCACTTCAGGCATTTATTTTCTTCACTAATAGATTAGGCTCCGATGCATTTCTGGAACCAGAATTTAAGGTTCTAACAGAGACTAAAACCTGAACTGATGAGATTTCAGAACAGGTAGCTACTACAGCTCATTGCCATTAGATGCTAATTTTCAATTTAAAAAGAAAAAAAAAAGGAAAGAAATGAAAAGAAAAAAAAAAAGAAAAAGAAAAAAGCATGGTATATGGCAAAGCATCAAGTTTCCATCCGGGAAACTGATAAGAGCTCTTCCTCAGTGATTCATTTAACATTGTGCTTTAGTTTGTGCTCAACCATATCGCTAAGACTATCACTATACTTCCTTTGAACCAAAAGCTGTGTTGTACTGTGTCCATTCGGTACAGGTGCATACTTTAGACTCTGATTTCATTCCCTCCTTGTTCAGAATCCTAACTCTCTTTTTAGGTTTGGGACAAATGAGATTTTCAAATGTCACAATGCCTTGCTAAGTAGAAAAAGTAAATTCTATTTCCTGTCCTTTCTTTGTTAGCATGCAAAGCAAAGCTGATAGCTTTTTCTGGCAGAATTTCTGTAGGATGTTCTGTATGCTTTTTGTCTTTTGTGAGTGTGGATTTGAATGCTGGTTTTGACAACTACATGCTGCAATTTGGGTTTGGTGGATACAAATTAGGGCTAGCTTTACACAGAGCGGAGGAGCTGTGCAGCTGCAAAGAAAAGCAGAGGAGGGTTGACAATATCTATTGAGGTATGAGAAAATGTTATTATACATTCTTCCTGCTTAATCTCAGAGAGAACAGATGTAGAAGAGACCTGAAGCAGTCTGAGCACATCCCCGGGATGGCACATCTACATGCATGCTGCTTGTGATCAGCTTCTGTTCATCGTATTCTTAAACAGTGCCAGTGAGGGATGCACCACATCATCTCCAGGCAGTCTTCAGAGGTACAGGTCTTGAGGGCCTGGGATGAAAGATATATCTAACGTTCAGCCTAAATATCCTTTGATCCACTTTAAGCTGATAACATCCTTCTCTGTTCCTCCTGGACACAGAGAACAGCCTGGTTATGCATTTTCAGTGTGTTGTTATGTCTCCGCTCTGTGATTTGCTGCCTGCCTGCGCTTTTTCGCAGCCCTTACTCCCTCCAGTGCAGAATCCGAGCATTTCCCTTTGAAGGCGCTCAGAGCACCTGACGAACTGGGCCTTCCTCCTGGTGCTCCTCCTGTCGATGTGGGCCTTTGTGTAGCGCTGGCTAGCTGCGCACTGCACAGGTCTCCACGGTAATGGTTTTGAGATGCCCGAGGCCCATTTGTGTTACGCAAAGCAGCAGTTGGATGGACAGAGGAACAAAAGCAGCTCTCCCTTTTTGGCAAATGCTACAAAGAGCTGCCGCCAGCTAGATAGTTTTTTAGGAACAAAAGGATGGGTTTGTTTCTGTGTGTGTTTAGGGGAGAAGAGCCAGGTTAAATACGTGGCTGTTTCATCAATAGATTTCTAAAGATGCTTTTAAATTTTGCCTCCTCTTCTCCTGCTCCTGCTTTCTCATGAAATAATCTATAACTCTTCTCCTGGTCGGTGATTCTGCCCTGCCCCAGGGTTGGAAACTAAAGCTATGGAGGAAAACAGGGAGAAAAAAGCTGCTCGGTTTGATGGCATTTCATACCACCCCAAACCAACACATACCATTCCAAAGTGCTTCAGTTTTACAAAAAGAAAAAGAAAAAAAGAAAAAAAAGATGAAGCACTGAGAAGAATGTGAAAATTAGCACAACAGAAAAAAGAAACAAATCAACCAAAATACCTTACGTGTGTTTTGATCAGTAGCGGCTGGGGTTAACAGGGGGATGTGTGTGAGCAGGAGGCAGATTAAATCAGCGCTTGGTGGGAGTCCTAGGCTCTGTTTGCTGTCTGGGGCAGCATCAGCCTGTCCGTTTTACTAGAGAGAAGAATGCTGTATCGTAAGAAACAAATCTCCAGCCAAATTCCTTCCTGCTATAATGTAACTGACTGCTGTAAAGTTCAAAAAATTGCTAATCATCTTACTGAGAGGGTATTGAGCGGAGTAGCTCTGTATTGAATCAAACTTCTCCAAAGTGTGATAGGATTTGGAGCTGATGCTTGACAGAAAACCATGACCCTCTTTTGCTGTCTCTAAGTGATAATGTCAAGGGAAAGGAATTTTTTTTCATATTATCCCAAGTTTAAGGTTTTTCATTAAGCCATCTTAATTCCACTAGTAGAAATGACACTATGTTCTTGTCAAATGGAAAAATATCTCCTAATGACACTTACTTTATTTCCAACAGGGGCAAGCAGGTCTGACTGGAGAGAGGGGCATTAAGGGATTTCCTGTAAGTGATGCACTTGAGGGTGTGTGCAAGACCCAGATGGTTTTGGTGCCTGCCTGGCACACCTGGCACCATAAACACCACCTAGCTGGACTGCAGCTGGTTCAGCCAGCTCTCTCAGACACAACAATCAGGTCAACTGTCTCCAGCTCAGAGATGTGCTCAATAGGAAGCCTTACCTTAGTGTTGCTCTGCAAATGAAACGTACTCTTCCTGCATGTTAGGCATAGCACTGAAATGCAGAGTGTATCAGACCGATCTGATGGGCTTTCTTCACCTTGGGGTGCTTCAAGGGATAGAGCTGGTGCCCTGCCAGCTGCGGGTCTTGGTCCCAAAGCTAGAAGTCAGTAATTAAAATAAGTCATCACAGAGGACAGAGCAGACAGATTCCCATTGATTTAGTTAGGTGGGGCGAGTGCTGGCTTTAGGCTCTCTTAGAGAGAGACTGCACAGTGCAAAGCAAGCTAGCATCTCTGCTCCGCAGACTTACCTGGCTGGCTTCTGCTAATGGTATGTTGTCAACAGGGCAGTCAGTGGCATACAGTGGAGGAAAGGACTGGTGACTCGAGTCCTGCTCTCCAGAGGTGGAAAGCAGTGGTCGTGAAGGCATCACACCAACAGAGGAGATGTGCTTGCAGATCCCCCTCCAGCCAAAGCTTGGCAGACAGAAGCCTCCTCCCTGCCCTGTGAAGGTCCTGGCACTAGCAGAGCCCAAAGGTGGGCACTGTTAACTCAGAGTACATCAGCTGCTCTCAATGCCCTCTTGCACCTTGATCTGCCAAGCTGAGCTGGAAATCCTTTAATGAGATTAAGAGACTTGGCCAAATGATTCCTTGGCGATAGCTGAACAGACACACAGAGGCCTGCACAGGCACCTGTGGCTAGCGTGCAAACAAGCCAGTGGATTGAAGGTTGGCTGAAAGTGAGCAAGTGGAGCAAGTTGGTTGTTTTGACTGACAGCATCCAGAGAGCTGCTTGTTTCTCTGGGAGGTTTCTCTTCACCCTTCCTTAATTCCATCTCATCGTTTTGTGCAACTCCCACAACCTTTTCTTCAGTCCTGCCTCCCATCCCCACTCCCTGCTTTGCAAATATCTCAGGGATGTCAAACAAGTCTGAGGAGCCCAGGCATTTCCACTCTGTTTTATTCAGCAATTTGTTAGGCTTTTCCTCTATGTTTAGCTTGTGGTTTAATCTCTTCGTGTCTTTTGTTCTTTGGGAAATGCACGAACTTCCTGGTTAGGGGGAACATCAGACCGATGTTCACAGCACGTAGGGATCTTTGTTCAAGAAAAGCTTAATGAGCATCTTCAGAGGCAGAAAGTGATATGACTAATTAATGAAAGCAGAATGGAGGATTTTTATGGTCTAAATCAAAGATGTGCCTATGCATGTTTGGGGGAGGGGAACAGTGTTTTTATCTCAGTGTTGTGGCCTGAAACATTGCTTGCTGAGATTTGTGGCAGGGCCAGGCCATGGCAGTGAGCCCCTCCTGCAGCTTGGCCACCCCCAGCCGAGTTCATCGATGTAAGAAATAAGGGGGACCTGCTGGGACGCTGGTGGGAGCCAGGACAGAGCTCATGAAGTGCCAGGCAGTCAGTTTGTTTGCTGCTGCTTCAACTCTTCTGCCTTTAATTTGGTCCTTTGGAGGGAAGGGATGCAAGTAATCCTGGACAGCATCCTCAGTCATATGGAGACAAATTTCTCTTTCTTGTTTGTTTTAGGGTGAACCAGGCAAGAAGGGTGAGGAAGGGGATAAAGGTGCTGATGTAAGCATGTATTTTTATTGTTTTGTTTTTGTTTTTTGTTTTAACTTTACTTTTTATCTCTTTACTGTCTTTTAACCACATTCCCTCTGGCAGGCTGGTTTGAGAGGGGCAAGGGTCCTGTCACAAAAGTGCAGCAGAAAGAATACGAATCTTGGCAGCAGGAAGCCCATCAGGATGGGCATACACGCCACTGTTCCAGTTTATAAGACAACAACAGGATGGTGCTTTCCAAACAGTTTCGTGGTGTCCCAATGAAGGGAAAGCCCAA
Organism: Anser brachyrhynchus; assembly: GCF_964034855.1. Lineage (NCBI taxonomy): Eukaryota > Metazoa > Chordata > Aves > Anseriformes > Anatidae > Anser > Anser brachyrhynchus. The sequence continues at coordinate 8,037,953 of NC_137713.1, read as the reverse complement.
GTAACTCCCTGACATTCAGAGTAAATGTCAGAGGAGAGCAAAACCTGTTTGCCAGGTAGTGCAGTTGGTAGGCCAGGTAGTTATTAACATAAGCTGCCTGGTATAATGGTTTGACACAGATATACACCCTGGGTTTGGCCTACTGCAAAAACACGAACCAAAGTGAAAAGTTTGGCTTTGAGCCAGAGGCTCTGCAAGTGTGGGGTATAACTGAGGAGATTTTCTATAAATAGGAATTTCTCCTGCATTCCTACTTAATCCTTGCAGCTTATCTCACTTTTTTACTACTTCTCTGTTTTTTAAGCATTCACACTTAGTTTGGTGTTATTCAGCCAATATCATGAACAAGAAGCCTATTCCGCTAACATGTACTGATGTTAGTTTTCTTTTCCTTTTTGCAGGGAGAAGGTGTTCAACAACTTCGAGAAGCTCTGAAGATTTTAGCTGAGAGGGTATTGATTCTTGAGCACATGATAGGAATTCATGGTAAGCATCGCTAAAGTTTTCTTTTCGAGACAACTGGGACTCTATTCAGGCAGCTGCTTGATGGTGAAATATCCTCCCAGTCTCCTAAGCTCTCTGTCAATGTCAGAAGCTGTCTAGTATCTATTTAAGCAGCCTTCTCAAAACTAGGTATGCAGCATGACTTAAAGGATGCTTGCAACTGTTGAGGACCTACAGCTTCCGCCACCTGCCCTAGTTACGCTGGCTTTACCCCAGCAGATGAAATGACCCCCCTGTGATAATTTTTATTTACAATTCAGACTGAACAGCGTCTTAATCCATGCTGCGCCCATGATCACCTACCAGCATCTCAGGGAGGTTGCTTGTTCAAGCTGTTAGGCAAGATCTTTTAATGCTGTTAATAGTGTCCTCTAAGTCACCTTAATACCACTGAGGCTCTTGCCTGGTGTAGCTCTATAGTTTACAGAGAAAGTCCTAACAGTGCTGCAGGTTACCCGGAAAACAAATGATCCATGAATGTCTTGCCATTACAACTTACATAAAACCTATTTTCATGATCACAGTTAAAGAAAGTCTCACACGTTCTTCGTTCAGATAGAATGTAAGTTTTCTGTTGAGGCTATTTTCTCTCCCATCACTGTTACAGCACGTGGCATCACCCCTTAAGAGTGTTTTCTCCCCTTAACCAGTGTGTGGGATCATACAGTCATCACAGGTCAGACTTCTCCCTTCATGCTACTTTGAGGATCAAGTCTTGCACAGCTGCCAAAGTTGCTGTGCCAATTTCTTCCCTTCAGAAACACAGCAGTGGCAAAATAATACGACTTGGATCTACTATCCCAGCCTTTGAGAAACAAGCCTGTTCTTTGGCACTAAGCTGAGCATTTCTAACTAAGTCCCCCGGCACTTTTCACACTGTAACAGATCTGTGGAACCTCATTCCTGGCCTTGCTTGTAAATCGAGCTGCTACCACACCTTCCTTCAGATCAGCATCCGCCTTTATTATGAAGTGGCCTTTGGATATTTACGTGGCAAACACATAGTTAAACTGTCCAGAGATTCCTAAGCAAGTGACTTAAAGCACTCCTGTTATGATGCAGTAAGGCAGCAGGCTCTGAGAGCCCACGAGCCACTTCTGGAGCCAGCACGGTGCTCAAATGAAAATGCCATTGGACACGTCAAAGAGAAAATAGTGTCAATGTAGAGTGCTACATTATGTGGCTGAACTGGCTTCGGTCTCTGCAGTGCTCTGCATTGTTCGATGGAGATGTGTCTTTTGGAGGCCCAAAGTACTATTTCCAGAAGCAATGGGCAGCAGCAGCAAGAGCTTTTCGGGAAATCATGAATCACGAGCCCATGATTTAACCGCAGTCACCCTGACCTTACCTCTGCATTACTCCTAGTTTGCTTCAGCTTTTCACTAGATTTTATAGACCAAGGGCAGGAAGAGATGTTTTTATGCTTATTTGCTTTGACATGATGGAAGTACCAGGAGGATGCCCATTAGGTTACCTAGGCAGCAATCCATGCCTAGCCTGTACGTTCTTCTGGTAAGAGTAGAAGGGGAACCTAATCTGTAAGTACAGTCAGTGAATTTCACAGAGATACAGGACCCAGGGTCCGGCCCTCCATGGTCTTTTTCTTTGTACCTCCATTTATACTACTATAAAGCAAAAAAAAAAAACCAACAAAAAAACAGCTCTTTGGGCAGCTTATATAGACACTGGGTCTTGAACTGGGGGACAGATGTCAGTTTGCCCAGCAGAGCTGCCTTGTCTACCAATTTTATACGTTATATTTGGCAGTACCACAGCAACCAGGCGTGTGGTGCTGCTATTTTGACACAGTTATTTCAGCAAACCATTTTTACTGACAAATACATATTTTCTGTTATTGTTCGGGATGGAGATGAGTTTCTTATATCCATATATATATATACACTATATACTGATGTAAGTATATCAACAAAAGTGGATGTTTCTTTAATTGTATAGTGTAGTTTAGGCCATGTTTAAGTACCTCTGTTGCATGTCTTTATATAAATAGTTCCCTTTTTATCCAATAATACAGTATAGGTAATTATATTTTTACTCTGTGCTTTTGAAATAGTTCCATTCTTTAACTTAAGACATATTGAGGCCCTACAAAAATACCACTTAGAAAAAAAACTTGGAAAGTAAGGCATTTTTTTTCCTTGTGTTCATCCCTGTATGTGACTATGGTTAAAAAAATAAATAAAAAACTGAAAAGATCTAAAATAACAAAATAGGATTTCCCTGAGCATAGACCTCCCTGCAGTGAACAGCACCACAAGTTTAAATCACCCAGCACCAACTATCTGGTCAGGTTCCCACCGTAGGTGTCAGGAATTTTACCACAGGTTCCTGGGTAGCCCAATTCCACCCAGCTTTAGAAACCCACGCAGAAATGCCAATCGCATGCTCTCATTTTCCCTAGAAACTTCACAATCAACGTGGTTTCCAAAACCACAGCCACCCAAGCAACAAGGCAAAACATACCAGCAAACAAACCTCTGCTCTGCAATGGGAGGGCAGCTTGAATTATCTGGCCTAGCAAACTGCAGAGAGCAGCCCAGAAGGACACGAGAAAGCCCAAATTGTTTGGCACTGTTTATTTCCAGCAAACACAGCACAAATTCTCCTGCAGCTAAGCGCTCCCTTGAAATAGAAATGCTGCCTCATGTGAATGAACCAAGACTGGGTGTCTGGCTTGTGAGGTTGAGCTCTTGGCAGGGAAACCCGCCCATGTCCAGCTCTGAAGGCAAAAGGAAAAAGAAACTGGGGCATTCCAAACGATGAGGCAGCGTCATGCTATCAGCATCTGTTGCCAACTGCTGGGAAAATAAAAGCGTGGCCGTAGTCAAATGTATATTTAGCTTTGTAGGGCAGAATGCGGTAGAAAGAGGAGGTGTATGTTAACACGAGGCATGCTGGGAGAGTGGACAGCTAATATTTATTTCCAGTTTTATTGCTAATTTGTCTATAGCCTCGGGTGGCTCAAGCCTTTCAAAATGTGCACCTTTACAAGGAGTGAAATGGTACTTACACCCCCAGGAACAGCACTTCCTTGTGACCACTTGGCAATGCGTTATCCTTCAATAACAGGAATCTGTGGGCAGTGCTGAGTAGTAGTTGTAGCCCAAGGTAGATTATGATCAATAAAATAACAGTGCTTTGTAAATGGAGTGACAAACGGGAACAGGACCTGCTGTGCTGTGTGCAGTAACAGCATTTACCCTGAGGAGTTTATACAGAGCAGAGGGAAAAGGCCTAATATTGGAGTAGGATGATGGCAGCAAATATAGAGCCACAGTTCCTCGGTGGATGGAAAGCCATCAGGAGGGACAACACTTCTTCCAGAAGAGGCGTCATTCAAAGGCCCATTTACTCTTTCCTTAGCCTCCCCTTTTAAATAGCGCTCTCCCGTGACTTTCTCTCCTTACAGACTCTTTGTCTTCCATTGAGCCAGGCTCTGGACAAGATGTGATCCCGGGTTCCCCTCTGCGAACCAGCATCAAGATCAAACGTGGAGGACCCCAGCAGCCGCAAGCCTACCAGATCCTCTCTTCACTGCTGGATGACGGTGAAGCCAAAAGGAGAAGTAATCGGATGAAGTAGGAGCATCTGCGTGTCCTCCGTGCCGGTTCACCAGTTAAAGATACAGTATCCCAGTGCTTAAGTGCAGAGTGCAAATGAAGTGGGTAGGAGGCTGTAGTGCTGGCAACTGGATTTCCTTACCTGTCCAACACTATGCCCTTATTGCAGGGAATGTCTTATCCATAGCTCAGAGAGGGTCTTATGAATGTTTTTCTTGATTTTGTCATTTTTGCCTTTGGAATACCAGGTGGCAGGTATCCTCAGAAGCTGTCTACAGAAGTGACACCTCCTGACTGTGTCTCCAGCGTTTAATCCTCCCCTTGTTTCCCCACAGCTCTTGCAAGTCACTTCAGTAAAGCCCTGCTTAACTGAGTGAGACAATCAGTCCCACTAGACTCTAAGCCAAACCTTAGTCTTGTCCGTTGGTATAGTTGGTGGCATCCGCTTTTATTTTATGTGGTGGTGTCACCCTGACGGTACCAGTACCGCTTTCATAGGCCATTAAAGCAGTCTCACCTGCAAGGATTTCTTTTAAGCAAAGAACAAATTGGAAAATTCAAAGAACATTTTAAGCTGTTACTCTGAAAATTCAGATTATTGTTTGCAATTTACCATCAAAATCTTGGCTTTTCATGTTGCTGATTGCATGTGAATGGCATTATTTCTATTTGTGACAGGCTGAGCAAGGACTTTTGATGAAAATGTTCATGGCGTACATTGACGCTCTGTCTTCAATGAGATTAGACTGTTTCTGTGAAAATTTAGAGCAGTATGTATGAGGTATGATGGAATTACAAAAGAATTTTCCCGTACTGTGTTCAGTTTGTGCATACATCCAGAGCAAATTAATTTAAGTAGTAGCAATAACTATTCACAGGAAAGAATACTGCACAATAGTTTCTTAATTCTATATCAATAAGGAAAAGTATTTTCACTTTTCTTTTTTTATTATTCTGTGGGTAAATCCTTGTCATTTGAATCTGGAGACAGTGTAATAGCAAATCACAGTCTGTGGAATTAGTCTTGTCAAAAGCTTATCTTGCACTGAGGAGCTAAGTACAAAGTCATTTTGCTTTTTGCAATAACAAGTTTTTGGGGAAAGTCCCAGCGTCCAGGTTTAAGAGGTTGGACCTGCCCTTCAGTGACAAATGAATCACTGCACCTGCTGTGCAAACCAGATTGGACAAGTCATTCATGGAGACAGTGAATTTTCTTAGAAAGGGTAAGACTAATCAACAGAACCAATGGTACTATATTTATATGTATATATATTTTTAACTGTTCTGCCAAGTTTTCAAATTCTGCCCAGAACAAAAGTGAGCAAATTTTGTGTTTTTCATTTTATGGTGTCAGACATGTAAATTGGTCTCATTCTGTCTGGTTCCTAGTGCAAGATACAGATAGCTGAAAAAGACAAACTATACTCCTACAAGTATTTCTGTCAAAAACTGTTGCAGACCAACAACTGTATGGTCCACGAGTTCAGGAACCCTCATCGCCCAAAGTGCTCATCCTAAGGTAAAAACAGAAACACGTGCTACACTGGAAATGAGCCTTAAAATGAAGGAGCTCTGCCAGCCCATTTGCCATGCGTTAAATTAACTTTCTGAATACATTGTAAACATACAGAAGACATCACAACATCCAAATCTTTCCTCTGAAGAGCATTATATTTTCAGAAATAGGGTAAAGGCTACTCCTGAACGACTGAACTTACCAGATGGGTTCATTTGGCCCTGTTCTTCAGAAATCCAACCATCCCTCTCAAAACACACAAAATGGTGCAAGTTGATGCTGAGCAGGCAGCAGAGAAACTTGTCCACATAGAGAAGGTTTTTACTGCTATACAGCTAAATAAAAAACAGCCAGGGCTTAAGCTGGCTTGAAGGCTGCAGTACATGCACTTACCCTGCGTTTGAATCCTCACACTGCTTGCCCAGTGCCCGTGGTGGGACCTGGTTCTGCAATAAATCTGTGTAGTTCACGCTGTACTTCTGTGTACTCAAGTTTTCCTTTGGACATTTCAAAGAAACAAGTCCAAAGCCTTGCAAAAGTTTTGGGAGTTGAAGGCAAGGTATAGTCAGGTGCTCTCTTTCCCCAAGACTCCAACTTTTGAAGCGAATGCAAAGGTTTGCCAAGAGCTGATGCTCTGGGCTCCAGTATTCCTTTTTGTACCTGCACTCTGAATTATAGATTGAGTGTGATATAGTCAGAAGATAAGAAAACAAGTCAAAACATCTGAGTCAAGCAGGTTACTGAGCTCAGGCAGTGGTCCTGTATTCATAATCCTTTGAGGAGAAAGTCTCTTGAACACATTTGAGTTTCAAATCCAGCAGTAACTCTAAATCCAGTGCTACTTCTAATGACAGCACGTATATAAACAATGTGGAATTTAATTAGTGCCTTTGAGAAGGCTGGCGACCAGCTCTCAGCCTAAACCTCACAAATCCAAGCGGCTCAACTTCCCAACATGCAGCGACTGACTGAAGTGCTGTTCAGCAGGTCACATCCCCGCATTCACTGTCTTGTGGGGAAGAGTTTGAAGGGGGCTTGGAGCATCTGCTTAGCACAGCTGAGCGTGGTGCAGCCACTGATACATTCCTGGAATAATCTTTCCATTTAAGAATTAAACACACAAAAAGAGGTCTCCCCAGTTACAGGCTGATTGCCATGTGGGAACTGAGAAGTACTTGATTACCTCCTTGTTGAACAGGGACTAGCTTGGTCTTGCTCATATGGCCATTACAAGGCACAGCATGTGGGAGATAGCCCCCTATGCCTACCTGCAGGCATTGGAAGGTCAGACCCTGAAGACTGAGGAGAAATCACAGTGCAAGGTAAATGTCTATGCGGGGCAGGTTGGTGCAAGCTAGGGGCACTCACTGCACTAAGAAGCTTTTCTTATGGCCCTTTCAGGAGCTAAACTAAACCAAAGCGATCTTTAAAAAGGGAAACAGCAAAATTTGTTTCACTGGTGCTGCAGCTACAGGGTTGAATTTGGAGGAGTACAATGGGGCCTTTTTCATGTTTCTGATATTCTGGAGACTTCACATTGAATTGAAAGAGAAATTTTTCTTCGTCCAAGTTTGTCTTCATGAATTCAAAGCTATTGCATTAGGTTGATGAGTACTCTCTTCATTCATACTGACTGGGATTTGGAATTTTTAAATTAAGAAATTATTTAAAACAAATAACTGGCAAGATGATGGGAAATTTAATTGAAGTTGTTTGCAATTATTCCTGCCAAGCTAACTGTCACAAGATTGGTTAGGTTTGTGTTGCAACAGTTTTAATTATTGATTTTTCCAGATTTCTGTATGAGCTATGTCATTTTTTTGCTCCCCACACTTCTTGCTTTTTTTAGCTACATCCCTCTTTTATGTGGTACTGTATCTTTAATTCGGGTGACATTAGATTACACCAACTGGACTTTTCTCTCTCAGCTGGGGTTTCATTCCTCGCTACTTACACAACAGTTGGACCACACTCTTGTGCAGTCCCAATTCAAATATACTTTAAAGGTGAACACAGCCTCATACGCTGACATTAATGATGTTCATGCCTAAGCAAACCACTCCAACCCCATTTTCCATCTTAGGCAGGATACTAAGATTCATTTTAGCCAGGGCATATATGCATCTTGCCATGTCTATGTAACTTAGAGAGTGGATTTATTTTGGATGCGTGCTCATTTAGAAATATATTTTAATGAAATGTTTAGTGCTTTATCTTACATGCATACTGTGCAATACCATAGTGTGTTGTTTTCCTTTTTTCTTCCTAAGACTTCATTGAAATTCTTAATGTTTCTTTGAACTCCAATGTGTTTTTGACTTCGCTCGGTTCTGGTAGTAGAAACGCATTTTCCTTGCCTTGAGCTAACCAGAAGCAGCAGCAGCACATTGCACAACTGACAATCGCTGCAATCTGTGCACCCTGATGTTCACCAGCAATCTGGTACTCTGGGGGAGGTGGAGAATGCTTCTCTCCAGAGTATCCAACCTGCACTTACTGTAAAGAATTGATAGCAACCCAGGGAAATAAGAAAAAAATAGAAGAACCCTCGTCTGCTCCCACCAAACGCCACAATAATTTTGCCATCACCTTCCACAAGAACAGGGACAGGCTATAAAAATCAGATCCAATTCTCCAGCTAGCATGAACGGGTGCTGCTTTCAGAGGAGCCGAGCGTATGGCTCACAGGTGGCTTTCTGAAAGTTTGGCGCTGGGATTCAGGTTCAGTCCCAGTCCCTGCAATGAACTATTTTAATGTAAGAACCTAACCACTGTGACAAAGGCTTCCAAAAGACATTCAGCCTCGGGAATTACTTCTCAATACAATTTAGTGGAAATTCATTCTCTTCCATGTTTACAGCTTCTGTGTTATTCGAGACTACATTCCATTCTGGTGTTTGTTGGTATAGGGGTTTAAACTACTTGCCGTTTCTGTGATTGCTTTGAAACCAAGCAATTTAAAGGTGCTATAATTGTCCACAAAGCACATTCCCACCCATAGAAGGAAATGTTAACTTTTTCACTAGTTATTTTACACAGTATTTTTTTATTTATATCAGTGTGTTTTGTATGTGTGCAAACGGTCCCAGCTTCTCCCACTGTAATAAGCTATACATCCATTTGGTCGTTAATAGGACAGCCATACGCAGCATTTTGCAGTCGTGTACGTTCTGAACTTAGGACAAGAATAACTCTCTTCTGACACGATGAATTCATTTATGGCAGGCTCTGTTGTAAACACAACCTATTTGTTCCACCTCTTGCATGGTTACTTACCTGTTTTCATATTGCTATGTTATTGTTCAAAATATCTATTTCTCTTTATTTGCTATGGGTTTTGTTACTGTATATGGAATGTTTTGTATTCAGCATTTTCTTACAGAGCAGAGTGGGAACAGTATTCAAGAACCCACAAATACCAAAGACCTTTCATGTAATGCACTGAGAAATAAACATACTGTAAATGAGTACGATGTCAGGTGTCCTGTATTTACGGTGTTCACAGCAAGTTCAAGTGAACTGCATCCTGGGGATGCGGGGGAACAGCCAGAGAGAGTACAGCAGTGCTTAGGAGTGGGCATTAAAAATCTGTTGTTACTTGCCACTTGCCGCCCTTCCTCGTGTTTTCTTCCAGTTCAAGGAATGTGATTGTTGAATTTAGGAGCAACAGGTGCCCTCCTCTGCCTCCCTGCAGCCCCCGGTACCTACTGGGCATCGGCGTCCTCCATCAACAGCTGCTTTTGCCTTTGTGCCGTCTCTGAATCTGCCTCTGGGTTCATACAGGCATGTGCACACAGATACACGCCCCCCCCCCCCCCCCCCCCCCCGCCCTGACTCTTCACCTCATGTGACCGTCAGTCAAGGATGTGGTTAGGAACTTCTTTTTTAAAACACTTCCTACTCTGGGAACAGCTACCCATTTAGATACAAGTCCCTGGCTGGTTGCACAGGGAGGCTTTCCCCTGTGAGGGAAGGACCTGGGCTGTGTCTGTCAGAGGTGACAGGTCTGGTTTCTGAACTTGTTTTTGCATCCTAAAGAAAACAAGATGCATAAATTGCAGCTAATTTTTTTTCCCTACTGATCAGATTACATTGTAGATATGCAGATCCCAATCCTGTAGCAAAGGCTGTCTTGTAAACAGTGGGAAATGTCCAGAGAGTCAAGGCCTCCCCCTCATGCAGGTTTTTTTTTGCAACACTGATGAGAACATGCTCAAGGTAACCAGATGCCAGACATTCTCATACAGTGCTTCCCTGGGTTATAATACACGTGTGTATTATAAAGGAAGAGTAAGTAGGGAGGTAACATGACTGGTTGCTATTTCTACCTCTTGGGATGGTGTATACCCAGTTCAGAAAAAAAAAAAGATGACAAGTTGGTTCAAAGATGGATTGGAAGATACCTGACTACAAACTTAAGGAAATAATCTGCTTGGCTTTAAAGAAAGACTGGCAGCCGATGAGGCCCAACTTAGCTACCGCTGTGACTCTGTGCGAGAGATGGAGGGTGACCAACCGCTGTGCCAGAGGGCAGGTTTTTTTGCCCCCCCATTTTAGGATAAGATCAAGCACCCTCAGACAAACCCAATCCCATTTTTTTGATCCACGTGACACACTGGATAGCACATATCCTTTACAGTGTACTAAGGCAAAGGCGTATTGGCCACTGTCTGGCAGATAACACACAGCAGTCCATCCACTCCTTTATCAATGCCAATGATTAACTACTGCAACAATTCGCCGAAGGATGTGCTAGTGCCTTTACTACTAGACATTTTCAAATTAAGTGGATTTTCTCCTCTTAAATGTGCAAGCATGTGTGTACAGTCCAACTCAGAGAATGAATTCATGGAAGCCATACTGGAGGACCAAAATGTTAGAGCTGGTGCCTGTGACGTTACAAATGCCTGGTCTTGAACCTGCCTGTGTTTTGCACACTGTGGCAAAGCACTGGCTAAAAATCTGCTGCTGTTTCACCATCTATACAAAGTCATCAGTGCACGCACATTAGATCGTTTTGTAGCTTCATACTAAAAGCTGAATGCCCTGAGTGCATCTGTAGGACATGCAGCCTTTGCGCAGCCCCCAGAGAGGTCTAGGCTATGACGGGCCAGGGCTGGCTAGGATGGAGAACACCTGGCATCGCTATTTTGGGCTGAGAATGGCCACGTACCAATACAAGCTGGAGGTGTCCCACTGATCCCATGCTACCAGGGTGGAAGGGAAAGGTTGAGTCAGAAAGCCCAGAACTGGCCCGTACGTAGCATCAGTGTGTCTGGGGCAGCGCTTGTGTGACTGTGCCAACAAAAACCTGGCTTACTGGTTGGAGTTAATGTTCAGCCAGTTACACTTTGTGAGGGTTAAACTTCAGACTTCGTTCAGAAAACACACTGAGATCAACAATGCACGATAGGATCTTGGCCGCAACCTTCTCTGTACTCCTCAACCACAAAAATGTCTTCAGAAATGGATAGAGCCCAGGTCTACCTGGTGACAGGAGGATGTGGTTTTATTGGCAAAAAGATCGTAGAGCTCCTGTCTCAACAAGACTACATCAAAGAGGTCAGAGTTTTTGATTCAGGAGCAAGAGAAGAAGAAAAAATCATCCCAGGTAAGACAAGGGCATCATCTTGTATTATTGGCCATAACCCTCCCTCTTTCAAGACAGCTGGTAATATACTGGGGAAGGAACCTGGATTAAACAGACTGCATGGAGCATAACTTCCAGCTTGGGGGTGTTCAGCACTGGACCACATCAAAGCAAAATGCTCCACAGGGAGTAGCAGCAGTTGGTCTATTGCAGGGAGGAGCCAAATCCCCACCAGGGACCAGATATAAGGAGAAACATACTCACTGGGTACCTCACACGGGATCTTGGCTGCCCAGTTGGTTCAGCTCACCCACTCAAACAGCAAAGGGACAAACCCCCATGCTCCTGACCTGCTCCAACCAGTTAGCAATTCTGTGAAGACAACGAAATACCTTACAATAATAGAATCAGTGCTCAGAAGCTCCGTGTCTGCTAGAGATATTGTGAAATAAATTAATAATTGAGAGAAACCTGTAGTCTTACTGTGCTGTGCAAAAAGTGGAAGAGGTGAGGCTCAGTAAATATGCTCCAAGATACTAAATTAATCCATTTGATCATATTCTGAGTGCTGCCTTCTGAAGTTTCACCAGGGCTGATTACAGTGAGATATGCTGGGGAAAAGCAACCCGTTTTACTGGATTTGAGAGCACCCACCCCAAACAAGCCAACACAGCTCACAGTGCTCTGCAGTTAATGGTGGGCGGCCCAAACCCTCAGCCTGCTTCGAATGAGACCCAAAAAAAAGTGACACGGGAGTTCCTATCTGATAAGAGGTATCGATAAAGAGGAGACGGACTTCAGCAAGTTAAAAAATTCTCAGGGAAATGTCACTACCAGAAGTACTTCCTCAGCAGATGAAATCACCATACTGCTTTCCTCGGGCTTCAAGTAACCAGTTGCTTTAAAAGCACCCAAAACTGAAAGGAAAAGCTGTTTAATCATTAAGGAGCTCCTATAATCCCTGCCTTTAGCCCTTAGGCTAAAAGGGCTGATGTTCCTTCTCCTTGGTTCACAGTTTTGTATCTCCGGGCACTGCTCTCTTCTGGAGAGGTGGCACCAAGGGCAAGACAGGAGCCAGGAGTTTTCTTCTGTCCCACAAACTATTCCCCATTTATGCCTGTCGATACAATTATGCCTTTTGCCCAGTTGCACGACTGTGGCAATAGGCAATCTAGCCCAACCTAACCCTTTCATGAATTGGGTTGGGCCCACTGCCTCTTCCCTACTAAGCCCAGTATGTTCTCTTTGTCCCTATCATATTTTCATATTTCACTCTTTTTTTTGATTCCCTTCAGACTCCATTAGTTACAATCAGCTTGTACTCTAATCCTCCAGCGTACTTTGAGTCCCTCCTAGTTTGATGTTATCTGCTGATTTAATGAACAAATATGCCAGGTTCTTGATGAAAACAATAAAAAGCCCCAAATACAGCAATAAGCACTGGAGAGCCTCAGGGCAGCCACCTCCCACAACTGGCAGCTCCCTGGGCGCTGTAACTCAGCCAGCTTTGTGCTCACCCTCATGTGGATTGCTTAGACCACATTTGACTGACTTGCGTATGAGAATGACACAGAGTTTCCAAAGCCCTTCTAAAATCAAGATAGATGACATTGACTTGTTCCACTACATCTACTCAGCCTACTAGCTTGTCGTAAGAACAAAGGAGATTTATCTGACATGATTCATTCTTGCCAGATCCATGTCACTTGCTACTATTCTCCAGGTTATCCCACTGGTGCTTACACACATGTTGTTTAAGTCCTGAAATTCCTGGTGTTGAAGTTAAGCTGCTCCATAATTCCCTGGCTCTTCTTTACCTCCTTTCTAAGCACAGGTGTTTCATTTGCTCTATTTCAGCACCTCCTCCAAAAGTCCTCCAAAGTACCTGATAAAGCAATAAAGCCGCAGTTACATCCATCACCCCATTAGTAGCCCTGGATAACACTCACCAGTGCTATCAATTTGAAAATTGGTCTTGGTGCTTGCCACCTCACTCCTTACAGCTGAGCTCTCGTTGTTCTCTTGTTGGTCTTAATTGCACCAGCTGCCCTACGACAGTGATTAGAAAGAAGCTATATAACACTTCAGCCCAACCTCTATCAGGTTTTTCTTCATGGCTAAGTAGGAGCAAGCTCTCCTCACCATGAGGCTGCTGACCCTCTGCTCCCCTGTCAGCACAGCCTTTCAGCAGGAGTGTCTTCCAGGCAAGTGCATCCTCTCTGCTACATGGGCAATGCCTTTCCCCTCTATTTGTGCTGAATCAGCTCTATCTGTTAATATTAAATATCCTACTGCTATGGGCTAGCTCTCCAAGTCTTGGTGATGCTACTTAAGAAATCAGATTAATGCTTTAGTTAAACTTCTGCCTTTTCCTGTGTCCCATGCTTCTTGGCAAATGCAAACCTAGCATCCTCAGTTTTGTCTCTCCTTTGAATTCACAAGGAATTGCTCTGTTCTTTTATCCCCTTGTACTTACAGTAGTTCACTGAGGGCTTCCATGTCATAACAGTTCCATAGCTGGAGTCACACACCGTTCCCTGAGCTGCTCCTGTGCTTGATCCTTCAGGAATCACTACCCTGATTCCTGACTGAGTGGGGCTCTTCTGGAAGCCCCCAGCCCAGGGCACAGGAGACATCTCTGTCCCAAAGCAGTCCTGTGGCTGCCTGGCTTGCTACAAAAGTCCTGGGGAGCATGGCTTCCTGACCCAGCTTCTTGCTGGCCTATTCCCAACTACAGAAAAAGGGAAAAATCCCACTGAAATATTACAACACCATCTCAAAGCATGAACACTAGTAGTAGATGCCAACTATAGCCATGTATGGAGCAGCTATTTTGAGAGACAAGGGGAAGGGAAAAACAACAAACCAACTTTCTGAATGGCTCAAAGAGAGGAATTTCCTATGAAACTTCAACTGACCTGTTACGTTATTTTCCATCCCCACCTATACTATCTGCAATTTAAATAAAGCTTTGTGCAATGTCCCTCAAGCTTGCTTGGTGTTATTCCCACCATGCTGTAGAAGTTTTCTGCCTTAAGGAAATTGCATGGGACAGCTTCCCCATTCACACGTCCTGCAGCCAGTCCTGCTGCCAGCTGCAGCTCTAGGCGAGCCATCTCCCAGCCTTGCTCAGAGCTATCCTTGGCTGCATGCGAGAGATGTGCAATGACAGCTGCAGTTATTCCGACACACAGTTGGTGTAAACTGGCCAAGTGCTGTGCTGAATTAAACCAGATGCAGATCTGGTTTCTTGGGGTTCAAAAAGTGGGGATGTATTTTTCCCCAGTGTGATGTATTCAAATGGTAGAGTTGTCAGCGTGCTGCTGCTTGCCCTGCTAAGAGGAAAGCTTCCCAAGCAGGATCTTCATCCTGCAAGAAGGTGAGGATGCTGTTTTGTATTTTTTTTTTTCTCCCTGTATTTATGCTTATATTATTCTTCTCCAGCTACCACTCATGTGACAGTGATGAAAGGAGACATTCGAGACTACAATCTGCTCCTTGCTGCCATGCGGGGTGTTCACGTGGTTATTCACACAGCTGCTATTGTGGACTACAGAAACACTGTGCCCTTCTGGGAAATGAAAGCTGTCAACGTTGGGGGTAAGCTCTTTAAAGCAGGCAATTAAATACAGACTTAAATTCACACGGCTCGGTGTGGAGTCATACAAGAGGCTACAACATATGTATCCTCTCTGACTTCGTGCTCCCGTGTCCCCTGATTGTCACAAGCACCACTCTGCTGTGAGATGAGAAAGGTGCACTTCCAGCGGGGAGGTTTCTGCCTATGCCCTCTGTTGCTCAGGGCAGGCTGTGCTGCTCCTCTGCACAGCTGTAAAGCTACATCTCATGAAGTCAGATCTGGAGCCAGATATTGTGCAAGTTACTCTGATCAGGGGTACAACCTTCACTAATAGTACTGATTCAGAACATACTAAATGGTTTCTCTCAGCTACAGGTCTGTGAGAAAGACTGTGATCAAAAATTAACCCCTGTTCTAGATACCTTGTAGCTTTCCTGGGAAGGGTCAGAAAATAGCTACCCTGTACACCCACCAGTGCAAGACACTATCAGTTGAGCTGCATCCATGCTATAAGAGAGTGATGTTATTTTTAATAGTCACAGAGGTAGCAACTGCTACATACCTATAAGCCACACATAACCAAGATCTCCATGACTCCTTCTATCACCAAGAGCTGATTTCATGTTAGGTGCAAGATCTGCTTAAAGAAAACATGTTCATAAATCTGTGAAATAAGTACGGGCTATAAAGATAATGAAATCCCTATTACAGCAGCAATTCCAATGGCACCTTAGGCTGTTAGCTACTAAAATAGTCGTTAACCACAAGGAAACAATTTTATAGATATGTGTGTGTATATACACATACATACTATATATACATACATGCATGCACATCTCACTTGGTTACTGCTTAGGGCTACTCCTACTTTCTGATATATTCAAGGGCAACATTTAAATTCCATCCATTCATTGCTGTAGTTTTCAAAACCAGATGCTTTTAAGAGCTTGTATTGCGTGTGTGTACCAAGAATACCCAGAGCCTGAGGGTTCCTGCTGCCTTTTAATGGCTTTGTGAGATCTTCCTCTTCATTGTCTGCTTGCTATGAGCGAGGTATTTTAGTGCACTGAGGTTTCCACTGATAACAGCAAACTCAGGCAACACCCCTGTTCAGCAAACCAAGCCTCTTGCAGATGCTTGTGACAACCCCAGAACACCCCACAGCCTGTGTTTCTGCAAGGTGACTGGTGGCTGAGTGCCTCTTTGGGGAGCAGATGGAGGTGGCTCAGCAGGAGCCTCATCTGCAGAGACAATCCGTTCTGCACTTGTGCCTTCCCTTGGACGGCTTCATGTGGGCCTCCCCAAACTGAGGCTGCTGCCTTCACTAGGACTGCTTGTAATCTTAAATGCTGAGATTAGTCTAAACTTTTCCATTAATCATAGCAGGTAAAATAATAAAACTGAATTGTATTTGACACCTACTGTAAACTTCATAGAAGAAGGAAAAAAAAGTCAGGACAGGTCAACTACATAATCTTAACTGGCTTCTCTGTGCAGCTCAGGCCACAGAAATTCATCCAATTACTGCCTTAAGCCCAGTAATTTGTGGCTAAATTGGCTATGCCTTTTCAAAGGACTTTTGCCTAGAATTAAGGACTGCAAGTTAATGGGCTATCTATCACGTCTTTCAGCAAGCCATAACGATGCTTAGGAGTATTAGTGTGGCTACGGCTAATTACTAGTGCTGGCAAAAATTTACACCTTTGTTCTGCCTTGTTTCTCCTCTGTTTCAGCCACTGGTTTCTGAATCGTGTTACAGTCTTGACTAGACTGAGGAGCCCTCTCCTAAAAGAATTACTTTTTCCATCTAGTCAGTCTTTTTAATCTGCTTTTTGTTAAGCTGAATGAATTTTAACTCATCTGTTTCCAGTGATATTTATCTACAAGGGTTCTCAGTAAACTTTATATAGTGACAGGCCAATGAAGAAGTAAATTGATTGTTTTCTACTGGGTCTTCCTATTGACTCATGCTCTCTGAAATTATCCTAAGCTCAGGACTTCCTTGATAATTTAAGATCTTGCCTTTAACAACAAGAACAGAAATTGCAAGCCCTCCTGAGCAAGATCTGCAGCGTGACTCAAGGGCAGATCCTGATTAGCCAGGTATGAATAGTGCAGAGACTCCTGGAAACCAGCTCTATGAGCAGCTTCATTTAAGATCTGCCTGATCAGATTTGAAGGCCCATCAATATGCATCCATGGCTTTGTTGTTGTCATTCAGGTTATTGTAGAATCAGCTTGATTGAATCATGATAATTGCAAAACTCCCCCTGGAAGAGTTGCAAATCATTAAAAAAAAAAATAAATCACAAAACCACACACTGACCCACAAGCTCAGCCAGAAGCAGCATAGATACTGCTCTCAGTATTAGTTAACCTGACTGCTGTCTGGTTACCACACTACCTGAAGCAAACCAGTTACAAACAGCTTTCACTCAAGTAGCAAATTCTCAGCTCTTTAAGTTGAGAAACCAAGACATGAGTCACTGGGTTGTCCATAACATGTGCGAACTAATGACACTTGGAACATTGCAAGCTAAGATCAATGCTGGATATTACTATCTTTACTGTCAAATCCGTCCTTATTCCCCTAGACAGGTACTGTTCCCACGTTCCTAAAAAGGAATAAATACTTTTTCTGAACAAAGATGACAAAAACAATAGGGGGTTTTTTGGTGCCAAATTACTCCGCTGTTTCCCTGTTTCAAATGGGAGACTCAGACTAGGACTATATGAAATGTATTATGAGATATTTCTGCCCTTCTTGAACCAAATCATGCTTCAGTTTCATCTGGATTTCATGTGGATTTGTAAGCTGCACTTACTATTTTATTTAACATTTTGTAGCTACCAGGAATCTGTTGCAATGTTTTTCACCCTACAGTCACTTCCATAGAGCAGTATATGCAACTAAAACACCAATTATTTTGCCAGAAGGCTGCAATTCACCATTTGACAGTCTGTCCATGCATCAAAAAAAGATGGACAACATGGAATTTTGCTCTGCCAAGCTGTCAGCTTCTTTTTTGTTAACAACTATTAAGTCAAAGTTATGTCAGTTGCTAATAGCCGTAGAGATTAAGCCACTTTATAGATGAAGATTTAGCTGTGGCTCTCATGTTATGAACCATCCATACCTGTGCAAATATACCTGAGGAACGGCAGCCTTGACCTATGGCTTTACACTTTTTTTGGCCATGAAAAGGATGGATCTAGTCCAAGTCAGCATCTCAAGCCTGGAAATCTCATTTGACTTGCATAACAGAAACCAAAGCAAGGCAGTTAATGTTTGTCCTCAGGTACTGAAAACGTGCTAAGGGCCTGCTCTGTCCTGAACATCCCATACGTTGTCTACACAAGCTCCATTGCTGCGGTGGGACCTAACACCTTGTGTGAGCCCATGCGCAGATAAGGCCAAACAAATCTTTTGCATCACTCTGGATTTCCAGTTAAACAGCAATGAAGCTGCAAACAGCTGGAGATTTTTGCTGTGACTCCAAAGGACAATGTGTGCTCCTGTTCCTGTTGATTCATTTACTCTTTCTTGGAAATCCCTCTTTGCTCTTCATCTTCAGGAATCACAGCTCTTCCCAGCCAAAACTTGACCAGCAGTGGATGTTACTGATTGAAAGTTGATTGAGAGGTGTAGGACCCAACTGCACCTCCAGGCTGTCCTCTGTATGTATGGACCTGCTCCTCTAAGCCCTAAAATCAGTTTGGCATTAGATCTGAGCTGCTCAGGGTTTGAGCTTGTGTTTTACCCTGCTGTTGGGTCTGAGTTTTCACTCTCCTCCTCAAGCTGAGTTGACCCAAAGGGCAGGTGATGCTCTGTCACCAACCCACTTTCCTCTTTTTCAGCTCCACAGTGAATAGCTAGTGAACCTGTACCAAGCTCCTAGTAACAAGAGATCAAATGTATACGGACTATTTTAGCATGACCTCAGAAGAGGGTACATTGGTAACATAGTCTTGGGTCACAGCTGCATTTGGTGTGCAGTTGCCTTGTAGTGTTCTTGTGTAGTTGCACTCTCTGTGACCAGGCTCTGACCTGGCAATGGCACCCTATCCCTCAAAATACCTTTCCCTGGGAAGTGCTTGCTAGGGTTAGCTCCTGGACTTTCTGCTTTTGGGCACATGCTCAACCCACCTCTTCTGCATGTGGCTCCTTCAAGACTAACCCACAGACTCAGAAGATGCAGTAGAGCTTAGAAACCCTCTTGGGGCAAAGATGGGATTTGGAACAATGTAAAGACAGTGGCCAGTATTGGGGTGTTGTTTTTTTTTTTCTTCTCTTTGGTATCCAGAATAGCCTTTCACAACCAGCCGACATTCCTGCTCAGGATCTGGATACCTTTTGTATTCATGGGGCACAAGGACTTGCACCTCTAACTGGGCTGAAGACCAAGAGCTGAAGTATTAAACTAAATTTGAAGGCAGGTGGAGATAGGGGCAAGTCTGATATGTACCATTGTAAAGCTGCTTGATGATTTCAAGCACAGTTGTATCTACACAGACTGCTCAAACCATGGAAACTTGTGTGCGAGGGGAACTGGCTCAAAACCAAGTTTTGTCTCTACAGGCAGCCAGTCTAGACACAGCTGGCTTCAGTCTCCTGGCTCTAGAAATTTGAGCCTAGCTAGAAAAGGCTGCTTAAGACATAACTTAAAATGACCTACAAGCCTAAATTTCATACTTGCAAGTAAACTAAGGCATAACCCAGTTGTTCTGAACAGTATTTAAGCACCCAAATCCATAGAAATAAATGTCTTATGGAAAAAAAAAATCCCTGAGAGCAGGAAACCTCAACCCACTTGGGAGCATGAGCATGAAAAGATCTGGTGTTATTGAAAGGCTATGGAATTTGTCATTAGCATATCTAAATCACTTCTAAAAATGAATGTATGTCCTTGTTTGAATTTTAGTCCTGTGATTTGAGATGCATGTGAATAGGTGATTTGAAAAATCTACCCCAAATCTTGATTGAGAGGACAGTCCTTGGCCTTGTAATGATGCCCAAGTGGGTACAAGCAAATACCCATCCACAATGAGGTTCATTCATAGAGCTGACCATCCTCTTCCCCACCAACTCCCAGTCCTTCCCAGTCACAAACACAAATAAAACCACCACCTAGAGCCTTTCTCTCATTTTACAGAACACATTCATGTTCTCCCATCATGCTGGGAGAAAGCCTGCTTGTGAGAGTGGTTCTTGTTCTCTGATGATTTTCACTTTAAACTCCTGGAATTAAAGCGGGAGAAGAGGCACCCAGATAAAAATTACACCACTTGTCCCAGTAGGGAACCCAGTGACGACTGCAAGGCAATGTAATATGTCCATCTCCAGACTGAAAGCACAGGTGCAGTTTCCCCGTCCCCACCCAATCTGTTCTGCTTTTCTCCCTCGCAGAGCATGATCCAGCCTGCCTTCCTTCCTTTTTCTCTTTCTCTGTCCCCTTTCTCTCTCGTTCCTTGTATAATTTTATTTAACTCACTTTTACATGCTGGGGAATTGACACAGACAAAGGATGATTAGTGTCTGGACAGGGTGATGGGTGCAGGGATAATGCTCACACCTCAGCATCCTACAATAATAGAAAATGCCTCTGTCAGTCTCAATCCCTCTGAGACAGCCACCGCTGAGATACCTTCTGACAATGCTGCTCCAGTCTTATTAGCGTTCAGTTATCTGTGATCGTTTTGAAAAGCAAGAGCATTATGCTGAGCTCTTTGTTACTACTAAGCTTCAAAAGGGGTGGGGGAAGGCAAACACGAGCAGAGCTCTGCAGCCCAGGAATGACAGGCAGGTTGCCCCTTGGTGAAGCTGCTGCTTTTTAAAAGCTTTGCAAGGCAAAAAATAAATTCAGATATAAAAAGAAAGCAATTAAAACTAGAACTTCTAGATAACCCCCCTAATTGTCTTGAGCCTCTCCTGGGCTCACAACAAACCGCACACAATCAATCTTTTGTCGTGCTTGTTTTCTGGTTTGTCTCCTGCTCGTCACCCGTAAACACAGGGAAGAGGAGGAGGGCTTTGCGATAAAAGCCAGGGGTGCACGGGGAGGCTGTATTTCTGAAGCTCCTAATTTATTTCTGTTGCTGTAGCACAAGACGGCCCTGATCTCAGCTGGGATATCTGACACACGAGATACCAGACTGCCAAACAGGCAGAAGAAAGGCAGCAGCATTATCCGGGTTTTACACGTGGGGATCTGAGCACAGAAAAGAGCAAGCAAGTTGCCCAAGGTCAAAGAGGGAGCGCCTGAGTCAGAGCTTGCTCTGCCGTGGCAAAAAGACCCGTGCTGCAGACTGGCTGCACGACCTTGTCGCAGGCCACCCACCTCTCCAGGAGTGGGTCTGAGCCCACCTGCAAAAGGAGCACGATGGCTCTTTGTTGCCCTGCGTGGGGGTACCCCAAGCCTGGTGTTTGCCTACCGTGAGTTTCTGTAGGAGAGCAAAATATAGAGCAAAATAATTTAAAAATGTGAAGAATCCCGGAATCCAAATCCTGAACCAAATCCTGGAACAGACTAGTATGCACTACAACACTGGGACAAAATGGCGGCTGCTTTCTTGGTTCTCCATGGAATTATTTCCAGGCCTGGGAGGGCACTTATGTGTTGGATCCCACTGACTCCCCTCCTCCCTGCTGTAAGTTAGGAGGCACGGCCAGCTGAGGAGCATGTTGCCTTCCTCCGCAGTTACAGCCAAAGGTCCCCAGCATGGCTCCAAGCCCTGCTTGCCCTAAATTGTGGACCTACATTTTTGCTCTTCCCCCAAGCACAATCTGCTAGGGAAGATGAAGGAATAACCTCAGCACAAATCTGGTGATTGCACACCTTCCACAAGCCCACCAGCAGCTTTTGCATCACCAGCAAATGTCTCCCATCTCTAATCAACAATATGAGAAAATTAAGCAGCAGCAGCTTCTTTTAGTTTATAGCTCATGAGAGGCTTCTTGCTACCTCTAATGAAAAAAACAAAGTAGGATTGCTCTCATTTTCCTGCCCTCCATCATCTTGTGCTCTTTCCACCTTGCTCAGCCACTTGAGAGTTGCTTAAAAAGGTAACTGCGCTGCCTTCTAATTTGCCTGCCAGAATATTGTTTGCTTCAATCACACTGTATTAGACAAAAGCAAATCCAACTCTCAGACATTAAATCATGCAAACCTGCCCTATGAACTGCCTAACCCTGCAGAATTGCCTGGTACTTCTTGAGGCTTTATTTCTCCCAGACCGCAGCAAGGATCTTAGACCCGTACAATTCACCACCAGAGGTAAGTCCCTGGAGGGCATGGGCTGCAGAGTAAATCACTCTGTGACGAATGTCTCCCAGCCCTGAGCTCTTCTTCATGTCTCACAATCTATTCCAGAGGAAATGAGGACACCAAATACAGTGGGGAAGTGGAACTTCCTTACGGGAAGACAAAGGCTATGGCAGAAAAACTTGTATTTGAAGCCAATGGAAAAAAGCTACAAAAGTCAATGGCATCCCTGGTGTTTCAGCACAGGATGAGTGGGAGGAGACAGCTGGTTAGAAAGGCCCCGCATCTCGTATCCAAGTATGTATCCAACTGATTCCTCAGCTGGGTGTACATACCAAAATCCCCAGAGTTTACCAAAGGCTGATATTCGCACCCCATCCGGAACCTGCCAAGCATTTGCAAGATCAAAGAGTGCTGCCCTTTGTGCCTATGTTTAAAATCCACCAAAAGGAGTGGGGCTTTGAAAAGCGCTGTGTAAACTTAAGACCTACAAAACCAGGTTCACCTGGTTCACACTGCATAAAGATGTATTTTCAGACATGCCCGAGTGATTTAACAATCAGAAATATTACCCAGACCCAGCCACCTACCTAAGTTGCCTGGCTAGCCGTTTCAGACTCCCAGTAGTCAGCAGACAGGTAAGTCCTTCTAGACGATGAAGCAGAATGTAAAAATGAGACTTTAGTCCTGCCTGGAGCATCTCTCTCCTGGTTACAGTTTGAGGCCAGCCCAGTTTTACTGGCTTCCTCTGATACCTAATTTTGGTTGTTGCAAACACTCCTTCACACCTCAGCTGCAGAAGGGGTTAATGCAGTTAGCACCCTCCACCCAATCTTTCTCAGTGAACAACACCCATATGCAGGTGTGCTTTGTTAAAAATAAATAAATATCAAGTGGGCACCACATCGCATTTCTAAGGATCCAAACCAGGCCCTAGCTGTCCAGCCAAAGTTTGCAATGGTTGACTCCTCTAGCCCAATTTCCCCAGGATTTTTGGTTTCATCTGACACACACAACATCATTGTGGAAGGTTTTAGCTCTGAATCCATTTGTCAATAACATCCCTCCCTGATTTTTCAGCTGAGCAACGGTGGCAAACTCACAACCTGCATCATCCGTGCAAACACAGTATACCAGGAGAAGGCAACATTTCTGCGAGACCTGTATTTGTTTGCCAAAGCCAGGAACGATGTGTTGGACTACCTAGAGCCTGAGAACACCGAGCGCAATTCCACGTATGTGGGTGAGTCTCTCTGCTTGTGGTGCTACCAGGCTGTTCTGGTCCCAGGAGATCTTCCGTTGCCGCTTACCCATAATTCTTGAAGACAGAAAGATGAGTATGGGGATTGAGCACAAATATTTGTATAACCACAAAACTTGGTCTGGCTAAAAGAATTTTTAATATAGTTGTTTACATATTTAATTTTTTTTTCCTGCGTAGGGCTTCTTTTTTTCTTCCCATCAATGTAGGGAAAAATGTTGTTTAGAAAAAAAAAATAGCAGAAAAGAATAACAGAAACCTATTTTTTCTTTTTCTTCTTTTTTTAGGGTAATGTTTTAAGGATTTTACTGGGGAAGACAGAAATTCAGGAATATTTTTTAAATGTTTTTTGTTGTTGTTTGAAAAGACATATTTTCATTACAAGAAATTACATTAACTATTTATAACTTAGGAAAAGCATTCCTTGAAAAAAAGACTGTACTACATAAGTGATTTTTGCAAGCACTAGAGACTCCTCATGAAACCTATTGAAATAGTTTGTTGTGGTGTTGAATGCGTTACAGGGGAGTGTAACTCACCATTAAATCATGCAGGGCTTTAGTTATTTCTGTGCAGCTCACTTATATGTCTTTTTCCAAAAGTGCAGATAACAGTAGTTTGAAAATGCTGTAATGGAAGAACCAGGCCTAGATAAATCAAGTGACTTCTTCAAAGGCTCACAGCAGAGCCGGGAATAAAAACCTCAAGCTCTGCCTCCCATTCATCCTGCTCTCACTACAAAACACTGCCCTTTCGCTTCGCGTGAACCGGTATCACAAGGAACATTAATTGTCCAGCACAAAGGGGAGACCAAAGGTTTAAAGGCTCTTGGAGGTCTGGATTAACTACTCTGTCTCTCGGCAGTACAGCTGAGTAACATGATGAGTGCTTTCCCTGCTTTGCAGCACCGAAGAAGGCAGACCCAATGCACTCATTCATTCCAAGAGGAAACAGGCAAATCTAGCTCCTCCTGAATGCCTGTCTCTCTCCCCCTCTTATTTCTCCAGGGAATGGTGCATGGATGCATGTTCTTGCAGCAAGGCACCTGCAGCTGAAACCGGACTTACTCGCCGGACAAGTGTATTATTGCTATGATGACACTCCAAGAAGAGGTTTTCTGGTCAGGCATCAGCTCCTGTCTTCTGTGGACCCCTCGATAAGGCTAGGCTCACACATCCCTTACCGGAAGATGTGGTTAATAATACACCTGCACAGGATAATCAAGGCACTCCTGTACCCCTTCTGGAAGCCGCAGCCGTTCCTAAACTTGCCTTTACTGAACACAATAGTCACCACCTTCTCCTATGAGACAGACAAAGCCTTCAGGCACTTTGGGTACAAACCCCTCTTCACCTGGCAGGAGAGCAAGCAGAGAACTGTGCAGTGGCTGAAAGCAGCTGCAGGGAACGTATCCTGCCCCCATCTTCATCAGAAGGAGAATTAAGCAGCATGTATGGGTAAGGAGCAAGCACGTTATTCAACTTCACAACACGCTGTGGTCTTGGGCAGCTGGCGGGATGGCTGTACCCAGCTCACACACTCAGGGGGTCTTCCGTGATAATTTTTGGAAGAGCAAGGAAGCCCAGAAAGTTCTTGCTCTGTTTTAGGGTTTAATGGAAAAGAAAAACACTTTTTTCCCTTTTCCAGAGCTATCTCTTTTAAGATTGTTCCTGTTATTCTTAACATGTGAACAATTATATCTGTTTTGAAAGATTATTCCTATAAAATAAGCTTGCAGTCTCTTGTATTGACAATGTATAGGCTGACTTACATTCTAACCTTATGCTGGGACATCTGACCAAGCTTAGAGGTGGTTACACATAGGTTGTAACTCAAATTCTCCTACCTCATAGCACTCTAGCAGCAAAACAAATTAAAGCCCACGTTCAGCTGCTGCACAGAAGGCAGACAGCCACTTGGGTGAAGGCCTTGGGGGCTGCACTTATGCTAAATAACACCTGAACTTCGGGCAGAAGAGGGCATCTGAACTCATTCCGTGGTGCTGGAGCTACAGTCCATGGGGGAACGTTTCACAGATAATATTTTCCTAGCACAGATGGGGCGGGCACTTACAGAGGGTTCACAACAAAAGCAAAGCCTGCGGTCGGACCAGTTTACCAGTTCCTCTACCTATAAGGCATGCAGAGGGGCTGACAGACCTACATTAAGCACAATGGATTTCAGTTTTCACCTGAGCTTGGAGGAATGGACTATTTTTACAATACTGGTTAAAATTTAAAATTAGTTCCGTTGTTTTGGGAATGTTTAAGTATTCCTGTGGTCTGTGAACATGTAACCATCTCCTGAGTTTTCCTACAGTTACAGTGTACATATGCACAAATAAAAGCTTATTTTAATTACTTCCCTAATCCTCCTGGAAAAAGCAAGTTTCAGCATGATATCTTTGATAGAAATGATCAAGATTTGCTTCTTGTTAGTCATAGCAATTACTCAGGAAGGAGAGCAAAGTGATACCATGTGAGCTGCCAAGTTAACTTCACTGAAATTCATACTCACAAGAGAATTCTTTCGAAAATGAGCTGGCAAACCCCAAATCATTTGCTCAGGTAATTCAAGAATAATTTCAAATGACAAATAAATTTAGGCAAACCAACACAATCTGTTCATAGAGAACGTGGAAAGCTAAACTGTGTAAGTTACCAGTTCCCTCCTTTTTTACTCAATCCTTTGTGCTGGGAAGTTTTTAGGAAAGGCAGTAACAAGATTGCTGGGTTTTCTATTTCATTAACAATTGGCTGTGCAGCTTCCTGCTATAATTTAAATGGTAAATGACGGCTTGCTAAGAATTTGACAAGGAAATATATACCCAATTTCTCATGCGTGTTGCCAGAGCATCGCTGCAGTATGACAACGTTGACTGCAACAGGTTTTGATGCTTCTGAAACCTTGCTTTTATCTTGCCAAAAAAGAGCCACTGGGTGGAGCTGCAAGTCTGTGAGACAGGTACCTTCGCCGTGTGATTTCGAGTGTTGCAACAGCTTTGGCTTGAGCTGTTTTAAAAAAGAATCCAAAGACGAATCCAGAAAGCAAGGCTGACGGATGGGCTGGGGGTACCTGACCATTCAGGTTTGGCCTCACTTTGTGGCATTTGGAGTTTTGGACTTCCCTCTGCTGTCTGGATGCATTCATCTTTTTATCTTCATGTAGTCATAAAGAGACCAAGGAAATTATTTTTCCACTCGTAACTCAGAAAAGAATAAAAGTTTGCTTTCTATTAAAAAATATAATGAAATATGGCACTCTGACCTTTGAGAAAACTTGGCTAAGTACAAGAGCTGAGGCTGTCAGTCCCATTCGGAGCCATTGGTTTATTCCTTTGTGGGCTCTGGAGTTACTGAAGGTATCGAGTGGTATAATTGCCAAGCCCCAACACTACCCCAGAGACCAATGTACGCTTGCCTCCTTTCAGAAACCTCGCTGGGAACCTTATCGTGCTTTTCTTCCTATCCTGCTCATCATCATCTATGATTTTGATGCTTAGCAGGATACAGATGACACACAGGATAAGGAGCAGGCGTTTTTAAAGGTAGTTAAGGGCAGCGTTTTTCAAAAGGGCTTGAATAATTTACCTACTTAGCTTTTTTTACACCTACCCACCTCCCAAGCTTTGACAAAAGCAAGCAGAGGATTCCCTTTCCCTGCACATAGTAGAAGTGGGGGAAAAAGTTAGACAGCAAAGCCTCTGTACTGTTTTCCAAAAAGATGAGTAAGCTTCCTTTGGCTGCACTGCAGTTTGGCTCCTCCAAGCTAATGCTGCTGCAGACTTCCTGTTAGATCCTTGATTTTATCAGATTATAACTTGTTTTCTCCTGGCAGTGCTTTAATTCTTTCTACTGCACTGGGTTGTCATTGGCTTTTCTTTTCAGGGTCCCAGCCCTATTATGTAACAGCAGCAGAAGTAGGAAAAAAAATAAAAAGAGGAAAAAAAATATTTCAGATCTGTTTCTACTTCTGGAAAGGAGCCTTTGTGCACAATTACTCATCCAAGAGATTCAGCAGGTATAACTGCTTCCCCCAGGGGCTCCATTATATAATTGGATTTCAGCCATACAAATTAAATCCTATCTTACCCCTTAGTTAAGCCAGGCAGTAAGTATTTAATGCTAATATCCCTGACAACTATTGCAGGGAGAAGCAGAGATGAAGCACAGAGGAGACAGATGCATGCTTCTCTGCTGGAGGAGCAGGGAGGATGAGCAGGGAGTGCACTGACAGAAAGGCACCTGCTATTTTTTAAAGCTGGCTAAACTTCCCCAGCGCGAGCCATGGCGTCTGCTGGCGGAGTTGTCTGAGCTGGAACGTGGTTTTTTCCTCCGTTTTCCGCCTGCCGATGTTCCCATGTGCGTACTGAGCGTTCATCCCCCCAACACACACACACACACTTCAAAGAGCCGCATGCCTAACCCTGTTTGAGTTTCTATGGAAGTCTCCGTTCTTGTGCAATGTCTGAAAGAAGCAAGTTTAGTAATATTAAAACTCAAGCCAAACACACAAACAAGCAAAGAATTCCCAAATTAAAAAGAAAATCTTAACCGAGTTACTCATTCATCTGCATTTTCTATTGCGTTCTGTCTTCTCCAGGCATGTTCCTTTTAGACAAAGCCCTCTGGGCAGAGACCATCTCTTTTGGTGTCTGGTACATCAGTCACATAGTTAGTACATAGTAATAAAGGAAAATAGATTCATGGTAGGAGTTAAACCAGTCAGTCTGGTACCGTAATTGGAACATAATCTCATATTGACAGTATTTAACACAGGATGCGCTGGGAACAGATGGCAGCACGCCAGGCCTCAATCGTTCAGCAAATATTGGAAAGATATTTTCCAAGTCCAGCTTCTCAACCTCATCTCTGATATCGGAAGCTTCGCTTTCCCCAGCGGGACTAGATATACTCACTAATCCTGGAAAAAGCCCGGTGCACCATGTGCTTCTGAGCTTGCAGGCAACTTGGCTAGCGGCGTTTCTACTGGTAACTATCTTACAAATGTTTAGAGAGAGATTTGAAAAAGCACTGATGGCAAAAGACATCCATTGGTACACACTTGCACGCCTTCCCCTTGCAGACAGAGACCATCATACGTGTGACACAAGGCACAAACCCACGTGCGTTTCCTGAGCCAGGGATATCCACCAGCATGCCGGTCTGCCTTTCCTTTCATCTCTAAGACCTTCAGTCTTACAATTAACTCACCGGGGACACAGTGGCCATACAGAGTTGTTCCCTTCCCTAAGCCTAAAATGCTGAGCAAAGGAAGGGGAAAGGAGAGGGAGCCCAGTTATGGCCAAGACGCATCCTGCAGTAGGATGCACGACACTGTGGTTGCAGGAACAAAGTCAGCTTTCCAAGGGTACGGGAGAAGTATACCTTGCTTTCTGTATCTGCTACGGAAAGTTTAAATTGATTTTTCTCTATTTCAGCAATTAATTTCCATTAATCAAGTTACTGTACAATGCTTCACTATAATTCACAGGTTTTATGCATTATATGAATAAAATTGCACATATATTTTTATGTGATTTTCATTTAATTGAATTCCAAGGAGATTTATCTCCTGGGTTATTAATAAATCTTAATATGGCCTATAACACTCAATTGATATTTAATTAACCTGCAATAACTGCCTTGTAAAATGTAAATTAAATGCTTTATTTTTTCAGGCATATAACGTTAAATCAAATTCTTAATTCTACCAGCAAAGCAAAAAGGAGTTGGGGAAAAACAAGACTCCAGGCCACAGAACCTTAGACCTGAAAATATTTGATGTTTAAAGAGGTCCAACATGGAAACTGGATCCATGTTTTATTCCAGTTCCTCTCCCAAGGAAGTGCTTCTCCACTGTCTCCCCACCTTCAAAGGTCACAAGAATCTGGGTAGATTTAGATAAAACATCAAAATCTCAGAAGACTTTAAGAGAAGAGAGAGAAGCCCATTATTAATAATAAGGTTGCAAATTCCCATAAGTATTGTGGTATTTGGCATTTTTCTTAAAGCCTTGGCTCCTAGAGTCACATTATCAAATGAGAATGTCAATTTTCATTTAAAAATAAAAAAGGAAAGACGTTAAAGCCCTTTGATAGGGGGAAAAGTTTGCAAACCTGAATGTCAAAGGCATGAGAACTAAGAGACAAAAATACATAAAATTTGATCCTTATCTTTAAAAGTACCAGAACTTTTTGAGAGACTTGAGATGTTTGAAAACTGGGAGGTGGCAACAAATGATCAAAACAGCTTTTACAAGAGAAGATGAGAACAGTCCAAATTATATTTTAAGATCAAACTGTTCTCCTCCCCCTCCCCTAGCAATTTACATAGATCTACATTAAATACTGCAAACTTCATCAACAACTATTTCTGATTTCAAAACTAGGATAGCTAGCTACCTCTGCAAAGTGATTTGAAAATTTCAGGTGACTGTGACTGTCTAAAATTGATAGGCCTATAAAGTTTTACTGTGATAGCATGTAAACTTAGGATATCTTTCTTTTTTAATGTACAGAGTAGCTAATCTGTCTTCCAATATTTTATTAAATAGGGCATTTCCACCAAAGGACAGTATCCCTTACCATCCGTAATCTGTCTGCATTAGATCACTTTAAAGGGTATTAAATGAAAATCAAAAGTTAAATGTACCGTGGATTTTAAAGGTGTCACAGCAAGGAAGAATAAAAATGAAAAGAATGGATTCTGACTTGTAACAACTGAATGGAAATAAATCCAGATCTTTGGTAATGGAAAGCTTGTCCTCGCTTCTGTTCATCCTCTCCAGTCACTCAGTCGCCACCCTGCTTGCACAAACGGCACCAGTGAACCCCACTCAGGCAAACCCAGCGCAGTAATTCTGCCTGGGAACTCATGAGGCTGATGGATTCCTTGCAGGGCTCCAGCAGCAGGGGGGTACGTGATCCTGCCACCCCTTAGTTACTCAAGGGCTCGCGTGAATTGCATCGCCTAGAAAAGCAGTGCTGACTAGTCCAAATTCTGCCACTCTCACACTTTGCAAGTAGCTTTGCTGCTTCAGAAGAGGAGTACCCGGAGCAGGGAGTCAGCAGATGCAAGTGGCCTCATGCTCGCAGTAATTGACTGGAATTTTGCAGACCTGGGTTTAATCCCCAGCTCCAGCACAGGGTAATTTATGGCAGGTTTCTTCCTCTCTCTCCACATTTTATGATTTTGGCAATTGATCAGAATTAGCCTCTTCTCCTTCTCCTACCTTTCATCTATTTAATGGAGGAGAACACATCCCGCGAACGTGCTGCGTCGGATCTGCTGTCAGCCATGGCTTGGGGGGAGCTGAGCCCGGCGTGAGCCCGCAGACCACAGCTCCTTCCCAGCACTCGCCTTTTACTCTACTGGATAAACATTGACACAGTAGATTTTTTTTTTCCCCCGAAGTGGGTTTCTAATTGAGCTGAATCTAGCACAAGCTTCATTAAGGGCTACCCATGACTGACAGTTTGAATTTACTTGGGTAGCACTTTTTCTCAGGCCAAAGTCGCCTGGGAGCTGCACCAGGAAGAGACAGAGTCCCATCTACCCACAGACTACTTCTAACGATGCTCCCGGGGATTAAATCGCTAACAGGAACAAATGTAATGCATCAAAAATCAGGAGGCTGCAAATTCTCAGAAGTGCTCAGGACTTAAGATCTGACTGGCTCCCCACAAAAATGTTACCACCTAAATTGTTCCCCCCTGCTCTGCCCACCAGACAACAATCCACCTGGCTACCTTATAGGCACACTCAAGACAAGTCCTAGTCCTAAACCCATTTATGATTGTACCACGCTCCTCGTAAATCCTAGCTCAGATCTCCTTTCCTTTGAGAAACACGTCTGGCTAACAATTCCTGACATTTCCACGACGCTTAAAGTCACCTTTTGTACAGGGCTCCGGAAGCAACAGCCTCAGTGGGAACAGAGGGAATTCACCTGCTCTGGCTAGTAGCAAACCTGCTTCACAGCGAGCACGTAAGTGAGAAGCAAAGTGTCTACAGTCCTGCTGCTGCTGACACCGCCGGGAGTAATTCCACTTACATGGGGATAGGTACCGAAGATGGGGGATCCTTAACACAAGACAGACACAGCACTTGCAAGCTCTGTCTTTCTCAAAAATCACATCTGGAAATGAGCAATTGAGCAAGAACCAGCCCCACGAGACACATCTAAATCAGCCCATCTTAATATTGGGCACATGCTCTTAACTCGCACGTTGCTGTGCATTCAAATGATTAATGGTTCAATATAAAACTCACATAGCACTGTACAGTGGTACTGGAGCACATCACCTAGATCAATACGCACGCCTTGCCCCAGGAGAAGATTTGGGATTTTTAAACCAATGAGAATTAGGTGCCTGATTTCTATTGCATTTCAAAGGGATTTAGAAGCTCTGCTCTCTCTCAGAAACCTCACCAGGCTACCTTAGAGGCTGCACACATGCTTGACATGACACCAGATAATGTTTGTGGGCTACGGCATAAATGGGGATTACTGCCTCTGAAAAGGAGGACTTGCTGAAGCAGCTGTGGTTTAACGAAGGATTTGAAAGAGGAGAGAAGCACAGAGGGAAGCTGTTCTAGACAATAAGTCACATAAGAAAAGGCTTAAAAACAGAGCAGGAGGAAATGAAGGGATATGAAAAGGAAGGGATTTGGGATAAATGATAGGAAAAGGAGGAGAAACGTCAGCTAGCAGCAAGATTACATGGGGCAATGTGCAAGCTCCTTCAGCCCTTCTTCACGGGGTGATTGGAGTGGTGGGAAAGGCAGGACTGCACCAGCGGGCTCCTGGGCCAGCTGCAGGACAAAGCTGGCTGACCACAGCCACGATGGGAATAGAGGGAATTTGGCAAAATTACAACCAAGCTTGCTCAGATCACACGGTAACTGATGGTGGTAACTTGTGACAGCCAACCCCAGCAGATACAGGGATCAGAATACAGCCGGTGGGCATCCAGGCAGAGGCTGAAGACTGCAGTATAGCTCAGGAGGGGAATGGTGTGGGGAGGAGCAGGCAGCTGAAAGACGGCGTGGCTGCACCCCGACGCGGCGCTGGTGGAGTATAATGGTGTAATGTTCAGTCACCAGACTGAATTAAACAGGACTGGCTCTGTTCGTGGATTTTCCTGCACTAGTTTGCACTGGTTATCACAGATAAGCCACGTTAATGCAACTCTGTTATGATGTTGGGAAACCTCAGTAATGGAAATTAACTGCTCTGTATGGACGGATGAATGGAAGTTACACAACCACTGACCTATTTCCGAGAAGCATGGCAATGTTGAGTGAGAGCAGCCAAATTTAATAGCTGCTATCAAAATCAAGGAAAGGACTTCCATTCAAAAGCTAACCAGGAGAAAAGCAAGAACTTGGTAGAGTTGCACAACCACAGCAGCTCTGGACTCACACCAACAACAGTAACTCCGATGTCGGAACAATGTACCGGCTTAGTGATTTGACACGCAGCCAAGGTGCTTACAAAATACCTCCAAACAGTTAATGCAAATCCATATTACTAGGTCTATTAATGGCTTGTCATTGCCTGTCCGTAGATCACTATTTTGTGCCAGTAAGCTCTATAGTTCCCTAATTCTAGTAATGTTATCCTTAACTGACATTTCAAGCACTGGTGGCTTTCCATAAGGACCTGCAAAAGCCTGAAATCAGGAGAACCAAGCTCCTTTCTACCCACTGAATCACCACAGTGTCAGACTCATCATTCCCCCACCTTCTGGCCTCAGTTTCCTCTTTGGTAAAATGGGGACAAGGTCTTGTACTTTCACTGTAGCCACGGGGCATCTGTGTCCAAGTGTTTTCAGACCTGAGCATGAGCTGAGTATCTGAAGCATTACCTGTTATTTTGATTTTCTTACTGCCTCAATTAAAATTTTAAAGTCATTTACAGCTGGTTTTAAATGCGTGCAGGACTTACCGAGACTTGGTATTTCTGCCCCATTTGCAGAGGACTTGGCAGGGAGGACAGAAGGACTGCACTTCCCTTGCCTCGTTCCCCTTGTCTGTTCAAGTGAAACCTAAAATGCTCCCCTCCATTTTGGATCAATGTCACATAACCTCATTTCCTCAGCTTAAGAAAAAGCCTTAGATTTTATATGTTGCACTAAAATATGTCAGCACCGTTAGGTTAATAAACAGTGCTAAATCAAAACCAGGCTTCAGTTCGTAGATCATGTGAGCTATGTCAAACACAGGGAGTGATACCATAGAAGAGATGTAATGGACAGCCTCCTTAGCCTGGTTTTTATGGCTGTGAAAGAGAAAAACCTGGTGTTCAGCCACTTTTCATTCACCAGAGGCTGTCACACAATCTCTCACAGCTTTTTGGGTTATGTTTATTTTTCCTGGGGTTCCCAAGAGTCATACCTTCTGATCCCCTTGCAAAACCTCCTGTGTGACTACCTAGAGGACTAACCCGAGTTACAGCCAAAACTTGAAGCTTTTACTGCCCATTAGACCAACTCCTTACCTGATAAATCAGAATATCCCCCGCCAATTTACACCCACAGAGGAAATCATTTTCACAATTCAGAGGAACAAAGGTTTGATTTTTTTTTTCCATGTTGACTTTTCCTATGTGGCGACTCCGTTAAAGCCAAGAAACTTCTCTCCCTCTCATTTGTCAGTGGGACATCCCAGTGGCTTGTGGGCCGTAAATCAGCACACATGGCCACCCTGACCTGGCAGCTAGCAATTCCCTCCCTGCAACCAGGAGGCCATGCTGCAGTTCCTATGGGGATCCTGCTGAAACTAAATGAAACCCTTAAGGCGATTGCTTCTTCAGAGAGTGTCCTCATTAATGGCACTTCCTAACCAGCATCCTCAATCGTGGGTGAAATCCCACCAGGCATCTATCTTAGTGGCTGCCACACACCCCTTTTCATTCAAACTCCCATGCTTTGGATGACCAGCATGAGCAAACATGGACTGAGACCCCCAAGCAGACATCTGCTGTCCCTCCCACCTGAAACACCACCGAGTTACTGTCTACCTTTGGAGAGTAATGGTGAAAATGCCCCATTCTCACTCATTGCTGGAAAGAAAATGTTTTCGGAAAGCTGTTCGTGTCATTTGATAGTGTCCAGTTTTTCCACTGAGAAAAGCAAAACCTGAAACCCACACTCCAGTTTTCTGCTTCAGTTTTTCCCTTGGCAAAAACCAGCAAAGCACTGCTCAGCATATATATATATATATATTATATATATGCACACACATCTTGCTGCTGCTTCTGAAATTTGTCACGACTTAATGCAGTGAGGCTGGCAGGTGGCCAGAGCAAGGCACAATCCAAGGCCACCTGAGCAGTGTTTGCAGAGGAATACCTGAGGCCAATCACACTGAAGTTTTGCTCCGGCTAGAAATATACGGGCAATGTTGCAGCAGGTTGACGTTTTTCAGCTGGCACGGGGGAGTGCCACCACATTGCAAGAAGCCATCCCTGTCACTGACAAGAAAAAAATAGCCACCCGAAACTTAGTTTAAGTTCAAACTTTCAGCCTCCACCGCAGTCAATGGAGAGAGAAACTGCACCTACGGAGGGCTATTCATCCCATCCCATCCCAAGATAGCTATCTGAGACGGGGAGGGTGAATTGATGCTGGAGGTGCCAGTACCTTTCGACAGGGACTATAAAAGGAGCCTAGATGATTATCTTGGACAAGGTACCTAACTTTTAGGCAGAGTCAGTTAAGGTGAATCTTTGTTGAACTGAAATCAGCGGTGGTTTTGCCTTTGCCTTTGGTGGGGCCAGGTTTTCACCACGTACATCTGAATAGATTAGAAAAGAAAAACAGAAAAGGGAAATGCATCTATAAGGGAATGAAATATTTATTTCCCCCTATTCACAGAGAGCAATTAAGATATAAAGAGATTAGGGGAATTCTCCACAGACATGAAGTGGGCTCGTATCGAGCAAGAAAGGAGGCTTTGGAGTCTGCAAGCCCAACTTGAGCTATCGGCCACCCTGCCTTGCTCGCAGGAAAAGCATCATGCAAATTTCAGGAGGAAGGAATCGCGGTAGACATGCCATCTGGAAGGATGATGGACAACAAGCTGACTAGGAATAAATAGCAAAATATAATAAATTCCAAACCATGCCAACAGCAACTGTTGTGCTATGAATTAACAGTGCTATTAAATGTTTACGCACACACTTCTGTCAGCACCTGTCAGCATTTATGCAATACATACGTTGGCAAATCTGTATTACGTTATTTCTTGCAACTGATCTGCATTAATACTGCCCGTGCACATGTTCAAGCAAATTGCTACACTTCTTTTTGACCTATCCATGTGCAAAAGGTGCAGCAGTTCACAGTATTTTATGCCTATGCAGCAAATTATGGCTTCATGTGATAGACGGCAGAGCAAGGCTGGGGGATAGGGGGCAGCAAAGGAAAAAGAAAAAGAAAGGAACAGGGAAGGATGAGAGCCCTGGAGAGCCCCCGGCCGGGGCAGGAGGATGCCCAAGGAGAGGGCGGTGGGCTTAGGACAAAGCTGGGTTCACCCCAAGCCAAGCCAGAGAGGAGGAGCTGCAAAAAAAGCCTTCCTGAGCTGGAAGAAAAGGGGGAGAAAAGCCCCAAAATACAGCCCCAAGCTACAGCCCCACATCCAGAAAGGAAAAATCATTTGGCCAAAGCCCTTGCTAAAATTGCTGCAGGGAATGGAGTTATAGCCAGTAAGATGGACTGCAGTGCTCCTTGCACCCGGGTACTTAACTTTTCCCATTTGATTCCTCCTTTTTGCTCTTTCCTCCCTTCCCCCAGCCCCGAGTGCAGTAGCTGGGGTGGAGGAGATAAAAATGTATAATTAAGGGAGTTGCCACTTGCTAAAGCTGGAGACCGCTCGAGCAAAAGACAGGGTTTGCGGTGACAGAGCTAAATCTGGGACCCACCAATTGTTGCTAATGATGAGAGCCTGTGGTTGCTGTGCCACCCAGGCAGAATCGGTGGAAAGACAAGCTTGTTATTGCAAAAGGAGCACTCATGCCACACCTCTCCCCTGCACAAGCGGATTTCTGAGGCTTGCAAACACAGGATGTTTGCAGGCTTTGGGATGGCTGCACAGACGTGGGCAGAGAGCAGTGGGAACTGCATCAGGGTCCAGCAATGCGAGCTGGTGCCTGATCTGACAGCTGCAGGTGGACGTCCTAGCTTCTTGGACAGGTTTAATCTGAACACAGGTCTTTTAGGGCAGGGGGACACGTGCTGCAGAGGAGGAGGGGACATGCAGTGCCTTCCAGGGCTGCTGCAGGGCTTGGGAGTTGTTCCTGTTCTCTCCCCGTGTTTGTACCTATTTGCATAGACTGTGAACTTTTGTCTTTTTACCTCAATTAATCCACGGTAAAAAGCAGCAGCTGGAACAGTCATCTAAAAGATCAGACCTTGGAGTGGCTCCTCCTGACCTGACTGGAAGAAATTTTTGTGTTGAAACCAAAGCCACTGAAGTATCCCAACCTTGGTCTGAGCTGCAGCAAGATGCAGGACACGCAGGCAAAGTTAGCTCAAGTTCCTGATGGATGCAAACCTCGTAAGACCCTCGTAAGCTCACCCTGAATCCTAGAGCCACAAAGACCACCTTGGATTAACACAATCAGAAATCCACTGAACTCAAAAAAACCCCTATTGTTTTTCTTTGTGAATTAAACAGGATTCAAAGAGAGCAGGGAGTGAAGGGATATACCTTGGCCATATTTACCCCCAGTGAATTAGATTCATTTGTCAACTATATTCCTATGTCTTTAAAACATGATTTTGATTCAAACTAAAGAGGTTTTTATACTTTACGTTGGAATTAGCAGGATAAGCTATTAGCAGGTCATCAAGGACAAGACTTCTCTTAATGATACTAATAAAAAGGAAGGTATTTTTAAATGCGATTCCCTAGGATTAATAATTGCCGCTCTGATAAAGTCAGAATTTCCAGCATGAGCCATTCCCTCCATAGCCACAGGTGCAGATGGATGAAGCAGCTCAGACAAGCTGAAGTTGATCACATTTTCCATGTAAAAGGGCACAGTAATTACAACTGATGAGGGTGCTGGAGCCAAAATTCTGGGTCTTGGTAGGGAAAAAAAACAGATTCGTAATCAACAGGGGTAGCCACAGGAGAAGTTTTTAAATCCTAATTTAAAAACACTTAGCAGTAGCATGCTATGCTCCTACAATTACTGAGTACTAGGACATTAGAGGAGAGGTAATAAGTGTCCCTGGAAAGTGCTGCTATACAGGGTGATTCAGGCTTCACTGGGATTTCCAGTGCTCACACACGTGTGTTTTTTCTATTTCAGAGTATTTTAATGCATCTCCAAGATTAAGGGGAAGAGTGAAGAGGTTGCTATTTAAGATTCAGTTCTGAGGGCTGAAGTCAGTCTTCTATAGGGATAGCAGCCCTAGGTCCCCATCCTGGAGTAAGGAAACCCAGCGAAACAGAAACGTTGTTTAATAAGATGTGTGCATTTGCGCCTTTAAATAGCATTTGCTATGCTGAAAAGGATGCAAAGATCTTGTCTTGCTGAATAGTAAATCGGCAGCACTTAAAAGCCAAATTTCCAAATGAGTTCAGCCCCCAGTTTGCAGAGCAGCTTTGTACCTCAGACTGATTTTTGTTTGTCTAAACGAGTGCTAAGATCCTTGGAAATCTTCACTCCTGGTTGTGGGTTCTGAGTACTTTAAAACATGCCCTTGGCCTCTTCTAACACACTGAACCCCGAGGAGAAATACCAGTAGGGTTAGAAACCACCACCAGATATATTTTGAGCTTGATTGCCTGTATTATCTCAACACCCTATTGCTCCAAAACCTCTGAAAACTACATATCTCATCTTTCTATTGTTATTACACCCAAAGGATATGTCTACACCGCAGCACCGAGGTGCCCATGCCAGCTTTCAACAAGCTCGCTCCGGTACTGGAAGCAGGCTAGCTGCAGCAGCACTGCAGGCTAATTTACCCGGCCGCTCTTGCCCCGCTGAAGGTGGCTGCGAAAGAAAGCAACACAATCTTGGCTTGGCTCTTCTGGCAGCGCACGAATGCAACAGGGCAACCACTCCTGATTAGCTCGCTCCCACACCATCTGTTTTCCAGGGCTACATTGGACTTTTCTGGCACAGAGATTCCTGTTTGAGGATACGAGCTTGTGTACAACAGTTTACCATAACCAGCAAAGCCGAGCTGACACTCCCTCCCTCAGAGACGGCAACAGTTTTGCTTTTTCTTTTTCTTTTTTTTTTTTTTGGTAACCCTTTCCCTGTTTCGCACGGCCGGCTACCACGCTGCTATCGCGTCGCAGGGGGCTATGGCTGAGATGCCTGCACTCGAGGCAGGTTTGCTGGCACCGAGCGGGTGCGAGATGTCACAGCCAAGCAGCCATGGGAAGGAAAAGCTGGTCCTGGAAATCACAGCGGGTTTCGGGCTGCCCTGCGACGGCCCCTTCCAGCTCCCAGGGGGAAGGAGGGCTGAAGCCCCCCCAGGCTGCGGGGCGAGGGACCGCCGGGGCAGGGCTGCCCAGCCCCGCGCCTCGCTCACCTTCCTCGCTCTGGCAGCAGCGGAGCCGCTCTAACACAATGCAGAACCCAGGCCAAAACCCATAGCCACTCTGTCTGTCTAACTCCGTCTGGCAGCGGTGCAGTACATTATTACCTTCTGTAATTCCCCCAAGTTATTTAGGGCTGTCTCCTTATTATCTCGATATCTTGGCTCCCATAATAATTACAGACCCAGTTTTACAAGGGCAATTTTTTTTTTTTCTTGATTAGTTTCCAGGATTCTGTTGTTGCATCAAAGCTGTGCTAGTTTTTGTGTATTCCTGACAGATGTCTGCTGGGGGAATTACAGAATGGGCATGCAAAGAGGAAACCATCTACGGTGAGATTAAGGAAACAAAGAACAGTTCTGTGACTTTAAAAAATAAAAATAAAAAAAAAAAAAGCATTTCTCACACACCTGTATATATGCACACATGGCTGGTCAGATGAACACATGAACTTCTGGTACTTGAATTTCTGTTATTTCTCCCTGGTTCTGCCCATGCAGAATACAGTATGTTACAGATGTGCTGTAAGAACATCCCCTCATCTATGCAAGTATGAGGATGAATTAAACAGAATTTACCCTAATTTCTTAATATTTTTCCACAAACTCGGTGTTTGTAGCTGAAGCTCCCAAAGCCCTTAATAAGGGAGCCGGTCGTTAATTCTACTTTTCTTAGAAAGGAAAGTTTGCTGAAAAGTAACAAAGAGGCTAGCTGAAAGCAATGCTGGAATCAGTGGCCGAGCCAGGAATAAAGCAGGAGGCCTGCAGAGCTCTGCTGGCATCACCACAAGCTCACACGGGTGTTTTGCTCTTCTCTAAACTCAGCCTGTGCCACAACGCCTGCTGTGCATCCGCTGCTCCTCTGCTCGCTGCGTGCCTTCAGCTTGCAAGCAGGATTTGGCCAAGAGTAAACAACAACAAAAAAAACACCCTGGTTATTTGTACTACAGTGGTGCCTAAAAAAAATCCTAATTATCTATAACACAGCAGTGCCTACATGCCTCAGGTGAGACTGGCACCCCATTGTGCTAGGTGTTACACAAAACAGATTATAAAAAGATGGTCCCTGCCCTGAAGAGCTTACAGTCTAATTATGCAAGAGAAGGAGTGGGTGGAAACGAGTTCAGAGAGATGGAGTAACTGATTCGATAGCTCCCAGAGCAGAGCTAGCTTGCAGCTTCCTGGCCTCTGAACTGGAGCCTAAACCGCAGGGGTTCCCTCCGAACACGAGGGTCTCGGTGCTGTCTGTCGGCTCCTGCCTCGCGGCTCCCCAACACTTGACAAAGGCAATGGCTTTGTGGCTCTGAGGAGCCCTTGGAAAGCGCCACCGGCCTCTATTGCTTCCACAGAGAGGTCAGGGCTGCCTGCAGCTCGCTGGTGGAAATACCCAGGGTACCACCAGCAGCCACCCCTGCCTTCAGCAGCCCCTCTGCCCGCCTGCTTTAGCAAAGGGTGCTTCCTTGAAAGGACTTGCTTCAGCCACTACCAAATGCAGCAGATTGGATTTGTTGGACAAATAGCTCGACGTGGAATGGCAAATTCCATATATTAAGGGCTGGTGATGAGTAGATCAAACTGTGTGTCACATAAATCACCCACTCAGTCCAGAACCATACATGAAAATACAATTAGAGATTAGCCCATGGAGTGCATAACTGGCAATACGTCAGCAGCAAATCATTTTAAAAGCATGTAGCTGATCTAGCCTCCTTAATTCCTTGAGTTGTTGATTCCAATTATCAGCAGCCAAGTAGCAAAAGGTTTTTTATCCCAGAAGATTTCTTACTTTTGGATACAATAAAAGTCAATTTATTCGATGATTACTAGGACATGGGCAGTTAATAGGTTGCGTCTGTTCTTTCTCCCCTCAGATACTTCAGAGTGGATCCATTAACACATTTACAGACTAGACTTAAACAATAATAGTGCTTCTCCTTCTCTGGGGGTAACCAAACCAACCCACTTTTTGTACCGGGCTCTGGGATGTTTTTTACTATTACAGCTCCAGAGGAATTTACATAATTGGTTATGAATAATTCGTAACTTGTCTAAGAGTCTCCATGTAGCTATCTGATTTACTACAGCTTCCCACTCCAGAACCAGCAGAAGATTTTAATACAGTTTTTAATTGCAAGATCATAATTTAAGCATATCAGTGCTGCCTAATGTACAGGGGACGTGAGACAAACTCCTCTCCATTCCCCTGTACCCAGTGTCTAGCTACAGGACTCGCGAGGCCCTGGAAATGCTGCTGAGACTTCCTGCAGGGCAGGCAGCAAGCAGCACGGCCTGCCGCGTGGAGCTCTCTTCCCCTCCTTTTAATGTGCTCGCCTCCAAATTATTTGCTTATTATGGGGAGGAAGGGAAGGCAGGACCTTGTGGTTTAAGCTTTTGCCCTCTGCTAGGGACCGTCTGGGTTCAGCTGATAGCTCTGCCACAGACATCTCTGCACAGCCCTGGGCACTCCTTTAGTCTGAGCACAGGAGCAATAACCCACGCCTTCCCCCAGGTCAGGCTGCCGGGACGGGACGTAGGTGGGCAGGACCGCAGGGATGGCTGGGTGCTACAGGACCGGGTATAGGGAAAGCACATCCCTTTCCTCAGGGCTGGGGTGCTGGGGGGGAGTGATATAAAGTGCTGAGGACCTGGCTTTGGAGAAGCAACCTGTAACGGTGCACCTAAACTGCTCGATGCCAGGCGTTGCTTCCAGACACCCTCAGCTGGGAAATGAGGGTCCCATGGGCAGGGATGGGTATCAATAGCACTTTGCATGGGTACAAGCGAGTCTCTTGTCTGTACAAAATCAGAGATCAATGCAGGTGACTAAGACAGAGTGCAGGGCAGCCAGCTTGGACGCTGGTGAAAAACAGAGAGCCCCTGCCTGAAGGAGGCGTGTGCCCAGCCCTGGGCTCCCACCAGGGCTTGGCCGTGGCTCAGGCACGTGTCCAATCTGTGCCCCTGCAGCGCCTCGGCATCGAGGTTCCCATGGCACTCCTTGACCTGGCTAAGGGCACCTCTGCCTGGACACCTCTTCTGACAAAACTTAAGTCAACTGTTGTTTTGTTGTTGTTTTTAAATGCCCGCTCAATTTGGAGGAAATCAGCCATCAGATCTAATGCAACTGAGTGCCACAGGCTGGTTGCACCGCCTGTGTTTTCTAAGAAAATGGCACTAAAAAGAGATTGCACATTTTCACTCAGTTGGTAGTAAGTACTGAGTGCAGGGCTGCAAGCAGCTCTCTCTCCTTTTTTTCCCCTATATGATGTTTTTGCTTCTGCAAGTGGAATTTAGGCCTGGGTCACTGAATCAAATCCTTTGCTCCCACAGGAGAGCTCCTCATGCAACCAATTAATTATTAATATTTCTGCCCCCAGTTCAATGAAACCATGGGAGCAGTTACAAATTTGTTTAATTTAATCAAATGCTACTTTTCCACAGACTCCAACTTGTGTTTTATAAGACTGTGCACATGCTGAAGTCCCTTACAAAACACTGGTTTAATAAAAGATGCTATATCTCTTTCTGCAAATTTTACTATGCAAAGGGTAAATAATTGCTTAAACTCAGTCTTGAGTCAAGAGAGCATAAGCTTCATTGAGGCAAGTCCCCAGTGAGACTTAGGCATATGCTTAAATTCTTCCTCTGAATTGGGAACGGAATAACTGATTTGCCTTTGCTACGATAGGCTGTATTTTTCTTTAATTATACTTTTCTTAAGAAAATACAAAATCCCATCAAACTACTAAAAGAGCCACCTCACTTTCTTCAAGTTTCTTCCCAGCATTTATAGAAAAGATTGTTTATTGTCCTGAAACCAAAACCATTACAGCCTGTCAAAACCTTTCTGTAAGGCGGCAGCTAGCTGAATAATACATTTCACATTAAATTACACAACTGTGTCATCGGGCTAACATTAAAGGTAAGTCATTAATAAAAAGAGAAAATAAAGTGGTCCTTAATTATACAAGACATTAAAAGGCTGAGTGTTTTGCTTCTGCAGCACACTCACTTTGTGAGAATAAACGTTTTAAGACCAGTGTGAACTTTTCCTCTGTGGAAATTACAGCTCAGAGATAATCCCTTGCACTCGCCAGTGCAGCTCATTGCTGGGAGATGGGTCCGTGTGCACCTTTTGACATCTCGGTGCTAGTCCTACAACCAAAGCCAGATTGCAGGCTCCCAGTTTGCAACACAGCTAGTTGCTTTTGTTTTGTTATTGATGGGGGACACTTTTAAAAGTCTCAGGTGAAAGCACTTAACAGCTAAACCCCATTGATTTTCTGTAAAAATAGGGCGTCTTGGTACTCCTGACTAACATCTGAATACATGTTGGAAACTGGAGCATAACATGTGCCAAAAGAGCACAGAGGGAAGCCAGACACCAGCCCTCAGCATTCAGGGTCGGATGCTGCTGTAACGAGGACGGTGGCAGGGAGAGAGGGGCACTGACACACACAGCCACTTTGGGGTGGCATCAGCAGAGGGCTGACCTCCACCTGGGCGAT
Source organism: Anser brachyrhynchus (assembly GCF_964034855.1). Classification (NCBI taxonomy): domain Eukaryota; kingdom Metazoa; phylum Chordata; class Aves; order Anseriformes; family Anatidae; genus Anser; species Anser brachyrhynchus. The sequence continues at coordinate 7,994,592 of NC_137713.1, read as the reverse complement.
CGGGGCAGAGGGTGAGAGCAGCACCCTGCCCCTCCTGCTCCCAGGGAAATCCGCACCCTGCTTCAGCAACGGAAACCATGCAGGGAAGGCACGTCTTCTGCAAATCTTCATACGTAATACTTTCTTTACCATGTAACTAAAGGTGGAGACACTCCTTGAAGTCCAAACTGCGAGAGGAAAACCACAGATTTAAGCTTTTAGGAACTGACACCATTTTTGCCTGCAAAATACTTCTTCCCAGCAGAAAAGTAATCCTCTCTTTTATATGTACTCCTTCCTGGCTCGTCCTGTAACCTCCAGCTTTCATAAATGCGAAGCTACCATTTCAAGAATAGGAGTCCTCTTTCGTTCCTCACTGATGAGCCAGCCTTGTGCTGTGTCACAGGACTAGGAGAGGCATTCACAGGGAACAGGAACCCTTGAGGTACGCAGACAAACCTTCGCTAAGTAAAGAATCAGAATCACCTAGGCTAGAAAGACATTCAAGATCATCAAGTCCAACCATCGACCTGACCTACCGAGTCCCATCACTAAACCCTGTCCCTCAGTGCCACATCCACACTTCTCTTCGGTACCTCCTGGCATGGGGACTCCACCACTTCCCCAGGCAGCCCCTTCCAATGCCTGACCACTCTCTCCAGGAAGAAATTCTTCCTGATATCTTCAAAGAGCAAACTTTCGAGCAAAGCCGTAAGATGCACATAACCATGGTTTGATGCATGCCGTGCACAGCACTCATCAGATGTCCACAAGTCACCATCATTTGGGATCTGTGGAGCGGTAAGTATGCGTAAAGGGTTTAGAAAAAGAAAGGTTAAGAGTGCACAGGAATATCTGTGAGATGCTTGCACTGATGATAACCCTCCTCTGCCCACAGAACCACCTCTAAGTGGAGTAACTTTGCATCAGCTTGCTTTTGAGGACTTGAGTCAGGTAGGCTGGGGATCCTTCCCCTGGTGGTGGTGGAACACGAGTTCTCCAACAGAAACAAATTAAAGAAAATTTCCAAGGAAACATGAGAGGCTGAGAAAAATGTTGGTTTGTGTGGAAAATTTTTGCCTTATTTTTCCTGAAAAACAAAATGCCTAAAACCAAAAGTATTTTGTCTAAACTCCTCAGTTTTTCAGTATTTGAATTTCTGAGCCATAAAAAAAGAACTCTTCTTGGGAACCATGGATCAAAAAATCTCCCTAAAATGGATTTCCTTGTAGTTTTTAATTGTCTGCTTTATTATGGTATTATTTCTAGTTTTCCTTTTTTTTTTTTTTAAAGAAACAAACTGTTCAGCATTGCAGTTATACCAAGATTCAAAAGACCTCTGTGTTGTTGATATAGCCTTTAATCGACTGGGCTAAAGTTTTCCACAAAGCTTCAGTGCTGGGGAGCCATCAGTGAAGGCTTTGCCTCATGTAGCTAAATTGGCCAGGAATTAGTTTGTAAAGAAAACATGAAGGGTTTAACCGTATGCATGTCTCAAATCAGGAATCTACAACTTAATCAACTGGTTTTCTTTCTGTAAAAGCCAATAGAATATTTGCTACATATGAAAGGATGCTAATAAACTTTACAAGACGAAATGTGATTCTTCCCATGGAGCACAGTATCTGCCCCCACTTTGCACTTTGTGCTTAGCAGCACGGTAGAACAAGACACGCAGGGTATATTGAAATTAGTCTGCAAACTGGAGGGGTGTTTGGGTGATTTCCTTGCATGAAGGCACCCTCTCTCTGGTGCCTGCTAAATCTTCCTAGCCAAACATTATTTACCCCTGAAGCTAACAAAAATACTTTGATGAGCAAGTCTCAGCGTACCAAGTGTTAAATATTTCACATATGCAGGGATAGCCTTCACATTAAAAGATGTCTTCTTTACCTCAGGGTAATTAACACATTTGAACTGTCCTGGGGTGAAAAAAAATAAAAATAAAACACAAAACAAAACAGAAAAAAAAGTAACACCGAGAGAAGACCAGCCACCTGAATTTAACCGTGAAGTATGTTCATCAGCATAACCCCAGGAGAAAAAAGAAATAAAGGGCTGGAGTTGGTGAATGTCCCTCACAGCAGAAGTCCAGATTCCCTTCATTATGTACAAGCTTTGCTGAACTCAGAAACAGCCTTTCCTAGGTGAACATAAGAAAAAAACAAACAAAAAAAAAAAGTAGGAGCCTCGATGGGGGCATTTTCCCCCACTACATGTACACAAACCAGCAAGAGATGTACAGCCCCAGGAGACCGGTCGGGACGAGCAGGACCAGCCACCGCAGGATAGAACAGAGCAACACCTTCATCTGTTCCTTTTCCAGCGGCACAGCATAGAAACCAGCCCGTGCCAACTCACCTCGTGTGCTCAGTTATTTCGCCTGCCTGCCTCCCCCAGCACGCTTCCTGTTCCTCGGGAGCAATCAGCCAGGTGAAAGGAGCACATTTGTTAGGGAGTCCCCTGCTAAAATACCAGCAGCCTGTTCTGGCTGCTTTTCAGATCAACTTCCTTTCCCACCTCTCACCCCCAGCCTTTGAAACACTAGGGAACGATTCACTTGCAGACACGGTTGTATCTCTGTTCTTATTATTTTTAAAGACTTATTCCTGTCCACCCATGGAGCAGTACTGGAATCAGACTGGATGGCAGAGCAGAGGGCTGTGGACTGTGGCAAGTACTCAGAAAAACAGGCTGTGAGCCTCAGGCTTTCAAGTGGAGTAACTTTGCATTAGTGCAGCATATTCCACCGCGGCTGAGAAAGAAATCAGGTGGGAAACCAAATAAATCATCAAGGCCCCATCTGGGCAGCCCGACGTGGTTCTTGGGGCAGGACATCCAGCAGGTGGACGAGGATGTCCTGGAGCCAGGTCTGCAGAGCAGCTCTGGAGGCCACAGCGGTGCCGAGCGATCGGCGGAGCGTCGCTGGAGCCTCGGTGACGAGCGGCTGATCAATGGGGCAGCACTACTGCCTGTATCGCTGCCAAGCAATTACTGGAGCTGCGCTTGGCAGCATTACTGCAAGCTGCTCTACGGAGCGGCGCTGGTATTTGTATTGCTGCCGTTCCATCAGCGAAGTGGCACTGGAGTCTGTCTCCCTGACAGCTGATCAATGAAGAGGAATATAATAATCATAATGTGGTGTTTTACAGGATATGGGCCTTTAACCTGAGGACCTCGAATCCCCTCTCAGATGTTCATTAAGCCACAAATTCCACATGCACAGATGCAGTCACAAATATCCAGATCACCAAGGTATTGCAAATTTGTCTTTGCTCTTGTAGTACAGTTGGGTGATCTATACTGTGGACAGGTTAAGTGTCCCAGTTTAATTCTCAGTGATACAAAGGGTAGGTTGGAAACAGCTCCTCTGTACAAAAAGGCAAAAACAGTCTGGATTCTCCAAAAAGCTTTCCAGAAAACTTGGATAAAAACATCACAGTGAAAACTAAGACACATTGAAATTAAAAAACACCTGAGTCCAGGCTTCTGGGTCCTCCTTTTTACATCCTGAGAAGTCAATGATGGGACTTCAGCACACAAAGAAGAAATATATAGTCCATTGGTAAGAGCCAGCACCACCAGTGCCTCAGCAGGCCACGGTTCCATGTTTTCCCTGTTTGCTCACCAGAAAAGTATCCTCCAACTTCAAATTTAGAATGAAATTCAGGTGGTTAAATTCCCTGTGCTCTCATCTGCACCTGCTCTAAAATCCTGCATGTAGATTCGGGGCCAGCCTCAGCACACTGCAACAGAGCTATACCCTCCAAATCTTTCACGGTGTTTTTTCCAGCAAGTCTGTCAAAGAGCTCAGCTGAAGTATTACTTTCCTGAGCTTCCAATTCAGTATCACCATGCCTAAGCAAGCTGCTCAGCTCAACACGATTCTTGTTTCAAAGTTAGAGAGGCCAAGCCTAGCTAATCTTTCTTTATAATTCATTCCCCAAATCCCTGAATAACTTTGGTTGCCCTACACTGCTCCTTCTGCATTCTCAAATGTGCGGCACGCTTCCCATAAGGTAACTAAAACTGCACACAATAGCCTACGTGTTTTATTTCACATTCCCCGCTGATTAATGCTGAATGCTTCCATACAGTATATCCACATGCTTTACACTTAATGCTTCAATATATATATAGTGCAATAACCTCCTTACTTTTACTTTACAGCTGCCAATTTGTGCAGATGGCCGTAGTGTATTAGTCACCACCAAGTCTCCCCTCCTCCTCCTCCCAACAGGCTTGTTCTCGGTCAGCATTTCACATGGCATTTCCTTTCAAGGTATCTATGGCTATTTTTGGCCTGAGAGTTCCTAGTATATTAAACGCAACGAGCCACATCCTCAGCTGGTGTAAATCCGCACAGCCCTAATTCAGCCAGCAGAGCTGTGCCAATTCACATGAGTGGAAAGAGTCCCATAAATCAGTTATCAGACCGATACATTAAGGCAGCCTGTTTAAACTACTTCTGCTTTGCTTTTATTTATTTACAGATGACCCGCGGCACGTAAGGATGATGCTCCAGCACCACAAAGCCCAGGGGGTAAGTGCTGACTGACCGGGGATAAGGACAGAAGTACAGACAGGTCTGCTCACTTCGCTGTCACACCACCACTCTGACATTAACAAAAAAGCCTTCTCTCTTTGGTCACTTTTTGCCTGAACAGCAATTTGTTTCAAGCCTAAAATGTGCAAAAATCATTTCTATGTATGAAGGAAACAAAAGCATAGCTAAAATTGACTCTTGCCACACCTCCCCATCCCGTACAGCTTCCTGGCTGTGACATCCTCTATTTGCTGTCCAGAAGCCAATTTTTAACCAGCCTCTAACATGGCTTTTCAGAGCAGGCTGCTTTCATACAAAGTCTTCCCAAACGCTTGATAATCTGGTTCAGCAGCAGCTCCACGTACCATGGCTGCAGCCTAGAGAGACAGGCAGAGGAGCAAGGCACGAGGGAAAAAACCTATTAGACTCTTGCCTCAGTTCCTTAATGTTTTGAGGTGAATCAGGCTGCAAGAAAAAACCTCCTGACAACAAGATCTATTAGTGTATGGAATAATCTTCCAAGGGAAGCGATGGAAACATTGCTGCTTGGCACACAGCTAGTGTTTGTCCAGACTAGTTTTTAAATATACAATCCTGAGTTGGCAGAGGAAAAGTCTAGCCGAGGTAGTTGCTCTTATCTATCTCCATATTCCAGGATAAATCAGGTCATCTCCTTTGTTCTAGTCTAAAAATTGAGGAATGCACTTAAAACAATTCATGCAGTTTTAATCAGCTATGATCTCCCTTTTATGATCCACATGGGTTGTATCTTATTAAATTAGATATAGCTAGCTGTTTCTTTTTAATCATCAAGTTTCTTCTAATATAAGGCAGCAGCACTGTCTAGCACAGCCGGTATGAACTGGGGCTGTGAACGCGTTCAGGTCTCTCTTTGGCTATGCCCCAGGCTCCCGGGCAAGTAAATAAGCCCCTCACTGCCAAAATAAGTAAATAAATAAAATAAAGTTAAAAAAAAATATATCACTCTCTAATTTGCTTTTGTCATTCAGAGCCTGGGATTGACTTTCAGAGGTTATGAGTGTTTACAGCTCCAGTCAAAGCCACTAGGGGAAGGGAGTTGAGGTAAGTCCATGAAAGAGAAGGAAGGACTCAAAGACATTTAGATTCCATACTAAAATATATAGCACTGTGTGATATAGAGACATGAAAAAAGGCCCAGACAGAGACAGGAGGAGTTGAAACTGGAAAGCACTGCACCCTGAAACCAAGATTGGGAATTTCAGCATTAGTGTTATTTCACAAGTGTAGCTGATAGACATGATGCACAAAACTGGAAAGCAAGACTGCAGTTCCCTGACTGATAGCTCTCAAATTTTGCTTATAGGAGGATAGTTGGGAAAAATAAATGGATAAAAAGGAACATTTGATATTAGTGAATTCCTTCTCTGCTGGAACATGAGGTCTTCCCTTCCATGCTCCCAATCCAGCATCCCTCCCGCAGCTGAGGGATCACGCAGGTGGTGTCAGTAAGGGCACTGACTGGAAGCCACATCAACACTGCTTGTGCATCAGCCTGCTGGATAAAGCATGGAAACACTCCTAGAAAATGGCAGTTTCCTCTCCTTTGCCTTCCTCAGGATTTTGTATGCAATCCTAGGCATAACACATGACCACATAAAAAACATTCTGAAGTGTACTTAGATATTATTTTCTTTGTTTTGTGTAGCAACCAGCACTATGATGCCCCCTCAGGAAGACTTTATATCCATCACCCTGCAGTACAAAGAAATCTCATTGTGACAGATAATAACCAATTTGACTGCCTTTAAAAGCTTTGCCCCCAACAGAAGAAACTGCAGGTAGGAGGCTTTATGAAATTTTGTTCATTTTTTTTTTTCCTCCAAGAGTTCCTTGAATTCTTTAGACATAACGTTTTTAGTGACAGAAAATCATTTGAGAAGCAATAAATATGTGTTCAGATGAATGTAAAAAAAGATAAATAAGATACCGAGCAGTCACTCCAGCAACTATAAATTCAGCCATACTTTTCTTTCTGAGGCCTCTATATCAGATCTTATCTCCTGTAGGAGACTAGTTTTCCTTCCCTCAACTCCCAAACATTCATCTATTGTTTTGAAACTGAGGAGTCTGACAGCAGAACAGGCCGTCCTTTTAAGACCGTCTGATACTGGAAAGTCACAGTAACTCTGCTGTTATTTAGAATTCATGCCACTGTTACCTAGTTCAGAGTCTGCACCATTACTCAGTGTGATGTACAAAACTGAATAAATGGGCTAAATTTGGTCATATTGTGACTTAAAAGGGTGTAGCAGGTCAGACTATGGTCAGCCTGTAAAGGATTTGACAGAGGGCATAGTCCCATTTGAATAGTTCTCTCAAGCAGGAATGAAGAATCAAAAATAACACGTTTTCTTGAATAGTTTTGTAATCTTCTAATGTTGATATGGATTTGTGAGTTTCATATAAATATGATGGTAATGGGATTTCATCAAATACTAAAGCAACTGAAAGTCTTTTTTGTTCTTACAGATTCTACTCTGTAGGTGCTTCATGTGCAAAAGAACTTAATCATCTAACTTCATATTCAAAAGGACAAATCTACTGATCCCACCCTTCCAGAAGCACTCACTGCATTTGCAAGCACTGCCTATTTGTTCATATTTTTGTATCTGGAGAACTATTGCATTTACCAAGGTATTTTCACCCCTAAAGGTATACATATGGATTTTAAAGTTCTCTGGAAAGCCAAAGTTATTGGGGGCTTCCTGAACTACTTGTTATCACTTTGAAGCATCTGGCTCGTGGTCAGCTGTTTCACGTTACGAACTTCTACATTTATTTCTGAAGAAATTAGCACAGCTTCCTTCAACGCTACATTCTGCAGCGGTTTTGGTTTTGATTGTAACATCTCGTTGTTCATCTTGAAATCAAAGTCATTTATGGAAGCTGCAGAATTTTAATGTTCCTCAGACTCAAAAGCATTTGTTTAACCACCACCAGACAAGGAGATGAATAGGGGAGACTGTCTGCTCTTGATTTAGTGGGACCAGATTTTTAGAAGAGCTCAACAACTAGTGCATGTCTTCAACACACTGACTCTCTTGGACAGCCTGGCTATTTATTACAGTGCTTAAATGAGAATGATGCTCATGAAAACCATGACCTTAGTGAACCGGACAGTTAGTACACACTATACATTCCTATATTTTCATCTGACACGGGTGATTTATTTGCAACTTCTACCTGCAACTTAAAAGCAGCTTTTGATTCTCATTATTTCTGCATCTCTTTTATTGTTCACCCAAAAGGCCTGCCTATACGATTGTTGAGCTATGAGCTGTTTAAGAATCGCTGCCTAGTACAAAATGATATGCAGGACAAAAACAAAGAGACAGTATCTTCTTCAGTTACTTTTGTTTAAGCCCTATACAGAGAACAGAATAGATTAAAGCAGTGGGAAAATAAGGGATCGAGCCTTATGATGTGGCATAGGGTGCTTCTTACAGCCAACCGCACTTCATTTTTCTCCGCTGATGCTTCCAAGTGGTTTTCTAGGATACCCCTGAGCAGAACTCATTGTAATAACTGGAGGAAATAAATTAATGGAGAATTACCGCAAGGTTCATCTAAGAGAAGATTTGATAAACAACACTTCCAGGCTGAGATATTCAGCGCAGCCTAAGGAATGTGGACTTTCCCACTCCCGTTGAACTGAATGGGAATCTGTACCTCTGAGTCAAGCTGGGAAGGTGCTACCACAACCACTAAAAGCAATTTTGGATTTCAGGTGCAACCAGAGATCAAGAAGTCCTCTTAAACTGAAAACCTCTGACAAAGAAAGAGGTGAAACAAAAAGCGTTTGACCCATCCAACTGGCATCGCTACCAGACTTAGTCTCAGCAAGCAAACTCCCGGGCAAGTTGCAATCTCTGCGCTCCCAGCCTCCGTCAAGAAAATTGCGCAATCTTCAGACAGAGAAGAGACAAAAACGGACAACAGTGGAATCACAGCCCAAACACTGCTGCAGACAGTGTGAGATGTCCCCCACATGAGCAAGCTAGAAAGGAAGCTTATCAAAATCAGGGCAAATTAAATATTATCATGTTGCTTCTGTCTGAGTTCTCCCCAGGCAAAATGCCCCCTTGGCAAAACCATAGTTCACCCCTAGGCATTTTTTAATGTTGCTTTCCAGAGCAAGACTTAGGTAAACCTTAATTGGTGCATGGGTTTTAGGCTGGTTCTCTGTATGGTCAAAATGTTTTCCACTTGAAATGGTTTTGAAACCACTGCTGACACCTGTGCAGTCACATATACATCAGGCACTTCTATGTCTTTAAAAAGCAACACACACCCCTGGCACTTTGAACCCAGATTCTACCTCATTTGTACCCATGGGATGCTGGTGAAGTCATCATGATCACACAGGATAAACGAAGGTTGAAGTTGGGCTGTTTAAATTAGGGTTTTGTTGGTTTTTCTTTTTTTTTTTTTTTTTAAACCTTGTATATTCTTCCCATTGCTAAATCTTTTACAGAGGCTACTAAGGTAGAGAGCTGCTGAGCTAATCCTCTTTGACTCCCTGCCATCCTGGCAGGTACTGCAAAGCCTAAGGTAAAGTGGAGCATCAAAAGGAAAATTAATGTCTTCTAACAGCAATTAGAGGAAATTATTTAGATATAAATCTTGTTTTATATCTTCTCATACTTGTTTTTCAATCTTTCCCCTTTGATTTTTTTTTCCTTTCAGGCTTTTCAGAAAGAAACATTTAAAATCCCTCCTGTAAACCAGTGGCATAATTAGCTGCATGTTACACCTGGTATTTTACTCTTCTACAGAGTAATTCCTTTGAGCTTTCTTTTTTTTACTAAGCCCCGAGGTCTCCCGAAACTGAGTCTGCTTGTTCTCTCCTCTGCTGGCCGACTGGGGTTTGAGGGGGGAACCAAAGGGGGCAGGGGCTGCAGGGTGACCTCCCACCTCCTCCTGGCCACCGCAGCGGGGACGCGGGTGCCAGGCGCGCCCAGGGCCTCCAGTGGCAGGCGAACGCACCTCCCGGTCGCCCGCGCTTGGCCTACGCCGTGAAGCAATGCGTGTAACCTAATTGTACTCCGATAACATCAAACAAAGTCTCTCTGATCCAGCATCTGGCACGCCGCCATCCTATCTGGGGTCCGATCTGACAAGCCTGCCGATTGATCAAATCATTATCTGGTAGTGTAGGTGTATCGTCTAACACGAGCCAAATTCCTTCGGCTGCTGCTTCTCCTTTCTAGAGAGGATACGGCTCCAGCGGGCTCCTTCCCCCGTGGTACGTGGCCAATGGCTTCTGTAGCCAAACAAACTGCAGAGTGGCTCGTGCTCACTCAAGGGACACTATGCTTTTTGCTTCCCAAATATAGAATTACTTCACCCATAGTGTTATCATAGAGAACTTGCGAAAACAACAAGCCAGCTTTCTCAGGGGTATGGCACAACAATCTGCATTTCCAGAGACAGCCAGGCACAGTGAAAACTGCTGATAGTTCCAGTTCTGCCTGAACTCGCAGCGAGCAAGAAGTGGCACTGAAACTTTTAAGCTCCCTTTCCACCTTCTTGTTACTACTCAGGGCATGACAGGCTAGTAAAATATATATATATATATACATATATCTCAATTATTGCACCTCTGCAAACCTGACCTCCATGTGCAACCTCACCCTTGACCTCAGCAAGAAGTCAAGCATTCCTCTGGAAACACATCCCTGCTACTGCTAACAAAAGACAAGACATCACTTTTATGCTTCCCTCCTATGGCAACAGACTTCTTAAACTCTGTGCAGAAATCTGAGGGCAAGATTTCCCTCTGAGCAGGAACACCCAGTAACTACCTTTTTTGAGAACGCAGACTTGCTTGTTTATCTGGAGCTGAACAATTGCACCTAAGCCAACTACGACTAGAAGACTGAAGATACCCATTTACACAGGAGCAAGGCTTGCACAGGCTGCAGGTCCTAGCGAGCCATCCTTCATTTCAAGCAGCTCTGCTTTTGCTCCCATCCCAAGAAGTCGAGTGGAGCACAGTCAGATCCAACGTCTCAGCTGGTCATTTCTCAGCGCAAAGCCAACCGCACCGCAGACTCCACAGACACCATCTGCAGTTAAGCTCACGGTGAAGCCAGTCTGTTTCCGACATATTGCCCCCATCTAATCCGTCCCAGAGGAATAAAGATGACATAGGTGGATATTTTTCCTAACAGCCTTTCCCCTTCCCTTTGCAATCTTCAATCTCTGAGTTAAAGTAAGGGCAGGAGATGCTATCCTCATTTTAGCACCACCGATTTGGGGTCAGCATTTCATTTGGCCACCTCATTGTACTTCCCGGAGTCCTATTTCAAAGTAAGCTATCCAAGGTAATTTATTTAGTTTATATGCTTTATTTTATCCACATAAATCAAGAAACAAAGTCCATAGGGAACAGGCACTCTATACTTATCATAATATGTAACTTAGGTCCCCAGAGACTGAGTATGTACAGAACAGCTAATAAATGGTTCGAAAAAAAAAAAACTGGGTCATTAAATCTTGTTTTATATCTTCTTGTTTCCATCAAAGTATGCAGGAGTGGAAATTCTCTTTCTAAGACAGGCTCCACTTTTCAGCCAACTGGGAATAGAGCCAGCTGAAAAGAGAACCCCACATACAGCACTGACAGCTGTGCACAAAATTCATGAGCTCAAGAGACAGACTGCTGCAGAGACAGGTGTCCGAGATCTAAGTTTAGCTTGAAAGATTAAAACAGCATCTACAAAGAATGCATTTATTCTAATCCTCTCTGTGCTAGAAACTACACATGCATCACTGAAGTACACATCCTGGAAACATTTGAGATATGTCTTTCTTCCGTAGGATTTCATCCCATTGTGTTCAGGGATAAAATAGGTTACAGCATTAAGACCACAGAAATGCACAGACCCAGCAGAGAGAGGCTCCTGCTGCCCAAGGAAGGGTTGTGAGCATTTCTGATCAACAGTTACAGACGCGGTAGGGTTCAGGCTCGCGTGGCCCTGACTGCTGCCCACCCTGGCAGCGAGCAACCCCACCCCAGATGTTCTCAACACAATGAGGATGTCTTATGTAAATAAGAGCTGGGAGGCAGATCAGGTGTGGCTCTTGCAAGACAAATGTGCTTGGGAATTATGTATGATTCCATGTTTAGCTGCCCTGGTATAAATCCAGAGCAATTCTTTTGATCTTAAAGCAGCACTGCTCTAAATATACATTAAATGGAAGAACATACCCACTATCCTCAAAAGAGTCAAAGGTACAGGAGGACTCAGCCTTTCCACCTTCCCAGCACAGCTCTGGATTTGAGGGAGCCTCTCTTGCCCTCGCTAGTGTAACTGGGTGAAGAATCCACCTCCTTGTGACAAACCATAGATGTAGCACAGCAGATCCTGATGCCTCAAGCTTGTAGTCTAAATTAGAGACAGTCTGAGGAGGCAGGAGACCTAGTTTCTAGAGTCACAAGGAACAAAGGATGAATCACTCACTTATTTACTATCATGTGATACAGTGCAGTTGCATGTATAATTATCTATCAATATAGCTAGGAATTATCATATGCTAATGCAAAGAGAATTTGATAATCTGGGGGACATCAAAGTGTTGAAGTCAACAAGACGACAGACTTAATAAACTTCACCTCCTCCCTGCAATAGAAGGGGCAGGTGCTTAGCTTTGGAAAGCTACAGAGCAAAATTTCTGGGATAATAATAAAAGATTTACAGATTCTTTCCTCCCTGTGATAGAGAACATATCGAACCATACTGCCAGCATTTTTAGAACAATTCTTACTCTCAAAGAAGCAAGAACAACAGAGGGCAGCTTTTTTTTTTTTCTTCCTCCAAAGGGTAGACGCACTATTTACAATATTCCTCTAGATATCTCATTTCCACACGTTCAAGAAAATTCCCCAGTTCTGTTCAGGGAATGGAATTTCACTGTCATGAAAATTTGCCAATACTTGTTTAAATCAGCACTTTCACAGGGAGACAACGTATCATTTCTAAAATCTCATGGCAAAGCTGCTCCTAAGGCTATCACAGAGATTATTTAGTTGGCGCCAACCAGCACAGAATTATAATACATGGCTGGAACTGCCATGCGATTCTTGCAAGCAAAAGTAATCTCTACCCTTGCATCATCAGCTCTACCAAGCAGGTCACGGGATGGGTGCTCCAGACGATGTGGGGGAGGACTGAAGGAGGCAGGATGTTTTTAATTTATGTATTTAACATCTCTGTAATGGGCACCCGAGAGCTGAAGCTGCAGAGTAACTTCTCTGTGGCCTCTAGAAAAACCTCTTTGGGGAACTGGCTGGACAGAGAGAGGATGCAGAGGAGAGGAACGGGCACATCTGCAGCCAACAGGCAAACTTACCTACGGGTGGTCACAATCACTGAGCTTTTAATTTTGAACATCCCCACAACACATAGAGAAACCTCTTCCCACTGGGGAACAAATCCCCCATGCCCACTTTTTGCATCAGTCAGGATTTGGTCATGCTCTCCCACCACTCCATCATCCCAACCTCATCTGAAATAACAAGTACAGCCCCTGCGAAACCCCTGTGCAGTAGGGATGCACTGGCTGTCCCTCCTGTGCAGAGAGGGACATAGGGCGCACGGAGCAAGCATCTTGCCTCGGGCTTCCCCAGTACGAACATGGCAGACTTCCAGAACACAGTGCTTTCACAGCAGGCTCGGCTTTCCACGCCGAGGAATGGTTTGGAGGGGGAGCGGTAGGGAACTCCACGGGCTGTACGTCAAAGGCTCCTCCTAGGGCTTTCCCACAAACAGATGGCAAACTGGCTCCCAGCTAGCAACTCATCACAAAATGAAAAACATCTTCCCCTTCCCTTCTCATTCAGGGCAGACTCATGTGTTAACAGTTTAGCTTTGTTTACAGGCTCCTTGGGGTTGGGCTTTTTTTTTTTTTTCCTCTTTCCTCCTCGTTCAGATTATTGCCCTCGCACAATAGCAGACACCAAGAAAAGAAAGCAATAATGACAAAAACCATCAGTCCAACACTGAATTCACAAGCACCATTCTGGTTTCCAATAACCCAAGGTTTTTTTTCTTGGCTTTGCTGAGATTCCAGGGTAATTCAAAGTCTCTTCCCTCTCCCTGGCTTGCCCCTGGGGTTCCAGGCACCCGCAGCCTCTCGCCAATGCTCCAGCACGGGACAGAGCTGGGAGGTCCCGTGCCTGGCAGCAGCGAGACCCTCCAAGTCAAGACCACACTGATGTATTCCAGGACAAGAAGTGGTTTCCTCAAAGGCAAGAGATTAAAATTTAAGAGAAGGAGCATTAGCATTTACTTGAAAGGGAGAAAACCAGCCTGAGCAGAGAATCTAACATCTTTCACCCAGAATTAAAGCCCGAAAGTCACATCAAGAGCAAGTGGCAGTTTCTTCCTTCCACGGCTGGGGACACCATTACCATCCTGCTCCACCCATCCCATGTCAACACAGGAAACGAGGACCCAATCCAGCAACCAGACTCATTCTTTTCTCCTCCTACTCAGTAGCATATTACAAGGCCACTAAATTGAAAGGAATGTTGATTAATTCTTGAGCTTTCAACCCTTCCCTTCCCAAGCACTGCTTCTTTATAGATTTCAAACCAGTTTGACAATATATGGTTCTTCTGGTGTACGTGTGGGTTTTGGAGCAATATTTAACAACTAAATTAGATGTATGCATAAAATATACACAAGGGTGTCTAGATATTAGGAGGGGTGTTATTACATAAAGACAAGAACAAAGACCATTTATATTACAGTTCACAAAACCAGCACACAGATTTGTGCACAGGTACACTGGTTATAAGTGAACTAATAGCTCAGGCATTTTATGCAGCATTATTCATGACTTTCATATTAAGCCATCCATATTCTTTTAAATTCCATTTTATGTTACCCATAGTATATTTAATCTGTGCCATTTATACAGTCTTAGTGGAAGAGGTCTGCGGTTATGCTGCGGTGAAGCCTCCGTAGCGTGGCCATAGCCACGCATGGTGCAGGTCTGCATTATGCTAAGCAGGCAGCAGTGAGCGTATGCACTGAGTACGAGATCATCATTGCTTCAGACAAAGCCTAGCACAGCGTTAGGCAAACAACAAGGACCATGAGCTATGTTCCTTGCAAGTAAGAAGTAGCTCACTGGCCAGAGGCCAGCGCTCTTCAAACCATTCTGCAAATGGCCTAATCAGAGCTGTGATCTGTTCTGTATACTCAATTTGTTGAGTCACATCAATTTGTTGAGCTTCCTCTCCCATTAGAAAGACATGCAAGTGCCGTTTTCTAAACATATTAACTCTCTTCAGGCTATTTTGTTGTGTAAACAGAAAGGCAAGTGACTGGGCATTGCATTCTAGAAACTGATGTTTGCCATGCCCAACTTCTTTACAACTTCACAAGTTCTGTTACACCAGTTTTATGCCTCTTTTACTTCATGGCACCATTTTGAGAATTACGCTGTACCATTTTTCCTAGACAACTCCAGCTTAATTGCAACTGGAAAATAAAATTATACACCATACAGGGGAAGGACTCTTCAATTAACAAGTTACGCCTTTTCAGCCACGCTCAACGACCCACCCAATACCCAGAAAGCCCTTAGGGTTAACCTCAAGGTTGCAAAGCCACGATTTACCAGCGGTCCCACCTCAATCCTGAGACCTTTGCTCAGTTACACATCAGCGATCGTTCCCACCACTGCCAGTCCTCCAACCTTGTGCTCCCCTGAACCTTGTCTGGAGCTGGCACAGGCTCAGGGCACAGAAGCCAACCCACAGCAGTGCTATCACTCCCACTTCTCCCCAGCTCTGCTTCTCCCTGCTGCCCACAGGGAGAGGCAAGCTGGCCTCAAAACAAGTCTTAGGAGGGCCCAACTTGTAAATTAGGAGGGCAATATAAAGTGGCTTTGGTACAGGCTGCCAGAAGCAACACAGACAGACTGGTTAAGGTAACTTCAAGGTCAACATCAAGTACCGCTGGAGACATACCCTTTCTCCTGAATTTCCTGCCAGTATCTTCTGTCAGCTTCCCACCATCGCTTCTGTGAAGCACGATCACCACCTTGCTTGCTTGCTCTCCATCCCAGAGCTGGCTGATTTTGGATCGGGCTCTGTACGCTGTTTGTGAAGCAAACCATAAAATAGCATTATTCATAGGCTGCTGCTTTGCAGGATGTTTTCCATGCCACCATGCACACACAGCTTGTACAAAGGTAAAGATTTTCAGCTTTCTTCCCTCTGTACAGTAAAAACTTAAGGCCAATATTTGTTCCTTTTTGTGTTAGAAGATCACAACCAAGCTGCCAATCATCTGGCCAAGAGGGTTATGCAAGAGTCAGGTTTACAGTAAAGTTGTACAAATTTTATAGCGCCACAAACACTTCAACTACCATGATGCTTAAAACTCGAGAGCATTTGGAGAACAAGGAGGGTTATTCAACCTCCACACCATTTTGGCTGCATGTTTTCCAGGTGTATGATTTCACCACATGGAAAAACACAGCCTTTGCCAAAGTGAACTCATAAAAACCTTTGATGAGTAAAGTTTGGATAATCACAAATCATTTGAACCGACAGTTGGTCCAATTCTCAAAGGGGTTTGGCAGACATAATATAATTCGTGGTTTCACACGCAGGCCATTACCCCCCTCCCCTTCATCCCTCCCCCAAGATATTCACAAATTTGGAAGATGTTGTTCTAGAAGGTGCACTGGGTTGGGTTTGCCATGTTTTTTTCCCTCTCCCCCCACCCCCCCAAAGGGTTAGGCACTGCACTATTGCAACCCAAAGCCATTTGGGGCTGTGAGTAAGCTAGCAAACAGGTTTTCCAGAACTGTGTTTAGATAGTTGCATGATCTGCCTATTGGGGCGGGGGGGGGGGGGGGGGGGGGGGGGGGGTGGAGAAAAAAATTAAACTCTAGGTCTCTCACCACCCATTTGCTGGCAGGCAGGTAATATAAGGCAAACGCTTTAACAATCTCTTCCTCTGACACATTTGGACATGTTATTTCAAGATGTGTGGCGTCATTTAAGGCTGTGCCATGAGATAACACAGTATTTACATCTCTGGGGTGGGAGCAATATTGCTACAGCTTTTAGACATTATTGACATAATATTTCTTTGATAAACAATCTATCAGGAAATTGTCAAACTCATAATTGAGGTAATGCCAAGGACTAAGCATTCTTACATGGTCCAAGATGCAACTCGAAACAACATTAGAGAGCATAGAGAGCAGGGGGGCGGAATTAGATGATCTTTAAGGTCCCTTCCAACCCAAACCATTACACGATAAACATGATAAAGATGTTCTGAACAGCTTATGTGAAGCCCCTGCTACGGAGAGAAGTGTTCGTTTACAGCTCACATGATCTGTTCTCTATCCAAATGGGTAGATCACAGTGGAGTTATTCCTGATTCACTTCTCTATAAGCAAGAGCAAACACCCCCAGAACCAAATGAAGCTTTCATCCGTTTAAGCAGAAAGTTTAAAATTGCCCAGTAACTTTTGTGTACTTGGATGCATTTGGGCTGTAAGAGCCCTATGTTCTGCACTCCCTGATGCAGATTAGGAGCAGACAGAGATTAGACATTTAATTTCTACAACATGAATTATAGTTCTCAATATACTTTATGCACCTCATCTTCGACAAATTGTTATGCCATCTTACACTTCAATGAGCAGACTTAAAGCAAATAAATAAGGTTTTCTTCACGTTATTCAGTGTATGAATTTTTCTATAGTTCAGAATAATTTGAAAACTGATGCATTGGTAACTTCCTAACATACAGACCAAACCTAAAACATTCAAATTGCCTGAGAAGTTTTGAGAAGTCCTGAGATATGTCTGTCCCTTGGCCAGATATATAGAAGAGAACCATCTGCAGCACCACATCACCTTTTTTTTTTTTTTTTTTTTGGCTATTTTTCCTTATAAGCTTTTCTAATGAACACTTCTGAAAATTCATGCCTGCAAATTCACTGGATGGGATAACGGTAGTAAGCAAATGCAAAGAGAGAGGCAAGTTGCATCGCCTTTTTGCAATTTTTAGTATTTGCATAGTTTGTCATAAACCTCCCCTCCTCTACCCTCTTAAATAAATCAAATTTTGTCCTACAGCAACTCCATGAAGTTGGAGGAAGGAGGAAGTGACGTTAGAAGAGTGCCCGGTGATCTCAGCACATCACCATCATGTCACACTGGCTTACAGTGAGGTCCAATTTTCCAAAGCAATGTCCTATAAAGGTATTACAATTTCCTTTCTCCTTTAAAATCCCCTGTCGCTTGGTCAGTTTGGCACCTCAAGCACGTCGCTTTAACACGTACATTGTGCTCGTTCGTGTAACCCATGTGCCCCAGCTGGCGAGGCTGCAAATGAGCTGGGCCCTCACCCCTTCCATAGGGCTTACTGCTGACATACTCCCATCGACTTCAATCAAGCCCCTAAGTCGTAACATGCTTCCATGTTCAGCTTCTTGGTTTGTTTTTAAGTGATCAAGCTCACACAAGCCTAACGATTCCCTTCAGTTTTACAAGCATATTCATGTTTGCTGTCAAACGCATGAGTTAGTTTTCTGGAGGCTATTGCAAGAAAGCAACCATTAATTACTGCAACTGCACAAAATGCTTTTTTATTTAGAGATGGATTTCAAAATACATCACTCTCCCAAACTAGGTAGTCACTGGTAAACAGTTTATCTACTCTGAAGTTTTAGAAGGCCAGTGTATTTTGATTTCCTTCAGAAATATTCCTCTGCCCTTATCTTTCCCTTCTGCATGAACTGATGTGCATTTTTTAATTTATTTTTTTTTATTCTGTGCCTTTAGGGACTTCATGGAAGACTTCCAAACACAAGGAAGTGTCTTAAAGGGTAGCAGAAATGCACGTTTACTCATTACTGAATCTTTACAGCACAATTTGTTTCAGCAGACGTCCAAAGACATGGCTTCCAGTGGGCGCCCCTGGGAAAGGCACCTCCCTTCGCATGCTCGTGGTGGCACCAGAGCTGATGGCTCAGGAGTTTGGCCTGCAGTCAAATACCTCACAACTACAGTTTTCAGAGAAGTCCCAACATTACTAAATGCCACCTAATGTGACACACTTTAATAGCCTGACTGTTATTTAGCTACCTAAATTCAGCTTTGAACTCCTTCAAAACAAAAACAAAGAACAGAAAGCGTGCCTTCTACCTTTCTCAGAGGAGACCCCAACCCTCTAACTTTCCAATAAAGGATTAAAAGTACAGGAACCAAAAACACCAGTTCCAGTTCATTAATGTCATACACACACCTGTATAGTCCCCCAGTAAGTTATCCTTTCCAAGGAGTCCCATGCTTGCATTCATGCCAGCTATTTCTTTGGACATCAGTGAAGACCATCAGCAGGTCCATCCGAGCATGGTAAATAATTACAGCCTTGAATGACACAAGACTTCACAGATTTAAAAACTACATAAAATCTTATTTCTCTAATTAGCTATTAATCAAGCACCAGCAAGTAAACATTTAAACAGCTGAGACCAGATCCACCTTTCAGAGAATTGCTTCTGCCAACAATTAACGTTGTAATGTTTTCCTGTCATCCTTTTGCGAGGAGAAAATGTTCGTTGACAACAACTAAAGAAAGCCTTGTATCTTCATCCCTGGACACATGCAGTGTCTAGAAGACCCTCTATTTTAGCATAGAATAGGCTCAAAACTTTTCCATTTTGACCAGGCAACAGAGACACCAGTCTCACCACTGCTGTGAGACGACGTGGGACCGGTGGCCGAGATGGCAGGTCTCCTACCTGCCCTGCTGCCCCACGCATTCCTACATACACACTAATTCATTTATGCATACCTCTAGCTCAGGGGATTTATAGAAGTTCACTGCTCTTAAGGATACCTCAGAGATGGGATAACATCACAGAAGTCACGACACCACCTTACGCAGTGACAGGCTAATCAGAACAACTAGCTTCTTTCACACACGCCATCATTAATTCTCTCTGCGAAAATAAACCTGTAAGTTTGGCTCGCTGAAGGGTTTTAATTAACACCATGCTGTCCAGTTTCTTTCAATTTCACTTTTTGTCAGTTTGTATGAAATTCTCAACTCTGACAGCGCACATACTGACTTCCTGGGTTTCGTTTCCATCCAGATATTTGTCTTTTTATTTATGAATGAAAGTATCCTTAGGCAGAAGGTGTTGTCCAGATTAGAAGCAGGCTGAGTTTCTCAGCTGAAACTTTTATCCCTGCCCAAAGAAAGCAGGCATATTTGGGTCAACAAAAACATTGCAAATTTATGTTGGATTTGTCACTTCAGCTGAAAAAATAAGAGTCATCAGCCTGAAAGTGCTCACGTAGTTTCAAACTGAAAATAATAAATTAATTTCAATTAAGAAGAAAAGATTACAGGCACTTTAATGAAAGGAAGCATTATGCATTAAGTCAAACAACATTTTATTCAGCCTATTCCCATTTTTGGTCCTTCCGCTGGTGTCATCATCTTCTCCTCAATCCTCTTTTTGTTTGTTTGTTTTTAAGAAACCTCTTCCTCGCAGCTCTCGGGAGCAGACAGAGCAGCGTGCTTTGTTCCCTGCAGCACGTCAGCTGCCTCCCGCCTCTCCCAGGAGGACCTGTGCCTACCAGCACTAAGAGTGCTCTGAGGCACAAACTGGAGTGAGGCTGGGATTCTCGCTGGAGAGAAGACTCTCCCCTTCACTGGTAGGAGCAGGGGCAACCCAACAGGTTGTAAAGGCAGGGCCATACAATACTATGCCGCAGTGCAGGAAGGTTTTTACCTGTGCCCAGCCTGCCGGGACAGAAGCCTGTGAGCGCTCACCCTCCTTATCCAGGAACGTTTTGACTCATTACACCCAAGCTAACGTTCCTTAACTGGAAAAAGGTGAGATCCCTCTCGGCCACTGTCACCCAAGGGTCAGGAACTACTTAAACACATAGATGGATCTGAAGCAGTTTAATGGTCTGTAATGACAGACACAGAGACCCTGCAGCTGGATGTCACAAAAATTAGAGTAAGCACTTTACAAGATGTGGGAAGAGAGATCCCTTCGCTGATTCTTCTACTAGAGAGCCAGCTAATTACCCACCAGATGGATGCTAACGCGATCAGAGGGGCTTGCTGCACTGGAAGGGGGTGTTCAGCACACCCTCTCCAGACACCGGCTAGATGCTGTCCCCTTCTGTGCTTCGTGTTTGGTTTCACACGAGTGTTCAGGCTGAAGATGCCCAGCTCTCAGCAAGGTTGTCATATGGACTCATTGGCCACCTCAGCAATGCTCTGGAACATTTCTGCTCTGTGGTTTTAGCTCTTAGCCATGAGCAACTGGCCAGTCCACCCAGCTGGGCTCTCCGGCTTAACCAGGCCTCCCTCCCGACTGCAGCCCTTCCCATAGCAGCACCATTCCTCTGCGCAACCATAAACTCAGCCTCTCCTTGTTGGCACAGACTCCAGACTTGGATACACAACAGAGCAGGACACGCGTTTGAGGAGGTTTGGCCCACAATGAGTCAAGGAGGGGGAGGCCAGGCTGCTGATGTCCATTCACAAGCCTTTTCATCTCTTAAACCATGAGAAAACACGCGGGGTGCTGTCCGCTCCCAGCGCTCCAGCATACCTCCCCACCTGGCTGCTGCTCCTCCAGCAGAACGGGTTGGGATCGCTTGCTTGGGAAGAGCTGGGAGATGCACATCCTTTTTCTACATCATGTAGCAGCTGCCTCTGAAACGAAACCAGCCCCATCTCTGAAAATACAGGGACTGCTAAAGATGTCCAGAACTGCACAATTAGCTCCTTTAAGGCTTGTGACCCTACGGTAGTTTTCCCCATAAACAGAGGCTGCTACAGGGACTCTGCAGCACGGACGATGTGATCAGACCAGACATGGTGCAGTCAGCCGGACAGGAGACAGGAACATCTGCACATCGAGCATGGTTTGCAGCAAGACTTCTTGCAAATCTGACCTCCATGGCCCTACTCATTGTGTCCCAAGAAAGCCTCTTCATAAGGGAGAAAAACAATGCTCATACAAGAAATATCTGTGGGGCTCATTCTTACCACTTCCCCCCGGCCTCCACGTAAGCAACCCATTATCTCCCAGCCACTGCTGCCGTGTGAAGCTGCGCTACAAATTTGGCTTGTGGGATTACAAGAGACAGATGTCTGATCACGAAAGAAACCTGATCTTAATAAGCACCTCACCCTCTCACCACGACAGGGTTTGGACTGGCAAATTTTGTCCTGTTAAACTGAGCAACATCACAAATTACAGTGTGCAAACATTAATCGAGACCACACCCTGAAAGAGTGAAGGGAATTGATGTGCAGCAGCGTGACAGAGCCGGACAGTGAAAACAGGACAAGTATTTCTATCACATGAAAGCTACAAATCAGAGTTCAACTTGCCTAACCAGCTCCCCTGCATCACATCGAGCACACAAATCCACCACCATGCTGGAGTTGGTGCTCCCAGGTCTACATTCCTGGGTTGCCAACATGCGTTGTGCATCTCAGATGGAGCCAGGAAAAGTCCTTGTGAACTTGCTCTTGCTCTGTGAGCACAGACCTAAGGGGGCAATTCACGTGGATAATTTGCAAATGGCAGGCTTGAGGACTGGGCTGGCGGCATTAAATTTGCTTCACCAGAATCCACAGATCAAATTCAGATCCTTGTGCACAGCCTACACAGACCCAGGAAGGTCAGTGGAATTGCTGGAGATTCAGGACACAATTTGACTGAGGACAATAAATATTGCTATTTCTGGAAGTGGCGGGTTTCCTTGGAAATCCGCACAAAGGCTGACTTTGCAAACAGCTGTTGTGGGACACAGGAGGCAGCTTTTCCATGCTAGTTCTACTATCATGATCTCTCTCCTACGGCTACAGTACAACACCCAGAAACACACAGGCAGATGATAACCCTAGTACAGGACAAAGGAAACCACTCCAGCCACTCCACACCTCATCTCCCATACCCGAGAGACCCTCCTTTAGCCAGGTACTGCCGACTGAACAGAGCTTAAACACCACTGATCCAGGTACGGGCCAGTCTGGCTTGATGGCTCCTGCTGTATTGTTGACCAAGAACTAAACCAATTATCCCGTTTCCTTTTAAAGGGTTCTCAAATGCCACTTGGCCACGCCACTTCACACCGGAGAACTCTGAAGCAGATTAATTACACGGGTAAATGTTTGATTGAAAATTACCCTCGAGTGATGTAGACTGCAAGAGGTTACCTCCCTCCCAGTACAAAAGGCCTGATTTGGGACTCTGGGGCAGCTCCCCTTTAAAGGCGGTATAATTCTACAAGTACAGAAAGCCTGGAAATAGAGAGAAAATAAACTTATTTTTGGCACCCAGGCCAGATTCATTTTGCTAGCAGCCCCCTCTGACACTGATGCAGCCCAAATGTGGCTGCCGAGCCTGTTACAGCCTTGGCTAGCTCAGACGTGGGCAGGCGGAGGGAAGCACCAGCAGTATTCTCCATTGGCAACAACAGCCCAAAGGCACGGCTCGGCAAGAATTTTAAGCAGCTAAAATGCTAAGCATCGGAGCGAGATTCTGTCCCAAAACTTCCTGTGGGTTACATTTGCACCTCAGTTTCTCTACCTGTAAAATAATAATTACCCAACACACCAGTTCTTGTAGGACTTAATTAGCACTTGTCAACCTCTTAGAGCTCCTCAAGGGAAGAGGAGCTATGCACCACAAAGTACTAATTAATGGAAGAATCCTTTGGAACAAAGTATATGACTCTGTTGTTGTCAGATCTAATAGAGTCATAAAAAAACAGGGCTGGAAGGGATATCAAGAGGTAACCTAGGCTGTTCCCCTGCCCTGAGGCATGATCGAGTATATCTAAATCACTCCTGATAAATGAATACCCCTAAATCTTGCGATGCTCAAACGGGGGATTAAAATAGATAAAGCTGGACTCATGTTACACGTGCACTGCACTCTGTGGCTGGCTGAAGGCAGACATATTTTCCCTCACATGTGGCACATGAGGCCTCTCTTAAGTGCCCTCTGCATTGGCCCGAAAGAGGCCGTACTGCACCCGCCATGGAAAAGCACTGCGAGACCTACCGAGCTTTCCGCCTTGCTGTTATCGCAGCTCGTGAAATAAAGAGCCCCATTATAACATATGATCCCCAAATCTCAAAACCTGAATTAATGAGATGCACAAAATGGGGAAAAAAGATAAAAAGACATCCAAATCAGGAATGGAGCACAGAGGTGTTAAAAGACCTGCTCACGGTTATGCAGGGATTTGGCGAGAGCCAGAAACCCAGCACAGATCACCCAAGTCTTGCAGTTCAGCCCTGTGTCAGACTTCTCCTCTGTAATACCTTCAAATCATTTTCATTATGTTTTTCCCACTTCTCTCCCTCCTTTCCAACCCCAAGAGTCCATCTAAAGTACAGTTTGGCCTGGCATATAATTCAGATGGGGCTACTGAAGCACTGAACTCCCTTAAAAATAAAAAATTAAACTTTTTTTTTTTTAACTGAAGTTAAGCAGGTCAGACCTGGAACATTAGCTAAGTGAAGATTTTTTAGGATTTTTTAAAATGCTTTTTAATTGTAAAAATGTGTCAGTTCAAGCAGTCTTTCCAAGACATACATGCAGCATACAGTAGGAGATACCTTTTTTTATTTGATTAACTTCATACAGGGAAGCTTTTGAAACTTATACGTTCTTCATCAGGCTAGTGGATGAAAGCTAAGCCAGACAACTGATACAGCACTTCAGAAGTTTATTAAATTAACCAATTAAACTGAGGCAGTATACAATATACAGAGGCCAAGGCAAACAATAGAAGGTGGAACACACTCCTGGGGCTGAGGCGATAGTGTTGTGTCAGCATTTCCATTATGAAGCTACTTCAGAGTTATTGTGGGAGGTGTGCAATAAAAAAAAAAAAAAAAAAAAGCTTAAACCACTGAATTCAGTCATTCTAAGGGATTCCCAAACATGCCCAGGCGGATGGAAGAGCAAGACGCAAACCAGTTTTTCACTAATTTTGTCACTTGAATTAGAAAGCAGGTTTGGCCTGGAGAAAGATGTTGGCACATCACACAGGAAACAAAGCACTGCTGGTTCTCCGGAGCTGCGCAGTGCCCAGCATAAGGGAGCCCTGTTCTCGGCTGCCTGAAAATACAACCCTAATGAACACGATTAATCAAGTACAGCACGTTTGCGTGGGCTGACACACAAAGCTTGCTCAGTAACAGAAGGTCTTTGCAGTAAGACCGGCATCTTGTGTAGCATCTTACTGTCAATCGCAGAGTCCCCACGCAGCGATGTAATGCAAAGAGTGCAAGCCAAATCACAAACACAGACCAGCTCTGTTCATATCAGAGATGAACCAGAGATGTTTACCCAACTTGAAGATCTGTCACCTCTTTAGACACCGGGCGAGAACCAAAGTGACTACATTTCACATCAGGGAGAGCTGAGCATGGACTGAACTCCCCCAGAATTTTGGGTGCCCAGCATCAGGTTCACATGCCAGCTTTGGAGGATGCTTCTAGCCTAAACTGTGGGGATTCTTTGGATAACAGATTAGCAGGTTTCACATTACATTTTGCAGCACGTGAAAACCTTTTTGTTGTGTGCAAACCTTTTCACGCAGCCCCAGAACAACTCACTGAAGGAGGAAAAAAAAAAAGACCAATAATGGAAACACTGACACAACATTTACTGTAACAGCATGATCAGCAGCAACTATAATTCTCCTTCAAAAAGTTACACCCACGCTGCTTTCTTTGGCCTCTATACCTTGTATATTGCCTTGGTCTAACTGGTTAATTTAATAAGCTTCAGAAATATTTAGTTGCCTGGCTCGAAAAAAAAAGTTGGATGCGATTTAAAACCGGGTAGCCTGGTTTGCAACCACGAGTTGTTCTTGGTATGGCATCTGCACGGTTCAGTGCAGCATCCCAGCTCCGCTCCGCTCCACAGGCGGTTCTGCCGTGCTCCATTTCCTCTTTCGAAACCAAACAAAGCCAGCTCAGCTCCCAGCAACACAGAGCAGCCACGCCGCTCTGGGGAGGCGAGCAGCTCGACAAACAAAGGTTAAATCGAATTAGCAGGACCCATTTCGGCGCTCCAGTTCTGCGACAGAGTTTAAGGGCGGCTGGGGAGCACTGGGAAGGCACAGGGGTGCTTTTAGAAGAGGCAGGATACCGCGGTGGGTAGGGACCAGCCTGGGACTCAGGAGACCCACTGCTATTCCTGCCTTTGCCAGTGACCTGCCACATGGCCCTGAAGAAGTCACTTCACTCCATGTGTTTTTCTTTCCCCTCTTGCCCTTTCTCTGCTTTGATTCTAAAGTTTTCCAAGCGATTGCATCATCCTGTTTGCACAAAATATGTATTTGCATAATATGTAGCACAAGAAGACCCTGGATCACAGCTGGGACTTCTCTTTATAACTCTTGCATCTAGAAGTATTAGCAAATTCGATGTTTTTAAATGCCCATTATGCGTATTTTGTAACCAACATCTCTTCTTTAAAAATTCTACTGTGTTGTTTCGCCAGACAACACAGAATAGGGGAAGGTCCCAAGTGGAAGATGTTGGCTGATGCTGTTCCTTGGGGGCGGAACCTGAAGGGTATGTGGGAGACAGAAAAAGGGATGGACTATTTTGTAGGCTAATAGTGAAAATCTAGAACAGCTGATTTGCAAAACTGACAAGAATTTACAAAGTTGTATATCTCTGACAACCTGGTAAAGACATTTTTCTATCCTGAGCTTCAGTTTCATTTGATCTCTTTCTAGGATGCTGGTGCCTTCAAATCCAAATTCATTGATTCAGCTTCATGTGGACACACAACTCTGTCCTAATCTAATTGAAGACTGTGATCCAAAAAAAAAAAAAAAAGTATTTTGGCTCATTGCCAAAGTTAACATTATTTCTACCCACTGCACTACCCTCCACACTCACCTCCAAAATCACTGAAGATCAAACAAAGAGACAGAGGAGAAAAACTAAGACAAGCAGTGACCCATCTTCCACACCCCAACTTTGCAGCTAACAACTGTCTAACCAGAAAGCTGCAAAGGAGGCATCCAAGCCAGCAAGAGCATCAGCAGGGGCTGAACTGGGGCCTCGAGTTCTGGCAGCAGCAATGCCCCAAGAGCAATACTTAGGAGGAGTAAGACTAGCAGCAACTGGGCTGTCCAATAGCCAGGATCCCCATCTCTCACCAGAGAGGGTCAAACAGCAACCAGAAGTCTGGCTTTACAATCTAGAGGGAGGAATACCAACTATAACCTCGATCCACAAGCACCACAGATCTCCTAAAAACAGAGCAGGGAGAACAGGACTGGCAGCACACCCACTTCAACAACAAAAGAAATAACATCAGAGTAGATGCCGCTTCCCTACACCTGTTACCAAAGGTTGGATTTTTGATATTTGTCTTGTGAACTGAACATGCAAACTGGGTTCAAATGAGGCCATCTCACACAGCCCGGGAAACAATAATGAATATGCAGGTTATCATCATCAATCTTGTAATTCCTGCAGGTCTTGAAGGCTTCTCCTGCAAAACACCCACCCATACAGGGCCAAGAATCCTAGCAAAGTGCCAAAAGTAATCCAAAGAGTGAGATGGGCAAGTGCAAAGCAATTTTTCCAAGAGTTCATTAAGCAAGTGACAGACTTGGGCTTCATTAATTTTCACCTGCTGTGCTACACCCCCACCCTTGCTTCTTCAGTGCATCCTGTGGCAAAGCACAAATCCCATGCTTCAGCCACGACCATCGGTACTGACCGGCTTACACAGAACTCAGTGGGAATCCTACCCCGAGTTCTGCCAGACTGGAGAGTTAGGTTCTTGCCATCTAAAGGCGTCACATTCCCTGTGTGAGTGTCACAGCACAACTGCTGCATTAAGGGCACCTGCTAAGCAAGAGTGGGAACGGTAACACGTAACACTGTGCAACACGCAGGTACTCCAGCTGTCGGGAATAAACCCCTTTGTGCAGACCATTCCTCCCCTACACGCTCTTGCCAAAGTTAAATGTTCTCTTCTTCAGCCCTCTTCAGGGCTTTTGGTGTTGTTGTTGTTTTTTTCCCCTTGCTATTTGTTTTTGCTTTTTTTTTTTTCCAATTAAAATGCAAGGATCTCTCCTTTTAAACAAAGGAGAAAAGAGGCTGGAGTGCATGAAACACCCTCTCCCTTTAATGATCTGCAGCACAGCCAGCTGGGACAAAGTTGGCTATGATGTCAGATTGCTGGTGCTTTAACAAAACAGGGCTGTTTCCCCCAAGTATTTCTCTAACTAAGCAGAACTCAAAGGTTTCCTTCTCCAGCAAACACCTGAGCAGAAATGACTCACCCACCGTGTTGGCAACTGGCACAGATCTTTAAGCCCTAATGCCAAGCCTGCTTATGTTGTTGAAGTACTGAGAGGTGAATTTTTCTTCTGCAACTTCCAAAACTGTTTGTCCACTTACATTTTGCATTAAAACTAGCCCTCGCCTTGCTCTCCTCAATGGGGATGAGTTGGGGTAAAACATATTTGTAAGACCAGCCACAAAGCAAAGTCATTTTTTCAAGCTCGTGAAACATTCAAATGCATCTCTCTCTAATCAAATCACTTTTTTTTTTTTTCTGCCTGACTTCCTTTAAAAATAACGTATATATGATCATGGTATGCACAAGCATGCATCTCTAATAACTTTTGAATGAGTTGGTTGCTTTCAGCTCAGTTTGATAGAGACAGGAGTTTCAGAGCTGTCACGTTGCTACAAGTTTTGTGAAAAAAGGCAGCTGGATAGAAGAGAGCTGCAGAGGCTGGAAAGCTGCAGCATGAGTACACCCAGTGTTAGAAACCAGAAAATGCCATTGTAAAGGCACCGACGCATGGAATAGCCTCAGTGGAAGGTTACAGTCGACCAAGAGGAGATGGAAAGCCACAGTATGCCAAGTAATACCTGAATATTTATTTTAAAGGACATCGTAACAAAAGTCACCAGTCAAAAAAAAAAATGAATGGCTTTCAAGAGACAGAACTTAAAAGAGCAGGCAAGACAGCTAAATACTTCAAAGGAAGCCTATAAGGAAGAGTACTCTTCATTTTAACTAAGTCCTGGACTGGACACTCCTCTTGCACCCACATAATCATTAATTTCATAAGACTGACTTCTAACATACCCCACGGTAAGCCCCAGATAATACAAATCCACTCTTTATTGCCTCAGTAGTGCCATTTAAAATCAATAGGATTACTCATAGCGGTAAAGTTAAGCACGTGTGAAAGTGTTTGCAAGACTGAGGCCTAAGGCCTGGTCTAGGCACAGCTTTTGTACTTGAAGAACTGGTTCACTTAAAGGTTTGTTTTGTTTTTAGTTTTATTTTTAAAGAAAACAACAGAATAATTAAAGCCATACAAGCACTTTAAAGTGGACACGTTTTTTACTGCTATAACGGGAACTTCCAACAGCACAGCCTTGCCCAGGTCAGCTGCGCTGCTCTAACCACACTCGTGCTCTAGGCAGTTGTGTCGGTGCTGCCAAGAGCAGCCCCGAGTTGTGTGCCTTGAGCAGCTCGACAAGGAGACGCCAGCCCATTACTTCTACTCAAGTCTCTCCAGGTAATTCATCCATGGAAGGCACCCGATGGGATGAACAACGTGGGCAATCCCAGGTTATAAGAACATTTGGTCTGAAGTATATCAAAAAGTGGGAATTTTTTCCCATGATTCTTCCATGTGTGTACACACACGTCTGCCCAGCAGAACAGAAGAAAAAAAAAAATAGAGCTCAGAATTTCACGTGTTCAGAATTGAAGGTGAAAGAAGAGCAAGGTTATCTTGTGAGAAGATGGCAACAAGGAGTGTCGTTCTAAGGAAAGCATTCAAAGCTTCAGGAGGATGCTAGGAGGAGGGGGGTGGAACAGTAGACTCATATTCAGATTGCTAAGAGGTTAAAAAAATTGTCACACTTTCAAAGAAAAAGAGACAAAAGACATTAAGAGTAAACAGGAAATCTGGGAAATCTATTTCATTCAAAGTAGCAAACATCTGGAGTAAATTGTCAAGAACTTAAGACCATCAAAGTGAAGCATTAATGAGGTTAAGAGGCAGCTAGACTGGAGGAGGAGACTGACGAATACAGTGACAAAGGAGAGAGGTGGAGCCAAGATAAACCTGGAGGCAAGGGGCTCATTAGCCTAAGGGGTTTTGTTTTTCTCTCTGCCCAGTACTTCCTTATCTTCTCATTGCTCTAAGCTTAAAATAACTTCTACTGCTTTTTGGTTTATGGAAACAGAACAGTACATTTTTTTCTTAGTAATTCTGTACTGGAATCTGTGACATGGTATTCGATTGTTGAGCCTCCATATTTCTAAGTTTAACTCAGAAAAGCACAAGGAAACTGAACGCACGCTACTCCCTCCACCAAGCAGAGCTTTCTGAAGCCTAGAGTCCTTGTTCCTCACTTTCACCCTCCAAATTAAGAACTATTTTTAATTTTGTTACAGAAAAGAAGAAAAATCTGATCCCTTTAATCAAAAGAATTTAGAAAATATCTCCATAGATTTAAAAGTTGTTTTTTAAAAGACTTGTTTGTTTTAAAGTAATTCAAAACAGGCTAAACAACACCTTTAAAGATGACAAAAAAACAGTAGGCATAAGTGAATAAGGAGTCTAAGAAGGAAATACTTAGCATGACTTATCCCTTAATATCCAGATCCTTCTCTAGAAGGGATAATCAGAAAGCTATGTTGGCCTTTAGTCAAAAGAGGAGAACGGTCTTCCATCTCTGCCTGGACTGTTATTAACTATATTGGTTACATTCACAGTCATTAACATCCTTTAAAATATGATCTTGGGATTTCATTTTCCACCTCCCATTATTGAGCAATGGAACATTCATAAAACAGTAGATGGAAACAAGTCAGAAGAAAAAGAAAAGAAAGCCTCCACGTTCCCATCTCTGCCAGTTAAACTAAATTGAAGATTCAACATGAAATTGATTCAGAAGTGGCAGTATATATGCACACATATTAAAAAGTACACTGGGGGAAGATATAGAATAATAAAACATGCACTTGCCTGTCCTCAGCTGTAATAGCCACAGGCAAACTTCAGCCAAGGCTGACAGAGCAGGAGAGGTTTCAAAGACAGGAAGCTCCTGTGGGTTTCACGGGATAGACAGCTGGGTAAAGGATGAAGATGCTCTTAAAAACCCCACTGCAGTAAAGCATTTACTAGACATGAGAGAATCCACACCAGCCTTTGTTACTTGTCTCATAGCACAGGGGCCATTCACACTGTTGGCTGTCAGCCAAGCACCCATAACAGAGGGGTCAAAGTTTTACTGGGAAGATTTGCTCTTGTTTTTGCAAAAGGCAGATGAAACTTTACTTCAACCTCCACACTTTCTCTGTTAGATGGTCTCAAATGCCTGTCTGCACCTTTCCGGCCTGAAAGGAGCCAAAATGGCTGCTGTGGGGCCACCCCAATGGCTGACCAGCATTCACTCACACAGAGCCCCACAACACTGGGATTTTATTTTTAACCCAAAGCAAAATATGTCCTCCTTAGTGCTTGCAAAGTGCAATGTGTTAGAAAAGTTTGGAACAACCGGAGATGTTCAAGTTACTCAGCCCTGTTGGTGAATTCAGCCACCAGCTCCTGTAGCAGGGTTCTCCTCAGGGAGCCAGATAACACCCGGCTCCTAAATTAGGGCGTCTGAAGCATCCTCTGGTAAATCCCTCACTAGGCTGACTAAATACAGAGTACCAAAAGCCTTATTCCTCATCTTAGCACTTGCATTACATGCTACAGACACCCACAGCAGTTACACAGGACAACACCTCTATTTTATCCATTTTAAGACTGGGAGAAATTAGTGATAGAGGGGCTTCAAGGCACTCCACTCCATTTTTCTCCACTGTTTCTACCTTGCCATTAAAACATAGCTAGAGGGAGCCATCTGGAAAAAATAGGATTACAAGTTTGCTCTGTTTGGGCCAGGTACAGCAACAGGCAGCCCCTCAGGGGAGAGCACGCTGCCCAGCGCCTCAGTCACCAGGGCCTCACCGGGCCCGATACACACAGGCACAAAACACACATCTTTAACACTAAAAGCAGGCAGTTGTTTTTTCAGCAACTGAGGGGTGCTTTAATGAGCACACTGTGTTGAAGCGACTGGAAAAAGGTGATAAGCTTTATATGTTATACAAAAAGCCAGGGGGTTACTTTATATAATCAGACACAGCTGACTAAACAGGGCACGGAAAGTCATTCACAGCTAAGGTAAAACAAAACAACAAAAACCCCACAACCTCCTCATCCTGCCTCTCCCAAGAACCGGTTCCCCAGGCACAAGCCCAGGGTTGATCCGAGGCCTCAAGTACCCTAATTAATATGCTCCTTGGAAAAAACCTCTGCCTTACCTTGGCATGCCAGGGCCTTGCCTCACCTCCGTATCAGCCATGCGGGAGCAGGGAGAGCCAGGGCTGTGTGCAGGCCCACAACAGCTTCTTCTGTCCCTCATGGGCCACGGTTCCAGCGAGGCTGAGAGGAGCCCATTAGCATTAATCCCCCACACTGTGGGGCTGCAGTAGCTCTCGGAGCAGCCCCGCGCAGGTGTGGGAGAGGTCCCAGGTGTTGGTGATGCTCAGGAAGGGCCCTGAACAGCCTCAGCAAAGCCCCACTGGCATTTGCAGAGCAAGGCTGAGGGAAACCTTGGCTCCCCATGCCTCACTCTGGTTAGCATGTTTGCATGTACATATTTAACCCAGCAATAAAACTAAACTTTTCTACTTTTTCCAGGAGAAACAGGGTGGCATGCAGCATTACCTGCATGCTGCTGTTTGTACAAGCGTGGGTGAAGTTTAACACCACTTTAAAAAGAAATGACTGATCATTTCCTTAAGGCTTTTCACAATTTTAGACAAAATATGGATACTTGTACCACTTCAGCACTTGAATCACCCAAGTATTATTTTTCCAAGCATTAAATTCTGTCACAGCCTTTACACTCAGAGCCCAGTTTGGAAGGGCAGATCCTTGCTGAAACCAGCTAATTCCTGTTCTACAAATAACTTTCTGGATGCTATTTAAACCGCATCCTTTTTACATATGATAGCTTAAAGGCACTAGTTTACCAGTAAATTCATGGAGATTTATCTGTTTCTGGCTTGCTAGAGGAGCCCCCCTCTGCATCTCCGGTAATGAAATTTCTACTCATTGCAGCTGTGGTGGTGCTGGCATTTTCCAAGACTTAAAGGGAAAAGGTAGTAGAAATAATCTGCCATTCTTCCCAGTTTTGTGTAAAACAACTTGTTTTTGAGGCATGTGAGCCCGTTACACAGCAAGCAACACCAGTTTTTAGTGATGTGTGGGCAGGTCCATGAAATACGCCAAAATCCATACAAAGCGAGAATCAAAAGGCTTCCAGCAACACTGTGTGAGTTAGCTAAAGGGGAACCAGCTTCCCCCCAGCCCAGGTGTGGAGCAAGGTGTGGTTTGTGTGTTGTGCAGTTACATACAAACCAGCTGCTGCTTGAGCTCTGTGAGAGCCAATCACATGAGCAACCACATTTGGTCTCCAGAGATGGCTTTTTTTATTTTTTTTATTTTTTTTTTCCAGTATGTAACAACCCTAGCAAATACCTGACCAACTCTATCAAGTGATTTGTTGGGATTCAGCTCGTACGTACAGCTTTGCAGGATCAGCATCTAGAAAGGCAATGTAGCCAACTGCTGCTGGTCATCAGGAGACCTGGCTGGTTATAACTCTACTGACTTGCTGTGTGACCTCAGCCAAGATGGTTTGTTTCTTACATTTTCCTCCATCTCTCTGGCTATTTGGATCTCCCACCACTTGCGTACATAGGGTTTCTTACCCCATGAAGGGACAGCTACTGTCTTATAACATTATTACTGTCATTACAACAACAAAAAATTCCTGCCTGGCCTACCATCTGAGCTCTGTACTCCTGCTGAAGCAGCTGACCAAATGCAGAGCTTGCCGGTATATTTTGCCAAAAAAAAAAAAAAAAAGTTCCTCAAGTCAAAAGGCATACTAAGCAATCATTTAAACTGAAAAGGCCAGCAACAAATGGCAACTATTCCCCAGATAAGGACTCAAGGAGGTATGGCTATGCTTGACCTTGAATACCTGAGTTAGCATTCCTAGGCCCCTGCTTTATAATCAGCAGAGTCAGATAGATGCTTGCAGAGGCTGAATCAGAGCAGAAATGAATTTAAGTGCCCTGTAATGCCTATTCAAGGACCTCTTTCCCTTCACTGAAGAGAAGTCCTGCAGAGATAAGCCTCCTCGAATACACACTAGATTTAAGTGGCCAATGTTAAGTGAATGCGCAGGAGCATCTCCCAAATTATGTAGTTCTAGCAAAAAAAAATCCAGGTTTGCATGTCAGAAACCTGTGCTACTTCAAATACTGTGCCACATGTGCTTCAAGGATCCAAGGTCCAGCTCCTTCAAAGTGAAACCCCATCTATGCCTTCCAAAGTTCTGAGTTTGGAAAAGAGTAATAGCATGTTGAGAGACAAGGGACATCAGCCACAGCAACTGTGCCAATGGCTTTGCACAGCATCAGCATGCCCAGAAGTGTTCCTTAGCGAGCTGTGAACCCAGCCACACAATCAGAGCTCTGGAAGTGGAGTCTTTTCTGGTGCAAGCCATAGGCTTGCCTTTAGGAATCCAAGTGGATTTGATCTTGCATATAAACTAGCTTTGCTCAACCTGGTTTTCCCCCGTTTGCAGTGGGAAATCGAGTTTGATTGGGTATAAGAATTATCACAGGTACCTTAAGAGAGGTATGGCTGGCTGTTGTTTTTATATAACACCTTGCTGGTGACCACCTGAATTTAGACTGATTGGGAAATGAAGCAAGGCCCACAGGTGAGAAACTTTTCCTGTACAGTTGCCCACAGGCAGGTTGAAGACCAGTGACCTACAGTACAGCTAAAAAACATGTCCTACATGAATTACCACTGCTAAAATCAGAAGACATTTCAAGGTTGTCGACAGAGAAGGAAGAGGAGAAGGAGACTGTCCTGGGGTCAGATTCCATTCAATATTAACAATTCGAAGGGCAAAATGGAGAGCATGTATACAAAATTTGTCAGTGACGGACAGAGCTAAGGCAACTTATGAGGAGTTTGGAGGACAGGGATGGAATTCAGAACAGCTTAAATTGAAGGGGAGAAGGAAAAACAACAAGAAGGAATTAAAGGCTAGTGCAGATCATTACATGTTAGAAGAAAGGCACCAGTAAAATACGGATAGTAATTGGCTCAACTGTAGTTCCTCAGGGAAGGATCTGATGTTAAAAGTGGGGCACAGACCAAACATATGTCAGCAAATGGAAGCAGCTGAGTAAAAGGCAAGTGCCACTGGGGCTGTATTAACAAGGCTGCCCTATATAAGATCATAGCATCACAGATTTATTGAGGTTGGAAGGCACCTCTGTAGATGTTCCAGACCAACCCTTCTGCTTAAAGCAGTGTCAGCTAGAGCAGGTTTCCCAGGACCATGTCCAGTTGGGTTTGGGATATATCCAACATTGGAGACTCCACAATCTGTCTGGGCAACCTGTTCCAGTGTTTAACCACCATCACAGTGAAAGAGTTGAAATGAAATTTCCAGCACTTCAATTTATGTCCCTTGCTTCTCATTCTGCCACTGGACATCACTGCGAAGAGGCTGGATTTGTCATCTTCACTGCCACATATTGGGCATTTGTACACACTGAAGTTCCCCCGTCCTCTTCCCAAGGCTGAGTAATAGCAGCTCTTTCAACCTCTCTGTGTATGTCAGATGTTCCAATCCCTTAATCATCTTCATGGTCCTTTGTGGATTTGCTCTTGTACGTCCACATCTTTCTTGTACTGGGGAGCCCAGAACTGGACCCAGCTCTCCAAATGTGTCTCACTGGTGATGAGTGGTAGACTCACCTTCCTTGACCTGCTGGCAATGCTCTTCCTCATACAGCTCAGGATGCTGTTGGCCTTCTTTGCTGTAAGGACACACTACAGGTTTATATTCAACTTGTTAGCCACTAGGTCTTTTTCTGTACTCTGGTCTCTGTACTAGGTCTTATTCCTCCTCTGGGGAGGAGTTATTCCTCCCCAGGTGATGGGCTCCACATTTTGCTTTGACAAACTTTGAGATTCCTCTCTGCTCATTTCTCTACTTCACTGAAGTCCCTCTGAACAGCAGCACAACTACCTGGTCTGCTCCATCCAATTTTGTACAGTCTTCAAATTCACTGAGGTTGCACTCAGTCCCATCATCCAGCTCATTAATGAAAATGTTAAAACTGTATTGGTATTGTATTTTTACACAGAAAACTTATACTTCAGACAATCTGAACCTTTTTAACATTAGTGAAAATTCAAGACGTGTCCTCAGATAACCCATGCTGGCACATTACCAAGGTAACAGAGACAGAGGGGAAGCAAAGCTAAGGAAATTTCTGGGATAGGAAGAACAGGCTACAGGGGATCAGAAGCAAGCAGCTACTAAGAAAGAGAGGAATGGAATAAACATTTCCCCACATTGCCTAGAAAAATACATAACCTTCACTGCTGCTGCATCACAGGGCTCTTTTGTTTTGTTTTGTTGTTTTTGTTTTCCTTGTTTTTTTACAGATAACTCCTACAATAAATATTCCATTCTGGCTGGTGCTGGAATATTTGTCCAACTTGACATATCACGTTTTAAGAAAAAAATATACACAAAGTTAAGGTAGTCATAAAGAGAAAAAGAATTAGAAGTGTAGAAGAGATCATTGAGAGGAAAAGTTGGAAAATAACATTGAAAAATAGAAAACTAAGCAGTCTTCCAGTGTGCTAATGTTCATTACAAAGAGGGTAGAAAGGATGAAAATGATTTAATTTGCAGACAGATTTAGGTTAGATGGTTTGGGGAAAAATTCTCATATAGATAGATGTGTTGTTTTTTGTTTTGTTTTTTTTTAGTATGCATATATATTTAATATGCATATATATATATTTATATATATAAGGCCAGCACTTGAATAAGGCTTGCTTTGGATGTGAGGCTACCGACTTGGAAAGTTTAGAAAGATTAAACAAATATTTCTAACAACAACCATGCCTCCAAGCAGAACAACAAGCCAGAGGGAATGCATAAGAACCTTTCTTCCTCTGCCTTTTATGACAGTATATTTCAAATGTTGCTGCACCCTTTCACAAGGTTTCAGAAAGGCTTACAGTGTTAAACTTTTAAGTGTTAATAAAGCAGATTATCAATTCTTCACTGTTTCTTTGTTTTCTTACCATCCAAATAGTAATTGTTTGTGAAAGGGCTGACACTAAAGAGCAACTGCTGGAGTTCACACAAGTTCAATTCCCATCTGATCACTTTAATGATGCTTTGGTGAGAATCTTGGTTTTTGTGGAAATAACCTCAGCTCTTTGTTTCCTTTACTTAGTTGAATCTGCATCCAAAAACCTGTAAGCACAGCTCCATTTCCCCAAATGTGGATTAAAATGAAATCAGGATTGATAAAGATTCTTAGAACAAGTCCATAATGATTTCATCACGTTAATCTGAACATTTGTCCTTTTCCCTTATAGAAGGGGAGGGTTACAGCTTCAAATTCTGTTGTGTGATGGCCCAAGAGCCCAAGGTGCAGAAGTCCAAATGAACAACAAGCTTAATGGTACAATCCAACCCAAAGGTCTCTTCAAGCAATCTGCTAACAGGCACGTGTCTGCTGTACTAAGTGCAGTTATCCTGGGGCAAGAGACAGAAAAAAGAAGAAAAAAAAAGTGGAATGGATTTTGAACAAAGAAAAGTGTAATGAAGAGGAAGAAGAACCAGGGTCCTAAGGAATTTGGGCCTCTATGAAGCCCAAGAACTGCTTCAGAGTGTCACAAGAGCTCTGGGTGGTTGAGGGTACTGTGGTGGTGCATTAATGTTTGGTATCTGCTGGAGGACCTCACAGCGTACAGCCCACACCTTGGTTTGGTCCCCTTTAGGAGCTGGAGGACATTTGGACTGAATTTCAGAAAAACTTCTGCTTCAGGGAAGTCATCAATGGAAGGGAAGGAGAAGGAATCATCATGGAAGTCTACAATGAGAGGTCCAAGGGTCAAGCTGAGAAGTCAAGCTGCAGGTCAGGTTCAGGTCCAGTGACAATTCTAGGGCCAGACACAGTTCAGTGGCTGGTGGGAAGGCTCACAGTGATAAGGAAGGTCCAAGTGCTGACCTGAAGGAGAGGAGGGGTGCAACCTGGAAAGGGGCAGAGTGCAGCAGACTTTCATCAGTTTAAGACACTCCAGAGCTGCACTTGAAGAAGTCGTGTAACTAAGTAATAACAGATGAAAAATGATCCATCAAAAAGTGTGTATGCTTTGATGGAAAAATGTGACCTCACCTTTCAAGAGCACTGTCCTCAAAGTTTTTGTCTACCAACTCACACAAGGAAAAATAAATACTCTCTGGATAGAAGGCAAAAGGTAAGCCCTAATGCCATTTTATCTACTCTTCAATCTCATTCTGAACTCTTTAAACAGAACAAAAAATGTAAGCACCATACGACATCTGATGCCTGAGTGACTTCAGCTCCTGTTAGTGGAACAGTCAGTATTCACTCGATGGGGTATATCATTTTGTGGAGCTCGTACAATGCAGCACTAGATTTGTATGTTTATGCCATAGAAGAGCATTTTCCAGACTCACTGCTCAAGCAACTTCCAAATTAAATCTGCAAAGGAAACATCAATTTCTCTCTCCTATAAGCAGCCCCTTTCTCTGCTGAGAAGTGTGGTCACTTGTTTGGGTCCACAAAAGAGTACAAAGCAGAAGCTTACAAATACCTTTCTTTCTACTCTGCCACTGAAAATACCTCCATGACCTCCCATTGCCTAGCTACAATCTCATCCCATAGTGGTGCTCCCACACTTATAAAATAAAAACACATTTTGGGGAGAAAAGTGCCATCACGTGAAACAGAGGTAAGAGCTGTGCCTGTACAGGAAAGCCTAGCTTCTGGCAGATAAGTCAGAAGATGGAAAAAGAGATTATGCATTGCATTACATGGAGTTTCACTAGTCCCAAAAACCCAGTCAAGCTGCATACCCCATAGGGAGGACCTGGAGGAGCACGCTGTTGTTTTAAATGTTACAAGAATATATGCCAAGAAGTGTCAAAGCCCTTTCCACATCTTCAGCAAGACTCATGCATAAAAGGGTCAAATTTTGGTTCTAGTTGGCTCCACCAGTATTTTGCAGCAATCTAATTCTTCGTAGACACAATTAACTCACCTACTTTCACTAGAAAAACACTTACTACAGGAACATGTGTGGTGCTTCTGAACATAGGCGCAAGGGGGTAGATTTATTATGCCAGCTCTGGGCATGTCCTTGCCAGGAGCCTTCTTGTTCTAGTTTTCCCACATTACCGATGTGCACTGAGTGCAGGGCTTTGCTAGAACAACAACAACAAAAAAAAAAACACACAGGTGGGGCTGAATGTCACTTCCTTAAGTCATGCAGATGCTAAAGCTTTTTCATTTAACTTTTCTGCCTTTCCTGATCAGGGCAGAGTTTGACCTCTTGTCCTCAAGTTCTCTTTCTAGAAAGAGTATAAGAAATAGAAAAGAAGCAGCTTGTTACTCCATGTCTGTGGGACTGTTGTGCCAACAACACTGATGCAAAAGGAAACCATTTGCATTAGTTTTTAAAACAGCAGAAGCTTGTTTTACTTTGGCTGCAATGTCCTTCTGACTCCCACGCAGGAAGTTTTCGTGCAGTATTCCACATAGGCAGAATATGTCCAATTCCTAGAAGTCCAAATACAAGAAACTGTAGCCCATTTTAGAAGCTATGCTACCTTGAATTATAAAAGTGATAGTTTCCTTTTATGTGTAACCCTGGGCTACAGTTCCTGAGTTTTCTTCTTGTATTTTCCCTAGACTGTGTGGCAAAACACATCCTTCCAACGTGTCCCTCACCTTTAAAACAAGGATCATGACCAACTGGTGAATGAACAAGCCCTTATTATTCCATGGACAACTTCCTACAGATATAAAGATACCTCTGAAGGGGGAAATTCTTTATTGCTGGTTTCTAAGAATGCCTAGGTAAAATTCGTTATGAGAAATATAGACACTGTTCCACTATTTCTGTTCTTTTGCACCAAAGCAAATGAGAGAAGTGGCTTATGAAACTGGACACATCACTGAGACGGTGAAGGCGTATGGTGTATTCGCAAGAGCTTAATATTGTTTTATTTACACTTTCAATGCATGGGGCTGTGAAATGGAACAGAATTCTACTTACCAAATGCTTTTCCCAGTGCAGTAAGTTAGAGGATTTCTCAATTAGCACAGGGAGCTTATGTATAAAAGACAAGAGGTTAAGCAACATTGCAGTGCCCAGTGGACCATCTGGTGAACATTAGGATTGTCAATAAATCACGAAAGCATCAGTTCATCAAGAAAATTCCATTTCAAACCACTGACACACAAAAAAAAAGGGATGGGAAAAAACTCACAAAATTGGTATTTTCATCTTTTATAAAAACAGGAGCATTAAATAACTTTAATCTAATTTCAATTGTTTTATTGGTTCTCTTCTGATGACCACATGACTTCACATACTGAATGTTTAGCCCTTTGTCTTGCACAGAAAAGCATAATGAAATAACTTGGTGCATCATCGCAGGAGCTCAGCTTTCATTTTAGTCTTTCTCCTCACCATGGGTGATAACGTAACAGAGGTTCTTATAGTCAAGATTACCAGAGACATCTGGAGGGAAAGCAGCAAACATCTGGTTGATCTGCCAAGTGAACAGGAGATAAGTGTTACAAACGTGGGACTGTGAGACAGCAACATGTACTGCTTTTCATTTTCAACCCAGTTCAGCTCCCTTCTGGCCTGATTCATTAACCATTATGAAAATTTTTCCCTAGTTTCATTAAAATTGAAATAGGAACCAGGATAAAACTGGTTAACACAGTCCTATTAGAATCCCCAAAAGTTCCCTATCAGAAAGAGCTTTCCCTAAAGTCCAGGTAAGCTCTGACTAAAAATTGTATTCCAGTCTGCACTCCAGTCTGTTCCTGCCATGAACAAACTCCACTCAATCTCTTCTTTTGAAAAGGAAGTCCCTCTAAATTCCTCCCAGCCAGCAGAATCCATGTTCAATCTCACACAAACCACAAAGTCAGTACCTCATTTCAGAACTCATTTCGGATTTCAAACAAAATAACTCTCACAGAAATGGAAAACAGATCACAGTCCCCACCCAAACGCATTTGAACTCTAGTAAATTCATTGCCCAGCTCACCATAGGAAAGAACAGCAAGAGATAGGCCACGCTTACACTTGGATGGAAGTCCAAAGAATCTGTTTGACTTTGATTTAGCCATGGAGCTATTCAGAAGAGATGCTTTGAATTGTTCCTAATTGCTAGAGCTGGCCTCAACCTTCTCTCAGACTGGATTTGAGCTGATTTCATGCATTTAAAGAGGGGCAAATGCATATGGCTGAGGAGTAGCTGGAGATGCATTCCTATTTTGAGTAAGGAAGAAAAGGTCCTTACCTCTTCTTGACTGAACCGGTCTGCCTGTGTCATAAGCATTTCTTTGATGCTGTTCAAATAAAATGAAATAACCTGATTAAAGGGTGATAATGGCACATGACAATTCAGAAGGCAAGATCCCTCCTGAAGTCGCATGAAAGAAAATCTGTGTGACTGCATAAATTAGAGCTGTTAATCCTTACATGATATTGTAAGAGATTTTCTGTGGGCACCCATCAGTGTCAATGCCTCGCTCTGCCAACTTATTTTGCTTTTGTGACATTTTATAGAGGTTTTAAATTGTTTAAGGTTATTACCCTAATTGTAATACAGCAATTTTGTATGCTTATCTTAACCTAAAATGGTAGGTTTTCTCACTTGCTGTTTAAAGTTTGGATCACTTAACAAAACCAAAAGAAAGAATATTTTCTGTAAAATCGGAGGATGAAAGGAACGGAGCATGAAATGAGAAAGAGGACTTGAAAGAGAACTCCAACAGCTATTCCAAATCATCATCTGAGAATCCCTTTATTTGCATGCAGTCATTCCCAGAGGAGACTGTGAAACTGTGTGAGACCTGTTGTATTTCATGGTACAACATCTTGATCTGGAGTTACAGAAGTGTAACAAGGAGCTTATCCCACACACAATCTGCATCTTATGCAATTACATCAAAGAGAATATTTTTGGGACGGATCCTCAGCTGATTTACACTCTGCTTTCAAACCCATTGTGGGAAGTCAGTATAGCATGTAATTTTTTTTACCTAAGTGTATAGGCGAATAGAAAAGCCAAGAAGAACAATTACTGCTTCCAGTCCATCCCCTTTTCATAAAATGTCTTTACATTTCACCCCGTTACTCACATACTGATGGCAGTGTATGTACAATCTCTGAAAACATCCACCAGTATCAACTCACTGATATCACACAATCATCCCTTCCACTTGCACTGATAATTTCTCCTTTCTGTAGGAGAATTCCTATATTAATTCAAAAGATTTTGCATTCACATTGCAAAGGCACAGTTGTTTTTTATTGTTGTTGTTATTATCAAAGGTATTTACCAGGGCTTTTTCCAGATCAGTAAAACAGATTATAGATCCGTGATGACAAATGAACAGCCTGATGTACAAAAACAAAAGCTGAAACAAGTACAGAAATCTGTTTTAGTTTGTAGATTGGAAAAAAGGACGTTTTTTTGAAGAATTGGTATGGGGAGAGTACAATAGCTCTTCTGAAGACAGCCCTTTCTGTTTTTTAAAGTGAATATTTAAAAATAACTACTTATAATAGAAATCATGCCTGCACAGGAACACTTTCATACAAGTAAAATTCACCTACTGTGGATGCAGATGTTCAGGCAAAATAGTAACGCTTCCCTTCCTGCTCCCATCCAGCATGCATCTTGAGTGAAACAAGTCACACAGATAAAAGTGTAATTTTGATGGCAAAGCTACAACTTTACTTCCTCATATCTCTAACACATATTTTTTTTCCAGTAAAAAGCTACAACAAAGACATTTGCGTAAGAGGCATATACACTTCTGAATCTCTTTCTTAATGATGTGAAGTACTCACTTGGAAGGATACAAAGGGAAAACTGAAAAAGGAAGTTTATGGGTAATGAATAAGGACCTTACCCACAAGGACAAGCATGGAAATATTCAGGCAAGTTTGGGGAAATACTCTGAACTCACAGACAGGGCTTAAGCTCTCCTATATGTTTTCCTTGCACTACTTTCCCATGCTCTATACTTAGCAGTCTTTCTTCACCTCTTTCTCTCATATTGCCATTTCTGTCTTGTTAGTCTGGTCATTTGTTATGTGACTGCATTTTTTGAAGGGGAATTCTCAGATGCTCTCTGGTTCGGGGAGTAGAGAGATCATTCTCATCAGCATAAATTGATTATTGGATGTATGTGCACTGGGACAAACATCATTAGCAAATGTAAATAGGAAGTGTGATACAGGAAGGAGCTTGGTGAATAGAAGGAAGCACTTACAGCAATTTTGTCAGAAGTCACAAATAAGCTTCATCAGAAACAGGACTGAATTAAAAAGAGATCTGGGCGCGATGTGTCCTCTACTCACATGCTTAAAGTATTTAGGGGAAAAGAAAAGATCAAATATCTAATTATAATCTTCTGATGCATATCCCAGTAGGCTCTGGCACACTCACAAGGAAGAAGGACTGAGTTAAGGATCTATGCACATTTTCCATTATTTATTTTATAGGGAAATGAACACTCGCTATTTCCAAAGCTAGAGATTATGTGTTTTTTTCTTTCTTTCTTCATGTATCTTGTTTTCTTTTTTAAAGACTATTTGTTTCTCAAACAACAACAACAACAACAACAAAGTCTTCTGGGCAAAAAAGAATCATTTGCCTTGATGTGGGTGTCTAAATGTTATCTCTTGTCCTGCCTGACATCAGTTCCTTCTACAGAAACAAATATTTTGTTGCCTCCTTGTATTTTCAAAACATTTTTAAAATTATCTGTAAAATCTCTGGGACACTTTGTTATTCCCCTGGGATTTCCCTTCATACATTGTTTTCTCAGAAAAGAAAAAAAAACACCACAGGTGAGTTACAATAAGCAGTTCTCTACAGCTATGATGAGAAATATCACGAGCTCAGTCAAACTAATCTGTAAAAGTCCAGAATGCATTTAAGCTCTCTGGGTCCATTTTCCTCTGGTACAAATCTGTAAAGTTTTGTTGGCATCAGCATTAGACACAGTTGATGTTGGCCTGACTCACTTTGTCCAATGAATGGCATTTAGGACTGAATCATCTAACCTTTCCAAAAGCTATGCCAGTTTACACCAGCTGAGAATCTGACCTAAAGCATTTTCTCTTTTTGACATCATGCTATAGGAAGAAGTTTATGTGTGGTATAATGATGCAGACAAACAAAGTCTGTCATTGAACTTGGAATTAAGTTATAAACTCCTGGAGCTTCTGGAAAGGTTAGAAGACTCCATCACAGCTACCATCAGATGGACTAAGTGAGTCATTTCCAGACTAGAGGTGAAAACACGCAGAGGGAAGAGACATAAAAATCCCCAGAAGGATGTTAACTCCATGAACATAAAAAGAAGTTCTGATTAAAAGGTCAACATGGCTGGTTTTGGAGAGGAACATTCCAGGATTTTTTAATACGGAGAAATATTATTTATTAACATTAACTGTCATATTGAAAGGGCTGCATGAGCCAACAAAAAAATTATTTCAAAACCTTCAAATGCCTAAATTTTGGAAACATATGAATAGAAGTTAAACCTCAAAGACATTCACGGAATTGATTTAATGGTTTGTTCTGTAATGATCAACATTACCCTCGGGTCTAATAAGTAAACATTATGCTCTGTTGTGGTGATGAACTAAAACAATTGTCTAATGTTAGCAGTGCAGTGGGGGTGGGAACAAGGTTGACCTTTTCCATCAAGGAAAAAAAAATGTATTTCTCTCTCATCTTTATTTTGGAGTGTGATACTGCATTCCTAATTTGCCCCAAACTCCAAGTGGCTTCCAGCATCCAAGGAATGTAGAACTGGACACAGGGTGGCAAGCTGGCAGATTTTGTATGTGGTGCATTGTTACAGACAGTGGTGGGAAATATAACATTTCATGGGTTTTGTATCATCAGAAGGTTGTATTTCATGGTTGTGATTTCACTACCGTGTGATCTGGCCTATTAAGCAACAAGCTAAACTTTATTCTGATAATGTTTGAGTCACTTTTGATGTATTATCCTGAGTATTCTTCCCAAGCTGTTTGGACAGTGTTAACCCCAAAGCAAGCAGAAAAACTGTTAACTCT
Source organism: Anser brachyrhynchus (assembly GCF_964034855.1). Taxonomy (NCBI): domain Eukaryota; kingdom Metazoa; phylum Chordata; class Aves; order Anseriformes; family Anatidae; genus Anser; species Anser brachyrhynchus. The sequence goes on along the minus strand of NC_137713.1, from coordinate 7,949,650 downwards.
CTATTCCTCCCACTTGTTTGCTACATCCACTTGTTGCATCTTGATTTAATTAATTTGGAAGTTCTTTACTGAACTTGGCTTTTTTGGGGGGGGGGGGGGGGGGAGCATATTGCTTACCATAATAGGACTCTCATACCCACTGGGAATTAAGTGCCACTGCCATAGAAAAGCAAATTGGTAATGGAAAAATATATGTATGTGACTTTCCTATTTTTAACTAACTTCATGAGACATTAGTAATTGCAGATACTGTCCTGGAAAACTCCACCTCAGAGGTTCTGGTAACAGGCTTAGTATTCCTTTGCCTTATCACAACATCAGCAGAATTTCTTGATGCAAATACAGCTTTGTAACTCATGGTTCCCTAATAAGCTTGCTATACGTACTATGCTTTAGAAAACTTACCTGAGTTGGCTGCTACATTAATAGTACAGACCCCAAATTCACTGAGGAATTTCATCATATGCATAAATGTAGGCACATAAAGCATTTCACTGGAGCCATAGGTCAGACCTCCTCATCCACTGCCTTGATTTGGTATCATTTATCTCATTTACCTGAAGGCCTGCTTACACCATTTGGACAGTATAATGAGGATTTACATTTGTGCAATTAGCTCTTAAAGTCTTTTTACCCTGCTCTATTGGTGTAACAAGTTACGAATACAAATTAGGTCCTGCCCCCTTATTTAAAGAATAGCTATATTGATAATAATTGTCATATTATTAATAGCATTATTTGCTTTTGCTCCCACCATATCTAGTGGAAATTTACAGCAAATTGTTGTCTAGAAGCAGAAGGCTCAAACAGTAAACATGTAACAAGGAAAATGTTCTTACTAAAACCATGTCCCCGAGTTAATTAAATTGATCACTTTTTTTTTTTTTTTTTTTTTAAGGGGAATAGCTTTCCCATTTTAGTCAAGCTCTCTGAGAGCTAGGCACCAGACATTCATTTTAATTTTACATATGGAGTTAATCTACAAAGAGTCATGTGTTGATTTATATCCAGATCTTCAAAAAAGGCTATCTAATGGCCTACATGTGATTATATTTCCGTTGCCTCTTGCAATGTCTGAAGACAATAACATCTCTTTTTGGTATACAAATACAATCATACAATGGTCTAGTCTTTTAACTGTGGCTTACAAAGCCTGCCAGTTCCTCTGTCTCTTAAAATCCTATGAAAAATATAGCTTTTAAGGAGTTCATTAAACTTGTACAATTACAACTACTATTACTACTACTACTACTACTATTATTATTATATGATTATTATTATTATAAAAGAATTTTAGGTAAACTTACTAGTCTGCCTTTATGTGGCCTTTTCCTTCTGGGTCGAAAATCTTAAAAGCATTCAGAATGGTTTCTTCTGGGTCCGTGCCTAAAATTAATGAAATATAATTTAGAAGCCAGGGTGTATTTCTGTAGCTGGTGAATACTTGCTATGTAATTGTGTTCACTGGAAAACAGAGCAAAATGGAGAATTCTGCAGTTGGAGGTTTGAAGACAAAGGTTCCTTAAGTCAGCAACATTTGTCATGTCACATAAACAATAGAGGTGAATAGTTCAATGCTCAGAAGCTTAAAAATAATAACTCATATCTATTCTGTGTCTGCAGGAGAGAAAACTTCCAGGAACTGGTCTCCAATATCAGTACCCAGAGGATTAGTGGCTTTCAGAAATGAAAATATAACAAACTGTTTCCCTCACTGGCTTCCTCTAATCTTGTACTGTACGTTCCTTGTAAAAACACTTTTTGATGTTACTTGTTCTTCACTATATAGAGAAGAGGTTATTTCCCTCACTAAAGGAAATGGAGCTCATCATAAAAATCCGAATGTCAATGAAACGCAGTGGAAACAGGATGATCAATATAAAATGGTGATTTGCGCTTATATTCCGTAGCACACTCCCACGTAAGTATATCTTCATTAAGTAAGTGTTACTTACAGAAACAGAATGGTTTAAAGCACTAGATTGTTGCTCCAAGAGTTTGCTTCTGCTCTTAGCTGGGCCACAAACTTTTGGTATGACTTTAATTTCTCTGCTCCTCTGCTCCCAGCAATAAAATTATAGTAACAGTCTTCTTTTTATTCCATCCTTTATCTGTCCCATCTATTTAGACTGGGAAAAAAATTGGGTCAGGGAATAGCTTCCACAGTGCCTTTGGCTGGGATTTTTGACTATTCTGTAATACTGCAGATTCTGCGTATTCTTAATCACAATCAGTTTCTACCCACACCAAAAGATACCCTATTTACTCTCTTTTTGACTACTCCTCAGTATTTCAAAACGTTATGGTACCACAATGCAAACTGTTATTATATAACTTTAGGAAAACAAATTTACAAGCAAGTATATTGACCCATGAGGTTACTTGGGATGCTGAACTGTTGAAAGTGTGACTAAAAAAGGGTAACTATTGGAAGAATCCCATTAGTATTTAAGTTTATATTCCAACGTTTGACACAGAGAGAACCAGAACAGAACCCAGGCAAGGTTCTCTGCTCTAACAAGTATATACATTCTTGACACCTCCTTAGTTTTCTTTGTAATCATAAGGATTAGTACTAGTATCCTAGGGGATATAATGGTCAATAAACCAAAGACTATATGGCCTCCTTCTTGTTATACACTGGCCGTGTATATTTTTCTGCCAACCTGTAAGCAATGTATTCAATCTACAATGAATGTATGATCAACACAATGAGGATTGGTATTTAATGACTGTTTTGATAGTCCTTTGAACAGAAACTTCTCCCAGCTCTGAGGAAAGGTCTGCATTTTAAATAGTCACCACTGTGTGGGGGATTTTTTTTTCTCCTTACTGTGTTTTACATTTTCTACTCTGTCATATCCTTGGACTTTGGCTTTGAAGAGAAGCAATGCAGCAGGCATTCTTTATTGATTAGCTGGTAAATAAAGTGGTTTCTTTGATGTGCAGCATCTCTGTTTTCTGTACAAATTGTATTATTCTGACTCCCTGTAGAAACAGCTCCATGTGGTTGGCATTAACATAAACTGAGTTTTGTTAGCTGTTCATCTGGCATCATAATCTCCATATACAAAGCTAAAGCTCGTCCCAAAAATCCCAGCTTCCCCTTTATGACAGAAATCAATTATAGCACAACAAATTTTACTTAGAAAGCACCTTTCACCAAATTCTCTGAGTGGTACTTAGCTAATAAAGAGTGTTGCAAAATTGCCATATCCACTTCCTCTAGCCTTTTCTCCTTTTCTAATTGCACTACAAAGGCTCTTCATCCCAATTAGTTTTGATTGGGAATGTGCAGTCTTTTGGCTCTGCTTCCTTTGCATGACAAACCCAACCAGAAGGGCATGACAAGCACAGCTGTGATTTTCCCTTCACCAAATGGAAATTAAAAAAAAAAACTCCTCCTCTGCTAGTAGCCAACTGGAAATCTGCAGACAACAGGGGTATGCTTTACCATTCACCTTCTTGTGCTGGCACTGGTTTTAGGCCACACAATCGGCAGGGCTGGACTCCTTGCCAGCTTCAGCAATCATAAGAGATAAGAGGAAAGATGGGGATGGAGGAACAGCTCATTTCCATGCTCTGTGCAACCATAAGCAACACAAATAGACAGCAATATGCAGCAGGGCACCCCTTTAGAAACCCACAGGAACACCCCATCAGAAACAGAAGAGCATGGAGAAGGGCATTACCTACTTTGCCAGATGATATTCAGAATGTAAAGGTGCAGGTACCACTATGATCAAGACAGATCAATGTCTGGGTAATAAAATCTGCACCTCAATGTCAGTCTAGAACCTTCCCCGTCACCTCCCAGACATGCTGTATTCCTTATCAATAGTGAGTTTCTTTGAGGACTAGTTACATCAGTTCTTCCTTTCAGACCTATTTTCTATTCCAAGGGTAAAAAGCCCTTCTTTGAAATTGTGCTTAGGAGTATAAAGCCAGAGGCCAGCAGCAATACAATAAATGCTTTTTTTAAGACGAGGTGATCAGATTTTTCCTTTTTTCCATTCATTTTTATTTGTGTTATCTTCATAATTTTTACCCCAAGGAAGAGTAAAGAGGGAAAAGAGAATCACATAATATTAGTTGTTTTAACAGTCTTCTGGAATGTGCTTGGCTAAGGCCAACTACCTTGCTCTGAAGGTCAAGGCTTTCACCTATCTCTAATTCATACAGGAAGATGACTAGAGGGTTCTTTTGGCTTCACACTCCCTGTTTTGCAGTTTCCAGCCATATAAACGATATAACTAAATTACTAGCTTCCACACAGAATTTAGTACCTACAATTTCTGAACTCCCTACAGTCATTTATATATATTCTGTGGCAATGGGCCAAATTCCTCTCTGTTATCATTCTAAATCCACTGAGATTAAATTAGTCCAATTTATCCATTCATTAGGAGTTATTCGGCAAAATCTTCATTCAACTTAAGCCAATAGCTTAATTACCATTGACCTCAAATGAAACCAACCCTGGGCTACTGGGTTACTACTATAACAGAAAATGAGGGAAGACCATGCTGCTTCTTCATGGCCTTTAACTGTAAGGATAGTGCAGAGGTCATGTTCGCATGAGTCACAGGAGTTCAGAAAGGTTTTCACAGAATACTGAAGATAGTTTTAAACCAGTTAACACTGGGAATAATACCAGCACAGCATGAGCGACAGACTTCAGCCTAGGACCCGCAGATGGTGAATAACTCTTCTGCACTGAGCTCCAGCCTGCCATGATTTCATTACCTTCTAGACCTCAATTTGCCACTTTCATGTTGGCTTATGCAAGCTGAAATCACACCTTTGAATTGTCCTCTGGACTGTCTCTCAGCCATTTCATACTTCATCTCTGTCTGCAAAAATGGAGATCACTCCTTGCCTTTAAGCATTGTTCTGTGGATACATTACTATAATTTGCAAGGTGCTGAGATATTTCTGTGCTTAGGATCTTTGACAGATACCTCTCCAATCCCCCAAAGGTACTTACCTTTCAGCTTTTCCCCAAACATAGTAAGAAAGACAGTGAAGTTAATAGGACCTGGCGCCTCCTTTACCATGTCTTCTAGCTCTTCATTCTTGACATTCAGACGACCTGCAGCAGAGATCATTTTTCATAATAAATCACAAATTGTGTTTCAAAAAATTATTCCCATTCATCTCCTCCCACTGGGGAGCTCAGGGCTCTGTGCAACTTTGCTAATAACATGGTAGAACACAACTCCAGAGTATTCCAATGTATTCTGAGTTGGAATACAGAGTTGGCTCTAAGATCAAAGGGTGACTGAAGGAGTAAGAGGGATAAATGATATAGACCTGGCCAGCAGCAGACCAAAGAAGGGGCCACTTCCAAATAAATTGTTTTGCTGTTTGTTTTTGTTTTTGTTTTTATTACCTCAGGTGAAATACCGACCCCATTGTTATTAATATAGCAGAGTTCCAAGTGACTGAAGTGGATCCAAGGTCTCAGACTTTGCCCTCCTGTATATTGAGATGCCTTTGTGCGTAGAGGGCAGATGGATGAGCTGAGCAGTCCTATCCCCTCCCCATGCTTGTGCTGGACTACTGATGAGAATTTAGAACCTGGCATCTCTACTCAAATTGAGTGGTAATTTGCTGTGACTGTACTTTATAGGCATTGAAGGGCTTCACTGAACATGAAGGATAGCAGAACTTGGCCTTAAGAAATAAATATTTCAGGGTAACAGTAGCTACAGGCCAAAGTTGGCAAACTCCTTTGTCACAATAAAGAGTTCAGGAGCTTCTGCTCTTTGCACTGACTCTGCTGCAGTCTGATTCCACCCCAGGGAGCACTAGAGATTCTTATCAAACTCTTTTTAATAAGATCCAGATGGCAAAAGCCCAAATGCCTACATCACTGTTCAAGCCTCAAATGTTGCAACGTGGATAGAGCTTCAGGTTTGGGCTCCTGAGCATTTTGATTTTTCTTTTTCTTGGGACGATTTTTTTCAATCTGCTTGATGTTATCACGATTATAAGGCACATGAAATGGACAATACCTAATCTCATGACATGCGCATTCCACCCCACATCAATGCACAACAGCACAGAACCTCACATGAAGTCTTCCTACTTTTGTGTGGGCAGAGGGGCAGCTAGTCCATGACAAAAACGTTAATTGGTAGATATTGCATGGCTCCTAGATAATAAAGGTGCAGCTTGTGAAGCGTGGATTCAGAGGCTAATCAGAAATGCCTGGCATGGACCCCTACTTGGGTGGGCTTTTTATGAAATACTTGCAGGGGAGGGATCAGTGCCTTTGGACAGCTGCCAGCTGCATAGCTCTGTAGCACCCGCCAGTGAGTCCCAGAGAGACCTTCATTCAGCATCTGAACGAGGCTTCTCAGGAGACTTCCCAGCTGGACCTACGTAGTCAAGACAGCAACTACCATAAAGGAGGAGGATCAAACTGAACAGGTTTCCTTTTGCCTTCTATGTATCTCATTACTTCCCTCACTGTAATTCTAACACAAATTTTTGTTATGTGCTTGAAATGTAAACTGCATTTCTTTTAGGTATTTCATTATCACTACCAGCTTACCTAGGGCAGCAAATGTGTCTCTCAAGTCTGCTTTGTCAATAAAGCCGTCCCTGTTCTGATCCATGATGGTAAAAGCCTGTTAGAAGAAAAGGGGCAATGTATTGCCATTGTCATGTTGCACTGGAGAGTGCTACAATCACACATACCAATACAGAGGGGTGTTATATTCATGCTGTAAAGAATATTTAACTTCCTTTGATTCTTCCATAACATGCCACATCATTGCACTTTCCTCACTTTCAACACATTACTGTATTTTGGCAAGGGGCTTAATTAAACCCACCCAAACTTCTTCTTACTAAATTAATGCTCAGTGCAGCATGTATCTGGGCTGAAGCCAGTGCTGGCAGCTCCAGCCATTCAGGCCTTAACCCATAAAAGCTTGAATTAGGGAGGTTTTAGTCCTTTCTCATATCTCATTCCTTTGTGCAGCTATCATATTTTGTAAAACATTTAATTACTGTAGGTATCTCTCTGCTATTGAGCAAAATTCAATTTCTTCTGGGCCTCAGAATGATCCTTCATACAGAGATAGCTCAATTTTCAGAAGCACAGAGAAATGTATGTTTCCTAGTATTATTTATTCAAAGTTTGTTTCCCTTTCCAATAAATGGTATCCTTCAGATTGACCTTGATGTGTTGACCTTAAGTACTTCTTGTCAGGCAAAATTTAACTTCTTATAGAAAAAACAAACAAACATTTGTTATCCAGCCAGCTAACTGCCTATCTGCCTGTCTATTTACCTATTTTCATGCCTGTCTATTTGCTGCTATCACACTTTTAATGTTTCATTGATTTTGAAAGATTTTAATGACCTAAAATTCCCCTGTATATCCTATGGGAAGTATTAGTAGAACCAGGCATGTCTCTGAAACTGGTTATCTGTTGGACATGTACATCAATAGGAGACTGTATCTTTACAATGATGAGGAATTGTTTTTATTTCAGGATTATTATGAAAAACAACATTCTCCTTAGAATACAGCTAGTCCACTGCAGCTATAGCAACTTTCAGAGCTTTAAAATCCACTGCTCTATAGGCTGCACTTCTTTCCATGATCACATTATATCAACATATCTTCATTCAGTTTTACCTCCAGTTTCTTACAAAGCCCCACTGCTCACATTCCAGTTTGCCCATGTGATTACTTGCAGCATGCATGTTCATAACCCTTCATTTACCTGCCAAGCCATCACCTAATAAAAAATTAAGCCCAACTCTTTATAGTTGCTTTCCTTCCTTTTTGGGGGGAGGCTTGCTTTAAACAATGATTAAGCATCCCCACAATTTGGAAGCAAAACAGAATGAAATATGAAGAGCAAAGCAGAGCCCAACAAGCTCACAGAAGAGAGGAAGAGTTTTAGCTCTGTATCTTAATGAGGGAACTTAAAATAACGTAATAATGGCAATGCTGATACATTTTCTAGTGAGCTGATTGAAATCTCTAAGTAAAACTGTTCTGATAAAAAACAACTTTTTAGCCAAAATTTGTTCCAAGTAGGCAGTCTTTAGACACAACATGGTCTTGGATTTCATTGGACCACTCCACTGCCTTGTGACTTTGGCATCATTCTGCCTCCATTCTCCCAGAAATGCTCTAAGTATTAGCTTATTTAGAGTAGTTCAAAAACAGCATTCTGACCAATTCTTTTTAATGGTAGGTCTTCGAACAGTAGTCCTTGAAGAGAATAAAACTGGATGTTCACAGGATGCTGATAAGAGGTGGGAGAAGAGTGTTAACAAACATGTTCCCATTAACTTGGGAAAAGGTTAGTGGTTTCAATTAATTTACCTGGGCCATATCTACAATACCTTGTATGGGTTTTTAGTCTCGTTCACCACTGAGCTTTACTGGTGGGAATCCTCATGAAAAGTAAATTTGAAATTCACATGCACAAAATGAAACAGTGTGTATCACATTGGAAATTGCTTTGGAGATGTGAATTAGCAAAAAATGAGGAAAAAGAGTGTAATTAAAAGGACAAATCAGTGGAAAATGTGATGGCCTCACAGACGTTCTAAAATGCCCACTCAAGAACAGAGCCTAAACTCATCAAGCAAATTATCTCTCTTCAATTATGCATCAGCTTTTATGCCCATTAGATTGGCCTCATCACAGGTAACTGATCAAAGAATCCATAATGCATCGTAATATCAAATTTTGGGGGAGCCAGAAGATGCTTAATTAGTTAACCTCAACATGTTGTTTTGGTTTATGAGCATTTATGGAGAAAGTTGGCTGAGGGCTTCTTGGTATTTTTGTTTCTAGTTTGTGGGCAGTATTAGATGGGCACAGAAGAATATTTCTATTGCTATTGTGGAACAGTCCACTAATTAATGCCCTGGTTCAGTACAACATCTTCATTCAGGATTATACTTAAGCACGCAAGACAATTCTTATTTAAAATAGCACTTAAACTTGACTTTAAAAATGTGCTCAAGTGTTTTCCTGAATTAGGGCTAAAGTGGATTAGATAATAATTTTCTTTTCTTCCTCTTTTTCTTTTTTCTTTTTTTTAGTGCCCAGGAGTTTCTCAAATAAACCTAGAACTTGAAAAAAGAGAGGGAGGGAGGGAAGGACAGAATGAAGGAAAGAAAGACTGAAAGAAAGAATGAAGGAAAGAACAAACACACAAGGAAAATGATATACTAGCCAAAACCACAGAGATGATTCAGAAAACAACTGTGTGTTCTATTAAAGCAGATGGAGAACTGAATAAGGATTACAAACAGAACCTATGTTATTCATTAGCAATGACAGGAGACTATAGAGAACAGCAGAACAGTGACCAACCTCTTTGAACTCCTGGATCTGGGTTTGTTCAAACATAGAGAATACATTGGAACCACCTTCTATCTTCTTCTTTGCCTTTTTTGGAGCCTGTGATACAAATAAGATCAAATATACATTACCTTGTCTGTTAAGCACCCATGAAAACAAATTCCATTTTTAACAGAAGGTGAAATATATACAGGCAAGTAATACAAGATGATTGTGTTTTGTGTTTTTTTTTTTTTCCTTTTTAAATTCAATTCACAACATATATATATACATACAAAAATGGGATAAAATATGCTGCTTTAGTTACAGCTGAATCTCTCACTGAGGGTTTTTGCCATTTCCGTGCTCTTGCCTGGAACCTGACAGCTTGTATAAGCTAGGACAGCTTGTCACTGTGCTGCCGTGAAAGAGGTGAGGGACCCAAAGCGTGACTCTGAATAACACAGCTGGGCCAGTGCTTGTTCCTTGGGTAGTGCCACCTGCGCCAGCCCATTTGACATAGGACACTACTCCCTCTTCTGTACTGGTTTTGCAGAGCTCCACACTATGGGAGGATTGATGTAAGCTTATAGCCTCCCATGGAGATATAAGGTAAATTCCCAACCTGCTGTTCTCAAGAAATATAAACAGTTCAGGTAAGTCACCATATGAACTCCTTCTTCCCAATTCCCACGTGGGGACGAGCAGCCACACTCAAAATTAGGCCCTGCATGAAGACTCACCTCAGGGACTATAAAGGGAAATGATATCGATTCCAACTGACAGAAAAGTTTAGAAGTCTGCTCTGTCTGGACAAATTCTTCCTATGTAGGAACGCCTTCTGCACTTGGAGAAGAGTCTATATAGTTGCACCAACCTACGATACTGCACTACATTGGCTTACTAGCCCATACAATTATACTGTTTAAGATAGTTATCATCAATAAAAGGCAGGGCTTGCTTTTATCGCTGTTCTATAGTCAGAAAACACAGACACGGAGAGACTGGGGAGCCCTACAACGTGATCAAAGAATCTAATGCTCACTAAAAATCAGTCAGAACTAGACATCATTATGTATCTTTGAAAAAGGGCCCAACCAGCTTGCCTAAGACAATACAGTTTTTGTTTTGCAGCGAAGAATAAAACCTGTGATTCCTATGGATTACAGAAATGTTTTAACCACAGCATTATCCTTACTTGGGGCAAGATAATGAACTACACTGCCTTTTGAATTCCCTTCCAGATGGATTATTCTTTTCTTTATCATTCCTACTTTTAAACTTCATCATCATAGTCCCACCTGGTTCTCTTGTCATGGAAAATTAGTCTTACTTAGTTTGGGCTATTCTGCATGAAACAGAAGGGAACTTCTACTGTCTCCTTTCATCAAAATAAAAAAGCCTGTGAAAGTTCAAATTCAATACTGATTTCAAATATCCTGAGGAGCACAGCAGCTCAAGGAAGTATTCCCACCTGACTCTGTTTGAAGTATACATTGTCTGATCAATTTAATTTGCCAGGCAGATTTCCGCACTCAGCCATCCTGCTTTAGATCCCAGGTTGAAAATTAGGGCTGTGGTAGACATTCACCCACAAGTCCACACTCCAGACCTGTCAATCTCTAATCAGCTAATGCAAAGCAGTAAAATCTGGAAATAGGAATGGAAATTAAAAAACAAACAAAAAAAAGTCTTTGTAGTGAGGATAAAAATAACGATAGAATGCCACCACAGACGTGGAAAAAAAAAAAGTGGATAAGTGGAATATTTAATGAATGTAGAAATATTGATTTTGGAATAAACAGATTCCCTCCTCCTCCCACACATGAAATAAGTGTTATTCTGAGCAGTAATCATCCACATAACGTGAGGTGCCTACTGGAGGTTTTCAGCACTTCCAGATTGACTGGAAATATTAAGGACAATCCTAAGTATTTACAATGTATTTGTTCCCGGAGGTAAAAAGGAAGCAGATGTTACCCAGTGAAATGTATTGCAAGCTGTCTGGGGGAACTGACCACATGGCACAAGTCTGGCCCCAGCCTTTACAGATGGGGTAGTAAAACCGCTTCTCCTGTGGTCATGTAGCTGGTCTTTATGAAGACAAAACATGCACCATTCTCATGCTCTGCTCTGCTGTGACCAAATACAGCATCCACATCCAGCACGACAAACTCCCTGTGACAGCAAGCAACCTGCATCTTTTTAAACTAGCGCTGCGATGAAGGACTGCAGCTCCGGGTTTTGTTAACTTGAAATGCCAAATGCTGGTAATACCTCCATTATTCCTCAGCTTAATGGGTTCTCTCTGCTGTAAGGCTTTAAGCAAGTATTGTAGCTGTAAGAAAGGATCAGACAAACCCAAAAGCTGTGGCTCATTATCTATTAGAAACAGACTGCCAAAAACAAAAAAACACCCCAAAACTTTTCTAAATTAGTTAAGTCCTATTCAAGGCAAAAGAGACTGAAGATTATTTATCCAGAGGACAATCACCATACCCAGCGAAATTCATCCCAGCACGATATTTGTTCGTTGCTTCTCTCTGGTTAGTCATCTCCAGGGATGATAAAGGAGACCAGTGCCCATGTGGCTTGATCTATCTTTAGTTTTTCTGTTGAAGCTCTGGGCGTGGATCCTATTTATGATCTACTCACTTGTGGAATGGGGCTGAGACCACCAATACATTTCACAGGAGCCAACAAACAGCTGTCAAAAGGGAATGGCTTTCCATCACTGGTTTCAAGCTAAGTATTTTGGTATCTTGGATTATCAGTCTTCTATCTTTTTGTATATGCAGTGTCGGGAATGTAATTTATCTGCTCTAAAACCTTGGGAGTTCGTAATCAAAGAAAGAAACTGCAACTTGGTTTTGAATGACTGGTGAAGGTGGCATGAAGAGGAAGGTTGAGAGAGAAGGAGGTGGTGCAGGCACAGAGAAGAGTACATTGCCACTGCTGCTCTGGTGGATCAAACTACAGACAGCTCTAGGAGAATGGAAATAGGTCTGTGCTGCTGCCTGACAACTCCAGACACTCCAGAAATTTTTAATGAATAGAACCAGGATTCCGAGCCTAGAGTATCCCTCTTAAAGAATTATATGGCAAAAAGGACAACACAGAACTGAGCAAACAAGATTTCTAAACTGTCAAGGATTTAGTAGGTGACCTACAGAGGAGCAAGTGGGTGACTGATGCATGATTGCTGTCTGCCTTGATTTCCCCATTTGTAAAATGCAAAGTGTACTGAGCGGCACTTTGTGATGATAGCTGCTCTATCTTTGCAACATGTGCTTTGAGACTGACATACAAAATGTGCCAGATGAGAAACTGAAGAGCTGAGGGTCCCCTGGGCTCAGATTCCAAGGCCTCAATAGCACAGCAGTGGGAAGAATGTTGCAACAACTGAACAAGCCTATTAATATTCCTGCCTGAGTGTATTAATCATTCCATTGTGAAGAAAACAACACTTCACTTCAGAAGAGAAACCACAGGCTTGTCGCATATCACTCATTTGTCTTACTAATGTTAGCACTCTCTCAATTAGCCTGGATTTTAAAGGGTCTTTTTTTTTTTTTTTTAAATGATTAGGGTTTTTTTTAGAATACTTAAATGACAAATGGAGCTGTACCAAAATTTGGTCCCAAGAAAACTCTGTTTAACCAGGCACTGGCTCTGAGTGGAGTTTCCTTCACTGAGGTTCTTTACATTTCTCCTGTCTGGCAGTGCCAGGGAGCTGGGCAGAAACAGTTCCCCACTCAGCAACTTACTGTGTTATTGTCTTCTTTTTTTTTTTTTTTCCCCCTTTTTTTTACCAAAGAAGACACCAACCCTTTCCACTGGTGGATAAGCAGGTCTCTTGGGAGGGAGTTCTTCAGAGAAGACCAGCGGCTCTCTATTAAGAGCCTGATTCTGTTGTCTTGTACCTTTATGGGCTCATTCAGCCCAGGGCAAACTAGACTTAAAATATTAACAGCTTTAAATTGCATTGTTTCTCATTTTATACTTCCTTCCTTGGCAACTACATCCGTGACTACAGAAAAGACAGACTCATCCATCATCTCGCTCAGATTGCGTCCCCCACTGTGATCCACAGTATGATGTTAACTCCGAGTTACTATTACTTTTTCATCCATCATGATCTCGCCTTACTTTTCATCTGCTCTGGAATCTCAGTACTGACATTTCCTGTCTTTGAATTTTGGTTATCATTGAATAAGATTCCGAATCAAAAGTTACATTTTAAACCCATCTGAGGGATCTTTGCAGCGCTGGACAGGATTGTTGTCATTATTGTCACACCAGTTTGCTCTGCTGCAATAATTTACATTGCATCTGCACCAAATCCCCAGCCATGGCAAAGCCACTTTTTTTTTTTTTTTTTTTTGTATGGTTTAGGTCCTTTTCATGGCAGGTGAGCAGCATATGGGCAGCCCAAGTGCATGCCTTTCAGGGAACGGTCTAGAGGAGTAAGCAACATAAACTGCTCTAAGGGCACAATTTGCATTTCAAACAGGCAACAGCCTCAGATCATTCAAATAAAAACCCACGTTATCAGAACTGAGAAACACAAGATCTTTTTATTGCCTACTCTGCACTGGCAGACAGAGCCCCCCCTTCTCATCCTCACTCCATTGTGTACGTAGTCCCGGCCTCCCACACACCCACACAGACACACACACCTTTGATCCCTGCTAGATACAAAAATCTGTTGCACTGCATCCTCCCGGCTTCACGCTCCTGCACACTGAAGCATTCTCCTTTGCCCCACATAAAATCCCTTTCCAATCAGTCTCCTTTTTCCCCTTGCATATATACACAGGGAGGACGTGGCGTGTCCCAAACCTTCTCTGTGAGCAGCAGATAACCTCTTCAGCTACAGACTCCTCAACCTCTGCAACCCAGAGTTCACCGACCGCTTTCCCCACCCTACGAATTTTTCTTTGGCATACACGTATCCCCCTCCTGCGCGTAAACAGATAGCAGTCCCTCCCCACCACGGTCCCCTGGCACACACAGACGTGCACGCACGGGAGCGTGCATGTGCAGATGCATACGCACACACTTCAGCAGCTAAACAACAGGCCACGTTTCCAGTTAGTGAAATCAGCATTGCTTCGCTGAGGTCAGTGCTTGTTTCAGTACAGGTGGTACGTTCCAGACAGCAGAGCAAGCTGCAAAACACATTTGATCAGAACGCAATCTATTTTTGGGTACTAAGTTCCCTTCGGCATACTGAATTTGCTGCAAGGTGTCACTTGAACTGAATAAACACCAGAATGTTTCAGGAATATGAAAAACCCTTCCCTCTCCCTCCTTCCACCTCTCTTCTTCCCTCCTTTCCCTCCATCAGCGCAGTGCATGTGGAGACATTACAGGCTCGACTTCACTGAAATTCCCTGGAATTAGCGGAGAGCAATAGACAGTTCTCAGAACTCCATTCCATAACACTTGTGTGGTCTGCTCTTGTTAGAAATTATCTCCCTGAACCCTGCCTCTCTCATTCTCATCAGCCCTGTATGTCAGAGCCTAGTAGCACTGGCTGACTTGTAATTATTTTTTACTATGCTGCTTTGTCTGCACTAATCCTTTGAAAGTAGCTTTACTGCACATCTGAAATATTATGATGCTATAAAACCTCTGTAATATTTATAAATCCCTTAAGACATCATAAAGAGAGAAAAAAACCTCCCCACAGAGTTCATCTAGCATAATTACATATACATTTCCCTCTGATTAATAAAAAATGATCACTTCCTTATGTAAAGATATTCTTCAGCTTTCTTTCATTAAGGATATTTTTTTCTTTCCATGTTAAATCTGTTTCATGTGTCCTTGTATAGTAAGGTACCTCAGAAGATATTTTCCCTAAACAAAAGGCACAATGAAAGGAACCATCACAGAGAATCATCAGTTGAACTGGGAGTGAGGAAACAGCATAGTCTTTCACTGCATTTTGACATCTCCCAACTTGAGCAATTTCACCACAGAATGTCCTGAAATATCCTAAAACATCAAGCAGCGTGGTGTGTTGTTTCACTGAACAGGAGGGAAGAGAACTGGTAAATAGTAAAAGAGAAAAAGAAAGAAAAAGGAGGGAAAAAAAGACCCAGCACTTGCCTACCCCCACCACAAAGCAGCTGGCATGGACTTTACCAAAGTTGATTAAAAGGAAACCTGTAAATCCACAACTGAAGAAGAAGACACTGTCCACTTCTAAAACAGTGGTAAAAAACATGATTAGTGACTGGCATAGTCAGCGTGAAACCATTTACACCGGGATTGCACAAATTGAACTTGGATCCTAGTTTTGTGCGTGTATTTCAGAAATAATGACTTTGAACGTGGTTTTATCCTGCTCAGAACAGCACTTGGATCACATTTGTCACCTGTTTAAATAGGATCAGGTTTGAACTAAGCTTTGAGAAAGCTTTTCATATACAGCTCCCTCTCCAGTGTTCTCCAGAATCAAATACTCTATGGCCTGAGGGAGCCACTGGGCAGCACTACTCTAAGACAACCTAAAAAGGACCTGCAAAGGAAGAAAAATAAGAGAAAATCACTTTTTTTTTTTTTTTAATATTGTAGTCATTCGTCTGAATTTGCAAAAGACAAAGATTGAGCCCAGTCTACCTGCTGTCCCTTAGGCAGGAATCTTTTGCTCCTCGGAATCACATCAAATGCACCTTTGGTTCAGAGGTGACTGCTAGAGTCCGAGCTAAAAGCCAACAGTGAGCAAAGTAAAGATAAAACAAAGAAATCTCTGCAGTACTTCCTATTTCTCCTCTGTCTCAAGAGCAATACAATTAAAATTATAGAGATATCCCTCTCCCTTACTCCCTATCACACCGTAGCAGACCTTAGCACTAATTAACACCAGCCATGCCAATCACTGCTTGCCCTAGTGAATTAGTCTTGGAAAGAGATGCACAAACTCCTCCCTTTACCAAGTGCATCTATGTTCCCTACCTTACTCATTTGTTAAACATGTGCAGAAAAGTCTTTGGAAGTTCACAGATCACTCTATTGGATGTACCTTCATTGTGGATGCGATACTAAGTGTGAGATTTCACGGAGCCCAGTGTGATCATTACTGCTCTGGTAGAATTGCTACAGTCAGAAAGAAATACAAACCGCTAAAATGACAGACACGGAAAGAATAAAACCTACCATGTTGCTGCTGCTCCTTCCGTTCCTTCTCTGCCAACTAGTCAGCCAGCAAACACAATGCCAATTGTCTCTTTATATAGTGTTACCAAGGAACAAAAATATGCCTGCTCCAAGTTTAGACAATAGATGTAAGATTGGAAAAGTGCAGTAATTGGATCCCAATACCATTCCAAGCATCTGTTCCATGCACGGCTTTAGCTTTCACAGAAATAATGCAGCAGATAAGTAGAGTAGGCAGTTGGGATACACTTGTACAGCGCTTACAATAAGCTACAGCTGAAGGGACTTTCCCGTGTACTTCTAAGTAAGAGCACAGGGCATGCACTGAAAAGATCTTAAGTGGACACGGCATTCTGAAAAAGTAGAAAGAAAAATGCACACCTTGAGAAAATGCAGAAGAAACTAGCAGTAAATCCCAGGCACTACGATACCCAGGTGCTCCAGAGCACAGTGCACGCACTGAGAGCTCAAGAAAAATGACTGAGGTTCTTTCTGTATAGGTGCAGCTGGAACTGGGAGGTATGCCGGAAAACACGGCTCTGCAGGTGCCAATAAAGAGAGGCAGATCAAGCCTTTTTTCCCTCAATCTATCATGCAGTCCAAAAGTTCAGGGTCTAGATCTTAAGCTACTGCTGCAAACTGATGGACAGTCGTGGACTTCAAAGCATGAAAAGAAGTTATGTAGCAATGCATATGGAGTTGTGAGCAGGAGAAAACAGACAGCAGCAGAGGAAACACAAGAGCTGTGTCTCCCAGGGAATGCTCATGGCCATTAATGCATACACATTCCATCTGATTCATTAATCCTGCTTGATTTATATATGATTTCTACATAACAATGAGCCAGAACACTAACCGGTACAAACTGGCATAATCCCACAGAAGTGAAATCGTATTTCCTAAAGGTTTAATATGTGTCTGTGAGAGTACCTAAACAGGACAACTGGCCCATTAAAAACAGTAGCGACACCAGGTATTTCAGGAACATGCACTGGCGTCTGAAATACATGTCTGCATCAGTCACACTGACCTTGATTCAGGAAAGTTGTTAACCAATTAACTGAACTTTGAGACAGACATCCGTTTAAGTATCTAGCTGAACAAAGACCTTGTTCTTTCCCCAGGTCCAGCCCCTTGCAGTGCTGTCATCTCTAATCTTAGATTTGACTGCATGCTCTTCAGGGCAAGGACTGTTTTAGCTGTTGTGAAGTACCTCGAACACCTACAGGGATAACTAAGTAATAAATAAGCACAACACAATTCCTCCGGCTTTAGCAAAATTGTCTTGGATGCAAGTTGGAAGTTAGCCTCGTGTTCGTTGTTCTGACTTCAGTGGCAGTATACCATTGCCTCGTGTAATGCAGCATAAAAATAAACCCCGCGGTCCACTTGCCTGCAACTGCCCAGCAGTTGTGTTTGTATATTAGATTGAGTTTGGTAATCTGAAAAACTGAAAGGAAATTTTGGGGAAAATCTTAGAGAATTTGATGGGTTTTGTGTGGGCAGGAAAAGACCAACCATGTTCACTTGTTTAGGCGTTGATCCAGGCCTGTGCTTAACTTTAAGGAAGAAATAGACCCGCTGAAATCAATCTAATAGCTCATGTACTTACATTTTATAATATGGTTTCATCTTTTGCAGGATCTGTGCTGTAATCCTAACAAGACAGGCAAACGAGCAGCAGCTTTGTCATTGAGTTCACTGGTCCCAGGACTCCATCCTGCGAATTTTGTGCCCTTTTTTGGAAGAACACTTGTCTTTTCATCCATCCATTTCATGAGTTTGTCCTAACAGCTCTGTTAACAGATGCTTTGTACTGTTTCCTTGGGAGTTTTGCTTTCTCTTATCTAGTGTATCATCAATCATCATTATTGTCATCAATTTTCTCCTTAGTTTCTAGCTTGATCTGCAGGCATTTTCCAATAGTGCATGTATTTTCTACATTGATCTTTGTCTTTTCACAGAATTTCTACATTAAACGAATTCTTCCAAGCTGTTTTTAAATGACATGACATGTTAGGATAAAACCCACACAATACTGTGTATTTGTAATGCACGTGTGCTGAGAGACCAGAACCCTCTCTGCTTAGTCTATAAAACAAATCCACAGAGGAATTAAGGGAGACATACATCTTGGCTTTAAAGGTCTGCTTGCTTCTGCAACTGCCTCCAAATTATAGAAAGGCTCCAGACTGGAAAGGGGAGGGAGAGAAGGGGGGAATAACACAAGGACTGAAAAAGAAAGGCTTGAATTTAATTGCCCTAAAAATTTCAATCATTCAATCTGGTAATTAGAGAGCTGGCTGATTCAGAAGGCAATTTCATCTGAAAAAAAAAAAAAGAAGAAAAAAAAAAAAAAAGAATCCAACAAGATAATTGATGCTAAGTGAATATTTTACCTGAAATATTAAATACCAAACTTAAGTCTGCCTCCAGGGCCCTTTCTGCTACCCCTTTTTGATCTGTCTTTCTACTTCTTTGTATTTTCCTCTCACATGACTCAACAGAACAGGACACTCCTTTAGAAAATCAGATTGTCACAGGGACAGGTTTATTTGAACTCCGTGTGCTGTGAAGGAGACAACATAATGATTTATTAGTAAAGAAAATAATAATAGGAAGTCTCCTGAGATCCAGCCTGGCTGCAAATCTCAGTGAGATTTTACAGTGTTGAGTCTCTGTGTCTCTCTGGCCGTAAGCAAGGTTCAATGTCCTACCAAGGGTAACAGCTTTCTTTGTGATCTTAATGATACTTGCCAGAATGTTTCATGTTTAATTCTGAAGTCTCTGATGTTGCAGAATGATACTTAAAGGTAGATCCCTGCGCTCATGCAGAGCACTGTGGATGTCAGTGTCACAGGGGTCTGATTGCACAGATCTCTTTGCAGGATGGAGAGCAGAGCTGGTTTATTGCACACTGCTCAGAAGAAATAATTGCTAATCCTCTAATATTTAATAGCCTAATGAACAAGGACAGCATCCCATACACATCCTAAAGAACTGCTACAGGCCTGGAAATTAAGTAGATATTAATTTATACTACATTTATAGAGGGAGAAATGATAGCGAAAATGCACGTGACTCACATTGGATTCTGAAATCATGTGCTGTTCTAACTGCTCTGTGAGCCTTCTTCACAAAAAAAAAACAAACCTCTACACTCTGCCCCTGTCAGCAATATTAATTTTTAACCTTAAAAAAACTTTTAAAATCAGATTCCACATTCATTTATTACTGCTCAGGAAGACCACATCAAATATATTCAGGTGCCTCTGTCACTTATATCTTTAAAATTGCTCATGAAAATGTTTCTGCTCCTTATATCATTCACTTCTTAAAAAGATGCAGAGGGCAGGACGTAGTGACAACTCTTGCAGTGAGATGGGAAGCCAAGTGGAATACAGCCTCTTCTCCCACATCAGTGAGGTGAGAAAAAAGCCACTAATTCTGGATGTTATAGAGGAAATGTGTAAGTACCTTTGTAAGTATTCCAGCTATTGTAGACTGACTTTTGAGATCATCTCCACTCCACAGCATTTCACTTCTCATGCTGCACACAGATAGTTTTATTTCCTGTCTTTGAATGGCATGCCTTCCAAAGAAGACACGTGACAGCTAATCATATTTGGGAACCCAGCTAGTCATATTTGGGAACTGAAACCTCGCATATGCTGCCAGTAGATAGAGACGATTCCCAGCCATTTAGAAGACATGTATCTCAGCCTTCATGCCAAAGGACTCCACTTCCTATGCACTGACCATCTCTACGTCTGATACCTCATTTGGTGCTGAGGCTAAAGGTGAGGCCAAGACTTGCGTAAAGATAGGACTCATTTGAGCCCCATCCTGACACTGTGCTCTGGCAAAATGTGCCTTGAGGGACTGCCAGCTACTACTGCTCTCTGCCCATGTCATCTGTTTGCTCTCTGCTATGTATTCCTAACATCCTCTAAGTCACAGATGTTCATTTATTCTGCAGGTGGAGAACAGATATGCTCAGTGATTTATCCAAATGTAAATAGGAATTAACAGCAAACCAGCAAGCTGAGCATTGCCTCACCAGTTGTGGTAAGTGTGCCAACCCTGGATCAGGAGTACAGACCAAATGCCACTCAAGTAGGCACTGGTGCAAGCACACCAGCTTCTTCCAGCTAATCCACCAGCAAGAACTACCAAGCTGAGGTAGCTTGGTTCTTTTCCTTTACTACCTTAAATTAATGAGGAGCTCCCCTTCCTTTTAAAGCCAGGATGATTCCCTTTTCTTTTGTCCCTACAGAAGTTCTCGTAGCAGCCGATTAAATTCTTGATACAGAGGACAGGTTACATAATGCTGCCCAGAAAGTCCATTGGCTGAGCTTTGTCTGATTTCTGTATTTTGGAGCCTGGCAACACGGTGAGTCTCAGGAAAGCTAGTCTTATGTCCAAGGTATATGCAGCTCCTATAGTTCAGGTACAGAACAGGAAGAGCTATTACAGATACCTCTGCAGAATTTTAAGTAAACCAAACAGTGGAAGTCCCACTGAGAACCGTCTCTCTCTGTTGAGCAGAGACACACAGACCTATCTGGAAACAGCCAGGGCTGCTGTATCTGTTAATTAAGTTCTGTGCATTTGTTCAGGACACTGAATCCAACCCTTCTTCTCTCCTTCTCTGACTCCCCCCTCCCTTCCTAAGAATTCATAATCACTATCTAATCTGACAAAAACTGTGTTCTCTTTTATACTTGGAGGTCACTTTATGTTACTTACAGTGTGTTGCATTATGTCAAAAGGCATAACACAACATAATGAAAAGCAGACTAATATAACTCAACATGACATCAATGACATAATATGATGTGGCTACTGAAAAATGCACTGTTGTCATTGTTTGGTGTTTTCATCTGACACTTGCTATTCCAGCATGGAGCATTTGTTGCAGAATTTGGGGAAGGAGGTTATGGACTGAGCATGCCTGATTCTGCTGTGGCTCCCATTGTTTTTGCAGTGGGATCACTTCGTTGCCTTTGCTGGGGTGCCTCCTGATTTACACTTGTAAGGATCAGGCTCTAAAAATCATCACATGAATGCAATTACATTAGGAAAGCTATCAAGTAGGAAAGTGCAGCTCCTGGGAGTAAGGAAATGACAACACTGTTATAGTCCCTGTAACCTTAGCTCTGCCCTCTTGGGTAGTAAATGAGCCTGTACTATTTTTCCTTCAGGATGTCATTTCATTTTGTAAAAGTGTGTAGCAAAGCAGCTGTTCAATATTTCTTTTAACTTCATTATATAGTCTGTGGTCCCATATCTCATTTGCTGCACATCAACCAAATCCTTTTGTGGGTTAGGTACTTTTCTTCTTCCTGTTTTTATTTGCTTTTGTATTGTTCTAATTACCACAGTATATGTGTATTTCAAAACCAAGGCTGAATCTGTCTTCCCAACATACCCGCAAGGTTGGAAAACACTGTTATTCCTTGCTTCGTACACAGAGAGCAGAAGCACAAAAAGGACTCTTACTTTGGGCCCAACAAGGAGTCTGCCACAGGCAAGGCTAGAACACAAGGCAGCAGAATCCTAGCCTCCTTTTGCATTAAGTCCTAATTTTTCATTCCCTGGCTGCTTTATCCTGCCCAGTTCCCCAGTGGATAAAAGCAGACATAAGCCATATTTGTGTAAAGCTCAGGTAATAATAATAATGAAGCTGGAACGTTCTGGTCCTGCACTGAATCCCTGTGCGACAGCACTGCCCTGTTCTCCATCCAAGAGAACCAAAAGAGAAGAGACCAAGACCAACAGTAACCAAAATAACCAATCTGATGGACTGTAGTGAAATCTGCCTTAACTTCCACTAGAGTTTTATACATTAAACAATCAAAGAACCATCGCTAGCCTCTTCTGCCTAACAGCAGAATATCTACTTCAGCCCACAGCATTTTATATGCCAGTTGCTGTATCAAGCACATGCTTTTTGGTTGAGCTAAAACATACTTTTTGATGTTACTGTTATTATTATCTTATGCTGGTAGTAATTGGCCAAGCCAACTCAAGCCATGGCATCTTCAGTGACAGAACTCAGCCCTGTCGTCTCCAACCCAGTCTGGTTAATGGACTTGTCCTCACTGTTCTGCACTTAGAATCATAGAATTGTAGAATCATTAAGGTTGGAAAAGCCCTCCAAGATCATCTGGTCCAACCATCCTCCTACCACCCATGTCACCCACTAAACCATGTCCTTAAGGAGCAGGTCTGACCCTTCCTTAAACATCCTCAGGGATGGTGACTATCCTCCACACCCCTTTAGACCACTGGTCACACAAGAAGTGTCACCTGTACTGGAATTATCTGGGAGGGACTGGAAACAGTGGGAAAGATCACACCATTTTTGCTGCACGATAGTATTTGATGAGAAAGTAATTAGTTTCCACTGACAATGCCTGCTCTGTCTGGCAGGAAAATACTTCTGAGAAGCTGGGTTTAACAAAGCACGAAGTGAGGTAGGCTGGAGAAAAGCTGAAGAGCTCTGGGAAGGCAGGTGAGGTTTTGACACCCACTAACATTTTGGTCATGTGCATTCAGAGAGAGAAAGGCTATATTCATTTAAAATCTTGAAAGGATGGAGGAGCCAGCCCAGCACTTGACAAATGGCTCTCCCTGTCAGAAATTTTGTTTGAATCTTTTATTTAGCTTTTGCTGGCATCTACCGTGCCTTTTTCTGTTAGCCTAAAATCGACTTTTCTAAATTAATTTGATGTATTTATAACTTCTGCTTGTACATACAAATGTGTAATTTCTGAAAAGTTTTGTAATATGTATGACATGAAGCTTCCTAAAATTTCAGGAGAAACAATACAGTCTCTTCACCTAAAACCCAACTATATCAGGATGTGCTAAAATATAACGTTCTGCCTCCTTTGTCAAAAATCCAGCATAGCAAAAGCCAAGGTCATAAGAGATTTTTGTTTACAGAAAATAATAGCTGAATATTGACCCAGTGGCTAAATTCATGCCAGGTATTTGTAGTTTAATTGCAGATGAATCCCAGAGTATGTTGGATCACATCATACTGAGGTTTGGAGCCACTTATGTTCCATTGCGGGTTACAACACAAACACACACATCTGAACGGAAGATAGGCAGAAACACCACCTCCAAGTACAGCATGGATTTTACGCTATGCCACCCATAAGAGCACTAGAAAAAACACTGCCAAATGAGAGACGATTCAGGAATTTAAGTCAGTGACAAACAAGCTGAACTAGTCACTTTCACTGGAAATTATGACTAGAACAGCTTGGCATTGCCTTGCAGACACTGAGTGTAGGACGTGGTAATAGGGCCATATTCCACCAGCAAAGTAGCTATAAAAGCTATGGCCCACAAAGGCATTTAACAACTCCTTGTAAATATCACGAGTCCCTAATTCAATCCTTTGGCACTTTTCTAAAGCAGCATTAGAGAAGAATCATCGTATGGCATAGGAGCAACCCCTCCTGTTTGCACTAAAGAAACAACCCACACATCACCCAGGCTTAAAATTAAGAAAAGCAATAGGAGCGCAGCGCAGCAGAAAGCTGCCATATTCTGACCCCCAAACAATAGCAAAAATCCATTTTTATCTCTCTAGAATGAGTGTGGTTATCTGGGATTTACTATCTTACGGCTGAGGACGGAATCCAGGCCAACATATTTTTCTTTGTAGCGTTCCAATTGCAGTGGGTGACAGCACGTCCTGGCAGCACAGGGAATCAGGGTCAGACCCAGCCTGGCCAGGCGGTGAACACTTGTGAGACAAGCTGAGAACCTCACGTACCAATTTTATTAAAACAAGCAATGAAATGATGGCTAAGCAACTTGAAAACACAGACTGGGTCACTTGGGACTTAGGTCCTAAATATTTTGGTGACAGCAGATAAAGCCTTGAAGAACTGTGACCCTAAGTCATGGCTGAAGGTCTCCACTCCTGACTTTGCCAGTAATCTTTACCCTGAGCTGAGACTAATCGTGTTCTTTTAACTCAGGACCCCTCAAGCTATGCTCATTCTGGCGGCTGACTAATACTGTTGCGACATGTCTCGACCTGCTGCTCGGCTCGGTTAGCTCGCTAACCCGTTTTACATTCCCGGCACTTCAAAACAGGCATTAGTTATGTATGCATGTGAGCCAACGTACTCAGAAATACAACACAAAACCCCATGGTGGCTTGAAAATACACAGTACAGGCACTCAAACAGGAGGAAATGCAAATGACACATTCAGACATATCATCATATTCCAACCTATTCCACTCAAGTACCCCGAAATCATGAGTCAACACCACAGAAGTCATGTTTTAGGCGACAGAAGTTTTGAAGAATAATGCTTAATTGTAGGAATTGCATCTCAGGTGGGCTGAAACACTCCTTGAGGTGCTAGTCTGTGAAGGAAATACCTCTAATGAGCATTTTTGAGGTTTAAAAACACATGAAAGAAATGTGGGCCGTGAACCCAGCATCTTGGCCATAAAGAAAGACTCCCTGCAGCATGAGGTCTGATATCGAGCCATGAGAACAGACAAAACTGAAATGCTCTGAATGCTCAGAGGGGTGAACTCGTCTAAGAAACAAATTCAACCTACATTTTACCTTTCAGCAGAACTCAAGCCTCAGGTTTCTAGCAGAAAAAAATCTTGCTTGAAAGAAAGAGCAGCAAACTGCTCATGGTACCTCCTTTGCTTGGTAGTTGCAGGTCAGCGTATGCATGTGGAGACAGTGCTCTGCAGGCTCTGTTGTACCCTTTGCAGACATGAAAGCTGCTCTCTATGAAGGTAAATAAGTACAGGAGAGACTGCTGTAGGCTCATTTCATCCATGCTGAAACCCAGGCAACTGCACTGTCAGCTCAAGCCAGGTTCCTACAGAGGGCTGACACCAAGCATACAATCTATCCCCAGCATGAACTTAGGTCTGACACTGCTGTGATACTGCTCAGCATAATTGCGGACATGATGCACCATCTCGCTGAAAAAGTACAGAGTGGTGCAGTGAGGAAAAAGTGCACTGGGAAGGAAAAAATGTCTGGAATCTAAACTGGAGGACCCTTATCACTAATACCAATGGCTCCCAGCCAGCCCTCAGCCTAACTTCCAGGAACAAATGGCATATAGGTAATAGCAGCAACTGCAGGGGCAGGACCATGACCTTCTACAGCAAGTCAAAAACTAAACAAGCTTCTCAAAATGCAGAAGCAAGGAAAAGACATTTTTGTTTTACTTTTAATTCTCTTATGAATACTGAGTAATGCTCCCTCACCAATGACAGACATTGAATTAATGCTCTATTAGATACAAAAATGCATTATAACCCAGGAAATTCTCTGCATTGGCTTTCAGACATAAGGATACCATTCAGAACTTACAGATCACATGTATGGCTCAGTCACGGAGAGCACAGAAAAAAATAAAGTTCCTCAGGAAAGACACTGTTGTGAACTCCTGGCCTAAGTTTTTTTCTCTATTATGCCAGGCAAGAGGAATCCCGTTTTCATAAGCTCATTAAGGCAGACACTATCTTTTGCCTACCAAGTGCGCACTTCAGTGAGGTGTGCAAGTGCACAGCCATTCTAGACCCTATTTTAATCTATTGTTTGTTTATATATGATGATGTTCTGTTCACTCATTTAACCACGGTGGTTTTGCACTGTGCAGAAACTCACATAGAGAAGCATGGGTTAGTAAAGGGACGTCATCATTGAGATGGGTATTTGTCAGTGGGACATGAAAACAGTTAATATGCAAGGAGGCGTCAGCTGTATGTCATCCTGTTATTTCCCTTCTGTCTTTATTATTTTTTCATATAAGGAAATACACACTCTAATATTCAAGGTTAACAGAGGTGCAGAGAGAAGTAACTTCAGTAAATTCAGTCAACACTTTACACATAAGGCTCACTTCTGGACAGCTTGCCTGATTCTTACCAGTAAGCTGACAGACCTTGGAAGATAAGGACCCCTTGAAGACAAGGACATTATGGGTAGATTATTCATGTTACCCTATTCCCGCCTTTAGGTCAAGGAATGTCTTCTCAGACTTCAGTAGGAGCTCATGGCTATGAAGAATTTTTTAATTAACTCACTTATCTACTTGACAGAATGTACAATTTAAGTTTCTCGTGTATAAGATAGGATGTCTAGGTGTCCTGCAACGTTAAGAGGCTAAAAAAAAAGCACCTCGGAGCACTTCAAGTAGTTCTTTCTCAGTGTAAACCATGCTTGACTTCCTGATTTGTTTGAGGAAAAAGCCACTGAGTGTGTAGACGTCTTTTATCCCTCTTAGCCACAATTCCTTTGAGAAATCCAACAGTGAAGGTGGATACAATTATTGTAAATAATGTTGGATAGAACCCAGGGCAAATGAAGGTAGGAGGATACAGCTCAACAAGAACAGAAGTGGTTTCTAATGAGAGAGGGAATATTTCACTCTCAGCATGGCTATTATTATGTCCTACACATTAATTCAGCCGAGAAGTCTTGAAGTAGCAGAATGAGTTTCTGTTCTCAAAAGTGGCATGCACTGGAATAGATGCCTTCATTTTAAGTCTTATAGTTGTTACTTTCCTGATTCTTCAGTGAATACTATTTGATGAGTTAAACCCTTTGAGGCATTGGACACCTAACAAACTCCCAGAATTTGCACTGAAGGCAAATATTCCTGCCTAGTTCATTCAAAGCCTTACTTATTTCCAGTTTTATTTTGATTATTGTTTTCTCTACCTATAACAGAAATATGGGACAGGATTTATCTTCTTGAGAAATAAATTCTAATAATTCTAACAGATTTGTGAACTCAGCAGCCCGGGGATACCCACTGCTGGGTAGTTTCTTAATCCTTCCTTTCAGTTCTCCTGGAACTGTCCACTTTGCCCTGAACCACATGGTTTTGCTGGTGAGTGACCAGCACATGAGCTGGTGTAGTTGTTTACCTTAAAAACTTGAGGTCTTTTCACCGTTCTTTAAATCTCTCCCTCTTCATTGTTCATCAGCGTTCTAGACCTTCCTGACTTGTGCACGTGGAGATCACCAGTCCTTCCAGCCAAAGCGTGAATAACTTTCTGTTTTCCTTTCCCTACTCAGAGTGAAGGGCTGAGTTCCTGTGCTCTTTATGAGCAACTCTTCTCATGCTGCTTCCCAGACATACAGCTGACAGAAAATTGCCTAATGAGACAAAATGAAGTTAAATATGAAGAGGAGGCCAGGAAGGGTGAGAGGAATTATTTCCATGCTGACAGAAGTATCCAAGAGTAACTTATTTGGCAGTGGGACTCTAAGGCCTCCGTCTCCATATAGGAACTTTGGATACCCGGATCAGCCAAAATCCTTAAAGGCGAATCCTTTATGTTATGGCATTATTCAGGAGTTACTCTTTAAGCCCAATACAGCCTGAATATTTGATTTCCTAAAGGAGTTAATTCTAAATCATAAATCCTTGTGACATCTCCCATGTCACAGGAGAAGCAAAAATGTCCCACACTGCTTTTTTGGTACAGTTTTCTTGTCACCTGTCTCACGCATCCTTCCAGCTCGCTGCGGCAGGAACTATTTGTTGTGCAGTTGTACAGCACCTAATAGGATGAAATCTGAGCCCACGATGGTGCTTTCTAGGTGCTACTGCAAGGCTGATAAATAAGTACCTGCAATTGGCAGAACAGGCTGCTGTTAGGCAGCATACCGCTGAAGATGAGAGCAAAATTCAGGCAAGGGCTTAGTGCCTGCAGTTCTCCACGATTCCAGCCGAGGCTGTGGTAGCTCAGCAGCTCTCAGCATCTCTGAGGATTTATTCTGCAGCGTGTTTGCTTTTGCCTCCAGTGTGCAACGTGAGGAAGCCAGCAGTGTGACTCTGAAAACCACAGCTCCCAGCCACTTCTGCCCTCAGTGCTGAGTGAGAGAGTGAAAGCTTGCAGACCAGCCGTTACCTTTCTCATGCGGGTGTCGCAGCGGGAATAAAAACAAAACATGGAGCTGAATTTATTTCTAGCCAACGGAAATTTCATATTGAGGGTTACAGGCGTCCTGTGCCTCTTAAAAGAAAGTAATAAAATGCTGCTCTCAATTACAAATTGTATTTACATTTTAAACCCCCATATGGTTTGGTGAGGTAGGGGGAGGTTTCAAACGCATTAGCAGCAGCACTGTGCCATGATCAGTTACAGTTTTTCACTCTTTGTAATGAGCAATTAATGCCTCCCCTTTTTTCTTCTCTGTCTTGCAAACTAACCCTGTGGCCATGCCAGGTCAATAGCCAGTAGACGAAACACAAATTCTGCCTGATGCTATGAACCAGAGCAAGCAAATGCATTGAACTGACCACCTCTAAAAAGCCTCCTGTAATGGGATTCAAGTGGTAAGAATAAATTCAGTAACAATTGATTTTTTATGTAACTTCTTGGGCTAAACTTTTTAAACTGTAGGGACATTTAACAGGGAAGTGCAAAAATGCACACAAACATGCACAGCTTCATTGTCCTACATTAGAAAAGTCAAATTCCCTTACCTCTGTCCCCAGGCAGTGATAGAGGCAAAGTACTCGCCATCCTAAAGGATGCACAGCTCTTGCGGCTGCCCCTCTGCTTTTCAGAGCTCATGTGTGTCCCGCAGTGTCAGCTGCTCAGGTGAAAACATTTTATCAGGTGCAATTTCTGAATAGAGAGGTTCAGCACTGCCTAGAAGGCCTGAAATATTTACACAGACTCTACCCAACATCTAAAAAAATCAGCTCTAGATCACTGCCGTCACAGTGTGTTTCCTCTTTAACCAGGCCAAGCAATAGAGATTATCTCTAAAGATCCTGGAGACTACCAACCAGCTGATGTCACAAGCTGCCTTCTCGGCAGCCTGGATTAGTAACAGTGACAAAAGGTGTTTTCACATCAGCAGCACTTCTGTAGGAATAATCAGCAGGTCCTGGGCAGCTTCATTCGAATTTGACGTGGATCTGCTAGAGCCACCCTGCTCCGGGGTTTGGAGGAACTCCTGATGTGAACAGGGATGTTTCCCCTCAGTTCACAGATGTATGTCCAAGTCACAGGTCCAGGCCAGTGTTACCTTTTGCACCTAATGATATCCATACAGTGTCAGGCTATTTCAGTGGATATAAATGGCAGCAGTGTCCTTCTTAGCTCTGAAGGCAATCTGCAGCTCTGCTGGGAACAGGTAAGGTCCCTGAAGGGAGCAAGGCGTAGAGAAAAACTGGTAATAATGCTATAACATAGAGAACAGATGCTCAGCTTTTATTCCAGGGGGGTTATTGATGACAGGTAAGTAATGGTCTCCCAGGTGAGACACAGGAGATTTTAAGGTAGGTGCGAGGAACAACTTCTGCCTGGAAGGATAGAATAACAAAAGAGATCCTCCTGAGAGGGTGTGGAATTCAGAGGGTTTTGCTAAATATTAGCTAGTGGTTTAGCAGACTGATTATGCTTTGGTTGTAATGATGCTCACGCCCAGGTATTGCTGAACAAGCCTGGGGCCTCAGAGGTGAGAGGATGTTCCAGGCTGGAAGTCGATGAGAACCTGTGCAATACTGTACAGGGATGTCTTTTCCGTGAACTTATCTCCAGAGCAGGAGCGACAGCCATGCTGGAAAAGCCTGGGCCAGATTCACTGTTGGTGTAAGTCACCGTTACAGCCAGCAGAGCTGTGTCAGTTTACCGTGGCTAACCTGCTTTGCTTTTATTTATAAATAATGCATTTATGACGCCGTGGTTATAAATAGTATTTCATTAATTTTATTACTTATTTAGATATTTCCCTACAGGGGTAAAACAGAGGTACAGTTGTGTTACTATTTCTGCTTCTGTTCTTCCCAAAGTTTAGGTTGCAGCTCAGCCGGACGGTCTGCTTGGAGCTGAGGCTAAGCTCAGCAGCTCACCTTTGGATGAAGAGCACATTTGGTGTAATTAGATTTGTGGGTTTAGGTGTTTTGGGTTTGTTTTTTTTTTAGTGTACAACAGAGTAATAAAAAGAAATGGCTGTAATTTATAGCCCAGCATTTGGCAAGTGGCTTGTCTGGTCTAGGAGTTTTTTAATGGCAGAAATTTAAAATTTAGGTTAGAATTTCAAAAGAGATTAGCACCCACAACTAAGGCAGATGTTCAGTGTTGCCAGGGTCAGGCATTTAAAAATCATGAATCAGGCATGAAAATACTAATATTAACTTTGAAATAATGAGAAGACAGACACAAACTCACAACCATGTGCACACATGGATATACAGCTACCTCTGAATAAGGCTAATATTTAATTTTGTATCACATTCACTCTTGATGTAAATTTAGTCTATTATGTTTTTCATACAGAATATAACGTTTGTGACACTGAAAATGAATCTTATAAACAAAAACATCTTGATGTTAGATTAAATATCCTTAAGGCAATAAAACTAAAAATATTTTATTTAGCTTAATAAGCAGCAATTCTCAGTGAGAACCTGGAACTAAATTATTCTGTACGCCACAGTATTGCACTAATTTAGCTTATGAATTTGCGTTCCTTTTTTAGCTTTCTGAGATTTGCTTTCTGTGTGCAGTTATTTCCAAGCAGTTCTCTGCAATAACAACAGCTCCAAATTTCCTATTTTGAGTACCACACAAACTGAGATTCTCTAGGCATCACCTAGCTCCAGGGACTCTAGACTTAGGAACACTAAACATGATAAGAATCACAAAAAATCAGAACTGTGAATAAGGTGTGTTGCTTTTCTTTATCAAGAAGGCTCAGACTTTGCTTTCTTTGCAAGAGTTCAATCCTCGGCATAATGAATACCTACTCATATAGAGAACTTCTAAGTCAAGAGCTTTCTGAAAAATATAATTGCACTTTTAGGTGCTGGGTGCCTCAGTAGAGCAAATATGCATTAGATGGTACAAATGGCAGCATAACAAATGGAAACATTTAGTCAAAACGTATTACCTGAGTTACCGTGTACACTGTGCTCTGGTGCTGTAAATGCTTACATTCCGACACTGTGAAAGAGGGGCCCCTTCAAATGTAAGTATTGACCCAGCGTGATCCAAAGTCACCCAGAAGCAGTGAAACAGTGTGCCACTGAACCTTGGATCAAGTCCATGGAGTGCAAAGGCAAGCACATGAAGAAGGCTTTGCAGGACTCAGAAGCCTTTTGAGATCATGTCTTGTATTCAGGCACAGTGTGAAAAGTGCTGATTGTATCCCACTGTCCCAGTGCACAACACTACTGCACAGACTGATCTGCTCTGCTTTCTTAAACAGAAGTCCACTTGCCTGTGTTATTGTAATCCAAAGAAGTGATGCCTTGGCGCTGAAATACAGAGCAGCAATGGCACATTAACACCGTGTTACTGGAATACATCAGAGCAATTGTGCTTAGTGCTGTGTTACTTACTACAGGGCATCTCAGTAACAACACTCACAGAAACGCTGAGTACTCCTGCTGAGGTGAAAGAAACATCTTAATGGGAGACCCTGACATTTCTGCAGACCCATCTACATTCCTTCAAATCAACACAGTGTTTGCCCTAGCATGAGGTCACAAAGAGCCGCGTAAAAACTTTCAATCACAAAAAAGTCCAAACCCCAAGTCAAAACATAACTCACAGGAGTATGTGAAATCATACTGGGCTTTGAGCTCACTGCGTGAGCTGTGGAAACAATCATGGGTAGTGAAAGAAGGGAATTTCAGAGCACTTCAAGAAAAGCCTTAACAATATTCTATTCTCATGATTTAAACACTCAGAAGTCTATAGTGGTCACAGAGCAATTCATTTGGAAGAATTCATGAAAAATGTCATTTTTCTGGCTCCTCGACCTGAAGCCATGGAGGTGCCTCTCTGTTTATTCAGTTTTTAAAACAACAGTGATCCTCTAACCAGCCCTGGGAAAATTTTAGCAGACCCTCCAACAGAAAGAGCTACCTATACAAGAGAAGTGCAAGCATTAAACCAAAACATTTTTAAAAAGGCATGTCTGTCATGGAGATTTTCTTTCCAGTTCCAGTGACAACCTGCTGTTCATACCAATTTTGTATAAGTGTCGTCTCAGCTAAAGATTTCACCTGGAACCCCCAGGTTTATAACACCACAAGTCTTTCTTTTGTCTCAGTTGAAGCTCAATCGGTATAAGAAGTCTGCAATGGAAAGTTTGTGCAAAGTAAACTAGAACATAAATACACAGCGGTCATCATGTACAAATTCAAAACGAAAACTCAACCTGCAATAGCCTGTTCTACTTTCAAAGTTTGCATTTCGGGAAACAATATGTGCATGTCAGTCCAGCTGCAATTCACGTTTAAACAGAAATCTTCACCACAGAAGATTTCCAGTGACCTGGCCTTTAGATAAACTGCAAAACCCTTTATATGGACAAGGTCCACCTTTCCCCTGCAACAAAAGAAAACACAGATTTCATTCAGAACTTTACATGGAGGATTTGGATTCATTTTGGTTTTACATTCATTCCAACCTACAGTCTCAGGGCTTGATTCTTGCAGCTTGTGAAGACATTTACACCTGGGCAGAGCGGGAGTAAGAAGCTTCCTACTGAGTGTGTAACAATCCACACTCACCTTTGCATGTGCGCAATAATTATACAGGGTGTACACCCCAGTGCCTGCAGGTTACTGACCGGTGGCTGAACACAAACCCACCTTCAGCGGTAACTGCTGCACTGCGAACTTGAATGCTGCCACGGCTCCTGTGCCGCCACACCCGCTGCGAGGCATGTAACTTCTTGCAGACAGCTGGGACAGACGATGCAGAACGGTAATGTCTCAAACCGTTTCAGCTGGAGCAATCGGAGTTCATCTGACGAATGAACGTGACCTGCCCAAGGTCTCAGCAAGCCAGTGACAGTGACTCTGTCTTCTAAGTCCCAGAGACCAAGCTCTTGCTGCTTGCTAACATTTTATGCTACTTCTTTTCATTAGTATTTTTAAGTGCTCTGCCCAGCACTCAGTCACAATTTGACCCTCATTGATCATCAGGTGAGCAACTGTGAGTAGACACCTACCTCTAGCAAACTCGAGGCAGTCTCACCCAAGCAAACCCATGACATTCACAACAATCTTTTTGTATTTAACTGGAATTTCAAGGAAAAGTTGTGATTTCACTAAAAAATTGTAGAATATTGTACTTGCAGTGTTTGTTGTGCATTTGGTTTGCTGATGGCATTTTGCTGGAAAAGTGAGATTTTTTTCAAGTAAAATCTGATTAATCAGAACGTTCCTGCTTCTGAAGGAAGATTTTGAATGTTTTCAGATTTCCATGCTAATTCAGAAAGAGATTGAATTTTGTGTCAAAGCATGTAAAAATATGACTGTTCATATTTCAATGTCAAAAATAAATATTGTGTCAGATTGTGAAGAGCAAAACACAAGGCAAGCAGCAAAATGTGAAAATCTTATCACGAAACACATAAATATTACTTTTTACTCAACTTGATCTCTGATAAGAAATCAGGGAAGAGCTACACAGCACAGTCAGTAGTTGCTGTAACAACAACTGTTCAACAAATGTGGGAGAATCCTATTAGCAAGATGTTTAATCCTTAAATTAATATTAATTCAACTTAAGTAGCCTACCTGGACTTGTGCAAAGCATTTGACACTGTCCCACACAACATCCTTGTCTCTAAATTGGAGACACACGGATTTGATGGGTGGACCCCTCGGTGGGTAAGGATTTGACTGAATGGTTGCACTCAAAGAGCTCCGGTCAACAGCTCAATGTTCAGTGACGAATTGTGTTCCTCAGGGGTCAGTACTGGGACCGGTGCTATTTAACATCTTTGCTGGTGGCATGGACTGTGGGATTGAGTGCACCCTCAGCAAGTTTGGGGATGACACCAAGCTGAGTGGTGTGGTCAACACTCTGGAGGGAAGGGATGCCATCCAGGGGGACCTGGGCAGGCCTGAGAGGTGGGCCCACGCAAACCTCATGAGATTCAACAAGGCCAAGTGCAAGGTCCTGCACCTGGATTGGGGCAATGCCAAGCACAAATACAGGCTGGGAAGAGAATGGATTGAGAGAAGCTTTGAGGAGAAGGACCTGGGAGCGTTGGTTGATGAGAACATGAGCTGGCAATGTGCACCTGCAGCCCAGAAGGCCAACTGTACCCTGGGCTGCATCAACAGAGAGGTGGCCAGCAGGGCAAGGGAGGGGATTGTCCCCCTCTGCTCTGCTCTCGTGAGACCCCACCTGGAGCCCTGCGCTCAGCCCTGGGCCCCCAGCACAAGAAGAACAGGGACCTGTTAGAACCAGTCCAGAGGAGGCCAAGATTATCAAAGTGCTGGAGCTCCTCTCCTGTGGAGCCAGGCTGAGAGAATTGGGGTTGTTCAGCCTGGAGAAGAGAAGGCTCTTGGGAGACTTTACAGCGGCCCTCCAGTGCCTAAAGGGGGTCTTCAAGAAAGCAGGAGAGAGACTTTTTACAAGGGTATGTAGAGGTAGGACAAGGGGTAATAGCTTTAAACTAAAAGATGGTAGATTTAGATTAGTTATTAGGAAGAAATTCTTCCCTCAGAGGGCGGTGAGGCCCTGGCCCAGGCTGCCCAGAGGAGCTGTGGCTGCCCCATCCCTGGCAGTGCCCAAGGCCAGGCTGGATGGGGCTGGGGGCAGCCTGGGCTGCTGGGAGGTGTCCTGCCCATGGCAGGGGCTGGAGCTGGGTGACCAACACAAACCATTCTATGATTCTATGATTAGAAATACTTAAAATGCCAGAGTGAAAGCATAAAGGGCAAACAGATTTAGCAAATCGTGCTGATTCCTCCTTCTCCTGAAAAGGTTGTAACATCACCTGCAAAGTATCCAAAAGAGGAGTTTGTTTTTTTTTTTTAAGTGAATGCACAAATCTTGAACTGTATTTTGCTCTTTCGTGAGTGTGTGTGTTGGAAACTGTTCTGTTCTATATCTAAAGGGCGATTCCCATCCAGTGCCCAACGCACAGCAATGAGGTTAAATTGGTTTGGATGATATCAGCTACATGTAATTAAACCAGCAGCCCATGTCTGATCCTTTCTGTGACCATGTTAGGTGTTAAATTAAGGTCTGATTAAGAGTGTGCTGCTGCAGTTAAGGTCAAGGACTAAAGATCACAAGCTTTGTTTCATCTAATAACAATAAAGACTGTCTGGCTGCCAAATACCACAACAGCCCTTGTTCTCCTATCAGACTGCTGTCCAGCTAGAGGGATCTGATTTCACTGGTATCCCTTTTTAAACCCTACTTCTAAGAGGGTTTGTAGCTATTTCATCTGTGTTAAGCAGCAGTGTGTTACCCGAGGCTATATGGTACGTTCTATATGATCAAAGCAGAAATGCAGCAGCTTCTGACGAAGAGTTATCGTGGCTGAGGGGAAAAAATATCAAGGAAGGAGAAAAAAGATACAGCGCTACAAAATACCAGGTCATGCCACCAAAGTAAACACCCACAGGTAAGTTCATACCATGAGACCACACAATGGTGGAAACTGCACATGTGTTTGCTTGGAACAAATCACAGGCTGGCCCCACCAGCAGCCAGCAGGAGAGATGTGTCAAATAGGATAGATGAGAGATAAAAGCAGGGCGGTGAAGAGAAAAAACAGCAACTTATTTGTAGGATGTAGACAAGAATCACTGCACAAGAGCTTCTCCCTGCATAAGTGTTTTCCACAAAGGCAGGTCAGGAAACATTACCAGAGCAGTTGTCTGCTGTGAGAGAACAGAATTCCTAATAGCCCAACAAAGTGTTCTCACAAAGCATGCCCGTATTAATCTCTAACAAATGCAGGGTACTGGGACGTGTTCGCCTCAAAAAGGGGTGAGGAGCAGAGTAAGAAACCACATGGCCCCAAAATAATCTCGCACAGCCACATCATATTTTATGTTTCCATCCTTGGGGTCCAATTTCATAGTAGATACGGATTCATTTTTCAAGAGTCATCTGAAGTGTCTGTCGTTCACTGCTTTTACAGGCAACTGATAGAGTATTAATAGAGCCCTGTTCATACCTGGGAGGACAATTCTGTTATTCTATGAGGCTGCACACAGGAAAGTCATCATAGGAACATATTAAACACAATAAAACCTCTACATGTTCAGACAATTATTTGTAAATTGCATTGTACGAGTCATCCAAAATTGTAGTTGAGGTGTCTTGGTGCTTTGGATTTCAGGATTTGAGACGTAACCTGCATGTTTCCTTGTGAAGGCTGGGTGAATCCCAAAGGATTCAGTGGTACAGTTCAACATGGATTAGCCACCAACAGCTTACTGTAGCTGCTGAGCAAGAGCTATTTGCAGAGGAGGCTGTGCTGTGGGAGTTCCCATACTTCCTGGAATCTGAGTTGCATCAGAAATAACAGTGAGCACTACAGAATAGGCAGGTGTGAAAAACGACCTCTCCTTGACAAGAGAAGTGTGCCCACTATTAGGAGTCAGTGCCTCAACCAGAAAGCAACCTGTTATCGAATTAAAAGTTCCTCTACACCTTGATTCCCACCTATCTGTGAAAATACTGTGACATTTCCAGTAAAATGGTGTGGTGGTCCTGGTAGAGTCTATCTGGCAAATGAGAAACTTTTCACGTGAACACTTAAATTTCAAAACTCCAAACTTAAAAAAATCCAGTCAAAGTAAAAGGGTGGGTTTGGTGTGATTTGATTCACTTCCTGATCATTCTTCTTACTAAATTTTACAAATAAATACTGTACACAGAGAAACACAGTTTTATTTAAGTGCTAGAAAGACTGAGCACATATATCCGTATTATCTAGATGGCAATGCTGAACCATCCTGACTGACTTCTGCTAGTTAAAGGAAGTTGCTTTTGAAAATGATCAATAGTTTTGAAACTTGAGTCACTGTTAATAAGCTACTTCGCTATCATTTTAGATACCTAAATTTAGGCACTGCAGTCTGGATCCAAATACAGTCAAAGGCAAAGTTCAGTGTAGGTGGCAAGTCAGAGCAGTGCGGTTCAGCCACTTGCTCTAGTACGAGAGCAATGCGATCGTGTCGTGTCCTGACGTCTTGGCTACCCAGGCTGGATGACCAGGGAGCCAGCCACACGAACATGGACTGACAGTGGCTCTTACCATAAATCTGGAGCGAGCTCAGAGTCCTGCTTTTGACTCTGAAGCTGCTGATAGAAGGATTGCTTTTGAAAACTTTCCAGCCTTGTCTTGGATAGCTGCATTACGTTATCTCAGTATCTGCAGTATTCCCCAAACTACACTTAAGCTAGTATAAGAGGGATTGTTGCACATATTATGGTAATGTCATTTATTTATTTTACAGAACTGGAAAATTTAAGGGCAACCACTTCACTTCTGTGCTGTGTAGATTAGAGCATTCACAGTAACACCTGCTTACTGGACAGATAGGAAAAAGCCCTTATATTCCTTCTGTATTGCAATTTATTATTATAGCTTGAATGGTTCCTAGTGACTTCCTAAGATTAATGTTAATATTCTGATCAGAGTCTTCCCTCTGGGGTTTTATTATGGGTTTTGAACATTCATTTCATTTAACGTACACATGGGAGCAAGTCTGGTGGTTCCAAAAATATTTGTAGTTGGAAATCACAGTGATTTTTTGTTAGGCTCGGTGCCAAAGAAATCACAAATCAGAAGTCTGTTATAGAGTAGTTCCAATTTCTTGGCATCAGAATTTCTCTTTATGTATATGCATAGTGAGATATTTTCCCTAGCCGTATGGCACTGAAGATTTACTCGGATACGCATTGTTTATCTGCTTTTTAAGGTTTCTGGTGGAACTAGAGAGTTTGTCTAGCTGACTGGGGATTCATTGGGATTTTATGGACTTCCTGTGTGAGCCAGAGACTGCCCATTGGGTATGCATCTTTCTCTATCACAGCTGGTGTTTTTGAACCAAAGTGTGGAGTAGAAATTTCATCCCTGATTTTTTTTGGCTGGATCGATTGTTTAGTCTAGGAACTCTAAAGTAGACTTTCTAGGTGCTGGAATTCCTCTTTTTCTTCAGTCAGCAGCTGATGTAGTATGGTGTACATCAGAGTCTAGATTCACATCTCAGTGAGCAAAGATTTATGTTCCTCCTAACGCTTCTTGACATTAATGAGTATTACAGACATGTATCCCCATGGATTAAGTTGAGAACATACCCCAGAGTGTGTGTGGAGTTTGTCATTAGGGCATCACACGATTAAAACCAACAGAGAAATTCCAAGGGTAAAAAAGCAATTGGATCTCTTCCCTTCTCTCTGCTGGAGCACATGTAAGAGATACACTTTAAATCTTCTCGTATTTCCAGCCCTCTCGCACCAGTTCCTGCATTCATTTTTGGTTG
The DNA here is from genome assembly GCF_964034855.1 of Anser brachyrhynchus. Lineage (NCBI taxonomy): Eukaryota > Metazoa > Chordata > Aves > Anseriformes > Anatidae > Anser > Anser brachyrhynchus. The sequence continues at coordinate 7,910,871 of NC_137713.1, read as the reverse complement.
TTAATGACTTCAAAGGAGAATTGACTGCCACTTTTAAGACATTTCCCATAACAACATTATGGGAAATATTTTGCTGGCAGAGAATGTTTCTGTAGTTCTCTAGTGCTCTCTAATTAAGGAACTTTTATACAGCTGGGGGAGAGAAGAGAGTACTTTTTCTCTCATCTAGCCATTTCAGGGATTGGATCAATACAATGGGATGACCCTGTACACAGAACTCTCCATTACCTAGGGATCGTGACTCCTTGGTGAGACGTTATGGATCCTACTGGACATGCCAGAGACCGTGGCACAGACAGGCCAGATGCAATGTAGTGCATCAGCTACCATCCAAAAGGGCACAGTAACTCTGGATGCATCAGAGCAGGCCAGATTCTGCAGACGTACATGGATGCGTTTGCTCTCCATTGCCCATTGCTCTGGGTTTGGGGCTTATTTCAAGTGCAGTGCTGCATGGACACGTAGTAAGCTGCATTATCTGTACATCTTGGGGACAATTTAACTGCAAGACAGAAAAACTACACACAATAATAAAGTCCTGGATGTAATTTCAGTCTACCTTAAGGCCCCATGTAAAGCGGACCTGTGGGATGGATTCAGGGCAGAATTTAACCCCCCATGATCTACTGACTACAACAAACAAATCTGGAGTCAGGATTCTTAGATTTTCTTCATAATATCCTAGCCATAAAGTAGAGATCATTACTGTGTATCTGGTCCATAGGAGTTTTGTAGTCTGGCTATTGTCACACAAGAGGGTTATTAGCTGATATAGGCAGGATTACACAAGACTAACTGCAACATGGAAATAAAAGCTGTGTTTTCCCACACTTGAGATCTTTTTGAGAAAATTTCCACAGGAAAATTCTGATTTATCTCACTTGAAAGCAATGATTCCTGGCTCAGTCACTTCCCTTGAAACACACCTATTTCTCCCTCAGTAAAGGAGGGATAACAATACTTACAGAGATTTTTAAAATACTTTGAGATCTGTGAATATAAAGAGCTGTCTGTAAAGTGTTTAGAAAACTTCAAAAAAGGTGCTACATAAATGCATATTTACTGCAGCTCTCACACTCATGTGGCAGCTCTGAACGCAGAATCAAAAGCAGAGGGGGCAGCATATAAGTCAGAAAAAGAAACTGTCAGCCTTTAGCCTGTATCTTAAAGTACTTTGAAATGTTGCAGACATTCAGAGAGTCTGGTTTGCCAATATCGTATGTGCTACAGTAATTACACCAATCTGGAATATAAGTTTTCCTCCCCTCTCCTCAGAGAAGGCAAAGCTCTCGGGAGTATACACAAATGGAGCCCTAATCCTACAAACTTTAATGCATGTACCTAATGTTAGGCAGCATAGCTGACCCACTGATTTCAACAGCACTGCTTAGATGCATGTGTGGAAATGTTTGCATGATTAGAAGTTAATACTAATAAATGCACAGTTCATACAAGATCCCTACATAAACAATCTATTTCTGCATCCAAGTGATGATTTTATTGCTGTTCTGTAATTCTGTGGAGTGGTTTTGTGAAGAAATCTTATATTCTCTAAAGCAGTAAAATGCTTCTGATAGTGTTTTTCATTGCTAGCTCTTTGGGGGCTAATTAAAAGAAATATCTGTTAAATTTATTCAGTGTTTGGTTCCTTGATAGCAAGAGGCACCTGGTGTAAACATTAAAAAGAAAAGCAGGCAGCAGCTAGACCTTATCAAATATTAGATGCATTAGGACATCTTATTTATAAATATGAAATTGGTTTTAATGACTTCAAAAGGAGGAAATGCCAGGAAGAGCATAATATGTGCAAGCTCAGTAAAGCTGTCATGAAGATGCCAAAACCCACAAAAATCTAGAAATTGTACTTGCTCTCCTCTTTTCCCCTCAAAAATTAAGTGACAATTCCAGCTGCAATTGGCAAAAATGTACATAAAGAGCTCCAGGACTAACCAAAACAAGCTCCAGATGAGATGGAGTATCTAAGAGCAGGTCTGAATGGAAAGCTCCATCAGTAGTTGATCAGCAAAGAGCTAATTTATACTGAGTTGACTGCTTCACTGAAATGAATCTTGAATTTTGACCCACATGATTTAATGCAAAATGCTTAAGGAGGAGAAATCCATCCTTCTTTTGGGACAACAGTTAAGCAGGCACTTAATGTTAAGCATATGCTTTACATTCTCTTGACTTTACTTTCAAAAATGCTTAGCACTGTTTCACTCTGTTGCGACTACGGACATTAATAAATCAGTGATGAAAAGTGCCTCAACACTTAATAACTAAGTATGCTTTCAGCACTGTCCCAAATAAAGATGCAATAAATTCATGGTCAATAGACTAACAATGCAATTGAGAAATAACAACAATAATTCTTCTGAAAAAGTTCTTTCTTCATGAGTCAAAATCTATCCTAAAGATAGATTTCGTCTTAAGGCACTTTATTATAAGAAAGCATTGAAAAAGGTGTTATTTCACATGAGTAAATTTGATGTCTGTAAGATCATTGTCCAGCTTTAGAGCAGGATGAACCACAGCATCATTTCTTATATTGAGAACTGCATTTTTGAGCCAGATACATGGCTGGGTCCAAAGAGGTAGCAACATATATGTTAGACGAAGAATTCTCATTCGGTGCAATTCAGAAACTTAGGAAAAGTTCCAAGCTCAAACGAATTTTGACCCAAATTAACTAAAGCGCAAACATTCTAACTTAATGAGAACTCCATTCTAAGATAACCTACTGTGTGAAAGTCTGACAACAAGCCCCACACTGTACCAAGCCTATAAAAGACTCTCCTACTTAATTTGACCTCTTGCAAGAGACACGTGGACACAATTGTCCACATACATAGAATAGTTGTCTTAATTCCGGTTGGGTTGAAAAGCCTTCCAGTGACTGTTCTCCTCCTTGCACGTAGCAGAGAACAGTATCTAGAAAAACTGAGTGAGGAAGGTAGTTAAAATTGCCCCACCTATTTTGAAGCTTCTTGCGTTTTCACAGTTTTAGCACTGTATAGAGTGATCGTGTGGACAGGGGATGCGACTTCCTGGTCATAGAGGAGGAGAGAAATTAGGAGACCTCATGCAAGTTTTCTCCAGAGAAGCAACTTTTCTTTGCTCTGCCCTAAAGAGGCTTTCACATTGTTCCAACAGAAAGTGTAAGCCCATTCATGGGAGTCTTGGGCAACCTATAGCCCATAATATTATAAGGATTGTTGTAGCTCATGCTGTTACTGTTGAAGGGGCACGAATGGAGATGCTGTTACAGCCAGCATTCTTTAACTTTCTGGATGTGTTTCACCTGTAAAACTGCTCTGTGCATATCCTATACGGACCCATCCTGGTAATGGGGCTGGTATCTTGAGCGTGTAAAGGAGAAACATTTCCCACACAGAGAGCAGGACTGACCCTCTATTGGCAGCAGGGCTGTAAAAGAATTGGGCTCTTGTACATCAAGGAATAGTGTTTCAGGGCCTCCTGGAATACCATCGATGTCATCTTTCCAGAGGGTCAGTTCCCAGTTTTAAAGAAGCAAAATTCTGTTGATCTTTTAAATCACATCAGACGTGCCCAATTGCAGGGCAGGAATTTTCTTTCATGTTCTTGCAAACAAAACAAAGAGACACCAGTTTTCCATCCTGCCCTGACCTTTGGAAGAAGTCATCTCTGCCAGTGCTGCACTCTCTGGCACCAGAGACACTTAGCATTTCGGTCTTAACTCCGAGGGAACCGAGCAACCTCTGAATCACCATCACACTTCCCACAGACCAGCACCTGTGTTTTCCTTGGAGGTGACCCCATCCAAGAACTAACCAGGTCTGACCCTGTTTAACTTATGATATCCGAGCAGCAGAATTGTTCAGACCTCCAAAATTAAATGTGAAACACCCTATAAAGCCTCAGAGGACTCCGAGAATAAGCAAATGTAGCCAGGGAACACAGTCCCTGCTCAGAACTGCTGTTTGCAAGATACAAGCCCAGTATGCCATAGCATGTATTCTCCATTCCAAGTTTTAACCGACTCCAGTGACAAGACCTTGCTAGGTTTAGGATGAGAACAGGTCCAGACGAGGGGGAGCAGCAGAGACTGTAACTTATAAAGTGACTCATTCCTACCAGCCCTATATGTGAGCCTTCTGCTTCCACCAAGCCAGGTGACATTTAACCACAGAAATACTTAACCTACTTTTTATAAGAATGTACATCATTGACCATGATAAAATACAGGGATGTGGGAGAGTCAGGATGCAGCCTTTTCACTGCAACTCCATATAAAGAAAAAAAAGGCAATAAAAAGGAGGTCTTGACATAAGGAAAGCATCCCAATGAAATTCTGCCTTTTAATCTTGGCCACAATCTCTCTTCTCATCATCTTCCCTGCTTTTTAATCCTTTGCTGCACTTAACATTTTTATACTCATTCACTTTATCAACTTCACCTGTCTCAAAAGTCAGTAAAAGCAGAGGCCATAGTTTTAAAATACAGGCAAATGAACTGAGGCATCAAACTTCTCAACTTCTCCAGAGGTGCCAACTATTCAAGCTGTCAGAACTTCAAAGCAATCTACGGGTGATCAGTGCCTTTAAAAACCACTTAAGTGCTCAAAGAGGAACATAATGCAAAAACACAAAGGATAATAATTTCAAACACGTCTGATTGAAGAGTCAGTATTTTCAGAATTGATTTCAGCACTGGGGAATTCAAGAACTACTTAAAAAAATCAAATGTCTTCTGAAATGCATAGCTATTTTTTAAAATGATATACAAATACCATTTTTGATAACATATTTACCTAGGCCCTCCTCAGAGAGGGTTGCAACATGGTACATTCGGCGTACCTAAAAGTTACTCCAAGTTTGATCACATTCTCATCTACACAAGCTCCACCAACACTGTGGTGGAAGAATAACTTCCCATATTCATTGCCATGAATCTGACATCTGTTCATCACTAAGCCAGCAATAGATTCAGAGTCCTGCCATATTGTGTGTGAGCTGCCAAAAAACTTTGAGAAGAAGGAAGAGTTTGCTAAGTGTACAGAGAGATGGGCAAAGCCAAGCATGTCATGGTTTAAGCCAGCCTGTTGATATAGGAGGTTTACAGCTGTCATTAAGGAAATGGAGAAGGGGGCCAGTGTTGTAAACTCACACCAGTGACAGCTATAGATCAGGAAAAACAATTTCAACACATGACAGCATTTTACTGTTGAACTGTTGGACTGAACTTCTGTTAATATTTATCTGATTTGCTGATCTTTAACATTTGGTCTACTGCTGGTAGCAAATAAAGTCAAACCAGCCTGAGGCCTTCACAAGATAAGTGTGTTAACTGGTCAGAGTCATCGATTAAAGCCTAGCAAGTCTTCCTACCAAAGGCATCTAGACCTAAAGGGGTCAGTCATCGTTTGAGCCCTTTGGACTCTTTTGTAGATACTAAAGGCAGTGGGGAGGCCTGGATGCAATGGATGTGGTTTGCATGTACGATATACCTACACTATGAATTTGATCAGTGCCATTGACAGATGGAACAGCTTAATTGCACAGACTTCTTGGTCACTGCTTCTCAAGCTCCCAAGAAGCACCCAGCCACCATCTCTACCCCATTTCTATGCATTACATGCAGCTGAAATTCAAAGAAGCAACAGTTAACCGTGAGCACAGTGGAGTTAACATTTTTGAGACATACTGGTTTCAAGCCTTGCTTCTACTTGGCAAGACATTTCGAACAGAAAGATACATACTGGTTTCTCTGTCAGTGTTGCTGAGGAGGATGAAGGTTCTCCCCTCACTTGAGACAGTTTCACAATAGCCTAGCTCCTTTGAACCTAATGAAGCTTTCCTCATACCTTCTCTAGAAGGAGAAAAGATTTAGAGCCACTAGGAACTTAGGATCCTAAGGCTGCTCTGTATTACATTTGTAGCCTTAGTCTGCTGAGTGATGGTCAGAAGATTGAACTCTTGAACTGTTTGTTGTTTTTTAACTTTTTGTGAGTCATTGAGTGGGCTGAATCTGGAAATGGTAGCAACATGCAACGACGGCATACCAGACAGTGCCTAGCATACCAGACTATAATATTGGTTGGAATATTAGATACCATGATGTACCTAGAGAGGAACAATTTCAGCAATTGTAATTGATTTTGCAAGGTAAAATTCTCATCGCTGTAACCATGTTAAACTACAGACTATTTTTTTTAGAATCTCTTTTCTTTGATTGAGTTCAAGCTCTTTCTTTGGGATAGCATTTCAGTTTGCCTTTCTTAAGGTAGATAAGATTCCCATTATATATTTCACTGCATTCATTTTTCTTTGGTTTTCTCTTGCACAGAGAAAGGAAAACCTGTTGGTTTTCTCTTCTCTGATACCACATGCCACTTCTAATATGATTCAAGCAACCTACCTAGCTACATCCAAAAAAGGTTTTTCTCAGTTTGTCTCCTGGCCTGAAGTGCTGCTCAGATCTCTCTCGCTGCAAGAAACCTTCCCCTCTTCTGCTATTCATCATAGCAATTTCACATGCTCTCTTCAGCTGTTCTCTCCATGGGTTGGTGAAGCTGGTACGGTTATTATCCTCTTTATCCTGTACAAAGTAAAAAAAAGATTATTTATGGATAACACTGGAGACCACCCATATAGCAAGAAAAATTGAGAAAAACCAGTTGTTTTCATGCTCAGGGCAGTTATAAGCATACATAGCTTGGATTAGACAATCTTTCCCATTCAACTTCTGTTCCTCAGTAAATATTTGTAACTTTGCTGATAAAGCAATGCTGGGTTTCTCAGCTGGATTTCCATGTGGACAATAAGCTGTGGGACTTGAGTACGGGATCTCATTCTATAACACAATTTCTTGAATAGTCAGTTGTTCCATTCTCTATCTTGGTCATGAAAAATCTTTTCAGGAATCAAATGGCAGAACAAAGTCACTAAATACAGCTGCTTTAACTGCGTTATTGATTGCTTGTGAGGCCCATAGCAATAGATGATAAGGGCTCAAAGGCAGTAAAATTTCTTATTGTGACCTAAATGCAGGCAATTCACGTACAGGAAATTGCAACATTGCAAATTAAAAAATATATATATTGTGTGGTTTCTATTTGATGCACAGTATCTTGCTTTAGTCCTGTTGTACTCATGAGCAAGGCACATTACTTCTTTTTGCCTGCCCTATCTACGCAGACTAGAAGCTTCTGAGGACAGTCACCATGCGGAAGTATGAGCTACCCCTTGTGTGGCCAGCTGGGGGCTTTGAACTACATGAAGTTGAGAGGTAGTTTAAGGCTCCCCAGTGAAGCAGTCACTGCACCAAGCCTGTCTGAATTTAAGAAGAGATTGGACTGTGCACTTAGTCACATGGTCTAAACTTTTGGGCAGACCTATGCGGTGCCAGGAGTTGGACTTGATGATTCTTATGGGTCCCTTCCAACGCGGGATATTCTATGATTCTATGATTCTATGACAGCCTTCATGCCAGGATAAACAGTGACCAGCACCAGGGCAGTTCTGGTGCAGGACTGCTGACGGATCTGAATTCCAGCTGGCCAAGGATGCTAACTCTGAGGTCAGCACCAGCGGCTTGCCTCTGACCCAGCTTTCCATTCAGCCCAACACATTTTGCAACAGGACACCTAGAGAATTGTCACCATCTGCCACCTGTAAATTGCTTTCCAAATACCTGCAGCTCTTCAGCGCGCACAATCTGCATCCAACAACTAAGCCACAGGAAGGTTTGATACTTCAGGAAGGTTTGATACTTGGCTCAGGGGTCAAGACTGTTGGCCACTTCTAAATTCACCAGTTTGCAATCACTAAGTTCTTTCCAACAGAAAAAAAAAAAAAATCCCTCTTTAAAAGAAAAGAAGTGTAGGAAGATAAGGGTGATTTCAAACTTCAATTTTACAGTTTTTTTCCTTACTGAATTAATAACAACCCTAAGACAACCCTTTCGCCCACATATCTGCTTTACAAAGGCAACAAAAACGTCACTGACACCACTTTACAGCTAGAGAAATGAGAGCGCAAAGGGGAAAGTTATTCGGCTGAGGAGTCCTCAAGAGACCAACAGCAGAGGTAGGAACATGAACAGTAATCTGCCGAGTATGAAAGTTGCCCCACATACATGCTGCCTGTAATCATCACATTTCTAATGCCAATAAAATCTTTGTTTAGCATTCTTTGTCCTTCTGCTATGGACAGACTCATGCAAGAGCTGTTTAGCCATCTCTGACCCCCTTATCTCTCCTTCTCCTCCCTCCCCAACATACACATTCTGGGTTAGTCTTCATCTGACAGCGAAAGTCCTGTTAGGATGGACTTTTGGGTTATACTACTGAAGTTTCTTTTTCCAAGGCCTCTTTCTTGCAGTATTGGCTCTGGTATTTAAGAAATTTTATGTTTTGTGCAAAGTGAGATTAAGCATGTGGGAGGTTCAACGTGTTCAATAGGTAGTTGAGACAACATCTTCTATATAAAGATTATTTCAAAATTGCACTCAGTGCAAGTTACAGTTGAATGCACTATTTAAATGCAGCCTTGGCTTTTTTGCAATTTCCTGCCCAGAAGAGCAGTTCTCTAACTCTTTTGAAATAAAAAGACATAAACATTGGAAGGATGTAAGCAGTCAATTGACCTCAACAGTGCTCAGCCCTGGTGCTAGTCAGGAATTTTCCAACAACTTTTTTTTTTTTTTTTTGACAGAAAATGCTGATCTCTCAGAACTGGAAATCTTTGTGGGAAACACAACAGTTTCAGCAAAATGCTTGCTGGGAAGAATCTTCCACTCCAACTTGAGACGGATGGTCAAAACCTGATTGGGAAAGGATCCTCGCGTAGCCAGCAGCCCAGCGGTTAGCACATTCCCCGATGATGTGGATTTATACCATCCGATACAGGAAAGATTGACACGGCTCCAAATAAAGCAGAGCAAGGATTTAACATAGTCTTCCCACAGTCCTTGCAAATGCCCTAACATCTGGGTTACGGAACATTGTCTCTCCTCTGCCCCAAGGAATGGGATTTTATGAGTCAAAGCCAATCCACCAAGAGCAATTTTGCATAACAGATTGATCCTAGCCAAGGAGATGTTGTAGATCACTGACTTGAATCCTGGTTTCCCACATCTTACAGGAATGGCCTCAGAACTCAGAGCTGAACCTCTTTCTGTTCACTTGCTCTCTCTGTACCAAGAGGTCCTATTTTTACTTTGATGAGAAAAAAAAATCTAAAACCTCCACATTTTTCCTGAAACAGATGTTTCACTTTCTCGCCAGCTTTACTCAGCATTTTGTGGAAGAGTCCTTGGTCTGATACCAGATGTTTAACATCTGCCTGACTTAGGGTTTTCCACTGCAGCCATTTCTTTAAGAAGTGGCCAACACACAGAGAGTGAGAAGTACTTTCTATTGACCACAATAGACTGTAAATCAGATGACAAAGTTTCTGACAACTCCCCCAAACTGTTTGTATGTGTTTTCAACAACAACAAAAAGATACATGTTTTACAATAAAGCATCATTTAAAGAGTCATAGCAGGAGCTCACATTGGAAGTGAAGGGGTCTGATGATTTGCCTTCTGTGCAGTGCTGGTCTTTAACGCCTGCTTTGTCTGTTCCTGGTCTCGGAGATAACTGGCAGGATTTGTGCAAGACTCTTGCGTATCTCGAGTCAGCTGATCTTTTCGCTACAGCTCTGCAGCTACCAGAGAGCTGGTTTCTACTACCTTCAGCTGGCGACTGCTCCTCACTGTGGTCTTAAATATTGCAAGGTAATGTGGAGAAAAAGGAGGAAAGGATAATCTGCTAAAGAACACTGTGACCTCCTGCTACTGAGGGAGGCAACGAGCGGTTTTCTCAGAGGGCCAGAGAGGTTCCTAGGTGTAGTGAAGGACTGTGAGATACAGCCTCGTCTGTTCCTCTCTTTGGCCAAGGCCAGTTACTGGAACCCTCTTTCTGAAAGCACTTGGGCACACAGGAGGAGTGACGCTGACAATTGTTTCTTTAACCAGTCCAACAGTTTCCATCTGGAAAAGAAGCTCTTTTCTAACCCAACAGTATAAACTAATGCTTTGCTCGGAGCTAATCCTTCTTCTAAATTAGGAACTGAACTCATCAGTATTTACATAGAAGTAACTGGTAGCTGGATGACAACCTCAAGGAGCATTAGCTGAAAGGTGCTGAAGAATAATAGCATTATTCTATCATTACTACAAGAAGAAAAGGAAACTGTACATCACAGGGAAGGCTGACCAGCTGCTAGCATTACATAATAGATGGGTTCATTGTTGATTCAATAAATGCTAAGAATACAGAAATTTATCTAGAAAGCCAGATACTCTTGTGTCCACATTAAGGATTTACCAAAATGTATGGTTCAAACATACTATATATTTCTCGGTTAATTCTCTTTGCATGCTGGCTTACTTCATATCTTTTTTCCCCCCAATAGTATTTTTTCAGAGAAATATAAATTGGAGAGGAGAAAAAAAAGTATGTTTAGGCAAACAAGCACCTCATCTTACCAAAATAATTGGGAAAAAAAAATCATTTCCAGACTTTACAAGAGCCCAGCTCTGCACAGCACCTACTGTATCTGAGGGAGATTTAAAACCTGAATACAGACAGGAGGCACATCACAGCCCACCTTCAGAAAGAGAACAGCTGCAGCTGAAGGGGAAACTGGAGGACTAATGATCGTTTAAGTACTCTATTGCTGCTGTCAGGATGTTTACAACATACCACAGGGAAGATGCACAAAAGGACTCCTTAGACAAATGCTGAGTATATTGACAAAGGATGAAAACATATCTTATAAAAAAAGTCAACATTTGTTAAATAAAATAAAACACAGTGCCGAGACTACAGCTCAATTCAAAGTGCAGCCAGGCAATCTTACGGGTAACTGGAAAAAGTAGTGGGAGAGAGAAAACTTGTGCTTCTGACAGACACATGGTGATTACAAATTAGAACTGGATATTTACTGAGATAATATTACCTACTATTTGTAATTTCTTGCATCTTTGTTTGCAGAATGTAGTTCTGGTTGCTGGGGATGTAAAATACTGAATGCTTGTATCCTCACTTGGAAAACAGAGATGGGGAAAAAGAGTCACATCTGTTGTGCAGGTAGGCATGAACATACGTAAGAACACGGACATAAACATGTTTGGCAAATACGGCGTGTGGATGGAAGCTTTGGGATGCTGATAACAGGAGCAGAGCCCTGGCAGCCCTTTCGCCAGTAAAGCCTCTACACCGCAGCTGTACAAGAGACGTAAGGACAAATAAGATAACATGCGGTAATCTCACTGCGCTATCTAAACTCTGGTTCCAGCTCCTCTGCAGGAGACGCAGACTTTCCAAGAGTTTAGCTGCCATTTAAATAACAAAACAGGTATCTTGGTTTTTCAGAGAGCGTAAAAAATCCTGACTATCACTGCTCTATATCCTGGAATCTATCAGCATAGCAAACTGTATTTCATTTGTAGCTGCAGAGCTACATCAATTTACACTAGGCAGGGAGCTTCTGTTTCCAAACAGACCATGAGAGAGTTATGACCCACAAATCAGTCCAGAATATCCTTGGCTCGGTTTCAGGATGCAAATACTGCTTTTTCTCTTCAAAATATTAAAATTGAATGATCTAGTGAGGAGGCCTTTTCTACCTATTTTGGTTATGGGTCTTTTGAGAGGTTGTTTTGACTATCAAGTAGCTTTTAGTGGTTATCAGTGACCACAAGATCAATCTACACTCTTAGAAAATAAATACAATTCTTGTTTACAATAAAAAGCAAACGTGCAAGTAGAGAAGAAAAGAAGAGAGAACAGGATTAATAAATTACAATTGTTAGCAAGCACTAACATGTATCAAAAATGGCAAATCCTCTGGAGTATGGATGAGCTTCTTTTATTCAGGTCAATGACTCCTTTTGCGATTCCCCTCTCTAAAAATGAGCATTTTTCAATGATTTATGTATAATAATCTCCACATCAGCATATCTTATTTTTCACTATTTGTTTGTTAAACATGCAGCAAGAATCTCATACTGAAGCCCTTAGCCTTGAAAATACAATTGGGACAAAGGCATAAAAATATACATATAAAATAGAAATATTTATTAGTAAAGCTCATGTTTATGTTTTGACATGTAGGTAAGGGAACAAAAAACACACCATTTTAGATTGCTGAGTAGTTCAGACTTTAATGGTGTGAGTTTCAGACAGATACGTGAGGGCTGGTTATTAAGCAAAGAAAAGAAAATCATCCATCATAGGCCACCTGAGCAGGAAACTGCAGTAAGCTTTATAGGGGCACCTTTTCCTTGGCCATCGAAGCACGTCTCTCTGCAGCCTGTAGGACTTGGAACGGGACGCAGAAAAGATTGTTATTTGCATTAAGATGACTCAAGTCAGTTTAAACAGATCCGCAAATTCTCCAGCTCAGGGTGGGTTTCTCATGACCAAGAACTTCATCACAGAAGATTTTCAGCCACCTCTGCTCCTGCCTGGTTACCTATACAAAACCCACATTCTCCCAAGTGCTCACCCACCCAAAGTGCCTGTTTCAAGGTCAGGAACTGGCATGCTGATTTCTTGAAAACAATTCAGACCTCTAAGAAGCGGACACCCCTTTCATTACAAAGACTTTCGCCATCCAATCAAACCAAGGAAGAGCCCTGCGACAAAAAGGATGTGATTTTCCAACAGTTAATCTAAAGACTGAAATATCTACGGTGAGAACCAAGACCACCTCTTACCAGGCTAGAAAAGTCAGAGCAGGTCTCAGGTGACCCCCACTATGCATGCCCCATTGGATTATTGTACTGGTAATCCCATAACTGGATTAATTCTCATTTCCACCCTGAAGACTAGAAAAATGCAGAATTCACATATGGGAATACCACACTGGGCAAAATTGCACTGCATATGAGACGTGACAGCACTTTGGAGGTTGTAATGTCTTATAGGAGCTACTCAGATAATTTTGATTGAATACAAGTGACAATCCTAACAGATTCCTCTTGCAGTACAAATTACCTTTGTTTCCAGCTCTGTCCGTGCCCTGCTCAGGAGCGAGCCAGATCTGAACAGAGCATAAAGAGGGGCCTTCCCCTTCGCACCTTTTCCAAGGGAGTGTTAGTAGGCACGGGCAGGACGGAGCACAAAGAAAGTGTCCTTGCTCCTGCTTGTACAGTACCTGTCCCCCAGCAATGAGGAAGATTTCATTCTCTGCGCTGCTGGTACAGAAAATTTCACCAACATGAAATCCATTTTTAAAGTCCCGGGGGAGGGAGGGGGGCGGAACTGATAGATGAAATGGAACATTTCCAGCACCTTCCAGCTAACAGGCCTGTCCCACCCGGCCAATCTCTGGCCAAGGCTTTAAAGACAACCGAGCCTTCTTACTAGAGCTGTACTCTCAAAATTGACTGGGTACTAAGTAGGCACTGATGTCCATAAATATTTCACAAGGAAAAGAATGCATTTCCCAAGCATTGACTAGCTACATATATTATTTATATAAAACCATAACTTAAGTTGAAAAACAATAAACGCTTCAACAACATACCTACTCACAACCTACTCCATTACTAAGTAAAATGGACTCTGGCTCTTCCTCAAGACCTCACAACTATGCAGAAACACAATGAGACCTGCACATAAACATGACCTACAGAGGTGGAGCACGCGATTGTGGTCACTTTACCAATACCAGTTAGCTATACAATTACATGGGCAAGGGATCATAAAAGCCTGACATTCATTTACATGTTCTATTTGTATTATACTTTACACTCCCGTTTGAGATCAGGTCTCCCACTCTAAATAAAGGGCTGACGATGCACAAGGAAGTAGTGTTATCTCCTAGTTCATAAACATAGGGTTAGAGCTCAGGGAGATAAAGGACTACATTTTCCACTGCCATTCACCCAGCAGGGCTCACTGATAGCCTTTTCGAGAGGAATAAGTTGCTACAAAAAAGATGAAGGTCAGGAAAACCAGAGATTGCACATTCCAGGGTCACGCCAAGAGACTGCTAAAGAGTTGGGAGCTGAATTTAGCCTTCCCACTTCCCAAATGACTTAGCTACAAGACTCCCCTTTCTTGGTAAATGATCGTCAAACAGTTTTTAATGACTGCTTTGTCATTCAACCTATTCAGCTCTGTAAAGGAGGCATCCCAGAGGAGGTGCAACAGAATAAAGCTCTTTTGCCTGAAGCACTCGTAACATTAATGGAAGGAAGTTAATTCTGCTGCTGAAAAAGGGTTAAGTGAGTTTTGCTAGCTCACAACCACAGCTAGGGAGAAGGGAAAAGCTTTTGGAGGGGAGAAAGTAGATGTAAGATGTAGGCAGAGCCACCACCATTTATGTGTTTACCACTCAGCTGGCAGCTAATGGCCCATGTATAAACTCAGGATGAAAGTGGGTAAAATAAATTGCATTCTTTAAAAGAGCCATCTCTTCTTTCACTGGCACTGAAAAGCATCTGAAACAAACCCCAGAAAGCTATTTTGAGTTTGTTTTTTTGGCAAGACACAGAAAGTGCCAAGATAAAGTCAGTCAATTCTGTATTGTGAAGGAAAAAAAAAAAAGGCAATAAAAACAGTGGAAGCTCTGGAGACGAGACTCACCTCAGTGCAGACAGCAAGAAGGATATTTATGCACTATTTGTACCACACCAAGTGCAAAGTTTGCCTTGCATCGATTATAATGCACATTTCAAAGATCCTTCCAAACTTTGGCATAACACTACTAATGTAGCAACACCAGCAGGCCAAAGAAACAGGGCAGCCCCTCTGGACAAAGTCAAATGGCACATTCCTCTCCGCTCGACACTCCGAGACACCACGCAAATCCTGATAAGCAAGCACAGGGAAGGAGCAGGGCAGGCCGAAAGCTGCAACATGACAGCGCTGTGTTAGTAAGGGACCGTTCCCCGAGCATCGCCTAGTTGCTTCCGAGCTCTTCCTCCGCCCCCGTCGCTGCCTGGAAGTGAGAGGACTTGGGTGCTGCTTGGTGTTACAGTGCTGTGCTGGGGCCAGGCGTCAGCCACTGTTAGCAGACAGAGGGGCGATTGGGATGTTGGGGATCTCTTGGAGATCTTCAAAAGCCGGCTGGATGTGGTCCTGGGCAACCCGCTCTGGGTGTCCCTGCTGAGGACCAGATGACCTCCAGAGGTCCCCCACAGCCTTAACCTCCTGTGATTCTGTGATTTTGTGAGGCAAACCTGACCACTGCACTGCCTCCCCCACCATCACTGCCCAGTGGGGAGGGAAAAGCAGCAGGTTTGTGAAGAGACAGGGAAGAAAGTTGTCACTGAGAGCATCCCGGAGCTCTGCACAGCACAGCAGGGGGGAGGCCGGAGCCTGCCCTGCTTTCTCCATCACCAAGGAGCAGAGAAGGGCACGGATCTGCATCCCACCTGAAACACAGCTCTCAGGAGCAAAGCCCACTCACTTACTGCAGTATTACTGGTTTATATGGCAGGTGTGAAGTAATTCAGCTCGTTTGGATCCAAGAGCTCTCAACAACAGACAGAAAGATAAATAACCTTGGGAAATGGGGTGTTGACAAGCAGAGACTTGTGGAAAGTGACAGGAAGGATCAGGAACCTGCACACCCAGCTCTCCCCGCTCCCTCAGCAGCCTCAAAGCACCCGCTCCATCAGAGCCCTGGCTGCTCTCCGCGTTTCCCTTTCCATTGACAAGGCATTTCAGGGAAGCTCTGCTACGGTTGACGTAGGCAATCAGCCCTTGCAACCAGCCCTTCCAAGGCTTCTCCTCACAAGGATTTCTGATGGCAGCTACCATGAAGACGTGCCCAGCCCTCTGTTGCCACCTCACCAGTAGGGCCCGGCTCCATTGATGTTGCTTCTTTGCCCCAGGACCGCTTTGCCACAGCAAGCTGGTCCCACCAGCTGAAAGTGCAACCAACCAGCAGGAGGTAGCGAGCAACCCAATGCCTTCGAAGTATTTTTCAACCACGTGATTGAAGATCTGAATGCATCCCCAGCTTGGCTTCAAGCCCTGGCATCCAACACACCTCTAGCTAGCTATTTGCTCTGATTTCTGCAGCAATAACATTTCAGTGACCATCTTATAGAACCGAGTTAGACCCCTGAGAGGTTCACACGAACATCCCACGTGCACAATGTCTGTATCCCCTTACAGCCACCAGCAGCCCACAGGTGATGCAGATGCCTCATGCACATCCCCAGCACAGGAAAGCCAACTTCACGCCAAGTATAAAAGAAGACAGAAGGATCGTGTCCATTCCAAGTCCCCTCAACACCGGTCTCAAGCAGATGTGAATTCGTACAGGCTGCTTGTGAAGGCCTGGAAAAGGAAATCCTGACACAGCGTTGTGAAATCACATGCAGCTCTGTCACTCTAAGGGCTCACACTATAAAACCTTCATTGCTCCAATCCGTGAAGCAAAATGACAAATGACTCCAGTCAAAAGCTTGCAGTCAGGACCTAAATCTTCTACCACCCCCTTTCTGCGTGAATTAATTTTAGGTGTTCTGTGAGATAAATTGAATTTTGCACTCTTCCAACTGCAGAAATAGATTGTTCTAGTTATTAAAATAAATATATGAAAAAAAAAGAAAAAGTAAAAGAAAAAGGAAACGCTAAAGTAGTCAAAAGTCAAACAGTCATTCCAAAGAATCACAGTGGTACTCAAACACTGGTGTTACACTTATGCAGAAGCACCAAGCAGAAATAAAAATAAAATAAAACCATGCACACACCTCTTTTCAGAGAGTCTTTTTTGAGGCAGTTTAAGGTTAAAATAAATGGCTGCCATTCAGCAGATGTCATTGTTTATCCTGATAACCTGCACTGCACTAACGGATTGACTTCAGTGAGAGCAAGAATGGGCCAAGAGGTTTTGCTCTTCTGCTTATACCTCCAGCAGTTTCAGTGCATTCTCTGATCGGTACGGGTTTTTCATGCCTAAATTACAGATCTTACCCATCATAGTTACCTTCTTCAGCCTTCCTCTGCCCTCTTCCTCTAGGCACCATTTTTCTCCAACTGACTGAGTTCAATGCTACACAGAAGACACTATAAAATCTTAATTGTCCAGGCAGCTGCAGTTGGACTTCCAGGCCACAGGATGCAAAGTCCTCCTGAAAGCTGTCTTGGTCCCTCAGGTACCATTTACCTCCTTCCTCGTTGCATTACTACACATCTGGTTAACATACCTACCTTCTACCAATATTTCAGCAAGGAAAAGCCCTCAGGCAGTAAAAAGGAAAATAAATGCTTACAGGGAAGCTGGGGAGGGACTCTTTGTCAGGGAGTATAGTGATAGGACACGGAATAATGGCTTTAAACTAAAAGAGGTAGGTTTAGATTAGATCTTAGGAAGAAATTCTTTACTCAGAGGGTGGGGAGGCACTGGAACAGGCTGCCCAGGGAAGCTGTGGATGCCCCAGCCCTGGAGGTGTTCAAGGCCAGACTGGATGGGGCCTTGGGCAACCTGATGTACTGGGATGTGTCCTGCCAATGGCAGGGGGCTGGAATTGGATGGTCTGTAAGGTCCCTTCCAACCCAAACCAGTCTATGATTCTAAATAAATAAATAGATAGTTAGATATCAGATACTAAAGCCTCATAGATTAAAATTAAGATACTGACATCTACACATTTGTGTATTTGAGACCCTGAGGCTATTAAACAGGGATTATCACTTAAAGGGCGTGAGTCTTCCAACATCCCAGCCACCCATCAGACCAGGAGCACTCAGTGGGCCAATATGACCCAATATTTTCAGGCATCTGTTTTCTGACAACTGCTGATCAAGGTCAACTGGGACTATTTTCTAGACTTGCAGAAAAAAACACTTTTGAGTGAGAGATGAGGACATTTTATTTTAAAGTATCTTTTTTAACTGAACAAACTTTGAACACAAAGGTTTCATTTCATCTCAAAATATTTCATTTGACTTGAAACAAAACTTTTCTTAATTTTTCAATTCAGCCAGCAAAACAAAAAAAGATCAATTATTTCCACAGTGCTGCTTAGATTTGGGCTCTGAATAGATTTCAGTACAGAAAAAAAACAATCAAGTGCTGTATTGCTAACTCTGACCAATTAATTCTTAGTTCTGCAATAGTGGATTTTTTCTTAAAGCCCCAGCTTCTCAAATCATGTGATTACATGAAAATCTCAGCTTTCATTACCACTGAAAGTAAATGTCTGATAATCTGGGTTGCAAAAAAAAGCTTGTAGAGTGTAGCTCTAAAGGCTTAAAACCCCCAAACAAGCAAAACGTTTATTTTTCCATCCTTCTAACTTAAAAAAAAAAAAAAAATATTGAACTTCATGATTTGGGATGGATCTTATTTGTGATTGTTTAACTCTTCAGGCAGACAATACTTCCAATGACTTTCCAGGAGCTGTTGAGAAAGATACCTCTACCCTTTGGGCTTTTTCCCCCTCTCCGCTGTCAGTCCCTCCCGCAGCGGTTGCCCTTTGTTTTGGGGAAGGAAACCATCAGCCCGCTAGCTCCAAACCCAGCAAACAGTAAGAGTTAATTTGGTGCAATGTATCTCAGTGTAGTAACTGATTACATTTTTCCCCAAAGGAAACTTCAGTTAATTTGGTTAGTGACTCATATGCCAGGCTGCCAATTACAACACAGATGATTACACACATAAATTCACGTCGGAGTGGCTCAACGATCACAGGGAAAAAAAAAAAAGAAAAAAAAAAAGAAAAAAAAAAAGAAAAAAAAAAGAAAAAAAAGAAAAAAGAAAAAGAAGAAGGAAAAAAAAAAAAGAAGCAGCAGCAGGAAAAAAAAAAAAAGAAAAAAAAACCAGGCTCCCCTCTACCCTCCCAGGAACAGGGCGGGGAAGCTCCCCACCCTCCAGGCGCTGGGTGCCCACCAAGGCTGTCTGCGAGTGGGTGCCAAAACCTACGAGAGCAGGGCACACCGCCTCCGAAATGGCAGTGTCTTCTAGCTTTCCGTTTGGGATTTTCATTGCATAAATGTGTTGCACGCTCTCTAAAAGATTGTTTGCCAGTATCATTAGAGGAATCCATATACAAAGAGAGCAGGAAGGAGGTTAAATGAGCAGTGCTTGGCAGTACATCAGTAAATCATTTAAAGATAACCTGTGCATACCAATACAAAAAGAAAAATCCAATTAAAGTAACTTATTACAAACCTAGTCTTCTTTCTGAAGAGCTTTAAATTTTCTAAGGAGGAGTGGGAGAGGGGGAGGGAAGAAAGAGGACAAGGAGTCGGAGTCTGATACTACAACAGAAGGAAAGCCCAAGTTAGGCAGTAGGAAAGAAATCCCTCCATGCCTCATCAATTGGCCATGCAATCAATAGC
The DNA here is from genome assembly GCF_964034855.1 of Anser brachyrhynchus. Classification (NCBI taxonomy): domain Eukaryota; kingdom Metazoa; phylum Chordata; class Aves; order Anseriformes; family Anatidae; genus Anser; species Anser brachyrhynchus. The sequence goes on along the minus strand of NC_137713.1, from coordinate 7,891,532 downwards.
CAGGGAGCTGGCCAGGCTCCTGAATACATACATACAGAGAAAACTAGACTTTGTACTTTAAGAGCAATAGGAAGCTCTGATATTTGGTGGAGTGCGTAGGAGGAAGGTGTTCTTTTATCTTCAATGAAAGATACTTCACCGGCCTAAAATGTATTTCTATCTAGGCATTCCTCTAGATAAACAGCTGCAGACGTTCCCCTCACTCGGGGTCAGCAGGCTAGCTATAGTATAACTCACGCAGTTCCTTGCTTGAGAGGTCAAAATCCTTTACAAACAGTAATTAAGCTTCGTGGCACCAGGGTATTATTATACCAGTTTTACAAGGGAATAAATAAAAGGATGTAGCGGCTAAGTGATTTGCCCAAGGTCATTAAGCAAGGCAGTGGCAGAATCAAGGCTTGCACACCAATGCCTGGTCTCCCATCCTTACCTCTCACCGGTAGGCAACTCCCCTACGTTGGCCTTTATTAAATAACCATTACAAAATATATTAATTGTAATTTGGAACCATGTAAATCGACTCTTTCCCAAAAGACAGCAATTGGCTGTTAAATAAATACCGAGTGATTATTACAATCATATTTGCTGAAGGGTGGATCATCAGCGTAATGTGCTGGGTTCAATAAAAAGGTTATTGCCTGTCAAATAAACATGATGAGCAGAGCCTGGGCTGATGTGGAACGTATTCTACAGTCACCAGCTCTGGTGGGAACCGCAGCTGCTCAGCACCTTTCAGAGTCTGAGATCAAGTATTTTTTGCAATATGTAGGGAGAAATCCGGCACTGCCAAAGCAGAGATATCTCCATTAGCAAAATAACCCCAGGTCAAATTGTGGCACCATAAGCTTTACCGTAAGAATAGTTAAGTCTTACTGATTTCTGTAAAAACAATCCGTAGTGTGAGGTGCTGTTCTCAACAAGGATAAAGGCAGTAGAAATCATTCCTGCAGTATAAAAGAGTAGGATGGTTTTAGTGTTAATGCTAAATTAAGTGCAGATACAGGAAGCTAAGGATCTTGCTTCTGTTTTTATTATAACTCACCAGAAGGGGAGAGCTGTAAATACAGTTGAATGGTCAGATTATGTCTTTCAGAGAGATGGTCTGAACACAAAGGAAGCTATTTTAAATTGCCAGTTTCTTTTATGTTTTTCCAAAGTGTGAGCTTATAAGAATAGTGTTTGTTCTCTGCCAGACGATCGTGGAAGCATCAAGAAAATCTTTGTACCCTGCAGAACTGACCGTCATTTGCAGTTTCACACTAAGGCAGCACCCTGCTATAAATTATAGCCATCCATTTTCAGGCTGCTCCACTGCCAAAGCAGGGTAAAGGGACAGCACTGCAATAACTCCCCTGTTCCCATGTACTTTGTCTGCACAAGCAGCACCTTCCCCTGGAACAAGTACTGCTGCTCGTCTCAGAGCAAACAGTGCTCTTTGCAAAAGCTAAAAGCCAAGCAGTCCATGCATGTAGCAACTGCCACTCCTGTTAAATAAAAAATTTTTAAATCAGCTTTTCCAGCACCAAGTCCGGGCAAAAGGAAGAGAAGAGCAGTACCGAAGTACAGCACTAGGTGGCAAGCCTCTAACAAAGAAGTAACTTCGGGGAGCAGAGCCTCAACCGAGGCTTTCAGCAGTCACCTGACAGAATTTGGCGTTGTGGAAAAATGTTCTTGATTTAAACACCTAATGTTTCCCATTAAGAGCTAATGTCCTCCCTATATGCTGGCACGGAGCAGCAGCTAAAGCATACAGGACATGTTGTACTGCAGACAATACTCGGCGAGAACAATTCTTACCATTCTTATCTGTAGACCTTACCAAGATGTTCTTTTCCTGTTAATGTTTCTTTATTATAGTTACTTTCTTCCCCCCTCCCTTCACATTTAGTCTGCTTGGGGTTTTGCTACTGGAAGCGGCAGAAGGTTAGGAGACAGGGATTGCAGCCGCCATGAGGCTCTGCTGGGTTCAGGGGGAGCCAGTTGGGCCGGGAAGCACGGGATGCAGCTCCTGCCCCAACAGCGAGCCAAGCAGCGCAGCCACGCACGCACATCCGCACTCGCACAGGCCAATTAGAATGTTAATAATAATTAAGTGTCTTACTCCTAAGACGCTCCTACACAGGGGAACGCTAAAGTGCCAGTCAGCTCATTTCATTACACGCAGCCAGACACCTCTCAGACCTCGTGTGTTTGCTAAGGGAGCAGAGCAGAGCGATTCCAGCCCCAGCCAATCTGATTGCAGATGATCTGCTAGCAAACAAAGTAGAGCAGGCTACAGAAAGAAACGTGGACCAGAAAAAAAAGGCCAGCTGTGGCAGCTGAGCTGTACCTTTCACCCCGAACTGAGCCACAGCAAATAAATACAGGGTGAGACCTATAAATTTCCAGTTTGCAGGGGTTTGTGGGAGTCTTTATCTAGCTTTGGTTCACACGCTCCAAAGCAGCTCCATTTCAGATTGGAGCTAATCTCCTAATTAAACACAAACTCGGCCGTAAACTGCATGTCATCTGATTTCTGCCCAAAAAGCTCAGAACTGGACCCAGACGTACTACGAGTCGTTCAGCTCTGAGATTACGTTTCACTGGACAGCAAGGGCTGGCCCAGAGGTCGCTTTCCATCTGCTTGAGCCACGTGAGTCACCCACCTTCCTCATCCTTCACGAATGCGGTAGTCTGGCTCACAGCTGACCACAATGTGCTGCTTATTCGCGAATGAAGCCATTTCAGATGTTAGTCTGCAGGCAGCTATGTCCTCCAGTGGGCAGCAGGACCGAAAGCCAGCACGAGGGAAGAGTGGGCTTGCTGCTGGAAGAGCTCTGGGCTTCGAGGGCTGCCCAGCTGGTGGCACGCAGGAGGGGCTGGAAGAGAAGCTTGGATATAAATCTCATGAGCAGAACCTCCTGAGTGACCCTGAGAAGTTTCGGAGTTTCATCATCCCTGGCTTATGAGGAATGAATTTAGTGCGTTTCTAGTATCAGAAATGTTATGGCTACTTTTCACCGAAGCCTCTACTTTCAGCAAAAAAAAAACAAGTGAGGCAAGAAGCAAACTCTACAGGAGTACAAAGCCAAAAAGCTCTGTTTAGAGCTCACTTTCAATAAAGCAGATACAAAATATGTTGAAGCTAAACTGAAGTGTTCACATTTTCAATAAATTAAAGGAAAAAAATCCCATCATTTTCACTCTATTTCACATCAGAGCACAATCACAAGAGAATACTCACTTAATGTGATGATGACTTTACCCCTGCTCCCAAGGGGTTTCTCTGCCTCTCTCACGCTGCTCTTAAAATTATCACATTTGCCCCCATTTTTCACCTCTCCCCACATCCAGTTTGCCCCACTTTGAACACTTGGGGCTGACACAATTGCCTGCTTGCAGTTTCTTTTTACTATCCTTTGATTTTTACCAGCTGCAAGAGAAAAATCAAGAGCAAACAAAACCACGAATCTTCTTAGATGTGCATAACACATAACTGTGAAGCTGGGTACAATTCTGGTGTCGTTTTCCTGAAAGATCAGGAGTCTGAGCCAAATAAAGCCAGTCCAGCATCCCAAATCCAGTAGACAAAAGCACAGATGAATGTCCCCTGGATCCTCTTTCTTGCCTCTCCACCTCTAACCAGAGCAGATGCTGCTGGATCCACTCACTGCTGCGGTAAAAGCCTTGCACCCCCAACCTCAATTTTATCTTCAGCCTTTGGAAATACAAAGCCAAATGAGAGCTCATCTTTCTGTTGAGCTAAAGCTCTTTTAAGCCAGTGTGGAGACAGTGTTTCCTTAAGCCACATAAGGGCACTAATGACTTTTATTGTAGAAGAGTGAAAAGAATCACGGAACTTGGGTTGGAAGGGACCTCTGGAAGGGACCTCCATAGTTCAAACCCCTGCTCACAGCAAGACTAAAGTCGCAGGGCTATATACAGCACAGGAGTTTAAAAATGAAGGAAGATGTTGGGAAGTTTCTAGGTAAAGGTCCTTCCAGAGCTTAGAAGAAAATTTCATCAAGCTCAGCAGTATATAAATAAACAGAGTTGTTCTAGAGCAGAGCAGCTGCTCTATTACTCGGTAAAGTGGTTTCTGAGCTTCTAAAAACATTTTAAGAGGTGGAATCAAAAGTATATGATGAAAAGCAAAAGGGAAATGGTTGCATTTGAGTTTAGCACAAAGAAATGAATCGTAATTTCATAGGAGAACTGAGGCAGAATAGAGTAAACTCCTACACTGAACTTCCTGCTTGGAGATCCTGCCAGAGTGAGGCAGGGAACCAAGAACAACCTGGAGACTTCGCGTGGATATTCACTCCCCCAGGGACGCTGCTGACTTCACTGGAACTGTATTTGAGGCAGACTGCTTTATATCTTCTGCCCACTTTGTGTGAGATCAAATTCCATCCACTCGCTCATAAACAAGAACTTCTGTTTTCTCAAAAATGTAACTGAAATTTTAAACAGAAAACAGCAACTAAAAGGGAAAAAAAAAGTTTGAATAACTCTAGGTGGTTTGCCCTATATGTGCTCTGCACATATAAGCTTTCAAACCACAGAAATAACGAAGTGTTCTTGATAGTCATTTGTCTCTTAGCCGTGCAGTAATGAAGAAAATCTGCTTTCTTGTTATTGCAAGGCATCAGTGAAACTGTATGAGAATATCTGAAATAGTAAGAAGTATTAAAACAGTCAAATGGTCTGAACTTTGTTATTCACATGCAGCTAATAAGACTAATGTTAGCTTTTGGAGGCATCGCTGTCTATAAATTACTGGAAAATGAGCTGGGCAATTAGCTGGAAGCAAAATAAGCATCCTCATCTTCTGTAAAACACAGCAAAGTATTTCATAAATAAGTGTTTGATCAAATAATCATTTGATCTTGAGGGCTGTGTAACCAAAGTTTTCAATCACTTCTCCTTAGCTGCCAAGAGTTTCAGAATTACGGAAGCTATATCATTTTGTCAACCTTCAATGCACGGAAATGTTGAGGCATGTCCCCACGAGATGATTATCCGTCTGACTTGCAGTTGAAAGCTATTAGATGTTACTTTTTACATTAGCTGAGAATTGCCCAGTTGCAGTTTTTAAGTTTGTTAAGGATGACAAAGATGGGCATGACAGAGAGGCTTGCAGTGATTAAATGCTTCTTGAATTTATTTCACAATGTGCTAAATGTTTCTTATGATACAATCTTAAAATTAGAACAAACTGATCTTGTACCTACTGAAGGTTATGACACGATGAATTCTTTAGAAAGTAAATTACAATGAAACATTGATAGCAAATTACTTGGTTATAAATGTAGCTCATCCAAAAACACATCATTACAAGAACAATGCAAAGGATTTTATTCGGCAGTATATGTCTGCTCCCATATCTGATTTCACATTCTGATTACAGCAAATAAGGTTATTTTCACCTTATACAATCACTTTCTCTGGGGAAAAAAGCAGCCTTTACAACCATCGTTGAAGAGCTAAAATTTTACAAGGAGCTGAATAGGGATTGTTTTATGAGAAATATTGCATATATCATGCACTAAAAGATTATGTGGAGTGTGTGTGGATGTACTTCACAAGCCTTGGATATGGCCATGGTATAGTTCTAGTTCTTTCAGTTTCTTAAAGTTTGTGAATTTGGAATTAACTGTGTCCATTTCTACCTCAAACGCAGAAGTGGAACAAATAATTTCCTTGGATAAACAGACCTGAACAGATTGCAGAAGACCACAAAATATTGATTATGTTAAGTTTGAACTTTAAATTAAGGCACAAATGAAGGTTAATTTCAGCTATTCATGTAAAGAGTCTTATGAATTGCTTTAAAATGTATTAAAATATCAAAACTGGTCATAAATACTGCTTTCAATAACACATTTACAGGATTGAATTGTATATTCAGGGGTGGCAGATGTGAACACAAGGAGAAAAAAAAATAATACAGCATTTGCTAACAGAAATGGCATTTCTTTAAATTGCCCCTCCAAAAAGGGTATTCTGCCCTTAATCATACAGCTCTTTCCCACATGGGTGGTCATCCATCCTTGGATGTAGAGGAGGTCTGTGGTCAGCCCAGCTCTGTATTTTAGCCAGTCTCAGCTCCAAAGCATGCTTTGGTCGTTAGTAGTGAGCAAAGAGTGAAAATGTGGGTAGGACAACCAGGCTAAACCTGGAGACAGGCAAGGATGGTTTAATTCCACCTCCCTAACTCTGCTGTGAGCTGCCCAGGACACAGCTGCTTCCACCAGCTGCTGGCCCCATCTCGGAGATGTGTGCTCTCTGCTGCAAACAGCCCGAGCCACGTGCTTCCTGTAGGCACCTGGAAGTGGCTGGTACCAAAGGGTCAGGAGAGCTGCCTTGTGGTCTGCTTTATCGCTGCACTGTTTCTGTCTTCCACCCAGGTGCCCTTTGGGGGTTTGGTGGTGTATTTTATTTTATTTTGCTAAGTGGTCACTGTTGCTTCCTTTTGCAAGTGCTAAGAACATCGTTGCTGCAATTGCTATTGCGTGTGTGCTTGGTCTGGACTCCTTGCATACACACATCACTTTGGGAAGCCGCACCGAATTCCGAGTTCACAGGGCCACAGAAACTGCCCCTGTGGTGTTCACGCTTCCTCTGGACACACTGTAAGTTTAAGCTGGGGAAACTGAGTTTCTCTCTGCAGTAAAACCAGAGAAAACACCAACCTGAAGACAGTTTGAATGAGCTGAGATCTGAGGCTTAGCTGTCTTGACTACTATTGGAATTCAGGCACCTAACAGGCTCCAGCACCTTGAAGCAGCTCCCTGGTATGGAATTAAAACCTCACGGTGTCACAAGGAGCTCTCCAGCTGTGACAGAGTGTCATTAAGATGGAGTGACCCACAGAACTTTCCTGCTTACAGCTGTGTGCCCTACTGCTTTGAAATGAGCCCATGAGAAGTTTCTGTCTTTAGCAGCAAAGCGGACCACAGCTTCTCCACATACCTCTTCAGCCCAGTGCTTTGGAGTCAAACACTTCTGGTATTTTAATATAAGGCTTTAGGGAGCTTTGTATGGTTATGTCTTCTATTTAGTATTAGCACATATCCACACCCAGCGCTTCATTTTCTTAAAATACAAATAGGTACATGTATAATAAAAATGCTGACGACAAAGAGATTAAGGAGATTTAGACCTGGAAAACCACGCTCCCCAAAAAAGGATAAGATGTACCCCTTGCACTCATTCCTAACTTCTGTAGCCTGCCCATCACTGTGATGATGCAGAAGAACATTGCAAGGGGCTTGTGCTACAGAAAGTCAGCTGGCATCAGCAAAGGTGCTGTGGATACTGCAGAGCTCTACTGCAAGGCTCCTGTTTTCATGGCCTCACATGAGACACAGAAATAACTAGCTCCTCTCCTGTGATCACAGCATGGGAGTTTTGCTTTGCTGCCTGACCCTTCTCATTAAAAGCATAAAACACAATGCGGGATAGGAACTAGACACAGAGGCAGGCAAATGCAACACAGCCACAGGGAAGAGCTGAGGGAGCAAAGAACTGGCACGTGTGCCAATGAAGCCAGTCCTGGTACCAGCTCCAGGCTGCACCCTCACAGGTCACAGCTGAATCTCACTCACGGAGCAGGGGAACAGCAGGCACAGACCACACAGCCCCATTTCCTTCTCCCGAGCCTCTGCGCAGGTGTTAAGAGAAACCGCTCCACCAGCAAACTGTCACAAAACTGTTGCTTGTTCTTCTCTAAACTCCTCTGAAAAACAAACATGCACACGCTCTTTTCCTGTGAAAGAAGCTTAGTTTTTTTTCCTATTTAAATTACAAACACATCAGAAATCTTCCTCACCACACTGCATCCTGTCTTTTCTCCGTCTGACATTTAGAGTACAAACTCTTTAGCACGGGGTCTGTCTTTATTTTTTAATGTCTCACACAGTGCCAAGTCGTAGTCTTGGTGTTAAAAAACAAGTAGAAAAGGCCCACAGTCCCATACAAGTCTATACGATATATGATAGCTTATGTATGATATACACAGTATTGTCAGTAAAACAGGCCTGTACAACACACCTGTCTACTTATACACACAACAAAACAGATCCTGACTTACGTGCTGGGGTATACGTGCATGGTGCGGTACATAAGGGAGGCCCTTGCAAATGTGCACACGTGCATCTGATTTAGAAAAACCTCCAGGATCCATTCAGGTTGGGAGAAATAGAGAAAAAAAAGGACTGCAGCAGGAGGGCTTGTTGTCTGCAGGTCACCTCTGCCTGATGCTCACCCATGTGCGGTTTGGGAATGGATGGCATGTCTCAGGGAAGGGGGAGAACCACTGCTCAGTGTGACCCCTTTCCTGGGTGAAAGCAAAGCGAATGCATCTCTTTCACCAGTACCCAAGTACTGGCTTCAGTCAGGTGCCATGATGACATCAACCTCGCTTTCGCAATTATTTAACCTCTGTCTTTCAGATCAGCAGTGAACCAGCAAGGGTGACTAATACACACATCAGCTCTGGAAACTTATCAACATACCGAACAGGGTGCCGGCCCTCAGGAATGAACTGTTCTTTCATGAGTCAATTTGTTTTGTATTTGGGGAAAGAACATATGAAACCAAGTGTTATACGTCCAAAAGAAGCTACAGGCAAGGCTCCGTGCCCCGCAGAGAAGTCAGATGCAGATATGGCAGAGATAGCTGCTTTTTCTCATTTCTGTGGGTTATTTCGTACCACTCCCCTCCAGCTCTGTCTCCCGCTCTCGCTCTGCACACAAGCACAGAAAAAGTAGCTGCTCTTAACAGACATCTGCAATAAACATGCCGATACTTGAGATGTAAACTGAGAGGCTGGCATTATAACAGAGCCTCTAAATCAACCTCAGGACCTCGTTAGCATAATTAGAGATAGGACAGGTATCTTACAAGATCCAGGACAGAAAGTAGAAAAATAGTAATAACAAAAAAATATATAGTTCTACACCCCAGCAACTGCAGGGATGATTGCTGATGGTTCAAAAGCAAGTCAGATCTTGCGTGAGACAAATACGTTTTATATGATGTTTAATCTCACAGGAATTCTGCCGGAAATACTCAGAAGCTTGTTAGAGGAAAATATGAGAATTTACTCACGTGAACAGTAAAAAGATACTTGTGTGGAGGAGCTCTTGTGAGTCCCAACCCCACAAGAGGTGCACAGCTCACACTTACAAGTATACTGAAAAATAACGCTGTGTTCGCTGCTCCCTTCTACTGATTTGAAGCTTCAGAGAAGAAGATAGTACTGGTGTTTCTTCCAGTTGAAACTCAGGTAAGATGGGAAAACACAGGGAGGATTTGTTCAAGACCACCAAGAAATCAGAGGCAGAGACAGGAACAGCACAAGCTGTAAGGTTCCTGAGAGCACTAACCAGACTTAATGCTCTAACCAGTCTCACCTGGAACCTCCGTCCTCTGCCCATGGTCCAGGAGCCCCATGTTAGCTCAGCCCTGGCTCTTCAGTCCCTGCATGAGCTCTGCTGTTAGCAGTACCTGCCTTCAGCCCACCTATGCCATGCCTGTGCCTGGCCATGAATCTTGTTAATCTCGACCCACAGACTGATTTCCTTGCTTGACTTCAGGTCTACCTCCTCACTACAGACCTGCCTGGTTGTTGGATGGTGCCTGACCCTGGCTGCCCTTACCGTTCCTGATCCTGACCTGTGGATTGACTTTCTCTCTTGGGCTTGGAGCTGTCTTGTCACCACAAACGTCCCTGATGATCTGGGCTCCTTGTTGAAGCCTGCTGCTGCTCCCAGGCCTGCCCTGCTTGCCTCACCTGGGGCTGTGGGAGAGGGCCCCTGGCTGGCGAGGCCCCTGCCCAGCCAGCCCCATTATCCCCTCCAGCCCCCAGTCTCTTTGGGAACAGCTGGTGCTTGCTGCACCCTGACTTTCTGAAGGGAACTCTTCTTTGCTCACTGTCTTAAGCACCTCCTTCCTCCCACCTCATATTGTAGAGGGCAGCATCACCTGCCCCAGTGCAAGGCAGCAGCAAAAAGACGTCAAGGGGCTGTATGAAGGGGTTCACGTTCTGCATTAATGTCCCTTGAGAATAATAAATCTTGGCTGACCAGAGTAAAAGCAATGGGAACCAAGCTTTGGCAGGAAGAAGCGATCACAGCAGAAGGCTTGAGACCACGGGAAGGGCAGGCAGAGCCCTGGGAAGGGGAAGCACTGTTCAGTCATCCATGTCTGGAGGACACAGATGCTGCTAGTGGGAGCAGATTTGTTTGGGGCTACAACACAGCGCGGGGGCAGCCCTGGCACTTGGAGCTGAGAATGGCAAATGGGGTAAGCACCCGTTGGAGAGGATGTGAGACACAAAGAGCTCACAGAGGAGAGGACCGGGTTGTCCTGTGCCTGATGTTAGATGCATTCCTGCTGTTAACTGCAGCTGATCTGGCATGAGCGGCCTTTGTTTCAGAATGCAGCACCCCAGCAAGGTTTATCTTGCTCTGGCAGACCCGGATATCCAGAGCCCTGGTTCCACTTGGGGAGGGCAGAGCAGCTTATCCAACAGCTTAGTCTCCAACTACCATCTCACTTAAGCTCATCTTTTCATGTACAGGAGGAGGAATTCCACATGTGGCTCACGCTGAGGGTATAAGGCAGCAATTGTCTAAATCTTCGTACACAGGCAATTATTGGCCTTTTAATTTGGAAGCAGAAGGGGGTGACTCAACATAAAAGGATTCAGGCTGAGTCAGCAAGGTCTTTTCCTTGGGAGTTAGATATACAGCAAGACAGCAAAATAACTCAGAGGGAGACAGAAAAAACTTTGCATCGTGGAGGTTCAGGGTATGGAATGCAACTTTTCCCACAGACAGTTTCTGCGCTTTTCCCTCTTCCATTCCTGAGACGTCCACGTGCAGCCTGTGGAGTGACTGCAATTAAGAGAGGAAGAAAGAAGTTAACCCTTTGTACCTCGGTACCAGATAACGCCTAAGCATCTACAAACCTCCTCAGCCACCGCTTATCTAGCTCAATAGTACGGCTCCTTTACTAGAACCGGACCTTGCTGGAAGTTTATTTTAATTTGGAGATTAGAAATCTCTGTCAGTCCTACCACTCACAGTGTCGGAGGAAAGACCAGGATCCAGGCTTTTACGGGAATGGATGGAGGGAAGAAAAACAGTGCATTACACCTCTCTGGGGTCCTGCAAGTGGCTCATTATCCTAAAGAAGCACAGAAACCCTCTTAGTCTCTCCCCACTGGAGGCAAGCCAAGGGAGTCTGCCTTATTTTACATGAAGTAGTATCTGAAGAAAGATCAAAGGAAAAGACCAAGATTTCATGGGTAGTGAATCAGGCAAGTCTGCTGAGGGTTTTGATATGATCTTTACAATAAAGGGAAATATTTTCTGCTTAGTGACACGTCAGTTATGGGACGTGCATTTTCTGCATTTTACTGATATATGCGGTAAGTTCCTTGGGTCAGTCGCTGGCTCTGTAATTTTGGATTCTTCACATGGGAAATACTAGTGCACATGTTTTCAAATGTTGTGGGTGCTCAGGAGTATTTTTGAAATGTAATGTCTGAGACTCTTTTACTTTCAAAGGGATTTGGGAGACTTACTTGGATGCTTTGGAAAATATTACCTTAAGCAATTGTTTCCTGAAGGAGTTACCACTAAGGCCAGTGAGCAAGCCTCAGTCTCTAAATAAATGGTCTTAGGAACGAGCTAGCAGAGCTGAATGTGATCTATTACTGTCCCTTTGCCCTTTCACCAGAGCACCTCAAAGCACTCTGTAATCATAAATATAGGAAGAATTTGCTTCCCTTCCGTCCATCCCCACCCTGCTATGGGAAAGAAAAGAAGAATTATGACAATTGAGCAATTGTAGAACAGAGTAATTAAGTGACTTGCCAAAGGCCAGGTAGCCAAAGTGGGGAACTGATCCTAAGCGTCCCAGTTCCTGCTCCTCCTCTGGAGCTGATACACGCAGACCCTGCCGCTGAAAGGTCAGAATACTTCTTCCCTGGGGAAGATTTCATTTCCTCCTTTGAACGCTGAGGGAGGGGCACCTCTAAATCACAGGTTAGGCAGGCACTCAACTGAGTTAACACAATGTACTTCCCTACACTATGTCTTGAAGGTGTAGTTAGATGTTATTACATGTATTGCTCTTGCTCCTAGAGGTCTCTGCCAAGAGCAAGCCCCATTGTGTTGGACACTGTTCACACACAGTATGAGACAGTCCCTGCTCCCAAAGAACTTTAATATTCTTTGATAGTTCTGGGAAAGGTTTCATGAGAGAATTTCAGCATAGAGTACAGGGCCTGTTTCTTCCTTTTAACCTGGATTACACCAGCATAATTCCACACACTTCCAATCCATACCTGTCAGAGATGAGACTTTGGATTCTGTATGTTGCAGTCTCTTGTTTTAAAGCCACCGGAGCATGTATAACAAATAATCAGGAAATGAGTGGGCAGTTGGCATTAATTTCCTCCATGTCACCATCTTTGGTTTCTGTTGTGGAAACACAGCAAGGCACAGCAATTGCTATTTCAGTGCACAGAGCCATCCCCGAGCCCCAGATGGTGACCATATGATCTGTCCCTCTTATGGACCACGGACATGTTTTTTTTCTTTACTATTTGACTTCTGCATGCAAGGAGTGCTCACCTAAATCTGTCTAACCACCACAGCACCTGGGTGCAACACAGGTCCCTTTAGGAATCCAGTAAAGACCCAGACAGATGGTAAACAATTTGTGGAAAAAGCACAACCTGACTCAATTAGAATTTCCTCCATGAATAGCTCCCTATGTCAGAACTTAAGGCCCCAATTCACAGGGAAATCTGGGACCCATTTCCTCAGGAATTGCTAGCTATTTACGCAGAGAAAGTACTGCATTCTGATTTTGTTTTCTGGACAGGCTGGGGTGGGCTTTACTGCTCTCTTGAATAGGCTGGGTTTATGCTGAGCTGCTAGCAATGAGATGACAAGAGATCTGTACTTCTAAATGCTACAGCTTGTGTCCTTCACCCCATCACTTGTGTCCTCACCCCATCTCTCCTCCTGGCAGAAGGTGTCCGGGTATCAGGAAGAGCTCATCAGCTGCAACAGATGAACACCCTGACACCTGTGCTGGCTTTGTCCAAAGCCCAAGAACTGCACTCAGCTTGTACAAAATGCAGCAATTCGCTGTCCTCTCCTGGGTAAGGAGCCCACGACCTCCCAAGACCCAACGCGCAGCTCTAGCCACAATATGGGGGATGTTGGCATTTAGGGGAATAGTGGTCCCTATGTAAGAACTGTCCATGGGCCAGAGCCCCATACAACCCATAAAGCACACTCCTAGAGCTGCCCTAGGAAAAGTGACAGCTATCTCTAACTGTGTCCTTTACTCCACGCAAATCAGACTTGTCTGTGGAGTAAGACGTTATAAGGGGAGAGCGAGCCTGGCACGGTCTGACCCTCAAGCAATAGTTACGATCATCTTCCAAAACCTTCGGAGTGTATAATATGCCCTTTCAAAGGCCCAGCCTTAGCCACACACTCTTGTGTAAACAAAATTGGATCTAATTCCAACTCCTATGGCCTTTACTAGAGTTAAACAAAGCCTTGTAGAGCTGAATGATAACAAACCACAGGGGGAGGGAGAAATTACATGGGAAGGAAAAAAAAAAAAAAGCAAAATATCTGTCCCTGACATTTCGAAAATTCTCATTTGCCTAACTCCCCTGATTTCAGCAGAGCTGCATGACTTTACACCAGCTTCGAAGTTAGTCTCCTCTTTTTTTTTTTTTTTAAATCTTTCTTCTGATGAGCTCTGAAATCAGCAGAGGTGTTCAGGCAGACGTGTGTAGGCTGTCTCAGACAGCAGGGGCTTCAGGCAAGAAGAATCTCAGGCCAACAGTGGCAAGAAAAAAAAGGTTGGTGGTGGAAGAACAGAAGATGAAGAGGGAAGCAGTGAGAGGCAATTCTTGTGGTTTGGAAGTTCCTGTGGCTCTATGTACAGTCAGCATTTCTGTCTGCAAACAGAAACATTTGTTTGCTTTGCAAGCCAGATTTCTCAACCTTTGGCCTTCTGACCTTCACTGTATCTGGCACTACAATCAGGTGTGAGATAGTAACTCACTGCTTGGAGCGGCAGAGCTTTTTCACTTGATCTAGCAGCCAGATAGATGGGGCCTATCCTGTCCGTCATGAGACAGAATACAGGGTGTAAGACTGCACGGGCAGAAAGCCCCCAAAATGCTCTATTCAGAAGAAAGCACAGAGCTTACCTGAGCTTAAATAATGCCACATTATCCAATTCCAACAAAGACAGACTTCACACTTAAGGAAAATCTATGTAAGAGCTGCCCATTGCTTTTGCGTGGTGCTAAGGATCAGATGAGGTTTCCACCTGCTTGAAAATGTACGGTGCTATCTCTGTGGGACTCTGGCAGGAGAAGAGCAAAGGGGTGTCCTTATCTTTGACCAGAAAGGTCATTCAATTTGTCCTTATGAAATTAAAATAAAATAAAGTTTTTTTAAAGGCAGTACAGTTTCTTTATACCACATGCCCATGTTTATTGCCATATAAAATTCCCTGTTTGCCTACACCCCACCCAAGCTCTTGTACACACCTGCATAAGTCTATAATTTTATCCCATGAATCATTCTGTACCATCAGATCACACCCAAGTTACCAGAACTCTAAGGAAGTGGCAAGTTCATTACGCTGGTTTTCATCTTTCAATTTTAAAATAAAAGGGTTTTTTATTGCCGCCCTGAATCCACAAGTATTTAAAAAAAAAAAAAGGCAAAAAGAACATGTAAAATTAATTAATTAAATGCACCGAACAAAAGGGAGTACAAAGGAAGGGAGAGCTAATAAATGATTTTTTAAGGGACTGTTTGGACCTGTCCTACAGTGGTTATATCTACCTCACGTGGTACTGCAAATCTTAAGCATTCAAAATTCATGAGTCAGGCTCACCAAGAATCATGAGGCTGAGGAAAAATCATAATTTTCAGTTTAAATTAAAGGTTTTTGGCTTATTTGCCTCTGGGTTTTACAATAGACTATGGTTTTAAGCACTTAAGCAACCTTTGAAGGACTTTTTTCCCAGGGAAGTGGAGATTTTCAACTAATCGCTTTGTGTCCAACAGCTAGGTGTTTAAGGACACTACCAAACAACACAAGAGGTTGTAATCCAAAAGAAATCAAAGTGCCGTGGTGTACAAGAGCAATACTGAAGTGACACAGGCTACTTTTAGAATGCTCTTTGTTAGAAGCATGAAACAAAACACAAACACAAAACAAAAACATGGAGAGAGGTATGCGGGCAAATATTGGCAAGTTGTATTTTTTCCACTTTTGTTAAAATGTAAAGGAATATACTTCCATCTTAGCAGACATTTCTCAGTTTTAACTTGTTAGAATTATCTTAGGGTTATCAAATATGCATTTGAATCAATTGGCTTTGTAGTTTCTAGGGTTAGGCTCAGTATGCTTCTTGACTTCCAGCCATTTGGTGGCCCCTTCATTGTTACACTACTGTAACACGCAACAATGACACAAACTTCTTGCCATTCAATTCAAAAATGCCAAGCAGCCAAAGAAGAAAATTGGACTGCCTCCCGGGCAACTTAAGTTCGTGTCATATTGTCATGGGGTTGTTTCCTAGCCAGCATACTTAATTGCTGAGAAATGTGTTTACTATGTTGTATGTACATCTATCCATTTGGGACCAAGATAGGTGTGACGGAATCGTAACAGCCCAGGATTGGGCAAGAGGCTGCAACAGGCTGCCACCAGCGGGCAACTCTACCACAGTGCAAAGAGTAAACATCCGCAGGAACAGTTGTCTCTCATCCAGCCAGGAAAGAAAAGAAAAGCATAGAGTGGTTGAAGTCTCTTATCCGCACTGGAAGGGTCTAGCTTTGCAAAGATGATTGAGCACTTTAGATCTAAGATCTATTTTCCTTCATACACATTCATTGTGCTTTATTGCTTGCTAATGGTACGACAAAGAAATGGGCTAAATCTAATCATGCTGCAGTTGACTATAGCTGAAAAAAAGAAGTAGGAACACGAAGTATCAGATACCTCACTGATTCTCCCGTATCTATGCTCCTTCTGCTTAATGGCTTTCTGTTTTATGACCACACAGCCCCCCTGACATTTAAAACTGTTGTCTCCTCACCGCTTCGTTCGGCACTCTCACCACAACGTCCACCACTCCCAGCGTTGCACACTAACCCACCTCTCTGTGTACTTTCCGATGCTTTGTGATTGGCAGGGAGGCTCAGGCTAGCAGACAAGGCGAATCCTGTAAACATGGCAAGAGATAAGGCAATACCGTGGGGAACAATAACCACAAGACTAGCTTGCAGAGTTCAAGGGATGGAGGTGTATGTACTGTTTATTTTCTGTGCTCTTGGATCAGCTGCAATTCCACATGTAAGCTAACTTCTTCAGCCCAAGCTTTCAGACCTGGAAAGTCCCTTAGCACCAAGCATTATTTAACAAAGAATATATGCTTTCTTTATCTTTTATCTATATAGGAAACAAAACAAAAACAAAACAACGGAGACATTTGAACAATGCCTACAGCTCTGACTTAGGCCGTGTCTCTGCCCTTGTTTGCACTGATGTAAATCAGAGATCTCTGTAGGAGATTTAACATAGGCCTTTACATTTCTTATCACATCACTCCTCTGCTCCACCAGCGATCTGTTCTCTGTGTTTCTAACAACAGTGCCCGAGCCTTTGCCAAGCCACAGTTACACATGGAATGCTTTCTCTCTCCAGGCCCACATAGCGCCTGTCCCTTCTTTATACTTCCATATAAAACACGCATCTTTCATCCTGCTCACAACAAGTACACTACCAATTATACCAATCTCAAGGTTTTTTAACTCATTTCCCCAGCATTAGCTCAGCTGGCTTGCCCATCCCGTTTGTTTATGATGAATGTTTTACGACAATTACATATTCCCAGGTGCATTTAACCAGAAAAGCAGGAACAGAAAGAAGTAACAGACTTGAGACTGCCTGGGCTTGCATGGTGGCAGCAACAAATAAGTTTGCATGCTTCAAAGGCACTGATATAGCTGCTTCTGCACTTGGGGGACTCATGACTAAAACTGGGTGGTAATGGGTTTTCCATTTCTACTCCACAGCAAATTTCTTCTTTTGGTTTGGTGCAGCTTTAGGCCAAAATGCCAGCATTTTTACCTGAGAAGTCCAAGGCTATAGCTCACACAGCCCAGTTGTGAAGCTGGTGCAATTCTATCCGGTGGAGGGCATTCACACCCACCCCACACTGCTGTAGGCATTGTAGGTGCCAGGCCACAGGACCAGGGCATGAGGGGCAAGACCAACTTTTTTGGTTTTCTGACTCCCTGTGATTCCCTTTGACCACCTAATGCTCTCAGCATCCTCCCTGCTACTTCAGTAGCTCATCTGCTTCCTAACCTCTGGAGTACTTGAGGCAGAGATCGCTGGATTAAATTCCATATTTTGGATCATGCCATTGACTTCTTCATTTCTTCAAGAAGGGAAGTGACTTATTCTGACTTTAAAACCCCCGTAACTCACGCTGTATTATCTAGCATTGCCAAGCACCAGCTTTGTTAAGGTCTTGAGAGAAAGGGTAAATAAAGGCATGGACTGCTCTTCTTGTGAGTCTGGTAACTACTTGTACTTCTGAGCTGCCAGGTAATATCATTTAAGTCATATTAGCCCTTTCTACCCTTGTTTGCCATAATTACTGAAGAGAAGCTGATACAGCTGATGGTGACACAAGGCTGAATCTGCATCAGTCTGAAAACCTGGCAGCAGCGGCACTGGGTACCATGACCAACTACCCAACCCTACCTGCACTGTGCATTGCTCCATAAAATCCAGGCAGTGTGGCCTGTATGGTTTTCAGCTTGGATTGTTCAGCAGAGAAGACTCTTGATAAAAAAAAATAAATATAAAAAAAAAGATTAAGAGACAGGGTCTGAAACTCTGTATCAAACAGAAATAATCTGCAGAGTACATGAAGATCTGACAGACTCCATTCAACTAGCAAAGTGGGAAACAGCTGTCTGTCACTGTCTCTTCCTTGAACACAAACACATTCAAAGTCAATCCAAATCTTTCTGTTTCATCAGCAGGTTTATCCAGTTACCTGCAGGATGCAGAACAAGTTTAAGTACCAACGAGTACAAGTCAATAAAGGGCGCAGCGTTATTCTCTCCCTCTCCTTACTGTGTCTGACAAGCTAGTTGTCAGGAAAGAGAAACCCCCTCGCAGACACCATAGCTCTGGGACTCAGGTCTCCTCCTCCTAGATTTGCCATTTGTCTGCCCCCTTTTCTAAGCACAGCTCAGGGAGCTCTCAGTGAAGAATAAGGCTCTTTCTCCTAGACCCTTTGAGAGATTTCCTATTAGTCACTAGGATAATTAAAGGTTCCAGTTGCATTGCATTAGCACCTTTCATGTCATTAGAGTCCAGCTGCAGTGCGAGAATCACATATTTGCTGAGACTCCTGTGCCAGCCAGCATGCCGGGAGCAGAGTTTTACATTTCATCACTTTGTAAAAGAAATACAATTAAGCAGTGTTCCCTGATCATATTGCAGGGCAGGTTGCAAGAGGGGCTCTAAGCACCAATCACCGGAATGTCTGGCCAGGAGTTGTACTCAAATGGTGCCTTGACAAGGTTTTATGAACACGTTTTAATAAATCCATTGCCACCTAAGACTCCTTATTTGCCAGTATACTGCACACCAAAGCTGCTCAGGGTTTCACAGTGAAAATGCCAATTGCACTTGGGCACTTGCTTCACGCTGCACATGGTATCTCCGCTTGGCTTATAGGAGAATCTTCACCCTTTATTAGTAGTGCAGGTGTTGTGCCACAGGGTTTGGGAGTTCTGAATTCACCCTCCAAAGGCTACTGGTACAGAGATTTACTTCATTATAACATTGTTAATTGACAGACTTGTGTGCCTGTCTAGTCAATAACAGCCTGTTAAAAATATGCATTAACCAGAGAGAATGAATCAGCTGCTAATAGCAGTCTCCTGATTGTCAGCTTCTATCTATCTTCGGTATTTGTCGGAACCTTGTCACTATTGTATTCCTGCGGCTCCAAGTCTCTAACATATTTATCCTCCAAACACCCCTCTGGGGCAGGGCGGTTGTTGCTCTCACCAGTTTACAGATGGGAAACTGTGATACTAAGAGGGAGAGTGATTTGCCCAAGGTCACACAAGAAATCTGTAGCAAAACAAGGAATAACACATCAGTCTAGCAAACCCAGGGGGATTAACCTACCCCCAGCCAGGACATCCTTCTTGTCTCCTTCCTCTTTCAAGTCAGCAGAGCTATTGCAATTTATACCAGCAGAAATTCTTTGAGATTCTTTGAGAATGCAGAGTCTTCTATTTATGGGTGGATTAAGTATTAACTAAATATCCCCCTGCCACATTCCCAAAATGCTGACACCCCAAAGTCAAACTTTAAAATATGAACTATGCAAAACTTCAAAACTTGTTTAAAATCAGTGTCTCCTTTAAACCAAGTCCCAGCCCTCCTTCTTGTCTGTCTGCATTTCTGCTAACAACCAACATCTCTAGCTCCAGGTGTAGGCAAAGAATGGCCACCCTATGCTTCTGTTGGAGGTCTAGAAAGAGCAGCAGTGTTAGAAAGAGAAATGTGAACCTGTGATCTGGCTTAGAGCCTTGGCAATTACATGAGTCCTTTAGTTCATGTACCAAATATGTTTGCTTGTAATTCAATAAGCTGACATAGGATCTTAAGGGACATTAACTCATGTGTTACTGTGATTGATTATAATACTGCTGTTACATTAGTGTTTCTTATGTGCTATGCAGTGAGCAAATGTAAGACAGACGTGATCCTTCATGTGAAAAGTTTGCCTTCCAAATAACGTATGATAAAGGAGAAAGAGAAGACAAGGAAAGAGTGGGGCAGTTGATCTCAAGAACATAGACATAAGGTAATTAATAATGGGCTGGAAACTTGCCCAGTTTGTGTGAGCCATGAATTCAGGCAAGGAAGCTAAGCAGTGCCAGTCACACTAGAGGGGAAAGATGGTGTAATCAGGTGAGAGAAAGCAGTGCCAAATGCACATTACTGCAGCATGGCTCCGCGTGTCTCGCTGCACCAGCTACAAAAATCAGCCATGCATGTGAAGCCTCTTGAACAGCCCTCTCCTATTGCTTGATGAAGCGGTGAGTGTAGCTCTGTTCCTGAGTGCGCAGGAAACACAGATGAGAATGTTTAGTATGTGGAAAATCTAGAATTAAGATGGTAAAAACAGCAATTTCTAGTCAAAGAAAAAGTTCTTTCATTTTCATATCTTCATTTTTTTCATACACATTTCCAACGAGAAGCACACACACACTGTACTATGTCAGGGGTACCTCCTATTTCTTCCTGCAGACAGCTTCAAAACCCGTCTCTGTTACTATTCCAGGACCTCAGTTGGACACAAGGAGGCACTGTCAGAAGAAAAGCAGCATGGTTTCTCTTGGGCTGCGGGGAGACCCAAACCACCAGTTCCAGTTCCTCTGCCTGCCTTTCCTCCCTGTGATTTCTCTTGCTCTCCACAGTACCGGCAAGGCTGCTTCAGGAAGTCAACCCCCCCCACTCCACTCTT
The DNA here is from genome assembly GCF_964034855.1 of Anser brachyrhynchus. NCBI lineage: Eukaryota > Metazoa > Chordata > Aves > Anseriformes > Anatidae > Anser > Anser brachyrhynchus. The sequence goes on along the minus strand of NC_137713.1, from coordinate 7,870,918 downwards.
CTGTGTCTTGCAGGCAGTTGTGGCTTCAGCTGCTGCAGAACGTGATGACTCTGCAGGTTTCTCCTTCCTGTCCTCAGAGTCTATCAACCTCTCCATCAAGAGGGGCCACTCAAGTCAGTGCAGCTGCAGTAGCTACCAGCCAGCCGTAGCTACTGGGTGGCATCATTCAGAGGAAAGGAGAAGTACACAGGAAGGCCTGCCCAGCTGTGCAATAGCCACAACAAGCCCTTCCTGGAAAAAAAACGAAGGATTTCAGCCTTTTGAGAAGCCCCAAGGATTTTCCTCCACCTTCCTACAGGTGGAGCGGTTGGGCAGACACTTGCCTGAACCCTCCTGGAGCCTTCCCAGCCCACTAACAGCAGGCTTTCTGTCCAAAAGACTCATGTGCAATTAGGCAAAGCAAACTTCAAAGCCGTCTAGCCCACTGACCCAAGATGGGACAACCTAATTAAAAGAATTAGCTACAGTGTCAGCTTTTACTGGGACAGACCTTGCTGGAGGTAGAAAAAAGTCTGAACTGGGTTCTCAAAGCTGCAGGTTAGTCTCCTACCAAGGAGGAACTGAGATCAGGGCTATGAGAACAATATTAGTTGAATATCTGACATGTCCATTTCCAACTCACTAAGGTCTGGCATTGATCATTTCTAGTTCTCATAAGATGGTAAAATATCAAAGGAAAGCTCCTTGTGAAATGGATGAATGCCGTCATCGCAGGGAGGGTTCCCCAGGCAGCTGATCCTCAGTGAGTGTGAGCTACGCAAGTGACTCTGCCTATCTGCACCACTCCAAAATGGACACAGCAGCTAGGTCTGGAGGTGACACAACCCTGTATCTGCCTGGACCTGAAACCAAAGCATGATATGCAAATGAAAGGTGGCTCAGAAACTGCAGATAGCACAGTGATGGTAAACAACAGTGAGTAAACTCCCTTTGTAAGAAGCTGGTAAACTGTATTTTCCAAATGAGAATTGGGTTAACCCCATTTATTTGCTTTCCCACTTGTATGCCCTGCTGGCAATATTAATTATTAAAGAGGTGTAAGTCCATTCAGAAATAAAAGCCCTAACAATCCATAACAGTCCCATTAATTAACACCCTGAACTTCCTTTGCACTATGCAAGTACACGTTTAGTGCCAGGCACAAAGCCACTAAAGCCAGGGAAAGTCTCCAGAATGTGGGCTACTCGAACGCTCACAGATATTGGTGAATTCACAACTTTTTGGTGAGACGGGTCAGCATTGTTAACCCCATTTTACAGACAAGGATATTGAGGAAGAGAGAAGGGAAGTGACTCACCGAAAAAAAAAAAAACCACCCTGTATTAGAGACAGGAATAGGACTCAGATCTCGTGACTTCCATTCCTGAGCCTTAATCACGATTAGATCGAAGCTGTAGAGCTTCGCTTCGCAAGTTCTGCAGACTGGGAGAGAAGAGGGGAGAAACAAGAGGTGGGAAGGGTGCGGAGCTCCTTTGAGTCAAAACGAAATGCAAGTTTCCTGGAATGGAGCCACCACTAATTTCAATAAATTTACTTAGATCTTGAGCTTTGGGATGGCATGAGCAGCTGTGAGTCATCTTGGCCAGTCAAAGGAATAATTAATTGTTGTGGGCAAATCTCAAAAGGTTTAGGGGGTCAGGTAAGGTAAGCAGTTAAGCTTATCCTTGCCTGCTCTTTTCTGCTCTGCAGACTATGCTGGAGACACTCACCAGAACACTCACCCCATGGTTTCCTTATGCCAGATCTATCCATCTGCTGCACACACTTTCTGCCTCGTCTTATATTTTGATTATAAACTATTCATTGCTGGGATTGTCTCTTTTTAAGAGGTTTTTATAGCACCTGCCATGGCACAGCTCTGATCCATATAAGGATAAAGCAGTCTCAGACGTTCAGCCATCACCCAAATAGTAATAAAGGCTGAAAAGTTTGGCTCCTGAGATTTTTCATGCTTCCTGATTAGAGCAGGAGTGGTTTCCTTGTGGAGCTTTGATAGTTTTGCTCCCAGCACAGCTCACAACCAGGAAGTACAAGAATGCACAGCAATGATAGCCAGAATTTGCAGAACAGCTCAGCATGCACGATCAGAAGCAGATTTGCAAAAGAGCTCAGCTCCCATTTAGGCACCAAAATCAGTATCTAGATTTTCAAAAGTGCCAAGCTGGCGGACTACAGAACTCTTTAGCAAATACAGCCCTCGTGGCAGCTTCTGAGCATTTGAGGATCTGGCTCAACTTTTCATGCTGAAATGGCACCAGAGCAATGTGAAAAGTCTCGCCTTGACTTGATGTTGGGTATTCTAATTTTTTTTTCACAATTTTTAGCGCCTCTCGGTGCTGTAGGATGAACCATTTAGAAAAGTGTTGTGTTCTTTGACAGCTCTTCATTCCAAACAAAAATGCAAAGCTAGGAGTAGAAAGGTGCCTTTTCTGCCTGTTGTGCTGCCCTGAAATCTCAGCTTCTCTCTGGCTCCAGTCCTTAGGCAGTGCCTGAGGTTGGTGACTGTACTTCGGTACTCCAAGGGTCATACCCAGGCAAAAGAAAATCCCATAGAAAAAAAGAGAGCTAGCTCTGTAGTTTCCTCCCTGGTGTCCCTACTTCATATCTCATCTCTGAGTCAGGGAGGCAAGCAGCATCCTACACAACGGATTGTCACTTAGGGCTCCAGTTTGCTCCTTGAATGGGGCAGGACAGGAAAGCTGTAACTGGGTTGCTGACAGCCTGTTCCAGCTCTGTCCCGGCTTCACCTCACAGCAGAGCACCAAGGAACATCTGGGCGTGAGGGTGGCTAGGGGGTCCTGTCTCATGCCAAAAGCCATCAAGGCTCCTTGCAAGTATGACAGGCTGTCAGCAGCTGCTTGGTGATCGCTGGCATGTTTGCAAGGCACAACTGTTGGCATTTAATTACAAGGCTGATACCTAATAGCACATCTCCTCTGAGCTGGGCTGGCACTGCAGCGCTAAAGGGAAAGGGGATGGAGGAGAGGAAGGAAGAGAAATCCACACTGCTCTCTGAAATCACCAGAGAGAGTCTGCTGCATTGGGGGAACAACTCAGCTACTGGAGATGTTCCTTACAGCTGGATAAGAATTCACTACTGAAAATTACTTGTGCCCAAAGAATGACAGCATCCTTGAAATTCAAGAAACTTAGTGGCTTGTTAGACTCAGGAGGGGTCCTGGCCAATCCTGGCCACATTTCTGGACAGCTTGCCCAATAAAGTCCTATGGAGCACAGGTTTCTGGGATGTGCGGTCTGGGGACAGCCTCTCCACAATATCACACTGGTCAGGGAGCCATGAAGCTGGCAATATTATGGCTAGTGGGAACGTTCCCATTGCGGATTTGGCCCAGCAAGTGTTTTTTGCATGTCCCTTGCTTCCCATCTGCGCCTGCTGCCTCACTGTGTGACTGCTCCTTTTCTGTTCCAGAGCAAAGACAAACAGTTATGCCAAGCTATTGGTGGTTTGAAATGAGTTTGATTTTTCACTGGAGTACAGCAGAGGCACTCCACAGCCTGAGCCGTGCTCGGGGAGGTGACGACTAACATACCTGTGGAAGCCCTGAGAACCTCACTGAGAGCCGATAGGCATGCAGGAATTTAAAAGCCCTGAAGCCACGTCTGAACCAGGAACTTCAGAGCACAGACTTTCAGGTTCAGTTTCATTTTGAAACGTCTGTAAAGAAACATTTTGATATTTAAAAACCATTGTAATTTATTTTCCCTTCCATGGGAAATTTCAAATATGTCATTTTTTTTTTTGCTCTGAAACAGAACCTGTCAACTCCCACCTTCAAATTTTCCAGGAATTTCCCCAATTTTTCAAGTTCTAGGATTGCCCATAAAGACACGCTGACTTTCAACCCTCTCTAGTGCCATTACTCCACAGCCTTTTTTCCAATTATGATTACATTTTAAAGAAAGAGTTTATAATCCCCTGCCAAAAAAAAAAAAAAAAAGAGCTTCTTTTAGGTTCCAAGTCTGGAGAAAGGTTCCCTTTTGTTCCTACTAAAGAGATATGTTGCCTGGTGCTGACTGGGAGCGGAGACACTCCTGCATTCCCAGCCCTGACACTAACTGCCCCTGTGGCCCCAGGCTAATCGCTTAAATGCTCTGGCTCAGTCTCCCCATTGGTAAAACAGAGATAATGATACTTACCATCTTCTTCGCTGGGGTGTTGCAGAGAAATAATTAGTTTGTCTCTGTAAAGCACTTTGAAGATAAAAAGCACAATACAATTGATAATAATTATTGCTATGCAGACTGGTTCTCCCCTCCCTAACAACTTACTGATGCAGAAAGGTAAGGAAAGCCCTCAACTGAACCAAGCGTCTCTCCTGGTATAGCCCCAGTTTCAGCAAAAGTGCATCTCAGCCCAAAACCATAAGCCAGACACCCCAAAATTTTGTAAAAGTCAAATCTGGTTTAGTGACCCTAGCTTTAACTTACCAGAGTTAGATTCATCACTGCTCGGAAAAGAGATTTGTTTTTCACTGTCTTTTTCTCTAGTCCCTCGCAGTTTTTAATAGCATTCCGTGCCTTCAAAAGCTTCCACCAGTCCCTGATACCTCTGCCTTTCCCGGCATGGGGCAGCAGCTTATTATACACCAGTTTGTTACAGCCTCTGCTTCAAAGCCCCACAGTTCAAAGGGTCCTACAAGTGTTGAACAGGTCAGCACTTTAATGCTGATCCACACATCTTTAGAGGGCAGTAACATAGCCCCAGTTTTGTTCCTGGGGGAAACAGAGAACAACTGGTTTGTAGAGTTCCCTTTGGCCTTAAAACTGGCCAAAGAATTGGATGCTCCTGGTGGTAAAGATCAAGCGTCAAGGAACCCTGTAGGGGCTGAGCATGTAGGGCTGTGATGTAGTGAATGAGGGAAAATGTATCTTTATGAGTCACTGACTTGTTCCTAATGGGAGCTGCAGAGGAACAGAGGAAGAAAAAAGGGAGAGGGGAGTAAAGGAGAAAAAAAGTACCAGAAAGGATAAATCAATCTAAACTAGTTCTTTCCATGCACTTATTTTTCAAGGCATGTGACAGAGTGATGGCACACCTAGAGATCAGCCAAACCGGACCAGAGAAAATGCTACCCCAGATAAACCCCGAGCACAATCTGAGCCACATCCTCTTCTCAGATTTGGGGAACAAAATATAGATATGGAATACTTGCTAAAATATTTTTCACTTGCACATAGACTGGAACTTCCTGCACACTGGGTCAAAGTCTTCTGCAAAAGGCCCCTCTTGGTGCATTTATGGCCCAAGAGGAAGCAAGAAAAAGCAGAAATCATCCTGTTCTGCAGAGATCCTAAAGACTGTTTTCCAGCCAGACAGTTTGAAGAAGTAGTATTTGAGTCACTGGGCATCTCTTTAGGCTGAATCCAAATATTGAAACTAAATGTCAAAACTTCCTTTCTGATATCAGCCAAAGTGGAAGAAGCCATTTTTGCGGTGGGTATTATTTGTTGTCTTCTAAACTGATGTGAATCAGATATGGTATCAAGCCCTGGAAGAGCTTTGCTCTTACCAGCTTTATATGCATATATATATACCAATTTTAATCAAATGCAACATGCATGAGGGCAGAATTTGCCCTGCAGTATCTAGTTGGGAGATTAATATTAGCAGATTCCTTTGAGTAACAGAAACAGAGACGCTTCAAAGAACAAAACAACACAGAAAGGGGGGGCGGGAGGGGGGGTCTGTCTGCGAGGATTTTACCTGGGGAAGAGCTGTGTGCTGTAGCACATGAATTAAATGCATGACTGAAATATACCACAAACCAACTGTAGGAGAAAACTGCAGCATCTCCTGGGTGCAATTTTTTGCAAAGCATCATTTAGCTACAGATGCTCATAGACTGTAGACATCTAGACTGTAGACATCTCTAGACAATACCAAAAAGCCTATTTTGATGGCTTAAGTAGCGGGGTCTTGCCCTTGGAAGGGCTGAGTTTCTCACCAGGGGAATGATTCAGGTGATCGAGAAGTAAATGAAGTTTGGGCTCTAACAGAACAGGCTCCATCCCAGCTGCTTCGACTTCAGTTGGTCGTCAAAAAATCCAGTGCACAATCAGGACACAGCTCATTTCTTACTTCCCTTGTTTCATCTCCTTGTTTCTAGTCCTTGGGGGAAGGGTGTTTTCATTCACTACAGAGCTGGTACAGCACAAGCCTGAACACCAGTGCCTAGCAGAGAGGTCTGCAAAGGGAAACACATTTCTGAAAGGCTTTTCTCCATTGCCCATCCAGACCCATGTCTGTGCCCAGACACCTAAAATTCTGTTCGCCCAACTGTAGAAACTGCTGTAAAAACCTTCATTTTTATAAGCACGTAGGGCTACAGGAAGCATAAAAACTGCACAGGTGCCTACTGTAAACAAACATTTCATATGGGAAGGGGGGGATGTTGCATTTGACCTGAACTATGGAAGTATAGTTCTCCTTAGTCTCAGGTGAAACAGTCTGTAAAGCTCTCTTGTCTATAAAGCCTCATCCTTCTGCTGAGTTTGCCTTAGGCTCAGCCATCCTTGCACCTTCAGAAAAATACTCAGAAATATGTTTCCTTGCTTCTTTTTCCAGGGCCTGGGTGGCACGATGTCTTAATGCATCTGCCTGTTTACGTTAGCAAAATGGAAAGCAGCTTTGTTTATGGAAAAGATCTATTTTTGTTTTACTTTTTTTCTCTCAACTAAACTGACTTTTATCCAGGATTGTGTTTTGCTTTGGGAAAAGAAATGTGCTGCAATTCTTAGCCCTAGCTTGAAAGTCAGGTCAAGAGGAAAGGGGGAAATCCTGATCATATTATTTAATTTTGTAGGATTACACTGCAGCCTGGAAATCTAAAAGAGCGGAAGAGTTAATATCCCCCTTGTCTTTGCAACATCTTGTGTCCCTGTGCAATGATATTTGCTATTCTCCCCTACACATTTAGACAAGCCAGACCAGAAACAAAATCAGAATTTCCATTTTATGGGCAGGGGGACAGCGTGTGGAATCCAGGAGAGAAAGAAATTTCCAAAGTCATCGTGCTCCCTTAAGGATAAATCATGCCACTATGTCTTTCAACTTCTTCAGACTTTGATCTTGTAAGAGATCAAACAGGGTCAGGACATGGATGGTAGGTTTTGAATGAAAACCCAGACAGGGCATTGACGTGGTGAGGTGAGGAGCGCAGCACGCAATATTCTCCCTCTGCAGACACTGCTGAGTACCTGGAGGTATACATGTGTACCGATCGGCTGCTGAACGGGGAAGGGTCCCATCTTGACTTAGAAGTCAAACTAAGGTCTGGCCAGTCTTCATCTTGAAAGTTTGCTGGACGGTTTTGACAAAACTTGAGACTTAAGCCTTGGGTTCTAATCTTAGCTGCAGTTCTGACTCACAAGCTGCATTTAGATAATTCTCTGCATCCTCCTCAACAAAATGGAGCTCGTACTCTCCTGTTTTGCAGAATTGTACCGAACTTTTGGAATGTGTGGTATAGAGTTGGAGTTTGTATAGATTATGGCCACCACTTTATGACACATAACAATTCAAGGTGAAACCTTTATATAAGGATATAATACAAGTATATAATATATCATTAACACTCTGTGACATAGGAAATGGGTTTATCCCTATTTCAATTACGAACATTTAAATGTGTGTGTGTGTTATGGAAAACTGTGGTAGCATTGCCTACTATGAAGGTTGTCTGACTTTCCATAGCAATATATTTGTATACATGTGTGTGTTTGTATAATGCATATATACATAACTGCATTAAAAAACAAAAACAACAACAACAACACTGTTGAAATGCAATGTTATTTTTGATTGCAAAGCAAAGTGCTCAGAAATGAAGGATATTACAAACTTGAGGTGGGCCGTGCAACTTTAGCTGAGCCCCACTGTGCATATATCTTTATGACACAGTCATTTAGCATTTACTCACACAGTTTTCATTCAATGTTCTTCCTCTTTCCTCTTTCCATTTTCAAAACCTTGTGCAAATCACAGAACTGAATGTGCCCTTCAGAATAATAGCCACAGGAATTTTTAAATACAAACTGTTTAAGTGACCTAAATGTAAGAGTTTGCTACTACTCTCCAGTAATAACATGATACAATAGCCAGGGTATGCACTATTAAAAAGGATAATGAACAATGATAATAATCCTTAATAAGTCATAAGAAATAATAAAGTAGGTAATGAGGTGCCAGTTTTCACAGTTAGCTGTGAAATGTTTCTCAAGTTGACGCGAGAAAATCCATAGAAGGGGATGAAAATGACCATATCTGTTGATTTACTCTCACTTTTGACGTTTCTTCCTAACATCAAATTTGTGAACTGGAACAACGGAGCTTAACCATGTACTGATACATGTCTGGTGCAGAGAAATCTTTCCAAAAATGCAAAATCAATTGAAGAACAAGGAACAATCAGATATCAGCTAGTTTCTGGCTGGTTTCCCATCTGACACTGTAAAAGCATCCAAGAGTATTTGTTTAATTTGAAATAGAATAGTGAACCATGCCATTCTGGAACCCCTCCTAGCACATATGCATATACACAGACCCAGCAACAAGCTCCCTACCCACAGCCATCTGTCGTGTGTGCCAACTGGAGTAACACGCTAATATTACTCAACAAGGAACTCAGTATAACTTCCTTTTCATATACTGGGCTTCTGTAAAAGATCACAGTCTTTGGGAATGTGCAGCAGGATTCTGGACTGGGGTGCAGTCTGTGCCTTTCAGTAACAACTATCATTATCATCACTCAGGGTAACATCCGTACTTCCTACAGCACAGGCCAGCTGTGGAATCAACCTGAAAATGACTGGCAGCCAGTCCCCTCTGACCGTCTCTGGACTGTTTCAGGAGTTTATTTCGTTTTGTCTATCTGTAAGTCTTTTTCAAATCACACATTTATTTTAAATTTTTCTCGATTTTCCATCACCATAATGGAAATATTCACTGGATTTTCAAGAGATACCACAGCTCAGTTCCACCATCACATACTTCATTCCCTGTGATTTCATTGTTGGTCAGTCCCTATTTAACACTTCAATGGAGTTTCCTGCCCTTGAAATTCCATAAACTCTTTGGAACAGAGATGATTTTATTACATCAAAATATTCAGCATCCAGCACAGCAAGCCCTGAGCACAACTATTGCACTATAATAAAGAAAAGGGCAAAATTACAGTGAAAAACTCTGGCACACAAACAAATCCCTTCTCTTAACTTCTACCTGAAGCAGATGCTGGTGGTATATTTAACGTGTGGGGCTTCCCTGATTTACACCCTTGTAAAAATCAGTATTCAAAGCTCCTTTTCATGTGCAACTTTCATCTAAGTAAAGGGGATACCACATATCAAAGGCAGCTGCACCAGCCACTTTAGATTTATTAGTAAATCCATTGAAAAAACATTTCCAGTGAAATAAATCTCAGCCTGCTGACTTCCTCCTATTCTTTACTTATCCTCTTATTGATTTTTGTCTCGGAGATTTAAACCTCTCAATTTGTTTTATGAGACACTTGTCGAACAGATGACAAGAAAAAAGACAGTGCTGGATATTTTCCTTAGCAGTTTTAAGTAGAAATAAAGAGCATTTCTTTGAAATTAGTCTTGCTCTTGTGACACAGTAGGAAGAATATATCTGACAAGCCCTTTAGAAGGCTTTAGCTCAGTGCACAGAGAAAGCTCACCGGCTGCCACTGACACAGCTTTGTGGCAGCAGTGCCCCAGAAGCTCATTGACAAGTTTGACATGTAAACAAGCTGTTGCTAAAAATATTTAACCTCGGGGACCCCAGCTAGTTCAAGGGGCTAGTAATGGAATACAGATCCTTTCACCTCTAGGCATCTGTTCAAAGCTACAGCATTGACTGAAAGTCATTATCGTCTGATGGCTGTTCAGAGGAATGAGTAGGTGGGCTCCGCTCTGGGTCCTGGGAGAAAATTGTTGCTTTACTAAACCGCTCTCTGAATCTCACCAGAAAGTTGGGGCCAGGTACCTGCTGGTAGCTGGGGCAGCTACTCCCCAGGTGAGGGTGTCCTCAGCTTCCTCCCCTCGAGCTCCGTGCTGAGGACGTGACACCTGGCAGGCAGTTGTGTCCTTGCAACAACCCCCCTCCTGAGTTGCTACTGCTGCTGTTCTGGAGGTGAGAGGAGATGGAGGAGCACATCGTTCCCATCAGCTCCTGCTACCTGCCCCACAGCCTAAACCTACCCCAGTCAACGAATGCCAGCAAGGTGCTGCTCTGAAACTGAGCTGCCATCTGCAGCCATTTCTAAAGCCTCTCTCCAATCCTGGCTTTACAGGAAAAGAGGTGACACAGGCTGAAACACTGTCTCCATCTTGGAGACCATTCTTTTGGGGCAGGCACCAGTGACAGAGCAGCATCAGGGACTCAAGCCATGGTGAGATCAGGTCAGCGAAGCACTGCCCACCGAGTGTCTCTTCCTCCCCTCAGCTCCACAGGAGCCTGCCCACAACACGGGAGGAAGCCAGGGAAGGAGAATTTCTATTCCCACACATTTTAAATTGCTGTTATTTCACTTACTTGCCTTTGCGCTGGGCTGTGTGCTCCGAGATGACTCTGTCAGCTTTCCGCCAGTCTGCTACCACAGGAAACAGCTTTCCCCCGACTGTTACTCAGCTTGAGGCCTGGCAGCAGCTTTACTCCTAAAATCAGGTCCTGAAGAGACCCAGAGGCAGGCAATGAGGCACTGCCACTACCACCAGAGACAGTGGGCTTCCCCATTTTGGTAACACCCACTAATCCTATTTTGTTTTCCCTCACGCTGTCCTGTGCCGTGGGGCAGCCTGGCTCCTCGCCTCAGCACCCAACATGGCGGTGACAGCAGGCCCAGTCAGAGCCCACCCCGCCCCCTCCCCTCACAGCCTCCCCAGAGCAGTATCCATCAGGGACAGGGGCTGCATTTCACCTCATGTCACATACTCTATATTAAAATATGTACCTATATATAATATGTGTGTGACATAGGTGGGAGAGATTGCTGCCAGGCTCTGGGATTTGCATGCGATGAGGGCTGTGGGGTTTGGAAGCTCTGTCTTCCTGACAGGCAGAGAAGGCGGTGATAAACAAGGCTTGGAGGGAAGAGGTTGGAGACACTGGGTCAGTTTCTGTTTTCTGGAGAAAAGTCAGTTTCCCAGACTGACTGTTTCTGCCCCAATTGCTTCAGGTTGGCAGAGGATAATGGGTGCCCTGATGAGGGGATTGAACACTGCGCAGCGGGCCGCGAGCCACTCCTGAGGTAAATTTAAGGTTGGTGTCCTATTGCACACAGTATCATTACAGGTCCTTCAGCCCCCAAAAGCAGGAGGATTTAAATCCATTATTTTTTAAAAAAATAAATTAATCTGGCACCTCTCCTACTTACTTTTTTCGTTTTAAGACTTTTCAGTTCCCATTTAAGAAGAGACATCTCATCCCAGGGGCTCCAGGGCAAACTCCATCTCCACACACAGAGGAACATGATGTTGCTAGGCAAGGTTGGTGTTAATTTAACTTTGGGAATAGCAGGAACAATAGGGCTGGAAGGGGCCTTCTGGTTCATCAAACTAGTCGTCTGTTGTTAGAGGCAACTATGTTATATAATCCCTTATGCAAATGAAGCTAGTGCTATCCTAAAGCCAGATATGTTATTTTTGTCCCCCTGCATCCACGGGAAGGCCCTTGGAGAACCTCACTGCTGAAAGGACGTCTCCAGCTGAGGAGCACCTTGCTCACTGTGGAGTATTGCTGTCATTAATCCCAAACTGCACAGCCTGAGATCTCATCCTAATACATTTCATCTTGTCTCTAACGCTCTAATGCCCAGAATCATAGAGTTCTTCCCCTGGGATACTCTGGCCCTCCACATTTACAGTACTGCCCTTAATTTGTATCACCAGCACAGTCCTACAGCAAGAACATTGATCCTATTCGATGCTTTAGTAATCTTAAGGTTTTTCCTTCAGAAATTTCAAGTTACATGCCAGTAGGATCCTCTCTGATGCAGCTATCACCTCCTTTTTTGGATGGTATGCATTGGGCAGGGCTATCTGACCTGGGTATATCTATCCATTCCCATACAGTTTTGTTCAAATTCAAGAATGTATCTGCTACTTATGTTCTTCTATCATGTAACTGTAAGGATGATACATCCCGTGTTGGCTGAGAGATTTGTGAACTCCTGCCTTCTGGAGAAAACTTGTATGCCACATCTTCCCGTGGCTCTTACTGGGATCTCAGCATAGATTTCCCACATTTATAACCTTCATTTTCCTTTGATTTATCTCTGTGAAGAGTTTTGGACAAAATTAGTGTTTACCCTTTCTACAGGATTTATATTCATCCAACCTCTTGGCAGGGCAGGACAGAACAGGAAAAGTGCAAGACCTTAGCCACTTATTGAAGGAAAATCCAGACAGTCTACTGTTTTCTTGTACCCTAACTATCATGTTGAGTGTGTAGGCATTTTAGAGAAGGAGGAGGGGTCCTGTTACAAAGAGACCTGCTTCCCACCCTCTTTTTTTTCACTTCTTAGAAGGCCTCTTTGGAGGGGACTAATGGCCCTTTGGGACAAGCCCCCTTCTGCCAATAACTGTAGGTCAAAAGTTAAAATGAACAGGGAAGAATGAAAAACGGATAAAATACACTATAAATCTTGACATTCTAATTGAGAACTGTCCAATGCAAACTGCAGTAGTGTGTCTGTTTTACCTCAATGCTCTACAGGAGGCCAGATCCTGCTTTCCTTAATGGCTTGAAGTATCCTACTGATTTTTACTAGGACCTCTCATTTGATCAAGAGAAGCAGGATTTGGGCTTATATGCAGTCTCCTTGAAAAGACTTGATGTTTGATTGTTAAAACAATTTCTCTTCTGCAGTTATAGTAGCAGAATGATGTTTTTGATTTCACAATAAAGGTGTGTTCATCTGATCTTTCAGGCAGAACTGACATGACTGTGTATGTATGTGTCTGGGGGCAGAGATTTGCAGGACAAAAAGATCTGTGGACAAATATAGCTTGTACAGAGAATTTCTTACTGAAGAAAAATTTGCCGGAATATTACATGTCATCTCAGATGCTTTATAGATATTTTTGCTGGCTGAGGTAAATGGGGGAGGATTACACCTATTTTACAGACTGGTGAAATCAGCACATAAAGAATTTAAATGACTCACCCAAGATTACACAATAACTCAGTAGCAGACCCTAGCAGACATTTCAGGAGTCTGGAGTCCCTGTGCTTGGAACACTAGCCTAAATTGTCTCCTTGGTCTCATCATCTCTGTCAGACACATCGCTTTCAGACATTTAGAATACATACAGAGTCAAAAATAGAAGAACAGAGCTTGTTTATTCTGATTCTTATATATTAAACATTAGTTTGCTTTCAGTGAATAGTATTGTTGTTTACATTTTCATAGGAATTCTAATTATTGAAGCAATTCATTCCAGACTTTTGCTATTCCTTTTCACAAAGGGACATATAGATACTGAAACAAAACTACCACTACTACAAGCAGACCACTGTGGTTCCCATCCTGGCAGCTCAAGAGAACAATCCTGAAACATTAGAATAAAGGAGCTTTTTATTAATGCTACACCTTGAAGCTCTTCTCTGAATAGGAAACTTTCCCCAAAAATGTATTTGAAATTACATCCCTACACCCTGAGCTAATTTTTTTCAACCTGGTTAACGTCATGAAATGTATCATGAATATGTCCTTTGAAAACGATGCCAGTCCTGTGTAGCTTATACAGTCTGTATGTGTTGGTGCAAAGAAAATTGCTTCTACTGTATAGAATGTGTGTGCCAGAGAAGAGAGAGAGGGTTAAGGAAGGGAAAACATATACTGGAATGTAGTGGCATAACAAATCTATCCCTAATCTTGAAAGCTCCATACTGCATGAGTAATGAAACTAAAGATGAATTATTACATCTTGCACTCATAATTTACAGGTATGTGTGTATTATCTTACAGCATAAATATTCCATTTATGCTTTGTGACGATGTCTTTCTCCATATAGGAAAATAAAAGTAGTATTAGTCACATGTCCATAGCTTTGTTAGTGGTTGCAAAATGTTTTTTTTTCCAAAAGGAAAGCAGACTGAATAATGGAACGCTTATATTTAGGCTGTTGTTTTTTTTTGTTGTTTTATATACATTGACACTTTCAAAATCTAGAAATGGTTCTTTTAATTTTAAGGGCTACAATGTCTGCTCCCTTTATTCCTGCCCTTTATCATCTTACACACCATGTTCTTATAGACAAGGGGGGAAAAAAAACATTCCAGTGTCTAATAAATCTGAAATCCATCAGGGGCCGCAAAGCGTTCATTCTCCTTTCTTGGTTCAGATCGTGTTACATTCAGCAGCACAACAAATGCACTTTGTGCACAAATGCCAATGGATTAAGCACTTTCGTTCATTTTTCCAGGGTGGGAACTGATTCCATTTTTTTTAGAGTTTTGAAAATTTACAACAAAGAAAAGAGCTCCACAATTGATTTTCAAGCTAGGAGAAGGAAAATTTGTATTACAATAGTTGTTTCCAAGCAGGACTTTAATATTGTTAAAGGACTTTAAAAAATATTTTATGATACTAGCCTTCCATAGCACGCAGTGCTCTACCTTTGGTTTTCTGAGCTAATTTATGAGAATCTCCGTGTGTGCAGATCTCAGTATTCCTTTTTTTGTTCTTAGACCTTTTGCTGCCTGTTACAGAAAAGTTGCACATGCTGTGCTTTCTCAAATAGGAATTTTACTCTTGTTCTTTCCTGTTGCATTTCCCTAAAATAAAATATTTGGGGGGCAAAAATAAGTATTATATTACTATTTGTGTAGGGGTATGTATTTTGGGACCAACTTTTTGACACACCAGGACCAGTTTTCTAATACGTGATCTCACAGGTATGAGAGATTTTATTTCAAAAGAGCTCAGTTCACAGTTACATACCTAAAAGAGGAGTAGATTAATAGGTGTCGGGCATTTTAATAGTTTCTTTCTGACCCTTGTAGACAGATTTTTTAGAAGAGCTGAGCTCTCAGCAAGCTGAGTTCTTCTACATGGTGAACCTTTCTAAAAATAATAGCCCTTCTTTCAGATACCCACATCTCAGTTCTGCTTTTGTAAAATGAAAGCATTAATAACAAGCTAAATCATTATTAATGAGTTGATCAGCGAATGATAGCTATGAAATGCTTTTAGATTCATGGGTGCTAAATAACATTAAAACAAATAAATAATTTGCTGGAGAAGTCTCCCATGAAGTTTAAAAATGTGCATGAAGATAATCTTTCAAAATTTGTTCCACACAAAAAGTAAGTCTCATTCATCAAATCCATGGCAATTTACAAAGTGGATAGTAACCAATATATATGTTTTTAAGGAAGAAGCAGTAGTTAGCTAGTGTAACTAGAGCTTTTTCATATAACACAAGTATTGAAGTCTTCCAGCACAAAAAAAAATGAAGAGCAGTAGCAAAGAAAAAGCCAAAGGACAGACCCTCAAAGACAGACTTTCAGATGGGCATGTGCTAATCCGAATGATCTGCTGAACTTGTGTGTACAGACTTGGGGGGAGAGGGGAGGCTGTTATATTCATGTGTGAGCATTTTCATATATACCAAAATTAAGCACTTACATATACACAAATTGGCAGATTTGAAAACATCTGCATTGAGTGGCACGCAGATAAGTGGGACATCTGTAATAAGGACTGGATCTCAGCAAGGATTCTCTGTTGTATTAACTTTTAGTCTTGTCCTCAGCTTAAAGAGAAGAGAAGGCAGAACAAACACTCCAGCCTGCCACATCATTGGCTTCTGTGTGGGACTAAACAAAGCCAGAATTCAGACCTCTCATAGCAGGTAAGAAATATAAAGGATGTCTTCCATGTTACTGCTGTCAATCCACTGCTTTCTTCTTTTCATTGGTCAATAAATGGTATTGTTAGATCTGGAAGGATGCAAAAAGTTTTTTTTTTTCCTATTATCATTAGGTCTGATATTTTGAGCTTGCAGTGGACACCTGTGCATTGTAGAAGTGTTCTTTAGTTCCAATCAGTTTTCATCAGGAGTGGCTTATCAAACATGAAAAGCTGTAAATGGTTGCTAGTGTTTCAAAGCAGAAATTGTGCTTTGAAAAAAAAACACGTTCCCAATGCTGGCATGAAATACTTCCCTGGACAAAAAAATAAATAAAATAAATGTTATGGTCCTTAAGAAATCATAGACAGTAACAGTAAGGCAGCAGAGGGAGAAAAGCATTGTGCAGAGATATCTTAAGGAAAAAGGTCTGGTGGTCACCCGGTTCTATGGGTAACCTTCAGCGTTCTGCCAGCAATACCACTGCTTTATTTGTAAGAAGCCATCCATTTCAGCCAAAGAAGGTCTTATTTTAAAGCAGAAGCATCTGTTTAAAGCTGCAGTCCCCAGTAAGTATTTCTTAAGAAACGGTTGAAACTGTCAGCATTTTAGGAAAGCTAGAGGTATTGCAGCCATTTCCTATCAGATGATGTCTCTCTAAGTATGCAGGGTATAGGACTTTTTTGAGCAGATTAGGTTAAATACTAAACCTGGCTTCATTAATGCTGGTGGAAACACAGAGCTCAGTATTCTGTGCAAAATTATGTTTTGAAGGAAAACCTCATGTTAAGTAAGTCAGAATGTACCAGTTTAGACTGTTAAATTTGATACTGTTTTAACATAACACATTTCAAAACTGAGTCTCCTTTTGAAATAAGAAATAGAAATGTTCCAGTCCTGTAGGAGAAAATTTATAAATGTTGACATTATTGGTGTTCTTTGTTTCTACGTTTTAAATCAATTTGCATCAGAAAACTTTGTGTGGGAAATAAATTGGGAGAACTACTCTCAAGGAACTTGAGGCAAGTAATTTTTATTTATTTATTCTGATTAAATAGTGAATAAAGTAATCACCATATATCTATCACTTATTTTGCTTTGCAGTACAAAACTGCAACAGAAAGCTTAGAAAGTAACTGTGTTGCTTTAGCAGTACTGGCGTCCCTGATGATTCTTGTACACTAACAGGGTAATAATAAACAGAAATGCCTTTTGAATTACAAGTTCCATCGGAATCATAGGGGGAAGGTCAGTGTTTGCCAAATTGAGGAAGACAAAACTGGCATGAAAGGAATTATATGTTCAAGCTTCTCAGAGGGGATTAGAAGTGCTTTCCTAATAGTGACTGAAAGGAAGCTGGAATGGTGTCACTGAACATACAGACATTGCCCTGCTTATGTACGTATACACACACAGTTACCATATACAGCAGCTCAAGATGCAAATGTATAAAGTTGCCGCAACGTTTGGGGGGGGGGGTAAAATACATTTTTTTCATCCTTCATCTCCACATACTAAATATATAATAAGATACCTTGTTTTCTTGCCCTGTAGACCCACATGACCAAAATGAGGGACATTAGTAAGTGTTAGAAAAAGTATTCAAGTGTGAAATGAATTTCTCAAACATTAATAAGTATTTCTAGAACCTCAGTTTCATAATTTGACAGTTCCACAGTTAATAAATCACAGGAAAAGGAAAGTGTGATAACAGCAGAGCAAAAGGAAGCCTGGATCTATGAAGTGCAACTGAGGGATAAGTGAAAGAAGCATGCCGATGACCCTGAGTTTACTTTTGGGGTTTCTGAGCTTTCACTCAATTAAATTCATTCCTCTCCTCTAAAGACCTATTATATGCCTTTACCTAGGTTCCTAACTGATTTTTCTTGTAATTCAGCTTCTTTGCCAAGTTATTTCCATGATTTAAAGAGCACTGATTAAAAAAAAATAAAAAAAATGTAATGCTGAGATGAAAGGAGCATCTACAGTATATTTGAAAGGGTTTTCTAAAGAGGTGGGTTGATTTTAATTAACTTCCTGAATGAAACAATTCAGGTCTGGAGCTGGCAATCTCCAATAATCACTCTTTGGCCTCTGGATGAAAAAGGGAGTCAATTACACAAAACAATGCAACAAAAAGGCAGTCAATGGAAGGAAGTAGTTATGTGTATTATGGCAGTATACACATTAAGAGAGGCCCAGCATCTAGAGGCCTAAAATGAGATTAGTCCCCACTGTGGTAGACACTAAATACACATTGGAAGAGACAGCCCCCTACTCCACAGCTTATCTTCTCTGCAAGACTAGTTCCTGTTTATATATTTTGAGCATTTCCCCTAATTCAAACTCTATCTGCACACAAAAAGCTTTAAATTTAACGTGAGTTGCTGTCCCAAGAATACCTCAAACTGCAGCCCCATTTACCCAATGACTATGTGCCAATGTGACCATTCTGTAATACCGGCATTGCTTAACCTCACTCACCTGCTCCCACATCTCTAGTTCTTTCCCTCTATCCCCCCTTTTGTGTGTCCTGAAAAGAGGTGATTTAGACCACATTTTCCCTAGGAGGAATTAATACAGAAACTTGAGGAAGTACCCAAAGTCTTCCAGTTGCCATTGAACAAGAAAGATCAAGGAGAGAAAAAGAGTGGCTGGGAGAGAGAATGGCTTGCCAAAGTTCATGGCGACAGGGTAGCACGCAGATTTTTGTCCAGCCCTTGTCTCAACAGAGCCCCGGTCTCTACTGGGACCACTATCTGCTGCCATAACTTATGTAAGCCATGGTAATAGGAAGGCTGGCAAGCTTGTGTGAAAAGGGAGCATCAAAGCAACATGAACATGGGAAAAAAGCATTCAGTTGAAAAAATGAAAAATATTCCCAGGCCCTGCCCATCTCTGACAAACATGGTTTCCCATAAAAGGCCCCAGGTTTGATGTGTCACTGTAGCAGGCTTTCCGATTCCTGCAACTTTCCGTAAATTCTGGAAAGTCCTAGGTCCTAGTACTAGACACTCTGAATGTTATATATATGTAACATATATAAGAGCTATACCTATTGTTTGGTTTTGTTAGATATTGAGGTCACCTGCTAGGCATCTGTAGGCTAAGTATGGTATGAGGTTGAAAAACTCTGGCTCCTCTGTCCTGTGTTGGCAGAAGGGAGCAGCACTATTTTCACCTGGGTAAGAGGGAAGGTGGAACAGCTACTAAAGGCCACCAAAACCAAGGAGAGACAACGTGAAAACCAGTTGACTTGAAACAGTGTTCTTACTCCCTGTTGAACGATGGTAGGGGGTGTCTCTTTTTTAGGGACAGAGGTAAACATTTTGTGGCTGTTGTTCTCCTTTGACTGGTGTTCAGAGGGTCTTCCTGTATCCATCTATGCTGCAGGGACGGTTCATCTTGTGTCCACTCAACTTCTTTTGTGTTACTTGTAGAGACAGAATCACAAGGAACCTGTATTAACCACACAGTGATGGGCTTACCATACTTGTCTGGTTTCTGCAGGAAACTAGCATAACCCCAAGAGTTGAAGCCCTCCTTCCAAAAATTTCTTCCACTCTCCCATTAGAAACACCAGTTTACCTCCCCCAGACATCACTGTCCTTTATAACCTGAATATTTACTGTGAAAAAAAAAAGAAAAATGAAATGATGGCAGCAAATCCAGAGACATAAGCCTCGTTGTCTCCTCTTAGCACTTTACCTTTCCCCCCCTTCTCATACTCTAAAAGCCACAGCCCAGAGATAGTTGAGTGACCAAAAAGATCTTGTCAGGGTCAAGTATTTTTTGTCTCTCTTTGGTCTTAATTTTCTATAATTCCTAGTCAGAATTTAATACCATGCTTTGGTCAGCAGTGCTTTAAGGCAGATTTAGTTCAGAACAGCATGACACATCCTCACTTCAGACATATATCTGTTCCACTGCACCTTCAACCTACCCAGCGAAGCTTCTGGGCTTCTCTTGAGCAAAGAATGTAAATCAAGAAACTGCTTGGTGGTTTTCTGCTGCTGGGAGAAAGAGAAAACTCTTGTGATGGAGTTCAGAGTCTGAACTCTGTCACCTGCCAGTTCCACTGACATTAATGTGGCAATTCTGGGTTAGGATTTGGTTTGGGAATACATCCTTAACCAGGTGAGCACATTGGTTTAAAATGTACTTATAAAGGGTTGCCCCAAAGCAGTAGCTTTAATTGACATAACTCAGATCTGAGCCTGACCCACAGACTCTTAAGTCCAGAAGACAGTTACTGCATAGTTTAAGCAAGGCAGCTTTTATGATAAGAAAATAAAATTGGCTTTTAAAAGTGAGATTTACCTTTCTACTCCTAGTGTATTTTTCCCCCTGCCAGCAGAATTAGTGAATAAAGACTAAGCAGAATGGGGTGACAGGGGGAATAGTGAGGCTGCAGGGTTGTGCTTTTACCAGGATGCTACATGCAGCACCACTTCGTTCTGAATCGCCCAATCTATGAATTTAGCAAAAGAAATTTGAGACACTTGAAAAATGAATGAAAGTGATCCTGAATGGGAGGAAGAGAGAGAGAAAAGCTTAAAGTAAATAGCTTAAGTCAATCTGTCCAAATGTCACATGTAAGGATGGCTCTGCTCTGCCTAATGACAGGAGAGCAAGAAAGGTGAGGGGGAGGAAGGGACCCTTTTGAAGAGCTGTTGTTCTAATGTACCTGTGTTTATTTTAAAAGCTTTTCAAGGAGGCAGGGAGGGAAGCTACTGTCTCTCAGCGATAAAAGTTGAGTGATTGAAGACACCATTTGGGGGCAATCTGTTCTCTGTCTCTGTAGTGGCCCACAAAGTTCCTGATATGCAGGTAAAACAAGCTCAGAAGAACGTGGCTGATGGGAGAAGACTACAAGATAGGACTCTGGGCTTTATTTCTAGTTCCGACCCTGACTCCATGTGTAGGCAAGTAATGTGAAACTTCAGTGAAACCACCGATCTGGCAAGCAGTGGCAGTAGTCTTTACTCCTCTCATAAGACAGGGATGACATGAGGTTTGAGAAGTGTCTGCCACACAGATTGGTTTCATGGGTGAAAAGTGGCACAGACATATGAAATATCTGGTAGCTAAAACAGACCAGTGAGTAGGACTAGACCCTTACTGAAGAAATTCTAATTTCTCTAATGTATCTGTTCTAATTAGGTGTCCTATGTGAACATCTGCACCCACCATCTCCCTGGTATGTGGCAAATAATATCATGGTTTTTGGCTCCTCTGTTGTGAATGGTTTCTTGCTCAGTGTCTGATATTAAATGGGTTCAGGCTGGAGTCTACTGTGCTGTATGTGAACTAGTCTGTTTTAAAAGACAAAAGCTTTTGCTTCAGTTGCTGTCATATACAGACACTGTAACCTGGCTCTTGTGGAGAAAGCTGGCTGTGGAACATCTCCCGGCAGGTTGCTGAAGATAAAGGTATTCTTGGTTTTAGTTCCAGGAGATTGTTCTGCCAGAAGTTCAGAGTCAGTTCCAGCACTCACTGACCCCCGCTGTCCTCACACACCTCCAAACGGCCCTTATTTAGCAGATAAGAAAAATCTCTTTTTCTCTCTGCCTCTCTCCTGTGCTCTTTCTCATACAATGTTGTCCTTTACTAACAATGACATATTCTCACTGCTTCCTGTATGCCCTTCCATTAGGTGAAAAGCTAGGTCCAGATTTGTTTTTGCTGTCATTCCAAATGAAGCCATTCCCATTATTCTGGGAATCATCTGCACTCTGCACTTTACCTAAACAAATTGGGGAGGACGGGTTTTGAAGGCAACTGATCCTGCAAGGTATATAGGGTCTTTAGTCAGTGAGAGAGAAGGACACAGCCACAGTGCCAAGACTCGGCTGTTTTGTAGCGCATGGAAACTGATTTGGAGATTGGTTTCTCCCTATAGTAGTAAATGAACACAACGTTTCCTAGAAATAAGCCTGAGTGCTGTCTCAAAACCAAGACAAACAGCATCACCCCAACAAATCTTCAGGTACATTTGGATAGTTGTAGCACCAGTCTCAGTGCAGAACTCCTGTCCAGGCTGAGCATGGCAGAGCAATGGGGAAGTTTTACTTTGGGTTAGGTTTTATGTCCCAGCTTCATCTTTTTCTAGCTCACCATTGGAATTAGCTGCAAAGGGCAAAAAGTCACAGCTTCTGACCCCTAAAATATCTGTCCATGTGAGTTCAGCCCTTTGTCCTTGAGGATCTCTGGCTCTGGCTTAATGGAGCTGTAGCCCAAGAAGGGAGACAGATGGTACTGATGGGCTGAAATTATACTCGGCTAAGTGCAGAGCTATAACTGCTATTTGTCATTCTAACATCACTGATTTGTCTAGAGAGAAAAGCAAATAACTTGTTGGGGGAGTAAGCAACCGACTGGCTGTGGCCAGGCCAGATTGGGAGTGGGTGTAAGGCTCGGCACACAGAGACCCAGGTGCCATCAGCACTCAAGGGAGGCTATTAGGATGTCATTTCAGTTTCTTTCTCTGACTGTCTCTCTCTCTCTGTTTGCTGTGGAGGTGGAAGGTGCGTGTGTTGTGAGGTGAACTGGGGAGTGAGATAAAAATCTGTGGTAAGGAAATGCTACAGCTTTATCTCTCTTCTTTGATGTGGCAGGACAAATTAATTGATAACAGAACCAGCCACAGCAGATGTGGTCATGGCCTCCTGAACTGCCCTATTGCAAGGAAAAGGCCCAGCAACATCAAAGACAAAGGTCAGCCAGCATTCCTCAAGCACAAAAAGACAAATCATGACAGGCAAATATCTCAGGCTGCCATTGGAAAGGGGTTATTACCACAAAAGATGATGTCTGGCACATGGCCACTTTCCCAATCGGCTGGACTCGGTAACTTCCCTCCTAAGCCATTTCTTTCTGTACCCAAAGGCAGAGTTTGGACATAATATTTTTCCTGTAAAAGTGACTGTTGTTTTGCATTTGTGGAGCAGGAGAATAATAGAACAAAGCAGAATCCAAGGAGCAAGGCAAAGCCCACACAATAGAGTTAGAAAATCATCTTCAGTTACTTTGAATGCTTTCGTAGCCGTGTCTTTGAAACTACAGTAATCCTATCTTCTCCCTTTCTATTAAGAATGAAAAAATTTGGATTCTAGTCCCAATTCTACCATTTGCTGTCTGTATGTCGTGAGCGAATCAGTTCCTCTCTTGTGTCAGAACTTCCCTGTAAAATGGAGGTGCCAAAGAAGGCCACTCAGAGACCTCCAGCTCTAACAGAACTCCAGATGATATTAGTATTTTATATCTAGTATTGCTTGTTTCTACCATTCCCTTTAGTATTGTCTCATTAATATCAATATGTTGATGCTTTTCTAACATGCTCCCCATCTATAACAAACGTTGATCAGTGATCAGAAATCACTGAACACATAACGCCCTTACCAAAAAGCTGACTACACAGCAGTTCTCATGTTTATTTTCTTTGTTCCCTCTTTCTCTATCTGGGAACAGAAAAATAAGTACTTCAAATTTTATGATCTTCAAAACTGAAACCCTCACTCCCCTAGCAAGTAGTTTTTAACTAACACGGGGTGTGTATTTTCTTCTTGTCCATACTACTAAATTCCTTATATTCATCCTTGCATCACCAAACAGCACCAGCATGGTATAACAACATCGACATGCCATTAATACCTTTTTCTTCAGATGCTGCCCAGGTGTTTGTCCAAGCTATGTCTCAGCTGCATGTCAGAAAGAGATCCTGGCATGCATCTCATGCCCTGACCACTGGCTTTTTGCTGGTGAGAAAGCCACCAGGCCAGAAAATGCCTGCCAGCAGATGCTGGCCAGAAGGGAGCCATGAAACTTTCCAGCATAGCTCCTGGATGTCCCAGGGCCCAGGGTCATGCCACAGAGGGCCACTGCCCCACAGCTAATATGTACTCAGAGTGCCAAAAAGACTGATCCACCCTGGAAAACCTGCAGCATATTGAGCTCTCTGATCACTTGAGCCAGAGCTCTAGGTACTTTCTGTCATTCACACGGGCAGAGTTGCTGCCCGGGATGTGTGCTATGCCCTAGTCCATGAAAACATTTCTTCTCACTGCGGTAAGAGTCCAGCAGCGGACCTTGGAGTTCTCAGACAGCCCTGGAGAGCTGCGCAGCCCTGGCTATCAAGAGATGCTCAGTTGTTCCACTTTTAGGTGTCCTTGTGCCCATTATAACACTGTAACAAAAATAACCAGAAGCGGGTATGTGTTCCCAGCAGGCATCAGTGATTCATAGCAAACTGTAAAAACCAACGCGTGACATAGATAAAGGCATATGAAGCCCCAAGACACGGTTCTGATGTGTGTGTGCACCCTGCACTACGTCACCAGAAAGCAGAGGATTGCAAAAGCTTCTCTCCTGTGTGTGCGATGGTAACTCAGTGGGACAGGTCACATTGACAAACAGCCAGCTACCGGCCTTCTCCTGTGGAGAAACTTATAGGAGAGATCACAGAAGGAGAAAAGCTCTGAGAGGCAGCCTGGACAATGTTCTCCAAAGCTTTTCTACAAGGAATATGGGAAAGGTTAAATAGTGGTACCCAGGGCATTGCAGAAACAGAAGGATGTTAGCTTCCCCCTGCAGACCTGTGTCTCCCTTGGGGAAAGGAATGTTTGGTTTTCTGTGGGCTTTGTTTGTTTGTTTGTTTTCATGTTATTGTCCTTTTTTTTTTTGTTTGTTTGGGGGGTGCTTGTTTGTTTGTTTGCTTTTTTTGTTTGTGTTCACTGGAGACAAGGATTGACTAGATTTTGTCCCTCTTCTCCAGGGTAACCTGGACATAGAAAGTTACACTACAGGGACAAGCTGGTTGAAAGAGGTTAGTAAACGTGCCTCACAGGAGGAATAAAGGAGCCAAAGGGATGTTTTTAGACATGACAGCAGCTGTACAATTTCAGACCTAAAACTGATACTGACTGGTTTCAGGGGGAACGCTCCTGTTTACAAAACTGAGAATCTAAGCCACCAAAGTTATTTCTGATTTAAACCCAGTGTAACTGCAGGAGGCTTAGGTTCAGCTAGCATAGTTCTGGCAAGTCTGAGAAATAGGGGAACTAGAGAAAAACATAGCTGCTGCTTGAAAGGGGGAGGCAGTACTAGTCCGGGACATGAGTATGCACACCAGGAAAACTGGTTGTGAGTCTCCAGGTGACCCTCGTTCACCTGCAAGTTCTTTTTGCTGTGGTTTCCCTGTCTGTCAGGGTAGGAAAGTGACATTGACCCTCTTTTGGAAAGTGATGTGACAAGCACTAAGTCTTAGATTGTTAGACAGCTGTGGGAAGCATTGTGAGATCTCTTGGAATTACAGATACAGAAACAAGGAAAGATTCTGTCAGCTGGATACAAGGACTGAAAAAAAGACATCCTGACATGCTATTGCTGATGAAGTAACCTCCCCAGAGAGGTCTGGCGAGGGCATTTCTCAGTGCCCACTCCTTATCTGAACTCCTCCACATGCCTCAATCCTAATCCAGCACAGCAGAGACTCATCCTATTGTGTTAAAATCAAATGTACTTACAGGTAAATGTCACTCTGCCATAAAAAGGAAGGAAACCACTTAACTTTCTGTTTCTTTGTCTACCTCCCTCCATAACAGTTCTTGTCAATTTACATTATTCATGACTAGCAGAGCTAACTTAAAATGTATCTTTCAATACAATATAATGCAAACAGTTTTCTGTGTGGGCAGGGTAAAACAAAATAATAATTACAATACAAGATGATAGCACTTGTAATGAACTATTATTTCCATAAAAAGATTTTTTGTGGCAGGAATACACACTCCAGCAACAACAAAAAATACTGAGAAAGAAAAACATCTCTGCTGGTGTATTTGGTTCTATCAATGACACTGATGGTTGCATTGTCTAAATAAACATTGTGTGTAGATAAGGTATGACCTGAAAAGTAAATCCTGAGATTGACAGGATAAAGCAAATCAACTTTCTTCTGTCTTTATGCCTCCCACCAGATACATAAGCAGGCTTCTCCCCATGTGGGCACTCCAACTGCAAGCATCTGTCAGGATCAGCTATTCTCGTAGCTGGGGTTTGGTAGTTTATGATAATCTGACAAAATTGCATCAGTCCATTTCAGAAGCTTTTTCCTCTTTTTTTTCAGCAATACGAGTACTTAATATTTTGTCTTTAAAAGAACATTAGACCTGGGCAGGTTGATTTTGTGATTTAGGATAATGAACTGCAGTGTCTGTGTGTGTGTGTTTGTGTACAAATCACATGTATGGAATTTAGTTAGAATCATAGAATCAGAGAACAGCTTGGGTTAGAAGGGACCTTAAAGGTCACCCAGTCCCACCCTCTGCTGTGGGCAGGGATGCCACCCACCAGATCAGGTTGCCCAGGGCCTCATCCAACCTGGCCTTGGGCACCTCCCAAGTGCACGGGGCACCCACGGTTTCTCTGAGCAGCCTTGTCCACTGCCTCACCATGTAATGTAAAAAGATAGCAACGTAGCCACCCTATTGTAAATCAATAAATGGAAAACCGAAAGTGGAGATTTTTCTGCTTTCTAGCTGAGCTTCTGCTAGCTTCTGCTAGCTTTTCTGGTAGATTTTTTTCTATTTTAAAAGTGAAGTAAATACTGTTGGATTAAGGTATATCAGACCCCAGAAGCTGTGTGAAACACTAAGAGGATACACAAGAGCATCTAACAAGTTAATTCAGGCTAACTCACTGTCCAGAGCCGGAGCAATATTAAGATGATAGAACTGGCATAAAATAGCTAAAGCAAAATCCTACCATAACTCACAGCTCTAAGTGAATCCAAAAGACGGCTGACTGAAGCCAGAAAATAAGATGACAGGGATATATTCTCTCACAGCCTTAAGCAGCTTGCCCCACAGATCACAGTCCACACAATGACAAACTGCAAAGAAAAGCTGTTAGTTAAAAAAAAAAATAATTCACCTGTGGAAGTGATGGGATTGTGTTGCACTTTGTGAAAAATAATAACTTGTGACATCACCTACGTACCTCCAGCCACTCTGAAAGCACTGCTGTGAAGACTTTTTGTTAACATCCTTGTGCTGGAATATTATTATAGAGTCCTGGTGAACCCCTGTTTATACATCTTCCCCAGGACTATGGTGACCTTTTCTGCAGGGTGGAAATGCTTTCAGAAACTATTAATCTCTCCTCTGGGGTGGGTAGAGAGGACCCGTGGAGAGAAAGACTTCCAAGGTCTTCCTCATCCTTGTCAACAAAGATCAGAGATAGGAACAAGGTTTCGTGTTTGGCATTGTACAGCAATAAGCACAAAGCTATTACAGAGCAGGGCTTTGTAAAGATGAAGGGCTGAGGAACATGAAATGGAAAAGCAATGCTGCTCAGTAAATATTGATAGATGTTCCCTGTACTCCCTCTACCTCTGTTGCACAGTGATCCCCTTCACCACTGCCTTTCATGCTGTCACTCTGTAGACTAGAACATTACTTCCCTTCACCTTCTGGCTGTTTAATTTGAAGCAGGTCTCTGCGTTTGCTCTGAAAAGTGACGAGGTGAGGGAGATGGTAGGAAACTTTCCACTCAAGACTTTCTGCTCAAGGACAGCAGCACAAATGTAACCCCAGTTTATTGCATGAAATGAGGTGAAAGGTTTTGTCGGTGTTGATCAGTGTTCGTTTCACTAGTACTGATTGCCCATTTTGGTAGAAAGATCAAGGGCTGAATGCTGAATGGCAGGAAGACTAAGCTAACCTTTCTTCCCAGGAGATGATCATTGCGGGTCAGGCTTGAAGCATATTAGCCAGGTATTATAAGGGGAAGCAATGCTGAAAATCCTGCTGTGCCTGTTTGGCAGATAAATAAAGAATTTCAAGCTCTGGGGCAGACAGATCAGCAATAAATTCATATTAAGAAATGTCTGTGAGATTTGCTAACAAGACTTCAAGTACCTCGGGGCAGGGACCATGGCCTTTCATGTGTTTATAAAGCATGCAACTCAATGGAGCCCTGGTCCTGAACAGGGCAGCGACATGTTACTGCAGTACAGGTACGAGCTGTACAACAGTTCTGTGGGCATACAGGTGCAAAAGGGGAACAGTAGTTCAACAGTACAGCCTCTAAGCAGGTTTCAGTGCTAAATGTTCAATACATTTTCCTCTCCCTTCTTCTTCCAAGCAAGGCAGCTTCTCCCTAGAGACAGACAGAGAAAATGTCCTGGAAGATAGACACGGGTTGAGTTTAGGTCTGGCCATTATGAATTCCAGAGTGATCAGCTCCAAAGGAAAAGTACTTGGGATGGGATTCTCTGAAAATATCTAGATAACTTAAGAGCAAGAGAAGCGACTGGATCCTGGTGCACTCCTAAGTCTCTTGCTCTTGAAGCTGTGTTTTCTGTCTCTGAACAACATCCATAAAACTGAAATGAAAATTCGGCATAGAAAGGTGCTGTGAGGTTGAATTTGGCAGCTTTTGCAAAGCTCTAATGTGAATGCTGAGTGTCATTCTGTGGTAGCAAGATAGGGGGGAGAGTTTTGTGAGGTGGAGGAGCGAGGTTCTCTCACTGGATTGCTTTCAGTCAGCCACCTATGCTTTTGCCATGCGAAGTTGAGGTACAACTCCGTATTCTGCAACACCTTCCTATTATAATGCCATCCTAGATTCTGCCATCTTCTCTTTCAAATTAAGCAGGTTCAAATATGAAAAATTCCCTTGGATGGAAGATTCATGGATTTAGGTTGGGCAAGAGTTGAGTCTAGGATGCTGCCACATACAAGAAATGAAGCGGAGGAACACATTACTGCTTGGAGTTTATACGGACAGCAAATTTATCCTGGCTTCAGGAGGTCTTGCTTTCTCTGCCCCCTCTCCATCATAATTAGACACATCAAAGAGCTGATCTGTCATCTGAAATGGCAAGATGCCTAATATTCATATTAGAAGGAGTCAAGCCCCAAGCGAACAAAGATCAAGAACATGATGGTGAATGTGAGGGGGGAGATTGAAAGTCTGTCTGTGGACCCCAAGGAAGCTAAAATGATGGAAAGTGTACAAGAGAAGAAGAAAAGGCAATCAACCTTCCGATTAAAATCCCCAAGGACGAGAGTTTTGTCTGGGTTCGTAATAATCAAGGGTAAGAAATCAGACAACTCAATGAGACAGGAGAAATTGTACTGAGAAGCAGAGGACAGGGAGGAGCTGGGGGTCACTGGGGGTTGGGCACACACAGGAAGAAAGAAAACAATGACTAAAAATTTAACTACAAGGTGCTTAAAGGAAATAAAAATCTCCCCAGGTGCCGGGAGTGTTCTAAAGGCAAGACTGGCTTTACTCACCCCTCGACCTAAACAGCAGGCTTTCTTCAAAGTGGAAACCTACTCAAATATGCTTATGCAAAGAGGTTTTAAAGCTTTTATTGACAGCACTTAGCAACTATGGCTTTCCTGTACCTCAGCTTGCCTAAGGTGAACATTGTGTAGGTTTAAATTCTTCCTCCGGCCAGGGGTACTGTCCCTCAGTTCAGGGACATGCTGGGCACGAGCTGGGTGCAGCGGAGGGAAGGATTCTTTCTTGTTTCCATAACTTTGAATCAGGAATTCTGCAGCAGTCCCTGCCTCTTGCACCCACAAGGAGCAGATCTCAGTCAAGCCCGTACTGATTAGCCTAAGGCAATAGATGGTGTCAGTGTCAGAGCCAGGATTAAAACTCCAGTGGTTTTTGGCTGCCAGTCTGATGCTCGAATCACTAGACCACACCTCTCATTATAAAATAATTGTCTGATTTTCCCTTTGAAATCAAAGCTGTTTACAATTATATGGGAGAGAGCTAGAAAATGCAATCTGGGACGGTTCTGTTTAAAAGCATTTATTTGCACCTTTTTATGTAAAATTTCAGCTTAAACCAGCCCTGTGCATGCAGTTGTTAGGGGATTCTATTTAGTCCCTTATTTTGTCTTCAATTTGACAATCGGAGTCTTGTCCTATTTGGAGTTTTGCAGGAACGCTCCAAACTGAGATGAATTAATGCATTTTTATCTTATTGAGAACTGCTGATTGTGATGAATGTGAAGTGTTATACTTTAAACACAACATAAGTATCTACCACTAAATGAGTAGCTGAAGACTTTGGTTATGGATATCTTACAAATTTATGAGTGTTGCATAGGGCCAAGCTTTTTCTGAAATGATTCAAGACAAGCTTTTAACACCATAAAAAATAAGTATTGAATATGTGTTTCTCAATGAATTAGGTAATCTTCTATGGTAAACTAATATTACTGCTAATGAAACAGTAATATTTCTAGCAATTAAACACTCATAAGTAGTAGACTACCGAGTAGACTAACCTAATGAGTGTCGTCAACTTCCATAAAAATCCACAGAACTACTCCGGCATTTCAAGTTGTGCAAGTATCTGACTGAATTAGGCCTTATTTAGTAACAGAATGGGACGCCACCTTCAGAGGGTTTTGACAGAGTTGCACTGAAACTTACTAATACCAAATATATCCCTGTTTTCTTGTATGGAGTTTCAGGAGGTTTTGTTTGTTTGTTTGTTTGTTTGTTTGTTTGATACTTTGGACCTAAGCTAGATACAACTAACATCAGTGGGAGTCTCTCCTTTAGGTTTAAGGGGCTTTGGACTGGATCCTGGATACCTAAAGAGCTGTAGACAAGTCTGTATTGTAGTCAGCCTTCTTCTGTAGATGGTAATGTACATTGCTCATGGTTATTATGAAAATGATTCCAATTAGAGATACCAGATGCCGTGATATGAGGTAAGCTAAAGAAGCTGTCTTTAGCTAAGGAAACACATCCAGACCTATCATTAGCAAAAAAAATGGCTGAAGCTGTTGGTACTTAAGACTGCACATAAATATTAGTCACTAAAAACTGTGCAATATGTTTTCCCTAACATTTTATGACTAAAACCAGCAAGAATCAGAAGATGTAAAAATGGTATTTTCAATATTGTTCTTCCTTCAGCCGAACTGCACATGTTTCATGGCATTTACCTTTTATAGACACATATTAGTTTATTAAGCTACCCATTTAACTAGAAAATCAACAGTAAAAAGGTATGTACTCAGTGCAATGCCACTGAGTTAGCACTGTTCTTGGAACTTTGAAGGTCACTTCCCTGTGGAAATGGACTATAGACATATGCAGGTAGATTACATTTTTATTATCTTTCAGTGACTCCACAGTCATTGTACTCACTGACAAGTGGAAGTCTGGCTAAGGAAGCATTGCGAAGAGGAAGGGTGAAAAGGAAGGGTAAATTTAACCCCAAATAATCAAGGTCCTGTGTATTTCTTTTTCTTCTTATGCCATATCTGCAGGAACAAATGTTTTTTCAGGTTCAAATAGGGCTTGGGTGACATGTATATAGCCTCATCTTCCTGGGTGGCATATCACAAATGTGTTGACACCAATCCTGATAACCACATTTTGTTTTAGTGTTAAGCGTAATGATAATGATGTAACCTTAGATAGCGCTGTATTGTAATTACACAGTTGTGCCAGTTATTACATAGTTGTAACACAGATCAGCTTCTTGATCAGATATGCCCAGGAGCTTCTTTTGCTTTACTCTTAATGTAGGAACAGAAAACTAGATCCCTAATTAACTTTGATTGAACCTTGATTAGATAAGGGAGTGGGGCCAGTAGGCACCAAGCGGGCGGGGAAGTCAGCCCATATGTAGATATGTTAAATGTGTAGGCACCATCCTGACTAGTCATAGGAAAGAGAAAGGAAACTCCCTTTTCAGGAATTGATACCTCCCGACAAGCACAAAGGAATTGGCCCAGACTAGCCCTCAGAAATTCAAGAAACTTCTTACCTTCCCCATCCAGCATTGCCCCCACCCTATTAAGATGAGATTCTCAAGCAATTCACCTTGGGAACAGATAGATTTCTATCAGTCTCTCCTGCCATCACAGAAGGGAATTTCAGAGAGAATTTAGTACAAAACACAATTATTCTTCCTAAGTACTCATTTCTTACTCCTTTTTTTCTGCTAAAAGTGCTGAATTGTTAGTGCTCTACAAACAAAGTCCCTTTGGCCTCTCTGAACAATCTCATTGAATACATGATTTAATAATCGAGTGAATGAAGCCAGACTTGGTTAACTGTCTGGTGGACAGCTGAAACCTAAAAAGCAACAGATGTATCTGAGGAGAACACAGTAATAATTTTGTGTATGAGACAGGAGATGTGCAGATGCCATTTCACTTTTCCAGAGCTGCACTGGCTCGGCAGTAGCCATTTTTTGGATCCAAATGTTGGTATATTTGGTAATGATACTGCCATAAAATGAAACTTCAGTGTAGCAGGATATAGATTATCCCCTTTTCAAGAGTAGAACTGCATGTTAAAACTCCGTATTTTTGCTGACTCTATTCATTTTTCTAGGGATCACTAATATGTAAACTCAACAGGAGCTCTAGGATGCTTAGTGTCCCGTAAAATCTAACTACTACTAATCTAATCTACTTTGAACAAATAAATCAGTACAACTTGAGACACCCTTGATAACCTTTCTTAATCAATCGAGGGTGATTTTTTCCCATGCGTTAAGCTGCCATATTGATTCCTAACCTGTTTTACAGAGTTCTTCTTGCTTAAACTCATTACAGAGTGTGAAGGCTTTTAGGATCCGTGGCCAGAGTATATTAGAAATGTGCAAGGATTAGCTAAGAGTGCTCTCAGATGACATAGCATTTTGTACCACCCTCAACATGGAAGGGAACATAAAACAGTATTTTGCAGAAGCATTAATATCTGAGCCCTACTTAAGCACAGTATATAATTACTGTTAAGTGAATATCATACTGACTTCTGGGGCAATACTAAGCACTGTACTCTTTTGAAAGATTTTAAGTTATCTTTGGCCCAAATTAGCCGTATTGAACTTAGAGAGGAAAAAAAAAAACATCTCAGAGAAAAGGTACTTTAGTAACTGTCCTATAAATTGACAGTACACCATCCTCTGTAGATGTCGCTCAGACTTTTCCAAGGCACTGAAATATTTTGTTCCATTTAGTATCCAACTTTCAGGCATTCAGACTTTAATACTATCCAGACAAGACTTTTTTCCTATAGGGGCTGTGGACATACCCCTCAATGACAAGTATTTACGTACAAAGTATCAGATTTCAAATTTCTTTGATATACGAATTGTGTGTTTGGTGGAGAAAAGCATGACATGGGTGGCTGGGCACTGGAACAGGCACTTCAGGGGGCTGGTCATGGCAGCAAGTCTGTCGGAGTTCAAGAAGTGTTCGGACAATGTTCTCAGACATAGGGTTTGATTTTCAGGTGGTCCTGTGTAGAGCCACAAGTTGGACTCAAAAGTCTTTGTGGGTCCCTTCCAACTCAGGATATTCCATGACTCAATGATTTTATGATTCTGTATTCTATGGCAATGGTTTTCTTCCAAAGTGGGGAAAATGTGCTGATTTCACTTTTGCAGAAATTAGAAATGGCAAGAGTATTCTATTTTACATACATAAGTGTATAAGTAGGAACACACAGATATGGATAGAAAGTGAATATGGACGGCTTGCCTGCAAGAGAGAGCTTTGCAGAAGTGAATATGTGAGCTATACGGAACCTGCCTGCAGGCAGAGCTGTGGACAGTCCTATCAATTTGTTATCATCTAGGTGAGGGAGTCTCAACATTTCCTAAACTCTGGCACCTTTGTTACCTCCTAGCATGCCTTTTCCCTTCCAGCACCTTCTTGATGTACAAGACAGATCATCCAAACCTGAAACTTTATCTCAAGCTTCATTCAAACTTTGAAAGGAACTGAATCAGCAGCTTCGCTGACTGAGCAAAGTACCAAGCACATGCTTAGCTGTGAGCTGGTGAGCAGCCTTCCTGAAGCTGGTAGAAGACCTGTATGTTTAAATTCAGTATATGCTTCCATGTTTTGCTGGATCAGAGGCAGTATCATTAGAATTGGGCCATCTTTGTGATTTTCTTGGTTTCAGAGCAAGGGAGATAATAGTGACGTAGCAGGAAAGGCATCCTGTAGACCACTTAGGACTTTGTAACAGCCACAGAGACTCCAGTGCAAATAAACTATCTGATGATACTGATTTGGTTTCTGCTGAGTAGGACCTTAAGAGTGTGAGGCTGAGATAACCAGCTCAGACCCAACGGAGAGCTTGGCTCTACATTTGTCCCTCTCCAGTCATACTCATTTTGCACAGAAAAAAAACAGCTTAGCAGTTTTGCCTGCTTTACAGCCAGCAACATAGTGACAGAAAGCTGTAATAAATGGGGGAGAGAACGTGGCTGATCTGTGCTTCCAGCATTTGAACCTCTGAAAAAAAATTATGTTTCATTTAGAGCTCTAAGGAAGGGCTGTGGGTGTAAGTACAATGCTGGCTTTTTCTCTTTGCTGTGGCCCGGAACTCTTTTGCCAGGGTTGGCTTCTCTTTCTCCCTTAACAAATCATCACAATTTCGGCAAGCACTTCATTGACTGCCAATGCTGCGCTACCAATAATCTACCAGAATTGAGAAATTGTTCTTTCATTCTGCACAGCTAAATTATCTCCTGCGTGCCTGGATTTGTTCAGTTCTGAATTACGTACCAGAGGCTCAATCCTACCCTGATACTGGGCACTGTCTCTAGGCTTTTAAGAGCATGAGCACTCCCAAGGATTTCAAAGTGAAGATAGTGGTTGGATATTTTGGTTCAACTGGGGACACTCTGCTGTGCATCTTGGAAAGGAATTAGGGACTTGCATGAACGCTGTAAATTAGAAAGCATAAGCACTTTTTCACAGTTTATCATATTTTTAAGGCTTGCGTGCAGTTTTATGATTCCTGATATGTCGGTACCAAAGAGCACCTTCTGCAGGATGCTGCACCAACACAGATTATAAACGGTCCCTTTTTAAGCAGTTGGTAAAGTTAACATAAAACAAGATGTGACAGATGCAGAAAGATGGGTGCAAGAGCACAGAATAAAAATGAGATGGCAGCTGGCCTATGCAGGACTGCAGTGGTGCCTTCTTCTAGGAATCCTTTTGGGGGTGAATTGTATGTACAGTGAGGAGATGTTGCATAAAGCTGAAGTGAAATTTCTCGTATTAGCCTTAGATCTTAAACTCAAAGTTGTATTAACCTGGGAAATAATATGAATGCCATTAAAAAGCCTATTCTTGTAACATTTCTGACCCATTTCAGACTCCTTCTGGTAATCTGGGAAGGGACCTTTGTTCCCATGGCAGCCCATAATTTCCTGACTGAAACAGCTCAGCTGAGCTCTGAATGACACAGTCAGACATTTGGATGCTTATCTTGCTTCCAAGTGTTCTGAGGTTCCTCATTTCTCACTTATTGCACAATGCCCCGATCTCACTGGGAAGGTGAGAACTGGATCAGAAAGAAATATAATTGCTTTTTTTTTATTAGCTTATGATACAGTCCCGCCCTTCTGTGTTGCCAGCTTACCCAGTTATTCACAAATGATGATATACATACAGTGAATTATATAATTATCAGCCTATAATTACAGGTATATAGATATATACATCCCCCTGGAGGAGAGCTGGGCTTGGCACATACCTGCGTGCACCTCTGGGTCTTTAGGGAATTCATGCCCATTTTAAGTAGAAGATTATTTATTTATCAAATGCTTGAGACATTTTATGAAAAATGAACCCAAAAGAATCCTTTGATTCTTTTTAATAATGTTCATAAAGTATGTAACTGAACAAATCCAGGCATGTAGGAGCAAACTCACTTGTGCAGAGTGAAAGCAGAGAAGTTTCTCAATAGTAGTAAATTATTGGTAGCACAGCATTGGCAGTCAATGAAGAGCTTGCAGGAGCCATGCTTATTTGTTGAGGGAAGAGAAGATGCCAGTCTTGGCACAGTGATCAGAAGCCAACATTGAGAAAGAGGAGTCAGTGCAGTATTTCTATAGACACCTTTTTGAAAGCATTAGACAAGAATTAGTTTATCTTATGATGATGCTTTAATTCTGTAACCATAGATAAACCCTATTGCCTTCCCACTACGTTTCAATGCCTCATTTTGTCATTGGGGCAGATAGTGATTCTCAGCTGATATAAATCAGCAAAGCTCCACTGATTTTTAACAAAGCTGTGCCAGCTTCTGCTAGCTGAGGGTCTGCCTAGATATTTCTCTGCTTGTAAAGCAAAGAATCCAGCAGGCAAAGCTGATGTAAGTTGGATATTTTTCTTGGCTTGTTTTCCTTTGTTCTGTCTTTCAAATGCTGCTCTCATTCATAACTGCTTGGGTGCTTTCAAGCCTGTGTATGAGAGTTATGGAGCTTAATCTGGCTCCTACAATGGTGCAAATCTAGGGTAGCTCTATTTAAATCAAAAGCATTACTCAGAGGTATTGCACTGCTGTAAAAGCAGCATACTTGTGCATAGCAACTGATCTGTAAATCTCATAATGTGCCCAGTATCTTTCCAAGAGTTTATTTGCAAACAAACAAACAAAAAGAATCATTGTGGGTGAACAGACCTGATTCCAGCCCATGAAAAATGGACTGAGCCTCTGCCAGAAATAAACCATAGACACTTGCTAATTACAATTTGTGGCCAGCTTACAAAGTTCAGTAAAGGAGAAAACTACCCCATTCAGGTCCTCTTTCCCAGTTTGATGACATCATTCACATCATTATGTTGTGATATGCCAGATGGGAAAATTTGAGGTGGGGATGAAGTGAAAATCCCGGTTACACCTTTTCTCCAGGCTATCTGCCTCTCCATCATTTTACAACATCACAAGGAGACTCAGACAGTTTGACTCTGCCATTCCCAGCTGGTTTGGACCAAAGAGATAAATGCTGAAACATTAGGAATCAATACGTGCTTCCACTGATGTGACAGGTTATGCTGCACATAGCTAACCTTAATTTAATTGGTTTATTTAAGCTCACTCGTATAGTTAAATAGAAAGTGAAGGTAATGGTATAAACTCTGTAATTTCTATTCCTTGGGAGGAAAAAAAAAAAACAACCACCAACAGCCCTGCATCAAATGCTTATTGAAACTGAAACATATGTATTAACATATGGCAGAATTTCACTTACTGTATGTTTTAGTGCAGAGCTGATGAGGAAAGCATCTGTGCCGAGAGCATCTGAATGGAGGCTCCGATAATGAGCAGAGCTCAAAAAATACACTCTGAAAGGTTGGGATGTGTCAAAGTGCCCTGCAGTTGATTTGTGTCAGAGCCAAAAGAATGTACTTAAGCTTCCATGCAGGTACATTGCTGTACTTTGCTTTTGCACTGAGACCGGTTTGAACCTTCGTGTGCTACTTTGGGCACCTGCTTTGGAAGTCCTGGCCAAATTTTAAACCCCTGAGAAAATGGTTTCCCACCAGAAATGCTGACACAAAATCTACTTGGCGCTTAGGCAAGTGCAGTTACAGTATTGCCATTTAACAAAGGAATGATTATTAGAGAAGATCTTAAAATCAAGCCCAAATCTGGATCTAGATTTGAGGTTCCCTTAAGGACAGCAGCTGTGTAGAGCTGAGGTTTTGGGTTTGCACTTTCTGCAGATGTGCAGCCTAGTATAGTTGTACACATAATCTCTGTCCTCAAACAAGAGACACCAAGAAACACCAAGAGCAAGCTTTCTCTGTGGAGATTCTCATCCCAGCCATGCAAACTTGTAAGGCTTATAAAAAGGAAGGTATTCGGGCTCTGAGAGGAACCTCTGATTACCGTGAATATTAACCATTTCTCCTGCCCGCAGTGATGCGGCGTTTCAGTAAGCTCTGTAAAGACTCTCAGAGGCTCGTGCTGCCAAGTACTAATATTACTAATGGGCACTACAAAGCCACATTGTTCTGCACCTATTTACTGGAAGCAAGATATGAGGATACCAGGTGTAATTACTTTACTGCCTTAAGGATAGAAGTCTTTCTTTCTGATTTGACCACAGTTGAACATCTGCATCGCTCAACCACAGTTTACCTCGCTCCTGGGAGATGCTTTCAAAGCACCCAGCTCCTGCCTAGTGACCCAGAAGAAAATTCACCACCTACTCACAAAGCCTCATTTTGAAGTACTGTGCCTCTTGTAAAAGCAAGGAATCTTAACCTTCTTTGGAGCATGGGCCACGTGTTGAATGTGTGAACTGCTTGTGCACCATTGTACAAATCGTGGCTTTTCATATGAAACCGTACTCCCGAGGTATTTCCTACTCCATAAAGAAGTGATTATTGAGACTAAGGAAAAGTATTTAACACATATACATTGCTTCTTATGGAAGTTTGCATGGAAATAAAATAGGTTGGGACTGC
Source organism: Anser brachyrhynchus (assembly GCF_964034855.1). Classification (NCBI taxonomy): domain Eukaryota; kingdom Metazoa; phylum Chordata; class Aves; order Anseriformes; family Anatidae; genus Anser; species Anser brachyrhynchus. The sequence continues at coordinate 7,832,765 of NC_137713.1, read as the reverse complement.
TCAAACTGTTTGTTTCCCAGAAGCACCAAAGAGAGTAAAATTGTGTTTATTGAGAAGGTCCAAATCTTTGTGTTTCCCTTATTCCCCTAGGTTCCCCTTGTGTTTCCCTTGTTCCCTTATTCCCCTATGTTTCGCTTATTAGCTGTATTGAGGAGACTTTTGGAGGTCTTGGCATAGTCCTTGTGCCACAGGCTGCACCCACAGAATGGAGTGTGTCCTGCCACGAAAAGATTTCAGTGTGTGGTCTTAGAACACGAATATTTTCCGTATATTTATTGAACTCCACCCAGGTACAAGCTTCTCCTTCACAGGAAGGACAGGTTGTATAATTAGGGGCAAAACAAACTAAATACAAAGGGATGTCTCAGTTCTGCAGGGTAAATGCTGACGTGCAAATGCCCTGGCTGGAAGTACAAGCATGCCGAGCTCCCCTTCGGTTGTCGAAGATGCCATTACTCCTACTCCTCCGCTCAGTCTCTGCGCTGGAGGTTACCTCCCACAGCAGCATTATAGGCAGGAGATGCCTGCCTGCATCTCCACTGCTTTGAGACAAAATCAAGGCAGGTAATTTCAGCTCTTTGAAGGTAGGTTTGTGCTAAGGACCTGGATTTTATGTTGAAGTGGCTGACGCTAATATTATTTGGGGGATAAGGGGTAGCCTTTGGCAGCAGACAGCTGACAGTTCTATCATCTTCAGCCAGCGTAGGAAGATTTTCCAGAGCTTGTCTGTTAGCACCTTGAATAAGTCCCCAACTTAAATCCACCTTGATTGAGAAAAGGGCAAAAGAGATTATGTATGCACACAGGCATATAAAAACATATTTAATTGTCTGTTCAGGTATCCAAATAACACTGTGAACAGAGGCTCGGTGTTTTGCTCTAAGTGAGGCAGGAGCACTTGGCACAGGCCTGGATGCTGAACTTGGATCTCCTGGGTCCCAGCCCACCGTTTCAATCACAAGACTATTAGTCTTTCCGAGTATGGATTTGTCTATCCCCTATGTCTTTTCCATCATCTCTAAACTTGAGTGACTCCTATGACTAATGTGATTGTAAGTCATAAAACATTAAGTTATGACACAATCAAATCAAAGCCAAGAAATTCATAGTTAGGGTGTAGGCTACATTCTTAACTCAAAACCAGAAAAGCAGCATTACAGGGTAAACAAAAGGATGAAGTGTCAGCCCTCATTTTTCATTTTTGGGCTCTTATCAGTTTGTATCAATTTAAGCCTTTTTTAAATATGTAATTTCTTTGACTTATTTTTTTCCCTCTAGGAACTGAAAATTATTCTGCTTTGAGGTCTGGAACCTGCCATACAATAAACACTACTTAATTGGGACATGCTTAATAGGGATGGCCACTTTAATGGGACATCTCCTAGGGAACCTATTTATGCTAATGAGACTGAATGACAATGACTGTTTCTTAAGTGGGGCAACAAAAGGAAAAAAACCTCCACTTAACAGGGATGCGCTCAGCTGTTACTAGTTTAAGTGTTTAATCAGGTGTTAAATAGGTCTAAAATTCGGAGCTTCCATCTTTTAATTCAAAAATGGGAAATTACAATTTACCTCATGATGAAATGTGGTGTTGGTATTTATACAGTGGCATTTAGTACAAGGGAAGGGCTGTTTTCAAGGAAGCCAGACACAGAGGTTCTCTTCTCCAAGCATGGAACTACCTGTAGATTAGATTTGTTCAGAATCATTGCAAGAGCTAGAAATAAAACCCATCCACCCTAATTCTCAGTCCTATATTTTATCCTCTCCCCTCAACTCTTCCCACTTCGCTATTAGGACAGTAACAAAGAAGCAATAAAATACAAATAGGAAAGCTTTTTAAATCCAAGCGATCCTTTCTCAGAGTCTCTAAAACCCCTAAGAAAAGATGCCTGAAGACTTCCAGGAGCTGCCAGAAGCTGTTAAGCCATTTAGAAGGTTATTCTCCTCCAGAAGATCTTTTGTGTTCTGTGGTTTCCTCTGAAAATATGTATGCTTGTCTGAGGGATGAACAGGAGACCACGTTAAGAAGTTGTGTTAAACACAAAAATCCCGTCTTAGATGACAGCTATATAAATGTGGGGACTCTCCCAGGCAAACCAAGACATCTGATTATGCCATTGTATACTGTTTGGCAAAGGAGAGAGTGAAGGAAAGTGATAGACATGAGGGGCAGATGGAGTTTGCCTAATGTGTCTGTTCTTTTCTTCGCTGCCTTTTCAATTTAAGAATGTAGCAAAATAGCAGCTGCTCATAATTTCATGAATCAAGAAGTATGTAAATTTCAGCTACAAAATTTGTTGCATAGTTAAGACACACAAAGAAGGAAAAAAAGAAAAAAAGATCTTGCTTGCATCTACAACTTTCTTAATCTTGCATGCAAATTTAGCTTTTCAGGCCTGGTTCTCCTCTTGTTTCGGTGCAAATCAAGAGCAGTTCAGTCAATTTTGTCATTGTGGTGTAGGGCAAATGCTGTGGGGTTATCCTGCGTTAAGGGTTCAGCTCATCTCTACTCATTGCCTCAATGCTTCAATGGAAGGTGAGCCTAGCGTGAAAGGGTCCTTTCATACCCCCTGAGCCACAGAGGGGCTTTATGCCCTACCTCTACTCCTAGGCTGCAGCTGGAGGTGAGGAGGAAAGGCTCCGTGATGGGAACTTCATGAACAGGAAAGCCGTAGTGGTGAACAGCTACCTGAGGATGGTGACAACCGCTTCACATTGAAATGGAAATCGCACTCCTCGCATTTCAATCCCTAGCCATCTCTGAATTAAAAGATGGAAAAGTGACTTGAAATGTATCATCCAAATGCATGAAACACTGCTCAGAAAGAGCTGGGGATCTGGGCCTCCATACACTATACAGCTGGTTCTAGTTTTCAGACAAGATTTACTAAACACATGTAAACCGTGCATATCTGTTTGAATACTTTTTGTGCAAATAACTTCCTCTGTGGTCAAGCTGTTCCTTTCAGATCCAGGCTACAGATTTGTGCTTTATGCTCACCACTTTTTTACCCTTGGATTTCCACCAGTATCAGTTCACACTCAGAGTATGAAACTGTGAAGAAGGGAGCTGAGTTTGGCAGCAAGAGTCGGGAGAATTTACAATGCAAAACACTGAGCAAACTCATGATAAAGGGCAGAAATCATCCCTGGCGTAGCTCCATCCAAGTCAGTGGGCCAGATCCTGAGCAGCTATAAACAGACACAATACTACATATTTCACAGGAGCTGCCACCGCTTGTATCATTTGGCCCAACAGCCTCCTACACAAAGGCAACGTTTTACTGATTCTGGTGGGATTTCTCCTGATTTATACCCCAGAGTGAGCAAGCAGAGCATTGGTCTGTCTTCACCAATTAAAACTGCCCCACAATTATATCTGCTGAGTGTCATGAGTTCAAACTTTAAACACAAAGCAACAGCTGAAGCTGAATATAAAGGAGCAGGAGGGCAGAGTTTTATGATCAATGTTTTATTCGAATCATATAAAAAAGAAAAGCATTTCACATATTTCACGGAGGCATTTTATGTGCATATTTAATATGAATCCTTTTCTTGTTAAACTCTTACATGATCTATGTACTTCAGTATATAAAACACGGTATAGGACAACTATGAACAAGTTTATTAAAACAGCTTAGGTTCCTGTTGACATCACCAACCACACAAGTGCTTGCTCAGGGTTGGTGTGATCTTATCAGTCTCTCCTTATATTTCAGGTTACCTACTTGTTCGTTTTCCCAATATATCTTTCATTGTTACAAGAATTCAACTCATGGGCAGATCTCTAAGATAAATCTGCTTGTCTGTTTTGGGAATATGGCTCTAGTTCTAATTTTGCAGACTTCGTTCAGGCAATACTCCCTTTGACTTCAGGGATTTTTGCCTGAGTAATCCTTTCAGAATTGGACTCTCCATGATTTTCATTTACTTAACAACTTGGCATTACATCTGTAAAATATTAGCCCAGTAATGTGAAATATCAAATTAGATTTATGCATTAATCTAATCTATATATGAAGCCTGATAGTCAGTTCTCTTACACTGCATTATTGCAATTCCAGGCATTCTGTGTCACTTCAGATTTATACTGATGATGTAAGAGAAATAAAAAGTGGGATTTATAGATCAAATTTGGTAACCCACGTATCATGGAATCACAGAATATCCTGAGTTGGAAGGGATCCACAAAGATCATCGAGTCCCACTCCTGGCTCCCCACAGGACTACCTAAAAATTAAACCATATGTCTGAGAAAGTCCAAAATTTAAAATAAATTCCCATTTTCAGGGAATCCAGGTAAACGTTTCTCTATCAATCACAAGTGAAGGAGTGCACACAAAAAATTAGAAGAAATCAACAAAGCAGTAAGTTATTTAAAAGGAATAAAAGGTCAAAATAAATATCTGAACTGCAATGCACTCCCTAAAAATCCTTGGAAAAGACAAATAAGCAATTATTTCTTTTCTGTGTGACAGTAGCAGTCTGAAAAGTAAAAAAATTACTTTTTCATACATGTTCATAAACTGCATTTATAAACACTTCACATAATGAAATTATATTTGTTTCCTTCAGGTTGGCTGCCCTTGAACATTCTTCTCCTTGCAGTTTTTAATTTTTTTAATATAATTCTTCCGTGAAGACAGGTCTTATGCATATGGCCCTGGATCAGCAGCCAACCCCACACAGCAGGGCATTTAAGAACATGTTAAACTCCAGTTTTGTATGTGCTTTGGTACTATTAAAAACTGGGTACTTGGAGACGACCCACCAATATGGTATTCTTACATCTTAAACCCATTTACCTCTTCTCTTTGTGAATGCTTTCAATTTGTTTTACTCTTTTTGGGCCAAATCCAGATTGTTATTTACAGAAGGAACGCAACAGGATTAATAGGCTATGGTCTGCACTAGTCTACACCCATGGAAATTCATTGTGATCCCATCAATTCCCATATAATTTCTTTGGATTTGTATCAGGTTAAAGCCCCAATCCAGGATAATGCCAAGCAGATGGAAACAAGGGCCAGGGTAGAAATGTGGAGAATCACGACCTGAGTAAGACTGGATCTGTTTATTCCAATGGAGAAGGTAATCTTTAAATATATTAAAAAAAAAAAAAGTGAGAGAATTTTAAGGATTTTTTTCCTATTTGGTAATTTATCACCACCCAAACACCAAATAGGAAGTGAAGCAATGCCAAGGGAAAAAAAAAATCAATTTATTTCCTACACATTACTAAAGAAACCCTAGACTGAAATGCAATCCTGAGCACTTTGGTTCACTTTCAAGTGTGCTGTTTACCCTTATGGATATTCACCTAAACGTGGCCTTCGTACAGTGTACCTGCACAGAGACTCGTGCTGAGCTGGGAATCGTGTTGTGCTTTCCATTCGTTTGGCTCTTTGAGACCTGGCTGAGTGCCGCACAAAAATAGGGCAGCCCACAGGTTATCCACGCTAAAATGCTTCCTGTGGAACGCTGCGTCAATTTGTGCCAGCGTATGGCAGCTGCAGTGAACTTGTGGCTTCCTCGAAGGGTGTCTATTTTCTCCCTTTCTGCATTAATCCAGAATTACTGTTTCTCCTACCCTAGCATTCAGATCCAACAACCCCAAACACAGTTGTGTTTGCAGAAAATCACAGTTGTGCCAAGCAAGTCACAGTTGTGTTTCTAAGAAAAGACGTGCTTCCCAAAATGAAATATCACACGCGTTTTTTGAAGAAAAACCACCTCGAACATCCTCAACATCCCGCGTTACGATAAAGGCAGCTCCCCAGCAGGCGCCGCAGCCCTTGCAGTGTGCAAGGATGTGTTTTACACCGGCGCAGGAGGCGGACAAGTCTGTCTGTGTCGGTATCTCCCCATCTCCGCACACACCTGTCTCTCCGTCCCCGTACACCCGTCTGCCTCTCGTCTCCCGTCCCTGCGTGTTGCAACAGGGCCCAGGCACGGATGCCTCTCCCCTTGGCACCCGCGCACTGGAGCCAGCCGCGCCGACATGGGGCTGAGCTGGCACCTGCAGGGGACCCGGCACGAGGGGTGTGACCACCTGGGACACCCCCGGTGGCGTGGGGACAGCCCAGGACGCGGGGATCACGGAGCCCGGCTGGTGAAGGGGAGCAGAGCGATCTTCCCGTCTTCCCTCCCCAGCGAGGGGGAGCTGCCACACCAAGCCTGGGTGACTGGAAAGTGAAAGAAGAAGCTTTTCTCTCTTTTCCTTTCCAAGATAGCATCAGCTTTACACTCACCTGCTTTACGGGCCTTATCTGGAAGGGAATGAAAGGGAAGCCGGTAGGTGAGGGAGCACCCTCCGAGCTGGCTGACGTGCACGCTTCCCTCCATCTCCTTCCTGCAATCCTGGACCTGTGAGGTGCAAGCACCTCACAGTCACCACAAGATTTTTATCTCCTGGTGACCACAAGCATTTTACAGAAACTGAGTGACGATTCGGTGAATTGTTTCATGTCACGAAGAGACCTGTGACAGCAGCTGAACACAGCTCCCAGCCCCAGTACAGCCACTAAGGCTGCTCTCCTGCCACGGGGGAGCGGCACAAAGCAGGCGGAATACAATCAGCCCAGCTGAGGTTCAGAAAACAGAAAGGAATTTAAACTGATCATGCTGTTTTTGGCTTTTTATTCTTAGGTAATATGTGAAATATTATGACCTGAAGGTTCTGCAGAAACTGGAAGAAACGTCCGGTGGGGGCAGAGGATTCCTGACCGAGCAGGAGGGACCTGGAAGGGCAAGAGCCCAAAGTGAGGAAGGGGCTGTACAGAGTGGGTGAGGAAATTCATGATAGGGATAGCAAGACTTAAATACTGCTGAAAAAAGATGTTCAAAAACTAACAGAAACCAGTAAGAGGTAAAGAATAAGTGAAAGGTTCCAAGTGAGAAAAAAAGGTGGGAATTTTCCCTAGGACCATAACCTACGAAGTTATCTCCCAACCCTTGAAGGACAGAGGCGATAAATGCCCAGGTGAACAGAGCAGCCTAAGGCAGAGGATGGTGCCAGAGGGAGCACGAGCCCTGCCCAGCCACAACGGGCACCTGTGGGCTCACCGCGCCTCCCATCCAGCACAACGCTGCCTCTGGTATCAGCCTGCGCACAGGATGAGGCAGTCAGGCGAGGGCAATGCTGACAAATTGATGCTGGTATGAGCCATTCACTTACGTAGGTTCAGTATGAAACTGTTATTCCCTGCCAGCTTCAGGGAGGGGATAACCTGATGGGTCCTCTTCTTCTCTAATTCTCTTGATTGCCTACGGGTGATGTTATTGGTTACGTTGGCCAAAACATGAATATGCATCTGGATAGAATATACCATGAGAAAAGCAGTTATTTAACAGAACTGGTGCAAACATAGCCAGCCTGGAAAGACTGACTCAACTCACTAGGCAGACTGATGTATTTGTTCTTTTGGGGTCTTCAATAACTCCTTCTGTGCGTGGCAGAGAATACCACTACAATGCCACCACACGCTTTTGTTGGTGTGGGTTAATCCACAAATCCTCAAAGAAGATCTGTTGTGGGTTATGCTGGATACTTATGAATGTCTTCAGAGCTAAAGAGCAAGTAACCACGCTGCCCAAATTTACTTTGCTTTCAATTGTGGCTGTTTTCCCTGCCCTCTGTAAGAATTGCTTTCTTCTCTTCCATCTACCAGTGGGCATCTGTGACTAGGTACTACTCATAGGATGTCATGCTTAGATCATGTTTGCCACAGCGTACGTGATTTGTGCCGACATTTCCAGGAAGTACCAAAGAAGGTGGGAACCACCATGCCACTTCAGAACATGGGTCTGACCAGCTCAGTCTCCTGTCTCTGCCGCTGACTGCAGGTGGACACTGAGGTAAGGGCAGGCAGGTGGCTGTGGGGCTTCTCCCCAGCTCCCAGCCGCTTGGCAGCCCGGGGAGTTCCCCACGCCGATAAACATCACTGTGTCCACACTGTTGTGTTCACATTGCTTGTCAATTTTTCTGCAATTTATGTGCTGCAAACCCCCTGGCTACTACGACAGATATAAATCAGTGTGGAACCAGAGTTACTAACAATGATTGGGGAAAAAAATCTGTGGTGTTAAAGACCTATGAGTTTTGATCTTAATGTGGGCTAAATCTCCCAGCATCATAAATTACCTGTCTGCTTGTCTGTCTCTATTCCTTGTCATGCCTTGGACTGAAGGATTTTGGTATGAGGTCCTCCTTTTCACAGGGAACAGACACGTAGAGTCAGGCAGCTGGGGACAAGAAGCAGCTGAAGAAAATGCAAAGATGAGAGCCAGGAAACTGAAGAGGGAATGGGCTGGAGAAGGAGCGGGAAGGGGTACAGAAAAGGCTCTAGAGGAACTCTGTGATAGGAACTGACATTTGGGAGTTAGTTAAAGTGAAAAAGATGCAAAGAACACAACAGAATCAATGGAGAAGAGACTCACAGTTACAGCCCTGCTGAGCAGTTCGCAGTTCTCAGAGTCCTGGGCAAGGAAATAAGTTAGATTCACTAAGGCAAACAGAAGCCCAAGTCCAGTGATCAGGACTGGACTCATGGTCCAAAATGTCTTAATGAATGCAGACTGCTGCCCAGAGGAGCGGCTGTGACAATGAATTGTTTCTGACAAGTTTGGGGTCCTTGGAATAAAGGTCCCATTTCCTCAATATTCTGGACAACGACACGTGAAGCATAACGAGACCGATTGCCATTGATGGCCCAATGAAAGTGGTAGAGCAACTGTGTTAATTAAACATCTGTATTAGTGACATTTTCTGACATGGTGACATTAATGGGAAACGAATTTTAATTAAGTATTTGTCTGATTCCTAAAATGGTGCCTGTGTGTCTATACCTGGAAGAAAATAAAAAAGAAATCTGTACAACATTCTTTCAAACACTTTGGACGTAGCAAGCATGACTGAAGCACTGTTAGTAATTGCCATCATTTTAGATTTAAACTTCAAATACACTGTACTTACTTTTTCAGTACTCTATTAGTGCATGTTGAAAGAAGTTAGCATTTACACAGATCAAATCTAACCTTAAGAAAGCCTTCCTCAGATGAACACACGGGACTGATTTCTGAAAAACGTAATAATCCAAGAAAACTTTATTCTAACCGGCCTCTTGCCAGGGTGCACCAAATTTTCCAGGATCCTTCTTCCGTCTGACACAGGTACGATTCGGCAGAAACACGAAGCAAATTACCTCTTGCTCCGAGGAGCTCTGTACCCTGCAGGATCTTTGCAGAATCCAGCCCGAAGAAATACAGCACTTTCAGAACACGGAGCTGTCAAGCAAGATTTCCTCGGGCTTGTTGCCACACAAAATGGCAAATAAGGGACCTGATCCTGCACTGAAGGCAACGGGAAGTATAGGTGCTCAGCATTTGTCTGCTGGCAGAGCTAAGGTTTCTTAGTACTTCCTAAAATCAGCCGTGCTGTTTATTCCTATTGAAAATTATACAGCTAAAAAGCTTTGGTATCTAGCCACAGAGCTTTTATTTCAAATTGGCAATAATGTGACAAGATGTAACTCCTGCAAAAAGACTACAATAATGTTAAAAATATCATAAAATATTATTTATATCAGGATACATTTGCTACCCCATATGACAATCATTCATATTTCTTGACAGATATAAACCTCTGCTTAACACATTAGTATCATAAATATTACCAGATATAACACTGTAATTTAATACCTACCAAATGTATTTTAAAATATTACTCAATTTAAAACTTTGGATTTTAACCAGATGTGTTTCCAGAAAATGATTCAGGTCAGATGCTTTTTTCTTTTTCTGTGCGTGTGCGTTCAAAGTGGAACATTACTATGTGATTTATTGTACTATGACTGTATGCCCCAAACCTAAAACAGCACCACGATACTTCATCCTTGAGGCTTACACACCTGCAGTCCAAACTAACAAGAGAAAACATCTACATGGCACGGCAGGAGTCTTTGAAATGTCTCTTTGCAGTTGCCTGGACACAGAACAGACTGGTAGAGCAGGGAGGCAGCGGAGAAAGGGTGAAGACAGGAACTCCAGCCTCTTTCATCTAGAAAGGGGGGACCATGGAGAGATTAGAGGAGAGGATTTTGATTAGATCACTGGAATGTGAAATGATGCTTCCCAGGATTAAAATCCTATTTTAGAGCTACCAAACCGGTTACGTTGTTAGTCAGAATCTGGAGGCTCGCAGGGCTCCATCCCTGCAGACGCCCGCCGCGCCCGACACCCTCTCTCTGCCTGCAGCAGGGGGGCCCCGGCCGAGCCCCCCGGCCTCCCCCCGGCCTCCCATTCGGCAGCCCCCACTGCCAGCCCTGGACACGCTTTCTGGAGGGCGAGGGGCTTCATTCCCCTACCAGCCCCGTGACGGCCGCACGTGCTGCGAGCCCGCAGCGTGCCCGGCCCAGCTGGGCAGGCAGAGGCCCGGCGTTCTCGTACCCTAGTGCCATTAGTTTTATTCCCGGTACGGCCAACCAAAAATGCGAAGGTCTACAGTTGTCGGGTTGATCCTTAGGTGGGACTCGTTAACATAAAACCCGCCGTCGCAATTAGGAGCTTTGTGAGCAGCAGCCTCAGCAAAAAGTGGAAATGGAGGCTGAAGCGATGGTGCTCCTCCAAAGGAGGACGGCGGCAGATTGGGAAATAGTCTGCAGCAGCCGCTCCGCCGCTGTCGGTGCCGTAACTTCTCCAAAGACAGACAGAGCCATTTTCAAGTAGTCAGCCCGCCGACTTGAGCGAGCACTAAATTCACTTGATGATCAAATACTGTTTGACGAAAAATCCACCGTCGCTTACTTTCCCGGAGGAAGATCTATTTATTTGCCTTTCGCCGAGGCAGTGCGAGGCAGCGGCGGCGGCAGCGCTTGGGGAGCGCGATGCAGCGGGCTCAGTCCCGCGGGGCCACCCGCAAGGCACCGGGCACGCTGCGGGGCCACAGCGGGTGCGCGGGCTGCCCACCCAGAGCTTGTGGGGCCGAGCTGCGCCCCAAACCCACCCTACTCATCGGGGTGGGCGCAAGGGGGGGGGGAATAAACCGCGTTTATGGACACGTTATTGTTTAGAACAAAATAAGTTATTTCATCCTTGTGATCTCCGTTTCTATGGCTATGCCGCACGAAGCTATGAGCTGATTTTCCAACCCCGGTGTTAGCCGCCCCCTCCGAGCCGGCGGCCAGCTGCAGTGGCCCCATGGGCGCCTGCCCGCGCCTCCATGAACCCCGCTAACGACGGTGCGGCCGGTGGGGACGTGGGGGTCCCCCTGCTCCCCCCGCCGCCACCAACACACCGGGGATGGGGGCCAAGCTTGGAGGGGGAGGGCTGTGGGCAATGCCCCCCTCCCCAAATCCCCCCCAAATCCTAAATCCCAAATCCTAAATCCTAATTCTCCCCCAAATCCCAAATCACCCCCAAATCCCAACTCCCCCCGCAAAACCAAATACCTCCCCCCAAACCCAAATACCCCCCCCAAATCCCAAATACCCCCCCAGCCGTGCCCAAACCCCCCCCAAGCACGGGGATGGGGGGGGTGACACACACACACACACAGACACACACACACACAGACACACACACTGGGGGGGGGGCTCTCTATGATCGCACCGCCCCCCCCCCCTCCTCTTCCCCCCCCCCCCCCCCCCAGCGCACGGGGCTGACTCCGCGTTCCGGCCGCCGGCGGGCTCCAGGCCGGGATTTGGGCGCTCCCCGCCCGCCTCCCGCCCCCTGCCCCCCCCGCCCCTCCTCCTCCTCCCCCCTCCCTCCCTCTCTCCCTCCCTCCCTCCCTCCCTCCCTCCCCCTCCCTCCCGGCTCCCGAACTCCAGCCCCTCTCTCTCCCTCGATCAGCCGCTCACTCTGTCTCAATATGTCTCAAGATGGCGGCCAATGTGGGATCGATGTTTCAATATTGGAAGCGCTTTGATTTACAGCAGCTGCAGGTCAGGCTCCCCCGCTCGCCGCACCGGCCGGGCCGCGCCGCCGGACCCCCCCCGCCCCCCTTCCCTTCCCCTTCTCCGCCTTCCCTCGGGCCCGGCCTCCCCCCCTCCTTCCTCCTCCTCCTCCTCCTCCTCCTCTTCCTCCTCCTCCCGCAGCCGCCCGCAGGATCCCCCCGCTCCGCCCGGCCGCGCCGCTCCGCTCGCCCCCCCCCCCCCCCCGCCCCCGATCGGCGGCCCCATCGGAAATCGATCCCCTTTGTTCAATTCATCGATCAGCCCAAGATGGCGCCGGAGCCGGCGCTACCGGGGCCGCCGCCGCCGCTCCAGCCCGCTTCGTCCCGGGCTGCCCTCTGCCCGCTTCCCGTGCGCGTCCCCCCCCCGCCGGTACCCCGGGGCCGCCGCTCTGCGGGGCTCCGCTCGGCCCTTCCCCGCCCCGGCTCCCCGCCGCCTCCCTCAGCCCCGGGGGGCGGCCGGGGGAAAGTTTCCCGAGTGCCGGGACTTTGTGTGGGGTGTGCGGGCGGGGGGGGCGCGGGGAGCCGGCCGGGCTCGGCGGTGCAGGCGCGGAGCGGCGGGGGCTGGGGGCGCTGTGGTGCCGGCCCAGGGGTGCCGGTGCCCCCCCCGGTGCTAAACCCTCCAGTGCTTCCCCCCTCGGTCCTCACCCCCGCGGTGTAACCCTTCGCCCGGTACTGCCCCCCCCCTCCCCGGTGTCACTCCCTGAGTGCTTCATCCCTCCCCGGTGCTCCCCCCTCGGTGCTTGTCACCCCCCCGGTTTCACCCCCCTCGCGGTGCTCCCTCCCTGTAGTCACCACCCCCCGGTCCGCACCCCCCCGGTGTAACCCCCCCGGTGCTCTCCCCCCTCAGCCGCCGCCGGGCAGGGGGCTCCGGCCGGCCCCGGGGGGGCAGTGGGGAGCTGAGGGAAGGGAAAGAAGAGAGGGACGGGGGGATCCGGGCTGTTTTTTGGGGGTCACAGGGCTGGGGCAGCGCGCCCCGAGGGGCTGGGGGCGGCCCGGTGAGGCGGGGGGGGGGGGTGGGCAGCGTGACGGGAGGCGGGGGCCGCGCTCTGACGGGAGAGCGGGGGGCGCCCGGCCGGGGGGGGCTCAGGCGGCCGCTTCCGTGCCCCTGTGAGGGGACGAGGCCGGGCGGTGCGGTTTGGGAGCCCCCCCCCGGGCCCGGCCCGAGTGGCATCACGGTGCCTCGGGGCCGGGGGGCAGCGGGGCCGGGCCCCCCCGAGCCTCCCCGGGCAGCGCGGAGCCGCCTGGGGTCGGTGCCGGCCCCGGTCCCTGCCGGCTCTCAGGTGCATCGGGAGGTGGGGTGAGGCGCTGCCTTTCCCTCTCCGTCTGCCCTTTTTTTTTTTTTTTTTAGCTGCTTTCGTGTTTTATTGTTTCTTTTAAAGGCTTTGGATTAAGGTAGACTTGGCTGAACTTTCCTCACTTGAAAGGATTCTTAATAGCGACCCAGAATACCTACAGGAATACAGAAAATGAGGTCCAGATGTAGAATTGTATAAAATAAAATGGATTAAATTAAGATGTATTTAAACAAGGTCTGACATCTTTAATTGTGGACTTTTGCCTCTGTGTATGCGTGGTTGTACTTGCTTAGCATAGAAAAATAAACACTCGGAACGTCACTGCTGCGGCGTTACATTTAACGGCGGGGAACTCTGAATATTTCCTATAAAATAAAGCCCTCAGAAATGCTTATTGATTAAAATATATTACGCTAAAGTATCTATCATGTAAATTAAATTCTAAAATGTAATGAACGCGGCCAAATGGCATTTTGATAGATTGTTCCATTCTGTTTTTAGTTTGAAAAAAAAAACCCCTCACTTTTATTATAATTTAATTTCTGTGCATACTGTAAAACCTGTTGTGGAGTATCGCTCCACAAACCTTAATCTTATTTTTACAGGCTCGATGTGACAGGCTGACTCGAGCAGCTTGTAGGCTCTCCTTTGAAGCACGCCTGTAGTGCCAGCTCTGAGCTGTCTGAGCAGTGTTCGTTACCTGGTCCCGAGGACTCGTGATTATTTGTACGGGTTGCGGATTGGGGCTGCTCACCTCGTGGCGGATTCACCAGGCCGTCCGTACCCAACAAACTTTGTGCTCAGCCTGCCCGCGGAGAGTCCTGGAGTGACCAGAGAGGGAGAGAGGACCTTTCATCCCTAGGCAGAGTAGTTAATTTGTTTCAAATTCGCTTTTTATTTTTTTTTACCCACCCATCTGCATGAAGAGGTAGTGTAATATTTACTCCCACTTGCAGATGAAGCAATATGCTATTAAATCTATCGTTACCGAGTGTGAAGCTCAGTCTTACAGAGCTGTTTGTTCCCCCCATTCATTTATAGTCATGTCTTTTGAGTGTGGAATTACAGACAGTAAAAATTTCCCTTTTCCGTACTTTCTTTACTCTATTCCAGGGCAGAAACGCGAAGGACTTGTGCTTAGCGTAGTTCCTGCCAAGTCCAGCTCTCCCAGCTGTGGGCTCGGTGGCTTCAAAGCCGTCGTTTTGCTGCGCAAGAAAGTTGTGAGGAGCTGAGGATGAGGCTGTGCCCGTGTTCCTGGCAGCGGCGCGACGTGCGTGCTGCCTGCTCACAACTTCCTCTTCTGCCTTCTGTTAGAGGGCATTTAACTGTTGATGAGCTTCGACCTGCCTTGTAATATTAAGCAGCAGGTTTCTCGGGATTGTGTCAATATTAATTAAAAACGGAGCCAAGACCACTGTAGGGTCTGACTCTTTTAATTATTTATTTCCGTTCACTAAATAACCTCTTGTTTGTAGGAGGAGAGATTTCAGGAGTTGGAGGCAGGGTTAAATAATTCAGAACTCGGATTAAAGAACAAAAAGGTCTGTTCACAAACGGAATATGACGCGCAGAAATGGCGGTTTCCTAAAAGTACCAAACACGGCTCTTCACTTGAGACTGTACCTCAAACGCATGCATGCAGACTTTTATTTTACAGCGAAGGTTAGTTGCATTTCCTAAAGAAGTGATGAAATTGGCATGGCATCATTTCTGCGTGAGTCTGCTGCCGAAGGTGGATCCGTGTTTGATAACTCATGGCGAAGGAGTTGTAGAGAAGACAGACCCTCGCAGACGGTGAATGCTGTGGCCGTAAATGCGAGTTAAAGCACTGGGGCAGTGCTGGTGCCCTCGAGATAGAAGCACGTCTCCTCTTGGGAGATGTCGTGCTATCCCAGTCGGCTGGACCTGCGGCAGAGTGAAGCTTGTTACCTGCTGCTGGCCAGGTCCTCGCTCACGGCTCTCGTTTTTGGTGTCTCTTGCCATCACCTCCCCCGTAAAAACACCCCTCTGCCGGCGAGCAGGAAAACGAGCCTGTGGGTGCTGCATGCCGTCCTGTTCCAGGTTCTGGTCGGTGTTTCTGAGCGTGCGTGTGTGCCTCTGTGTGCCCATATCGGCAGACGCAGGCGGCCCAGCCGTACCTCTCCGACCAGCGGTACTGCTCGAGTAAGCCTAGCTTGCCTCTCAGATCTAAGCTGTGTCTGCAGGATGAATGGAAAAAGTTAGTACTGCTCGAAAACCGAACGCGCTGCGTGTTGAAGCGTTCTGCAAATAAGTACGAGTCTCAAAATCTCAAAGCTTTTTAGGGCACGCATGCATGCTAGTGAAAAGTACAGCTTCTTCAGTTTCTTGCTGCTTTTGAGCAGAACGGCAGAACTTGTTACCATCAGGCTACAGAACTAAAATCTAACCCCAAGTCTTGCTTGTGTTTTTTTTTCCTTTGGTAAATCTCATCCCAGTATTGCATCATATATGATTAATATGAGGATAGAGTATTAGTTTTATGTCTGCTGTGACTAATTGTTTAAGGTAACCCATTGATCTTACTATACAATTACAAAATTTGTAACAAAATCTGGAAAAACTAAGTAGTAATGAGTAGCGTTTAAATACTGAAGCTATTGAATTATTTAATTAGAAACAGGTGGAGTTCTTGGCATCTTTTCCTTGGGCCTGATTGTACTGGAGCACGAGCCGATTTGCTGTAAGTGAAGAGTTGCCATGCTTCATCAGAAGTGGAATTAGCATCTTAGCATTAATTTTGTTTACCCATACAGAGCTCTGCAGAATTTGTATCTGTCCTAAAAGTAGTCAATTCTCGGTTATTTGTGACGGTAGCTAAACATGCAGTAAGAGGAGTCTTTAGCTGCTGAAAGTGCATTCCTGTTCCCCCACCCGATCAGATACGGGTGCTGAAAGCAACTTGGCAGTTCTGCGAGAAGGTGCAAGAGAGAGAACCCAGAGGGCTGCGGATACCTGAAAGACAGGACGCCGCTGCCAGTCGACTCTGCCAGCCCTTGTTTGCCTGAAATAGGCAAATTTGGCTTTTTGTGGCGGTCAGAGCAGCATCCCTGGGCACCCAGCATGCATGACGTACTAAGGGCCCACGCTGTACTTCTGGCTTGACAGTTTGGCCTCCCTAGGATTCTTGAATCTGTTCCTCAGAAGGAAATTTCTGAAAGCTTTGCTAGCCCTCTTTCTTGCTCCTCAGATGAAATAATGCCCATCTGAAGCATGGCAGAATCAGGGCAGTTTCAGTCAGACTGCTGGTATGCCAATTTTGTAGTTAATTGGATAATGTATCGAGAAATGCAGTAGTGGGGATTTGGAATATGGCAATGGTTAGGATGTTTTGGAAAGAGAGATTGTTCTGCTTGGCTCTGTGTGACAATACCAAACAAGTAATGGGCGAAACGTTTGTTAAAGAAAAAAATACGTGCAGTCTAAAATTCCAGTGAACAATTATTCTTTATTTGCGAGCTGATTTGTAATGCATGGATGTAGAGAAATGCACAGCCCCAAGTTTCAGTTTGATCACACTGAGGCTGCGAATGAAGGCGGTTTATCTATGGGAAGAGGAGATCCATACGTGCGTGTCTGCTGTTATTTCAGACACCCAGCAGGCAGGGCTCGTTGGCTTGGGGTGTGAGCGGGGTGGTGTGTTCCTGTCTTGGATATCCAGGTTTCTCTTGCCTGTGTTCTTTGCATTTTGCAGTTTGCTTATCTTTTTGCTTGGCTGTTTCCTGTGTACTTCATGGGCAAGGTGGTGAAAATGTGATGTTTTCTGGAGCCAGAATGTGGTGATGATATTCCTACACTGCATGCCTGAAGGAGTGGGGACGAAGATGTGAAGCTGAGCAGGAGAAAGCTGAAAGGGGGTCGTTAGCAGAAGCCAAGAAGTCTGGGGGCAGACATTTGTACAAGAGTCCCCATGCACAGGCTTTCGGTGTAGGGTTGAATTTACCAGGAAAGATGAGAAAAATTAGGCCTCGTGATCAGGATAGCTGTGGTCCTTAAAGTGCTAAAGATGAGTCTTACTCAGGTTGTGGGATGTATGTTTGCAACTTGTTTTTGTTTCCTCTGCTCTGACAAGGCAAATACATCTGTCACTTCTGCTTTTCTTGTTAATTATACTGAAAAAATAGAGCATGTTGCAGTGCTCGGGTTATGAAATAGGTGGAAATCCAAACAGAAAACTGAACGTTAGCAGAGTTAAGTTCTTAAAAAAATGAAATGCGGAGCCTACAGATGTTGGGTGTAGGTTGCTGGATGTAACAGTGGTCTCCCCTGTTGTCAAATAACACTTGGGTTTCTTGGAAAGCAGTAGGCAGCAAAGAATTTGTGCTAGACCCACAGCTCTTGCCTGGTGGCGCTTACGTTGCAGCTCTCGCAAGAGCTCTGCAGCAGTTCAGGCTGCGTTTCTGTGGCTTAGCAGCGTTGGCTGTTTGAGCATGAGTAACTGCGCTGCTGGGTGGGAAGCGTCGAGGCCGGGGGGTGACCCGGTGGCTCCGTGCGGGAGAGCCGCAGCAGACGGAGTCTGAGGCCGGAGTCTTTCAGACGGATGCTGTCTGATGGCTGCTCGCCTTGCTGGCGGCTCGCTCGCTTCCCTGCCTTGCAGTAATTTAGTGCCTTTGTCTGCAGTTGGGGTAATAAGGAAGTCTCTTGCCAGGGCCTGAGGTGTGCTTCTATGGTCGGGTGGAGGGCGCAGAGCTGGGGTGATCAGCTCTGTGGATCATAGGGGGGCTACTCTGGGGAGGTGGAGGTAGAGGCAGCCCTGCCTGGGGAAGCTGGAAGCAGATGCACAGAGATCTAGGAGCTGCCTTCCTTCGAGGCTTTACGTTCCCACGTGTCTGTGCCCTGGCCGTGAGCTTTTTAAGGCCTGTGCGGATGTAAGCTGGGACTGTCTCCAGTGTGTGAGCTTGTGCCTCAGTGCTGAGCGGGCCCTGTTGTACCTTCGGTTTGTGAAATGCGCCTTAAGGAATCTGCAAGCACCTGGAAGTGCTGCTGCGAGGTTTCTGTGAAGAACATGAAAGTTTAGGCAAAAGCATTGATAAACGAGATCTTACGTTTGGAGATCTTGTGTCTGGCTACTGGTCAGCTGAGCCTGGAGCCACACGAGCATGCGGGTGAGACCAGACCGTGGTCTGATTCCTGCTAAAATTGTAAAGCAGTGCTTGAACTATGGAGATGGGGGGGTCCTGCGCTGTGGATCACGGCAGAATTCCTTCCGTGTGTTTTTTTTATGTGTACAGGGAATCCAGATCCCCTCTGCTGCTTTTTGGTTAGTGGTGGCTTCGGTCTGTGGCTCTCCTGTGACGAGCTGAGGTCTGTGACACTGCAGGGACACAGAAACAGAAACGAGTGGGGTGGGGGAAAGGACGCTGCTCACAGAGGGAAGTGGTGAAGGGAGGAAGGAGTTAAGGAGCAAGCCTAAGCCTAGGGCTTGGAAAAGAAACTTTCCTTACAGCACAGCTGGGAGGAGAGGGAGCGTGTTTCAGAACGTGCACAGGTCTGGGGTGGTGCGGCTGGGGAGCACGGAGGGTCTCCCAGCAAGTGCCTGGCTGCCGTGTTGCAGCCAAACCCGGCTCACCTGCGCTCGCCCGTGTTACAAAAGGATAGCCTGGGGTTTACCACCGTGCCGTGCTTGTGGGAACACCCTGGGAAGATCTGCGCCGGAGATACCAGGGCGGTGGTACAGCGCCGGAGCACGCCGACAGATTTTAGTGCTGTCCTGTAACAAATAGGGCTTATGTTCCTGGTAGAGCTAAGCAGTTCCTTAACCACTGAATGGTATTTTTCAGGTATTGTGAGTAACAAAAGTGTTGTCATTGTTCTTACTTCACAAAATTTGAAAGGTGATTTAATAGCTGTTGACTTGCGAGTCTTCGTTTCTAGAAAACAAACAAACAAACCTCCAGATGTATCTCAGGCACAAGAAGATGATTTGTTTTGCATGAGAATGTCCTGGCTTATTTCTCTAGAAACTGAACTGCAGAGCTGAAGTGTAGCGCTGCGGGTGGTGATGTGCAGTGGAAGTTTGGTTACGTCGTGCTCCTGGGTGCTGGAGGCTGCGGGGTGCTGTCGGTCTCTTATTTTAGGGAAAACAAAGGGCTTCCCTTACCAGAGTGGTAACCTTAAGCTGGTGTGTGTCAGTTCATCAGAAGTCTATACACTGTGAGTATGTCGGGGAGCAATGCCCGGGGGCTGATACTGGCTCGTAGTAGGTGAGTGGCCGATAGCAGGTGGCGGTGGTCTGCTGTAAGCTGGGGGTCCCAGCCCTGCTGGTGGCTCGTGGTGCCTGTGCTGTGCTCTGCGATGCGGTTCTCCACCTGGAGAACATGAAGCGTGCAGAGATGGAGGGCTGTCAGCCAGCGCGTGTGGTTCTTCATGGCTTCTGCCAAATTCTGTGCTCAGCATAAAGAAGAGTCACTGGTGCATCTTTCTGCACCTCTGTTTGATTTCTGTTTAAAGAGATGAAACAGAGGACGTACTGCTGTTGGTTTGTGGAGGTTTTTCAGGCTTGTTGCTGGAAGCAATGTCTATAGGAACGAGTGTGGAAGAGGAACTGAGTTGTCAGACGTCCTAAAAGGTCGTTGTTGGTGATTGGTACCAAACCTCTGGGAAAAAACCTTTCCTGCAAAGGGTTATGGAGGTGCAACTCGGAGTTACTCGTACGTACATGCATTCTACCTCACAACACACCAGCAGGTGCTTTGGGTTAGTGTTTGAAGGCAAGACACGCAACTTAGCAACTTTCCCTTCAGATTCTCTGCTCGTTAAAGGCTGCTTAAAATTTACATTATAGGCACCCAGTGGTAGAGATGTCAAATTTAATGCTCAGCAGCCCATGGTTGCATCACTTAGAAGTGAGGTCCTGAGCTTCAGCTGGAGGCAGCGCCGCTCTCGGGTGACCCCAGACCCCTGCCAGCGGGGTCGGGGGGGCGATGCAGTGGTGGGGGCTATTGAAGCCCTTCTGCTAAGGGCTAGGGGTTGTGATTTAATGTCTACGTGTGCCATCAGAAGTACTGATCACCAACTCAGCCCGCATGCCTTCACTTCCCGAGGAGCTGCTGGGCTGGAGGGGCGCGGTGCTGGGTTGCCGAGCCCCTGAGCACCGCTCTGGGTCGCACTCGAACTTTGCAAAGGTGAATAAGCTTTACCCCTATTTAGCACATCACCAAGGCCCTGACCCAGTAAGCATTATCGCATGTGCTTAATTTTTAACACATGCGTAGTCGGAGTCTTCTGAGGTCGTCTGGGAAGGAGTGGCCTTTGCTGCCACGGCCGGTGGCTGAGTTGTGAGCGGAGGAACCTCTCCAGCCTCTCCCCACGGTCTGCTGCAGTGTCCGGGGTCTTCTCTGTCTCTTCCTTTATCTCAGGTTTCTAATCAGCTTGAATCTGTTTCTTGTTTGGTTCGTTGATGTCAAATATAAATGTCGTCGGAATAGCTCAATAAAATTTATACTTGTGCTTTGTCTGTAATTATTTTTCATTTTATTTTTATTGGGCATTTACAGGTTTTATTGCATATGCATGTCAAAGTAAATTTATGTCATGTTATCACTTAAAGATGTTTGCTTCATTTTCAGACGTAAATAAAATGTACCCTTTGTCTGTGATCTGAAATATGATAATGTTAATTTTGTCAGCAAAATACATATCTATTTTTATGTTGCAACTTTTGTGTGCGCGTGTTAATATTGATAGTACTCAAATAACTTGGGTTTGGTATGTCTGGTATGAGCATAGTTGCTTTTCTAATACTAATTGTGGAGATGGGATAATATTAAACATTTAGTAACAAGGAGCCAGTAGTCTTGCAATTGATTTTCTAGGGGGAGACCTCTGTACAGAGCTGCTTGCACAATTGTAACCTTAGTTTCTTTTATGTGAGCACGAGAAGTGTTTGGTGTATTAAAAAAGAAGAAAGGGGTGGGGGGACCTGAGCACAGTGATTTGTCCCTCCCTTCCCTTCTGCCAGCTCTATCCTCTTCCAGGAGCTCTCGTTTTCTTTTGCTTATAGGTTTCTGCACGTTTCCTTTGGCCTGGAGTCTGGCTATCGAAATTCTTAGGATGCTGGAAAAGGGCAGCTTGCTAATATTGTGTCTTCAGCTCATCTGTCCATTGCTGGGCACAACACCCTGCTCGTTTTCTCGAGCAAACGTTCTTCAGGCTCGCAATTACCATGTGAACTCACAATTTCCATCATTTTTTTGTTATCAGAAGTGAGTCGATGCTTGCTGCTTTGCTGGGGTGACCCTGGGAGGCTTCCACACAATGAGAGGGGCAGGAGGGCTTGGTAAGGCAGATGATCGGAGAGCAGGATCACCCCGAGGATTTGGGCACTTGGTAATGAAGGAAGCTTTCCCCTGCGAGCCTGGATCCTGTGGGACTGCGGGTACTGCGCTTCTTAGAGCCTGCAGGTCTGGGCATCGTTCCCCTGGCTACTTCAGACCAGGGTTGAATCAAATGAAATCGTTTTACAACGCCACGCTCCCAATTCTGTGCATAAAACACATTTCCCTATTTTCTGTGCTTATGAGGAGGAGCTGTTTCAGGCTTTTCGTGTATGTTTGGGCAGAGCTTTGGTCAATCTCCTGCTTGGGAAGTTGTGTTGTAAAGCTGTGTTCTTCATGTAACTTCTGATACTCGTTTCTATCAGCCCTTGTAAGTCCTTTGTTGTGCTCCGTGCCATCAACTCTTGCAACTAGAACTGTTTTTTTGTTTTTTTCTTGGGTTGTTATGGTAAGCATAGCACAAACGATTAAAACTGCATAGACACTGTGCTGTGACCAGCTCATTTTAGATAATAAATTAAAATCCATTAGTATCTGAGATGTCCTGGCATATCCCGAGTACAGTTAGTTCTTTAATGTGCCACGTCTTACACCAAGCTAAGTAAAACTTGATTAATGTCACTATCTGGGATTTTCTGTCCTGTAAATAGGACTTGAAGTCTAAAATTGGAACTGTGAAAACCTACTTTAAATAGGATTAGAAGAAGAACTTAGTAGCTCAGGTTGTTTTCACAATCTTAGAAAGTGGTCGCCAAGGCCCCCGAGCTGCTGCACGTGCTGTCTCTGACATTCCCCTGAGTGCAGGGACTGAAAGGCTCCTCCGGTCCCTGCCTGGTGCTGGTGCTGTGCTCAGCGCAGCCTTCCCCTGGGGTGGGTTCACAGCTTCTGGTGCCTGCAGCACCCTGCCCAGAGCTAGGTGCTGGTGGGCGGCGTCGCCTTCTGCAGGCACCTGAGCAAATGTGGAAGCTCCTGGCACCAGGGAGTGAGGGCTGCACGCCTTGCTGCTCATTTTCCAGGTGAACTTGGGTTTGGTACAGGCAGATTACGTGGAAACTGGCAAGTTCGCAGGTGTGCCTGGTTTAAAAAAAGAAAAAAAAACTTTTTTAAGGCATTCACTGCTCTTTATCTTATTTGCTTCTAGATGTGTCACGGCAAAATGAAGTCATATATTGTAGTGCTTTTACGCCCTCTTCATTTGCTATAATAATTTTACCAACAAATTGTGAAGTTAATTTCAGCAGTAAGAAGTTTTCATTCTCTAGCGAGTTTTTAGATGGCTGACGGCTGGCAGCAGCCCCTTTGTACGGTTTCTTGATTGTCAGCTCTTCATTAGAAATTTACTTTCTAAATGCTGACTTAAGGCCTGACACTTTGTTTGTTTAACTGTCAGTTACACTACTTTGGAGACCTAATAAAAGCCTCTCAGATCTTTCTGTTGAATTAGGCCATCCTTTACCACCCTGGCGACTGAAGTAAAACAAGCGTAACGTTATCTTTCTGTATCTACCCGGTTTTTGCTGGATCCCATCTTCGGGTGCCCTCTGATACTTTATCCTCAACGCGACAGTAGTTCAGTTCTCCAGTAAAAGGTCACTGTGATGTTTTAATTGGATTTTTCAGCTGCGAGCAATATAAAAACACAGGTTTATTAATAGAGCGGCTTTGATCTCGAAAGATTCCCAAACATTTGCCGTGTTGCGCACGCAGGAATGGTTCGTGCTTTAGTTTCACTGCTCGGTCGGGGTGATCGGTTCCGCCGGGGAAGCTGGACGTCGCATCCCAGCTGGAGGGGCGAGGAGCACGTCCCTGTGAAACCGGGGAAAATCTTCGAAGGCAGAACTTCGTTTCCTGAACTGGAATTTCCCCAGGATACAGCATTGAACCGCTCTTCCATTGGAGGTGCCAAAAGATCTTTCCCAAATTGTTTTGGTTTTGTTTTCCATCTGAAATCTTTGAAAAAGGTCACGGGCAGTAGACAATTAGAGAAACGCTTAAGTGACCTTGTTAGCATATTTTTGTGGAATTATTGTGCTTTACAGTTATTGCTGCCTTACACAGATGGTTATTGCTGGTTTCCATCTGTTCGTTAAGCAAAAGTAAAGACAGAAAGCGGCATCTTTAACTGGGTTTTTAACCAGAACCTTTAGGTTTTACTTCTTCGACCTGTTGGGTACACAGCGCCGTGGTTTCAAGGAAAAGAGATCAAAGCGGGAGCACGTCTGCGCAACGTGGGTCACGATAGCAGCTTCCTGTGTTTCGGCACCCTTGTCTCGTGCGGCCCGCAGGTACGCAGCATGGCGTCGCCATGGCACGGGGCCAGGCCGAGGGCCAGGCCCTGGCCAGGCCTTACACTGGGCAGGGGGCTTCACGGCCACAGGACCCTTCTGTCACGTTGCTGCTTGCTTGTGGATAGCCTTGGTGTTCTCCCTGTAACTGACCCCAGTGGATTTTTCCCTGGTTTTGCTCAAATCTGCTCCCTCCAACTACTGCGATGGTTAAATCCTGTTGAAGTCTTGCTGGTGTTGGAGCTCCCTGCTGGCTCTGGTGCAGTAGGGCTGGCATCGGTTTTAGCATTTGTGGAGGTCTTCTGTCCCTGAGTTTCTGCAGAACTGTGGGAGAAGGAGCCCCAGAAATACAGAGAGGGATTTGGGTTTTCACCTGGTGAAGAAGATCAAAACAAAACGAAAAACTTAAAAGTCCCATTGTCCTGCTGCTGGCACTCGGGGTTTTCCTTCACCTGCCTGCTCCCTTTGGACTGGTGGATGATTTGGTCTCGCGAGGCTGTTCTCAGTCAGCAGAAATTTCAGGTGGGACAGAAAAGTCGGTCTGTCCCTGGTGGGAGAGCTGCTTCCAGCGGTGCTGAGCAGGGTACAGAACACTTACTGTACGTCTCATGTTCCTTTGCCAGTTGCTAGAGCAAATGTCCTCAGCAGTTTGTGCTATAAGATGTTAAGTAATTAGATCATTCAGATTCTAGTTAAACATAATTAGAGCCCTGTGTAAACTGAGTGAAGCTGACAGGTTTTATAGGTTGGTCATAGCAAAAATATCAGATGATATAGTTCAGCATTAATACAAAAAGATTTAAGCCTCCCTGCCCTCAAATAAAGAGGTGTTTAGTCTCCAGATTTAGTCCTTAATTAGAACTACAGTTTATGGAACTTACTAAAAATGTTTTCAGGATCTTGGAAGTCTCACTCAGAAGTACTCCTGAGCAGTGTTTGCCAGTTACGGTTTCCGTCCATGCTCCCGAATTTGAAACTGAAAACCTATGAAGCACTTGGTGGTGGGTGAAGTGAACAGGAAGGTAACAGAATTTCACCCCAGCTCTTCTTCTTCCTGTCACCTAACCCAGAGGGACAGTCGGCCGCGGTGGTGCGTGTGGATTTGTGAGGAGGCGTTGAGCGAGGAGTCCATCTGTCCCCTGCCTCGCTCATGCCCGGCTTGCCTTCTTGGGTCGTGAGCACTGCGACACGGTGCACGCACCCAGTATGGGGCCTCAGTGGACTTCACTCTCCACCAGCTGTCCCACTGCCACCTGGAGCTGTGGCCATCGTGTCCCTTTGGTGGCCGTTCAGCAGCAGAACTGGGGAGAATCCCTGTGTAATGTGACCACGAGTGCAGGTACCGGGCTGTAAGGGCAGCAAATGCAAGGCTGCGAGCACGGGGCGTGCGCGTTAGCTCTGCGCTCGTGGGTGATCTCAGGCATTTGATTATTGTTATTTTTTTACACCACTTTGAAGCTAATTCCTGGTTATTTCTCTCCCTCATTTTACAGATATGACACATTATTTTGTTGTTTGTTTGCTGGCAGGCGAAACATATTTTCTGAAGGAAAGTGTTAACAGATAGGCTGATAAAATGTCTGTCTTTTAAAAACTGTCTGAAGACAAATTGAGTTTTTGTCTGCATGTGGTGTTCACACTGTTGTTGTGCTAGCTACCGAACAAATTAACAAGATGATTCTTGTCTTTTATGGGATGTAAACTTTCTTTTTAGACGTTGCAGGACTCCCGTATTGTGAACTAGACCCAGGGTGATTGTTCTGCTGAATGCACTGGAAGCCGATTGCTGGTCATTTTGCCACAGCAAATAAAGAAAAATTAGGTACAGAATGTTTACAGAAAAGTGAAAATATGTTGGAAAAGATCAGATTCAAATACTTAAGGCAATTTTGCAGTTAGGCTTAGTTAAAAAAAGGAAAATCAGAAGGAGAAAACAGCAGTTATTTCTTGGTCACCCTAAATGATGAAGTTGTCGTGCTTGGTACAGAAAACAGCTCCTTTGCATGCCCTGCAGAGTTGTTTCATGCAGTAACTTCCCGTGTCCCCTCCAGCCTCTCCCCACCATGCTCAGTTATGTCACTTCTGTGATGCTCCGAGCCTTGCTGTCCTGGCTGGAATCTCGAGACTGTTTCCAAGCTTGTATTTCTCACTTGGCAGCACATGATGCGGCTGGTGGGCAATCTGCCGTATCCCTTTTTTGTCAAACATCAGAGTTGGTGTCTGACACTGAATCCGGGAATAAGAACAGGGAGAGTGAAATGTAGAGTGGAACCGACGATATCTGCTGGGTGTTTTTGTGGGTTTTCTGCTGCTATTGCTTGTGACTGATATTCAATTGTGGTGGTGATAGAATGACAAAGATTTTGGGTTTTTTTTCCCTTTCTAATTTAAGTGATTAGCATGACCTGGTAAGTGGAAGTTTTTCACCTACCTTTCATGTCAGGTACCATGCACTTAGGAGTGAAAAAGCTCAGTTTGAGGAAAATCCCCTGAAGTTATATGGAAGCAAAACAATTTTAAAAAGCTGTCTGTGTGTGTGTGTGTATGTGTATGCATGCATGTATGTGTGTTTGTGTAAACACGCAAGCTCACACAGGCACAATCTCTTTCCTGGATCAGCTCCCACCATGCAAAATACAACCTGAAAGTGCTATAATTGATTATGTGCAATAGGAGACAAACAACCGAGATTTTGGGAGAGGGCAGGGTGTGGTCCAGATCTGGCAAAACATTTAAGAACAGAACATTATTTTTTCAAAGGTAGGGAAACTTTAAAACATCGGTCCAAGAGTTAAGACTGGTTGGGAGAAGGAAAAGAGTACAGTAAACTGAGACGTGTTCTTTGTAGGGGGAGGTGTTGGGGGAGGAATTGGGAAGAAAGAACACGCAAGTTTAGGTTAGTACATGTTCATGTTCTTCTGGTTTTTTAACTTCATTTGTTTCCCTGGCAGATGTCCCATGGCTTTGAGGCCTTTGTCTGTGTGAGAGAGAACATGAAGGAGGGCTTGGCAGAATGCTTTTGGGTTGTGTGGAATAGCTGGTAGTCATATTTATAGTGAGTGTTGTCTCTTGGCATGTGCAATTTTGATAACTGGCAATTGTTCTATAAAGTTACGTGTTACATTGGCAAGTAAGCTTTCCCTGAATTTCCTCCACTAGTTCTGTGTTGGAGATGGATTTCACGTACAAGTTCATCTAAGTCCTGCGTGGGACTTGTCAAAGCACAGTGCAAAGTACTCTACTCGAGGGCTGTGAGCCTGCCCCTTCCAATCTTTCCTCTGTAAGCCATCTTCATATAATCTATTACACTTGACCCTGCTTAAATTGAAAATAATCAGTATTTGTAGTAGTTTAAAACAGATCTAGCAGTCCTTAGGTGATAAGATTTTCCTGAGCTTTGTAGCATGTATGTGTGTGCTGCGTCCTCCTTTGAAAGCTCTTCGTGCACTTGTAATGCTGCTTGTACCTTACTGCTTAACGCGGCGTTCTTCGGACTCGCTAAAATTCGTAGTGGAGTTGGTCCTGTAGGTGCTGCTGTCTGCAGGAGAAGGATACAGGAACAGTATTGGGCTGCCTTGAGGGTTTCAGTCTTCTGGTAGCCTTTTACTTTTTCCATATCCATGATTCTAAATGGATTTATAACAATATAGCTTTATGCCTTTAAAACACCTGCTATAATTGCTTAGAAATATACTCCATGTCAGCCTTTATTGCTTACTGTGATTATGTTTCTGGTAACCATCCTTTTTGGCAGACTCATAAAATAACTTTCTCATAATAGGATTCCTTACAGACTTAAACAATATGCATAGCTTAAAGTGCAAATATGTTTTATAGGGGAAGGGAGATTATTCTGCTGTTCTTCGATACCTTTAATTTGAGACAACAGGAGGTGCTCTGTTAAGTATATGCATAAGTTTAAAAATGCCTTAACTTCTACCCATTTCATCGAGGGGAAGTACGTGGGGGCCTTTTCTTTGCATGGTAGGTTTAGAGTTGAGGAGAACGTGCAGACAAGTTCTTGAACTTCTAGACGTGATTTTTTATCAATTAGCATGGTTTATATATAAGCTGTACAAAAGGGTGAAAAAATGTTGCTTAACATTGCTGATTTAACACCTCGGTGCTGTGTGAATACTGAAAAAAAATCCGGCACCAGAGGTTTGTACCTTCAGTTTAGGAATGACCTCATGCACTCTACTAAAGTAGAGGGTCCTGTGAAGCTTTATGTAGGGTGTGATGGACGAGCTCTTCGTATGTTTGGTCATAGTTATACGTTGTATTTGAGTATTTTACATCCCAGAAACATATCAAGGAGTATCAGACCATGTATTCTCACAGCGAAGGTGCGGAAGATTGCAGACAGCCAAGACTGTTGGACGCCAAGTTGTGCTACCTAGATGGTAGGTGCGTAGCACATCTTGGCAGCGACATCAGCCGGCCACGGGAGGTTGGGAAGTTCCGGCTCAACCCTGCAAATCAAATTAGGATGTTGGTTCCTGTAAACTGTTTCTAGAGATTGCAGGATTGAGGAGGTGTTATTTATCGTCACTTTTAGCTAAAGAGTTCCACCCATGCAAAATTCTTTGCGCTAAGAGAATGAGACTTTTTGGTAGGCGGGTTGTTCTCAAAATCTTGAGTAGAGGAAAAGGTGGTGAATAGTTATTTTGGGGCCCTTTTAAAATATGAAAATAAAATTACTGGGGTTAGTCAATGTTCTTTACATCAGCACCTTTATCCTCAAGGATATTTTGGTATTTTTGCCTTTGAAATTTAGGCTAGACTTCAAAGGGCAGGTGGAATTTCCCGGGAGAAGCAGGGCGCTGTAGGGTGGCAGAGGCAGGGGCTGGAGAAGACGAAGCAAACGCGCGTGGGCCGCTCCTGCTGCGGGCCTGTGAAGGGTCTCCGCAGAGGAAGCCGAGAGGCCTCAGACCAGTCATTGTGCCTCAGTGGCACAAAGTGCTGCAGAGGGTTCGTTTTGTGCCGCAGCTCCCTGTGTCACCCATCTGCTGAGGGGTTTGATGTGCTGGAACGCGGCTGTGTGCTTCTGAACCGGCTGACGTGATGCACCATGGTTGGTGGTGCCATGTGCAGGTGCTTCTGCTGCTCAAAACCTGCTCGAGTGGTTTTAGCCATTTCCTTGTGGGACAGGGATAGTGAGAAGTTTAATCATTTTTTTTATTATTTCTTTAAGCATCGAGGATATCAAGCAAGCATAAAATTAAATCCTGTGGGATGGCAAATACTGTTTTTAAAACTAGTTGGCTTGTTGTAGCTGTGATAATCTGTGTTGATCAACCCTTTTGGTGTTTGCTACAAAATTTATTCTAAAAGGCATGGTGGCTCATTCTCGCTGGTGGCAGTCCAAATCGTCTCGGCTGCCAAACTTGGCACTCGTGCCAGTGGTTTGCTATTGCTGATCTAAGAATATAATACAGATGGTTTGATACGCAGTGCAGATATATACAGATGGTTTGAAACTTTTGCATTTCTTTTTCATTCCATTGTTTCTTCTCGGTATATCAAGTATCTCTGGATATATAATTGCTATTCTTAAAACATTCTGAGCCCTATTGGGTTTAACTTCTGCCTGTTGTTGCCATAAGAATTTGTCAGCAAAAGGCATCTGTTTCATACTAGTTCAAATGTTCTGCGTGTTGGTACAGGTATGCTTATTTAAAAAGCACGAGAACATTTCTGTCAAGCTGTTTGACCACCACACCTGTATATATCCTTCAGTTACACAGGATGAAGAAAGCAGATTCCATAAAATAAGCTTGTAGATCTAAAAATCCAAAGGCTGTGGTCCCTGGCTTTGCTTCAGATTATTGCAGAAGCTGGTAATGACATCTTTGCAGTCGAAACAGTGAAGCTTTAGCCTGGTGTAATAGTTCGAGCAGACATCAGTGAGGTCTGGCTAAGGGCTGGATCATTTGTTTTCAGTGCTCATTACAGCCTGTTGATCTCTTGCCAGCAGAAATTTCTAGGTTGTGAATTTGTTTCTGTTGTATACAGGCATATGACATCAGTAGCCTGCTAGCAGGACAGGGCGTAAATAGTATCATGACAGCGTAACTTCAGTACTCTCTGCATTTCTCCATGCGTACAATATATTGATGTTACAGTAGCTGATGTTGACATAGTTCATTGCCTGGGCAAATGGTAAAAGTAGCCTCTGCTTTGATTTGCTTCTGGTCTGATCGTATATGAGAGGTCCTCATTCTGCTCTTCAGGGATATCGACAGCTCTGTCCAGTGCATGGAGTTTCAGAGGTGCTTATACAGACGTGCTTTCGAGCAGTGATTTACTTAGCTTCCTTCGTAAGGTTGTTAAAGTGCTTAACAATGCAATTAATGTAATTTAAGAACAGTTAAAGGCACTAGTGGTTCTTTTCAACTTAATTTTAAATGCTGAGACAGATTAAGCAGTTTGAACAATGACAAGATTATGTTCCATAGCCATCGAGCGTATAAATAAAATATGCCCTAGCACTCGGTATTTTGAATCCAAAACTTATGGACCACTGCAATGACTGATTATGGATATATTGCGTTGTTCGGGGATCATCAGACATCTGACAAGTTAAGCATGATTAGTGCAAATCAGTATTTGGATGTCAAACCTGTAATGATTATTTCATTGCTGTGGGAAGTACTGCTGGTTACTTCAATACGGTATGTGTCTTGAATTCATTTCAGTTCCACTGTAGATACTGGCATAATGATAATTCCTGGGATGAGACATAAAATAGATCTATGTGTCTCTGAATGCTTTCTGTTCTATTTGCATGGAGGCATTAGCATTTTATCCAAATATTCTCTTAGTTTTTGTGCGTGTAAATGATTTATGGCCTTTTTTCTCCCCATAAGTTTCATTAATGCTTTAAGTTAACACTTCATCCTTTTAATACAATTCGTATTTGTAATACAAAGCAGCTCAGACTGCATTCAAAAGGAAGGAAAGTTCCATAGCATACCCTTACGGCAGTGCTGCCAGACAGATCCATCACAACCAGCCCTCCCTGGCCAATTTGATGGTTGGTTTAGGGTAGGGTATCTCCACCTTTTAATGGGAACAGAGATGTTGACTGTAAGCGTACCAAGAGTTGTGGTAGTTCCTTGGTGGTGAAATAAAAGCCATAAGGGTAGGTGGGAGGTTGTGGAAAAGTGCTTTACAGTGAAAGCAGTCAGACATTCGTGCCTTGGGAATAAACTCAGTGGAGGTATGCGCAGCATGAAGGGAAAAATGAATCTAAGATTGAGCGTGGACTTCATTAAAGCCTCATTTGTACCTTGAAAACAAAGTCACCTAAATCATACCTGGATGTAGGTACTGACTTCAAGTCCAGTCCACTTCAAAACTGGTGTTGCTCCAGAGGTGGTGTGACACTGAAAGCAGGCACATCTTTGGACAGATTGGTTGGGAGCAACATGCGTTGTGAAACCAGCCTCACTGTCTGGGCATTGAAGTGCTTAAGTTGGGTTTGAAAAGATGGCTCGTCTTTGGAAAAAAACGGGTGCTCGTGCTGTTTATTTGAACAGTCCTTTTCTATCGGCTTCAATAACTTCAGTTCTAATTCAGCCTTATTTAAGAAAAAGTAGTTCTTCAAATTTAGCTTCTATCCTTCCTTAGCAAGGATAGAGCTTAACTGGGGTGTTTCCCAGAGAGCTGGTTTAGGAGTGACTGACGGGTAATGATGAGTGACAGAATTAGCATAAATTCAGATTAATGGAGATACGGTCGGCTAGTGCCAACTGCCTACATGGGTATAAAGCTCTGCTCTCGGTAGCGATGACAGAGGCTGATTTTATCCCTCTGCCCCACCGCCTTCCCACCCAGACTGCTGAGCATCCGGCTGGATGTTAAATACTTGAAAATCAACCTCCTGTGCAGGCTGGAGCGGGCTCTGGGGACGGGGATTTAACAGGGAGGGCTTGTTTGGGCTGATTTCTGCCCATGGATGTCTGGGGGCACGCCGCTGCCTGGCATGTTGGAGATGTCCGGGACCCCCGGAGGAGCTGCAGAGCCGTGTCACCGTGGGGGGCAGCGGGGGCCGCTCTCCTTGGCACCCTGAGCGATTCTCCAACAAGCGCTGCTGCCAGTGGCGCCCGGCCAGCTTGTCATGTCGGTGTCGAAAACTCTCCTACGCTCCTCCAAACGTTTTGAACCTGTCTGGATCTGCCTGGTAAACCTCGGTGTCTCCGCAAGCTTCACGTGCAGAGCAGGACCTCTCTGACCAGCGGTGACACTTGGTGGCTTGCCGATGGCCGGGCCAGGCCGTCCCCACGCAGCGTGTTGGCGGCGCGCACGGCCTGGCGTGTGGCGGAGGAGCGAGGAGCTCTACGCGTGGCTGCGCTGCGTGGCCCAGGTGACAGCTGCTGTCTTCGGGGACGGGCTTTAAATTAAAAGAGGGGAGGTTTAGATTAGAGGTTAGGAGGAAATTCTTCACTCAGGGCGGTGAGGCACTGGCAAAGGCTGCCCTGAGAAGCTGTGGGTGCCCCAGCCCTGGAGGTGCTCAAGGCCAGGCTGAGGCCTTAGCCAACCTGACCTGGTGGGTGGCGTCCCTGCCTTGTGGCAGGGGGTTGGAGCTGGGTGATCTTTAAGGTCCCTTCCAACCCGAGCCGTTCTGTGATTCATTGCTATGGCAGGGTGCCAGCATCAGGCCAAGCTGGGCTCAGGGCTTTATCCCAGAGCTGGGCAGGGCAGCGGGTCTCTCTGTGCCTGTCCTGGCCCTGGAGCACTCCCTGGTGCTGCAGCCCTGGCCTGGGAGAAGCGGTGGCACGGCCAGGGAGCGGGTATGGCGGTGGCATGGGGCTCAAGGAAGGGGCTCCCCAGGGGCTGGGCCTTGGCACAGCTGCAACGAGAGGTGACCTGAGGGAGCACCGGCACCTTCTGACTTCTTGGCCCCTTCACGGCACAGTCTGCCAAGTCTTGTTTGTTGTCCGTGGTTTTAAAAATAAAGTAACAAAGAGACGAAATGCAGCACTTGGGCTGTGTGATGCATCGCCAGCAGGGCAGAGATGTCTTCACAGAAATCATCGCTCCGTGTTTTGCTGCCTTGCTGCTTTCGGCATCCACAGTGTTGGACCCTACCTGCTGATGCTCCATGTGTGGCGAAATAGGGTGAAAGCTGGCCAGCCCTCTGCTCGTGCCCGTTGTGGGTCGGCTGGGTCTGGGCAGCGTTTGGTAGCAGGCTCCAAATGCACGCCTGCTAAATGCACGCCCTGGCAGGCAGCGCTGCCTCTTTTCCCCACACGTGCTTAATCAACTGGATAATAGAGTGGCTGCTCAAAGGGGGCTACTAAAAAGCACCTGCAAAATCAGTAGTCACTGCTGAAATCCTAGTCCCTGTATGCTGATTAGGCTCTTGTTTTTAAAAAACTCCTAGTGAATATGCTTAAATTCTGAAATGAAGATATTTTCCCCAATTATTTTCTTTTAAAACACACATTTTAAATCGTTTGTTCTTACACTGAAGAATATGTAATGCTGCTTCCCTCTAGTTACTGGTGTAAATGCAACCCTGGAACATTGTCAGCATTTTCTGATATTATTCAGACAACATTTCCTTTTCCTTTTTTTTTTTGGCTTTGCTGATGAATTCTGTGACTGCTTGTAAGAATGAAAGACTTGGTAGTATTCCTATTACAAAGTATTTTTTTAATTGCTCAGAAATATTATCCTGCTTGCTTAGTGCAACTGTACTGGGTTCTGAAGGTGGATTTTTCATG
The DNA here is from genome assembly GCF_964034855.1 of Anser brachyrhynchus. NCBI lineage: Eukaryota > Metazoa > Chordata > Aves > Anseriformes > Anatidae > Anser > Anser brachyrhynchus. The sequence goes on along the minus strand of NC_137713.1, from coordinate 7,799,204 downwards.
AAATTTCAGGGGTATCGCTTTGTTTGACTTGCCTATTGCCCCCTCCCCTCGTTACACGTTGGTTTGGGGAGTTTTCTTGCAGTCTGTTACTGCTTTGCTTGTTCGAGTGAGATAAAACTTGTTGAACTACTAAAGTGGACAGAGTTTAAAATTACAGACACATTACTTTCCTTTGCAGCCATAATATGTTTGTTTTGGCAGTCTGTCTCTTCACTGTAACATGGAACAGTTCCTTTTTTGCGATTATTCACCGTTTTCAGTCGCCGTTTTCAGTCGCACCGCACGAAGTATTATTCATGGTCCTGGAAAAAGTTACTTTTCCACAGAACAAAAGCATAGGAAGTATTCTGAGCTACCTCGTTTTCATAACTGATGGGTATTAACAATAGGCGGGCACATTTTGCAGTAACAATATGCTTCAAACGAAGTCATGGCACAGGGCGTTTGAGGCTCTTGAGCCCCAAGAGCCTTCCCCAGGTTGTGAGGAGGTTTGGGTGGTTGCGCAGGACCTGCAGGAGTGATGCTTTGGGGATCCACCACTGTGTTCACCTGGGCTAGTGCTAAGCTTCTCCCACATGGTGGAGCTTTTACCCTCGACTTGACCACAAAAAGACATTTATAAAGTGCAGAGAGCCAGCTTAGGGAAGGAGGACTCTGCTTACCTCCTCTTTGATCCATGAAATTTTTGTATCTCGTCTAATGATGTGTTTGAACTGCACAGGAGTGGACACAATTGCTGTATTAATGTCTGCAAATCGATTAGCGTTAAGTAGAAGATAGGCTTCCTTGATACCTTTACAATCATGTGGCGGTTCCTAAATGGTATATAGCTGTAATGTGCATTGCTACTTCTGCTGAAAAATGAGTGTCTGTTTTTTGGCTAGAACAGGCTAATGGGATTTGCATCACGTTCAACAGGTATCTGGCCTCTTCTCCCACCCAATTTTCCCATTTCCAGCTGCCTTATTTTGAAGCATCTTGCTGTCCTGTTTCTCCGTAATACAGGAATAGTGCTAATTATTAAGATTAATGATCCTTAATAATCTGGAAGTTGGTGTGATTTGAACCATAGGTACAGAAGAAAGTGTGCTAGTGAGAAAAACTGCCTATTTTGCAGAAATGAGCCATTTCTTTCTCCTTGTTTGTAGCATTGTGATGCCATGTGTGGCCTTTTGAAGGTTGAAGTGAAGTGTGATTCACTTTACTCCAGCACATATCTGTTTTCTAATAATACTTAGAACAAGAGCCGACCTTTCTTTCTTTTTTTTTTTTTCCCCAGGGAAAAGGAAAAGAGTAACTTCAGTGTATTTTTTTTTTCTTTTGAGTAAGGAAAATACCACTTCCTCCAGTGGAAATGAGTAATGGTGATGGGGGTCAGTTTAGATTTTTACATTAGCCACTTGTTTACATAAAAATAAACGGTTCTTCCAAAAATGGGTACTCTTCCTGGGAACCGTGCGTTAATTTAAAGCTCACCCTGCTCAGACCGCAGTAGCGTGTTCACCTATCATTTGCACGGGTGGAAATAGGAACCATTTTTCCTGCTGTCCCTCTATCTGCTAGGAAATTGTTTTTACTGCTGAGATCCCTTAATGCCCGTGTGCTGCCCTCTTTGCACGTTGTGCTGCCTGCCCAGCTCCATACGTCTTTGGTCTTGCTCTCTGCTGTCTCTGAAGCAAATCCCTGAAACACTTTTTTCCAGTCTTCCTCTGCCTTTCTCTTTTTAATTTATACAACTAAATCGTAGAGCTGATCTGCTGCCTATCGGCCCAGCTGTTGGTGAAATCTCCTGTTCTGCTGGGAGACAACTGCTAACCCTTGTGCCTGTTCTCACTGCTCCTCTGGCTGCATGCTTAGGTTTTCCTTGCATATAAAAGATTTAGGTAGTTTTATCAAGTGACGAGTGAGTTAAGTTTTGTGTTTTGCAATGCAGGAATAGATGTCTTCAAATGAAAACATCTCGCAGCGAACAAAACGATGCTTCCGATCGATGGATTGGGAGCTGTCAATGTGCTGTGGCAGTGGGAGGCTTGGTTTTGTTAGTTGCTGTTTTCTAGGTGAGAGTAAGTAATGGCTTCTTCCCATAATCTCAGTAATCTTTTAATTTTGGTGATTCAGTCTTTAATATAAGTACAGTAACATGACAGGCTTCATGCTCTTAATTTTTAGGGGTTTTAGTCATCTTTTGAATTAATCCAGGTTTCAGTGGAAGCATCTGTTATTAAAGAAAATACAGAGTCAGGTATTTAATTACTTTATTTTCCTTTTCTGACAGATTTTAAGAACAGCTGCGGATTCTAATGAAGTCAGTGAGACTGAGTCCCTAAAACTGCCTAAATTTTTACAGGCATGTGGGAGGAGGGGAAGGACTGGGGTGGAGGGCAGGGTACTGTGAAGACGCCTGGCATGTATTTTGAGAAGACTTACTGTATTTTTAGCTAACGGGTATGCTTAGAGTGTCATTCATTTCAGAGAGTAAGATGTGTTCGAGGTTGTTTGAATTCCTGGTCCTTCTGTAAACTGCACCAGAGTTTTCTTGTGGGGATGATTTAGAGCTGGATGATTCTCAGCTGTGAAAGGAATACTTAACGTTGATTATCTCTGCCTCACTGTGTTCTTTTAGGTTTTAAGAGGCTGTGCTTCACATCTCAAAATTAGAGGACTCCTTTCAAACTGCTAAATTATACCTACCAGAGGGCTGCAAAGCTAGGTGTGCGTGCCTGTCTGAACTGTAGCTGCTCCCAGCTGCACTGCAAATAAATTATATATGTTAGCAAATTATTTTGAAAGCAGTAGTTTCCAAATTGGGATGGTGCTTCTGTGCCTGTTGATATGTTTTTTACTGTAGCTGGTTAACAGGTGAATTTTCAGATAAGTATAACACAAATAATTCTCCTCTCTGTCCTCTACAAAGAGGAAGGAAGGAAAAAAAAAAGCAACAAATCGATTTCAGTATTTTCTCAGAAGCTTGCTCTTACAAATTTCTCTTTTTCGATGAAACTGTACTTTAAAATCAGCCGAATTTATTGAGGACTACAAGGATATCTAATTCCGCTTTGTAATCAAACATAATGACTAATTATTCACACTAACGAATCTGTCCAGACTTTTCAAAACAGTGGCTTTTTATAAAGTATGTAACAGATGGCTGCTCATAATTTTGAGTCACTTACATATATATTTTTTTATCAACATGGAATTATCAGATGGTTTTGTGTGTTTATGCAGGGGAGTGTACATGCTGGTGGCTTTTAAGGCTCCATCAGTGAGGTTTTTACTTTATGTTCAGCTCTGTACCAACCTAAGAGACAAACAGAAAACCTTTGTTTCACATAACAAACGCAGACATTACCGGGTTTAAGAGCTTTGCCTTCTAGTCAGTTTTTTTGTTCTTTGTGGTCTTGTAATTACGTTTTCTTAAATGCAGTTCTCTTCACTGTTGTGGTGTAGAAGACTTTTAAGGAAGGGAACTGTGCATGTGCAATAGTTCATGTATGGTCGGAGTGTGTAAGCTAAGAAGAGAAAAATGTCTCTTATCTTTTTCCGTTATCTCTGCTTACCTCACTTTTTTTTTTTTGGTTGGTTTCCACCTTAACACATTGCTGCAAAATGAATCTAATGAAAAACGTAGCAATAACGCTTGGGGCTTCGTGGTGATCTGTTTCACTTGCAAGTGAAAATATTTAGCCGTACTCTGAGGTCCTGTTTGGCTCCGAATAAATCAGCATGTAATACCAAGTTAACTTCATTGTTCTTAGAGAGCTTTTTATTATAGGTACTCTGACTTGGGTGTGGTTTTCCAGACTTTGCAGAATTTTGTTAAAATCAGGGAATGTCTTTTGTATACTTAAAATAATCAAAAGCAAGTGTTGACCTCTATTGATACTTGATGAGTGTGGAAGCTGCTGGCTCTGTGCTCAGATACCCTGAGTGCATGTCTAACAAACCGGTACGACACCTGATAATGGGGCTTGCGCTTTCCTCTCCCAGCTGAGCAGCGAGGTGGCTGCCCTCGAGTCATCGCCTGAACGTTGTCCTCTAATCTAAGTGGCGTGCTGAAGTTTTTTGCAGCAGCGTTGAAGGCAGCAGTGCAAACTGATTTGACTGATGGTATTTGTGCTTTATATCGTCATCTGTGGATTATCTGCCGGAGGAGGAGGAGTGTTAGAAACAAGGATGAATAATACACTAAACAATGAAGTGGCTAATGAAAAGGAAAGTAGAATTACAGACAGTAGGATTTAGTTTTATATTGGACACTCTTTTGGTAAGTTATATAAGAAAGACTGGAGAAATCTCATGGCAGGGTGGCAACAAATATTAGGTAATTTATTGAACAATAGGTATTGTCCTGAGCAGGGAGTTGAAATATTTGGTACGGCTGATTAAGTGAGCAGGAGGTGGGTTGTTTGTGACTGAGGGGGAACGTTAACCACAGCTGTTTGTGTCTTGAAGGGGATGGGAAACGTCTGAGCAACGTCACTTTTATCAGCAGCGTCTTTGCTTCAGTGGTTTGCTGGTAGCCAGGGGGAGTAATTAGTGAAGAGCAAAAAAAGTGGGGGCAATTTTGTACCTGTAGTCAAAATCCATCACTGTATTAAAAAACAACCAGCTTAAAAAGTGGTATTACTGAATATCATTTCTGTAAGCTCGAGGCTTTGATTCAAAATAGATATGGCAGCACCAAGTAAAAGCTTCATCTGTATTTTAAAGTATGTTTGGCTGCCAAACATGGCATTTAATTGATGGGAGTGTGAGTCGTTGTCCTTTAGCCCTGTTGTAGGAAGCAGAAGAATCTGAACCAAAAATTAGAAGTCATTCTGATCCAGAAATTATCAGTGGTAGCTACGTTGTTAGCTTGCTCTTCATATCTACTAGCATCCTTGGTGTCTAGAAACAAGAATCTGAATGACTCAGGTATTCTGAATGCATATTTTAGAATGCTTTAGCAGAAGACACGATTCCAAAAGTTGTTTCTTTCTAAACAAAATCAAAAATAATTTTTAAACTTTCATGTGTGCAGTATTTCTAGCTATATTTATCATAGGCCTAAATTATTTAAACTGTAAAGCAGTATCTTGCAAGAAATTCCTATTCCTATGATCTGTTTTAAAAAAAAAATAATCCGTATAAATATTTCAAGTCCATACAAAAGGCAAACCTTGTATAAAAATACTGTATCACCCATGAGTAAGAAAAGCTAATAAAGGTAGGCACAGACTGAGTGGTGAAGTGGGAACGTCAGATTCCTCAGAATAGTCTGTTACTAAGGGATGCTGAATCCAGGATAAAAGAGCTCATTTCTTCTATTTTCCAAGAGTTTTCTCCGACCTATTTAATTATGCCTTGAATATATCCAATCTGATGTTGATGAGGGTAGCTGCTTTGGATAATGATCAGCTGTTGCAGCAAGAGGATTCACTCAGATTTGTCATTTAGGAAGGAGAAAGCTGTTTTTTGATAAAACCTGGTCAGTGAACAACAAAGTATTTCCTAAGGTGACAGAGGAGTCTTGGATGTCACTTTAGTTTTCTGTCTAGTTTCTCAGGAAACAGCTGAGTGCAGTGCCTAGAGATGTACCTTTTTTTTTTTGTCAAAATTACCTTTTTCAGCCCTTACAGTCCCATAGTAATTCACAAACCTGCAAATAGTGTTCTGCTCAGAGCTCAGCCAAAAATGAGCGATTTCCTTTTTTCTTCAGAGTACTCTGGTGCTAGTCTGTAAGATTCTCCCCCAGTGGAAGAATGGGACACACAATGTACTGGAACTGGAGTCCATAAGAGAATCAAATTTAAATTAAACTGATCTAATAAAAGATTGCTTTACTGTTTATGTGCATACACAGAGTAATCTGTGAGCACTTCATGTGCCCAGCTGCCACTTTAACAAGCTTTTAGGTGTGTATTAGCAAGCGTGCCATTACCTTGCATCTGTTCCTCTGTAGGAAACGGGCTGTTATCTTCTGTTTGCTTCCTAAAATCCTTGTGGTTCTCTGTTTGAGGCTGTACCCCATTAAATATGGTATTAAATATGGTGCTGATGGTAGGCAAAGTCAGCTTGTGACTGTTCTGTTTTCCTGCTGTTGCTGCAAACAAACATCAAGAACCCTTCCAAAAAGAAAAATCCTCAAGGATCCTTCATTAGGTATACTCATGGGAATTGGTAATAGATACTTGAATATCATTCATTTTAGGAGCAAGGTTTTGATGCCTATTAAAATCAATGTGCATGCTAAATATTTACTCTGTTTGTTTTGAAATGTGTATTCCTTTGAAAACAGCTTCTTTAGCATCTGCACTGGAAATGCAGAGCTCACCGATCGCTGGGGAATGGTTCCGGGGCTCCCAAGGATATATAGGTGTTTTGGCAAACGAGACCTCAAGACCTCAATTCCCCAGTTCCTGGTAGATGCTGTGCAGGCGTTTGGCTGGCCTTGCACAGAGCAGATGGCACAGCAAGGAGAGTTCGCAAGTTCTGCGGGCCGAGGTTTATAGCAAGCTGGAAAAAAAAAAAAGGAAATGCTAATATGGAAACTTGAAAAATCCCCTGATAAAGAGAAGGGAGAAATGCCAAAGGGAAGAAACAATGGTATTACTCTGAAAGTGGTATTCTCATCCCAAGCATAAAAACTAAAAAGCTATCCTGATCTCACCCGTGCAAGGTCTATAAAATCCAATTACTCTGATATCTGGAATTTAAATAACTAGAAACTTTTTGTCTAGTCTTGTCTTGCTTTTAGCTTTCTTTTCAGTGGGAAAAATTGTCCAAGTCAGTGATAAGGAACCATTTTATTTGGGGAGGAGTTTTAAACAACACCCAAGGATGATGTCATTCCTGACACTGTGCATATCCTGATTCTAAATCTGTGATGGTGAAAGAAAGAAGTATGTATTGGGAATGCTGTGGCGTTATAAACTTGTGAGGCATTGTTTCAGATGTTTTAAAACAAGTCTTGGCATATAGAACAACTTATTGGGTTTATGGAAGACTGATCTACTTTTTAACTGAAAAAAATCATTATTCAGACAACATCTGATAAAGTGCTGGTGCATGGATTTTAGGCTACAGCAGTGTTTTTTTGGTTTTGTTTTTAGCAAATGTGTTAAAAATGGAAAATGCGCTAAGGTTTTTTGCAGGTAAAATATTAAACATGACTTTAAAACATTAAAGGAGAAAAGACTTGGAAGCATCTGAAAAGGAAGTGGATTGTTAAAGTTGCTTGAGAATTTCTTTTGCTGTCTGTTTAGGTAATCATAATTAAAAAATGCCTGAATGATCTTAATAACACATGATTCAACTGACAAGCACTAATTGCTCTCTATCAGGCCAAGAGAAGATGAATGTTGTCAAGAAAACCACAAGTCAGACAAGCTGATTCTCTTCTAGTCTGACACCATGTTCCCATGTACAAACCAGTTTTTACTGGAGTCTTTCCAACATCAAAAGAAAATCCGTGCCTTCCCATTAATTTTCGTTGCTGGCAGGCTTGAGCTGTTTGTGACGAGTTACTTTCGATACTACTGCTGGCCTGCTAATGCACAAGATTGTGCAAAGACAAAAATGTAAACAGGTTTCCCAACTTCTCTTTATCTTCTGTAGCTTAAACTTAATACATTTTTACTTTGGAACATGAAGCATTAGGGGGAAAAAAAATACTCTTTTATAATAGTCACAGCAATCCCAACCCCCACCCCCGGATCGTGCAGCACGCCGGGCCAGGTAGAATAACATGATTTTTTTTCAAAGATTCTCTTTCTTTAAGACAACCTATGCAAATTATGTCATTGCTGTGAAAAATCCCTGTTTTATATAGCAGATGTTATCTGGCAGGATTTCCTGCAAGGTGATGTGTATCTATTGTTTTTTTTGTCTCTCTCTTTTTTTTTTTTTAAAGATACCTTTTCTGCCTGTGTTGCTTCTATTCGAGTTGAAAACCCGTCCTTAGCTGCTTGACTTTACTTTATTCCTCGATTCAAATCCAAGTAGTAAAAGATGCTTTGTGTTCTTTCAGACTTTCCATTTAAGTTTGGGAATCTACTAAGTAGTGTGCGGGGGTATGGGCCACCTGGGCAACAGTATTCCACTATAAATCTGATGACATCTTTCAGTAAACGTATTTTTTTTTAAAGGTGCTGGAGGGACATGTTAAGTTTTAATTTACTCCAACGTTAATGGGATCGTACTGTGTTTCAGTGTAGGTTGTGACTCTTGTATAAAAACAAAAGAAAAAAAAAAGGATCTTTCTGTAAACAAAATATCTCCTTTAACCAGGCATTTTAAATTGGATCTGTTAAACCTCTTCCCAGAGCTCTGTAGAGCCAGTTCATCTTTTAATTAGTTTTTCTGAGGAACAGGAGTATTCAGTGGGTTGTGAATACAGCCGTGCACTCTGCAAGAACTTTAACTCCATCCGATTAATGTTATTATAGAGAAGGCAGAGATCAGCTTTGTAGAACTTTACCATCATTCTCAAACTTTAATTCTTAAACATCATGTCAGTCATCCACCTCACACTATTTCCCTGCCAATTTTAATTACTGTTTTAACTATTCGATGCCCACCTTCCATGGCTGGAGATGGGATGTCTTTGTGTTACTACTTTGTGCAAAATGAAACTTGGAATTCTCTCTCAAGTTGGGCAACTAAAACATCTTGAAGTACAAAACCTCGTGGTTTAGCATGGAGTAGTAATGAACACATTTTCCTTACCAGCTTCTTTTGCTGGGAAAGACGGGTAGAGAACATGGGAAGAGAGGATTTTCAAGATCCTTTCCAAAAAGATGCTGGTCCCTCCGGTGTGCTGGGTCATCACTGCAGGTATCGTTCCCCAGTTTTTGGCTCACAGACAGTAGAAGTAAGTGAATAAATCGGAGTAGATAGGCAAGACCATGAGCTGACAGTGGGTTGATTTGTCATTTCAAATCTCCTGAAAGCCAAAAAGTACCTATGTTTTAATGTCAAAACTATTACCAAATCTATCTGAAATTATAATAATCTGTGACAGTTTAACAACATGCCAGGATATAAAAAGCATAGTGATGAGGTCCTGTTCTCAGTTTTTGCATGTGATGGAGAACAACAAATTCCAGCTCTTCTCGACTGGTGCCCTGGGATGCTGTTTTGTTGTGCTGCTGCTCTGCACCTGAAACGTGAGGGGGCTTGTTAAAATCAGAGGGCAGAGCACCGCCTTGTCAGCTGGAGCCGAGCTCCTTTCGGGGCAGCAGCAGGAGAGGTCTCGTTTGTTCCTACTTCAGAGTTTTCTGTAGAAAATAATGAGAACCCTAGAGTCTGTCCTGAAATTGTAAAATCCTTTGCTTCTGTAGAAAAGTGAACAGATATTAAAAAAAAAAAAAAAAAAAGGCTGGGGGATGGGGTTTGGTGTTTAGACCATGGTAACTGAAAAGCACCAGACGGTCATGGGGTATTCTGAAAATAGCCATTATCAAATCTTGTTTTAGTAATTTGTCAGTGATGTTGATGTGTAATTCTAGCTTGTATTTGAGTAAAAACGTTCAAAAATCTAATCTAGCACCTTCTGCTGTACAGAGCTGTGCTCTAGTATCAGAACTCACTGTTTTTTTTTATTTTAATTGTTTTTTCGTGGTGGTATCTTTTGCAATGCATTACTTAAGGAAATAGATTGGGACTTTATTCACTGGGTTTATAGGGTGAGGCATTTCCATCAAATCCAGATATTTGCAGTTACCAGGTTGATTTTCAGGGGCAGCCCCATGCTGCAGGTCGGGTGGGCTGAAACTCACTTGTCCCCGCTCCTACCCTTGCTTATTCAGACAAGCGAGGGCAGCAGGGTGGTGTGTGAGGACATGGTGCTGTCCCGGGGATGGATTCTGCCACGCTGCCTCGCTTCCCAGGAACCTTGCGGAGGGACAGAGCAGCCTTGGAGGTTCGCTGCCCTCATACGGGGTGGCTGAGGTTTTAATGTATACCTTTGAATGCGTAATTTATGATGGGATGAACGCGTTCCTTGGCGCGGCTCCCCATACGCAGCGTGCCAGTGAGCGATGAGCAGTGCCATCTAGGGTTGAGCCTGGCCTGGGCTTCTCACTGTGTCTCGGCAGCCAGCTGCAGCCCTGCGGTGGAAGGTTTCCGAGGGCAGAGTGTATCCTTAATCTTACAGACATAGGGTTTTCCTCAGATGAGAGCCCATTTTTAAAGTACTGAACTGAATCTTACGAAGAACCTTGAATCCTGCTGTTATATCAAAAATACATACCTGTGCCAGGAAGACTTGTGGGAGGCTTTTGCTGGGCCTGTGATTTTATGGGAAGCACGGGAAGTTCTTGGCTTGTAGGTGATAAAGCGTTGGGATTATTATTGAGAACCGGAGGACATTGCCTTCTGGCTGATTCATGCGGGAGAACTTCAGCTTGAGGAAACATTGCTGCATGTGTTTGAAGGGGCATAATGTAGTTTGATCATATGGTTGAAAAACCTAAGCAAGCCAGACGAGTTGCTCAGAAGTAACTGGGTATCCCATTTGGGTTTTGATGTCACTGCAAACCTTTTTAGGGGGGTGGGTTGAAGAAATAAAATAAATAAAGCACCTTTTCCGTGGGGCAATATGTTTGAAGCCTTGAGTAGCAGTCCCCCTGACAGCACATTTATATATATGGCATATATCTCCATTTATTTAGCTTTGTAGCTGAGGCATCCCTTAGGGGCAACGTCTGAAAAAGTCAATTAACTCTATAACTGACCCATACCCAGAAGCAAAAGATTTTGTTTTACAGATTTATCTGAGGCTTGTGTGTAGCTTTGGGGGAACTCATTAAGCTTGACAGCAAATGCTATGGTCTTGTTAGTACCATCCAGAAAGGCCTTGTGGTTTAGGCTTTGGATTACAGTTTTCCACAAAGAACCACATCGTTTTAGGGTAAGTAATTGCAGAAGGCGCTAATGTTGAAGTTCTGTCCTGTCCTGCAGCCTGTGGCCCACGTTCTGGTGGCGGGACACCTACACAGAGCCGTGACTGAAACTGCGCGGGGCGAAGCTGCCCAGGGCCTGGGCCTGTCACCCCAGCCTCGTCCCGGCGCGCTTGGCCTTGGGGCGAGCTCGGGAGCCAGCTCCCAGCTGCTGCCTGTGGGCAGGCGTGGGTTTGCATTATTCTTCAGTAATATTTAAGTTCAAATGACTATAACTTATAATAGCAAAACCATAATTTAGTAAATGCAACAATTTATTTCCCAAAGTGCTGAGCACTCTATGCCTTCTTCCGTCGCCAAATTATAACAGGATGTACAGTGGTCTGTGGATTATTTTTCCCCGAATTAGATGATTTTCCTAGGCTGGTTTACTACCTCTGAGGAAGGTAACATGGGCTTCTGTGAGCAGAGGGACTGATGGAAGGGAGGCAGGCTTGTCAAGTGCAACTTCTGCTCGGCGCTTCTTTCCAGCTCTGTGGGCTTGAAGGGCAAAGCTGATAGGTCCCTCGACCCATTTCCTAAACCTTTCTTCACCTTTCATTTCTTGTACAAAAGAATTCATTTTCTAAGGAATTTACTTACCTTTTGATTGGATGTGTTAGGCAGGAGATTTGTCTGTAAGCTCAAACTACTTTAAAGGTAGTTATTTTGAAGGTGCCCTACACCCCACCCCGAAGCAGCAAGCATGGTTTGCTTTGACGTTTCAGGTCCTTGCTTCTTCCTGTTTGAATTTCTGTATTTGCTGGTTTCATGGTTGCTGTTTCCTTATTATTATTATTTTTTTTAACCCTTGCTTTTTTTCCTGAAAGTACCAGTGGAAACTTCAACAAATTCTTTCTTGGCTCTCCTGATTGAATGACTAAAGGCTGGGGTGGGAAGAATGTCTGGCCTTCAAGTTTGTGATCTGCTGATTCATAGATAAGTATTCTATAAAATGCATAGTTGGGCTGCTCTGACTTTAGGGCTGAGTATTCTTTGATGATCTGTTTGGGAAAACAGCTGCAACTTGACTCAAACTTTCCAGTTCAGTATGTCCTGGTTCCAGTATTATGAAGTTCATCAGCCTGGCTTAAAGGGAAATCCTGGTTCTTGCTCCTGTGCATTGTACTCCTCTGTGTGCAGAACACTGTCGTGAGCGAGGTGAGGCCGTGCTGATGTCCTCCTAGCAAAGCTGTGTTGCTGATAGCTGTGGGGAAAGAGGGAAAACAGCAGACTGAAGATGAGGAGTGCTGGCACGCAGTGTTATGTAGTCCCTACTTGGTTTTCTGTGGAAAAAATACTCATGTAGCAAAATAAATTATGTACAGGCTGAGAAGCACTTGTTTTCTTTCTTGATCTTGTTAAAGCATTTCTTAACACAACGGCTTTTTTTCTCAAGTATTAGCATTAATTACTGAAAATGTTAATAGGTTTTGTGGATTGAACAAGTGGGAAGACTAGAAACAACCTGGTATTTCAAAAGAAAATAATATTCTGTCCTCTAGATTCAAAGATAATTCAGGAAAGTAATAAAAGCTTGTGAAATCATATGGAAGAAAGCTTTATGTCACTTCGCTCCTTCATCAGATAGAAAGCAAATACTTCATTTCATTGGCCAAAAATCTGTGTCTTGGAAATGACCCTGTAATCTTTTTCTTTTGCAAGTCACTAAGTTTCATACATCTCAACGTGCTTTTTCCTCCCCCTCTCAAATTGTAAGCTTAAACCCTCCAAAGTCTTGGGGCATTCTGGCAGTCAAGCCTGCTGCATATGCTTCCTGGAGTCAGCGTGCACAAATGATCACTCTTTAAATCACATAGTGCAAGATTTCATTAAAAATTTGGAGAACCATCTTATGACTAGGTTGATGATCTCATTTTATCCATACATGGTACTTATTAAGTAAATACCTTTGAAGCATAGGAAGCCGTCTGGGAACCGACTTGTGTTTCTTCCTCTCTTGTGTTATCTTAATTTGATTGGTGGTACAGAAGTCCTGAAAATATTTTGTGAGGGAAATATACGTTGGAAATAATGCAGTGCTATTCTTAGCTCTTCTTGCAAACTTCCTACTTTTTTTTTTTCCTTGGGACATTGCCGTACTTCACGTACTTTAACTTTGCATTTACTCTGAGTTCCCTCAAGGGAAGGATTTGGTGAAGTACTGAGCACCTTTCAGAATTCAGAAGAGAAGACTAAGGCAACAGGACCTTCTCCAAGAACTAATTCTGGCTTTTTCTGTGAGAATCCTTGTCAGCGCATTTTTGCTGTAAAGGAACGGTGAATAAACTGTAGCATTTTTGGTAGCAGTGGTACACCACACGTCTGCAATGCCTGTCCACCGAGAATGCGTGTGCTCTGGAGACTTAGGAATTGCACATCTTGAGCATGTTTCTGCTTTAGTTATGAGGAAGTATTTATGCCGACAGGCCAGGACAGAAGCTTTCATGAGTGATCTCCTATTGTCTCACCGTGGATAATAATCGGCCTCTCACCTTCTGTGGTTATTAACTGTTTAGTTGGAAGCATGAGCCTTTTAAAAATTTGGCCAAGGGTGTCACGTCATAATAAGCTGTCTCGTTTGGAGGCATCCGATACTGGATGCTGGAACTGTTGGTGTCCTTTATAGCTCTGGAGAAGATGGAGAATATGGTCCTGTCCTTGGCTCCCAGCAACTGAGTTGTCAGTTCTGTGTGGTGAAATGGGAGGTACTGTGCGCACAGTTGGTTCTTGTTAGAAAGAAAAATCCTAGCATTGTAGAAACACTGGATGGGAGGGACCTCCGGACTGCCTCCAGTCTGACGTCCTGCCTGACGTGGGACTGTCACCCAAGTCGCAGCTCTGCCGTGGGTTTGTCTCAGCAGGGCATTGGCAGTCTCCAGGGATGCAGACTGCCCTGCACTGAGAAAAAAGTGAAAATGGACACTCTGAACCTCCCAAGGAACAATTTTGGCTGTTTGTCAGTTCAAAATCTCCCACTTAAGACTGGTTTCCTTTTTTTGCTTTAGACGGCTCTTGATTGCAGCATGAAGTGAGCTCCTCTGTTGTTGGGGCTAGGAGCAGGGCTTCTGCGTTAGAAAAGCCAACAAATTCTTTTGAAAGAGGATGTAGCTATTCATCTAAAGCCTTAATTTTCATATGTTAGTGTTGTTATCTGCTACCGTGAACTTCTGTATTTGATAGAGAGCAGTAGTCAGAAAAATCTTGATGAAGAAGAGGAACCACCCAGCATATAGCTGGCATTTCTCTGCATTGTTCTGGACTTTCCAAATTGGATTGAACGTTGTGATTGAAAAGATTGTCAGCACTATGTAAATGAGAAAGAGAAGTGAAAGTGCATCTCATGCAGATAATTTCTATGTAGATAATTTGCCATAAAAATTTATATTGCAGTCCTTAAAACCTTCAGAGATTTATTCTGTCTAGGGAAAGGTGATTTATATGGTATTAAAACACTTTTTATGTTCCAGTCCTTTAGATTTAATGTTTATTGCCTATAAAAATGAAATCTTCCTGTGGATATTTAAAAGTTTTGGTACTGTGTGAAATATATATTCAGCTTGGAATCTGAAATGCTTTAGAGACGCAGTAAATAAGTGACGGAGGGTTACCTCAGGTTCACCGGCCTCGACAGTCCAGACTCACTCCAGGGCTGAATCCATTATGTAGGTACCATTCTGCTTACCGTAGGCAAATCGTAGAGGAGGGTATACAGTGATACAAGTAACGTGTAATTTTGTCCTTCTTGTTTTGGCTAAATATTTATACATATTTATACTTTATACAAAGGTTTTCGAAACTGAACTTGGCCTGCTGTGTATAGTTGGTATTAAAATACACAGGTAGGCTTACTCCTTACCCATAAAGGGCTGGATTAAAGCACAAGGTTAAGGTACTCTGCAGGAGTATCAAAGAAGAAAAGGAATTCTGCATCGCTTCTCCGTGTGGTGGTCGAGTGAACAGGGCAAGGCAGTGCCGGGCTGCTGCGGTCTGCATGGATAGATGGGCAAGGAGGAGTCGGTTCTGGGTGGGTTTCTGGTTCAGCTGGGGGCTGGTTTTGCTACCCCTGCTATTGTTTGGACAGAAACACAGAAGAAACTGTATTTCTTTTAGAGCATAATTTGTAACCCTATGGTGTAGGTCTCTTTCCCAGCCAGTTTCTAGAGCCTAGTCAGCCTGCCTAGAAATGCTTGAAATAGAACACGTGAGAGAGAAGGAAATAAATCAAATGATTTTTTACACAAAAATAAGAAAATGCGTGTAGATGATTGTTTTGCCTTGTAACTTAATGGTGGTGTCCTGAAAAAGTAAATGACATAGCATGTTTTGCTTTTTCCCAAACATTTCTCATAGTTCTAGAGTTCATCCCATAGCAAACACGTAAGTTAAGCTCTAAAGCATGCACCCCCTGAAGATGGAGATCGAGAAAAGCTTAGCAAGTCCTTGTGAGATTTTCTTGTGGAACTGCAAAATCCTCTGTGTTACTGCAGATGAAGCACAAAAACTGAAGGCTGATTCGTAGTCACATAGCCAGCACAACCAGAGACGTTGTGGGAAATAATTCTGGGGGCTTACAGATAATGCTTAATTTGCAGTGGTACATCAAATAGCACCCAGCAATTCCTTTCCAAATCATTTTCTTTTAATAGGAATTTAATGTTACTGCGAGTTCCTGGACTGATTGTACTGGAGCCTGAAGTCCTGCCTGTGGCAACAGCGAGTCGGCAGCAGTGCAGGCTTTCTCACACTGCTCCGCAGCTCTGCCTCCGTCCTGGTGTGGGAAAGGATGCAGTTCGGATGTTGCAACAGCAGACAGCCAAGTGAATGGCACTGGTTCAAGGAGGAATTTTGGTGAGGCTTCCCAGGGTTGTAAGTCTGCACCCTGGCACATGAAAGCCGAGGAAGCAGCCGAGTGTTGTAGCCCTAAGAGGCGAGTCTGCATTGGTAAATGCAGCCTTTGGTGCAGCGTGTTTGGCAAAGGTGGCTTGTGTGCTGTTTGAACAAGGAAGACATCCAGTCATTGAGACAGGGTGGGTAAGGTGGCTTGCAAAATGTGAGGAATAAATAAATAAATAAATAAAATACAAAGCAATATCAGGGTAAAACTAATAATAATAAAAAAGGAACAACAACAAAAAAATACCAACGACAAAACCTTCCATTTTTATTCTGGTCTTTATAAGGGATTTTGGAAAGCCAGGATCATATTCTACATGGCTTTTTCCTGGGTAATGTGAATGAAGTGGAGAGGCAGGAAAGAAGAATAAATGTGCAGTGGGTTTAAGAAGACTTTTGCTTATAAAATTGTAGAAATGTAATTTAGCTAAAGTTAACCAAAAAACAATAGCTGAAAAAATCAGGCTTCAGCTGAAGGGATTTTGTTCTTGGTTCCTTCACTGTTCAGGACAACGTCTCTGGTGTGAGGTGACTGCCATTCTCCAGCCTTTTTCCTCCCCCAGTGCTGTTTGTGTGGCTCCAGAGAATTTTCTGCGAGGTGTTTTCAGTGACCTGCTTTGAATGGCTGTCTTCATAGTGCAAAAATTAAACTCCTGTATTTTTTGTATGTTGAACTCTGAAAAGCATTGAGAGGTTTTAGGCAGTCTGTGATGTTGCTGTTGAAGCTGGTATCTGTAGATGTCTTCGTGTGGAAGAAATATGGTTTTATTTAGTTTATCTTTTCTACTGCTTAGCCAGATACGCTGTCATAAAAACAGCTCTTGTGGTCTGATCATTCCATGATTTTGTGGGGCTTTGTACTTGTCTGCTTGCTTCTACCATAAAAAGCTTACTAGTTAAATGTTCATTTCATATCAGATATGTGCTTTAAATACGTGGATGATCCTTGACCAGAACTTTTTCTCCTAGTCATGTAAAATCTCCCTTTCTTTCTCCCATGATTTAAGGGAGAAAGAAAACCAGTCTCAAAGTGAAATTTGTATCATTTGACACACCACGTAGCACACTTGTCATCTCAGTAGTGGTGTTTTGGATCAAGCTTCCCTATTGTCAGGCCCTGGGCTTTATGGTATTTCATCAGCTTTTTCAACCTAAGTGTTCTCTGACATTTGGAGGAGAGCGTCCAACACTCTCATCTGCATATATGAAAGTTAAAATTTGGTTCTTCTTCAAGAGCGAGATACTGGAGGCAGTGAATCTCCGTGAGCAGATGAGAGGTAAACCAGCTAGTTCTGGTTTGTCTGAAAAGGGATGGGGAAGGGTGATAAAAACCTTTAGCTTGCTGCTATGTATCACATACTTGAATGTTTTTTTTTTGGTTCAAAAATATGATACTGATTAAATACATGATACAACACCCAACAAACAGCAAATTATTCATGAGGACCTGAGTTCGTTTCTAAAGGACTTGGGGTAACTTTGGATGTGCTTTCAGCCACTGCAAAAAAGAGGGAACGTAGTCCCACCGTGTCTGAAAGTGTGGCTGTTTAATTCCGTTGTCTTCCAGGATATATATCTATATGAACTGAAATCACTGTATGACAGAATGCCTTGACAAGATACAAACCGAAATGGTTTCTTGGTAGAGAGATCACGTCTGTGACTTTGCTGGGAAGCAAAAATTAGTGTATTGTAGATAACTGTATTTGTAGAGTTTCTTTCTGTGTGTGGGAAGGGAATGAAGTAATCTGTTCCATCAGCTTGTAAAACTGAACTAATTAACAGACAATCAGCATTGATTGAGACAGCTGCATTCTTTACTGAGGGGTTGTAAACACACAGTCTTCACAGAATTGTTTTTACTGCTCTAAAGTGCAAGAAATTGAAATTGTATTTGATAGCCAAAATTAAGGACTTTTAAGTGACAGTGTATCATAGCAAGGTTGACAGTGCCACTGCAGCTAAATCTGTTGTTTTCATAGCAAACCTCATTTTAGTGAGATTTGTCACAGTGAATAGTGGCGGAATTATAGAAATTATTATTGAAGATTTTTCTTTAAAGTCGAAAAGGTATTTTAGCTGTATTGAATACCTTAGTTGCATGCATGGAGCAAGTAGATGCAAGCTGTCCTTGGTTCAGTGGTCATCCTGGTTGGCCCAGCTTCCACCGAATGCCAGAGGATGCCGGATTTCCAGTATTTAAGTGTGAGTGTTAATGCATGACTTCTAGAAGACCATTATAACAATTCCTTGCATACAGTTTAGGGAGTGCTACCAGAAACACTGATCTTAACAAGGGGGGGTGTCAGTACATGTTAAAAGTACTGCATGAAGAAGAGTACTTCTGGTACTAAATTAGCATGCAATGTTATTAACATCAAGCATGTTATTCTTTATGTGCTGCTACGTGCGCTGTCACCTCCAATCCAGCCTCCTTGTGACTGTACATCAGCTAATTTTACCTCGTGAGTCAATTCTGCTATTTTCCTTTTCATGTCACAGAAAATGAGCTCAACTAAGTACCCCAATATGTTGTTGGAAAACACCTAGCCAGGAAAGGCATTCTGCATTCCTTAGCATCTCCATCCGGATTTGAGTTCGGTGAGATCCTTCACTGTCGTCATGGTCCAGAAAAAAATATTACAAGCTATAAAGAAAAAAATTCTGAAAGGCTTCACAGACCAACATTGTTTAATTGCCCAAAATATGTAATGCTTGCTATCAGTGTTAAATGCCAGACGTTCATTTTAAAATTGTGTTGTTGTCATAGCAAGCTGAGTCTTATTTGGGTTTTAGATATGAAAGAATACTGAGAGGTCTAAATGGGACTTCGGTAATGAAAATCTAAATAAAGAAAACGTTACTTTCTTGTTTCCTATTTATATCTATAATTTTTTAGAAAACATCCACCAATTGCATTCACAGACAACTTCACAAAAATGCTGTATTCTTCCCATCATGGGAAAATGCATAAACCTTGCAGCGTGCCCAGAAAGTCAACAAACTCAGACCAAGGGAGGAAGCGTGTTAGTCAGGAGTCAAGGACCGTTCTCCGAAAACCCTCTGCCAAATACTCTTCCTGCTTAAATTGTTTATCAAACAACAATTTCATTTGCCAGTAATTTTCTTCTGATGTTGTTTTTGTTACTACCGATTTCTTAATACAAGTTCCCCATCCAGCTTCCTCTGTAAAATGCTGCAGTCACCGTCCTGTGCCTGATGTCAGTCTGTCCGTCTGTCAGTGCAGCCGTGTTGTGAACCCAGGTATAGAGCTCCTCTGCGGAGGAAAAGACAGTCTGTGAAGGACCATAGCAGCGTTTAAACGCGTCCTTTGATCAGAAGGGACAGGTGAACTAAAGCCTATTAGAAGGGGGTCACCGGACAATATTTTCAAGATGTATTTTGTAGTTTTTCTCCTATTTCGTAGCACATACCTGCTGCTGAGGTCTTTAGTAACAAGAAATTCCAAGTCTAACCTCATCTTTCTGAACCATATTTGTTTGGAAACCCTCCTACCATACAGATATACTACTAGGATAGTTTATTCTCATGCTGTACCACTTCTGCAGTGCCCCAGCATCAGACGGGAGCGAAGGCTGAGGTGGTAGGTTAGCTCAAGGCCCGCTCCTCAAGGAATTACTCTGTTGAATGTGGTTTAAAAAGTATTTGTAGGCTGTTTCTTCAGTGTGTATTTATTCTTTTGTTGGTAAATATTTTATGTCCAGTATTTATTGTCCATATTTTACGTTAGGAAACAGCTTAAGTAGCTTTCAGATTGGTGATTGCATTTGGAGACTAAAAGATTATTGAGTGGTTGCTGTGATGGACTTCAGGGCAGACAGTTGGTCTGTCTTCAATGGTTAACCATGTTAAAAATCTTCCAAGAATAAAATGTCATCAAAGGAAAAACAATTGCGACGTTTTGTTCTAAATGACAGTGTAGTGAGGATTTGAGTGAAGTTGAAATCCAAGCAATGAGTTAGTTTGCATTTAGGATAGAAAACAAAACAAAAAAAGCTTGAGTTTATTTCTTTGAAATAATAAGTGTCCAGAACTCACGTTGAAACAAGGCTGTGTGTGTATGTATTATTGATTTATTAGTGGCGGCCTTTATAGCAAGTTATAAATCCTGATCTGTGTTACAGTATGTGTCTAGCTTAAAGCATGGTCATGCTTCATTTGCCAGCAAAGCTGAGGCTGAAAAGAGGAGTAACTAAATACTTTAAATGATGTAGCAGAGCTTAGGTAAAGGGCTGAACTTTTTGTTATTTGAACCACTCTTTTAAGGCCACCTTTTGCTTTGATCTGAGGTCAAGAGAATTAGTTAGTGTAACGCACGAATCTGATCTTGCTTGGAAGTAGGACATGAGCTGAAGTTTATGAAGGTGTTTTATTACAAGATGGCAGCATAATCCCTCTTCACCTGAACACGGTGGCTGCTGCAGGAGTTGGCTGAAACAAGAAGAGTGCATTAAGTAGTTTGTAATTAGTCATTAGTTAATTGTTTTTTTCTTGTTGTTTAAGGGCCACAGCCCTTTAAAAAGTCCCAAAGAACTACAGGGACGGCCCTGGGGACCACCTCGTACCCCAGCCTGCTGTGTTCCTGCATCCCGTAGGGCAGTGGGGTGGCTGTGCGCGATGCGCTTCTGGTGGTGCAGTTACCACCTCTCTGCCGGCCCTTGGGGTCCGTGCGGGGCGAGCTCGTGCTGCATCTCGGTCAGTCTGTGCTCATCCAGCAAGGCAGGAGGTCAGGCAGATGTGTATCACTGCGTCTTGCCTGGGGAAAGTCTTTGCAAGCGACACTGGGTTTTCTTTGGTTCCTCGTAATTTATTTTATTTGGCAGAAGGTGATGTCATTTGATTCCCCACCACCGCGTAGTTGCTGTGAAACAGCAAGTATTAAACCGAGGCATTTTGTGCTTCTTGCGGAGTAATTAACCAACGTGGACGTGGTAGGCTAACGAATTCCCTCTCGCAGTGCAGGCTGGGGATGATGCTCCACGGGCCAGCCGGAGCTGTGCTCGCTGCTTCGTGCGTGCTGGCTACCTGGAGGAGCCTGTCCTGGGAGGCCCGACCACAGCCCCGCGCAAATTCATGTTACTTTTTATTTTTGGCCTCTTCTGCTGTAGCTTTTGATGCAACGGGTTTGTACTTCTGCTTTTGAGTGCAGGAGTGTGAAAATTAACGTGTGGCAGGTCGGTGAAGCCCTGAGCAACACTCCAGCAGCATGGGAGCTGGAGCCTGGCAAAGGCAAAAGGGAACCCTCTCCCCAGCAAAAGCTCGTGGTTTCGCTTTAGGAAATTTATGTCATTTGAAACTATAATGAACAGAAATGCAGGACCTAGCAGAATATTAAGTAACTTCTGGAGGTTTGCTGAAAGTTGTTTTTTTTTTTTTTTTTTATTTGGCCAGGATTTGTAACCAAAGGACAAGGTGAAGTAATGGAAGGTGGTGGTTTCACAGCGTTACAGGGACGTCTGTGTGAGGGCCTTCCCACAGCGCCCCAGTGGGGAGCTGGGGGTCGGCCTCTTCTCGCAGGTAGTGATAGGACACGAGGGAATGGCCTCAAGTTGCGCCAGGGGAGGTTCAGGTTGGGAATGAGGAGACATTTCTGCTCAGAAAGAGCGGTCAGGTGTTGGGGCGGGTTGCCCAGGGAGATACCATCCGTGGGGGCGTTCAAGGAAAGGTTGGACGTGGTGCTTGGGGACATGGTTTAGTGGGTGACAGTGGTGGTAGGGGGACGGTTGGACCAGATGGTCTTGGAGGTTTGCTCGCATGGAGAGCGCAGGGCCTCCGTCCCAGCAGCCGTGGTGCAGCCTGGCCTGGTGGCACCTCACCCAGCAGTCGCCTGTGTGAAGGGACTGGGCCCTGCGTGCACGGCGTGCTGAGGGCATAGACAGTGCCACGGGATGAAAACTGCCTTTTGGAACGAAGAGCCGGTGTTTCGTTATCCCTGAGTGGGAGGAAAAGCTCGTTAAATAAAACCTACAGACCTTTGGCATTAAGGTCTCTATAGCTCTGGACCGTCTTTTGTTCTTTGCATTTAAAAACAAAAAACAAAACAAAACAAAAAAACCTTTTGAATTCAAGGTGTAGATGAAAAGACAGGCATAGTCCCGTGCTGGCCGTGGCACTGGCAGTCTGTTCCAGTAATAGTGGTTTTGTTGCTGGCGCAGATATTTATGCAGCTGGGTTATGCTGATAGTAGCTCCTTTTGAAAAGCCAGGACTAGCTTTCCCCTCTTGCAAGACTTTTTGATAGGCTTTCCCTGCATTTGTGGTAGTGCCTGGTGTTAGGGTGAACAAAGCCACTACAAACTTTTTTTTGTGTGACCTTTCTTTCTTTTTTGTAAGAGCTTTTTAGTTAAGCTATCTTATTGATAGATACATTAGCACCTCCGCTTTTGTTCTCTATTTGCTTAATGCGGTGGCCACCGCACACGTTGACTCACTGTCCAAAAGTACTGCAGAGTACAAAACTGGTTCCAGTTAAAGCTTGTTTAAAAGCTTACTTGGAGTCAAATTACTTGAGTATGCGGAAATAAAATGTGTTTATTGAAACTTCCTAATTCTGTGTGTGAAAGGTAGTTGCATCAGTTTGCCAAGTGACAAAAATATTCTTAAGAAACACGTTTATTTTAATGCTTACGGTTCTTGATTCTTTTTTAATTTTTATTTATTTCTAAGGTGGGAGACAAGCGATTCTTGAGATGTTGCACTCTTTGGACTCTGAACTTTCCTTTTTCTTGTGTGAAAAAGGGGCTTCACAGCACAGCAGGCATGAACTCATCTTACAGAGAAGAAGCTTCATCCGTTATTGCATTCTTATAACATGTTCTACCTTTCTGAGCACTGCTAGACTGGAATTGGTGCTTGCTTTTTACAAGCAAGGACTGTGAAAATAAGCGTTTACAAAAAGTACGACTTTCCAAACGTCAGCTCTGTGGTTACTTCCCACGTAACAATCCGCAGCTCTGTCTGTGAGCATGCGTGTTTGTTTTTCCAGAGAAACACATCGAGCTCACAAAACAGCTTATCATTTCTGAAATACTTCTGTAATCAGTACGTAGGCTTCTGAACAGGTGAAGACTTCGTGGTTTTTCAGATTGAGAGATTACATAATATATCAGTTAGGGAAACGTAAAATGTCCCTGAGACAAGTAGGCTGTGGGTACGCAGGGCTGTGCCTGACACTTCTGCCTTGGTGTCTTCGATGCTCTGAGAAATTTTCCTTTAATAGGAAATGAAAAATCACAGAAAGCTGCATTGGGAACTTTGATGGATTTGACGAATGCAATACAGAGAAAGGATGCAAACAGAAATGAGACTACTGAAAACTCCTTTCCGTAGCAGGTTATCATCTAGACCGGGCAACTGATAGAAACGATGATAAAGGGAAGTACCTGAACTACACAGAAACAGGATTTCGGTGGAAATGGTTACCAGTACATTTACTGGTAGAAAATTCCTAATCTGCATGCAGTTGTGATTTGTGTCTATCTTTATTATAAGTAAAATAAGGTTTATGGTGCAAACATGCTGCTAAGATCTGCAGCCGTGCCTGAGGCTTTTGAAGGCGCACCTGTGCTTGGGAGGCATCGCTGCCCTGACTGAGAGGTGTCTGCCAGCAAAAATCCGTCTGCCTTGGCGTTTTGTTCTCTTTCTTGCTCCAGAATAACAGCTTTGCGAGAAATGCAGCAGGGATTAGACACTTCAAAATGGGGGAAGAACAAAATTTTGGGGTATGATTATATCACAGTGCTTGTGGATGATTACCAAACGTTTTTATAACTCATTCTATGATAGAGCTGACGAGTGCAATCCTGAGAAAGGATCGCCGTTGTGCGTGTCCCCTCCTTCCTGCCGGGGTGTCCATGCGGCACAGGATGCTCCTCGTGCCTCTGCCTTTGCTCTTCACCTGAAGTCTCTTGTTGGTCCTGCTTGACCAACTGTCAGGGCATGCATCTGTGGGCTGTTGTTGCAGTGGGTAGCAGACTGACCTCATTTTCAATTCTTTTTTTTATATAGCATGAAATAAACCTTTTAATGTTTGTTTTCTGAGGGTTGCTTTTGATGGCTCCTGCACTTAAGCACCTAAGACTTTCCTGTGTCCTCTCTTCCCACTGCCTCCCTCCCACCCCCAGTAAATTTCTTGAAATGGGTCAAAGTAGTAACCCTGGGGAGGGGGTTCCTCACTCATCTGTGGCTCAAGCAATGAGAGCTGGCTGCCCGAAATTGACGGTACTTTGGGGCAAAAGTTAAGAAGCAAGAAAGATAAGTTTTTTATTTTGTTCGAATAAATGATGCTTGTCGTGTATGTGCTTGAGATCAAGTAAGGAAGAAAAAAATAGCAATTTTTCAAATAGTTTTGATTTGGGGCTTGTTAACTCTGACATAGACTATGAAGACTTAATATCTTTGCAAGGTCCTTGAGCCCTGGTTTCAAACAGCTCGGTGTGGCTGCATGCTGGCATTTTTCCTTGGTGACATCTCTACCTGAGATGTCCCAGAAGGAAACGTCTTGTAGTGAGAAATTACGGTCCCTGTCCCAGAGGGTTTCTGAAAGAAAAGGGAAGGTTCCTGCAGTAAAGGCACCGTGGTACTGGTGTTGATCAGGCAGTGAGGGCGATAAGGGTATTCTTCATTTGCCACCTGACTTTTCATAATAGCACAAAGTAGGATTTATTTATTTTTTGAACCAGTTCTTTTTCTTTCTTGTCTCTTAGCTTGGAAGTATAGGTCTTAAAAAGCTGCTTTTCCATTTGTAAAGTGCCTCGCTAGCCCTCTGTATTGTAAAACAAGCATTTGATTCGTTGGTCTACTGAAATTCCCTCATGCTTCATGATTAGTGTTTTCTTTGCTTTGCTTTAAATGTGTGCTTCCTTTTTAAATATAGTTTTCCAAGTTGCCGGCCGTACCAGATTGTTTATATTTTTTAAAAGCCTTCTGCTTAGCCGTTATATTGCTCTTTATAGTACTGCTTAACCACATTGGTTTCTGTTGCTCTTTTTTCTTGCATAAACTTAGCTGGGATGAATTTCAAATGTGGTTTATCCAACTGTTAAGTATTTCCCACTTTTCTGCAATAGATTTCACATATGTTACAGAATTCCAAACCAAGATCTGGTGGACATATTGCCCTATTTTTTTCTCTCAAAGTCAGAAATGCAGTGTTTTTAAAGCCTTACGGTGACAATATTTAGGTCACTGGCTCCAGTGTGCTGCCTAGCTTCAAATCCATTTGTCATATTTAGCTTATTTCCAAGGATTAAGATAACTGTGGTCCATATACATAGTAGAAATAAAAGACTTAAAGGGGAAACAAGTACTGATTCTCTGGAGTTGGAAACTGCAGAAGGGATTTTTTTCCTTCCAGAGGTCAAACTGTGGAGCCACGTAAAACACATGTCCATCCACTTGGTGAAAGTTACAGGATTCACCCTCAATAAAAATAACAATTTGGGACCTTTTTTTTTCACAGAGTATCTAGAAAAACTGCAGCTGAATTGCCTTTTAAAAAAAAACAAAACAAAAAACTTGTAGTACAAGGGATTTTAGCAGGTGTCCTGTGGATCCTGCTTTCTGTGCCTGCTTTCAACACCTCTGTAGAGTAGTAGAAGCAAATCTTTGGTTTCCCATTTTGTTTCCCTCCTCCGGCTGCCCGGTTCCACTGGCAGGACCCAGTGCATGGTCAGCCTTTCAAACATCTCAAACAAACAGCATCTGCTCTATTTTTACCACGTTTTTTTGGTGTGCGTGGAGATGACCGGGCTGGTGGCTGTCAGGCAGCGGGAAGGGAAGGCAGGCAGAGGTTTTCGGGCAGCTGTGTGCTGCTGGCTGGGCTGGCGGCAAGGGGCTGCGGGGGTCCGGTGGTGGAGGTGGCTGCCAAGAGGACCTTCTTGGTGTCTTGCTCTGGCAGGTTTCTCTCACTTCTCATCTCCTTCTTTCTCACAGCCAAGTTGTTTCTTCATTTCAAATAAATAAGGGGGGGAAGCAGTGCCCAAATTCCTCTTACAGCTTCTTGCTTACAGCTCTGAGTGATTTGGGAATGATGTCCATAGCTGAGTCGAGTTGTTATTTTTTTCCTGCTACGTGGAAATACCTCAGAAAGGGAACAGCCTGACAGGGAAGGCTGTGTTGTTGCTTTCTGTGCTGATAAGTGACCCATTCAATCCATTGTGGTGGCATCTGGAAGCGTGGGCCTGAGCAAAGGAACTCCGGTGGGGATTACACTCCGGGCTGGGCCTGCTCAGCCTGGTAAAAAGCCTCGTTTCTGCTCAGCCGAGAGGAAAGCTGTTGGAAGATACCCCGGCATTCACCAGATGAGGGACTGAAGCATAACCAGTGTAGGCAGAAGCACAGGATTAACCAGTAGCCGAGTCAGTCATAACTTTTTTCACAGAAAAGCTCACAAAGGCAAAATCCAGTATCTGCAGGCATGTGAAAATAAACCTGGCTTGAACGTGTTCAAGCTTTGTCATCTTCACTGGATTTGGGGAAGCATTAGGAGGTGTATACTGCACTCCTCTGTTAGCGTGCGTAATGTTGTGATAAAGGCATGAATGCTTTTCAGGAAAAAAGGTGTTTTGGTTACAAGGTGGAATTAAAAAGGTTGCAGACCTTCGTTCGATGTTAACACAGGAGTCTCTTTTCTGGAAGCTTGGTGCTTTGTTCTGTGCTGCTCTACAGCCCAGCCGCCTCGGTATTCCAGATGATGTGATGGACATACAAGCTTTTATTTTTATTTTGGTGATAATGAGAACTCTAACTGTAGTCCCCTTTTTTTTTGTTGTTTTTCTTGACAGAGAGAACTCGATGCCACAGCAACAATATTGGCTAACCGACAAGATGAAAGTGAGCAGTCTAGGAAAAAACTTATCGAGCAAAGTCGCGAGTTCAAGAAAAACACTCCAGAGGTAAGGAGAAAAGCTATTCCAGTCTTTGGAGCTTCTTGCAGTAGTAGGCATATTTAAGAGTTCTTTTCTTAATGTGTTGTTTCTGTAATTTTCTTAGCTAAGACTTCTTAAATTTGATGGCTTTCTCTTCAGGAAGCTTCTGTATTCTTTAGGCACTGAAATATGAGTTGACTTTTTAGAGGAAGTATGAACATTAGACTTCAAACAGGCTTGCTCTAAATTTTGTAATAATCTAAAACCTGGAGAACTGCAAAAAAAAATTCTTCTTCAGTTAAACCTAACTCTCTTAGCACTTGGATGTAGCAAGTGACATTTTGCTGCCTAAATAAATCTATATCAAGGGCATAACTTCAAAGATGCTCATTTTTCCACCAAAACTCAAATGAAGTTCAGCTGTTAATTTCACTGGAAATGCAACAAGGTCAGTGCTGAGCTCTTTACAAAGCTCCACTCAGAGGATGTACATCGCATGCACCAGGTGGTGTGTAAAAGGTGTCAGAACCAATGCTAGGCAGACCTTGGAAAGGTGAACGTTGCATGGAGGGAGCTGATAGTTTTCAAACTCTTTCACGATTATGATAGCTTGTGCAATGTTTGTCTGCGCCTATGTATGCATAATTGTATAGAAAATGCATATAAACTCATTATCTGTAATGAATGCATAGCAATGTGTAGGGCTTTTTTGTTCTGTGTGTTTCCTTTCTCCCAGTGACTGCCAGCAATTTGTTCATCTAGGAGCGTTCTAGGGTTTCAAAGCCCCTTCCAGATAACTGATACACAAGTATGGGTTCCTTCCAAGAACCGTCTGGGAGAGAAGCAGCAGGCGGCTCTTTTAACCTTTACTGCTGCTTCTCAAGTAGCAAGCAGATGCTGCTTTGCTTCCTCTTGGTACAGAGGGAGAGATGCTGGGGGAGCCTGACCCAGCATGGGGAGAGGGAAAAGGGGGGATTGCTTAACTGGTGCCCTGAGGAGGCTTCGTGGGGCAGAAAGCAGTTCTGCTTCTTTGAAAAAAGAGAAGATTTGGGGACTGCAGCTTTAAAAGAAGAGGAGCAACTTTAAGTAGGTGCAAAAGAATATGAAGAGTAAGTGAAATCTCTGGAAGGGTAAGGAGTTGATTGATTCCCCTTATAGATGGGAAATGATTCCCCCATTCTCTCTAGGGATGGAGAGAAGTAAAAGAATAAAGAAATTGTACAAAATTGAGAAAATAAGTAGATTTCTGGGGCCACATTTTCAAATTATTTGCTAGAAGCTTAAGTTCATTCTTCAAAACTTATTTGAGTTTCCTGCTTCTTTCCTTTTCTTCCTGTAAGGAAAACGACAGATTCTTTAGGCTGGGGCTGCAGCTGCCAGCTCCGAACTGATAGCATGCTTACAGATTTGTCTCAGGATGGTTTCTTTAGGCCAATTTTATTTTTATGGAGCAGACGGTTACTGGCAGGGGAAAAAAAAAATCCAACTCTGCACTTGTAAGAGCATTGAGAGAGGGCCTCGTAGCTCAGTGGGAGTTGATGTGCAGAGGAAAATTATGCACTCTGTATAGTCACTTCAAGAGATATCATGGGGAAAACGGTATGCAATTAGTTCTTTTTGGTTAGCAAGATGGAGTGAATGTCCTCCACCGCTAAATCATTTGATGGTAAAATTAAAAAAAATACTTTTATAAAATATAGTTACGTAGCCTTTCACGTAATATTTTGGAAGGGAGTTGAGTTGTTTTATTCATTCACAGACTAGGTTCAAAACAATGGCTCTGAACATCCCTAACGTTTGGGGAAATTTGGATCTGTGCTAGATTCTACATCTTGATCCTGCATCATGGGATTCCTAGGAAATCAGATTCCTTTATAAGCTTGCATGGATTTTTGGTATTTTCTTCTCTCCTCTCTGCTGTGATGTTTTTTTCTGCAGCCTTGTTTCTGAACAGCAAACACAATCCAACTCCTCTTCTACTTTCTCTGACAGAATTCACGAACAAAAATGGGATCAAAAGAGAGTATCTGAACTGTAGTAACAGCCAGCCCTAACAGGCTGGATATGCTGGCATTGCTCATAGCTCAGCTGAGCTGGGTCTGACAGGGCCTCCCTGTCCCATCCAAGGTGATTGGTGTGGTAGGTACAGGTGCGTAGGAGGCAAAAACTGCAGTACCAGTGGGATAAGTGAGATGGTGTCTAACCGGCCTCACTGGAAAGCTTCACTTCTACACAGACGTTTAACCTTGCGCACTGCAGCATTCATCTTCAGCTGTTTTCTGTCCACCCAAAAAAGAAAGTCTACGGATTGAACTCAAAGCATAGACCATTTTGGAGGACAAGAGAACATTAGGAGGCAAGGTTATAACTCTTTGAGCTGATTTTTTCCAAAATTGCAACTTTGTCTGAAAACTTGATGTGGTGAAAACATCCCTAAGGTTGGTAGGAAACACACAGTCAGCCACTGGCATTTTCAAACTGATCTGTTTATGTTACTAAAACATCAAGCATGCTTTTTTTTTTTTTAAACTAATGAAAGAATTTTGTGATAGAAAACCAGCCTGTTTGCAGAAGTGTTCTTTAGATAAGTAAGTAGCCTAGTATATAGCTTTATTTAAATTTCCAAGATGAAGAAACACATTTCTTGGTATAAAAAATGTGGCTGGAAATGTTAAATGTAATAACCTGTTTCAGAGTCCTACTTTCCATTTTCTTTTTCATTCTGGATGCATCCCTGTTGGTGCAGGAGTGGTTTAGTCTGTTCCAGCATCTCTTTCCCTCAGCCGTAGCCAGTCTCACCATAAATCAGGAAACAAGTGTCAATTGCCTCAAGTTTCCTATCCATTGCTGTCTGAGATGTCCTCTAGACTTTCCATAATGTCTGCTGTAAGCAATCTCCTGAGTAGCAGAAAAGTGAAGTTGAGGATATTTATGCTGCTGTTTCAGAAGACTTCCAGAAAGATGTGACAGATCTGTTTGGATCATTTCTGTCATCTTTGCAAATGATCAAATTGCTGCAAATGAAATATAATAATATTTTATGTTTATAGGAATGACTCTAGGGCTTGGTATTTAAATATATTAAAGCACTATTTCTGACTTGGCATACTGGGACATAAATCTAGGAAGAAGTATTTCATGGTTTGGGGACCTTATGAACAGAAAGTTAGGTGGTGGCTGTTATATGCAGAAACTTTAAGAAAGAGTTTGTAATTCCTGTTATTCCAAAAATACTTTGTACCCGTCACATCTTTTAAGCAGTCGTATCAGACCTGCTTACCACAGATGTTTTGGGGTATTTTCAGGCTCATTTTGTTCCATCTTGAGCAGCTACTGTGGAAGGCTCAGACTCGCCAAGAGATTACTTGAAACATCAATTTTACGTGACTGTTATTTGGAAGGCAGCTCCAAATACGTCATGTGAATTGCCACCCTGCATCAGATTATTTTCTTACAGTGATAATTCCTGAACTGTTGGGAGTAACTGCATTACATTTTGTGTATTTTAACCTCAGTGAAATTCTTGGTCTAATTCATCATGTCCTTGTATGCCGATTCTGGTGTGAATACAGAAGCGTTTGAGTGACAGTCTTTGGCTTTGTTTTAATGTCCCTCTTTCTCTGAAATAATTCTGGTTGCGCAGGTTAGTAGTTTTTGGCACAAAGTGAAGATACTTCCTAACATTGATGATTTTACTTTGGTTTCTACCCCGATTCCTAGTTGAGTAACTACTTTTTGCTTACCTCTTGCTGTTTTAATCATTCAAAAGCTTATGTAATACTTCAGGCAGGGCATACTTTTAACCTTGTCAACAACAATAGTGAAAAATGCCAGAATAAGTAAATAAGTAATTTGTTAAACACTTGTGGGGAGGGAAGACAATAATATTTAAACTTGATTAATCTGTAACTCTCCATGCCTTTTCTTGTGTCCCTCTGTTTCCAAATAGGAACAGGAAAAGAAAATAAATTTTACATCATGGCCAAAAGACTAAACATTTTCAAGTTTTGCTAGTGTATTAACTGTTGATTGCCAGTCCAAAGTCATTATGTAGCTGCACATTTGATTTTGATCTCCAAGGCAAGATGTGTTTCAGTGTGGAGAATGATGCATGGCACTGCCCATTCTTCATTCTTGGAACAGAAAGTTATTTCCACGTGCTTAGGTGTGTCCTACAGCTCGCAGCTTCTCAGTAACCAGGTCTGGGTGTTGGTATGGCCATGTAATACGTGGAAACATTTTAAAGTGGAGCAGGTGATTCCTGTCCAAATTTAGAGCGGGGGAGTGGAAGACTCAGGAGCCCTTGAAGGCTGGGTAAGGATGAACACAGCTCTGCACACAGCCTTACAGGATGAGGTTATGGGGTTTGCTGGCACCATGACTACCTGAGTGCACTTCATTCAAAGAACTTGAAATCAGAAAATTAGTTTTCCCTTTGTTCCGAGTGTCTTGTGAACACCTGAACAAACACTTCTCAGCCTGTTCTTAATATTGATTCCAACCTAAAACATCGCTTATGGTTTAGCCATGTAAACTAGGTAACTGCTGAACTATGTTGATTATTACCAGGCTCACCTGCAACACGGGTGGTTAAGTCGAGTCCAGGAAAAAAGAGCAGCCAGAGAAGTCTGAGCCAGCTGCTCTTGGGAAATGCAAGACAAGGCGAGCTTTCTAATGGGAGAGCGTGAGCTCTGCAGAGCTGGGCAACGTGCCGTGCCCGCAGCCAGCGTCCCCCTCGGCTGGAGGAGCTCACCCTGCAGGCTTCTTGCTTTGGTCACTCTGGTTTTTCCTGATGAGAACTTGTACTGTTGGTTCCTCGCTGTTGTTGCTCTTCAGTATTTCTAGGTTGTGAATGTACTCTATCAGTGAGGTTTAGAAAGCCAAGATTGCCTTTAAATGCTAAAATTGACACTTGTGTTTTGCAAAGCAGATTAAAGATTGGATGAGCAGAGTTATGGAAGGACACGGGGAAACCTATAAGCATAGGCAGCATAAGTGTGTTCTCAAAGCAACTAGCTTTAAAATGCCCTGCAAGATGGAAAATTGGAAGGTGCCAGGAAAAGAAAGAAATGAGCATATGAAAAGCATGTCTTAGCACTGCGTGAAGCGACACAGCTGACCCCCAGCACTGTTGCAAGGATAAGCTCTGCGGTGTGACAGTGATGGTGCTGCTCAGGAGCATCCATGCTGACTGCTGTGTTTTAATCCTGTAAGCGTGGACACGTGTTAGTAGGTGTAAAATGTATTTACAGCACACGTATCATTTTATGTGGTCAGTTCTGTGCTGTCTCGGTCGGTCCGTAAGGAGTGACTTGACCAGTCCATGTAAAACCTGGGCTTTCCTTGCTGCCCTTGTTCCCTGAGCTACCACCACCGACCCCATCCTGCTCTGTGACCTCTTCACTCTGTCTCTGCCACAAAAGGGAGCGAAAGAGGAGCCTGCGTAGTTTAGTCTCCTTGAAATATATTCTTTGAAGTGTTTGTTACCAAAATAGCTGTAGTATAGCAGTTGTAGTAGTTTTATTCATGAGGTTACAAATGAGGGTGATGCATGTTTTGAAGATCTCTCTTTATTATACAAAAATAATATTGTAATTGCAACTCTAACGAAAGGAAATGATCTCAGTTATTAAGCGACGGCCCAATTTTTTAGAATTTAAAATTCTAAAATTCTTAGTCTCCAGTGTTTCTGGATTGTTCTATTGAGTTAGCTAGTCTCTGCAAAAAAAGATAATCAAATTAAACTTAAAAAAAAAAAAAAAGGAATATTAATTCTGCCGGTTGAATAAGTTACTGAAACGAGAGGAGTCTTGTTGTAATTGTTGGTAGTGAAGTGTGGTTGATTCCTAACAACTTTGCACAGTCAGCTTTGGTCTAGAGTGTAACGAAGTGAAAATAATGACATGCCTAGAAAAACTGCTGAAAATACACAGCCTGTCTCAAAATACTTGATGCTCTCAGTTTCTGTGTACATAGGGGTGAATATTGATTTGCTGCCATCTAGAGCTGGGTTGTTCTACTCTTTTTTATTCTTTTCTTTTTTTAACTTTGATTTTCTTTTCCAGCGTGCCTGAGAGTGCGTAGTGTGGGGAAGTTCCCTCCTCTCCTTCCCTAGGGACATATGGGAATCCTGCTAATTTTGGGTCCTGAGTAGGAAAGAACATACATAATGTTTGTGTAAAATTTAGCTACCATAATGCAACTAAATGTACTTAACACAATTTGAAAATAGTAGATGTCTCAGTATATGGCAGGGAATAAAAAATACCACCTTTAAACGTCTTTCTGTACTTAGAGGTTATTGTCGGAGAAGATGAGTAGAAATGCTTCTTAAGTTCTCCCTTTCTTCTCTCTTCTCATGATTTTGAAAAGGAGAGTTTAAGCGATTTTTGTGAAAAAGAAAAGAATTTGCAGTTAAGCAGTTTGTTCAAAAAGAATCTTTTCTATTAATTTGTATGACTCAAATGGAGCTATCAATGTTTTTTCAATTTTGTTATACACTTGTTTTATATTTTTAAGATCCTTCACATATTCAAAATCTTAGAGAAGGTTAAATTTAAGATACTCTCTGTATTAATTTAAAGCATTACCATTTTCTTCTGTAAAAAACCATGATTATAAGAACAGAGACCTATGACTTGCAGGTGGAACTTAGATGAATACCTTACATACAGGCTAATGATATTTAGGTGCAGTGTCCTCCCTTTCAATATTTTTATTGATTATTACCATTTTCTGAAGAATCTGTTTGCAAGGCAAATGACATTCATGGTAATTTTTACTACGTGGCTTGCTATTTCAAAAGCTAAATGAAAAAGTATATTATTATCATGAATCTTCTTGCAGAAAACTAGTGTAATATAGCCCTATGCCTTAAAATAAAGTCTAAAATCTAGTCTGGAGGAGTCAGTAAGGTTAAATCAGATCTAACCTTATCCTGGAGATCTTTATTCTTGAGTTCTCAATAATTTTGTTGTCATTATTTAATACATATTTGACTTCAGAATATTCTAATTGTTAATGGGAAAAACAGCAGTGTTTCTGACTTGTTTTTCTATGTGATTATCTCTCACTGCCTTTTCACTTTATTGGAAGTGAGGGAACAATAAAAGAATTGTAACTCACAGTTGTATTTTTCCAGGATTCTCATAAAACTGACCTCCATTTTTCTGCACGTTGACCATTCTCACCACTAGAATCACAGGACGTTATTAAAATACAAAAGGAAGTCTTTATCACCCCCAGAAAGCTCAGCCAGCATCTCCGCAGACGGTGTTTGCTGCGCACGCATTGCTTATTGCGCACAGTGGTTCTTGACACGTCTCGGTGTGTTGGGCAGCAGCACAGCCCGGCTAGCACCGAGCCTTCGTAACGCCTGCAAGCCTTTAGTCGCTCTATGTAGTATGCCTGCTGAATTCTCCTGTGTTCGGTGCAACTCCAGGACTGGTTTCTTTTCCAAAAGCAAGTGGTTTTGCTTTTCGCAGCAGGGAGAAGATGGCAGCGAAGGCTGCAGGTGGGCAGGCTGCCGAACCTTTAGTTTATTTTGAGGTAACAGGCCTGGAGAAGATGCTTTTGCAGAATGAGTATGTATTTTGGAGGTTGCTGGTGTGTGGGATTTCAGGGATAACTGTGTAACTGTACAACAGCATTTGTGAAAGTCTGAAAGCTGGGAAAGTAATTCCCTTCACCTGCAGAAGTAATGGTCGTGCATTTTATGTTACTAGGCAGAAAAATTAATTTGAAACATTCGTCTGAAAGCATGTTATGTAGGATACTGAGATACCGCCTCTGTCTCCATTTCCTTAATAAATAAATAAATTCTAAAATCAATTTTCTACAACACATTTACCTCAACAGTCTTTCCATAAAGCTGAAAATAAATGGGTGATTACTTTATTCAAGAGCTCCAAAAATACTCAAGAAGGACACACATCTGATTCAACTGGATGTGTTAGCGTGGTTCAAGAAATTAATTATTCTGAAGTCAGTTGCTCTTGGTAATTTAGATTTACACTATTTAAGCATTTTTCTAGTTAAAAGTGCTTGACAGTTGAAGAATGCATTTTTCTTGTAGCAACATCAGCTGCAGGTATCAGATTTCAGTAATGTCAACAGTGCTGTATTTTCCAGTGCAGAGGAGGGGAGAAGGAGATATTTTTGATATTTCTGTAGTTTTTAAGAAAACATACTTGTAAGTAAATAGCTACCGATTAATCTCTGGCTAAACATACCCTGCTACTGTTTTCTGCTGTCACTAAGAATGAAAATGATACAAAGCAAATAATTTGTTTTTCTTGTGTGCTTGCTTTTGCTAGAAGGAGGAAGGGGAAGGTTGAGTGGAGGTTTAAGAGAAGGTTTTCAAGGCCAGAACTTGCAGGTGAAGGAAAAAACTTGATCTTATGGGCCATTTCCTATAGGGCATCATCCTTCCTCCTGAAGAATGGTTGTAGTTTAAAGAAAGGTGCATTAAGAGGAATGACATGATTTACTGAATGCATCACTGGCTGTTCTCAAAGGGCAAATATTTGAATTTATTTAGCTGAAAAAGCCAAGATTTTTCTCATTGTGTTACCGCCAATTAACAGCCATTCTTATGGTCTGTGTTAGGCTGTTTCTAAAGGTAAGTGTGAAACTTAGGTAACCTATATGTGTGTGTATATATATGAATGAAACAAAAATAAGGCTGAATACTTACAGCGGTTCTGAAATTCAGTTCCTAAATTCGCTTTGAGCCATTTGAGCAATAGGTGGACTTATTTTCAAGATGCAGCTTATAAAAATAACAGGCAAGCAAGATGCCTGCTCTTCCTTCCTATGCATATTTACCAGAAGAAGAAATAATTAAACATCTTCAATTAGTACTTTTCCTTTTTACTTTGTGAACAAATATGCTGTAAATCTACTTGAGTTCATCCACTGGACCACCTCAAAGTCATTCAGGTGTAATTAAAGGAACATGTTGTTCTCATTAAAATTATTATGTTGTCATGAATAACTCTTTTAATAATAGTTGCCAGTTACGAGAGATTCTTTTCATTGTTCTGACAGCGGATAAGTGAAAAGTTGGATCTGCTTGAAACAAGAGCAGAAACGATTAATATGTTG
The DNA here is from genome assembly GCF_964034855.1 of Anser brachyrhynchus. NCBI lineage: Eukaryota > Metazoa > Chordata > Aves > Anseriformes > Anatidae > Anser > Anser brachyrhynchus. Next base: position 7,763,393 of record NC_137713.1, on the reverse strand, counting down.
AGTGAAAATGCTCACAAACAAAATGACTAGGTTACAGATGACAGTTGTAAGCTCTTCTATTAACAAAACAACAACAAACAACAGACTTTCTGCAGAGAATTGCTCTCTTATGGTCAGTTCTGGATGAAATCTTGAGGCAAATGTTTAGGAGGAGAAATACTTGTAAAATGCTTTTAAAACCTGTTTGCATTCCCATATTTTTAGTATGTTTTGCTTGCTTAAAAAAAAAAAAAAAAGCTTCCTGGTAACCATTTTTAAGTAAATTAAATGACATATGAGAATTAGAGCAGTTGAGAGTCATTTTTATTTTAGAATTCTTTTTGCATTAACACATCTGCAGTGTTGATGAATATATGGAAAAATGAAATTGTGCTTCTATCCTGCCGTGTCTCCAATGTGACAATAAATCAACTTTTTTTCCTTTTAAAATGTCTGGCCTTGTAATTTATGTTTGCATAACCCATTACTAAATTCATAGTAGGTGTTTTAGTTGGCAGGCACAATTCCAGGGATTCAGTGGACCTGTTTTAATACTGAGCTTTTGTTACTGTTCATAATTATGTGTAGAAATATATGTATTTTCTTAATTATAAAAACTAGCTTGCTTTTAGTTTTGGATTTTTTACTTCCTCAACACAAATTGTGCTTTAAGCCTTTGAAAGAATTAGTATCTTCCGGACTTGAAAAGACAAAAAATAGGTTTACCAGGTTGGTTTTTGTTTATTTTGGGGGAAAAATAAAGTCAAACAGTATAAAAAGTAAAGTTATGATGCACCCCTGTTGCTATTTATAATTGTTGAGGATTTTTTAATTTTATAGTCAAGTAGTAAATATTTAGGCCAGCATCAAGACAGTATGCAAATAAAAGCAGTTTTATTAATAACCATTATCTGGACCCTGGTAATAAATATGTATGAGTCACATAGGAGTAAACCCACCCAATAAATATAAAAGCCATACAAAACCATTAAAAAATTTTAATGGACTTGCAGATGGAATAATTTAATGCAACCGTAGTTACTCAGGTTCCAACTCCTGTTACTATTTCTCATCTGCTTGAAAGCTTTCATCTGAAATACATTGCTATCATTCACCATTCCACCTTGTCTCTGTTTAAAACCATAAAATTGCGGTTTCACCATTTGTGAAGCGCTAACGCTAATTTATGGCAACTTTGGTGCCTTTTTTTTTTTTTTTTTTTTTTTTTTTTTTTTTTAAGAATAGGGACGGCTATTTCTCTCTTGAGCACGCACTGACTTTCCAAAATAAAGTTCTGGGAAGCCGCAGCACAGGACCTGTGTTTGCGGCAGACTCCAGGGCAGCACAGGAGCCCTGCGTGCCCCCCGGGTGCTGATAAGTGAGATGCTGCTTGAGAAGGGGGCTTGGAAACGTTCTGCAGTTCTGGAAGCTCATTTTAAGCCACAAAGCTTTTATTTTAGTGCATGACTGTGCCGGGAGCACTTGTTGAAAGTGTCCGAATGAGTTAGGACTCCTTGGTCCTGCATCAGCGGTGGTTTGTGCACCGAGAGCTGGGCTCTTCTGTGTGTGCTTAGGGCATGTCCGTGCCTCCCTGTGACCACTGCTCCCACTGTGGATTTTGGACAGGGTTCCCACGTTTCCCAGCTGCTTCAGGCCCCTGCTGCATCACCGGAGCTTGGAAGGCTGGGTCTGGCAAACAGACCTGTTGCTGATGGTCCCATGTGCCTCTTGACTCCTGGTGGTGAGCAGCTGGAGAAGTGGGGCGAGCAAATGAGACGCGCTGAATCTGTGGGGAATCAAGCTTGGGGCTGCAGTCACTTCTCTGCAGGGACTCAGACGGAGCTGGGGTATCCAAAATGCATGCGTTTTCCTCCGGGACCGTAAATCACTGGGCTGTTTTGAGATGTTCTCCATGGCCAGGTGGGGCTCAGCTTGGAAACTCGTATTGGGTCTGCACCATCCCCATTCTTTGGAGCCCTTGGCTTGCGGGCTGATGGACAGAGGTCTGGGTGATGGGTGGCGTGCGCCGGAAGGCAAACCCTTGGCTCACTCTTCTCAGTGGTACAGGTAGGCAGACAAAAATTTCTTCCGGCTTACAAGGAAGAAGTGGCAACAGTAAAAGTGAGGCCTGAAGATTTCCTTCCTCACCGTTTTGCTCCTGTCATCACAGCATGCCCTTCTGTGGAGCTGGTCCCCGTTCCAGCAGGGCTGAGCTGACAGGGGGGATGCTGGTGTGATACCCCAGTCACCGAGTGCCAAGGTTTGGGCTGTAAGTCAAGGCTTGAATGTGGACACTGGCATGCTGCAGCCGGGCGCAGTCCTGGGGAGTGATGTGCCTTTAAAGCAAGCCGCTTACCGCCAGCGGCACGTCCTGCTGCCTGCAGTGTGCTTGGTTCGTCCATGCAGTTAGAGTACGGGCAGCAATAAAAGAACCGAAGTGATGCTTTGTTAGGAAAGGAAGACATTTTTAGTCCAAAAAAAATGAGGTAACTGGTTGAAGTAGTTCTTCAATTAATGGTTGATAAAGCAATAGGCCTGTTTCAAATGCACTTTCAGTTACAGAAAAAGGAATATATTAAGCTCACCTGTTGAGAGCATTATCTCAGCTAAACGCACACATTTTCCGTGAGACCAAAATAGATCCTTAAAAAATTAATACTGAAATAGGTTTACAGCTGATAGAGAGATTTCTTTCCGACCTGTTTTGTGGTATGCTCATCTGCTTTTTCAGGAATTTTAAGCATTGAAGGAATGAAGTCAAAGCTGCTGCTTGTCTTTGAAATGGATGCCTCTTTGATAAGCCTCTGATCTCTGTACCCGGAGTTGTAGCAGCAGATTCAAACACTGATTGTAAAATTGGGAGACTAAAATGTAGCCACGACAGCTTCAAACGCTCTGTCTCTCTGTCAGATTCAATGCACAGGACATTGCCAGGAGTTAAAACGATGCAAAATTAAAGTAGCCTACTAAATTTACCTGCCATGGAGAATCCACAAAAGAGCTGCCACTTCTAATCCTCAGATTTGTTTCAAATTATTATTTTTTCAAATTGGACTCCCTGATCTCTTCAGCTCAAGCTGTTGTACAGATTTGAAAAGCTGTCTCTTCTTGTCAGATCACTGGTTTAATAATAATAATATCTTACGTTTATATAGTCCTTTTCATCCCACAGCTTCCTAAAGTGCTTTACAAGCTTTATATATACAAAATCGTGCAACCATCTCTTGGGTGGCTGGTGCTAGTCAGCCGCAGGAGTGGCTGGCAGCTCGTTACACTCGCCTTCCTCCTTCACGTGAAAGCCTTGGGGAAGAGTAAGAGACACGACGACGGTCCTGCTTCGTCCCACCGGGATCACGCCATTATCTCCCGCGACAGGGAGCTAGCACCAGTGTCCAGCCCAAAGCTGTGGAATTGGTGAGGAGGGTCCATCAGTGCAGCCTTACAGCCCCGGTCCTATTTTTGGGTCCTAGTTTTGTTCTGTGATTATTCCCCTCCCTACCCTACTGTCAGTCTGAAAAAATACCTTAAGTCTCGCTTTGGAAGTTTGGGGAGCAAGAGGAGTAATTTTGCATGACTCCTTTCAAAACTATACGTGTGAAAAGTGCAGGTAACTTGAATATAAAACAGTTTTATTCATTTCAAAAAAATCCAAGCCTCTATCCAAATACTCTTACTCATCTGTTTCTGGTGGAGACTGCTTGGACGGCCAGTCCTGACCTGTCAATAAATGCATTGTAATGGTTTCTTTGAACCTCCAGAACCTGGGGACGATCGCACAGGATAGATTTTTGTCAAATGAGTGCCAGCTCCTGAGGTCATCATGTCTGGGAGAAAAGAGGTACCGAAGTGGGATGTGCACTGCTCGTTAGTGGAAGAGGCACAAATGACTTAGCCGCTCAGCGTTGGTTTCTGAAGGCAGAAAGGGCACGAACACATTTACGGAGGTTCAGACACCATTTATAGCATGAGACCGGTTTTCTGTGATGATTGATCTGGCTTATTTTTTTCCTGTGTTAGTACTTAATGTTACATTTTTGTTTGGTTTCAAGCTTGCCCTTTTCAAGATTACTGATGCTGAAAGACAACTATTTAAACAATAAAAAAAATCAGGGTCTTTTGTTCTCAAACCGAGCCACTGATGTGTCTGAAGAGCGAGCATACAGCTCCGATGCCTTCCGACAGTTTGGATTGTCTCTGACCTCATAACTCCTTAAAATTATCCTGAGTTTAGTGTACTAGATACCATTAGAGATTGTTTGCTGTGTCCAGATTCACATCAGATAACCTTGCCTTCTTCTTTACCACCATCTGGGGGCACAGGGGTTGCAGAAGGGGAAGGCTCCTCTTCAGCGTGAAGGGAAGGGGTCTGGAGAGCCAGGAAGAGGGAAAGACAGAGAGCCAGACTTGGTCTCAGAGGCCTTAAAAATGTGGAACAAAAGAAAGCGTGCATCCATAGACACTAATGCTAATGGACACTTAGCCTGTCTCTGGCTGTAAATTATTGAGCTCCTGCTTCTCTCTGGTAATGCAGCTTAATAAGAATCAGTTTTTCTGCTTTGACCCCATAGGGAACCATCTGATTCCATGTCTCTGCGTTTTGTCTAGTCACCGTACTGGGAATCTTCATACTGGGCCTCGTGGTGCCACGTGCAGGCGAGGTGCTGCTCGCCTAAGGACGGCGTTTTGGGAGGCAGCAGCTCAGCACCGTGGCTCCTCCTGCAGCCCTTCGGCCGGCATCCAGCACCGCACAGGGCTGTGCCATCCTGCTGCTGGGGAGGACCTGTCCAGTGCCCTTCCACGCCTCCCCCTCCTTGCTGCCTTTTCACAGCATTGAAAGATGACTGAAAAGTGATTTTTTTATATTGTGCATCTCTGTACATAAGAGGCCTGTGGCATCGCACGGTGCCTCCTCGCAGCCTCAGCCTGTGCTTTTTCCCAGTCTCCCCACGGGCTGGGGCAGCTTCGTAGGCAAGAAAACAGTCTGAAAGGCAATCAGCTCTGCCAGCGGCTTTTTCATTTGTGCCCATAAGTTGAAGGTCAGTTGTTGGGACTGTCCAAAGGCAGGAGCGTGGTGCAGCTCTTCGCTCCTGAGGGAGGCTTTCTGTGGCACGAGGCACAGCCATGGGTGGGAGGTACACACTCGAGCCATTGCCTGCCATGAAGACAGGTGGTTAATTTTACACCAGGCCAGCCCGAAGAGGAGAACTCCCTTGCTGTAGTGCAGACCATACCGGGGGTCAAGTCTGAAGGGCTTGCACTGCCCTATCCAGCTGCCCGCTGACCTGAAAGACAAAGCCTGGGTATGGTTCCCTAAATTTGGTGTCAGCAGGAACCAGTGTGCAGCAGCACGTTGGTGGGATACCTGAGAAGACGGGCACTGGATGGGGGATCCTTTACTCTTGCTGACTGCAGGCCGAGCGGGGTTCATGCATTTTTCAGCTCGGTTCCCACTCTCCCTTTATTCTCCTAGCCTAGTCTGCAGGTTTCTTAAAGGGATTACACTCCCAAGCCTGGGACTTAAAGATAGTTTTAATGAGTTTGATGAGGCTGTGTAGCAGACTTCCATAGATGCCCGTCTGTCTAAATAGCATTTTTAATAGCAATTCCCTCTGCTCAGAGATTAGTAAGCTTAATGCTTTGAGGGCTTCTTCCCCACTGGATGGTGGCACAAAAAGGCAAGCTCGCCTGGACGGTAATATCCTTCACCCAAAAAAGAGCGTCTTTAGACCTGAAGTTGTGGTTCGCTAGTGCTAGAGCCTTGCTCTTTGTCAGCAGCAAAGAAGCGTAGAGAGGTGTGTGTGTAAGCTCAGTGTTGTTGGATTCTTCCCTGAAGATCCTCACCACTGCCTTTTGTGGAGAATACTTTTTGCTGATCTCCCATAAGAGGTAATTGGCTCAACCTCCCCCCCAACCCTCACGGTTACTTCCTAAAGGAAGTGATCTGTGAATTCACGTTACTTGCCTAAACTTAGTTGGAATTCTTTTGGTGGAATTTCTCTAACTGAGTTAGAGCAAAGGCTCTCAGATGCTGTGTGTGCATTTGTGTATATCTATTTTATATGTTTACACATATAAAAGTAGTTACAGGTGAAATCAGTAATGTCTTAGGGCAGGAGTGCTACAATACCCCTCCAATGGACATGGTTTTCCAGTAAATTCTGTGTCCTGAGTAGTATCAGCACATCCATAGACAAGTGAATAAATAAAGTCTCAGAAAATAGCTTCTAATAAGGAAATTTTTATGTGAGGTATAACTTGGTAAAATAGATACGTCTAGACTGTATGTTTTAGAGGGTATTTGACTCTTAAAACCTGTTGCTGGTCCAAAATTAAATATTGGTGTGCTGTTTTCCAGGTCAATGTAGTTTTGGAGCAAGGAAAAAGATTTCTGCATTCCTTTTTTTTTTTTTTTTTTTTTTGATAAAAGACGAAAGAGACACAACATGTTTTTGCCTGTGAACTTTTGAAATGTTAGAAGTATTTTGGGGAGATGGCTTAGCTGGCAAAGTTCACGTCGTTGAACTGCTGTTCAGAACCAAAAGTAGCTTTCGGTGGGTATGAGCGTTCTGGTATCTGTTGTTTATCTGATCATATGTTCATTTCTGTGACCTTAAAAAGGGATTGTCTTGTAACAGACCTGTAATGAAAAACTTTGATAACTCCCAAAAGTCGTCATGATGTTGATGATTACAAATTAAGTTCTTAGACATTCAGGTTTCTAAGTGTAGTATATGGTGAAGTAGTTCCATATGATATCTTCATGCTTCAGAATACGATTATGAGAGGATGTCTGTATTTTGGGGGGTTCAGGGTCATTGTTGTCTGTTTTCTGCACTTCCATTTCCAAATCAGATGTTTTTATTTATTTATTTAGAATTTAGCTTTTGCTTTTTTAAATGCACCACTATGTTAAGCCTACAAGTATGATCCCATACAATGGGGGGAGAGGGGGGACACTTGGAAAAATATACACTAAAACGAAGTCAAAAGAATGAATGAACTCACAAGTTCGATCATTCTCTGTGGTAGTTCTTCTCGTTTGTTTTATTTTGTTTTCGTTTCTATAAAAGAGGATGAAGAAGTGTCTTTTCCTTGTCAGTACAAGTGAATGCTAAGTGCTTAGATATAGCATCATCTGCAGCATTTAAGGATAAGCAGACACTTAAGTGCTAATAGCATCTCTAGGTTTCTTTCCTCCTTTAGTAAGCATGGTGATTTGAAGGAAAAGAAGACGGCTTGCAAGTCCTGACTTGCTACTGCCAAATAGGAAGGTCTGTAATTGAAACTTTGGCATTAGTTGCATGCCCCTTTCATGAGTATTTGCGTTTTACCTTGCAGGATTAAAAAATTGGAAGTGAAACACAATCAGGTGTAAATGATGTTATATGAGGTCTTGCTGCCATATCTGTGCTGTTGAGAAATAAAGTATTTTTATTGAAACCAACAATTTAATTTTACCAATGTACTGACTTTTCCTTGCTCTCAGAGGAGGAAAATTGGCAATTAGTATTCCAATGACCCAGTCTTACGGAAAGATTTATCTGTTGTCAGCTAGATTATATTTATAGAACCTAGTGTGTTCCGTGCTCTGATATCCTTCAGTCTGATCTCTTTAAATTTGTGCCAGGAATCAGAATTTAATGTTGGAATTAATTAAAATCCAGAACATAGAACAGCTACATTTGTTGACTGTATAAAATAATAAAGGGATAACTAGTAAACAAATACATTGTGCTTGAAATGTTCTAGGGTTTAATTCGATTATCTAAGACCTTGGACACACTAATATTGAAGGTTTTATTAGTAAAACTTGCACGTTTTCCCTTGTGTTGACAATTACTAAAAGCTAAAAGATTGGTTTCTAAGTGTCAATGAAACATGATGGTTACCAAATGGTAAATAAATGTACTTTTGGCCACTAACCTTGCTGCTTCTCTCCCCCTTCTTCCCGTCTTTGTATTTAGGAGCAAATCCTCTGTTTGTTTCATGGTTTTTATACAATGATACACAATCAGAAGTGGTGCTGACAGCAGAATGATATTAGTGGGATAAAAAATTGAGTGAGAAGATTCTTGATGTTTGGTCTTCAATGCATTCAGCTTATAAGCTTAACATTCTGGAGTCAAAATAGGAGAAAGGTACGTAAATCTATGAGGAAAAGCTATTTCTGGGAATTGTAGCGACTCTTACTAGATAAAAAGGAAATATTAACCATAATATCAGTGGGTGGATAGAAAAATGATGCTTAGCAGCTAAAAATCACAGTGTTTATCTTTTTAAAAACAGGGTCTTGCAGGTTGGGATCTTTGGCTGGAGGCTTTCCAAAGCAGAATGACTAAGTAAGAAAAGACAACTCCCAAAGCTGCTGGGTGGAGTTCCTAGGCTGGTACCAGCAAATTCCCAGAAAGGAAAACAATCGCTCCTTAATGGGAATTCTTTAAACGAAAGATTATTCACTTATCAATACTCTAAAAATACCTTAAATAGTTTTCCAGAAATTTCAAGTACAGTAGTGTTTTTAATCAGGATATGCTCATTCTGCTTGTACAGTCACGGTAGACATGCTGTAGGATGCTTTTAAATATTTCTTTAGTGTATAAGAGCAGAAGGGAATATGACAGTTGAAAGAAAGAAAATTAAACAAGGTGATTCTTGGCCTGTAAGGAAAGACTGCGAAAGGTCAAAATTCTATATCTTTTCCTCAAAAATAAATTTTTAGGGGGAAAGTATACATTTCTAATATTTGCCCTTTTGTATTGCTGGACTGTATAAAGTTTCATTTTTGTGAAGCAGTCAGATAATAGCAACAAAAAACATTTCAGTCTAAGGAACATGATTTTTCTGGATAGCTCTGTGGAGTGCTACATATTCAGCTGAAGCTGTGGTAGGTGTCAGATTTTTGTATACAGTGTGACACAGCAAGTCTGCGTGAAGGTGTAACAGCAGTATAGATTGCTTTAGTATTGATAAAGTGCTTTGTAGATGAACACTTGTCAGAACAGACTGGCAGAAATCTGCATTCTTGTCAGTAAGTGTTCATGCTTTAAAAATTTCAGCTGCACTTTTCTGTCGTATTCCTCACACATGAGCTAATTGGGAGGTAGTTTGTGGTAAGTTAATGAGAGCACCAAAAGTCAAAGATTGTTCTCTACACAAAATCAAAGGAAATTTCCAGAGATCTATCATTTATGGTATTCTGAAGGTGGTGTTTGCTTGCCTTTTTTTTTTTTTAAACTAGTCTTTAAGCTACCTTTTTGTTGACTGCTTGAAGTATAGTGTAGTACTTTCATACAGCTTCTGGGTGTATTGGTTTCTTTTTCCATATTTAAATCCATAAATCATGTGTACTCAATTTGTCAGCAACTGGAATAGGCTAAAGAAACTTACTTTCCCAACACCTACAAAAATAATAGGTGTAGAAATACTTTTAATTATGAAAAATGTCTTAAGAGTTACTTCGAGCAGACTTCCTAGTTGCATGAATTTGTTACCTTGTTGAACAAAATCAGCTGTTCTGTTGCTTGTTTTGTATTTACTGTTAAGTTTATACCTTAAAACTGGCTGCTAGCTTCTTAGCCATTTACGTTGATTTGTTTCAGATCCATCCTGAGCTGTGGTAGTGAAATGCTTTCTGTTCTACTCTCTGGCACCTTCTTTTGGAGGAAGGAATCATTGAATCTGCATCATGAAAGTCGAGGCTGGACTTTCTGGACAGATTCTTCTGCAGGGGCTACTTGATGCCTTGCGAACACTCCATGTTTATTCTGTCTCTTTGGCTGGACCTGCTGATAGGGGAAAGCAAGGCAGGGGCTTCAGGAATTCCAGAAAAAAACTCCCTGGCTGTGAGAGAGCAATGGTTAGCAGGGCGCTGGAGCTCCATGGTGGAGCTGTTGGAGGGGGGGGAAGTAAGGGAGCTGGCTGGGCATGAGGGTTCATAGCCAGAGCTCAAGAAGTGGTGGCAAGCGGTGTTGTATGTCTGTAAAAGGACCTTCTGTGCTTGCTGTTGTATGACCACCGAAACACCTTTTCTTAACATGGAAAAATTGGAGTGCAGTGCGTTACTGATTGCGTGCTGGTGTTGGACAATATATAAAGCAGTGAGATCTTAAAAGGCAGAGATTTCACGTACGAGGAAGTGTAATTTTCTGTAGTTCATGGGACAAGACAGTACTTTCTCTGCTAGGTATCCCACGTGGGTTGAGGGTCTCAGTACCACTGCTGCTCAGAGGCAGGAGTCTCATATGGGTTTCTGTGTTCGTTCTCACCAGAGGTTTCACTGCTTTGACTTTTTTTCTTCTTCTTTGGCAAGATGGATAGGGGTATTTTCTTTCCACAGAGAAGGTTAAAGTTTTAGTGTCATTTTTGTCAGGTTGGCAGCGTGAGTAATTTTGGTGGCTTATTTGTACAAGAAGTTAGTTTCTATACTCTGGTGCTAAGGCTTGTAGTTATTCTTGTTAGTTCTCTTAAATCCATATGAAATAGCAAAGTAGAAATGCAGAGTACAGAAGTAACTGGAAAAAACAAACCTCTGGGGAGGAACCTCTGCTGGTTTAAGCAGGTCCAGCTGCAGAGCTGCTGAAGGAGGTGGTCTCATCCTGCACAGCCCACGTTTTCTTATGCCCTTGCTCATGGATAGTTTTTCCATCAGTGTGATTTTATTTGTCTTTATGCTTAAAAATAAGTCATTCATTTAAAGATGGGCAAACTGCTCAGTAATCCTAACGTGTGGTTATTTGCACACACTCCTGCAACATGTATCTCAAGCCTCAGATCTTGCAGGATAAAATTCCCTATTAAAATTTAACAAAATAAGTAGTGTTCTTGTGCTAGGATAATTTTTCCTCTTACAGCAAGGACATAGTCACTGTCCTCTCCTTCATCTGAGGAGACTGTTACCTCGTGGTTGTGTTGAAAAAATCAAATGACCTCACAGCTTCTCCTTTCCCCTAATTTGACCCCATCTAAAGAAAGTTGCCTGAAGTTCTTGCTTTTCTCATTGACTGAAGCGAGCAGGTCCAAACAGGACTCTTAAATTTCACCAACTGCCTTAATCTGGGTTCGCTCCATCTTATCATGTGTAAGCCTGTTACTGGCCTCAAACTTGGAAGTGCAATATTCCCCCGGTAGAGGTATTTGGGAATGTTTCTCATAAAAGAATTGAATTGCAGTGCCAGTTGATCAAACCAGACTTCTCATGGGAAGATGTTTTGATAAAGTTTTAATGGGAATGGCTGCTCCCAGACAACTCCACCAAGCGGGGAAGGAAGTCATCTGAGAAGAGGTGTGGGTTGGGAATCAGTGTGCCTGAAACAAGGGGGATGCATCCAGGGCCCCTTAGCCTGCCTGACATGGTGGATCTAAGCAGGGGTCGTCCATGCCCTGCACTGGTGATTCAGCACTGACCTACTGAGGCAGTTGCTGTTGTGAAGGCTTTCTCACATACCACGCAAATCGAGGTTGTGGCTTTATGGTGAATGGCTTGTTTCCTGAATATTTGTGTCGTGAGGACTTTTTTGGAAGGAAAGTAGTCCTGAAAACACAAGGATTTGTGATTAAGGCAGTCACTTTTGGTTTGTGACAGTGACAAAGCAGGCACTTGAACACTGGCTTCCTCCTCTTTCCTTGTGCTTTGCTCAGTTCTAGGCCACCAGGGAGAGGGCTGGTTTTTTGCCTTTGTTAATTTTTTCCTCTTTAATACACAAAAGGTCTGCGGGAAGGGAGAACTACCACACATCTCTGCCTCAGAGCATGCAGCAGTGCTCTGGAGCAAAGAGGGGATATCGTGAAGTGGTCCATAATGGCCTCCCGGCCCGCGGGGCCTGGTCGCGGCCGCAAGGCGACGTGCTCGAGGGAGTCCTTGCCCCACGCTTCGGGCGGGACGCGTGGAGCAGGCACCCTGCATGCAGAGTCTTTGAATCAAAGAACAGGAACAAAGATGAAGAAATTCCAGAGCAATTAACTTGTTGTGCAATATTTAAATTATTTTTAATCATAGTTTTACCTCAAATTATAATTTAAGATATATCATGTAATCACTGGTAATACAAAATGAAAATGGAAAGGGCATGTTCTTTCTTCTGAACGTTCTCCATATAATAATCAGCTAATAACGCTGTCTGCTTTAATTCAAAAGTTCCACTTGCTCAGTTTTTAAGTTGGCAGGCTGCTTTTTAATTCTTCTGTTCTAATTTGTTGTAACATGTATGAAATACATGTGTTAATTTGTGTATATACAGTAAAGTTAATCAAAGGAAATGATTACAGAAGGAACGCAAGAGGGTAGCTAGTTATCGCTTAGAAAAGAGTTATGTAGTTCTGCCAAATTAATTAAACTCTACTAGTTAAAGGCAAAGGTTATGATAAGAATCTTGCTGAATTTTGGATGCAGGTGACTTGTTATAATGGATAAAACGATGACCCTTTGGTAGAACAGATTCTTTCTTCTTTCCATGTAAAAGCCTAACAGGTTATTTATTCTCAACGTCCTCTTGCACTGTATCTGCACTTCCACAAGGATTTCCCTTAATGGGATCAGCGGCAGAGTTCTGCCTCCCTCACCCAGTGCTCCGAGGTTGCTTCACTGGAGGCCTGCGTGCTCCTCGGCTCCCTGCGTCACTGCCGAGTGTCCCCACTCTGCTAGGAGAGCTATAATTAACTCGCGAGGCACTAGGCAGAGGATTCGGCAAAGTGCCAGGAAATCAACCCCAATTACTATATTCACGTTGTCAGTAATGCCCACTTCATGGTTTCTACTAATTTGAAATGGCAGGTCCCAACTTCCCATAGCAAAATTACCATTTTTGCACTGTTCTTCTATTTTCTGCTTCTTATTCTGTTATTTTGACTCCATTAAATTACTGTTGTAAAGAGAATTACAAATAATCTCAGAAAATTCTCATCAGGTAATTGCAGTGATACGATATAAATATAGCAGATCCAGAATTACAGACCTTGTGTTTAATACATTTTAACACAGATCCAAAAAAGAAAAAAAGTGTATTACTTACCCTTAACAAAAGATGGTATTTAGGCTTGATCAAAACTGTGTCTGCACTTTGAAAAAACATTCTTGTAGGGGAAGTTGAAACAGTAATGCAATTTAAAATACATTCAGAAACTTGACTTTTTCTTCTTTTACATCACTTTGCATAAAGTTGTGTATACCACCTTTCAGACTGTTGCCTTCAATCTATTGTTGATATCAAGTTTCATATTCAAATGGTTCTTCTCTTTTTTTTGGTTTTTCTTCAGTAGGTTTTCTCAAACATTCCACAAATCAGAATCAAATGCTACAGGCAGATGGGGCAACAAATTCTTAATTTACTGTACTACAAGACAAAATAATGTGTTTAAAACTATTTTTCTGATTTCAGTGTCTGTAATGCAGATGATGCAGGACTAACCATCTGTAACCCCTGGTATTCTGGTCAGTCTGGAAAAAGGAGCCTGTCATTGTTATAGCTGTACCCCGAAACACCTCGAGTGGATGATGGCTCTACCGAGGAGTTATTTCTGTGATCTGTTCTTCTAAGATCCTGCCTGGCTGATCTGATCCAGCTTTTGTCCTTCGATACTCAACAAATGTAATTATCTCATTGTAGGCTTCGTTCACTTCCCTAATGAGCTCCTGATAGTGTCACCTAGTAATAATCTGATATGGAGAACTGAATTAATATGTTTCCTTGTATTTCTCTAAACATTAGCTTAAGGGCTAGGTCATTGGGTAAGAGATATTTTAATTCAGTGGCTTCGTGTTCCTTGGTAGATAGTGGTTTTGACAAGAAGATTGGTTTTGTTGGTAGTTCATTGAAACACATTCACTGATAATTTATTTATTTTCTTACAGTTGTAGCTTTACCTTGAATTCGTATGTAACATCCTTAGGAGTACTGCTTTGGTTTAACTTTAAGAGCAAAAATCAATTTCGCATTTTGATTATAACTTCCATTAACTACTGTTAATGGAACTGTCATAACTGCTGTAACTACCATGCTACCATGTTTTTCACTCGAGTTGATGAATAGAGTGGGCATGAAATGCAAAATTCTCACCCTGGAAAACTTTCCAAAATTAAATCTTTTTGCCTTTTTTTTTTTTTTTTTGATTGGCACCTTAGCAATACCTTATAAGGAAATAATAAAATACATATATTTAAAAAGAAACCACAACCTCTTCCCACCTCCTCATTTTTGCATTTGGCCCATACCGTGGCAGCCAGGACATTTTTCTGGCATGTAGCAGACTACAGTTCAAGCTTTTGCCTTGCTTGACTTGGAGTAACTCCCTGTAAAGCACCGCTTCCTTTCAAGCAAATTTTAGAACGGTGGTGTTAAAGATCTGTTTTTAAAAAGATTACAGTACAGGGGTTGAAGATCTTAGCTTCAGTAAAACTAACTTGTTAGCCCAACTTGGCCATGGCCACTGGTACGTTAATTGGCATTTTCCTTGTTAGCAAAGCACTTTTTTTGAATTAAAAACATTGCAGGGATTATCAGGAGAGTTTGCTTGCAGCTTTGTTCTTAGGTTTTGGCACTTGATTTTGCCTGTATGGAAAATTCTAGATGGAAGTAATGACTATTTCCACACTCTTCTGTCCTTTTTAATGCAGCAAGTACGTGTATTTTGTCCAACAGTTGTTCTCTTTTGCTATTACGATCATTTACCAGTATCTTCATAATTTTGTTTTGTTTTTGTTGATTAGATTAATCTTTTTTGCTGATAACTAACATTGAAGAGGGGCAATATGGAATTTCCAGGAGATAAATACACATACACGCACATCTGTGTTTTAGCCTCCCGAGTTTCACAAGTCTAGGAGGTCCTGAGATGGCCTGTTGAGAAGATGACTTTTTCCAAGCACGGCTTTGCCTGACCAGCTGCTGTTAGGGAAGCCATTTGCTTATTTGGTTTGAAAGCTTCCAACGCCGGTGATTGAGCTCCTGCAGCGGAGCATCGCTGCTCCCCCGCCGTGCGATGTCCTGAGAACAGCAAAGAATGTCGCACGCTCTGTAAAACAGGGTAGCAGTATTTCATACTGAGTGGCTGGTGAAAGGGTCGTGATGGAAAACGTGAAATAAGTTTTAAAGCACGCGTTCTTTCTGCTGTTTTCTTTCTGACCTGTTTTTAACGATGCTTCAGAACGGATGGCTCTTAATGGAAGGGAGAACTCACAGTAGAAATACTGCATATTGTAGAAACAATAGGGATTTTACATAAAAGATTTTTTTTTGTAATAGAAAAGGGTCGTATCTAAGATAGTAATGAGTGATGCAGATGACTAGCATGCCTTTGAATGGGGGCAGGAATGCTTTTTCTTCAATTTCAGCATCTCTTGAGCAGTTTTTGCACACTGACGATTGTGTTCAGTACTTCACACTGTCCTGTCCAAATCCTTTTGAACTCCATCATGGTTGCATCCAGTTGGAAGAACTTACTTATATGCTGGTGGTCAGCCTGGGGTCCTGGTCATAGTTTGGTGACGATTCAGATCAATGCCAGGGCCGCTTTCCCTTCTGTTTTTAACTTGATGTATTTAACAATTGAAGACTCACTCAGACACGAGGTATTTTACATGGTGTTGGATGACTGCAAGGTGTGATGCAGGTCCTCCTTGAACTCTTAAAGCAGCGTTGATAGGTTCCAGGGTGTGCTTTGTTTCTCTGTCCCGTGCCTGGTTTAAGCAAGCCAGTGCTCTGGCCGAGGCTTGGAGCTACTGCTTGAGTTCAGATGAAGAACCATGGCTGAAGAACTCCTCAGAGCTCCCAGGCAGCACGAGGCAGGGCCTGGGGGTGCATATGGGGGGCTGGCGAGCTGTGAGCAGGCAGAATTCAGAAATACAGGGTTGTTACCGACTCCAGCACATAGACCCACTGCTGCATGGGTGTTCAGGGGGTGTGTATGTCGGGACAGATTGGTTTAAAGCTGTTGGGGAAGCGGGGAGTAGGCTGCAGTGGCGTTTGCAATGCGGCACTTGGCTACCACTCGTGTTCTTGAAGGGCTTTGGTGGTGGGAGCCTCAAGTTGTTTTCTCTTCCCTGATTGCAGTTTGTTCAGAGAGTGAGTTTGGGTAGCTGGGATTTATTGTGACTGTCATTAAAATCAGTCTTATTTTTCAGGATCATAAAAAACGTTTACATTGCAGAAGATATTTTGGGTAGCAAGTAACGTAGCTGTCCCCATCTAGGAGCAGGAAGCATTTTACTGTCCACAGCAAATCTTGCTTCAATTTTTTTAAAAAGGAGAGATTTATCTGCAGAGCAGAAGTGCATTTTCCAGAGGCAAAGCTAAGCGGGCAGAACATCACCACCAAGTCTCGCTTAGTACCGGGGCCAGTCCGAGATCAGGTATCAGTCTGTCACATTTATCCAGCTCCTTTAATCCAGGCCTCGAATGATTGCCGGTGTTGCTGACTGAAGACTTAATTTAGCAAGCAGGAGATGAGCAGATACGTGTTGACCGTGGTACATCAAGTGAACCCTGAATGAGGAAACCAGGCTTTTCTCGACAGGGCTGTGGCTGTTGCTGCTCTGACAGGCCTCGGGAGGTGCCACATGCTCCATCCAGAAAGCCGTCACGTCCAGCTAAAGAAAATCGAATGAGAGATGTCCTTGTTTATGGCGAAATTGCCATAGTGTGCAGCATGATGGGAGTGAAGTGTTGCTCTTTCCTCTGAAACCAATTGTGATGAGGGTGGAGTTCCTTGCAGTTAATTTTATTGGTTTTTTTAAAACAAGTCATACTTTTTTTTCCCCTCCCCTGTTCGTTCTTGGTTTTTGGGAGGATTCAGTTTTTGCTACTTAATTAACAGGGAAAATATTCTCCTTTTTAGTCTTGCATCATATGTAAGATCCATGTTCTGACATGGTGGAGCTTGTGGACCCTTTTAAGTATAGCTTCATTATTTACAAGGCACTAATCAGATTAATTTCGTAATAGTTTCCTGCTAATCCTGCCATTGTTCCTTAACTCAGAACTAACGAAAGCACAATTTTAATACTCTTTTAGTTGCTACAACATCCTTTCATTATCAGTTATATTTTTATTAGAGAGTACTGTCAAACAGTTGTTTAAAATCTGCAAATAATCATGCAGCACCTTAAAATTGTAGCCCTAACTAATTTTACTACTGATAAGAGGACAATTTATCACACAAATCCCCTTTTTATTAAACTCATGTTTCTTTGTCAATTAAACTTTGTAGGAGTGTTCCAGCTTTCTGTGTAATCCCAGTCCTTGTGCCAGCTGAATTTGTTCTAGCAGTGGTAGTGAGGCTTACTTAAAAACACGTTTCTTTTGTGGCAAACTGTCCTTTTGGAGATCCTGATATCAGTTACAACTGAAGTACTTCAAATACTGACGTGCAGGTATAAATGCATAAATCTTAATTACTTGTATATTATTTTGTTATCGAAGAAACCTGTGCTCGAACGTCACTTCCTTAACTTCAGTTTGCGAGGGGCCTCATTCGTGAGATCTTTTAATGAGATTAAGTGTTTTTCTTGTATTTTTTCCAGTTCTGTTTTTTTCTCTGTTATCTAATGTTGAAATATGCCATTCAGGATTTTTTGTGATATTACGCAGCTTAGAACAGAAACCCTGTCTAGTGGTAGTCTGAAAAACAAAACAACCCCCCTGAAAGTTAACCAGCCCCCTGCCGAAGTAAGTCTGGTTACCTGCATGCACAACCGCATGGGTATCAGTCTTAACTGCTGTTCATCTCGTCTCCAGTAGCATTTTAAATACTCCAATATAAATGTATATATAATTACAAAAAGGCTATTATAATCAAAATCAAAAGGTCATCAGGCAGATTTCTGAATTGATGTACCTAAGAAGCACATCATTTTTAATTATGATGAAAATGTATTTTTTCTGTGCCAAAATGGATGATGGGGAAATGCTTGCACACAGTCTAAGAACAGATTTTTGCTCAATAGCTTATCATGATAGGGTCATTGAGGTGTCAATTACATATTTTATATTTATAGAGCACTTCTGTTCATGAAAGATTCCAAAGTGTCTCCCAGGCACTAACACATGCATATGAGGAGATTAATATATTATTTTTCATCTTGAAATTGGAGTGGTTCAGAAATAGTAGGTATGCTCTGCTATTAAATGATTACTATTTTCACAAATAGACTGATCAAGATACAAGGGGTTTGTATGAGTTGCCTGGAGTAGTTGTGTGAGGGTTTTTTCTGGATGGTATGTACTGGAATAATTTTCATTTTGAACATGGGCTTCTCTGAGACAGTAACCATGGTTCTTGATTTGACTTATTCCTGTAACTGATTAATGAGAGAATGAAAGTTTAAAAAGCAGTCACAACTCATTTCATTAATAGCTTATCTCTTTTTAGAAATTGTGTCTATGTACTACTTTTGTAGCACCAAATTAAACTCATTTTACAATCCCATCATTTGTCATTCCTAAATTAGAGTGGGTTTAATTGCTTTGAGGGAGCTCCACAGAAATGCATGCAATTCAAATGAAATATTTTTTTCTGATTTTGGGGATAGACTCATTGTATCAGCAGTAGTTACTGATCTATTAGTTTGTTTTATGTGAAAGACCTACAACAGAAGTGCTGATCTCTTGTAGTCACACAAGTTTCCAATGCTTGCTGTGAACAGCAGTTGAATCGATGATGCTAGGGTTGGTTAAGATCTAGATCAAGCCCATCTGTTAGAAAGTGTGTGGTTTTTTGTTTGTGGGTGTTGAGTCTTTGTTCTTTAAAGTCTGACTGTTACAAGTGAACGAGTCTTCAGTGTCCATCCTTTGGAACAAATTCATTATCAAAGAGTTTTTGCATGTTGCATTTTACATGGTCAACCAGCTCAAGTTGCTATGTGCGGATGAACATGATCCCATTAAAGTGTGGTTGTGTTATACTGGCAAGTAAATAATTTCTGTACACATGAAGGAGATGCATATGTATTAATATGTTGTAAAACTTTTTTGTTCTTGAGGATCAAAGCTACCATGTTAGTGAAAACTTGAAATCCATGTCTTTTAACCTGCTGTTCAGTTCGTACGTATGCATTCTTTCTTGCTTAATAGTGGTGAATTATGTGTATCTCTCATTTTAAGATCACATAAGCATCTCGAATCGGTTTCTTAGAAAGAAAAAAACAGTAAATTAGTCTTCTCCACAGCGGTGCTGTCAGCACCACTGGAGGTGCTGTACCAGGCTCCTGGGAATAGAGAAAACCCAGTTAGCAAGAGGTCTTGGGAGAAAGGAAGAAAGCAGGTAGTTATGGGAGACTATAATTAGGGCAGATTTTATAAATATTTTTGTGTTCCTAAAAATGCCATCATGTATTATCTCAGTTAGTCATGACAATAACCAGCAGCATGGGAGAGAGGAAGGGGAAGTGGAGGGAATTAATACACAGCCCTGTAATGTGGCCATTCCTCTTTTTAAGAGGAGATGCTGTACGATGGGCAGCTTAACTAGAGCAGCAATAAATATCCCAACCTCTTCTTTCTTTTTCCTATAAGTGAGAAGGAAGTAGGAAAAGGCACCTTCAGATAGGCAGCCTCCAAAAAGCAGCGTCCTCATATTTTCATGTTAAATCATGCTCAGAATTTTATAGTTCGGAGCAAGTTCTGTGCCAGAAACCTAACTGCTTCGTTGTGAAAGCAGCTTTCACAAAAAAAAGAGAGAAGCGCGGTCCCAGATTCATTATAAGACTGTTGCAAGGAACTGCATTGTTTTTATGGCTTCATATACTTTGGCTCAAAAATGTAGAAATCAAACCAGAGATTCTGCTTCTTATTATACAGGTGCATGAGTCAGCTTCTTGTCTAGTTTTTTAAAGCTTTTTCAATTGTGTAATAAAATCATGTTGAAATGCATTTTAGTACTAAATGTGTTGTTTCTCTGAAAGCTTCACTGAAGTTGTCTCTAGAATTATTCAATCTTCCATCCACATGACGACAATTATCTGCAGTAGGAGCTTATAGCTTGGCACCCAGATTTACCATAGCTCGGCACAAGGCAAACTCTGCCTATGCAGCTTAAGGTCAGATTGTGCTAATGAAAACAGAAGTGACCAAAGGAGACCTTAGTGCAAATATTGCTGTTCCTACTGCTGGTCCCCAGAGATATGAACGCTTACTGGAGAGGTCTAGGTTAGAAGCAAGGGAAAATTAGGTTCTTGCTGTTGGGCTGTCCACAAACTCTATGAGGAAATGCACTACTCACCCTAGAGTTGAAAACTGTATTTTAGTTAGCGTAGGAGATTGGATTTTTCTTTCTTTCTTTTTTTTTTTTAAAGTATACCTTGTATTTTTTAAAATAAAAACAACCACTTTTATTTTTACCCTGAACAGAATATTCTAGAAAGTATGCCTGTCTCTAAATTATGCTGTTAGTCTTGATTTTCTTTTTGTATGACTGAAGCAATTGTTGTTTCACCTTTAATTCAGGTTTATTAAATGTAGAAGATACAGAGCATGAAAGAAAGGTGAAGCTTCCCGTTCCTTAATGATCTTGCTTCCTGCCAAAAGTGCATATTCCTCCGCGGCGTCTTCCCTGTGTGTGACTGCAGGTTCAAGTTCAAATTATCTGGTGCTTAGCTGAGAGCAGATAGGTTCAGAGAGTTTTTCTTGCCAGATTCAAGAACATTAATGCTTTCAAAGCAAATACATTCATTTTTCTTCCAATTAAAGAAGTCGTTCCTATTTGAGGGAGGCATGAGAAATAGCAACCCTAGCATCGTGGCGATGAATTTTAGGACACAGAGCCTTCCACCAAGCAGTGTGATACTCTTTAAAAAGGAGCATTTGGGAGAGAACAAGTGAGCTTCATATTGTACTGGAGGAATTAACTCATTTTAGAGGTGGAAATTGGAAACACCAATATAGGGAGTCAGTAGTAATTAACTAGAGAAAACATGACATGGCTTCATACCTCTAGATATTTAAGCATTGCAGTTTCTGTGGAAAGAGGGAAGTTAGACGTGTACTTCTGTTGCACTTTTCTGCAAAGCCTGTTAGCAAAGTGCATTAAAAGAAAAAGGTCTCTACAATCTGGGGGCTACTTGGTTTTACTGTTAGTACAGAATGATCTGCGATGGGATTTTAAGTGTATACGGAATACATGGCTTTGGTGTGGAGCAAAGAAAAAATCAGCCATACCTGACAGCTGTTTGCTGAACCTCCTCTTAATTCCCGTGTTGGCGGCGGGTCACAGACGGTTGTTTCCAGTGCCTTTTGGTCTTTTCCTTTACAAAACAGCCTGACTGGTGCTGTCCAGTTCTCCATATTCTGCCCACAACGTGGGGAAGGGATTATTACCATTTGCCTCTCTGCAGCAGTATTTTACATTTTGAGAACACCATCTTCCCAGTTTCATCTCTTTCCAAAACCAGGGGTAGGTTCATTTATGAACCAGGCAGGCCTCAGAGCGCTCCCGCTGCTCTCTGCTTTCTCAGATTGAGCTCTGTCAGGTTTGAAATGCAGCATGCAAAGGCAGCAAGGCCTCAGCTGGAGTACTTTGTCCAACAACACTCTCTGGGGCAGAAGGATTATTTCACATCTTGTTGGTTCCACGTATGGGTTTGTGCTTCACAGGTGTGATGCCTTCCTCCTTGGGAACAGCAGGGCACTGGCTGAGTCCTCGCCAGCTTGTGATCCAGCATTATCCCTCCGTTTTCCTTGCTGATTACTCAGTAGTTCTGCTACTAAAGTGTAGTCTTTTTACAGTAAACATATTTCGGTTGAATCTTGGGGTTTGGGCTCCCCCACCCCCCCTCAGTTTGTAAGGTTCACGTTGAATTCTGATCCTGCCCTCTGTCACGGTTTGTGTTCCCCCCAGCTCCCTGTCCTTGCAGACCAAATAAACTTGCCCCCATCCAACAAAAGGTTGTTAGTGACAGCTGGGCAGGACCAAGTCCAGGTCGGACACTGGAGGAACCTCTCTGAGCACCTCGGGTTTAATAGCAGCTGCTGCTGCCTCCCCTCTGGATGCCACTCGGTGGATGGAGCCCCCAGCCCACCTGATGCCTAACCTAGGTAGGTGGGTCCACAGCAGGTTTCCTTAGCTAGCTGGAGTGTGCTAATGAGCATTTGTTGAAAGCCCTCCTCAGTTCAAACTGTGGCATTTCCTGCTGTTTTACTTCCTCAGTCCTTTAAGCTCCTTAGCATCTCCAAGAAGGAAATCAGGTTGCTTTAACAGGGCTGGTTAGTGACAATTTGAGCTAGTTGTTGTTCATCTGTTGGTTTTCTTCTAGGTGCTTCCAAGCAGGTGGTTATCTGTTTTTGTGATTGCTGCTAAGGTGTTCATCCTCCCTGTCGTCTCCTCCTTTTTTCTGCCCCTTTAAAAATGGGCTGTATGTTTTGCCTTTCTAGGTGCTTTTTAAGGTAACAGCTAATTTCTCAGATTATCTGTCAGCACACATAGCAAAAACATTTATGAAGCTAGGCCAGTTTGAAAATACCTAAAGCCTATAATTGACATCTTTGTAATCTGTTCCGAATACAGGTTTTAAACCTCCCTAATGTTAGCCATCTACTGGCAGGTATGAAAGTTGATGAAAAAAAAAAAAAAAAAAAGGCAGTACCTGTTTTTGGCCTCCCTTGTGCTCTTGTTGATGTCCTTTTTCCACTGTGCGGTAAGCCAGCAGCCTCTTTGGTTGTCATTCCACTGTTCCTTTATTTATAAAATGTATTTCTTGCTGCTTATTGGGTCTTTTGCTAGTTTTCTCCTATTCTGTGTTGGAACATTTCTGATTTTATTTCTAAATGTTTATGCTGTACTTTTATACTTGTCTTTGGCAATCTCACCTAAATCCTTTCATCCCTCAGGCTTTTTTCTTTTGAGGTCAGCGAAGAGCTTGCGATAGAGCCGCTGGGGACTTCAGACACTCTTCTTCAGGAGGGCGTTTGGACCTCTGTCCTCAACTGCAGTTATTTGAGATTCTGCCAAGTTCTTTTTAACTCCTTTTTTCCTTAGGTTTGTGTCCATTCTGACTCCTACCAATTACATGAATTTGTAGATCTGTCGCCTTTAATTGTGCCGTGTCTCACAAAACCCTCCCCTGTAGCTAATCTTTAGAGTTGGGAATAGATTCCTACTATAAAATCTACTGTATAGTCTTCTGCTTCGGTCACCAGAAGACTTTTGGCCAGTTTGTCTCTTACAGGTGTCTGAGTCTCGGATCAGATGCATTGAAACCCTAGTATTGGAGACAATCCTTCCTTTTTTTTTTTTTTTTGGCACCTTTACTCCTTCCCTCCCTCCATCTCATTGTGCATTGTGCACCATGCATCCTGTCTGAGCAGAATCCCAGGGGCTCTCTGTTCAGCATTATGCTCGAGTACATGCTCCGAAACCTGAAGGCAGCAGCAGTAACAAGGTGTGACAGAAGTTGATTGCCCTGATTTTTACTCCTTAAAAATGTGCAAAGTCAAGTCTGTGGTGGTACTACTGACACTGTGATTGAATTTACTGAACCACTGATGTAAACACATAGTGACTGTACGTATTGGAGACCTAGTTGGGGGATGTATGTATATTCAGAAGCTCGTTGATAGTAATGGATGAAGACAAGGGGTGGGAGGGCAGAATTGATAACTTTCTGGGGGATGCAAGTAATAGATATTGTAAGGAAATTAAGTGTCTTATTAAACTTGGTTAACTAGATGTCCTGACAAGTGCTGAGATATCGTTTGTTACTGGAAGCTTACAGAAAAGGTGCAGTTAGTTAGGAGGCACCTTCACGAGAAATTTGATCAAGGATATCAGATGTCTCAGAACCAGGAGTAGTTATCTGGGAGAAAATCCCAGCTCCCAAGCAGTGCGTAGCTGTCACTTCTCCCTGTGATAGTACCACAGTTATTTCTTGGATTATCATGCTGTGTTTTAACCCTATGGCTGATGCACGTCGTTAACAGTAATTAGTGAATCCAAGCATAATCGTTACTTTCCCCCAATAGCCCAATTTCTGAACGTTCGGGAATGCAGTAGGGAAAGCAGCTAAAGAGGTTATCACCTTCTGCCACTGGTGCTACACATTTTTTTGGAAGGCAGGTGATGCTGAGGTTGATAGAAAAAGCAAGCTCTGGAGTGAGCCTCATTAGCAGCCACAAACCAGGGCATTAGTGAAAATCCATCCTCATTGGAGCTCAGTCCTGCTACTGGCAGTTTGGGAGCAGTGGAAAACAAGAGGCAGGTATGTGGAAGGCAGCTCTGCACATGGAAGGAAGGCTTAGCTCCTACTTACGGGTTCCCAGGCATCATAAATGGGGACAGACCTTCAGAGTTAGAAACAGGAGAGGGTAGTTAAAACTGAAAGCAGAAAGAGGAGGCAGTAGCCATTTGCAAGACGACAGAAAAATGATGAGATTAGATGGTAACTTCGTAAAGTTTTGGGGGGAGGTGAATGGAGACAATGGAATGTATGTGGAAGTTAGCATCTGCACTAGGGGTTATCTATATCAGCAACCATGAAACCTGTGCTCTTGGAGGTTGCTTTTTACCAGTGAATGTGGAAGCTGCTGGTGAACGTGGATGCTCCTTGTTGTTTTGCTCCAATTTTGACTTTACAGTCCTGGTTCCATCTTCACAAAGGAACTTCAGAAGGAGGAGAAGGATGCTTTCATGTTAACCACAGTGGCAACTGTATTTTAATTATGCTGTTTTTTTCTTAATGTTGCCATGATGTTTTTTATTGTATGTGGAACTGTAAGAAATCATACAGCAATGTTGCATTAAAAAGATGAGCAACCCTATAGAGTCCATGGATTGGATTCACTGCTAAACACTCGCATAATTGTCCATTACTACTCTTTAAGAACAGCTCTTCTGCTCTTAGAACTGCCAGCATGGGGTCCTTAAGAACACCATTTTGGGTGGAGGGAAGCACAATTGTAATCAAAACAATGATTACCATCACAGTCATTTAAATGCAGAAGGAGAAACTAATGTGTGCTCCAAAGGGATGTAAAAAATTCACAAGTAATTCCTGGTTTTGAGGTGAGGTGTCTGATGTCCATGGGGAAAAAGTTAATTTCTTACCTTTCACTTTCAAGTGAATATTTTTGTATTCATTTCTCACTCTGCATTTAAATGAATGTGATAGTAATCATTGTTTTGATTACAGTTGTGCTTCCTTTCCCCTATAATGGTGTTCTTGAGTACCCCATGCTGGTAGTACTAAGAGCAGGGGAGCTATTCTTAAGGAGGAATAATGGACAATTATGTGAACATTAACAGTGAATCTATGGACTTCTTAGGACTCCTCGGCTCTTACAGAACACTTCTTTTGCTCTTCCTCTAAGATGTGGGGAACTCCTGAATAGACTTACCTAATCATAGAAAGTTGAATTTCACAGTTCTCTATCAAGCTCTTGCTAACAGCAAATGGAGATCTGCCTTGATTTGTCAAACAAAAGAATTATGAACAGGTCTTTTCATTCTCTGTCCCGCTCAGTTGGACTTCAGTATTTTTGTGTGTAGTGCTTAAAAATCAAACTGCAGAAATACTCTGTAACTGTCAACATAAATACAGACTTTTTTGCTGTTAGTAATGGGTGATGACATGCTGTAAGAAGAACGCATTTCCCGTCGCTGCCATTCTTCCTTTCTCCTGCTCTCCATCCACCCACCCTCTCTTTTAATATTATTACTACTATTATTATTATTTTTGTAGCAGACATCATATCTGGGAGCAGGAGATTAAAAGAATAATTCCATTTGGCAGCAGGCAAGCAGCATCAGTACTGGAATCCTTTTTGTCCGTTAGCAATATTAATATTGGTAGAATATTATCGGGAGGTAGTTGGGTGACTGGAAACTTGCATATAAATAGAGGGGGGGATAATTTTGTCCATGTTGTTTCTTAAAACATTTAACTATACAGGAGCAGCAACACTGCAAAAATATTCTATACATGTTTTTAAATGCTTTTAATCCTGTTTTTTACTTTTAAACCAAAAGATACTGGAAATATAGTGCATTTTATTTAGAATTATGGTGCTAGTTGGGGTGGCTGTCAGTACAAAGGCTAATGCTATTTATTAAGGTCCTGGTTTTATTTAATAGCCAGATGAATGGAACAGTTAATAAAAGAAATATTGCTTTATTCCCTGACATTTATGTCCTTGGTTTCCAATAAAGAATTGAAATTATGAATAGTTGATGGTTTAAATTGATGTTTTATGTTGAACGCTAGCTATAATTTCCCCTCTGAGGATTGTAATACCGAGAAACAGATGGTTTTTCACAGTAACAAATTGCCGTGTGTACGCCGTACATAGAGCTGGCTTTCAGATGCCTTCACCTCCAGCGCCGTGCAGCCCCTGCGTCGGAGCGCGGCAGCAAGCACGCAAGAGCATGCCGTCACAAACCGCCTTCCTGGCTCCGTGCGAGACAAAGTCGATGCCGTAGGAAACACGAGCTATTTTTTCAGGTGTGAGAGCGATATGAAAGCTGCTGCTGACATGGCTCTATTGAAGCTCAGCCTGAACAACGCGGTGGTATAAACACACAGGTTGCTGGCTGTTCGTCCATCGGGCACATGCCTCGAGCTGCCAACATTTTGGTGCGCTCTGGCAGGCTGGTCCCGCGGTTACGGTGCTGTTGGAGGTGGACTTCTGGGAAAAAAAAGCTGTATAGGTAGGGAATGAACAAAGAAACTTGACGTTAAACAGGCAGCTTGAGTCCCGGCCAGTGGCGGCTCTGTGGTGGCTCTTGTGTCTGAGGACAGTGTGCTCCGCTTCCAGTTTGCCTCTCCTGAGGTTTATTGACATGCGGTCTGAAGTAAATGAGCCCTAAATGCTCTTGTTTATGCATTTTTAAACTGCTCCTCAATGATTGTTACTGTGGGGAAGTAGTGCGAGATGATTAGTGGAAAGTTTGGCAATCCATGGTAAAAATGCACTTTTTATAAGCTAATTACCTAGGGAAATGGCTAGTAATTATCATTTTTCAAATGTTCTGTGCTAAAACGTAAAGCGACCCAATCCAAATATTGCATGTAAGACTTCACTTTAAAGCAGAAAGGGAAAGGAAGCAGTGTGGCGGCGAGCAGGCCGGTGCCCCGTGAGGCCTGTGTGTGCCGCCATGCTGGGCTCCAGCACGGCCCCGCAGCCGGGGGCATCCGGCTCCACAGACACATCCCTGATAAGTCACGGTGTCGGCAGGCATTTGAAACATACGAGTTTCAACTTGAAAACAGCAGCTTTTGAGTAAGGCGTTAATTGTTCAAAGGTGAATTGCACAGATCATATGATAATTTTAGAATAGAATTGAATGGTTCACATGGAAGGGACCTACAGAGATCATCGAGTCCAGCTGGCTGGCCACTTCAGTACCAGTTTTCAAAGATCTCTTGTTCTAAGAGTTGATGAAACTACTTTCCAGATCCTTTCCTGCTCCTCAGCCTGAGATCACTACTTTGTGAATCTCAGCATCCTCAGACTTGTATATTTCCTACAAGATTTGGACCTGAGCATGGCTATTTGTTATACGTTGATTGTAAACCAACCACAAACTACGATTTTTATAAAGCAATTGCAGTTGCTGGAATGAAATGCCATGTTAATAATCAGACTTGGTTAACTAAATGTTACTTACTGTAATTTTTCTGGTTATTCTGCTGATGGCTTGTATTCAAAGTAGTGAAGAAATGCATCAGGAATCCTGGCCTTTACTGTTTTCCCCTTTTGGCTTAATGTCAGGAAATGGCACATTACTGCAATTTGTCTGGCTCTGCGCTGTTGCTAACAGATAAAGCACTAAGAACCCCAGGACTCGAAGGCTGGAACTGAATGTGGCCATTGACAAGGACAGCAAAGGTCGGAAAAGGTTAAGATGGTTGGGAAAGCCGATTTACATCTATCAACTGTGTTGTTTAATAAGTGACCTGGAACCAGTTTCTAGCAGTTTGCATCACAGAGCTTAACCAGGAAAACTCAACAGAAATCCTATCTAAAGTATCCAGAGTGTTGGTTATAATTTAAGAGAGCGCAATATGAAACTTGCTGGGACCAGCTTTTTCAAGCTTCTGTAATGACAAAGTCACAATCAAAATACTTAAAAAGTGATCTTTTGTCCATAGCTTCTAGTTATTGCCAGGTTAAAAAAACACAGGACACGATTGTCATTGATCTTCTAATATGAAAGATTGGCTAGGTGAAGTTTTTTATTTTTACAGCTGCAGAAGGGGGATCAGCCCACAGGTGAGCAAGAGCCTGTAGTGTTTTGAATTCTGTGCTGAGGGATGTCAATACACTTTGCTTACTAGCTCTTACCTTGAGGTATTTTGTCCTAATGCTGCTAAGTTTAAGTTCTGGGTGAGGGGAGAATGGGACAGCAACTTGAGGGAGGATCAGGAGATCTGTACCTGCAGAAAGAACAGAAGTAACCAGCACTCGTGTGCGTGTGGTCTTTAATTTAATTTAATTTAAATGGTCTGGGTTGTTTCCTTGAAATTCATGTAAATTGCATGAAAAAGTTAAAATGATATTTTTAGTAGCATGAAGGGCTAAAATAAGCCTGAATTTCTCCAACAGGGTTGTCGTGTGTCCCCCCCCCCCCTTTTGTTAATTCTCCTTTTTTTTTTTTTTTCCTTCTCCTTCTGGCCTGGAAATGATGTCCGAGCAGAATGGGAGAGCCCTGGCTCTCTGCCCAGGATCTCTGACTGTCTGGTGCCCCGGTCTGAACAGGAAATCCCGGGCAAGGCCGAAGCGCGCAGGCGCTGGTCACCCTGATAGTGCGCGCACCCCGTGCCCGACATGCCCCTCGGTGCCGGAAGCGCTGCGCGCTCTGCGGCATGGTTTGGGCGCGAGCCACGTGCTCCCGGTGGCAGCTGCCCCGAGCATTGTGCATGAATGGCAAGTTTTGAGCAAAAATACAACGTTCCTAGCGATGTTTGCTTTTTTTGATTCGTATAGTTGGGCTGTAGCTCTCTGGATGGGCAGGATCGTTTTGAGCTAGTGCTTGCTTATGACTTGAGCAGTGATGGGCATATCGGAGCTTAAGAATTGTCCGAACGGGGAGTATTGACGAGAGATTTCTTAATCCTCTGTCTTCTGCTTCAAAACCGTTCAATATCTCTTAAAGATAAAATTTTGTCACTTTGATAAGTCAGTTGTGGCATGTCTTGGACGTGAGTAACTGGTTATTTTTATTTAGAAGCATAAGTGTTTATGCCAAATAAATCAGCATTCCCTTTGTTCCAAATAGTTACATCTGGTGATGATTTATTTACTTAGGAAAAAGCCCAACAAGTAACAAGTGAACATGTCTTGGATTTGCAGGTTATCCTTCCCCCAGAGGTCAGAGGTGCAGGGGTCTCCGGCTCTTGCTGAGGAAGCCGCTGTTTGCAGGGCTCCTGTGTGGGGATGCTGAACAAAACGTGCCCTGCCCCACAGTTACACCTAATAAACTGGAGCTGACAGGCAGCCATACATTGTAAGAAAAAAGTGCACTGAATTTCCATCTCCTAATCCACTTGTCTTTTTTAGTACATGTGTGCACAAAATATTATTATAGCCCTTTTTAATAAATGGAATAATAGTAGACTTAGTGTTACATACAGCAGATTATCATCTTCCGTGATTGTGTGTGCACAGCTTGTGTTATCAGAAGATTAAATGAATCTTAAGGAGACTGCTTCACAGCGAGATTTGATTTTCCGCTGCAAGAAGGCTTGTTAAATTATTGAGCCATTGCACTCGCACTGCAAACAGTCTTTGGCAGCCCAGAAGCCAGAAGGAAGAAAGTTTTGAACCAGCTTACCTGCCCTGTCAAATCGCTCACCTTGACTGAGTAGGAAGGGCCCTATCGCTTTTAACATATGGGATGAATTAGGGGCAGATTAAACGCTTCCTCATCGACTCAGCGCAGCGCAGGGGGCGCGCGGCAGGCTGGGTGCCGGTGCCGGCCCCGCGCCTCGCTGCCTGCTCGCGGCAGCCGCAGCCTCTCGCGGTGCTGCTCGCAGCTCCTCGCTGCTTGTTCGTCTCTCCCAGCAACCTTGGCACAAGGGACCATGAAAACTATCACCTTACGTAAATCCTCATAAGCTATTCATGTTACTAGACAACTTCGCTCATGCTATTTGATTCACAATCCTCTGCTCCTTTAGTTCTTTCACATATTAACGAGTTTGATCACTGCTCCATATAAATGAGGCATAATCTGAAGCTGTCAGACCTAAACTGTGTCTTGAACGTACACTAAGTGAATTTATTCAAATTTCTCTTTAAAGCTAGGAATATTTATAATAAAACTTGTCAGAGCTTCAGTTAACAGTTTACAGTGGAAGTATTTTTGGTTGTGAAATACAAAAACAAGTCCAAAAATGACTTTGTGAGCTGATATTATTATATTTGCCTTGCATATGGAAAACTCATGTTGTGATTTCAACAACAAATGAGAAAATTGTCAAAGTTCTATGAAAATTAATTAAGCTCAAACTTCTGTGAAAATTAATTAAGCTTAAACTCCTATGAAAATTAATTAAGCTAAATGAAAATATGTTAAAACACTCCACAAATTTATACTAATGTGACTTGCAACAATTGCAATAAAAGAGCAACAGACTCTGTTAGGAATGCTTTTAATTCTGGTTGTGCTGCTTCTGTCATAGACTGAAACTGGATATATATTGAAGTGAAAACAGCAGACTCTTTTTTTTTATCCTGTGATGTTCCCAGGGAAGTATGCTGCGTAAAAATGTCTCCTGGCTCTCTGAGCCGCAGACTCTCCCTATTTTGTTTGACTGCTATTCGGGTTAGTACCTCTTCCTCAGACTGCATTTGTCTGTTCTCCCGTATCCTGTCTGACACAGGGCTGTGTCCTCACTGGGGCAGAGGCCAGCACAGAGGGAGCTTGAGTCTTGTCTGGGTTTTTCTTTGTGTTCCCCTAATACAAATACGTAAAATTTAGGAATGTGCTTTATATGTTTGAGTGGAGGAAGCACAGAAATAAACAATATATAAAGATGACTTCTGAATTCCGAACTGCCAAGGCTGGCTGCAATAAGGAACTGTCAAAAGGAACAATAGTAGGAGCAAATATGTCTTTTTTTAGCTACTAGGATAATATTTTGGAACGGAATGAAGGCTATAGCTTACAAATCTCATTTCCCTCCTTAGCCATATCAAATGCAGAAGGGGAGTGTATATCCAAACGTGTGTTGCTGTGTGAATGAAGTTTAAACCGAAACGCAGAGTTAGGGAACTCGTACGAGGAGTTTCTGTTCGAAGCCCTCAGGCTGGGCTTGGCCAGACGGCCTGGAGCATCCATGAGCTCCTGCCTGCAGCCTAACGGCAAAGCTGATAGAGTTTAGCCCCCAAATTCAAAACATTATCTTACCCAGTCAAAGCATTATCTTTGTCTAGTTCTGTGTCCAAGGCTAAACAGACCCTGGAAATGTAAGTTGAATCGAATGTGTGGAAGATTTCCTCAGCAGCCTTGATGTGAACAGGAAATTGATCCTCCAGCACAAATGTCCAGAGTGCCAAAAGCTCATTCTTCAGAAAGATAATCAGGCACAAAATGTTGCAAGTTAATCAGTTCTGTTTCAGTTTAGTATTTTCGGTCAGTTCAGTTTTAAATAAGCATTTAATTAGGTCTTAAAGTATATTTGAAAGCCTTCGTGCTGGACCTCATAGATAATGATGCCTGAGATTTTTGGTTTTTTATTGAAAAGTGAAACCAGATGCAGATTCGCCATCCAAGTTTAGATTCTGGCTGGCTGAAAGCTATGGAAGATAGGCTTTTTTTTTTTTAAATCATTTTGGAAGTATTTCATGTACTGCACTAGGACTGGCTGTTGTGTTGTGGAAGGATGTTGATTCCACGCAATGTTTTAAGATATTGGAACAAAATTCAAACATGTAAAGCAGCAGAATCAGATTGTTCTGTTCAAAAATGGAGGAAAAAAAGAGGATTTTTTAGTTAATTTAATATTCACGAAGTTGTCAGTACCATATAACTCTATCAATTTCCATATGCATTGCGCAGTTGTGCTATTTAAGCCTCCTTTCTTTCCTTTGGGACCGAATTCTTGTCCCAAGTGCGAAACCACGGTCCGTTTTTCCAGTGAGAACCATCGTGGGAGTTGAGAAGCGCGCCTTGCCCTGCCGCTGCCGACTCGCCGCAGCGCCCGGTGTTCCCATGCTCGGGGCTCCCCGCGGTGCCCCCGGGCTTCGCCCAGCCTGCCGCTGCCCCATCCCGCAGGGCTGCTGCTCGCCCTTCCTCTTCCTCCGAAGCAGCTCAGGAGAGGAGCTGCCTTTTCCAGCTTCTGCACCCTGCCCTGCAGAAGCCGCACTCGTGCTGTAGTTTTTTGAACATAACATTTTTTTTTCACTTGCTCAAGGTTCGTGCGGTGTTGACAAACGACTACTTGTGACGGCCATGTAAGAAATGCCCGTTTTAGATTTACTTGTTAAAGCAACCCTATCTGCTGTCTTACTGCTTTCGTTTCATGGGACAATCTGTTAAGGATCCTTCCTGAGGGGATGCAGAGGGAAAATCCTACTGTGTTTGTGATGCACTTAATCCACAGCCTGTCGATGGGCTGAAATAAATACAGCGTTCACCTTTCTGTTTGTGGATTCCTTTCAAATACAATTACAGTGTCACCTGTGGCATCCCGATTCATCAAGATCTGCACTAAGCACTTCTGAATCTTATTGACCACTTGTTTTAGAAGATGATAAATCCTTGTTCTCCCAGAGCAAATAGATTTAATAGACCAGATTTTTTTTCTTTGATTTATGTTTGCCATGACCAGAAAGCAGGATTTCAGCATCCAGTCGTCAGTGCTTCACAATTACAGAGTCTGAGGCGGGCAGTGTCTGTTTTGCTGCTGTATGACAAATGGGGTAAGATGGCCCGGTGACAGTACATGATATGTTCATACAGAGCTAGAGCACTCGTTGCAGTGGTTATTTCAAGATTGAACTTTCTTGAAACCTTGCCTTGAATTTAGAGGATGCCTCTATAGATGTAAGCTCTTCAGTTTACTGGTTAGAAATTGAAGAGAAGAAAAAAAAAAAAAAGCCCCATGTGTTAGATTTGAAAACAAAGATGAGATGTTTTTAACCTATGTAGAATCTTTGAAAAAGTGAAGGTAGTGTGTACTGTGCAGGGCTTGGAAGATTACTGTGGACATTTGAAAATTATTTTCACCCCTCATTCTGTAACATAGATAAGGGCATAAAAAGCAATCCTAACTGCATTTCAAAAAAGCCACAGTGCTAGCACACCACAGCCGAAGAAATTAAAGAATGACATGTTAAATTGTGACTATATGATAAAATTAGATAAACAGAACAGAATAACCCAAATGAGATTTTGGCTGATGGAATGCGAATGTGGTTACAAGTCTGTGTTTGTGTGTTGTCACAATAAACAGTCATCTGAGTTGCAAGCATTAGTGATGCCGAGTGGCACTGTGCTTCATGGATCATAAGCTGGAGTGGCTTGTGCAAGATGCTGTCCCCAGCTGCTGCCTACCCCTCTCCTCATCTGCTGTCAATCCATATGATTTGGAAGGGGTGCTATACCCCATGGTATTTATGGGGTACCTGGGCCTATGCCTTATCTAACAATTTCATCATTAGTAGTTGCATCCATGGGATTAAAAGAGCACCAGAAATATTTGTGTTTACTTAATGTTGTCAGTACATTAGAATGGGACTTGTCTAAGTAATGAAATCCTATAATAGCAACGCATCACTTGAAAACCATATGTCAATAGGGCTTTAACATTGCTTGAATATGAAGAGGATGTTACACAAAATAGAAAGATTCTGCCAACCTACAGATAGGAATTGGCATTTTTCAGAACAGATGTCATTGATAATTTATAGATGCCTTTAAAAATTAAACTTTATATAGAAGCTGGCTTCAAAATGGAGCGTTGTCAATGTTCTAAGTGCATTAGGTACATTAAGCGAAAGCGTACACTTCACTCAAAGGTATTTAAATACTTCAGAAGTCAGTTGCAACCATGTCAACCAGGTCTGGTTGTGTTCAATATTAAAGGCTCATAGCAGTCTGCTGGATTACAGATAACGTGGTTGTGCTCCCAGGAAGTGTTTGGAAAATAGTAATTATTAGTTTTATTTCTTAGGTTTCTGATTGAAACTTGAAAATGAAATGCGTGCTTCCTGGCAAAAAAAAAGACACTTTTACATCTAATAAGATTAACTCAGCTTTCTCTTTCAGTAAGCTGTAGAAACATCATATTGATGGCCTCCTCACTTTAAAAATGGCTTCATGGTGCACTCACAAAACAGAAGGCATCTGCTCTCTGCTCGCAGGACAACATCGCAGAGCTAGGAAAATTACTGGAAATCTTTCTTGTGCTTTTGTGGAATTAGGCTTTCCTTTTTTTCTTTTATAAATTCACTTCTTGTTAAATGATCCACCTAAAACTAAACAGGGGTTAATACACTCTTTGCTAAGTAAGAAAAATAACAAAAAGAAAAGTAAAACTGAGGTTCAGCCCAGGAAGATGGGAATTGTGAGATAATATTCAATGTGCCCAAAGGGACAATGCTGTCTCTTGTTGTTGCTGTCTATATTTAGATACCATGCTCATATGCAACTTAAAATACCTAGAATAGCAAGAAGAATTTTTTTTCCTTTCATTTGAAGTGGCACAGGGTAGGGTTGTTAATTTTGGCTTATCACAGCTGACACTTGAGTAGGGGGAAAAAAAACAGTGGTTTGAAGCTTTAACTCTCTCCACATGTGCCCCTTGTGAAAAGCCCTCTTGGCTCCTGTGAAACTTTCTTGGCTGACTTAAATTATATGCCCCTCATTTAGGAGAAGTTCACAGGTCGTTTAGTTGATTTAAAATCCATTGTTGTTTGTGCAGCTGATAAGGAGTAAAATAGCTATTAGTTAACAGTCTGATAGTTCAGAAAAAGATTTTAATAAGTTTAGCTTCCTACTTCCATCAGCTGAAATTCTTCTGATTAGTTAATGGGAGCAGTATGATTTATACTTGAATACTCCAGTTTATATGAAAATGAGCAATTTTTTATTTCTGTTGCAGCATAATTCTTTGTGTTTCAAGATGATTAAGTATTTCTGTATGATGATCTGGTAAATATTTATGTTTTATGAACATATTACATACTTCAGTGTGCTGGTTTTTAATGGGTAACACTCAGGAGTGTCAGTTAGACCTGTCAAAAGTATTGAGCAGAAAAATGGAAGAGAAATCGCTGCTGTCCTTCCCTAAGTTCTGTACTATTAAAAAGCACGTGGAATATAGCTGAAATTAAATCTTTTCCAATAGGAGCTAACAGTTGTTTATGCTTTCATTATCTGATAATAGCAATGAAATATTTCATGGCTTTTATAATTATAACTTCAAGAGCAGTATCAAAAACAGCATGTTGCACGCTGTTGTTTGCTTTGATGAATCCCTTGTACAAGTGAATTATCTCAATCCTCAGATCTGGAGGACTCTGCAAGAGCTGCTCTGTTCCCTCCGTCACTGCCACTGAGGGGGGTCATTTCACCCCAAAAAGCTGCTGGAGGCGGGCTGTGCTCAGGGGGCTCCTGGGGAGGGCTGAACAGGCCTGGCTGGGTGGAAGAGGCAGTCTGTCTTTCAAAAGCACAAAAGCCTGAGGCTGGTTTACATTCTGAAGTTGTATGGAAAGAAATGTCGGTTAGTGGTGGGAGGGGATGTGGGTTTGGGGTTGTTTACCAGCTCACTATACACAAGAATATGAATGCAGTTACAACAGCGTAAAGATGTTTATTTCTTTTCCTATATGGGAATCACTATTTCAACTTGCAATTACATCCAGAGTGATGAAATTTCCTCATTTTAATGGCATTGGAATAAAATAGTACAGCTTTCTAATTAGAAAGTTAGTTGACTGTTTCTAGCCATCTAACTTACATGTGATGTGGTGAAGATATTTTATATACGTATGTTATAAAGGATGTGAGAGAGCAGGGCATACTATAAGCTTTTTATTTACCAAGCTCCTTAAGTGAGGTGAGGTAATTACCAAGGATGACACAGGGACTTTGTGGGCAGTTAAGCATTACAGCTGCGTGCTCACTAAAAAAACACAAAACGGTCATTTTGATTTATGTGAATGTTTTAAGAGCCCAGTTCTTGTACCAGTCACTGCCCAGCAAAAGGGCTGTAGAGTCAGGATTGCCTCTTTAGTCCCTGTATTACAGCCCAAGTCACTGAGGTTTTCACCGTGCAGGTGAGTGTTAGACAAAGGAGAGCTTGGTACTGGGCCTGCCTCCGAGTCTGTGGGACTCTGGCTGCTTTTAAGACTTTTTCACATCAGCTTCTTCAATAGTAGTGTTGAGCTTCAGAGCAGCAGTTCCCACTGCCTTCTTAAAAGCAAACTTCCATGCGCTGGAACTTATTGTGGAGTCCATTTAACTTTTCCTTCTTCTCAGGTATGAATGGCTTACATAAGGCACGATCTCCGTAGCCCCTTGTGTGGGTTATCCGGTGTCAGTCTGTTTTCTAGCACTTAGACCTGCAAATATGCAGCTGTATTAGGTTACTGGAAGTCTTTTTTATTGAATGAAGGAAAACAGATTTAAACATGCATTTTTCTGAAGACTTAATAAGGTGAAAATTCAAAATCAATTTTAAAAATTAACTGTTATATCTTTTTATAAGCATGGACAATCAGGATCCACTAAGTAGAAGTTGTAAAGTCAAATAAGTTGCTGAATGACTATTGATTAAGGTAAAACAAACAAAGGGGAGAGAAAGACAGTCCTCAATGTCTCTTGCCCCATTTGGCTTTTTGTTGTCTGTGGACAGCCTGCAGTGTTAGTTCCGCCTCAGCTGAAGAAAAAGATCACATTTAAAATACCAGCTTTGAACTTCATGGTATTAATAAGCAGCTTGGCAAGATACAATCTCCTCTTTTCCTCTAACTCCCCTTGTCTCTGTGTTTGAAAGGCTGTGACATGGCTGCATGGGGTTTTGGGCCTGCAGCTTGTGGTGACCAGGCCGTCCCCAGCTCCTGGTGACGGGGCTGTGCCCCTGCCGTTCTGCCCTGAGGTTTCAGAACAGCTCATGGTCGTTAGGACAATTAACCGGTGTGTGCTTTTGCACAGGAAGAGGCTGGTTGTGAGTCTTGGCTTTAAATGACATTTAAAAGTGAGCCCCTGTGGCATTTCGAAGCGGCAGGGCTATGTATCAGGACGGTTTCTTACTGATGTTCTTTCAGGCAGCTGTATGCCAGACAGAGGAGAGGTAGAAGTTCAGAACTTGCAGCAAAATGAGTAAGATACTGAAAATATGCAACATGAATATCATGGTGTTGAACAGCTCAGTAGAAATGTTTCAACTTCCCTGTGGAAGCCCAGTGAGCAGCCTTCAATCAGGTGGTGTCACTGGGCCTACAGACACCACCAAAACCCCGAAGCGTTTAAAGTTACCTTTCTTTGTGTTCCTGTGACTCTGAAGGTGAGTGTCAGGGACTCAGCAGATTATTAGGCATTGTAAAATAAAACAATAATACCGTTCTGAATCTCTGAGAGAGAAGGATGTAGTTTTCTAACTGAGGCCCAGATCTTTCCCTGGGAAACATGTTTTGGATTTAGATGCTCTGCAATCTTATCAATAAAAGATGGTTTATATATATGTGTGTATATATATGTATGGAGGTATGTGGGTGTGTATGTGTGTATATATATATTCCTTTCTATATATATAAAGAAATTGAAGCAAGGCTACAGTAAATACAGTTGTGCCTATAAGCTAAACTGTCATTTATGATATTATTTTGTTATGCTTTTCCTGGGAGAGCCCAGGGCTGTGATTACCAGTTCTGTGTTGGTATGAACAGGTCCCCAAAACAGTCAGAGATTGTTGTTCTGTTTCTCATTCAGTTCTCTGATGTTGCACTTTGACAGTGTTATCTATTGGTTTGCTTTTTGGAAGGTTGTCATTCACTTTTTTTCACTGTGTATTTTTTGTGCATGTGTATATTTTTCTGTATAACACTTCAAAGGAAATTGTTTAATAAAGCAGTTTCTAAGTACATGTTTCTCCACATGGCTTCTCACTTGAGCTTGTCTAGATGATACCGTCTCCTCTGTCTGTCATACTCTCATAATATTCCATCCTGCATACAAAACTTAATATTTACTTCCAGTCTTTCAGCCAATATACCCAGGTTTTGCTCCTTGGTTTAAGGAACTGTAGTCTTAGCCATTTTGAGCTCTCAGTGGCACTTAAAGTCCCTTTTGAGGCGTGTTAGGAACATTTACCTTAAAGCCATTTGAACTTGTTGTATCTTTTGTTTACAATGCACAGAGCAACTTTTGGATCCAGCTAAAAGAAGGTTTCAGTACTTTATCACATACTGTTCTTTTTACTTATTAGTTTAACCTTTGTGTAAAATTAACACGTATAAAAGATGGTCATTGCAAGAAGTTAAAATACAATATTTTTCTGGATTTAAGGATTGTTGCAAGCATTGTTG
Organism: Anser brachyrhynchus; assembly: GCF_964034855.1. NCBI lineage: Eukaryota > Metazoa > Chordata > Aves > Anseriformes > Anatidae > Anser > Anser brachyrhynchus. The sequence goes on along the minus strand of NC_137713.1, from coordinate 7,724,964 downwards.
GAATTCCTTTGTAAGTCCCTGTGTACATCAGTCAGTCAGTTTTGACCTCCCCTACGTTTTTTTGAGTGCAAATTTCACTTCATTTACCAGTTTGTGCTAGACTTCTCGTGACACTTGGTGGTAATTGATATTTCAGGTAAGCTGTAATGGAAGACATCTGCTGTCTGGTGAGGTGCATGTCTCCAGTAGTAGTAGTGTAAATGAAAATGTGAACTTCACAGCATCTCATTGTGGTTCACTCATGTATATAGATGTTTTTCTGAGAAGCACAAGTTGTTAACAAAGTTAAGTTTTACTGAAGTGTATCTTAATTCCAGTATTTTTGTACTTAGTTTTTACAGTCTTGTAAAGAGTGGGAAAATGCTTTTGAGAAAAGTATTTGACAGTTTGTCTAATTTAGCAGTATTACAGATCAAGGAAGTTTGCCACTAGGATAGGAATAAGGTAAAAAGTTTGAAGCTTAGGTTAAAATGATTGTAGATAACTCAATCTGCAGTTGCCATATATAGTCATACAAGAAAAAGTCTGCACAAATCCTCCAGACGTTTATGGACTTCTCTGATTCATCTGTCAGAGCCAAACAGCTCCAGCCAAGAGATAGGGAATTTGTTAAACTGCATTAAGTTCCTAAATTGCTGTAGCCCAAAGGAGCAATTCTGCCTTTTTAAGGGGGAAGAGTAGGAGGGAGTAGGCTGGGAGGATAGTGCATTATGAAGTCTACTTTTGGTAAGAGGTTCAAGAAGATGAGTAACATTCTAGAGCTCTTGAGGAAAGAAAAAAAAAAAAGCTACACAAAAAAACTTGAATTAATTTCCGTTGCTATCATCAAAAGCTGTCTTTCTAAATTTAGCAGTCTCCTATAGACGCTCAGCTTATGCTAGCAACAGTGAAACTATTTTTCCTTAAGTGCAATTTGTCACCTCCCCCTTCTAAGTTAGTAGAAGATAAGCTTGTATTAATTCTGTTGATTTATTATTACACAAGTATGTCTCATTTTAATCTGCTATTGAGTTCATTGTGATTCAGCACTAGGCTTGCATGCGTTCAGTAATGGAAAAAAAGTGCACAGGAATGGCAGACTGAGCTTGCTCTGTCTCTGTCTTTCTGACTCTTTTTTTTTTTTTTTTTTAATTTTCTTTCTGGTCTTTTTATCCCCCCAGTATGCTGGAATGGTTCACAGTTCAGCATATGAATTTGGGAATTGGTCCCAGCTGAGACTATATATTATGGTTGTGAGGAGATGCTGTTGTTCCAAAGTGCTTTATGTGTTTTTTTTTTATTTCTTAAGTTCAACTAACAGGCAGTAAACATACTGAATAAGCCTGTAGTGAGATTTTACTTTCTCCCATCTTGATGATTCATTTATATCTACTGTGCACTACCGAAGCATAGGCATTATAGGCAGTGTGTTTCAGCAGGAATTTTGCTGAGAAGCATACTGGTAGCAAAAGTTTGTTTTCTCTGAATTGCTTCGTTTATGGGAGCAACATGAAAAGATCTGTGTTTTTTTTTTTTTTTTGATTTAGGTCAGGAGGATGACAGTTATATTAATTTTGAGGTGTTTGTTCCAGATGTGGTAAATTAGACGTAATAAATACTTTGGGCCCATAGACAGTGCTTTTGAGGTTGTCATTTTTTTTCTTTGAATTTCTCATTTTTGTGGGGCTCTGAAGTTATGACTTCAGCTGTATTTGAAAGTGCTGCCTGCTAAAGGCATGGTAGCCTGTGAGCAGCAGCAGCAGGCAACTGGCCAGTGGCTGCCTGAGTAGAAGAGGTCACAAAGAACACAAAGACAATGAGGATGATGCTTGTGGGAGTTTTAGCAAATATAGGACGTGGATTTGCAGGACAGCTGGCTTTTCACTCTGACCCTCATGAAACAACTTGTTTTCTATAGGAGCAACTGGCTGTTGAATAAAATGGTCAGAATCAAGATTAAGCAAGCAAATCTTATAAACAGATTATTAGGGGATTGCTTAGTATTGGATTTTCTTGCATTGGAATCATAGAAGAAGGCTGACTGTAATGATATAAATCAGTAAATATACCTGTGTTCTTACACGCAGGTATGTCAGAGTACGATTAATAACGCGGTCTGTGCGCAGCTAGGTTTTTAACATGTATTTGAAAGATAAGCAGAGAAAAAGGCTTGCGGTATCTGATGTCCCACAGCCTGCTCCCTAGTTCACATGTAGTCAGTAAGGATCTGTGAGGATAAAATCTGATTCCTTATTTTAATATTTAGCACAGAATTACTCTTCTTTCAAACTTAACCTGGCTCTAAAGCAAGATACTTGTAATTTGGAAATCTTTCCAATCTACCTGGTAGCAGGTTTGGAACATTTTTTTAGTAACCTCACTTTCCCTAAATAGGAAGCACATGTTGAAATGCCTCGTTTCTCAATGGCCCTACCTCTCTTCTCCGTGAGACCGAGGAGAAACCCCAGGCTGGTGAGCGCAGCGCTGCCACGCAGCACCCAGGTCTCTGGTTTCTTGCTGCCAGAAGGCGCGACTGAGCGCTCAGGTAGGGTGCGCACTGATTCAGACACAGCTCTGCTTGTGGTGGAGGGAATAGGGAAAATTGCAGGTGCAATTATGGTTTCACATTAAATATTCGTCTTTTTACATTCACCATGTGAAGCATTAGTCCGTGTTTGAACTGGTGTTGTTAATTGGACCACAGTACTTAGATGCCTTTTCTGCAGACTCATGGCCCATGTCATTAGCTTCTCATTAGACACGTTAATTTTTTAAGACTCATAATAATTACCTTTTTTCAGAAGTTCCCCATTTTACACTGAAGAGAAACCTCTGTTCTGCAGGCTGTAATTCTGAATAATCAGGGCAGCATTGTGAACTCTTCGGCTATAGACTTTCAAAGTGGAAATGAGACTGCTGGAGTGGATGGAGAAGGATTTAATACAGGATGTGCTCTGGGAGGAGCGTTAAGGATGTTTTTTACAGGAAGCCTCAGCTGCAAAGGAAGAGAGCTTGTGGAATGATGTGTAGGTTTGGAGGGACAGAGTGGTTGTGATTAAGATTGGGCAAACGCAGGTGAGGCTTCTTATAGGGATGCACACAAAGTAGTCAGTTGGCTTGCGGTTTTATTAGATAGGCGTACACAGCTAAAAAAAAATAATCTGCAGGCACTTAGCAAAGCTCGGTACCAAGTAATTATCTTCTGCATATGCAGAGATACTGGCCTGAGCCCTAAGAACGGAGGCTCCTGGGTTTCGCTGACACGTGGTTATCCTGCCGGCAGGAGCAGCGCGCTTCAAAGATTCTGAAATATTTATTTGGCTAATCAAATTGTGTTTCATTACGCACAATAAGTAGTTCTGCTGACCTGGGTTGGTAGGGACATGTGGTTATTCCCATGACAAGGGTCTGGCAGGGTATGTTTGGTATTGCCTGCAACCTTCAGCAGGGACTATGGGGCTTAACAAGAAAGCAGGACAAACTGTTAGCAGGAGGAAAATCCTCCTGGGGCTATTAGCCAATATGCAGCTTTCTAACTTCGTAAGTTTGTTAAAAATGGTGGTGGATTTTCTGCACTTATTGGTGACCTATGAAATAAGCCATCCATTTTTTTCTCTACTGTAATTTTAGTGATCAGGCTTTCATTTGCTTAGAATTAGCTCTTTCCAGAGCTCTTCTACCTCAATCATTTTTGTTTGAATGATTTTTTTTTGTTTCCTAGCAACTCCAGTTTTTAAGTTCTGAATTGTTTCTGTTCAATGTCTTTTCTAGCCAATGTTAACTTACTGGTTTATAAATGACGGCAAGGTTTCAACATGATTCTGAAATGCATAGTTCTCTACATTCGTTTGTAAAGTTAGTCTAAAAAATCTTTTTTACATTATATATAGCATATGTGTGTGTATATATACATAGACACATATATATGGGTGCAACAGCTCTTCTTTTGCACAGTTGATTCTTTAAACAGTTGTGAAGGTAACCAGTCTGTTTATACGTTGCTGCATAGGCACAGAGTAAACTTGTTAGCTTTATGTTTATTTTAGCTTGGAAGAAGCCATAAGAAGATTCCATTAAGATTTGCTCAAGTGAGTAGTGCCATTGAAAGCACCGTGCCAGTCCCAGACCAGAGGAAGCGCGGCGAGTAGACACCTTCACAGATGCTTCATTTTTCTCGTGCCTGGGAAGAGCAGGCTTTGACTCCTCGCCAGCGAAAGGGACCACAGGAGCAGCCCCAAAATGCTTGCTCGCCTTGGGTTATTAGGGCCCATGTGGCCTGCAGAGTTTGGTGGGAATGAGGGTATTTCCACAAATAGTCTGAGACTTCTCTGTATGTCAGCTGTCGAGGCTCGCTTCTTTCGGGGATTGTCATGTGGCAGAGGTCTGAGGTGGTTAAATAGCAAAGATTCTCTCTCTTTTCAGGGAGTCTCTTTCAGTTTTAATTCTGCAGACTGGTTATGCCCTGCTTCATAACCTTTCTGAAGTGCGAGCTTCTCCCCCTGAATTACAATGCGTGTGTTTTTGCTTAATTTTCTACTTTCAGCTAGAAGCCTGCTCTCACTAAATCAGCCTTTCGCAAATGGAATATTTTTTCACTTCTTGCTGGGTGGGTCCATACACTGAAAAATAGGTCAAGAACAGTAATCTAAATCTACTGCTAATAAATAATTAAAGCTAATGGAATTTGCACAAGATCTGTGAGCTAAAATATTTCAGAATACTGTGGTGTACATTTGGCTACTGTAAATCAGGATTTTTTATTTATCTCTGTGCTCGGTTGAAACACATCTATAAATGTAACTTCAAATAATTTTTTTTTGTACAGGGAAAATACTGGCATGTTAGTATATTAAAATAACTGAAAAGTCATAGAAAATTGATAACATCGTGATTCATTCTTTAATGATCAGATTTCAAGTAAATACTTTAGCAGCCTTAAGCAATAAGAGGTTTTATATCTCATTAAATCACAGTGTAAATTGAGCAATAAATTGTTTGCTCATATGATTTAATTTGCCTTATATTTTAGGAATTAAGTAAGTCATCTAAGCTACTGCATCATACCTGTTTGGACAACTGTCTGGGTCTTCGGTTTCATACCTTTCAGAGCAAAGCTAAGTGGAGCCTGCTGAAACTAATTACAGATAACAACTTCTGTGTTTCCCTTAGTACACCTCCAAACGTGTGCCCAGGATCTCTGAAGAAGAAATCATAAATTCGGTATTGCTTCATAATTGTGGGTGCAAAGAAATAAATATTTAACCGTGGGTAGGTGAGCATCTGCCTGAACGATCGCAGCTTGTGCACCAGTTTGCCCATAGCAGGGCGAAGCTTATGCACACGTTGGCTCTCTCTAATTAACCAGCAAAACTGATTGCTAGTAATTATAGTTAACTTGCTGATTCCTGTGTTTCACAGTGACAAGTTGTCCTGTAACTATGTTACGACCAAACAGCTCAGAAGTGGATGCCAAGGTTCTTCCCAAATCCTTCCTGCTTGGCGGCTTTTTACCTCTCCCCCTTTCAGCTCCATTTACACAAGAGCGATGCTCAGCGACGTTTCTGAGATGATTGCTGCGTGGACAAAGTGTAGGGAACCCTGCCTGCAAGGGTACCCTGATAAACACCCCCCAGGCTCCAGAAATGAGTATGAGTTGAGCCAGCACGCTGCTCGGTGGAAGAGGGGCTCCAGCCGGCTGGCAGGTTGGGACTTGAGAGCTCCTTGCGGGGCCGTGCCCGTCCTTCTTTACGTGCGGACTGAGCTGACAAATAAATACCTTCCCACACAGCAAATCCGTCCCGGTTCTGTTCTGGGTGCTGGAGATTGTTTCTTTCTCCGCAGGCTCTCACACGAACGCGGAGCCTCGCCAGTCTGAGCGCGGGGCCGCTCGTCAGTTCCTCTGTACGTGTGGGCTAACGAGGGAGGAAACGCGGAAGGGCAGGGTGGCAGGAAAGCCGGAGCATCTCGCCGGTGATAAGGCGGCTCAGAAATAGATAGTGACAGCTGAACTAATGATGTCACCGATGCTGATACAAGTGGGCTGCTTCTCATTATGATTCCTCTGCCAGACACAGTGACATTCGCCAGCCATTGCGTGTCTCAAGTAGACAATATATAGAACAAATCATAGGAAGGGTGGCACAGGAGGGATAGGAAAGAACATTTGCCCATTTTTTTGGTTTGTTTTATTTTACACGAGTGCAATACTTCTGCAGGTGATAAAGGTGTACAGGTCAAGCTTAACTCGCTGGACCACTTTATCAACCCAGGGTTGTAGGTCTCTCGCTGTGACATTTAGAGATAAGCATTTGGGAAGTAAATGAGATCGAGCAGTCGGAGAGGAGATCGGGAGGTGCTGTACAGCTTTAGACCTCAACTGAATTACCAGTACAGCATTGGTAGCCTGACCAGTGATATGTCCTTTGTACTGCACGCAGTGTATTAAGATAGAGATAGATAAATAATGTAATTTACTTGTCAGAAAGATGCATTTGTCGCCCAGCTTTTTACCATGGATTTATTCTTGGCTTATTTTCCATAGAGTTATTTTTAATGTGAATGGAAAGGGAGTTAAAAATTATTTGGATTCAGATTTCATTGTGTAGCCATTTGATCAAAATATAAACTAGTTGTTTATACTCCTGTAAAGAGGAAAATGCTATATTAGCTTTCAGCTATCAGATTTGATTCAGATAATGATACAGCATCCTAATTCATAGTCTCTACTTCAGCTATTGAGTTTGTCTGTGATAGAGCCTTTTTCAGAAAACTGCTCCATTCCGATAAATCATCCACAGAAAGACGGAGCACGTTTAGATGGCATGGAAAAATAGGCTAATAATGTGATTTTATAGGAGTGCTCGAATATTTCAATGCATTTGTGCTGATAAATTGTCATTTGTTTTAATGTTCAATTGCATGTACTCTTTTTAGCTGTTCTGCTTGATCGCAGTGATTTGCTAGCTGTATGCGAGTGCAGGAGTTGGTTGCTTTTCCTGTTTTGATCAAAACCCAGGCAGTAAAGGCCACCACACTTTAAACAGATAATAAATCATATGGTGTCCTTGCTAACCAACGCTACAGATTCCCCCGGGTCCAAACCGAATGTCCTTCTTTCTGTTCAGTTCAGTGCAGAGAAGGTAAAATTCTATTTGATGTTAATACAGGCTTTTGAGACAAAGTCTGATGAGGAATTTTTCCGAACTGCCAAAAATAAATCTCACCGGCAGAGTTTTAGCTGGTGACTTGAGGCTCATGTAATCCTGACTTCTGTGTGTTTATTTTCACTTCCTTTTTGTTGTGAACTGTCGAAAGTTTTGATGCTGGTTAGCCAAGGAAGGAATTAAAGAAGTAGCCTAAAAGCACTTTCGGGGGGGAGGAAGGGGGAGGAGAGGGAGACAGCCAAAACCGGTGTGAGGAAGGGGTGTATTCCTTTTGTTGCGCTGCCTGCCATTTACCCACTTACCTGCATGGCATGTTTGGTTGCATTTAAAACACTGGAGCAAATTCCTTCTGGTTACTTCCCTTAGCCTGTCTGCTCTGGGCAGATAATGGAAAGGGGATGCTCTCTCTGCATTGTTCAGCTGCAGCAGATCTCAAAGTTATGGCTAAGATTTCAAGTTGTCAAAGCATTTTGCGCTGTTAAAGTGTGCTGTACCGATCAGCGTGTCCCACCACTGCCCCGGATTGATTACTGCTGTACAAACGATTGCTTGCCTGTGAGACTGAAACACTTCGAGCTGCCTTCTCCTCTGTCACCAAATATTTTTAAAACAGTTTTACCAACAACAGAAGCTGCTGCCTACATTTTCCATAGCATAAGCCGTTTCCCCATTATGCCTACGTTTCCAAGCATAATGTTTTGCCATTATGGCATGAATTTTGCTCAGTAATGTTTTGATTGCTGGGATGAGCCTTTAGCATCCTGAATTTGCTAAATGAAGGATGTTTGGGAATCAGATTTTGTACTCAATGGCTTTTCCCCCCTTTTATCAGCTTGACCAGCTGTTTCTTTGGCTTTGGGATGCTCCTCATATTTCCCCTCCTTTTCCTGCTCCTCTCTCTCTTCTGTCCTCCATAGCCAACGAACAGCAACATCACTCGTTATCAGAAGTGAATAGGAAGGCAAAGTCCGGACATGGTTTATGATCATGAAATAAAAAGTTCTGCACGTTCAGAAGTTAGTGCACGTCAGATACAAGATACACGGTTCGATAGCAGGCTCTGCTAGGGCTCACCATGCACGCAGAGGAGCAATGCTTACATCTTCCGCCTCCACAACCAGCCGTGGTTTGTTTTCCTGAATGTCACTGCGGCGCTGTGTCGTCTGCAAAAGTATCTTGGGTGATTTCTGGTGCTTAGGCAGTGGGGATAATGTTTGATGCTTACGAGCTGTGCAAGCACGAGGCTTGGGGCTGGTGTTGAATTAGATCTCCTATATTTCTGCTTTCAGCTTTGACATCAGTTTGCTGGCTGGCGCCAAACCAGTCAGTAAATTCAGAGGCGATACCAGGAACCAGGAGCCTTAAAACCCGATGATTTCCTATGAACTGAGATTTTTATTTCATGAAATGTTGCTTTGCTTGAATGGTGTAATTTTCCCTGATTTTATGAAGTTTAAAAGAATGCCAGTGTCCTGATTGTAAGTCTTAGGTCTCAGTTTACAATTTCACTGTGCATTAAAACCTGGCACGCCAGATTTTGGCCCTGAATGTAGGCATTTATTTTGCCATTGATGGTTATTGTTTTTTTCTTCAATGTCATCATCATCGCGTTACGAGGAAAATAAGCTATAAAACATGCAAAGCCTTCTGGGCTCCCAGCGTAGTCAGGAAGTGGGAAAAGCTGCTCAACCTGCCAGCTTGCTTTGGTAGAGGCGTAATTTATTGACAGTCATGGTACACAAGGACAGTATCTACCCTTTTTCTGTCCAAAAATAGACGACAGAAAAGATCAGGAAACGTTTAGTTGACTTGGTCTAAGAAGAGCAGCGTTGTTTGGCTTGGTACGGAAGCATGAGCTTATAAAGCTGTGACATTACCCTCATCGTGGTGGGGATTAGCTGTATGGTATGCAGTAACCATGGAAGAAGTGTAATTTGGCTGATCATTTGTCTTTGATAGCTCCATTGGCATTTGGCCCCCTGAGCCATTTCTCAGGGAGAACTCCCGATTCTCCAACTCCCTCTGTGACCTGTCATTTAAATGACAAAACCCACTTCTCTCAAAAGCCTTCTTTTCCTTCAGCAAAACAGATTAAACCCAGGGCTGAGGGTATTTTGGTGTGTGGTTTAATGCCCAATCTGTTGCGAGACGCGGGACGTAAAAGTACGCGTTACTGCATTAGAAGAGAGAACTTCCCAACTTTCTGTGCTGACCCTCTTTTCTGAAATGCCCAAGGCTTCAATGGGCACTTTTAATACAGAGAGAAAATACTTCAAAGATGTCTTTATGACCCTATTCCATGAGCTTCAGTCTAGCTATGGGACTGTGGGAAGCAAGGAAGGTTTCACGGCCATGTCAGCAGCTCGTGACTGCCCCGGTTGTGTTGCTGGGGCGTCACGGGGCTGGGCTGGAGGCCCCTGCTCTCACCTGGCCCTCAGCAGCTCCTCAGCTCCGGGCAGCTGGGCCTACGAAACCCTCCAAGGCTGGGAAATCCAGCCCCATCTGGGTTTTGTAAGTCCCAGCTGGGAATTAGTAAGTAAATTAGGCCTACGTTGGTTTAAAAGCAGAGCCACTGAGAATTTTATAAAAGATAGATGTATACCATTGTCCTAATTTATCTCGGTTGGTAAGTCAAACTATGCTATGAACTATGAGGGTGGTTCAGTGGACAGTATTTTAATGAATTTTGTAGTGTGAAGTGTGCTGTAATTCTGGAAAAAGAAATTTTGAGTTATACAGAAACCAACAAACAATGCTCCCATCTTCAGTATGGCTATCTCCAGTTCCTCAGTGACTGAAGTCATAGCACTCTTCAGAAAATAAATAATTTTGTCTTTTTACAAAATGACAAAACTCTTAGCTGGACTGATGGTCCAGAGTCATCTTCCTTCAAGCCTGGCTTCCATTTGTGGAAATTTCTTCAGCATAAGTTCAGAGGTGTAGCTGCTGTTTGGGAAGATAGAGGCATTTACTTCTATCGTATTAGCGTTTCAGCTGAATTATGAGCTGAAGGTGTTTAGTGCTTACCTAACATCACTACAGTTTTCGGTTTTGTTAATTAATGCTGTTTGCAACAGGTACAGGTGTACATCAAACTGGAAATTCAGACTTGTTCAAAATGAATTCTGGATTTACATTTACTTTAATCAGAGCTCCCATAAGGTACAACGAAGTCTTACGGAGTACTTAAGATCTGAAAACAGGCTTGGGAAGAACTTGACGACGACACAGCCTTTCACACTTTCTGATGAAATATTTTGCTTCTGTCTTCTAGGACCTTCGCAAACAGGTAGCTCCATTACTGAAGAGTTTCCAAGGAGAGGTAAGAGCTTCTGCTTCTCTTGATGCTTTTGATCTTGCTTCATGTGAGTAGCGTGCCCGCAGTCTCTCAGCGTGGCCGGGTGGGGACCTGTGAGCAGGGAGCATTGATGGGGTTCAGCTTTTCTGCATTTGGCTGTGTGCTGGATGTATTTGTGATACGCTGCGTTTGTGCTGGACAAGCTCAGCTAGTCAAATCACTCTGCATTTGGCATACTTGAGCGTAAACTTTTGCTCTTGTTGTGACTCAGGTGGCACACAATAACTCGGTATGCCTCAGCGACTCGACAGTTCGAATGCTTAATGAATGCAATGTAATGTGTGTATACAAAAATATGAAGGATATTAAAATAGTTCTAGTGTAAACCTTTTCAGCTGTAAAAGACTGTATTTTAGAGGACTTGTTGGAAAGCCTTAAGTTAGCAGGTGTTTTTTGGAAAACCAACAGAAAGAGTTCAAAGCTCTGGTGCTGGCTCTTTATTTGGTTTGTCTTCACACTGCTCCACTGAGAAACATGTGATTAGAGTCATCGCAAGTTTAAAGGCCAACTGTTGTTATTTTTGAAGAAAAAATAACTTCTATAGGAAATGGCAGCTAGGCCAATTGCAGTATTGAGGACAGCACTGAGGGACTCACATCACATGAGCGAGGGCCGGCTGGGAGCTGTTGTACTGCCTCTAGGAAAAAGCCATGGATGAAATTTGCAAATTATTTTTCTCTTTATAAAGATTAGTTCCTGGGGGTAGGGTGGCGGGGTAGGTTTAGGTTTTAGCTTGCACTTTTACATTTCAGAGCCCTACTTTTAAGGTCAGCTGTGTTCCAGCAGCAAAACTTCTTAATTTCTCAGTCTGTAGTAAGTTGTGAGCTGATCCTGTACTGTTACAGTTCCCATCAGAGCACAGGGAAATTCAGGAGCATGTTTTCAGAAGTCTGCCCAGGGAGTTAAGTGCACAACTCCTATTATCTGTAATGAGGGTTGCATTTCTGATTACTTGTACTTCCTGCTAAACACATATCCCAAATAGACAATAATTTTTCATCTTAAAAGCAGTATGGTATTTTTTAGTTTACTATCCAATTTCCCACGTACTGCTAGAAATAAATAAATAAATAGGAGAACTTTGTCCTTGATATATCTAATAGCAATTTATGAGAACAAAGAATGACTTGTGTGAGTCCATTTGCCAATAGAAATTTACACTTTAAAATTGTTCCAAGTGAATTGCAGTGCTCTTAAAACCTTTCCACTTTAGTTTCAAGCTTGCAAAGCACTGACTGAAGTGTATGTATGCTTTCAGTACTGTTCTATAATGAAGGGAATGTCTGAAGATCAAGTAAGAAACATAAATCAAAATTTTGCTTAGTGAAGGAATATTATCCCATTAGATCTTGCCCATTGGAGACAGTTCACTATTACCTTGGTGTGGTTCATGCACACTCCTCTTGTACAGATCTGCTTCACTAATGTAAAAGTGAAGTTTATGTTGGTATAAATTCAATCTCATAAATTACAAGGGTAACATTTGTTGGTAGAAATCCCCTCTTAAGTGAAGCACGAATATGTCACAAGATTGTGCTGCTGAATCTCCTTAGGCAGTGATTCCAGTTTCTGTAGTCTAGACAGGGTTTTAGAAACCTAAAAGAACTGAATTAATTGTGATTGAGCACATAAATGCGGAACAGCTAACTGTCAGTTGTGGTATTTCATTATAGATTTAATTACTGTACCTTGTTTTGGAGACAAATAGGATAGAACAGAGTAGTTCAGTTGGAAGGGACCTTCAAAGTTCACTGAGTCCAACTGCCTGACCTCCTCAGTGCTAATCAAAAGTTAAAGCATATTTTTGAGGGCATTGTCCAAATGTCTTTTGAACTGACAGGCATGGGGCATCAGCCACCTCTCTAGGAAGCCCACTCCAGTGTCTGTCCACCCTCACAGCAAAGAAATGTTTCCTAATGTCTATTCTGAACCTCCCCTGCCTTTCCCATATCAGAATCAAAATACTAAGGGCATCAGTAATAATACTAAGAATGCTAAGAAATCAGAATACTGAGAATATTAGCCTGTTCTGTTGAGTTATAATTTATTGTTCAGTGTATAGATTTGGCCTCTGTTTATTGTTAAGACTGGCTTTCTGAAAGGTCATGAGATGAATGCTCCAGGTAGGTCAACAACAAATTGCCTTCGGTGTATATAGGATTTTCTCCATTCCAAACCCGCTGGAGTTGCCTCGTCTTACTCTCCCAAGATGGCTCTGCAAGCCATGTAGCTGGGGCAGGTCTTGGTGTCACAGCACAAGTGCTCTAGGACATCTGCAGGGAGGAAGAAATTGAAACGGGGAGTGATCTGCTGGTAAGAGGTTCCCTGCTTCTGCTACAGACACTTCACAAGTTGCAGCCCCAGTGAAGCATACAAAAAAACAATGACAACAACAAAACCATAAGTAATTCAGATAAAGAGAGGTGAAAGGAAAAGTAGTGAGAATAGATACCTTCTGCTGGAGAGGAAGTGTCCTGGAGCAGCAGGTAAAGAATATTCTTGGAGTGCTCTGGTTCACGCCCCTGTAGGCGTTGTGGATGTTCCTATTGAACTTCAGGGCACCACCTTCTCATCATCTTTTTCTTGTACAGAAGCTAGGAAAATACGTTCGTGTATGACACAGCTTCTCCATCAACCATGTGGTCTCCACTGCATTTTTGCCCCTCGCTTCTATCTCCACCCTGTACTGCTGTTGTTCCACCCTTTTCTTGCTCCCTACTGACAGAACTAAGTAGGTGTTTTGGCATGTCAGAGCAATATTAAGTTAGCATTCTGCCCCAGAAGGGAAGCAGGCCTGTGCAGATGCCACATGGGATGACTCCTTCCGTGGGCTCAGGGCACTAGGGAAGGCCAGACAAATCACAAGGTGCAGTTCCCTAACGAACAGAGGTATTTAGGTAGCTTTACATGGCTATCGCTGTCTTCCTGCCTACCTCTGTACTGCCTCCCCACCTCCTGCCTTCCCTCCACACTTCTGCTTATATGATCCCACGGAGAGCACAAAGTTTTCTTTTTTCCCCTCTTTTTTGCTGGCTTAGTTTTCTGCCAGGTTGGTCACTGACCCAGCTCGCTGAGGCTCCTGCTGGCCAGGGGAGAGGCCAGAAGAGCAAAGCCAAGGGCAGGAGGAGTGCAGCCGTGCCAGTGTAGGTTGACTTAAACTGTCCTTGAACTGTACCCTCAGCAAGCCCGACGTGACTTGGAGAGCGGTTAACTTAAGCTCGCATATTTAAATATCCTCCCAAGCATGCTTTATGGGACATCTGCTTGTAAACCTGTGGCTAGTTCACTTTTTAAAATAAATACACTGATCACTTTAGCCAGATTTTCTTCTCAGCTTGAACATGGATATTGATACCTCGTGCCCCACTCTGTAGAGTCCCTTTGTATAATATGCTCACAAGTAAAAAACAAAACAAACAAAAACCATAACATTCCATATTCCGTGGATATTTATCTCAATCAAAAGAAATTGCAAATGAAACTGTTCCACTTATCAAATCTGCAGTTTCCATTAGTTGTTGGAAATAACTTTTTTTTTGGTACAGATTGTTGGTGCTTTAAGTAAGTGTGGATTTTTTAGGATGACAGTTAAAGCATTATGAAATGAATTTTAACATGCTACAAATTTAAAAATGCATTCCTAGTGCAATGTGAAACCCTACTAATTTGTCATTGATAATTTCATTATAGTACTTTTTCCTTGTTTAGGATTTTAATGGAAATTGGATGCATTTTTTTTTCTTCTTTTTTAATCAATAGACTGTTGTGTCTGATAGAAAGCCGGTAACATTGTCCTTTTGATTTCTGTGGGTAGCTTTTCTAACTTTCCTGGAAGGTTTAAGGCATAGAGGGTATAAAAAGCTTATTGGGAGCAAGACGGTTAGAACTCACTAACTTGAGGTGTAAAATTCCTAACATTTCTGTCTTGAATCTCATTTTTTGTTTGCTTATCATTAACCCGAGGATGCATCTTATTAATGGTTTGCTCACAGTATGCTGGGCTAAATGCAGGACAGAATCAGAAAGGCTTAAGAGCTTTATCATTCAATCATAAAATCATTATTTATCATTTCCAAGTTGGCAAGCAACCACCTCAGTAAGCTGTGCTCAGACCCACTGGGTCATTGTGCATTACCACGTTTACGTGAGCCGTTGGATATTTGTATGGGAAATCTTAAAAATAAAACTTTATGTTCTTGGGCTATGTTAATTCACAGAGCTGAAGCTGTGGTATGGAAATCTAATGTCTGAATCCGTATTTGTGAAGTCATCAAATAGATATTTTAAGGCTGGGAAAGGATTTCCTGAGGTCATTAGCATTCTTTTCATGTGGCATAGCAGTACTGTCCAACAGTAATGCAGTAATCCCTCATTTGGAGAACCCTTTAAGGCACATACTCCGAAACAACACGCTATGCTTCGTTTCTGTGAAATCCATTTCTCATTTTCTTCTCACAAAGCAAGTACTTTTAAGAGTGCTCCCGTTCTGATGAGACCACTCTGGCTCCCCACTTAGCTGAATTGCTCTTTAAACTATTAATTTGGTCAGCAGAGTAATTTAATAATTTTCCATATGCAGGCAACAGAAGCTGAAAATCTGTTTGGTGTGCTGGAACTACTAATCATGCCTTTGAAGGAGGGCTTTAATAATGCGTGTGTGTGCCTGAAGAACTTTGGACACGCTTTCCTTCTGCATTTTGGAAGGAGTTATTCCTCAGCTGATACCCTGATACCCCCTCTCCCCCCTTTAATTTCCTTATGTTAAATTTACAAACCTAATTAATACAATTTCTTTCCTGTAGGTTCACTCCATGATGGCTCAATTAGAGTAGCAGTAGAACTGTGGTTCAATATTCAGGCCAGCTTCATAATTGAAAACACATTTTCTTCTCAAAAGCTGCAGCTGGTTTGGTTCTGCTCATGCAGAAAAGGATATAACCTTGCATAACATAGGAAATGAACGGTTGAGAGAGAAGCCAAATTCAATTTCAGTCAGATATTTTGAGGATAAGTCCATGATCTATGGAAGCAAGGGAATGAAAAGTGTGTGTATGTGGAAAGCAGCGTATTCAGCACTCTATTAATCACGGCTAGCCTGGGTGCTGTTGTGTGCTGTTGCGTTAGCGCTGATTCGAGTACAGAGGCTGGAGAGCAGCCAAGCACTCCAGAAGTTAACCTCTTAAAGACCCTGAGCTGCTTTCTGTTGAATAAATGTAATTTTGTGGTCAGAAATAAATGCTTGTGATGTAGCAGGAGCTTTGAAAACAACAGCGTGGCAAAGCTATTACAAATTGCTCTGTGTTGTGGAAGTCAACAGCATACATCAAAATTCAGAGCTCGCATCGAGCCGAGCCCGGCCCGGAGCCTCGCCACTCTTCAATGAAAGTCCCATTAAACCACTCCATGTAACAAAATGGAGTAAATCTGGTCTTTTTGGTGGGTAATTGTTATCTTTCAGCATCCACTCTGCAGGGCGGGGGTGGTAGGTAATTTCCTTTGTATAAGGGGAGCACGGGGGCTGTGCCTTCGTGTCAGTACTGTTGGGGAGGGCAGAGGCGTGCCCTCCTTGCTTTTTGGGGTATCAGCAGCTCAGCAGCATTTCATTTCTGTTTACACACGTGTGCAAATACTTATTTATTCTTATTTATTTATATTCGTCTGGCTTGATTGCAGTTTAAACAACAGGAAGGTGATTTAAATATACTTACTTGAGCATCTCAAAGGCAGATGCGCTCTTCCTGGTGAGCATGGAGGGTGCCTGCTGCCACAAGGGTCAGAAATCTCCCCAAGAGAAGAGACGTTTTAACTCCAGAGCAAGGGGCAGAACTGCAGAAACTCTCAAACTGCAGAAATTCAGCTATTGGGATAACAGATGAAGTCCCAAAGCTAAGGAATGCCAGCCAAACACATACCAGCACCAGGCACCTTTCCGAAGCTCTTGCAGGTTCATCTCCATCCTGTCTGGTGTGCAGGCAAGTCGTACAGAAACAGCCATCACTACTGGGGTAACTTTGGGGGGGGATCAACCCAAATCCTCTTATTTTTATGTAAGTGACAACGTGCTGAAATTCCTGTTGGCAGCTGGTGGGCTGTCTATATTAAGGCCCGCTATGCCGCTGCCACGCATTTGGGTGAAATGCTAACAGTGGTGGGAAACTATTTATGCAAAATTCAGATAGGCAGCACTGTTTCAGTTCGCAGTGTCAGAAGTATCTTCTCATCCTTAAAAAAAAAAAAGAAAAAAAGAGTTTGAAGCGTGCTGGAAGGAATGGGGATGGGAGCGCTGTGCAGGGCGCGGTATTCTGCTGAGTGTCATCATAATCCAGTCCCTGCTTCTCCAAATACAGAATTATTCCTGTATTTATTGCAGAATTACTACAAGGCTTAATACAGGCCAGTGTCTGTTTCTGCCTTGCTGTAATAAAGCAGCAGTGATTTGTAAGAGGGCAGCTCAGTATAAAATATGAGCAAAAGATTGCATTTTGGTATTTATGCGCAGGTAGATTTGCACAAAGGCAGTTAATGAGCTCGTGGCTGCAAGGATTCCTCTGCCCTATTTTTAAAAATACATGAAGAAAAGTTTGGATCATTTCGAGGGAGAAAAGCGATTGTGGGGTCCAGGCCACTGCTTATTGTAGAGGCAGGAAGAGAGGCTGATGGGCAGATGAAAGCAGCCAGTCGCTTTCCTGCTGGGAGGCTGGAGGTGAGGGGGGATGGCACAGGCTGTCACCGCTTTCTCTCCTTCCTGCCCTGTCCCCCTTTGCTGTGTCGTGTGCCGAGCTTGCCCGTGTGCTCCTCAGCGGCAGCTGTCCTCCATCCCACCCCGTGCTTGTGCACAACATTGAGAACCAAACACAGCAAGTTCTTCTCGGGTTAGCAGCGTGCAGCGAATAATTTGCTGATCCCTTTGCTAGAAAGGTGTTGTTTTTTTAAGGTGTGCAGGCTGTAAGGAAGCCGAAGTCCCCCGGTTGGAGGTTGTGTGGTGCTGGCGCCCCTTTCCCTCCCATTGCTCCCCAGCTGAGACCCAGACAAGAGCACAGCTCTGGTGCCCTCAGCAGCAGCTCAGTGTCCCCAGGGTGCCCTGGACACAGTTACTGTCCTCGGGGGACACGTCCCCTGGCGCTGCTGACTGCCAGCGCTGAAGGTGCTCGGTGTCCCCGGGGAGTGCAGCACACAGCTGGTAATTACGGCTGCTTTATTGCCTCGCCTTGGAAGAATTGAGCTTCTGTCACATTCACCTGCAAAGTGGCTTTTTTTCCCTCCTTGCTTCCTGACATGTTTGGCTTTTTTTCCAGCACTTTGACCCTCCTTTTGCCACCCACGTTTTGACAGTGTGGTTCCGTGCTGTACCAGCCCATGGCAGCACGGGGCTGCCGTAGGCAAGTGTCCTTGCCCCAGCCCGGGGTGCCCACCTCCTCCTTGTGCTGAGTCTAGCAAACGTACAGGATGAGTCAGTTCAGCTCGCCGACACGGTGGAAAATAAATTCTTTCTCTCCTTCGTTGCTTAGTTTTTCATCGAGTCAGTGAGCTGAATCATGCTACAACACTGTGATCGCTGGATCTGATGCAAGAGGAGCGGGAGCTGGTGGCCCGAGGCAGGAGGAGGGAGCCGGGCTGCTCCATTTGGTGCTTGCCCGAGAGATGGATGAGGAGCAGAGTGAGAGCATAAACTGAGAAACGCTGCTCAGAAACGCCCGGAGAAGTGTGGAGGAAGACATGCAGGTTACAGAAGGATCCAGGAGAGGTTCAGCAGTCGTAGCAGACCCACCACTGCAATGATCTGAAGGCAGGGTGGCAAATAGTAAAAGCTATTTAAACAAAGCTGTCATTCTGCTGTCAATGTCTTGAGGCACATGTTGGGCTGGGCTGTTTTACTGGGAAGGAAGATCAAAGACTGGAATAGCAGCAAGAAGCTGTCTTGTGAGAATGAGGGAGCTGAGCTTTCCTCAGGGGATGGCAGCGTTGTTTGTCTGGGAAAATCAGGATTTATCTGGGCACGAAAGGAAGAAAAGGTTTCAAGGGTTCAAGGTTGCAGCTGTTTCACAGTAGAGGGAAGTAGAATTGAAAAGTTGAAGGATTTCAGTCCCTCTTGAAGCTCTCTTGTTAACTTGAGGTTAAACCAACCAGCTGGCGAGGTGGCGTGCTCTTCCCTTGCTCTTCCCAGGTAGCGTAGCTGCGCGCGGCACCCGCAGCTTCGTTAAACAGATTGGAATTGTAGCCGCTGTAGGGCCTACTTTTGTTAAAGAATTTATAGCACAGCTAAAATACATACCATATGCTTTAAGCAGCTGCACAGGAATCATTTCTTTTTAATTTTGCTTCAAAAATTTTTTAATTGTAGCAGAGAAGAAAAATAAAATCATATTTTTAATTTTTCTTCTGTCAGCTGCAAAAACTCTAACCGGGCTCTATTTTTACTAATTTTCTGTGTAGATACCTGTTGGTATAAAGAAAGGGAAATCAAGCCAACTGCAGATATACACTGCATGCTCCCTAATACGCACGCAGTGTGTTGTAGAGCTGTTACAGTGCACCACCTTAGCAGCTGATGTACTGTTTTATGTGAGAGAGCAGCTAAGCTCTATTGTAATGGCTTAAAAGAAAGAATTATGTCATTGTGTAGCGCTAATAATGCTTGCTATATCCACCACTTGATTCCAAGGCAGCTATTCAAGAATATGGCTTAAAATAATGTTACGTTAATGAGTTGTTATCATGCTTTTCCCTTTGTTTAATATGGTTCTTACAATTCTTAATGGCACTTAGGTAACTCAAAGAAATTGAAGACAAATGAAAAAACTTGGCAATGCAAAACAATACAAGCAAAGATGTGTAGGGGAGCTCTGTGTGCAAAGGGGGCTGCGTGTCTCTCGTTAAGGCATCTATTTAGTTTAAAAATGGAACGGCAATATAAATTCCTGTTTAAATTGTTTATTTCTTCTTGGTAAGTTGGTTCCAGATTGGGTGCAGGACAGTACAAGTTAGTATCTTTCATGTTGAGGTTGTTAATGAGAGTGAGAATTGCAGCTGAAGAGCAATGATGATAAGTAGAAGAGTCAGGACTACAAAATCCATGTTTAGCACAGCTGCGTGAACGCTTGTGTTTGAGACTCGTGCTCTGTGTACAAGTTAATAGTGCTTCAAGGAAATCGCTAATTCTTAGGTAATACCATACCAACACCAAAAGCAACGTGACCCCTTCAGGGAGCAGTTGGCATGCTGAGCAGTCTAAAACCAGAAGAAAACCCCAGCAATGCAGAACGATGCAAATAGAAGGAACTCATCGCGGCCATGTGCTGGTCACCTTGTCTGCAAGCATGTTAAAATGCTGATACCCATCAGTTTGGAGAATCGAAGTGTCTATGCAGAACGCGTTGGCACCTGGCAGCTCCACCTTCCTTGCAGAGTTTGACCTGCCTGCTTCGCCTTCGCTCCGAACGCAACCGCTCAGCCTGCCTGGCTGCGGTGGCGGAGCAGGAACCGTGCAGCTTCTGCAGATCTGCCTGCTGAGTCCAGGTGATCTGTGGTGCAGTAGGCATCAGATTTTAATTAATGTTGAAATTTCTTGGCACACGAAGCATGACAGATTCCAAAATAAAGCCACGGGTTTTGCTTTCATCTTTTTGAATTTGTCTGTACGGAGCTAAAACAGAAGGAGTTAACGTTAATCTGAAACTGCATTTGGCATCTTCCCTGACATACGTGGCCAGATTTACGATGCGTACCTGAATGTGGAGACAAAACTGCTGATTGCATTGATGATGATTAGATTTTAGCCAGGTGTAGTAGACAGGAGACTGACCAAGCCCCCCTGAAATGGGCTGACCGTGCTACCAGAGCAGCATGGCAGCAGTGCTGGGCAGCCTGCTGCTGTTCTGCCAGTGCAAAATGGGAGCAGAGCAAGGAGCTCTTGGCACACCAGCTGGAGAGAGATGGTTTTGGAGGGGAAGGTGTCTTTCAGCCTCAGGGAGCAACCCGGTACTTAGGGCAACAACTCATGAAAGCACTTGACCTGGAAAAATAAGGTGGATGAAGGGAGGGCGGCTCTCAAACGAGCGTCTTGCTGCTCTGGTGAGATTGTGAAGATGAAGGGTGTGCGAAGGAGGGAGGATTCCTCGTGTCTCATTTCTGTTATCTCAGTGTAGCTCCAATGGTATTATCAAGACAAATAGTATGCCAAAACTTAAAAGTGAACATATGTTTATGGGGGTGGTGGGGAATACAGAGGTCACTGTTGTTTCTTTCTGGTAAGAGAAGACATAATGGGGCCTGGTTTAGATAAATTAAGATGTGGAGCTAAGCTCATGTCAAGACTACCCTAGTGTGATTATAAGTTGACTTCTTTCTGGGTCCCTCAAGTTTTTAGAGTCAAATAAAAATGTTCAGCAAGAGTTTTATAATATATTCACTGACTGTTTTAGTGTGATCTGATTGCAGCTGATCCTTGTTGGCTCCCGAACCAATTTTACTTTGAATTGAAAAATTTTCAGTGAACTCCCAAATGCTTATTTCCATGTCATTTCAGCGCTCTGTTTCCTTTGTCTCTGGACTTTATTTATATCTTGCTATTTTGATGACCTTCTCATCCCATATTTCCTTACACAGCTGGAAACTGGCATACTTAATTCTTTTTTATTCTAGTTAAAGTCATCATAGTGCTTTGGTTAAAACTATGTATTTTAAGATACAGAATAGCTGCAGAGCTCATTTTTAATAGAACTTTAAGCCAGGCAGCTTGATTTGATTTTTTTTTTTTTTTTTTTAACTACTTAAAAAAAATCTTTCTGCCTGGTGGGATTGTTTGGGGTTCTGGTTCTGAATTCTGGGAGAAAAAAAAAAGAAAGGTGTGAAAGTTCAGTGATTTACAAACTGCTGCCATCAGAGCATCTCTGATGTCCTTGGAATATGGTGTTTTCAATTCTGTTTTATACTTCAATCACAATATAACTGGCGAGTAGTGAATAAACCATACCTTTTGTAATATTTAGGGAGAACATAAGTACAAATGCCCTTTATTAAAATGTAAGAAGCTGTAATAGGAAAACAAATCCATTCAGTTATTTCACAGAAATAGAAATGCGTTTATTTTAAAAGCCTTGTTTTTCCTAGAAGGGGCAAATGAATTTTTCAAAATACAGTACAGAATGAGTTCTGTGATGCTAATCGTCTTTAATAATAGTAATTTAAATTTGGCTGTACTGTGCTGAGCAGCAGCGAGAGAAAATTGTACGTGGGAACGCTGAAGTCCAGAAGTCTAACATATGGTGTGCTTTGGCCTTCAAAGTCTGTCTTCATGTACCCATGAAATATCTCAACTGCAGAAGCCTTTCTGATGGCTGCCCCCTCCTTTCTCGCCCGCTCGCGAGCGGTGGCTGATACTCTCGAGCATGGTTTGCACTACCCGGTGCTTCTCCGGCTCTGGCAGTTTGTTCCACATTCTAATTTCAAATACTCTTTGTGTGAAAATGTTCCGAGTTACTTATGTTCTCGTTCCCTAATGAGCATCGGTCCATCTGTGATTGCCTGAATTCCGATTAATAAATGGGTTATTCACAACCATCAATCCCTCACTGTCCAGCACGTCGCATCACACGCCCGCCGAGATCCCGGCGCCTTCCCACAGCCTTTCTTGGTGCACTCTGACGGAGAGCACGGCCGGTGTGTTCTGGGACCTCGGGGCTGCTCTCCAGGTCCACATCGTTTTGGCCTATGCTGCTTGCTTGTCACCTCCCCAGTACTTTATTTTTAAATTTATAAGAATAGGTCATGGTTCAGTCATGGTACGCCTCAATTAAGTTGCCTAAATTAATCCAGATTTCGGGTGCTGTAAGTGAAGAAGGAATTTGGTTTGCTTCTCCTACTACAGCCTTGTCTCGTGCTGAAGTAACTCGTCTCTTCACAACCTCTCCCCATCTCTCTCCAGATTTTGGTGGGGCTGCCAAACGCTGTGCAGATGCCTTTGCCGTCCTTATTCTCCTCCTTGACCCCTCTCCTCAAGCCTTTCCTCGGTTTATACGTCGTGTGTTGTGCTTGTGTGTAATTTTACAATTGGCCTCGTACTTTAGCTTTCTGGCCTTGATCCCCTCCATGCCGCTCTCCACAGGCCACTTACGGCCACAAGACGGATCTGAAGCCACATGGAGGTGCTGCACGCTGCTCCTGTGCACTTCTCCGCACCCATCTCCTCGATGATTTTCATCCTCTGTTGCAGGCTTCTCCCCCCGGATCCTTCCCTTCCCAAGGCACTCCGGCAGCAGGCAAACAGCCGCGGCACCGGGCTGACCCAGCAGCGCCCTGCGCTTATCTCTCCTCCTCCCCGCGCCGTTTCCTTTCCCTGGCACCCTGTGCTTCCTGCGCCAGAGCTCCCCGCGAGCCAGTGCGGCAGGTCGGGCTGCAGCCTGCCTTCCAGCCCTGCTGCCCTCCCTCCTGTATAATAAAATATCAGATACTTTCCTGAAATGCAGATACAGTAAACTCTGTCCATTGTTCCTGCCTTATCTACCGAATCAATAAAGTGGTTAAAGAATTCAAGGACGTTTTTCAGACAGGACCTTCCTTTTTTAGTACATGTTGACGTACGCACCTTTAAATGGTTTCATAATATTAACTGCTTTTCAAATACACAGAAGAATTGATATCAGGCCTTTGTATCTGTAGTTCTTCAGATCCTTCCTTGCTTTTTATTAAAACATGGGAACGATAATCTGCATGCTTTTAGTTTCCTGATTTCGGTAAACTGCTGGAGAGCTCTGCCAGACTTTCCTGCTTCCCTTTCTGTCTCTTTCTGCTTTGGCGTAGTAATTCAATGGGCCAAGTCCTGGGTGGGTTTGTGTGGTTTTTGTCAATATTTAGTAATCGTAAATCCTCTGTTTTCCAGTACGTTAGGAAAATACTCTTGCCAAAAAAAAAAAAAAAAAGTTGCAGTGGAATAAGTATTTTATTCTCAGAGCTATAAAGCTGCCTTTCCTTTTAAAATGAAATTTTTAGAGGAAAATACAGATTTAGAGAAAATAATAGCTTGTGGGAGGCAGTATTTTCCCTCACCTGGGCAGGCAGCTTCTCAGATTAGTACTGTATGTATTAATACAAAATAAGAACAGAAACTAGTCAGAGCAGCCTGTCTCCAGCTCAGCAGCGCAAGGCAGCACAGCCTTCATGGTCTGTGCTTTAAGCTTTAGCAGAAAATGCATTTGCATGTAGAAGATTCAGAGATTTAGTATTAAGTATCAGAGGGTACCCAAAAGTACAGCTTTTCATCTTCTCACAGGCTTAGTGGAAATAAGAGGAAAATATGTTTCCTACAATAAAGGCAGAGCGTGATGTCCAAAGTACATGCGGTTCCCATTTGTTGTGTTAGATCTTAGTCAGGGGTAAAAGAAAAGTTTTTGAGAAGAATGCCTGTCTGCCAAGTGCCTGTTTTTTTTTTTTTTTTTTTTTAAGATTTAAAGTAACAAATGATAATAGGCAATAGTGTTCATAAAACTATCGATGCTTCCTGTTGCGCTGAAAAAGGACTTTAAATTACATTAAGTACAGACATACGAGAAATACTCTTATAAGGCTGCTTCTATAGGAGCTGTACACAGGAGGCTCAAGTTCCCTTTTTATGTATTAACTAGTTTTATATGAAATATTTTCATTTATTTTTATAGCTCTGACTACAGGAGTTGTACTGGAACAAATCTAAAGCCTTCTTTTCTCATCACCCCTTTAGATTGACGCATTGGGTAAAAGAAGCAAAGAAGCAGAGGCAGCCTTCTTGAATGTTTATAAGAGATTAATTGATGTTCCAGGTAAGCAAATCATTTATGTATTCCAAGAATCTCGTGGTTTATGTTTGTGTGAATGCTGCTTGGCATTTTTCTACCTTTGCTAAGTTAAATATGAGTAATGTTTTTATTCTGAAACCAATATTCTCTAATATTGTTTCTAATGGAAGAAACTATAACTAAGGCACGCTTCATGACTTCTTAAAACTGTTCATTGACTTTACATTTTAATGTTTGTATGAATCGATTAATATTAATACAGTATTGTGTGATTCTGAGTAATTCATTTATTAGAGAGTCTACTCTTTTTAACAAAATAGATACATCTTGAAACTTCATCAGGGTGAGGTGATGCTTGTACCCTGAAGGACAGAGAAAATTCCTCATACCTTTGAAGCAAAAAAAAAAAAAAAAAAAAGCCTTAACAGTTGCTTGCAAAGGCCAGTTGCTCTGCTCCTATTCATTTGTGAAGAGAAGAAACACTTTGGATACTGAAAAGTAAATCACTACCAAATTTCAATTCTGTTCAGCCTAAGCGTGATCATAAATTTTATGCAAAGGCTTTTCGTGTGTGTATTTTCACCTTTGCTTTATGTTTGTCAGCACAAGTTTCCATATCATTTCTTTTTGCATTCTTTGGGAGTTGATTTTTTTGCTTGTTTGTCTTCCCCAATGTTAGAGACATTGCTGTCTGTCAAAGATGAGAGGGAGTTATGAGTCCAGGTCCTCAGGTCTAAATCCTGCCTGGGCTGAGCTGTTGGCATATGGCAGAGTCTGTGTATGATTCTGTACTTTCATAAAATGTGGACATCATATATCTCTCTTATATGTGTTATATTCAATATACTTACCTCAAAGAGGTTTTGAGGTACAATTAATACATCTAAGGGCTTTTAAGTTCTCATTGCAAAGCACACACTGGTCTTTACCTTTTAAGGAACGTACTTCATGCACACTTCAAACCAGAATGATTTTTTTAATGTTTTGTTTACAGCTTAACTGGTTAAAAGGTCAGTGTTTTTCAGAAGCTAGTCAGCACTAATGTATATATTTTCCATACTTTTGCCCAGTGGCCAGTACCTGCTGTGCTACGTGTGGTGTACATGAAGCGATGCAGAGGCTTATGATGCTTGTCCTAGACCACAGTTGCCCCAGCAATGTTGATTTTTAGGTTATTTGGCTATGGCCTGGAGTTTTCATTGACTTGTTTCCTGCTCATGGTAACCATTCTTAGGTGAAAAGCTCCACTTGCACATCTGCCTGTGCCACAGGAGGTGGCTGACAGCTCAGAGCAGCTCCGGGCATCGGACGGCTCATGCCGAGGTGTGCAGCAGGGCACAGGGTGGGCTCCTACAGCTGTGCTTTATGCAGGAAACTCCTCCATGAAAGCACCCCTAGCAGGCCTGCAGCCTGCAAACCCACCATGCAGTGCTGCAGAGAAGAGCTGTAGCTCCTCCATCTCCATCTAAACCCACCCAGGATGCTTGTGTGTTTCCTGCCATAGCCTGGGAGGCGGGCCAATTTGATGTCTAGTGCTCTGAGAGAGGTAACGTCAAACCAGAACTGCGTGGGACTCTGTGGATGCTCTCATGCAGAGGCTTTTTTTCTGAAGCCTTGCGTCATGACAGGTGCTGGGATTTGAATAGCAGAGTCAAGAGTAAAGCCTGGTGGGGAAAGCAGGACATACATCCCATGTTGTAGGATCTGAGTTGTGAGAGGCGTCTGTAAGAGAATTTTCTCCTTTCCTTCAATTGCAAGAGCAAAATTTGCACCCCTTTGTCCACAGTCACAATCTCTCCCTTGTCCAGCCTTCCCCTGTGTGTGCCTTATGTTAAGTGTCAGAGAAATATTTCTTTGATATTCTGACTCCATGTAAAAATTTCAGCCTTGCTATGTTGTGAGTGCAATGGAGTCTGTGGGATTAGAAATATCTACAGGTCTTAGTCCCGCGTCAGGGCTGCAGGCCTCAGAGGCACACGAAGAGCATGCCAGTGCTGTTAAAAGCAAATTCCAGATTCTCCAGAAGTCCGGCCAGTCTCCCGTAGCTGTATGCAGGGTAGCCAGTACTCGCAGTTTACAACAAGGAACGTAACAGAAAGGAAAATCGCCATTAGGAATGGATCGCGCTGGTGCTCGTCACAGCGTGGCGGGGCTTGGCCATATGCACTCACGGTGCGTGTGGTGGTGGCTTTTTCCTTTCATCATATATAGTCTTCTACATTCGGTGTATCTTCATGGTGGGCTTTCCTTTATAAGAGACACCAGTATTAATTTATCACACGTGCTGTTCTGCCTCTCTGTGGCTTACATATCTTTTGACCTGTCCATTTGGTATTTCAAATATTTAGGTACGCTTTTAGCTCTGAAATCCTGCGATGTTTTCTTTTCAGTGCAAGAAGGGAGCTATGATGTTTTGAGAAAGCTATGACTGGAATGCTGCAGAGTGGTTATTTAGCATTAAGCATCACTGTTACATGACAAGGGTGCAATTTTATCAGACGTTCAATATCCTTTATAGGACCATATAATAATTGCAGCTGAAGTCTAATTCCCAGCAGCCAATTTTATGGTTCTTGAGGAAAGCATGTATTCCTCTCCTCGGTAATAATGTGCACACTTTATATAATTAAAAAGGACTTCTATTTTAATTTTAGTATAAAATGATCTGTATTGAAACTCTGGCTATGGTGCTTTGTGGATTCAGCTAAGCTTAATGATTTTCTTTCCTGACTTGACCAGAGTTTTCACTCAGGCTCTCCAGTGAAGAATTTGTGGGAAGGCTGGTATTTTGTGAATTTTCCTGTGTACATCAAGTGGTTTTCTCTTTAAAAGATAAAATAGACCTTTTCATATCTCTCCCCCGTTTATGTCACTGTTAAAGTAGCGTTATCATCGGCGTGTTCTGCAAAATACATCCTTCTGAAAGGAAAGTACGTATCACAGAAAACACTTTGGTTTATGTGCATTTATACAGTTGTAATTCTCACTCAGATCATTCTGTCTTGCTGGAGACTGAACATTTTTAATTAATGGAATTAATTTTCTCATTTAATTGCCTTATTTTCAGTATGCAGTAGAGAGCTAGAGAAAAGTGAATGCTGCCACATGAATTGCACTAATCAACAAGGTTGTCACAACTTACCTTTAAAAATAATGCGAATGTATTTATTTTGAGGTAAAGGGAGGTTCAGTTTGTATTTTGAGGAGGCTTTCTTCCATCTGTACAAGATTTCTTTCTCTCTAATTTTATAAAATAAGTGCATTATGCTATCACCCTTGGCTTTCAGGGTTCTAGTCTTGCAAACACTTCAAGTGAAATCAGAGCCCTATTTTGTAAGTGTTTGGAGGAGCAGTTGCAGTATATACATAATTGTCTTTTTCTAAAGCTTTAACAGAAAAATATTAAGCATGAACAATATTAAAAATTAAATATTTTTCTCTTAAAAAGGAACAATGTTCAATGCTTGAGAAGTTTAATCTTTTTTTGTTAAACAAAACTTCACTGTGATTTTCAAGTAAAGGTTAAAAGAGAGACCGGAGCGAATGCCAGATGACGGTATCTGCATAAACTGCTTGAACAGAATTTCGCTTTACGCTGTCTCGTTATTACTGTGCGATTACTGCACAATGCCACACTTTCATTTTCTCGGTTTTCAGCATTACTCCTGTTACGAATGGCTGCTGCGTAGGCAAAAAGAAACAACTTCTGTCTTGAAACAGAAAATTTTCAATCTTGCTGTGGCACCGATTAAACCAAATTTGGGTGCCAGCGCTCATTTCCTCTAACAAGGGATGGTACGTATTTTGCAGTACCGCTAAAAACTTGCTAGCAGAGAGGAGTACCTGTCAGTTCGCCTCCTCCTGCGACTCCCTGGACTCGGGGAAAACTCGTGCCGTCGCTCCTGGGCTCGGGTCCCAGCCTGCAGCCTGTGCTCCTCCACCGAGGCTCAGCCCTAAGCTGGGCTCCTTCCTCCCTGCCGCCTTCCTGCCTCCGGCACGGCTGTGCCCTGCACCAACAGAGTAAGAAACTGTGCGGAGGCTTGTCAGCATACACGTTTTGAGAATCAGGGTAGGTTAACAAGAAGTACTTGCTCTCAGTTCGGTGGGGACTGTGCAGCTCTTGTGGGTTGAGTCACAAACGGTTGAGTCTGCTTAATCTGGATCTCAACGAGAAGGAACTGAATGACTCCTACAGTGTGAAAGGGGATGTGCTTGTGTTTTTACTGGAGACTCTTCACAGCTCTGTTGTGGTCAGATATGCCATCGCTTCGGTGCTATTTAATGTGCATGATGTATTTTTTAGTTCAGAGAAGCCCCTGTCTAAGGGAAGCATAAAATAACAGGGAGGGTAAAAAGAAGAAATGCACAATTCTTTTAGTGTGCCCTGTCAAAACAATTAAAAGCAGTAACAATGAAAGATGGCTGAAGTGGAAATTTTGTCTTTCCCTTGTTCCTTACCGTCATAAATTGCGTGCCCGGCCCCAGGGGCTGGACCTTACAGAGGGAGGGGAAGGAGGGACGGGCGCCTTGCGAGAGTTTTCCGCGCACACATCGGACGCGTAGCAGTGGTGCTCGCAGTCACGGTTCTGCCCTGCCCGTTCACACACCCTGCCTTGCACAGGGCTATCTTTTCCAAGGGAAGATTTAGCTGGGGAAACACAAACTTCATTTAAAAGAAGTAATCAATTAAAATAAGTGTTAGGGAATTACTTCTACGGGCAGAAATCTTTTTCTCACCCATAAAGAAAGCTTCATTCCTTTCCCAAGGAGCACAGGCTATCGGCACTGTGAGATGTAGTGCTTACACCGCTCCATTTCCCTGTGATTATTTACAGTTTAGCAACACTCTCCAGACTTGTATTGCTGCCTGGGCTACGAAAAGACTTCCATTTAAAAAGCGGTTAACGCTTGATCAGTGCTCTGTGGTCGAAAGTGACATAAGAGAAAAACGGGTTAGATTTTTTTTCAGAAAAGTTATCTTTTGCTTCTGCTGGAGGTGATAAATGTGTATGAAGTTGTTGTATCCGTGTACATTACGCGACTCGTTTGGGTTGTTCTGCAGAACATAATGTTAAGCAGAAGGCATAAAGGTTAATGCCAGCCGATAGAAGAAAGGCAGTACAGACTGTTATGTACCCAGGTGAGCAGAAAGCTGCATGACGTGCTTAAATCGCGGCACAAGCGCGCACACACGGCACTGGTGCCTGCAGAGGAGAGATGGCTGAGTGCAAAGAGGTGAGAAGGAAAAGAGGCTGCTCTGAGGGATCATGTTCAGCACATCCTGAACTAGAGCACTAAAAACACGGTATAAAAAGTTAATTATCAGAGTACTTTTCGTCGGGCTAATTGGTAATTGTTTTGCAAAACTCTGTCTAGAGAGCATGATCGGGTTGTAATACACTCTGAGTTTGTGGTGTGTTGAGACTGATCAGCACAGGTAAGTTTCTGAGGAATGTTTCCTATTGTTAGGTACAGTGCGAAAAATTTCAAGCAGTTCTGTTTGATAAACGATAATAGGTGTCAAAATAGTCCCCCCTTCTTGAATAAAATATACATAAATCAAACTGGAGATAGAAGCGTAAAATGAAAGGGCTTATATTTCTGCTGTCCCTAACTTTGCAATGGAAATGAATATTCATAACAAGTGCCTTTTCTCAACATTAGAGGGAAAACAAATCAGTATGACAGTGAGTAGTCCTAGGAGGAAAGGAAGCAAAATGAACTTACTCACGGACAACAGAAGCAGTGCATACACCCCCTCAAAGAGAGCAGTAGGGTATCTTTTTAAACACACTTGAAAATCGAATAAAATTAAGCAGAAAATTGAACGTAGTTAATACTTGAAAGAGCGAAAAGCAGTAAACCCATGGGGCTGCAGGTAGTGATTTAGCTTGTGACTGGATCCCATCTGAAGGTACAGTCTTTGAAGCTTCACCAGCACATTCAGGCCAGTTTAAAAAAAAAAAAAGGGACTTGTGTAAACATATTTAAAATGCCCCAATTCTGGCTGGAAGAGAAGTCTATATAATAACAAATTAGGGAACGTAGGCACCGGTGATTTTTCTGCAAACCGTTCTGCACAAAGAAATGCCTGAGGTGGGGTGAAAGGGATGGTTTACATAGCCCAGGCTGCAGAGTGGAGGTCTGGAGCGGCGTTTCGGTGGGGTCAGCCGCTGCTACTGTGAATTTTTCAGAAGGGTCTGGCTCGCCTGGGATGCTGCTCCAGCCTCCGGGCAGCCCAGCACGGAGGAATGTGGAAGTAGCTCGTAATCACTTCAGCCTCCTTCCCTCCGGGGTCTGAATTCTGTGCCGTGCCTCTCGGAAATACAGCATGAAATACAATTTTGGATCTGTGCTGGCTGAGTGCACGCTGGTAGGGCATACTGCTAGCGTTACATAGTTATTTTCAGATGAGGCGCAAAGTCCTGGCCGATGCTAGTCTTTTAGTTCTCATTCACTTTATCCTTATGTTTTGAAATGGATGTCACAATAACTAAAAATAGCTTTGTTACCTGAATATGTGACTTCAAATTGGGCTTGTCTGATCACATTTTTTCTTCCGTTTTTCACGTTGAATTAATAATTGGATAAATTCCTTTGTAAAAGCTGGAATAAATATTCGCAGGAAGAAATATCCCTAAAGCACACACTTTAAAAAATTTATTGTGTGGTTGTCAAGCCCTATTTTAGTTGGTAGGCTGGAGGCACGGAAGGAAGAGGGGAGGTGCAGCTAAGGGGAAGGATGCAGTGAGTAGATGCAGGAAGAATGTGCCGTATAGGCAAGCAGACAGCCCTGCTGCCTCGGGCACGTTCACCTGGAGGTGCCAACTGCAGCACCCTTTTGAAGCTTTCGCTTTAGGGACTGGGGTTAGAGCAACCCGAACCCCAGCGACTGGAGCAGCGTTGCATATTCGGGGAAGAAGAGGCAGTATTTGATTCATGTGGGATGGGATATATTGCACTTCCCTTCGTCAGTTGCAGGAATGTGAACTGGAATTAGAATAAACCCCAGCCTGCTGAGGGTTTAGGGCTAACTACATTCAGCAGTGTTCAGGAGAAAGAAGGGTTGATAGTGGCAGAAATGCTTTCAAATACAGTGGAGGGTTCTCTTTTCTTTTTATAATCTCAAAATAGGAGAAATGAAACTTTTAGCATATGAATGATTTTCTGTAACTGTCCTTTGCTTTGCATTGAGCTCAGTGTGCAAGCAGTAAATTCCACTGTCTTCAGCCATTACTAGAATATTAATGTTCAAATTGGAGCATTTTCAGTTGCTGGGGGTTTCTCCTATAACTCACTAGGTCCTTTTGTAGCTGGCATATTACAGTGCCATAAAATACTGTATCACCTATTATGCATGCCCACTTTAATATTAAAAACTTCTCTGAGGATTAATTTTGGTTACTTCTTTGAAGGTAAAGGGAGCTGCAACACAATTCATGAAGGAATCAATCATCAACATTGCCTTGCTTGATTTTTTGGGGGATACTAGGGTAGAGATGCATCTCATAATGTGGTGCAGAGCCAAGGCAACTTTTCAGCAAGTAGCCAATCTAGAATTGGTAGATAAATAAAGGATGTTTTCACGTAACAACCTACAAGGTGTAAGAGCCACATTCCGGCACAGGGATCCTTGTGATTGTGGTCGAAGTGGCCATATCCCATCTCACATCATTTCACTTAACCCTGTGAGTGTTGCAGGGTGCTGCCACTGACAGCTTATGGTGATTAATGGGGAGCAAAGCCGCCGTTACGCTGCGGCTTCCCGTCCCTGCTCAGAGGCGTCGCTTCAGAATTGCTTTGCTGCTTTAGTGCTTCTGGAGGGCGGCAGAATGTGGCATTCTGCTTTCTTTCTGGTATGGAAGATGGGGGTCCCTCACCCTCTTGTGGGTGCTTTGAATTCCCTGGCACGGCCCTTCCAAAACGTTCCGATGCCAGGAGGGCGAGGCGAACACTTTGAAAAATGGAAAAAATAAAAGGAAGAGAGAGATCCCAGTCCTGTGGGGTGGGGGAGTAAGAAAATGTGTTTAATTCTTGATGGAAGGGAGAACCTTTTCATGTTTTTTATGAAGTGAGGAGTTGGAGAGATGATGAGCTTTGTTTCAAACGGAATTACGGCTATAACTCTTCTGTCCCTGGGCTACCAGAGTCATGGGGGAACGGGAGGAAAGTTATCATTTATTCCATGAAATCTTTGTCTCAGTCTCTCTAGGCTATTTCAATTTACCCCTGAAATTTCTGGGGAATAATTAATGAATTAATTAAGTATGCTGTGAGGTGTTTGAATATTCAAAAGCTACAATGTAATTATTATTTTTTCTAAAACACATTTTCAGGTTATTTTCAGATATGCAGCCTCCCAAGGAGGCACTTAGTGCATCACAAGCTGATGGAGCTGCCTGCGAAGCAGGCGCCGCGTGCCCAGAGAACCGCTCGCTGCACGGCGCAGCCTGGGCCAAAAGCTTCACTTTGCCATGACATGGCAGAGCTGAACTTTTTTCCAAAAAGTTAACAGCTTATGGTAGCGAAGTTGTGCTAAGGAGGGTGGATTTTTTTTTGTTATTATTATTTTTATTTTTAGTTTTTCCCCCTCCCTTATCATTTTGCGTGGGTGTTTCTTGTGAGCGATCGCTAAGCTCGGTTTGCTTACAGCACGGTTTAGGCAACACAAACAGTCTTTTCGAAACAATTGCTGTGCCTTCAGTGCATTATTTTTAGACCCCAACCTTAGGAAACACATTCCCTGTGATATAAAATATTAATTGCCCCTGTAGTCCTGGCACTGTTTCATAACTTGCTTTCCGTGCGTTTCCAGCGCTACGGGCCTGTCATGAAGAGGGAGGAGGGGATTTAGGAGAAGCCCTTTGTTTTGGAAAAGCCTTCTCAGGAGCTCCATTTTAAGACACCGGCCGAAGTATTAGGTGCCCTTTCCCCTTTTGTGAATAAACCGAGCCGAGCCCGCCGGCAGCGCCTCGCACCGCAGCTCGGGAAGCACATTTCCCTCAGAAGCGTGAAAAAAAAAAAAGGCGCCTTTTTTATTTTATTTTTTTTGGTTAGTTTCCTCGGCCCGGCCCGGAGCCTTAACGAGGGCAGCGCTGCGCTTCCCGGCTCCGAGCTCCAGGCCGGGCATTGCCGCTCGCTCCCCGCGGGGCCGGGCCGGGCCGTGAGGTGCCGTGAGGGGCCCGTCCGGGAGGGGCCGCGAGGTGCCCGGTGGCGAGGCCACGCCAGGCCGGGGCTGCGCAGGCCTCTGCCGGCCGAGGGGACCCGGCCCGGCCCCGCGGCTCTCGGGGGGGCTTGAACCGGGTTCTGCCCCCCCCATCCCCGATAAACGAGGGTGGTCCCAGCATACTCCGTATCTAGACAGCTTTTCATCAGTCGCTCATCAGCATGCTAATTGCTGTATGACTAATTATGCCCTGAATTCCAGTTGATTTTCTTAATGAGACAGCTGGGTTAATTATGTAATCGTATGATTACATTAGCCTAGAGTGCCCTGGCGAAAAGCGAGGCAGGCGGGAGCGTGATGTCATTGCGGGAGCAGCGCGCACAAGGGGGTGCATTCATCTCCGCTAATGACAGGGGAGGGCAGCGTACCCACAGTGCTCTTTGTGTAAACACTTAGATTGAATTATTAAGATCTGTGTCTTTTTCCAGCTCACAGAATGAGCGAGGGATTTTTTCCCCCACCCCCCTTTTTTTTTTGTGAAACCCCGTTTGGAAATTCAGCCGGGCATCAGTAGTGGGGTTTTGTCACGGGGTTTGGGTTGTGCCGGGGCTGCAGGTGGTGAGGTGCTGCCTCCAGCGAGTAACATAACGTGCTCTTTGGTCCAGATCTATCTCTAGTTTTCTTTTCAAGCTGTTCTGAAAATGCGTGGTTTACATGCACAGGCGGCAGCAAAAAATTGGTTCTCCTGCGCTGCTGTTCGAAAATAATTTGTCCTTGGGGCATGTATATGGTGCGAGAGTAGCCTGAGAGGTTTACTGCTGCTGCCTTGCACCGGCTTGTTTGATGTGAAGTGTTGCCTACTATATAAATAACGTTACACTTGTAACGCTAGCTAATTCTGTTCACCTCTTCATTTGCTGGGACGTGTTCCTCCAGCCCCTTCATGAGCAGAGGAGCTGTCAGCAAGGGGACTAGTGCGGTGCGTGACAGCTGTGAGCACCGAGCTAGGCACAGGGAGCCCCGCGTGCACTGTCCCTAAAGAGCGATCCCTGGGGAAGTGGCAGCGGGACCGGGCTTTGGGATGCAGGTGTGGAGATGCAGCAGGTTGTTACTTCTGCTGCCGGGTCAGGGCCAGGCCTGGGCATGCATGGCACGCACAGATGAGTGATGCCAGGGGCTTCCTCGGGGACATGGGGGGCTACAAGTGGATAAGGGAAGTAGGACAGAGTGGGGAGAGATGGAAACAAATCTACAGAACTTCATATAAAAATGGACATCTCGGTTTACTCGTGGTTAGTAATGATCTTGCTAAACACTTTTTAAGTTTTGGATGAGCAGATTCCCTTTGTCTCTGTTCTCATTTCTTATTTATCTTGTGCCTAGCAGGGATGCTGAACTTCAAGCTAGAGAAGATTCAAACCAAGGGAATAATTTGCAATGAGTTTTTTACATTGAAGTGTTAATTGAGATTATTTTTCTCTCTTACCGATTACAGAAAAGGCATTTCCTTTTTTGCTGCTGTCTATAAGCTAGTGGCGTTTGATTTTTTTTCAGAATGCGTATGCCTGTTGTTTGTGTAATGAATCGAAAGTTTTGGTCCATTGCTTGTGTAAAAATTCAGTGACCTCCTGTTAAATGACATGAAACATACTTTGTAAGTCTGGTTAATATAAATAGGTATGCTTTTTCATGCATGCATATGTTGGGAAAAGGAGAGTATTCTTATTTATTTTTAAATCCAATCCGTTCAGGTAAGAAAAGAGTTGTGCTGGCTGTATGGTTTGTACGGGTTTCTGATTAATTGATGTTTATAAATGCTCCAGAAATCATGGTCCTCCTTTATTTTTTTTGAGATAAAAGAGCATGTTGGAACTTGCCATGAGAAATTAATTATTTCTGTCTCTGGTCAGAATGTCTCGGTCATCTTATTGTCATGCAGTGATTAGTTTTCTTTAATGCAGTTTATAAAAATTAAGTCTAAGAGGTGCTTCAGCCATGTTTTTTTTTTTAACATGTCCTTAAGCAGTATTTAGTGGCTGCAGGCCATTAGTCCTTCAAATAGGCTCTAGTAAAGTTTGAAGTTTAATGCACAGAGACTGTTTTTACATTTTGTTTGTTCTGCAACTGTTTTGCTACTTGAACATTAACCTTTAATAGAGCTAAATTAAATATACATGTCCTGATGAATAATTATGAGATTGCAAGTATTTTCATTTTGAGCATAAAGCTTCTCAGGGATCGCAAATTTGACTAAAGGCTTAGTCATTATTCACTTTATAATGCCCATGTTATTTTTGTCTCCTAATTCCTTACCAATTTAAATTTAAAAAGCCATGTGTATTTGGAGCAAAATATGTTTTGTGGGTGTCCTGGCTTTTTACAATGGACATTCTAAAAAGAGGGGGGAAAAGTGCACTCACAGTTTTTTAAAGTTCAGTTTCTTTCATCGTGGCATTTTAACACTCTCTTATAGAAATACCATAGCTGAAGCAAAAGATCGTTGTTTGATATATTTTGAGGTGCCTTTAACAACTTAAGACACGGGTGGATTGAGACAATCCAACCTCTTTTTACGTTCGGCAGATGAATGTCCTGGACTAGCTCTGTCAGAGAAATGCTGAGCTGCAGCAGTGTGACAAAGCGGGCAGTCCCGCTAAAGGTCGGCGGACCTACATGGGAGAAGGGTGATGTTGTGACAGCCTGTACCTTAATTGGACCATACATAAATATTGTAGGGACTTTAACTCGTGCTACTGCTGTGACTTAAACTTTGTATTTAATTCTTTACCTGTACCCTGTGTCTCTGCCACAATAACATTTTAAGTTTGATTTATTATAAATATTTTAATATAGATAATAATAACGAAAAGTATTTGGCCTAAAAAGCATAAATGAAAAAGCTATGTAGTCATAAACTATGTATGTACAGAGAACAGATGACAAGCAACCTAGATTTTGTATTATGAACAGGGTAATGCCATAAGCTGTTGAAGAACTGAAGTAACAAAATGCAGCAGACTGCTACTTATAATGTCTCTGAGCTCAACATAACCCAGTACTATTCTTTTATAAACTATGAAACAACGCTGGCATATTGAAAAAACACACAGGCTCATGCTTAATGTGTTAACAGAGGTACAATAGACTTATTATGTGTTTCCAGAGACTGAGGGTGGTCTGAAAAATTAATGACTGTGGTGGCTGAAAATTAAGTGAACTCCCTAATATATACTGTTGTTGATCCACTGAGTTTGGTGTTTAGCATTCCTCAACAGGAGACTAAATCTTTGCAGCCATTTCACAAGAGATGCTGGCGCCCATAACAGAAATGTATTCAATAATCTTTTATAAGTCCATTGGACTCCAGCATTTTCCTATTCTGACTGGGAAGAAATCCCAGAATAAATCAAGCATGTGTACATGTCAGGTGTGTGCTAGGGACTCTCTTCAGTGGAAGGGAACCGACATCGAAGAATTAATTTCTTGAGAACTTACGAACTAATTTCTTATTTTTATTCGATTAGTAGTATGCGAAAAATAGGGAATAAAGGTCACAAAATCCAAGATTCATAGAATTAATTAAATTTACACAATACTTCAGATTGTTATTGATCTGTCGCTCTGAAAAAATACAGCTCAGATCTCTATAATCAAATAAACTTTTAGTGCTCAGCTGTGCAGGAGGACATAATTTTCATCAGAAATTCACTCCTGCAAAAGTGGAGGTATTTAAGGGACA
This sequence comes from Anser brachyrhynchus, assembly GCF_964034855.1. Classification (NCBI taxonomy): domain Eukaryota; kingdom Metazoa; phylum Chordata; class Aves; order Anseriformes; family Anatidae; genus Anser; species Anser brachyrhynchus. Next base: position 7,687,790 of record NC_137713.1, on the reverse strand, counting down.
CCAGCTGTCAGTGGGTGGTACTTTTTGGATTACTTTTTTCCCCCAAAGTTCTCATTTTAAAAACAAAAATTTGAAACTTCAAGCTGTCACATACCTTCGCATCATGACTGTCTGCACCCTGGGCGAACTGCCCTGCGGATAAAAGCCACAGTGAGGAAGGCACACTTCAGTTTAAAGGGTAGCATAGGTAAAGTTAACCATCCATATTTTTTTAATTATATAGGTTGTGGAGTGATGAACATATGGAAAAAGTAATTTAAACTAGGGCCTTGTCACGTAAACTAGGTATTAATAGAGAAAAAAGGACACTTGAGCTCTGAGCTGTTTAAGTCACAGAAGCGTTACTGTTATCTTACATTTTATTTTACTGTTTCTTTTTTAGATCCAGTTCCAGCCTTGGATTTAGGACAGCAACTTCAGCTCAAGGTTCAACGTATGCACGATATTGAAACAGAGAACCAGAAACTTAGGGAAACTCTAGAGGAATACAACAAAGAATTCGCTGAGGTGAAAAATCAGGGTAGGTTGCAAATGTGTGTTTACCAGCTTTTAATGCATACTGAAATTTGAACACGGGGATGAAATTCAATTTTATTTCATACAGGCAGAGTTGACAGTAGCATTGAAAGTCAGTAAAGAAAGTAAAGGAGTCTATTATTGCCATTTGTGCATATACATATGACTTTGGGTTAGACTCTCTGAATTTCTTTAAAAGTCTTCTGTAGCACCACGTCAGAATGTGAAGCTGTTATTTGGTTGTAGCCTCCAGCGCTGCCTGGAAACGACACCATTGACTGAAGTTATATGTAGACACTATATCACTATATGATAGACCATACTGCTACTGACATCAAGCTGAATGTGCATGTGGGTGCATGTAGTACACAGACACACACACAAAAAAAAACCAGCAGTATTTCATACATGGATACAAACCTGTACAAATGGGACTTTCCCTGTACTCTGATTTTCCCTTACATAAATCTGAAATGTGTTGCTGGAGTACATTCAGCATACATATTTTACATTTACTCCAGGGACTATCCAAAGAACAGTGTAAACACAAGCTAATATTGTTGAATTAAGTAAGTTTTAATGAGACCGAATATTTAAAGCCTGTTGTTCTTAAGACTGTTCAAGTTTTCTTGTACTTCAAAAGAACATGTTTCCTTCACCAGGAAACAAAATTTGCTTAGTTGTACACCTACTTCCCTGTACATGGGACTCAACATTTCCATATTCAATACTAAGTTCTGGCTGGTAGAAAGGTAAATTTTCAAGGAAAATGTGGAAAGATTGAGGTTTTCTTATGCTATGGAACCATTGCACTGAAATGGGTAACATTTGAAAGCAGCTTTAGCGATTAGGTTGGATCTATTATGTCTCATTTTCAGCAGAAGAAACACCTGTGTGCCCACAGATTTGCTGTTAACTTAGAGGGTGTGGGCCATGGGGAGGATAGGTTCCAGCATGCAAAGATACAGGCTGCACTGCACAAGATGAGCTGTAATGCTCTACCCAACAGTCTTTTGCTGGAAATGCACAATAATTGCAGGTTACTGTGCAGTTTTCCTGAGGCTCTGCATCCCATACACTCAGACATGATATAGGGATTCATCCCAGAAAGCAGAAAGATCTCAATTTCCATAGTTCCATGCTGCAACTACATGTAAACTAGTTTTAGTTTTAGTTTTTTTATTACCCCAGTGTGCACTAACTTCCTTTCTGTTTTGCCACTCTAGTGCTTGCGTTGTTTTTGATGCCAGTGCAATAGTTTTACGCTCTATTTCAAACAAGGTTTAATAAGATATCCAGGGAAAAGTGTGTTGTTAGCTAAGGGTGTTTTTATCAGTTAATCTCTTTGTTTGGAGGAGGGCTGTATACAAGCTGTACAATGCCTTTAAGAAACTTCTTCCAAACCTGGTATAAATGGCAGTGGTAACGTGCTGCAGCTGACCTGAACAGTAAAGAAGGCACGCAGTTCTTCCAGCAGTGTAGGGGATTAGATTGTGCCTAAAGGTAAAAACAGATTTGTCACAAAATTCATATTTTTTCCCCATATTTGTGCACTTTTTGCATTAATTTTAGTACTTTTGTTTCCTTTTTAAAATGAAGTGTTCAGAATTGGTAAGGTGCAACTCTGTGCGTTTCCTTGAGGTTGTTAGAATGGAAGCTACTTATTTCGCTCCATGCTTCTTCGTGTGCCTGAATACTTTTGTACAGCTCACATGTGAAAGTACTAGCAGGAAAGGTACCTCTTGCACAAATAGTGCATCCTTCATCTGTATGAATGAACATCCTTTTGCATGTGTGAAGAGCATTCTTTGCTTATTCAGGAGATGATCAAAATTCCTGTTTCCCAGATCTCGGAGAAGAATTTCCCCTTGCTCTTTTTTTTTTTTTAAAGTTATGTCCCTTTCATGGTTTATTAATCTGTAATGAGACTCATCTGATTTTTGCATGGCTAGCAAAATCCCAGTCCTTCATTCAGAAGTAGCTGGTTTGCTGGCAGTCATGTTTTACCACTCTCCCCCCGTTCTTGTGGTCTCTGTGGTCCCGGCTGCCTTTGGTGTAATTCCCAGCCAGCGGACCTTATCACCAGGTATCTGCTGCCTGGTGTGACAGTTCTCTAGTCAAGTCGAAAAGTACAGGCTTTTAAAGGATTATGCTCGGTTTTGTGTGTATTACTGAGATATTTTTTTTAAGTCGTTAGGCTTTACTTTTCATAGCAAAGTTTGTCTTTCTCCCATATTTCTGCCGAATGAGAAACAATTTGTATCCAAAGATATTTTTCCTAAAGCATCGTTAATGGCAGCTGCTAATAAGCTGATGCCTTTAAACCACCCCATCTCTGTGTAAGTACATTGAAGTGTATTGCTAGCTGTGAGTCTTCTGGCAGTCTGACGCTTTTTCCAAATTCCATTATTGTTACAAAGCATACTCTGGTGAATGTCCTGCTTTTCCTCGCATGAGCCCTATAAGGATCTGGTCCTTTCCTGTGGGTGGGATCAGAGGGCTTTCATGTAGGAGCGGATGAGGGCATGCAGCAAGACACTGTCCATCAGAGGCTCCGTGGTGACTCTTCAGGTTTCTGCCTCTTCTCTCATCCGTTACCAGGCACATTTAATGCAAGAAAGCTTCTTTATCTGAGAGCAGGGTTTCTTCAGATTTCCTGGAAGACTGCAAGCACACTCACCGAGCTGTAGCAGTTGATGCTTGTGCATAAAACCCGTTGTGGATGACAAGGCAGTCAGAGCAACGGGAACACGAGGGGCTCCAGAGTGTCTGTTGCATCTGATCTACTGTTAATACAGCAGTTAAATCTTAACTGCCGTATTTGTCGTCAGTTGTGAAGCAGAACATAGCTATATCCCAGATATGTGTTCAATTAGTGTTAGATTGCATCTGTGCATGAACCATAGTAAAACTGCCTCTTTTTACATGATCACAGTTATGTGAATTAACTGTCCTGTGTGTAAATGCATACTTAAACCCGCACTGGGACTTTATTAATCTCCACTCAGCAGCGAGCTAATTTGAGACTAGTCAATAAGGTGATATTATATTTTACAATTGATTTTTTTTCTTTTCTTTTCTTTTCTTTTTTTTTTTTAAAGTCGTGTTAGAGGAACCTTCGCTCTGCTTTCCAGCAAACTCCATTGATTCTTCTCAACCTAAACGCTTAAAGTTCAATTTAACATTTAGGGAGTAAAAGGTCTCCAAAGGGACTCATATCCATTGATTTTGTGTCAGAGTTGAAGAGCTAAAGTTTAAAACACACTGAGCCTACAGGGTAAAGAAAGCTGTGTGTTGTGGAGCCACGTGGAGCCATGTAAACTCATTCTTTCCCTATTGTTTTTCTGTAGAGGTTACAATAAAAGCACTTAAAGAGAAAATCCGAGAATATGAACAGACCCTGAAGAACCAAGCTGAGAATATAGCTCTTGAAAAAGAACAAAAATTACAAAATGATTTCGCGGAGAAGGAGAGGTGAGTGTGCATGTGTGCTCTGTAGGTATTGTAGAGAAGGAGAGATGTATTTTTCCGTTTAATCCTCCCAGCCAGGATCCTTTCTTTGGTGTGCTGAGGCAGCTCATATATTGAGTGATTCTGGTGATTTATGTGTTTGACACAGAATCATTTGATACTCAACTTTGCACAGAAAAACAATCGTGAAAGTGTAGGAGTAAAACAAGGACAGATTGTTGCTTGGCGGTAGTGTTGTGTGGGGGGTGTCATGTTCAGAAGGGTGCAAACCTGCTTTTATTCTTCACTAGCTGCATTGTCCTTTGTGACACTAATCTTTCTCCATTAGCCGACAGTGTAATTCAGTCCACTGTGTCCACTTTGTGTGTCAGAGTATCACTGTACAATCTGTACAACCCTGAGCTATTTCAGATGAAACACTGTACCCAAGAGGTGCATCACCCCTGCCGGTATGGTCATGTTTAAGAAGGGGACTGCGTTCCTGAACTAGAACTTTATCCTCAAAATAGCTTGCACAGTCCTGTGTTAACGAGTATTTTAATTTTTACATTACTGATTTATTTTTTTTCTTGAAGCATCTTGGATGCATTTCTAATCTTTTGCAAATGAGTAAGGAATGTTTGAATCTTGTAAGCTAGTGGGCAAACAAATCTGGCAGAACAAGACCAAGGGTCTTAAAAGGGAGTGCTTTTCAAGTCGAGTTTCCTACCTTGAGAATTTATTTCTCCTGTGGAGCAGTAACACTGAAGCTAACACGTTCAACTTAGTGTGAAAGCCCGTGAGTTTACATGAGCTTTTTAGTTGGCGCATTGGTAGTTTAAATTCATATCTGAGTGGGAAAAAGCTACCTGTGAAAGCCAAGCTTTTTTTATTCATCGATACCTGTGGTTACTCTCTGATAAGTAACATGCAAACAGTGACTTTAAAGCACAGTATAGAAATGTGTAAATATGAAACAAAATGACAGCTCACGGAATGCAAATAACAAAAACAAGCATGTATAAGAGAGATTTTGAGATCTAAAAGCATATAATTTGGTATGAAGGGAACTGACGCATGTTTCTCGGTATAAATAGTTATCAACCTGGTCAGCAGTGTTGGAGAATAAATTTATGTACCCTATAGACTGCACGTAGGATGCTGATAGTTTTATAAGCCATTTCACAATTCAAAAATCTGTAGAATATCTTAAAAGCGGTGTCATAAAAAGCAATGTCTTCTGGAAGATGTCAGACAAGCTCCCTTCCAAAGATGAGTTTTATAATTCCTTTTGTCCACCCTTTTGCAAAGGGTGTAGTGCCTGTATGGCAGGATGATGTTAAAATGTATACTGCTGACACAAACAAGAAAATATTGCCTGTGGACATAAGAAATGTGAGCATACTAGAGGTCTGATCGTGTTATATAGAAAATATCAATGTGAAATTTGTTTTGAAATATGCAGATTTTTTTTAAAAGTAGCTAATAATGTTACTGCATTTGGCATCCATTACAGCTACGATGAAACAGCTGCCACATCTATTCAGTATATCACTTAATGGCAAGAAATTTCTTCATTATGACAGTAAAATGGAAATGTATCATTCTTCTTGTACTAACTTTGTACAACAGAGGGTGCTTGGTGACAATTTTCTTAATGTGTGTGACATTTCCAAAACAAATTATGCTCAAGAAAACCTTCCACCGAAGTTGTCATTTATATAGCAGTCAACTCTTGTATAATGTTCACAGCTTATGTTATGAGGTGGCTACACTGCTAAAATTTTAATAAGTGGGACTGCGAAGTATGAACAGTACTGCAATGTGACATGATTTATGGGTCCCATTGAAGCACCTTGTAGTCTGTGTGGTGTTGTCAGTTGTCTGATTACAGTTGAGACAGTTAATCACTCTATCTTCCAAATTTTCAAAATACAGATAAGTTGTTTAACATGATTACGAGCTCTGTTCTCACCTCTTCTTTTCCCTGTATAGAAAATTGCAGGAGACACAGATGTCGACAGCCTCGAAGCTGGAAGAAGCCGAACACAAAGTTCAAGCTTTGCAAACAGGTTTGGCATCGCTATTCTGACCTATACCAATGCTCAGGCTGGAGGTGAGAGGACAGAGATCGTTAGCTGAGTCAGGACTGTGTGTGATCCAGCTCTTGCAAGTACAGAGAGATCCAACAGAGCTCGAACGTGCTTCGTAAATCAGAGCTTCTTTGGGGCTTCACACCTTAAGTGAACACTTGGGTTGCAGCCAGTCTGTTGGTAAATACAGTGGACAAGGCCAAGCACAAAGCACATACAGCATTAGAACAACACAGCAATTAAAACAAGCTATGGAACTTTGCATCCATGTTGTGTTTTGCTCTGGTTTCACACATTTCTGAACTATGATAAATATTTATAGTGGTCTGAGTTCAGTATGAGCCCAATTTACACTAGTGTTCCTTGCCTGTTCCTGTGACTTGCTTGCCATTAATATTTCTGTTCATCTCTGCAGCCTTATATATTCCAGGTTGGGATACGTTTGTTTTTGTTTCCCTTGAGAACACAAGAAATGTTATTCCCTGAATTACTGCAATAAATATTTCAAATGAATAAGCAATTTAGCCAGTTTAATAAGAAATGAATAATGTCTAGCTTTGTTTAAGTAGAATAGAAATTGGAAGTTTTTGCAATGTAAAAGTAATACCGTAAGAAATTGTGAAAAATCAAGATACGTTTTTGCTAAGTCATAATGGTTTGCCTAGGTAGAAAGATAAAGCAAAGCATTTTTCATCAGGAGGTATACAGCTTTATTTATGGCTCAATAAAAAAAATGGAGTAGTCTTTTTGCTTTTCACTACTGTTACAGTGCTGTAATGCTTCATGTTTATGCCTTTTAGCCTTGGAAAAAACCAGAACAGAACTATTTGATCTGAAAACAAAATATGATGAAGAAACTACTGCAAAGTAAGATTTCACTGTTTTCTTCCTATTTCTTTCTTCAAGGTATCACTGCTTTTTTTTTTTTTTTTTTTAATCCATCTGTTGAAAACAAAAGGGGTGGAAGAGGTTCAGGAGTCCAAATTTTTTTGGAAGGCATTGTCATACTTTGGCCTCCTATAGAAAGGTTAGGAGTCATCTTAGTTTGTTCCACCCAATTCCCTGGTTGTTTCTGGTTGTGGCATGACAGTCATCACTCTCCCAGATACAAACCAAACTACACGGAGTGACATTTTTGGCAGGCTTTTGCCTTTTTTTTTTTTGGTGTGTGTTAGAACATGCAGGTAGTCTCAAAAATGCATATCCTCATCTTCTTTATGGCTACTGTTTTCACTTACCCTCAGTTTAATTAACAGGGCGGGAAACAAAAGAAGTGAGACAGACTTCTGCTGTTTTTCTTTGAACCTTTCATATTTAAGGAAATTTAGTAATGAGAAGGAATTCTCATGACCAGCAATAATCCCAGTACTAAGCCGAAATAGTCAGTAACTTTTGGAAATGGGATGGGAAAGGAAGAGCCCATTTCAGATGGGTGCCCTGGCTTCTGTAAGGGCAAGGGGTGGAAGATGCACCACACATCCCTGTGCCGACCACCCCCATCACGCTGGGAGGAGTGCTGTGGTCTTGTTTTGCTGGTAGGTAAGTGCTTTCTGGTATGGCTCATGGCAGAGTCAGGTTTGTCAAGACCACTCAAATTGGCAGTAAGTTTTAATTTCTTAGTGTATGATTCTGCAAGCACAGAGGATTCAGTTCTTCACTGAGCATCGGGAGAGCTCGGCGATTACAAAATTCAGTCCACAGTGGTTAAGAATCAGTGTCCAGGGTTGAAACACCTTTTACATCATTAAAGGTAAACTTCTAGGTAAATTTTGGGGTCGCTCTATAAGTCCAGTTTCATTTGAGTTCCATGTAAGGTAATTAAAAGTTTTTTTTTCTTCCCCCCCTCGATTTCATCATTCTCTAAGAGACACATACTAATGATGTTTCTGATGGAGCCTTAAATTACTGCAGATTGCCTTTATTTCCTTTTCTGCGCATAGCTAATGCTGGCAGATCTGTCGCTGTTATTTTGTCTTGCTGTCAATTCTGCGGGAACAGTCATAGATCAGGGCTCAGTGGTTGTAGGCACCGAGCCTTGTAACCCCTGACCCTTTTCACTGTTTTTATTTGCAGAGTGTTTGCGTCGTTCGTTTTTTCAATACTGTTTCCCTAAGTACCATAATTTATACTGGGCAAAAGACGTACTCTTAAACTGTTTGTTTGCACTTGTAATGTATTTCATTTTTTCAGAGGGATTCACATTGAGATGTTTTCATATCATCTTGAATATGATTCTTAGCTAATATATAGAGAATTACATCAAATTAGTAGCATCTGCAGCAACAAGAAGTTTACTGTGTTCTGTAGCAGAACGATTATGGAGGCTGGTCTGGGATATAGAGATCATAGAGCTGAATCCTGAAGCAGACATTAAGGATGTACTTTATCTCCCAAACTAATGTACTGTGAAAACAAACTTGTAGAACCTAATAACAGCAGAAATATTTTATCATTGTTTTGGATATTTATGGCAGGAATAGTTCTTGCATAACAGCAGTCGTCTGTGGTGGTTGTAGCCCAAATTTTGCAATATGGAAATCTAGAAAAACATGAAAAGGGAACTGAATATAGACAGTGAAATTGAGTCATTTATTTTAATTGTAAAAGCTGGGAGAAATGTTGAAAAAACACCAATAAAAATGGTGAAAGACAGTTTGATTCTTTTCTAAAAAGAAACCCTCTTTTGATCTAAGTCTAAAAAGCTACTTGTATTGCCAATTTTAACTTTGTGTTTTAAAAACATGTGATTTTTATCTTAGGCCAGAATTGTTAGTTTTACAGACACTTATTTGATGCAGATGAATTGGAATGCCTTTAGGAAAAAAAAGATAATTGTCAATTTTTTTAAGCTAACAGTACTTTTAAGATTTTAAATTTTGGAGTAAATCAGTCTCTTAACTGTTTGTAACTTTGAAAAGCTTTCAAAAAAAAAAAAAAAAGGAAGAAGAAATACACAGTAAGAAGTCTTCAGTATCAGCATTGAGGAGTCTGGATTTTGTCCTAGTGGCCGGTGGTTGTGATCTTGAAGCTGGAAATCACTTTGTCAACTTGTTTATCTTTTGGTGTTTTTTTCAAAATGTCCCAGTTCGAAGCACTGTGTGCAGAACAAGGTATGGAGGTAACTGTCTGAGCCTGATGCTAGCAAGGCATCTTCAGATGAGATCAGTCTCTGGACTTGAAATCTTGGGTCATATTAGCTCCTGTCATCCCATTTTATAAAAATCCCCCTTCCCTTTGCCAGTGGCCAGGTACCCCGTGTGCAGCAGGAGCGGGGATGCTGCGAACGCCCCCTCCTCGTGGCCCCCCATCGCGCAGATACCGTGCTCGCGGGGCGCCGAAGGTGTTAATGACAAAAAGAAGTTTGTTGTGTGCAGTCATCGCAGCCTGTCAGCTGGAATATCAGAAGCTGAATTTGACAAGATGGCAGCAGAAAAGTTTTCCATGTGTAGGCTTGAAGTAAAATGTAATTAGCCTTTATGTGCAGAACAAGGATCCATTGATGAATACAGCTGGTCTTTGTTTTCTTCTGTCATTGAGTGTGGGAGGTAAAAGTGTTCTTCTTCATGTTTATTAATACAAGATTCCTTAGACAAATGGCAAGCACAGTTTAATATTTGTTGGAACACAGAGGGGCTTGCCAAAACAGTTGTTGTGTAAGAGGATTTCAAGGTTTTCAGATTATAATCATCTCTGGGTTAAATAAATGAATGATTACTCTGCCTTTTTCAATTAAAGAGGCACATCCTCTCCCGAGGCCTGATACTGATTTTGTTTGCTGTCCCACACGTTTCTATCAGCAAACCTGGATTTAACCAGCACTAATGAGTTTGATCTGGAGATTCTATCAGAGCTGAAACTGAAAAGCAAACTCAGGCTTGTGTTTCATGAAAATTAAAGATTTTTTTTTCCACTAGTGCAACAAAATTATTTTTCTTCTTCACCCTCTGTAGAAAAGAACAGGACAAAATTCACTTGTGGATTTCCTTAGTTTTCTGGGGACAAACTGTTCTCCTTGCTAACATGCTTTTTCACTGCTGTTTCACTGCAGAGTCCTAGCAAGTGTTTGAGGTTCCCAGCTGAGCTGTTAATGCTCTGAGCCAGAATGGTTGAATTCCAGTTCTAAATAAATTCCAGAGCCACCTCTTTGCTCCTGCCCCTTCTCTCCCAAACGTAAATGATTTCTAATTGGAAAAGGATCTTCGGTTGTAGCACATGCAGTAGGCTTGTTACATTACTGTTAACATGTGGGTTGAGGCTCCCTGCCTTTGATGAAAGAAAATATCGAATTTCACTGAAATGCTGCATTTTCACCAGTAAATGTTAAATAGCCTTTTGAGGGTTTTAGGTACTGCACCCTATTCTGCAATAAAAAACCTTCGTAAATAAGACAGAGCAAAAAAAATGTTTAGGTTTTGGTTGTCAGTCAAAGCAGCTCTGCCCCCATTTTTTGTTCCTGTATGATTTCCTGGAAGATGCTGACTTCTTGATCTTCTAAAAGTAGTGTACGTGTGGAAAATTAAGTGGAGGAAAAAGGTTTTAATATTTACTAAAGGAGTCATCCTAAAACAATTCTTTTTAACAACTTACTGAAAAACTGCTTTCCAGTATATGAAGCAGGGAACCGTTGTCCATTTATAGATCAGACTGATTATTGTTTTTTGGCAATATAGTGAAGGATGGCACAGGATGGCATACTGGTGTAGCGTCACTAAGACTGTACACTAGTGCAGTATTGCAAATTACCTCTGCCACATAGATCCAGCTGACTTGTTTTAATCCTGGACTACATTTTAATGAAAACTAAATCAGGAAATGGCAAGACTGCAGTTGATGAAAATGTGGTCTGTGAGCTGGCAGTCCCTGCTTTGCGATAAGGGAGAGATTTTCTGATGTTTCAGGGCCTGAATCTGTAAACTAGACTCACAAGATTTCAATATCAATATTTAATCTTACTTCTCCTATGGTGGTCACAGACATCAGCCTGTGAGGCTGGGGACACTGGGGTGGGCATCACATTATATCTCTTACAAAGACTGTCTCTGCCCTAAAGAGCTTACAGTATGATATCATGACACCGCACAAGAAGTTAATGAAACAACTAGGTAGACTCTCAGGAGCGGGAGGACAAAGTAATGCCTGTTTTCATCCGCATATCCTGCTTGAAAATAAATCCTCAAGTAATCTGCACAAAGTCAGAGGTGGGTGACAGATGGGGACTGCTGGGAAGGAGGCAGGCAATGCTGTAACACAGGCAGGAGGGCTGCCGGAGAGGTAAACATCCCCTCCTGTTACCTGCACGCGAGTGCAAGGTGCTTGAGTCACCACTCCTGGGGACAGGAAGCATTTTGGGGGGATTAGATGCCAAAATACAGGAACAGAAGGAGACACTTGTGTTTCCTCACTGTTTGGGGTGAAGGGTGCTCCTTCTACTGGTTATTGAGTGGACCTGTTCTTAAGGCATCGATGTAAAATAAAGTTTTAAATATGTGGCTTTCTGCACAAAAGGAGTGCAGGGTTGGGCTCGAAGGCAGAGGAGCAGTAATTTTAGTCATGAGAATTATTTCTGCTTAAAGTTACGTGATGGAATTGGAGTTCAAGTATTCATATGAAATCTTCTGTTACATTGGGGCAAGTCTCAGTTAACTTTGGCTTCAGGGGAATAATTCCCGATATATACCGAGAATTGAATTTGGCCTATGAATTATTTACTTAAATTTTTTTAACAAATCTTTCTTGTTTAAGTACTAGCTCCTACCGATATATCACTTTTCAGATGTTTGTAGTCTTCCATTCTGACAGTGCTCAGGGTCAAACTGAATAAAAAATAAAGTCGTGCTCCCTCCAGCATTACATAATTACTGTGATAGATGTCCTCAAATGCTGCTTCCCCCCATTGAGCATGAAATACTGTAGTTAGGATGGTTGTGTTGAACATGACATGAAATAGCTTCTCTTTGCTGTGCCTTTAAGGTCTTAAAGTTTCCTATTTCCTGTTCTTTTGATGAGTCATTAACTTCTAATGCTCGTCTCTGGAATTATTGCTGTATTTAAAGTGATTTCCCTAAAAACAGGAGATGGAGAACTTCATTGGCCATGTGTCTCACAGCCTTTTCTCTTCTTAAATTTCCTAGTCATACTGCCATCGGTGAAACCCCAGGAGTAGTGATAGTGGGGGGATGAGAAAACAGTGAGGATGTTAAAAAGAACTAATTCTTAAAAAGCAAGAACAAGTGAATGTCTTGAATCTTACAGAAAGCTCTGGGTGCATTTTACAATCTGAGACATTCGTTAAAGGTTTCAGCTGTGCCTTATGCAAAACTTAACAGTCACAGTGTAACGTTAATGTATTTCTTAAAGCTAGAAATAGAGATTAATGAAAATGCTTAATGAGATCTTCATTTCAATTTAAAGCTCTTGTGTGAAGCAGGGCTGGAAGGCTCTAGTGCAAACCAGCTTTCTTTTTTTTTTCTTCCAAATTTTGGGTTCAGCCTCCAGTCAAAACAGAAGAATTGCAAGATAGTTATGACAATAAAACACTCACCTGTGTAAAGTGCTGAGTGCTTGCTTTCCAGCGTTGTCATTAGCCTTTACTTTTGGGTAGGGAAACTGAGGCACGAGGCGCAAGTGTAATGCTCAGAGCCAACAAGTCTGGTCTTGGCTGGAATCTAGAAATATGCAGACATGAAGAACATAAACCACAACTGGCAGGAAGAATTTTCTTGTAATCTTTAAGTGTGCATTTATGAGAACTCCATGGAAATGGAGTATTTAGAGTTTGTAGGAGTTAGTACGGGGCTGTGTTGTCTCTTCTGCTAGGCTTGTAATGCTTGCAAGTAGTTAATGTAACTTTTCGACAGCACAGAAGTGCCCTAGGTCTTTCCAGGGTTTTTATTTGTTTGCTTTTTAACCTCGAGTGAGACTGTTCAGATCCTTTTTCTAGTGTAGCCTAAAAGCTGGTGTTATTTAACAGCCCAAAGTAGAAAAAAATAGCCTGAGGGTATTCCAGCATATTCTAGTCATCACCCTGTTACGTTATCTGTAACCTTGGGTTGACATGAGATCCTAAGCTGCAAATCTTTAAATAAATACAGAATATTGCACCAAAGGGTCTTACCCTACTGTGCTTGCCGTGCTGGTGGTCATCCTGACCACAGCAGCTACCGCAGCTCTGTCCTGGGTGTGAAATCGCAGGGAAGAGGCTGGAGTGTCCTTGGTTCATGCGTCTCCAAGGAGGGAGAAGGGGCAGAATGGGCCCTGTCCTGGCCGTCCTCACGTGCCCTTGCTGGAACCAGGCCTCTTCAGGCTCCTGCAGGCTGCGTCCCTCTGCCGAGCAGCAGAGACCACCAGCGTCTTCCTGCAGCCCCAGCCTGCCACCAGGGACCTGCGTTCCCTGCGAGCCTGACGGGAGGGCAGCCCAGTTATTTGGAGCGGTCTTGTCAGGGCAGCTTATTTTTATCAGGAACAGCTGGACTCTGTGAGGTCCATGTGGGGGCTTTGTGATGAAGAGGAGCAAGGTGCAGGGAAGCAGCCCCCTTTTTGAGATGAAGGCCCATCTGCACCCAAGCATGGACAGGGCTTGGGCCTCCACGTCCAGGTCTGCTGGGCTTGGTTGTCATGCAGCTCTCTCATGGAGGTCTACAAATGATAATACCTATTTTTTTTTAATGCAGAGTACCAAAGCAAGAGAGTAATTTTGGTGTAGTACCACTCGTGAGGTCTTGTCCTTGAGAACAAGGAGGCTGTGTGGTACTGCCCTGGCTCCTCGGTACAGCTGCTGCTAGGCTGAGGCTGCGGGGAAAGCCATCAGGAGAAATCCTTCAGTCATCAGAAGTGAACGGTTCATCTGTTTTTGATAGGGACCTGTCCTGTATGACATGCGGGATGACCTATTTCCAGTCACAAAGCAAAGTTCTCCATCAGGCTCTCAGTTAAGCCGGCAGTTCTTGTGGTAGTCTCCACCTAGCCGTGCATTTAATACGTAGGCTTTCTGTACTGGCATTTACTTGAGCCTCTTCTCCTTGCACTCAGAAAATGGACTCCAGCTGTGTTTCCCACTCCCACGCAACAATAGTGCGGGCGAAAAAATGAGTCACATCGTGTGTGTTGTGCTACCTCATTTAGTGGAAAAAGATGGCCACCCTGAACGACAATGGGTGTTGAGGAAACTTTGCGAAGGCCTGAGCACCAAAAAACACTGGGTCCTAGAAAACGGACTCTTTCTCTTCCCTTTATCTTCTTTCCCTTTGGAAAGCCATGCATTTGCCGTGGGAGCTGGGGGACCCACTCTCCCATGTCCTGCATTGTTCCACACAGGCAGCTCTTGCACTCATCCATTGTTTTCATTTCACTTTTTTGTTTGGCTTTCTAGAATGGGAATATGTTGATAGTCACTGTCAGTGGCTGTATCTGGCCCAACCTTCATTAAAGTATCCATATGCTGTTTCCTCATTAGACAGGTTTTTCAGCATCTCATTAAATGTGTACCTAAATGTGTTTCATCCCTCTCCTGCCTCAAAATGTTACTGCAATGCCACAGCTGTAAGCCACCTTGCTACAGAAACAAGAGTATTATACTCTCCACAGTTGCTTTAAAAACGTATTTCTGTTTTGGTTTTGCCACCTTATCTGTTAGTTCTGTTGATATTGGGAACTTTTAGGTGTTCACATTGCTTGGGGTAAAGTCTGCAGAACAAAATCCTGCAGCTGCATAGCTATGCACGTCATCTCTGCCACCAGTGCTGGCTTTCAAACTTCTGACAAGTTTTTCTCCTGCCCACCTCATGTAAATCTTTGACTTCCATTTTAACCCTTACCCTTAATGCGTGTGGCTGAAGCACAGCTCAGGGAGAAGTATCTGCATTGGACGTCAGGGAAGCATGTCCGATCTGGTTCAGCCTCTTCTAATCATCCTGGAGACATCACTTAATGGGAACTAAGAAATATTGTCTCATTTACATATCCTCTGATCTCAATTAAAAGACAATAACACCATGTGAGATTGCAGTTTTGTATGCCACAGAAAATATCTGATATGATGAAAATGAATCTCATTATCTTGAAATTTTTAAAGAATGTTTTAATGAGTGTGATTTTTAAAATAGTATCTTTGAATAAGAAGCTGAGAATCCCAAACATAAGGAGCTAGGAACCAGGACCGAGCACTAATTCAGGGATTTGGAAGAGAAATGTTGGCCAGCTCGTGGAGCAGAAGGGATAAGGCAGTATGGTGCAGACAGTAAAACCAAGAAAAACAATAGACAGCGTGCAGGCCTGTTAATAACTTCATTAGCATTCATGTAAAGCATTAAACAAACAAATGCATTTACAATCCTGTGAGCCTGATATTATTAACCCTTAATATTTATCTAGTGTGTTTCTGGAGGGGCAGGTCACAGCAAAGGCTAATTAACAGCCTTTCTTCCCTTTTTTTGTAACATGTTGGGAAACTGAGTCACGAGGAGTTTGGTCAGGGATGCAGAGGGCAATCAATATTGCAGCAAGGATCAAAAGTAGGAAATCAAATCACTGGCTGGAAGGACGGGCTGCTTCTTCCCATTTTCACTTAGATACGTCTTGATGCTGATTGAACACTTGCTGATCGGATTTGATGGGTTTTAAATGCTTGTTAGCGAGAAATTTTGAACAAAAAATGAATTTGACTGAAGTACTACCTTAGTGTTACCGGTCTTTTGTAGTCGTCTTTCAGTGGCTCCTAACAGATGGTCTTTGGTTACTTGTGATCACCGACTACACAACCTGCCTTCATTCCTTCCCTCAAAATAATGAACTTACAACTGAATACAGGATCCGTCCCCAGTTAGGTGCTTTGTCCTGCCAGATGACAAACCTGCCCTCCTGCACCTCCTCCTGAATGAACTCCTGGCTGGACCACTCAAACCCAGCATTGCTGGGCTGAAGTCAGCCAGGTTCCCAACTGAGTATACACCTGATTTAGTTGGACACCTGTAACTGTTCCCCTTCAGGTGCATGTGACTGCATTGGCAGTGATACACAAGCCATAGCCTTCAGGACAAAGCAGTATTTATTTGTATTACAGAATAGGAAGCATTCTAACAAAGGATTAAACTTAAGAAAGGCTTGAAAATTTTGTTTCTTAGAGCTTTGCTAGTTCATTGATCCCACCTGTAGTGGTCTTCCTGGGCTCGGTTACTCAAAATCAGTTGATGTTCACATACACACACTTAGCTACGTAGCACCAGGGCAGCTTTTGTCCTTCCTTTTCCTTCATTTGATTCAAACTTCAACACTGGGAAGAGTCGGCAGAGTTGGTGCAGGGGAAGACGGTGAAACAGGTAGCTTTCTTTCCATGGTTTCCTCAAGAAATTGTATTTACTGATGTTTCATTTCCTGTGTATTTCTCCACTTACGATGTCTGGATTATTAACCTGCCTGAATACAGCGGTTACATCAGATAACCTGAGGGGCACATCTGCCTTTCATAAAAATATAACACCCATTTCCATCATAGCGAACCATGTCATCTACCAGCTGGGTTGCCATAAATTGCTGTGAAATGCACGCAGCCTTAACCAGCAGTGAGGAGCACATAACTTAGCCATGGAGTAACTAACCGTCTTAATAAATCTAAATTCACTCTTTGCTGGAGACACTTCAGGGAAAGTGGCAAGGATTTCTACAGCCTGTTATCCCACGTGGTCACAGTAATGGAATGGGTAAGTAGAGTTGTTCTGCGGAGGGATAGCTGGACCCTGCTCCGTGCTTCCCCCTCAATGGCAGGGAACCTTTGTCTTGTGTAAAACAAACAAAAAGCACCGCCAAACAGCCGGTTTTGCAGCCAGAGCGCCCAGCATCCTTGTTCAGGGCCGTCATTAAAAGATTTCATGAAACAGCCTTAAAAATGAAAAGTTTCCTTTCTGAGAGAGAGAGAGATAATTGAACTCATTGATTTGTTTCACGGTTTGTTTGCCCTTTCATTCCCTTCCTGAGGTGCTGTTTGTTGAGGAATGTCTCCAATTGCCAGAAAGACAGTGGGGTGTCTAATATTTCCCCGCCAGCTCTCCTTTCAGCCAGAGCAGAGTACTGTGGCAAGCCTCTGATATGAATTTTTAATGCAGAACTTTATAACATAGCCCTTGCAGCACGGCTGCACTACTCTCTTGAGCTTTCAGATTTAATGCTCTGATGAACAGAGCACAGACTTGGGGCATTCGACAGCAGTCAGAATTAACCCCTACATTTCCGACTGTTGTACCAGTTAATTTCCCTGTAGATTAATACCGATGTGGGTGGAAAAATTCCAGACACGCCTACAGTGGAGAAATATCAGAATAACTTGGAATTTGACTCCAAAAACAATCTATGAAATGTGTTTTTAGCTTTTTCCCTCTTCCTCTAAGAATAGGAATTTTTAAGGCTATTTACTTTTCCTGGGCTCAACAGTAATGCAGTCCTTCTGTATCGGGTGTGCCAACACTGTCCTGCCCCCTGTGATAAAGACCTGTGCTGGTATGCTAGATGTCCAAAAAGGGGAAAAAAATTGAAATAGCTCTGTAATTCATAGTTGTAGATTAATTTATGGTAGGAATGTTCTTCCAGATTGTATTGTTTAGTTGTTTATGCCATGAATCACGATGTTTTATCTGAGGGGATTTTGCTTGTTTTGGAATATGATCTTAACTCGGTGCGGATGTTCCTATTAGCCCATCATCTTATTCAGGTCTTTACTGACTACGAAGTGGAGAAGCCCAGCAGTGTATGTAAGTAGTCTGAATTATTACTGTTCAGGGCATTAGCGCTTGTTTGTCAGTGTTGAAGCTCATCTGTCATAAAGCTGCCCGTTCACCTGGCTTGTTTTAGTCTGGAATTTTTACTCTTCCACAGCCCTTGCAAACCTGAATAATTTTGCTGTACTGCGGTTTGTGCCGCTGTGCCGTTCATCAGCTTTTCTAAATCATCCCTTTACTTATTAAACAATAGCAGGCCTGATGTATTATCTGGAGCAATATTGCTCTCCAAATCCTTTAAAGTCTGTTTGCATAGCCTTTGGGTTTTGTAGCCAGTTCTTTTGGCAGCAGAGCCTGTCACAGCCAGGACTGGCCTTTCAGGGACTTTGGCAGGATTTTGTCAAGAGAAAAATGCCGCATTTGTAGGTTTGACTTTGATAATGGAAAAGGAGTATGATGTGTTTAAATCGTGATAGAACTGGTGTAAGCCAGAGGGAATTAGATGGGATGCAGAACATGCAGAGGTGTTAATGGCATTCGGGAGAAAGACTTAGCGAGGAGTTTGTACTCCGGTGATGTTAAACTCTTTGCCTTAAGCCCTTGCGAATGAGACATGCATGTTGTTCTTAACTGATACCAGAGAAGTACATTTACACTTTTTAATCATAAATCAGCATCTCTGCTTTGGTGAGACATTTGCACATTTACTTCAGATGAAGTCTTTTAAGCAGCTTGTCTTATTGATTATAGACCCAAGATTGTCTTTACTTCCTCCACTGTTATTACTGACTCACGAGATTAAGGTTTTCAAGGCTTGTTGCTAAATGCAGAGAAATCCCATCATTTCATTCAGTAGTTCTAGGCATCTATTAACTTTACTTCTATAAAAAAGCCATGTATTTTGATAGAAAGCTTAAGATTTGTGGAAAGGACACTCCTGTTTTCATGTACTGTACTGGTAATTAGCTCCTACCTCTTATTTTTGTTGTGTCAAGTATGCAACCTAAAACAAGGCTGATGACTCAGTTTTGCCATATGTAAAAAGGGCACACGGGGTAAGGCAAGGCTTTATTAATGTGGATAGTCTTTCAGTCCTTGGATAGAAAAGTGGAAGTGCTCTTCTGACGCTTGCATTGTAGCCTGTAAAAATAAATGTACATAAATAGAAGCACATAAAATGCATTTGCTGACCATTCATTTGAGCACTGCCATCCATTAGATCATGCTGTGATGAATGGAAATATTCTTCTTTCCTGGAGACCACACCAAAGGAGAAGGTGCATATGGCATCTGTCATAATAATAATGCAGCAATACCACTGACTACCCCGTAGCATGGGCATTATAACTCACTGGAACGGGCGACTTCAAGCATTACAGCATTTTTCATTGTTTTACCTATGTGGTGCTTTAATGTGGGAGTCGTCTGCTCTTACTGAGTCAAAGTGGAAATATTTATTTAATGAGTTGTAGCCGATTTTTATACGCATAGCGGCAAAGTTGAGGAACATGACTCATAGGAAGTAAAAAGATCAACAAATTCAGTGCCTTCAACTGTTTTAAGTTCCTTGCCACTGTCCTTCCCATTTGGGGGAAGGGAACAAAGACGGCAGGGGGGCAAGGAGCTGTCTTGCAGCCTGAATTCCAGAGGCGTCTCTGCCTGATGCTCACTCTTGACCTAAATTCTAGCAATAGGCAAACAGGGGTCTTCCAGAGCATCTCAACCTAGGCGCTCTCAGTGCTGCTCAGTTTCTGTGGCTTTGAAGTTTGCCTGGGTGGCCAGAATGATCTTTTCCTGTTCCTGACCCAAGATAAAACTTTGATTTATTTCTTTTAATTGCATGTGATCAGAGAAAAGTAGCCGCTGCAGTAATTCATGCTTTTTAATTAAAGATTTTGAAGTTGAGATATGCAGGATCTGAATCAGAAGATACAGAATCTGTATCTGGACTTCTTACACTGGGGAAGTTAAGGATGTTGGCTTGAACTTGGGGCTCAAAGCCAGAATTTATATAAGTTCTACTTTTAAAAATGCAAGTAAATGACCAGAATGGCTTACATTTTTAGGACAGAGGTTGAAATAATTAAATTGTAGCTGAGTGCATAATATTAGTGTCTTTGAAGATCATAGTAAGGAAGTATTCCTCAGTAATATACAGCAGCACTTTTAATAACTTCACAGTCCTGGGTTGGTTTAGATTTGTGGAGCCAGTAGGGAAATGTGCATTAGCATTGCAACTTGCCATCTGAGTGTGACAACAAACAACTCCTGCTATTCGAATGCTAACAACTGACAAGTCATTTGGTATAGCCATTTGCCAGTTGAATGGCTTAAGCAGCTTAGTTTTAATTAAACAGAAGCTTCTGTGTATGATATCAGAGAAAATAATGTTCTACTTAAAGCTCAGTTGTTTACTGTTGTCCCCAACTTGCTGAAGATACTGAGTTTCTCTGTTGTGGCATTCATCTTGTGCAGTGTCTGCCATTTCATTGCAGAATTAGTAACAAAGGCCCTTTTGGGCTATGGCAGAGCCTTAATCTGGTAGTTAAGTGCTAACTCAGCATTGCCTCGTGGCAGCAGTTGTTGCTTGTGCAGGAAGAGCTCCGTGCACATACCGCAGAAGTGGTTTTCATCCCAGAAACACGCAGCCTGGGGCATCCTGCAGCCCTTCAGGGCAGTAGCCAGAGCGCTGTAACTGATGGGAATAGAAGACTGGGAGCTTATCAATAAATGGGTAGAGGTCGTGCCTCCTCTCAGGAGGTGCACCTAGCAGGAAGGTGAAATGAGTGATAATCTGTGGTAGGAGGAGTATTTTTTTGGTGGTATATCTGAAATTAATTTCATAGGGAGCAAATGACTTTGTCAGGAAAGGGAAGTCATGTCCTTTGCATTTCACTCCCTAGTACCTGGAAACTAGAAACCAATTCTGTTGGAGAGCCGTGCCGGAGGTGATAACCCTGCCATTCTGCCGCTGCCAGAACGAGACAGTTCGGTGGTGAACGGCAGAGAAAGGTCACGTTGCCAGACACAGTTCCTTTTCTTAATCACGCTGCTTTTCAACTGATATCTTTTTAAAATGTCTTTTTTTTTATTTTACAAAGAGTATGTGGCGTGGGATCACTGTATTCTTTGGCTGATATTCCTTTTCTTCTCAAAGAGAATGGTGTAACATGAACTTCTGCACGACAGATGAAGACTTAACACTTAGGCTACTTGAGATTAGACCTGTAACATCATGCATAGACAACTGATTATAAACAGCCTGGATTTCAGAGTTGTTCTTTTTGATTTCTGTTATCTGAAAGTGTCAGCCACGGCACTGGTTTCCCGGTTACCTGATCCTTCTGTGTGCTAAAAGCCATGAGCTCCAAATAAGTCAAATTACTTTGCAGGAATTTTTCCATCCTCTTTCTTTTTTCTTTCAATTTCCTTTCCCTTCCCCTTCAGTCCTTAGATGTTTTGAAAATCTTTGAGTACATGTGGCAGTATATGCAAAATGTGCAACCTGATGTAACACCCATGGTAATAAGGAGATAGCCAGGGTACTTTGGCGCTTAAGAAAGTAACAAAAACCCAGAACGCACGAGGTTTAGTTCAACTTGTGCTTATTGGGGCAAGTATTTCACATCTTGAACTAGAACCTCTTGAGACTGATACAGCCTAGCATTGTCTGATTTATTTAATCACATTTACATGAAATCAGATATATTCATCGACAGAGAACATTGTGAGCAAATTGAATGAAAGCATTACTCAACAGAATTTCCTTCTCTGATAATAGAAAATATCCTTTAAGTTTCAGCTAGTAGAGCTGCTGCTTGTAGCTCAATAGCAGATCATCTACAAAGGAAATGAGGGCCAGAAAGCTACAGCTATCTGTGATTTCTCTGTTAATTCCCTTCTTGATAAATAGGTGTCCAGAGCTCCTGCCGTTGCGCCTTAAGGACGTTGTTCATCAACCCGTACGTAGCACTGGGAAATTCCTAACCGGAGGCAGGAAGGAGTGACCTGCGTTGCTGTTTGTTTAGAGAGATAAGTGATGGTCTCCATTTGGGCATGTTTGGAGAAGGAAACGCTTCGGTGTTCTCATTTGCTCCAGATTGGGGCTGGACGCCGAGCTGTCTTGCAGGCTGGGTCCACCCTTCTGCACTCTGGTCTGCACTGCAACATGCGCAGCTTGAGGCAGAAATGTCCCTTTATAACAAGCGACTTGAACCTGTAACTAGTGGCAACTGAGTTATGTGTACACAAGCTTCTTTTAGTTGAATAAAATCATCATTAAATTAGTATTTATTTACAAGATGTACTTTGGGGTAATGGATTGATTTTCAGGCTCGTATTCCATTAATTCTTTGGGGGAAATGCTGGTTGTTTATTAAATGTAGAAGCAAGGGGGTTTGGATTTAAGTTGTATTTGTGTCTGTCACTGGCAAAAAATGCGCACACAGAATGGCATAAAGTAAATAATCGGCAGAGTTTTGTAAGTTATTCTTGTTTGTGGTCAATTAAATTTATTAGTAATTTTTTCTTGACTTTAAGTATGGCTGTCTTAAATATGCTGAAAGTTAGTGACTTTTTGTGTGGATAGGAAAAAATGTCTCGTTCTTCTAAGAACTGTAAGGATGCAGTGGTTTTGCTCTGATCATGCAGGTATCTGGAGTTCCCAAATTGCACATTATTGGTCTTCTCATCGTCCTGGCAAATCAAGGAGATCTTGCTGCCAGTCACAAAAGAAAGATAATACAAGAGACTTTCTCAATGTCATGTGCTTCAGAGTTTATGTTATAAAACAGTTTATCCTTTTTTTCCAGAGCTATCTACATTTAAGGGCTTTGTTTTGTACGCTGTTGCGAATACATTTGCTGCATGCATTAGTCATTTACAGTACTTAGATCCTGTAACTATTAAATTGTTAACATTTGGAGCCAGCTATAATTATCTTTTATTATTATTATTTTTAATGGGCATAGTGCTTTCTTTCCTCTCTAGCTTTCCTAAACATTGGAGGGATCTTTAAGGTATCTGTTACACTGCAGTAGTGGTGTTTGACTTCTGTTTATCATGCTTGTTTTCTTATCTTTCTAAAATACTGGGACTGCTAAGAATTTTTAGTCTGCATGAAGCGCTTTGTTCTTCTGAATGTCTAAAATGAATATCACAGAGCAAAATATACCGTAAAGACATGGCTATGCAGAATCAGCAGAACTTCCATGAAGTCTTTGCATTTGGTGTCTCTGATGGCTGCTGGGACATGGTGTCCACACTTGGTGAAGCCGCTCTGTAAACCTGACCCAAATACCAGTTGACGTAGGTACTTGTTGCTTTTGATATCAAAAACAGTACAAGAAGTGGATGGTGCCAATGCTGATCACTGGCTATTTTGCTAAACATTGTTTTTTCCATGCTCCACTTATTTCCAGTTAGGAATACACATTTTTCTTTCACTTCTATTTCAAAGCCTGAGTGGCCTATAAATGAGCCCATAGTTTAATAGTTGGTTTTTCTAATTCCTTTTTTGATTTTTCTATATCTGAAACCATTAAATCTGGAAATGCTTGACTTCAGAACTAATTGCACTCTTTCTCTAGTGTTTATTGTTTGATGGGGAAGGACAGACGATAGCACTGATGATGCTGTTCTCATCTTGGGGGTACTGTCCACAGACAGGCAATTCTTTGAGCTTTTAGTTAAGATCCTGGGGGTCTTGGAAGTGATGGAAGACCCTTAGCTATGTCCAGTCAGGCAGCAGTACTGTTAATTGAGCTCTGTGTTGATGGTGTAGATCAGCGATTTTCAGTGTGTTCTGCAAATTCCTGAAATTCCAATGCTTATTGCTAGGAGATCGCAAAAATAGCTGTGAAAGTCAACCAGTCACTATGTGCAAATGTGCTGTACTGATGCTTCATCCTTTAGTGGAAAATGCCAGGTAATCCAAAGATTGGAAAGGCTGGAAATAATCTTGTAGATCCACTGGTGTATAAATTTAGCTGGGACTCTTTCACAATCTCTTGTGATCCTCTGCCCCTGCTGGATAACTGTCCATACAACAGCAGTGACTTTCTTGTCTTTTCTGTATTCATCATACTGTCATAGTTGTTGTTGAAGTTTTATATATACAATATCTCGATGCTGAGTATGTTGGACCAGCTTAACTCAGCAGAAAACCATTTCTGTACAGGGCTTGTAGCCGATAATGGGTGTACTTTCGCCCTCTTCACTGAAAGGCAGCGGCCACTAAATATAGCCGAGTGAGCTATTTTTGATTATGTAACATCTCTATCTGTCTGTACTCTGATTAAATAATCTATTTTCTTGGCAAAGGAGTAGGACTTAATTTTCTATTATTGATCAGAAACATATTTGAGCTGTGATACAGATGACTTATTTGTCTTGCTGCCTGTTGGATTGATTTTTGTCACCACCTTGTCGTCGGTGATGCTGTGGCGCAGTGCTAGCGCAGAGCTGAGCCAGGCAGAAAGCTGGCAGTGGTGAGACGTGCCAGGTCCCTGCCAGCTCTCACCCAGGTCAGTATTAACAGTCTTTCTGTCTGGTGACTGTGAATGTATGGCAGATAAGCCTTGCTCTTTCTCTTACGCTTTTTGTTACCATTTTTTTGGGGCGAATATATTGTCCGATATCTAGACTAACTAAGCTTTTTCATTTAACCTCTTTTTTTCCCCATATTTTTTTTTCTAGTTCGTTCCTGTTCACTCATATCTTCTACCTAAACAATATAGGTGTCACAGTAAGGTTTGCTGTACTGAATACTTTACAACCCTGAAAAAAGCTACATGGCCTGGGCTGTGCGCAGTGCAAGGGGCCGGCAAGTCTGGCCCCATCCTCTCTGTTTGTATAACAAACACTTCAGAAGCAAAGTAAGGTTCCCTGAATTACTGATTTACTACTTAACGCCATAAAAGGAGCTAAGCCTAGGGAAAACAGAGGAAGACTAGATGCACTTTATTTGGAAAGTTTAAAACTCTTTTACACGTACTGTGCAGGAGCTTGCACAAAATGTCCACTTAGGGTAAAAGAAGGGGAAATTCCCCTACTCTGTAGCTGCCCTTGCGTGAGCTCGTGGGACAGAGAAGTACCCAACTGATCCCAGCAAACTGAGGACAGAGAAGCTGCGTCTTTGCAGCTGGTGTGTCTTCCCATGGTGTCCCATCGAGCACGGACCCTGGTGTGTAGGTGCACCCCTAGCTCGCACACAGCCCGTGAGGCCGGCTCAGCAGCTTATGGATCAGGCCAGCTCACCAGGTGAGACCACAGAGCCGGGGAGAGGATGTCACGCCTGCAGAAACGTGGGTGCTGCGGCAGGCGGGGAGGCAGTGGGGCAGAGGTCTGACACCTGGTGGGGCTGTAGGCTTATCTTCACACCTCCTAGGGCAGGTAGCAACCAGGAAGGGTGCTTGGCCAGTGAAGGTCTAAATGGAGTGAACTTACTCATTAACCAAACGCTGGTCGTGTGACTCTGAGACCCAGTGGATAATAGTTAGAACTGCGTTAAAAGATAGGCAAATCCAAAAGGAAGATCTGCGTTATCTTACCTCCTTTCTCTGCTACAGCTGTTTGTTACATTTAGGAAGGATGGTTTTCATCCACTGAAGAGGTTTCTGACATCAGTGTATCTCTGGATGTAGCAGAAATGTTGAGGAACTATCATTAGCAACAGAAGACTTTCCAGTTCAGACTTCCCTTTTCTGTAGAAATACTAAACCTGTTACATTAGCTGTTGAAACAGAATAATCAAATAGTTCCATACCACAGACTACAGTATTAGTCAGGCCTGGAGCTATTTTACTTTAGCTGTATTTTAAAGGCTAACAACTGTTGAAAGGGAAATAGAGAATTGGAAAAGTGCTTCTGCAAATAAAATTGTAAAAGGTTAAATTAGAAAATACTGCACTGTTGTCCTCCAAGGGCTTGCAGTAGTACCTAGTGTTGTTTTTTGCCAAGGATTATTTAAAGTAATTTCTCTAATATGTATCTAGTTCAGATTCTGTGTAGACAGGCAATCTGTCAATCATATCAGTGAGCATCTCGCATAATATGATACAGCTGGAGACTTAGTTAGAAAAGGACTGAGCAGCTTTTATATATTCAGCAAAGATGTAAAAATAATATATGCCAGCTACTCTGCTGGTACCAGCGACTGGAGTGAAGCTGTGCTGATCCATACCCACACAGCCGCTAATTGGGGCCAGCCTACCAGGCAGCAACTCGACCCTGGGAGGCTCCTGAGGGCAACTGGAGGCTGAGTCTGCCTTTCCAGGTGCCCCACTGGGGTATGAGCAGGTCCAGAGGAGGGAAACGAAAGAGAAGGAAGGCAGTTCTGCCATCTGAAGACCGGGACATTGTTCTGTGTCCCAGGTGATGGGTTTCTGTTAAGTAATAATGAACCGGTGCTTGTTGTGCTGATTCAGAGAGTCCCTGCCTTTTCTTCTTCCTCCTGTTCGTTTTCTCAATTCAGTGGGCTCCCTCTGCCTCCTTTGTTTCTTTCTGCCTGTTTTTTGCAGCTTTGTCACTCAGGTCAGCCAGATTCGTGCTACTGATAGCAAAAAAACGAAACTGCAGAATGGTGACATAATTGCAGTTTGACAGAAGCAGTGTTTCCATTCAGAACAAAGCTGGAACAGATTGGGAAGAGAGAAGACCATATTTGTAATTGGATACATTATTATAAAGATAGCAATCATCCTGATTTTTAATCTTCAGCATAGCTCATGGGAAGGGTAAAACCTACTCAAAATGTTCAGTAAAACATGTCCCCCATCATGGCTTATGCTATTTTCAGTCCCTTTATTGAATAGAAGGACATCAGTTGCTTTTGTCAGAGACCATGTAATGCTGTTTTCTTCAATAGCCAGAGGGAAATACTTGTTTCAGTAGCTAGCAGAGAATAGGCTCAATCACCTATATTCATTCCTACAGCCAAAAGCACTAAAGCAATCCCCAAATACATCTTCCACTTGAATGCCGTGTTACTGCAGAGTCAACATCTAGCCTTTCCTTTGCACAGTGTGCATGTCTTTTACATAGATAAAGGAAAAAGATAATAAAAACAAGGTGTTTTTATCTAGATTCTATCACTAAATAATGCTTTTTTGGTTTTGTGCTTAATGGTAAAGCAGTGTCTAGATGCTACAGGTGCAGTTGTCAATGCAGGGAAGCAGGATATTATCATATTTGGGTGGCTACTAGTAAATGTGCTTGCAGGGATACACAAGGAACTTGATAAGAAATACAAAGTTGGAGATTATTTTGCCTACTGGTCATGTTTATCTTGTTTCATGCCAGCAGACCCTTCAAAAAGCCATATAGGATGTTGTCACATACTCCATAGTGCCAGTTACCAAAGTCAGACAGAATAGACAGTCCAGAGGAGGCAGATAATCAAGAGAACTTGAGTTTTTCAGGCAAGATTGAGACAGGTGTGGCTTTCTCTTCTTTAGTCCGTTACATTTACACTAATACATGTTCAGGCCACTGGAAAATTACCGTTTTCCACAAGGCAGGAGCTGATGTTCTGTCGTTGCCGCAGTGGTAAACAGTAATTTTCCCTTGATATATCCCCGTGGAGTGACATGTGTACATAAAATTGCCTCACTGTACTGTTTTATTTTCAAACTGACTTAAATCTGTTTTACCGAATGTAGAATAAAGTAAGTTAAAGAAAAGCTTTTTATAGGTTCTTACAGTGACGGACAAAGATACAGAATAGATAAGGGGAGAAATTAATAGATATCTAGATTTTCCAAATTACTGAGCTGCCCAGCTCAGCTCTTTTTGCAGTTAAGGAAAAGAAGAAATGCTGAGCCTCTCTGGAAAGAAGCTCCTAAAGATGATTCTGGTATGTTGCTATAGTAAAAATTGTGAAAAGTGTCCAATTTTTGAAGTTATTTTTGTTTGAAAGAAAACAAACAGACAGACATATGTGATAGTAGCATTCATGTAAAATGAGAGAAGATTGTTCATTTTGTGATTGCAACTACTCAGAACCTAAAGTCATTTTTCAGGTGTGACATGGTGATTCTTAAAATAAAATAAAAACAAACAATCAAGCAACCATGACCTTGCCAAGATACATATACTCATTTTACATACTGTATCTCCAGTCACATTGTTAAGTAAGTTAAAATATTTGTGTGTATTTTTAGAGAATCTTTAATCAAAGCACAGACAATTCTTCCTGCTGATTCTTCAAGGTTTAAAATACAGCATTCTGTTAAAAAAGAATGACAACTAAGATGCCTCCAATTAAGGTATCTAATTGTGGGTAATTGATGTGCTTTAACTCCATCAGTAAAAATAAGAAAATGTTGCAGGTGCTGTATTTCCAAAATCCCAAAAAGTCCATTATTATTACTGTTATGTGTTTGGAGAAATAATTATAATAAAACAGCTTGTGCAAGGTGTAGAGCAGCAGAGGTAATCAGTTAAGGCTTGGTCTTTAACAGAGTTCTCATTCTATATTTGTTGTGCGTTTTTTTCAAGCCGAAGTGAAAATGACAAGTTCTGCCGCTGTGCAGCCTGTGCGTGTCCGTGGAAGGCATGTGTAGCCAGCAGTCGCGCTGAGTGAGCACAGCTTTCAGCCCAGCTTCTGAAGGAAATGAAGCTGCCATCGGCTTGGGGTCTGTTTTACTGCCAGCCTGCTCGGTGCTCAGTTTGCAGTTTATCAGCTCTCCTCCTAAATTAACTCGTAAGCTGATGATTGACTTCAACAGAAATTAACAGCATTAGAGATCCCCAGGACAGCAAGCTCTGGTGACTCTTGCAGGAATGGGGAGTGGATAGAAAAGGCAACCGAGTAATCCATTTGAGTGGAGGGCTGCAATTTGAGAGCAGCGGTTACCTGTCCACTTGCTGGTTCATCAGCCGTGTACATGTTTCTGGAAGGCATCCATAATCCCTATTTCCATTTGTGGGCTGGGAAGGGAAGAGATGACATTTAGGAGATAAGGGAGTGACCTAGAAATATTGCAGGAGGAAGTAGCAATGGGGGGCAGTTAGAAAGCACAGATGGGACAGCTGATACTATTACAATAGGTACTGTCCAAACAACATTATAGGAACAATCGATAGGAAACAGTGCTTTATTTGTATTCAGGCTTACGGGAGAACGTGTTATTTTAGCCACTGACTCAGCTCTGTGTAGAGCATCGCAGGAAACAGCATGCAAGATTTCAGGGTGTCAAATAAAACTCTGGTCCCACCAAATCAGGTTTTGTAATAGTGCTGACTTGTTACTTTATATTGAGGATTTTGCTCATTGTAAACTCCAAATCGTGAAAAAATACCTAAGAATACACATGACACCCCTTCAGAGGCTGTTGCTTTTCTTCCATCAGCCCAGTGCAGAGCACCTTTTTGGATCAAGCTAGCATTGACCAAGTCTTGTAAAATTTTGTACAAATGATTGCTGCTCTGTTTAATTCTTTAACAAATTAACTGACATTGAGAGCTTTGTGAATAGACTGCAGAAGTGGCTAACTGCTGGCAGCCGAAATAGACAGCCGGAGAGTGGTGAGTGGACCTGGAGCTTTAAAGCTCCCACCAACCCAGCAGGACATGTTCTGGAAGTCAGTGAAGTTCGTGGCAGATGGGAAGGTGTTCAGGTTTCTGAGTTAAGGAGCAAATTGAATCGAGTTACCATTAAGAAAACAATCACTTCTCAAAATGGTTTGCAAAGGATGGTTTAGATCAGGGATTCTCCACATGCAGGCAACAAACCTATTAGTGGAATAAGTGGGCAAGAAAGGGGGTCCTCTGCATTGTCTGGCATGAGAAGCACTCTTCTTCTGCTTCTGTTGGGATCAGACAGAAATGCGAGGGTGGACAAGCTAGGAGACAGGGAGAAACTTGCTTTGTTTATGAGGACAGCAGCTTTTTAATAGAAGGACGTCTAAAGTTCATGTTTAAATCCTTGGGAAACAATGATTTCATCATCAAATCTAACTACAGAGTGTACCCAAAAGAGCCCAAATGAGTACAATGCAAGGACCATAAGGTTTAATAATTATGCAATCTTCATGTGATTAATAAGACTGCTGATTTCCCTCATCTTATCATCTGACTGTAACACTGTTTTGTATATTTGTTATCTCCATTATGTGTTGTAGTATGGGTAGATAAATAGAAATACCATGGAGGCAACAGGAAACAAAACAAAAATAATCAAACATGTTTATCACTAGAGCATTAAAATGGCTGCTGTGGCAGACACCAGATGAATTATGCAATACATAACTTAATTCTCTGGGCCACAGATGTTTCATTTTTCCTGCAAGAAGATGATTGAACCTTGAATGACAGTTTCAGGCAGTCTTTGATTGCTCTGTGGGTCACATGCTTGATATGACCTGCATTTGAGTTGCTTTCTACATGCTGTTGCTTTATAAAACATGTAAAATTGACATCATGTTGGCTGCTCAAGGCCAAGTCAGGAGTAATTCCATGCTTTTGATATGCTTTGTGTGCGAGCGAGGGAGAGGGAAGGGTGCCTGTGTTTAAATTCTGATACGTTATTGAATCAACTGGAGTCAGGAGAGGGGAATTGCAGCAAGCTCTTTCAATTTGTAGTAGGAGGCACCAGGAAATACAGAGTTTGTTGCATCTGTGTCATCTTGTATTGTTAGAAAATCCTCAGAGCTGTAAGTAGCAGATCAGGCAGTGCCTCCTGCTACCCAGGGCACAGCACAGTGCAGATTGGCAATGGCCAGGAGGGCGAGTGGAAATGTTTGTTTGTCTAAATCAGCTCTTCTGAGCATGAATATTCTGCATATTCTGAGCCTGGAGATCGTGTTCCTCACCCTGAGGACTTCATCCTGCAAATTTAGTGGGTTTGTACTGATATTGGTGCAGTGTGTCAATCACAGTGTGTGTGTCTCTGGGCATTAATGCAGGTGGGATTCAGGCATAAATACATCAAAAATTAAATATCCAGAAGTTCTTGTTTTTTACATAGCCTCTAAAGGCGGGTCCAAGTGATTGCAGCAGAACTGAATTGCTGAGATGCCTCGCCTTGCCTGCCGGTATTAGAGCACGCAGGAGGATGAGCCCACACCTCCCACGTGAAGTCCGAGACTTCTTGTCGACTTCCCCAGAAGCTGGTGGGCACCGAGCATAGGTCAGTCCAAGGAGGTCATTTGTTTCTGCAGGTTTCAGGTGCAGAAATGATCTCGTGCTTCAGCAACCTTCTTTGAATTCCTCTGTGACCCAAAGCATTGTCACCAGCAGCCTGCAATGGGAGGGGACCCAGAATGATCCAAATCTGGACATTCCTAATAGCTGATTTTAACATTGCTCATAAAGCTTTGTGGGGTAAAGCAAAAATACATTGTGAAATAAGACAAGTTTGATCATGAGACTTGCAGAAAAGAGAGAGATTGCGTTTCTTTTCTTGTCTGATACTCCTTTCTGTAACAGGCAACGTGATGGCTGGACACAGGTCACAAAAAGACCTGTTCCTGTGGAGGGAAAACCAAAATGGTAGTTGAATAGGGGGGTGTTTAAATGGAGCAATGAGCAGTTTGGGGAGTTCAGGATTCATGTTGGCTGTGGTACAAAATATATCAATATGCAGTACGTAAGAAAATAGTATTGTCATTGAATAAAAAAGATGTGCCATCTATTTATAGATCGGGCTAGTTTTTAATGCAGCCAGGACGCCTTCGCTCTTCTTTATTCCAGCTGCTTACGTTAAGCATTCTTCTCTGGTTTGGGAAGTGTGCCAGGGGCATGTGTGTGTAAAACTATGGGACTTCAGCTCTGGGATTCCATGAGCTGATATTTTCTCTTATATGTAATTCTTTTTTTTTTTTTTTTTTGGTGTGATACTGGGCTAATAACTGGTGTCATTCATAGCAATTTTTCTCTGTAAAAATGATTAATAAAACACTGCTGATCTTTAGAAACTCTGCTCCCTAGTGTATCGCTGAAATAAAGCTGATTTCTATTGTATATAAAACTTTATAATTGTAAACATGATTTTCTTATCCTTGAAAATCCTGACTTAAGCCATGGAAGAGAAAACAAAGTGATGTAGGGGTTTTCTTAGAAAGCAGCTCTTCTACAGACTAACAGAGGTTTTATTCTATACAGGTGCTTTTTTCCTTCTAACAATCAAGATGATTTTTGTATTGTCCAAGATTTGCTCTGTATCTTGAGCTTTATAAGCAGTTTCTTTAACCTCAATCAATATTTGATGATCACTTGACATCTTTCAAGCACCTAGGACATTATTTCTTTGAAGATCATACCTACAGCTGGTGCAACTGCTTGATGCTGCTACTTATGATACTAACCCGGTGTGCTTAATGAGAAATGCTTGCATGAGATTTAGTTTATTTTTCAGTTTGAAAATCTGTATGCAGCGCACTACATCGATACAAGGCTCACAATGAGAGGAAACACAAATTAATTCCACAAAATTTAAAAAAAAAAAAGTTAGCATTGAGTCTCTCTCCTTTTTGCTAGGGGAAGAATTTGATTTAGTATAGGATAACTGCATAGGGGTGTCTGGACAGTGTACGCTGGACATTTAACCATTCCCCAGATTAATCCAGATGACGTATTGTGTAATCGCTGGAGCACCTGAAACCAGCGTTCCTTTGATCTCTCAATTTAAAGCCTTCAGTGTTTCACTGCTTAGCAGAGAGAGGATTTTTTCTTCAATTGAGTTCCTAGGAAAGGAAACACCCAATTCATTACTAAAGTTGGTGGATTTATGAATCCCTGAACAGAGAAATTCTTTTACGAGAGGCCTGGATTTATATGACATTGGAAAAAGGATTATCTGATCTGAAGATCCTTAGAGGGTTGCTGTGAAAGAAAATATTAACCTATAGCTCTTGCAATTTGAAAAGTAGATTTGAGAACTTACTGCTAAAAAGTGTGTGAGTTCTTGCCTTTTGATGTGCTATACAGGTTATGCTGAAATAATTTTTTCTTTCTTTCTTTGTACAACCTTTGTGTCTATGACTTTTAGAGGCCCTGTTAGCGAAAAATGTGGATTTATCTAACATGGTTGTTTGTTGGATTAGAAACATTATGAATTCTAAAAAGGCCTAAACTATGTGTACAGCAATGTTCCTAAGATGCAAGATGAATGGAATTGGTTGTGATTTTCTATTACATCCTGTCAAAAGCTTCTTAAGATCTTACGTGTGTTAAGTTCCTCATAAAGTGCTCCTAGAAATGAAGCGAGCCAGCACTACATGCACCTTTGCATGGTCACTGACGTGCAGCAATTAAATAAGGGAACCTACCAGCAGAGTCTTGAACTTGGGTAGGAAATTCGTTACCATTTTTTGCTTAGAGAAAAAATAAAATTTAATATTCAAATGCTGGAAATGCTCATGTGCCCGGAGTGAATGCTCTTATCATTGGACTTCAGGCAATTCTGATGTTGTTTAGTGATCCGAAATTACCTCCTAGACCCAGAAATTTTTCCTGATAAAAATTTTACTGAAACTCTAAAAAATAATAATAATTTTAAAAGTCCAATACACTGCATTTTTTTGAGTGTTCTGGCCCTTCCTTCTCTTCTTCCCTCCCATATGTCCCAAATAACTTCCCAGTTTGCCTTGTGCTAGCAGTGCTAGATTACACTGCCTCTAATTTTAAGAGGGTAAGATGTTTACTTAATTCTGCCAAATTCTGCTTTGTGCTGACTACCAATGCACGTTAGTAGTAGGATTTTTCTTCCCCCCATCCCTCCTTTTTTTTTTTGTTAAACATAAATGCACATTAGTTGATAATGTATGCTTTTAGTTTGAAATTGACTGCATAAATGTTTTAGTAATTAGAACATTTTAACAAGCCCCACTGGCTCCATATACCGTTTGCTCTGACCAATAAGCTTATACATGTTTTTAAAGAAAACAAATGTGTGGGAAAAAATGCTGTTTGTTTTTTGCCAAACCAAAACATTAATCTGCCCTGCTAGTGAAGTTTCTTGGCCGTGCCGTTGACTGCAATTTCAAAAGTGTCATCTGTGTTTTTCAGTTCTTCCGTGTATTAAGAATCCAACAGCAGTTCCCTTCAAGGTTCAGTAAGTTCAAATGTTTAGGGGGCTGTAGCCACAAGATTTGGCAAACCACTCACTTGTCATGTTGATAAAAAAGGAATTGTTTCTGCCTTTTTAAGCTAGTATCTAAATGAAGGAGTCAGATCAACTGGATTTTAATTATAAAGTCCACATTCTTCTTGCTTGCAAGTGAATAGCTTCATGGTGTTTAGGGTTTTCATCCGATTTATTTAGAAGACGAGATTGAGCTGCTTCCATTTTACCAATACTTGAATTTGCTTGCTTGTGCTGTTCAAACCTAATCGGTTAACTTGATCTTAAAAAGAAAATTGAACCTTTCTGTGTTTTTGACTTCCCATAAGCAATTGAATTGAATAAGTGTTTGTTGTTGTGTGTTTTGTTGTTGTTTTTTTTTTTTTTTGAACTACTTAAGTTGTGGAGTGTTTTTTGTTTGTTTGTTTGTTTTGTAGATGGCAGGTTAGTTTTGAGGGCTCCTTCATAAATGGCAAAAACTTACACCTTGTAAAATCTATACCTTTTAACAAGGTTGTTTTTTTTTACTTCAGATACAGTTACAAAAGAAATAGAATATTTTGTGGTCATGCTGTTTTAACAGTTCAAATTCCTTTTATTTGTTCCCACTTATTTTATAGCTTCAAATGCTTGAACTTAAAATTTGATTTGCTACATTGATTTGTTAAGTTCCTTAGCTTGAAAGTGTTGAAACTTAGAACAAACTATCTTTAATACAGACTGAAACCATCTTGTTTACATGATTACTTTTGCTGTAACAAAGTGAGTATAAGGACCTAGATCAGACTAACGATAATACCATCTGTGGAGTGGGAAAACACAGGATAGGTAATATTCATTCCTGAAAACAGCTTTTACCCATTCTCTTTCTCATTATCTATTTTAATGTTAAGAAAGAACCACCCTTGACAAACGCTGAATACTGTTCGTGTTAATCTTGGCCATTGTGATGTGGAAATCTGTTCTAAAACACCGTAAATATTAGTGTAAAAGATTCTCTCACTTCTAACTACCCTCATTTTCTGTATTCGTGCAGAGAAGGAACTTTGTGGTTTGTTTTTTTTTCCCTTGCCTTCAGCTCTTGGGTTGATGGGGGGTATCTAGGCACTCAACAAGAGGCCAAGTCATCTTTGCTTCAGGAATTTAGAAGGTTAAAAGTAAAATCATCAGATCTGTGACTCTTGTAGGTGAGTGTAATTCACCTGCAATGACTTTGGTCAGAAATTTAAGATTGATATAACCACGTTTGCTGAACTTGGCCGTTGTTTTCTGTAAGGTTCCCATCAGATTTTTAATGAAAACCTGTAGCACATGATGCCATTAGACTTGAGCTGGACGGTGCTTTACCTGTCAAATAGTTCCATTGAAATAAAGAGAAATACTGAAATCAGAAGGTCTGAAAATGAGGAAATGTTATGGATGGTGGATACATCAAAAATGGCCTGTGTGGGCCTAATCCACTGATCCGGAGTGGGATTTCCTCATGCCTTGCAGGTTTGAGTTCGACACAGTGCTTTGTAAACAATAAATCAATGCAAGGTGTTTCTGTGAGTGCATAAAAGGTGTAAGAACTATAATTTATTTTATAATAAATACTTCTGCTCAGCAAACAGCGAATGTAGCTATTAGAGACTTTCTCAAATAAGTGATTTTAGACTGCTGAGTGCCAGCTACCGATGTGGGAGTTGAGCTTTTAAAATGAAAAGACTGAATTCCTTTTGAAGATTCTTCTGAATGCTGTTGACACTTGTGCTCGGAAAGAATACAGAGTAATTTAATTCATTGCTTCACTTAAAGATAACGTTTATAGTTGCAGCATTAACCTTGGTTGGTGTGCAGACTGCTAGGCTGGAGGTGTTCCGCTTGAATTTTTTTGGAGATGTCACATCCTGTCGTTAGGTGTGTGGAGAAAGATTGCGTGGGGAAAAGCTGGATAGAAAAAACGCCTGGGTGAAAGGGAGCTCAGGACCAGGCAGCTGGTTTGTCTGGGTGCAAGGACAAAGGGACAATTTTGCCCTTGGCTACAGTTTGACACTCTACCGGATTCAGTCAGAATTATCTGCGGACGCTGAAGGGCAGAAATGTCATTTTTATGGCGTGCTATATCCTCAGTCGCTTTTTTTTGTAATTGACTGCGTATACCAGTGCTGTAATAGAGCTCTTAAATCCTGACCCCAGCCGAAATGGCATACAAATACCAGTATTAATACTTGTGTCTGTTGTAAATAGAGGACTGTCCCGGGGCCTCACCCGCTCCTCAGGCTCCGGCCTGTGTGCCAGCCTCCTCCCTGCGGCCTCGCACCCCTCGGCTGGCCCTGCTGCTCTGCTGCCCGTCGTTCCCTCTCCCTTGTTCCTCTGACCACAGACATCCCTCTGCTTCTCCTCCTGCCTGCCCAAATCCTCCCCTGGCACGCTTCTCCCACAGGCTGCCAGCAGCGATGGCAGTTCATGCGGGCAGGGCCTTCCCAGGCCAGCTCTGGTTCTCCAGGAGTTGGCACTCAGTTTTCCTCGTTCCCTTGGAGTCTAAGGGCTTATAATTTCCATTTGCAGCTGTATGCCCTAGACATACATTTCTTAAGGTTTAAATGTTGCTATAATGCGTGCAGAATCTTGTGTTTCCCTGCCCTCAGCTTCCTTCACTTGCCTCTGTGACCTTTACAGGTGGCTAAGGGTCCTCTGGTGAGTCCAGACCCCCTCATACACCTCTTTTCTGCGTCAGAGCCTTTTTCTTTTCTCTGCAGCCAAAACTCTCCCTTGGCTGGACTAAAAAATGGCCCATTTGCTACAAAAGCAGAGCACTTTTCTTTTCCTCGCCCAGGAATTTGTGAGTCCTTTGCTCTTCTTGGGCTCTGTAGTTTTTCAGACCTTTGGCTGCTACCTGACACCAGTGTTCCCCTGTTTTGGGGGGAAAGGCAGGGATTTTATTGCTCTTCAGACCCTACAAAGAAGCAAGCGGAAACTGGGTTCACTCGAGCTGCAGCCGGCGTACTGGAGTGGGACGCTCCCAGCTCTGGTCCGGGAGGCGTGTGACACAATCCAGACGTCGTTTACTGGCTCCATATAACCTGAGGCATTCACACATAAATTCAGCCCGAATACATAAGCTTATATAAAGAGGATCCTTAAACTATCCCAGCTAAAAATATTTGTAAAATGCTGGGAAACGTGGTGGGGTTTTTTTTGTGCATTTGGATGCTCTCTTCCCTCTGATCTCTGTTACAGATGCATACTGGGGTCATCTGCATGTTCTTGTGGACGTTTTGTTCATGAGATGTAATTTCCTTATGGGGTTTACAGGATGGACAAGCATTTTGGGTCTGGATTCTAAACAAAAGGCTAAAGAGATCAAAAATACTCATGTAGGCTTATCTGAACCTGTCTGGGTTGGTCTTCTTGTTAGTCCCTCCACACTTTAAGTCCTTACTTGTCCAGAGAGTGATTGTTCAATTCAGTAACTAATGTCTATTATTTATTATTAATTCAAAACATCTTGTGCATGATCTCTTTCCAGTGTGACAACATACTAGCTTCTCCTGCATGAGGAAATACACGTTAATCTGTTTTTCATTATTGTTCAAAAGATTTTTCAAAGGGCAATTCATGTTGCCTCAAAATTAAAGGCTATAATTAATAAATCATTTTCCATTTATTTATATACATACACATTTAGTTATTGTGATCTTTTACTGCATTTCCTTAAGTGTGCATGCAGAAACCTAAAAAGCTGTTGAAGAGTAAGTCAATGTTCAGTGTAATGATCCAGTGTCAAGTGTGCCAGTACTCCTGTGTACTTCAATTAACCATCTTTCCCAGCAAACACCTGCATAGAAAAATGGATTTTCTTTGGGATCAGCCAAAAAAACAAAATCCTGACTTTTCTGCATTGGCAGGGGAAGGGAATTCCAGTATTTCACAGCTTTTACTGACAATGATCTGCTGCAGATTAAAAACAAAAAAACAGACATGATGGTGTTGGCAGATTGCAAAAGGACGTACTGGTTAAAGCTGCTGTTCATAGGAGATGAGGATCGTGTTTATTGCATCCATATGGTCCAGAGATACAAGACCGGCAAGTGTCTGGGGAGAAGTAATATGTCTTAATATATTGATACAGAACATACTTAAAGCTATGTAGGCCCTTTGGCCGGTACCTTTCGCAGGTGGGAGTATCACTGAAATATTTGCCCGTGATTCCGTGTGATGATACAAATGATTGCTTAACCATCAGATCCATTTGTGTGAGCAAAGTCTTAGAAATGCTGAAATTTGTAAAGGGTTGGAACTGGTAGTTGGCATCTAGCACACATATATGATTGATCTATTTTGTTCTTAACTGTATAGTTTTCAACCCTTTGATTTCCTGTTCAACTTTGTAAAGTGCATTAAAAGCCTGAGTCTAAATTTAGTTTCATTAATTTCTGTCAAAAATCTCTCTTCTCTATAATTTAAAATCCTAGGTCTCTTTGACTTCATGATTTTTTCTTCTAAGCAGAATTTAGAGCCAAACTTCTAGGCACGCTGAAACAGAAGAATACATGTTGTGCACATACACAGGTAGTTGACTGAAGAGCTATAGCCTCGGACTTCTCCGTAATAATCCTTTTGAAGCACTTTTATGTCTAGGAAAGGTGACACAGCCCTTCTGCAGAAGGTTTGGGAGTAAGATCTAATAAATATGCTCAAATATCGACATGCCACTTCACTGGTAAAAGCGAACAGGCAAAAAATTTGGAGACTTGCGAACCAGTCCAGAGCTGAAACCCAAGAGGATTTCACCAGTCAAAAGCTTAGCTGCTCAGTCTTCACTGTGTCCTTTAAAAAAAATAAATGTATTGTTTGTATGAATGTTGCAATTGTACAGACATGAACTCATGTAACATTCTTCATGTGATAACAGCACTTCTGCTCTCTTGTTCTCCCAGGGCTGATGAAATCGAGATGATCATGACAGACCTTGAAAGAGCAAATCAGGTAGGATTTAAAAATCAGTTTCTCATAAAATTCTGAATATGACTTTGTTTTTTCCTCTCTTCTTTAGGATTTCATGACAGTTCTTTTATATGCACTTAGCAGTTGTAACTGTAGAATAAGAAAATACTCAAATTTAGAGAAAAATACAGATCTTTGGGGATACTCTTTAAGTATTACATGCACAGAGGATTAGTGTTTGCCATATATTTACCTTCTAATAATTTAAATTTGTTTGCCACTATAGTTTTTCTTGGTTTTAAGTTTCTAATACCATTTCACTTGTCCCTACTGAGATGTAGCAGCTAACTGGTTTACCTAAACCACATCTCAATGATTTGTACACAATTTTTACATATTTGAAGAGTGTGAAGTGGCTTCCACAAGAA
Source organism: Anser brachyrhynchus (assembly GCF_964034855.1). Classification (NCBI taxonomy): domain Eukaryota; kingdom Metazoa; phylum Chordata; class Aves; order Anseriformes; family Anatidae; genus Anser; species Anser brachyrhynchus. Next base: position 7,648,606 of record NC_137713.1, on the reverse strand, counting down.
CTGTGAATTTTCAAATATGTCATTTTATCCAGGTCAGCTTATGTTCAGCTGCTGGTCACCAGCAGATCATCACATTGGAAGCTTTACAGAAGGGATTAAAAGTAACTTTCAGGCCTAAAAGTGTTTGTTGTATGTATTACATTCAAGATGCATTTTACAAGGATTTGTTTCAGAAATACTGAAAAAACATCCTTCGAAAACCAAGATCCCCTAATGGTATTAGTGGGATTTTTTTTTTTTTTGAGCCAGACTCTTGCTACTGTAATCTTTTCTCCTTGCCTGAGCTCCTTCCGTGCACCTCCCATCTCTGATGTGTCCTTTCTATCAAGAACCAGGATAATAGGTGTGATGAGGCTGTGATTATTGATGCAAGGAAACTGAAATTGCAGTGGTGTGAGGGCAGGTTGATCACTGGCTGAGCAGAGAGGGTAGCAACACTTGGGTTATTAGAGGCAACCATTATTTTTGGTTCATCCTGCTGCTTATCTTCTCCTCACCTTTCCTTTGCTAGAGGAGCATCAGCAGTGTCAGGGCAGCCCTGAGCTAGGGAGGCCTGACTCCTGCCACTGCTACAGCTTCTGGAGGCTTCTCTGGACTTCGCTTTTTCCTTTCTTTTCTGACATGTTTTATTGGCATGTTAATTTTTAGCAAGGGTCAGATCAGACTGTGCCATGCAGAATAAAGAAACTCCAATTTGTTCCTGCAGTGCTAATTTGTTGGACTGTGAAATGTCTGCTGCATTCCCTAGCAGTGCACACACTCCTGAGAAAGTGGCACAATTGTATAGAACTATTTTAAAATAAAAATTGGAAAAAAAATAAATTACCAACACACGAGCAAAGTGCCCTTTTGGTCCATTCTATACACTGAGTAACTGTACAAGGTGATGAGGAGAATGCGCATGGACGTGCAGAGTCCCAGGTGGTACATGAAACAGGTGATGGTTTCATAGAGAGAAACCTCAACCAGGCGTTTCTTAGTCAGAGAGCTTCATTAATCCATCTGTCAGGTAAGGTCGGAGATTGCAGATCATAAGTCGCTCAGGTTATGGTTTTATAATCCAATTTAAGCTTACCCAAGAGCAGCTTGCTTCCAGTTGCACAGAGGGAGGGATGTACAGTCATGGGTTGGGGTTAAGTGGAGGATTGTCTCTTTAGATAAGTTAACCAGTCATGAATCTTAGCCTCAGTCCTTTTATTCCAAACCCTGGCCTGCATAATATCTTGTTACGTGTGATTGGATAATCACAGCAAGTATATTATCCTTTACATTAGTTCTGTATAAATTGGAAAAATATGAATGAGGCAGAAGGCAGATTTGTAAGTTGTTGGGTTGATTATACAGTCAGTAAAGGAAAATTGAGTTTTGTACAGTGGGTTTTTAGTTCTGTCAAAGATCTTTTGTAGACAGCATTAAATATTTATGAAAGTGCTAGTAATTATTTGAAAATCCGTAGACTTCTTAGAAATGATGTAGGTGTTAAAAGATGTTTTGGTAGAATTATTTTGTAATTTCTGCAAAGGCAGCACATTTTTCAAAGTTGTAGCAATGATTTACCTAGTAGTTTTTTTCTTTTCTCTGAACAGAAAGATTGTTGTAATTAAAGAACAGGTATTTCTTATTTCCTTGTTGCCATACTAAAATGGAAGATAACCATTTACATAGAAATGCTGAAGATATTTTGCTATCTTACTGGAACAAACCTGTAATGATTGTTTTTTGGTGTGTTTTTTTTTTTAACTTTATTGGGATTTTTTTTTAGCGAGTCAAAATTTGTAACTAACTGCTTATGTGCATAATCCTTATTTCTGTTGTAATTTGGTAAATCCTGGATTTGTACATAAACATCAGTGTGCAATTCATCCAAACTGCTGTAATGCCAGTAGAGGTGATTCTTTCTCCTCTTTGCCCATTTTCCTCTCCTGTCCTTCCCAGTCGGAGCTGCCATTTACCCGTCCCCTCCCTAGCATCACCTTTTGCAACTGGGGACCTTTCACTGAGTCCATTGAGCTCACTGACTGCAAAAGAGCACGAATTTGGGGTGAGAGGGGCAGGTTCTTTTTCTGTGGGATTGGGAAGTTGATGCAACTCACCAAAACCTGGGACAAGCAGCAGCAGCAAGGGGAGGAACACGAGGAGTGTGTAGGAGCAGGGAAGGAAGGGCGAATTCGCTGGTGGGGAGCAGCCGCTGGAGTAGCACAGCTGGTTGCCAGACCATCCTGATAGTCCTTATTTGTGCAATGCTTTACCTTTATACAACACTTCTGTAAATTATAGCTAAGTAATCTTTGCAGCAGCCTCACTTTACAGTTGGAAAAAAAAAATGAAAGAAATTAAATCAAGTGCACAGGCCAAAAAGTGAGTTTGCATCAGACTGAAGTGTTACAATTGCAGAAACAAGTACTTAACATAATTATGCATTTAATAGTTAAATTAACATTTCCTTTTACCATTTCAGTAAGTACTTATTCCCCATTATTAAGGCTACCTTTAAAGAGTAATGCTCAGCATGACTCCTACTCTGAGGCTAAATAGACTGCCTTGCTGATTTTGATGTGATACTTTGCTGTTCTGGAATTAAGACTGACCCAAACTGGACTGGGATTCACAGTAGGAGTTTACAGAACTGCAATATGTTTCTGCTGAAAACATGGAATATGTTTTCTCTAACTTCTTAAATATCAGATACTTTGTGAAAATCCCCTTTTCCTTTATTGCCCCTTTTAAATCCAGGGTTGATGTTCATGAACTTCCTTTGCTTTACATGAGGCCACCCTCCTGACTTAAAGAGGGGTGGGAAATGCTGCTTCCCTCTCCAGTTGTACAGAGATGAGTGGGTGAGTGTACTCATACTCATCCAGGTTTCCATATTCAGGCTGATGGAAGCTGTGGGGAGTGAGTTAATGTGATTCCTACCCTCACGTCCTGTTGGGTAAAGCACAGCAGCTTCATGGACCGTCCTTGGAGTCTTCGGACTCCATCACCTCTCTTCTCCCACTGTTTTTTCTTCATTTAGATCCTCAAATTGTTTCATGCAGGAGCTTTCTGGGCTTGTTTGGGTGCTATCACAACACCGTCACCCCCAGAAGAAATTACTAGCTCCTAGAAATAATTACCTTTGAATACCAGGAAGCTTTGCAATTTGCTGCTTAGAAACAAAAAGGGGTAGTGACCAAAAAATTATATTCCTCTTCATTGAAATTTGGAGTATAAGTTGAATTTTGCCCCAGACTGTACCCCTAACCAAAGAGAAATAAATCCCTGGCTTGAGCAGAGCGAGCTGCCTGCTGGGCAGAGGAGTCTGGAGGCGGGTGCCCTGGTGCTGGAGGTAGCGATGCAGTGGCAGCACGGCTGTTCAGATGACAGACCTTCATCAGCTGCTAATCCAGACACTCGGTACGGGTAATCTAAGAGCTCGAGTGGTGTTCTGCAGCAGGGATAGTCTTGCTCAGGCTGGCAGAGCTCAAAGAGAGGAACTCAAGTACAGCAATTTGCACCAACTGTTAGGGTGAGGCAGGTCCTGGCAAGGATGCGGGTGTCAGCGGTGGTCTGCTTTGAAGTCTGGAGAGGTATAAATCAATACAAAAAGGACAAGACTGGTGCATAAAAGTGGCTTCTTCTCATGTGTCTCCGTCAAGAGGAGCAATTAAGTAGCTCCATAATGAGTAGCTTTAGCAGGGGTGTAAGGTCTGAAGGTGTGCACCCAGCAGCCCCCTCTTGCTCGAGCAGTGAGATGCTGCTGCATCGTCTGCACAAGGGCAGGAGGGCTGAGGGCAGCAGCAGCTGGCTCTGCAGGATCTCTCTGTTTCTCTGTCAGTCCCCAAGGTTGTATGACTTGGGTCTGTGAAGAACCAAAGTCAAAATATAACTACATGCAATAGGCGTTGCTCATTTTCACTTTACTAACCAGCCAGCTCAATAGCGAAAATAACCCTGAGAGCTCACCCTCACGTTTCCATGAAGATTTAATAATCCTCTAGTTTGGGGAAGGGACTCATTTTATAAAGATTTCATTTTGCACAATAAATCACTGCATATTTTCTGATATGCTACGAAGTATAATAATAAATAATTAAAACTAAACTACCCTTACTTGTCAAAATAAATGATTTATCATAGTTTGGGATATAACATCGCTGAATTTTTTATTGTTTGATTCCCAGAATATTACCATTTTCAATCAGTGAAGTTAATGAAGCTCCAGTGTACTTTCCTGCATGTACAACAGTTACAGTTGTGTGAATGTATATTTTGTATAAATATTTATGATTAGCTCTTTTCTGTACCTTTTCAAGTTTATACCTTGCTCATAAGTGTTTATGGCAGTAAGTTGTAATATTTGGGATGACAAATTTATTCAAATGAATTATCCTGTTTCTATATTTTATCTAGCAACTTGGAGTCACCCAGTTGCACATGAGAAACACTGAAATTTCTGCTACAAACAGTCACTGAGGTTTCTGTTAAAAACAATCATTTCCGTGGTGTGAAAACAGAAATACTTGGGAGTGTTTCATTTAAGAAAAAGATGAGTCTCATTTTAATGTTTTAGTATTGAGCCTAAGTTTGTAGTTTCATGTCATTGATGTATCCACATCTGCTGACTTTGTACACTCAGTTCACATTATTTAGAAAAAAAGAGTCTTTGGACTTTGTATTTTTTAATCCTTAGGAGAAAATCGACTTGCAAAAATGTCTCAGATACAGGTATTCTTAGATTTTGAGAGTAATAACAGAAAAAGAACATGAGTTATTTTTTCTGTACACTGCATTGTGGAAGTTATAGAAAAATAATTAATGGTGTTCTTTTTTTTCTTCTGTGTTTGTGCCATGTTATCCCTTTGGAAAAGCAAAATGTTTCCATTGATTTTTCTTTCCATATTCACAGTGCTGATCGTGTTCCCAGATTTCTTCTGCTTATTTTTTGGAGGGAAAAAAAGCAAAATACAGGAACTTCTGTTATCAATAAAACAAGACCAACTGCTCTCTCTAAAATACATAACCATTTTTTAGAGAATCTGGACTGAATCAGTAGCATGTATTCCAAAGAAATAGATTTTCAGTTCTATAGAGGAAAAACTAATGATTTTTAACATTTTTTTAATCAAACTATCATTACAATAAGTAATGAAACTATCATTACGATAAGTTAAACAGCTGTAGAAGAAGAAGCAAAATTGTTGTAGAAGTAGAAACAGTCTTACTAGGTCAGCTTTGCAAGAATCCTGTTCTCAAGGTGTTTTTTTTTTCTCTTTTTCGTTGGTTACGGTGCCTTCCTATCTCTAACAAATCACATTGGAAAATGGTTTGCAAAGATATTCCCGCTAAGTGAGATTGCTATAAAATATGTATGTTTTCAAGCAGCAGATGGAATAAATTCTCCTCTTTCACTTAGCAACACAAATGCAGCAGAATATAGGTGGTGGAAGTACTGCACAGGGGAGTGATGCTCTGAACCACCAGTGGTAGCAAAACCGGTGACAAGGCAGTCCTTTTTGTGTTCCCATGAAGATGGATATTCATCTTGACACGATCCTTCATCTGCACCAAGGCGAACACAGATAGTGCCAAAGTATTTGCTTTTTATTTGTGACTGCCTTTGCAATGAGCTAGAGCTTCTGCTGACGTGGTATGCCACAGCTCTCCTGAATTTGGTGAAGCTATGCCATTTTATAGCAGATGAGGTCATTCACTTAATTCTGTGATTTAATTTCACTGTCTGTAAAATGGGAATAATAACATTTACTTTATAAAGTGCGTGGAGATCCTTGCATGGAAAAGGACTGTATAAAGGCAAAATATGGTTAATATTATTTTCATACAAACACGGGAGTTTCCTGTAAATGCTTGGCTTTCAGTTGGGAATACATTTATCTGGCAGCCTTTCAGTGTGGAAAGAAAAGCAGAATAGCCTGGAGACAAGAATGAAGACAACCCAACTTCTTCTGTTTGTTGGTTGTTGTTTTGTCTTGTGTTTTTTTTTCTTATTTAATTCTCCATTGCTGAAAAAAAATAGGTGCCAGAGCCCTGGAGAGTCTTTCATGTCACAGATTTTCTGATAACCTTCCTGTTGTTTTGTGAAAGCTGGGGAGGTTTAAAGGTTTTGAAATAAATTTGTGTATCTCAAAAGTGAGAAAAAGTTTAAAGCACATTGAAACAGTGTGCCTTAAATGATCTTGTACTCCAAGAAACATGGCTTTTGTGGTGGCTTGCAAGTAAGACGGCATGAACTTGAAGCACTTAAAACTGAGCATGATGATTACTGCCATAACTGGGCTCATTGATTTCAACAGATTTACTTGTGATAATATACACCCCTAGCCCATAGGAAGATTGTGCCACGTACAGCCCTGGATTTAGCATGTAATAAGAAAGCATAGTTTGCCTCATGGAATTTTTAAGGGAAAGATTATACTTTTTGCTTGTAAGTATCTCATTTTCCTATTCACACCACTGGTCTTTGATCAAATTAACATTTTACTGTGAGTAGAAGAGCACTCAGTTCACGCTATTCATTATCTTGTCAAGAAACAATGAGAATAATTTAAACAGAATATATTGTGTAAGGCTTTTTATTTTTTTTTAATTGGAAAGCACACGGCAACGTTATGATCATGACCTACTGGCTTCACTGGGAAGAGTGTAATATTTACATACTATATTAAGGAGAATGAATGTATTTTGAAATATTTTGTTACCAGGGAGGGAACTCTAGGCTTGAAAATGAGCAGTATAGAAATCAGGAGGAATTGCTTGACTGAGGTATCCAGAAAAATGGCATTTTCTAGATAGTGTTGAATTTGAGTGGTCTTTATCAAGGCCAGGACTGTGGCAGTCGTAGACTTCAAGGTTTGTCTAGGCTTATCATAGATTCTGAAGTAAGAAAGAGAGTGTTTTTGCACTGGAAGATGAAACACAACTGTACTATGGAATACATATTTCTCAGCTAAAATAAGATGTTTCACACAAAGAGAAGGTTGTGTGAACTTTCCAGTGGCTCTGAGTTGTGCAAGATTGCTAGGTTTTAGCCATTTTCCATACTGGGCGTCTGTCTCTGGCTGCATACTCTTTTTTTTTATTCAGGAAAAATTGTTCAACCATTTCTAAGGACAAGATTAGGAAAAAAAAAATCTAGTTTTTCCCACATGTTAGGAGTCGTTCTTGCTGTTTTGGTGAGGAGCCTGCTGTGCCCAAATTTAAGAGAAGGGGCTTGGCACTTGATGAGGGAGGGTTTGCCTTTTTCTCAGGGTTGTATCTTCTGTTGCTTCAAGTAGCAAGGAAAAAAAAAAAAAAAGCCCCAATTTTGGCCGGTCTGTAAATGTCTGAAAAAAACAGAGTTCACACAAACTCAACGGAATCTGGTTTGAATTTGTGGGCTTTGATGTCCGTGTCTGTCCCGAGCACACTGCTGCCTATAAGTGCGCCAGCCGGGTGAACATTAACCAGCCAGGTTTCATTTCTTTTCGGTGTAATGAGCCGATGCCATTTTGACGTGGGGCACTGGGCGGGAAGGGGGACAGGAGCAATGTTGGGGTGAGAGCGGGAGGACCACAAGGACCAGGAGGTAGAGAAGAAAGAGGCTGTGCTGGGGAGGTTGGAGTGAGAAGGCGCAGGGAGGAAGGAGAAGGACCAGGACAGGGCTGCTTCGAGGAAAGTTGGAGAAGAACCAGCGAGGGAAAGAGGAAGGAGGAGAGCATCAGGGTAAGACAAATTTTGGAAGTTTGTGTCTGTTTGTTGGGTAGCTCAAGGCACGAGCTTGCTTTGGCCAGCTTGCAGCTAAAGGCACCATTAAGTTCTCAGGAGACCAAAATACCACTTGATTTTAGAAGGGGACAAATGCCAGAAAGACTTTAGAAGGGGACAAAATGACAAGCAGAGAGGGGTGGGAGTCAAAGAAGCAGGATGAGGATTGCAGAACACAGGGTGCGTGTCCTCCTGCCTGGTGGGCAGCAGCAATACTCAGGGGGTGAGAAATGGGGCAAAACTCAGGAGCCGTGCAGCAAGGTCTGGAGGAGCCAACGTCGGCACCGCCACGCCGAGCACCTGGCTGGAAGTACACTGGGGTCTGGGGAACCCATGTAGCTCAAAATGGGGCTTTGTGACAGCACATTCATTAATGTTTCTGAAGCGCTTAGGTCCTGTAGTGGGGAAAAGCAGGGTAAAGCCCAGGAGGAAGCGATTAATTCTGTCTGCAGAGGAGGGTAGGATTAGTTTTCAGTAAATAAGCCACAGAGGTCACACGCTGAATGAGAACAAAACAAAATATTCATTCGCTGAGCAATATACATCCCGAGAGTTGTATGAGGTAGGAGGTCTCGTTGGAAAATAGAAATAGCATCGTAGTGGGGAGTTACCGATGCCTCGCAAAGCTGTGAGCACAGGGGAGGCTGAATATGCAGGCAGTCTCGAGCTGGGCTTTTCAAAACTTCTAAGTGCTCTATTTTGAAACCATACCATTCTTTTAATAGGTTTTTGTGTGTAATTTATAATTTATATTGCAATAGCACCCAAAAGTGCTTTCCAGACGCTGAACACATCTATAATTCTGACTCTAAAGAGCTTAAGTTCTGGGGGGGAAAAAAACACAGAAAAATGGACCAGTATTTCCCAAACAGAATTGCCCAAAGTTTCCGTTGATGCATTTTTAACAATATGTAGTATGAAATCTTGTCTAATATTATTCACAGGATTACAACAGGTGTTCTGAATTGGCTGGGGAGGCTTTGCAGAAAGGGCAGCTGACAGCTTACTGTATATGCAGATGTAACATCTATTAGAAATATCCTCTGTGGTTTGCTTGCATGCAAGCTGAATAGATTCTCAAAACAATGCTGCTGTGAATAGAAGCCATCAGCAGAATTGCTTAAGGCTGCAAAACCCATTACTTATACAACAGTAGATGCAAGAGCCAGTACCACGGTGCAGTAACTTGTCCTGCTTTGCTGTAGTTGCTTAGCCGTTATTCGATCAATATATTCATGTCCATATCTAACGAAATGCAAGAAAATAAATTATCTCAATCCATATTGTTAGCTCAGTTTTTATCCTAATCTTATGCAGTTGCATAAACAGCATAAACTTTCTCTTTTTCTGTCTTTCTTGTTAATTCTGCTACCATTTTATTCATGCCCACAATAGGTTGCATCCCGTGCTCTGATTATTAGAGCCATGTTACTGTTACTTTTTACAATCACATTTTAATTACAGCTGTAGAACCTATGCAAAATCATTTAATATAATGTTGTGAGCAAATAGCGCAGATGATGTACTTAGTCTTTGATTGCTGTTAGTTTACTGATTGATTAAACATGCAGGCAGAGGCTCTGCTTTGACTAGTAAGTCAAAGACCATGCACGTGCAGAAGGGTATGCAGGTTTTTATACTCACTATGTTTAAATGACTTTGGTTTTCAAAAGGATTAGCTGAAAAAGAGAGGAGTCCAGCACACAGAAATACGACAGTTTTGGTGGTTTAAAAATAGAAGTGTGATTTTTTTTTTTCAATTAAGGAAGGGACAGGACCCATCAGTGTAAAGGGCAAAAGCTAGCAAAGAGAAGTTCTGGCCTTGATTGGGGGCGATTAGTGGGTTTGGAAGGTTGATGATATGTCTTGGAAGTGGAGATAACTGTGGGATTTTAGCTGTTTTCTGGTGAATGTGTGGTGTGATTTGCATGCAGCCCAGGTGGAAAGCAATGATTACTCAAGGAGGTAAGCAGAGTGTTTTGAAAAAAGAGTGAAGAGACTGGCCAGAAGGAATATATACTGTAAAAACAACCAGGTGTTGTTCCACTTGTCTTAACAGAAGCTAATATGCAGTTATGGAAAAGACTTTGCTATTTATTGCCTGAAGTTACTGATCCATCTGTCTCTACCCAAACTCTTGTACAGATAATCTTTCCTCATAATTCTGCATTTCTCCTTTCAGTTATTACTCAATATTTGTATGGCAATTTCATCTGGTGGCCAAGTCACAGGCTTATTAGATACCGTGTAAATCCGCAGCAATTCGTAACTGATCTGTGCAAAATTGTCAGTTTAGGGTTAAATATTGTTGAATAAATAGACCTGCTGAAAGAACAGAATCTAACAATTCATGTTTTGGGAAATAATTACTGAAGAAAGACAGCCCACAACATTGTATGTGTGTTAGAGAGAATGGTCAGAATATCTTTTAATTCAGCATTTACCCATGAGAATTATTCCCATGAGGAACCTTGCAATAAAATCTGCTTGGTCTATGAGAATAGAAAGAAATTGAATAAAAAGACTCCATTTCCACTTGTATTTATTCAGTCTGGGAAATTCAGTGGGCCGCAGCATTAGTATCAGCAGGGGATTCCTTGCTCCTAGCGTTAAATTACTGTCATAATCGCTCAATTATTTCTTCCTTGTACTGTTTAAAATAAAAATCCATCACATTCTATGTTTTTTTCTAACATTTATTAGGTTGAGTGTTTAGGAAAATCAATTATATTCAGTCAGGCATGAATTGATGAATGTTCTTGTAATAATTGTCAGTTGTTAAACTGAATGTACTTTCTCTTTTCACCCCTTTTCATTTCCTTCAGAGGGCAGAGGTGGCTCAGAGAGAGGCAGAGACCTTAAGGGAGCAGCTCTCGTCAGCTAACAAATCTCTCCAACTCGCTACGCAGATCCAGAAGGCACCTGATGTGGTGAGAGAAAATATTTACTGACTCTTACAGGTTTCTGACATTCCTGCAGTACAGCTCTTTCAATTTATGCTCGCAGCTATAAAAATATCTGTTTGGAATAATATTTTAACTGAAATGGAATTGTGTTCCTTTGGGATTGCAGTTTTGTTAGACTTCTAAGGGGGTTGGTAGCTGCAAAAGACCATGAAAAGGACAGAAATCGTTCTGCTCCATGGTGACCAGTACGATGATCTGCTGCTGCCAGACCAGACAGATATCACAACTCGTAGAAATTATTTCATGTTTATAGGAGCTTCAGCAGAGGAAGAATGAAGCAGCAATGCTGTACAACAAAGAGTGTCCTGATGGGCCATTAACACATGCGTGCCTTGAGCACAGAGCTTTAGGCCAAGGGGCTTTAACCAGCTTTTTCGAAACGGCATTAGTGGGTCTGGTTGCATGCCCATGTCTGTGTTTTCTTATTCTTAGCATTATAGGCTGCCAGAGAAACTGGAAATGAAAGTCAGTATCACTCGGTTTTTTACTGAATATACCTAAACTGAAAAACACACACAGAAATCCAATAAAAGAAGCTAGGAAATTGAGAATATATCCTTTACTTCTGAAGGCTGGGCTGACCTGGTGGGCACGGAGTGCTGTTACAGGACCAGCAGGGGAGGGACGGGATGGTCCCCCTCTGCTCTGCCCTCCTGAGGGCCCACAGGGAGTGCTGCGTCCAGGTGTGGGGCCCCCAGCACAAGAAGGATGTAAGGCTGTTAGAGCAGGCCCAGAGGAGGCCATGAGGATGGTCAGAGGGCTGGAGCACCTCTCCTGTGAAGGGAGGTTGAGAGAAATGTGGATGTTCAGCCTGGAGAAGAGGAGGCTGCAGGGAGACCTCATTGCGGCCTTTCAGTACTTAAAATTTAAAACTAAAACGGTTTTAAACAGTTTTAAACTAAAAGAGGGGAGATCCAGGCGGGGCGTGAGGAGGCGATCCATCACCTGTGGGTGAGGAGGCCGGAGCGGGCTGCCCTGAGGGGCTGCAGGTGCCCTGGGCCTGGAGGTGCCCGAGCCGGGCCAGGTGGGGCCCTGGACAGCCTGGGCTGGCAGCAGGGGTCGTGCCCATGGCAGGGGGTGGCACTGGGTGGGCTTTAAGGGCACCCCCAACCCAAGCTGTTCCGCAGTTCTGTGACTCCAACTGATCCTGGGTGAACAGGTATCACAGGTGAACAGGTATTCTGATTTTTGTTTGCCAAAGGAGAAATTGGATTTAGATGTAAGGATGTGATTAAATTAAGTTTGGTCTACTTCTAAGCAACAAATTTAACAAACAAATCATGCTCCTTATGTCGGCTTTTTCTTGTGAGCCATATATATGCTTGACACTGGTATCAGAAAAACACGTGGTTGCCTTTAAAATATGTTTGGAGAGAATGAGTAACAAACTGTAAGTCCTCCAGGTATGTTTGGTCACCTATTAATATGACCCAGTATTTCCTTAAGGAAGTCAAAAGATAGAAAAGCAGGCTGCAGAGCAAAAAATAAGAAGCCTGAATATCATTTGTAACTCTGAATTACCTGCCTCTTCCTATCTTGTGTCCTAGTCTTATCATTATTTTAACATTAGGTCTTTCTTGTATTTAATAGTACTTCTGCACTTCATTTATATTTAATATGACAACTACTGCAGGATGAAAATGATCATTATCTATCTTATTGCAGACTCTACGTTCTAGTCTCAATAGGCACAAGCAGCAGATGATTATACAACTTGTGATGTTTCATGCAAGCAAATTAGAGGTTTTTTCAAGTTAAAAGTATAATTCAGTGTAATAGGAGAGCGTTGTTAACTGCTGTTCGTACATGCAGCTTTCTGTGAGGCACAATGGTATGTAGTCACTGAGAATCAAGCTAAGTGTTTAGCAGATATGGAAAAGGTATTTTGTTGTGCCTGTGTTTTCCAGAAAAGAGGGTATGGAGTATATTTCAATCTGCTGCAATGTCATCGTGAATTGTAAGGAAAGTGCCTGGGTGACAGCATTGGTGGGTTGAAGTTTCAGCTCTTTCCCCGTAGGATCTTTGGCATAATGCTTACAATCATTGTTTCTCTCTTGGTAAATGGATTCGTTCCTACCTCACTGGTGTTTTGTGAGGAACAGCCATTAACCTTTCTAAGCTGCATTTTAGGCTTTTTAATGGAACATGCGTTCAGCATTGGGCTGCCTTGTGCTCCCTGGATCTGTACAGGGGTTTCCTTGTGTTCCTCGTGGAAGAGAGGTTCAGAGCTCTCCAATTATAGCTATTGATCTCTTAACACAAAAGGTGACAAAAGAGCTGGAGCAATCAGTCTGTGTTAACTTTTCTGAATAGACCTATCTTCTTTCCTTTTCTGCCCTTTCTTACTTCTTGTCCTACTGGAAGGTCAGTCTAGCGAGGATGTTTCAGGCTTGAGGACAGATTTTGCAGCCATGGGAAACTGGAAGAAGAAAGATTCTGGTTTAGGGAAGAGAATTGTTAGAAATGGAGACCATAGGCAGGATTGCCTTGTCTTACAGGCATCACATGTATCTTCATTCCTGTGGAGAACAGGCTTCAGTTGCTAGCAATAACATAATAGTGAATAATTTTCATGCAAAGAGCAAGTTCATTGGAAATAGGAGTTTGGGGTAATTTTTTGACAATTTCTCTTGAAATGTGTGGCATACATATGAAGAGCCAAAGGCACATGCCTCTGCTGTTCTTGATTAAGAAATTCTGCTCCATTACTTCAGAATATTTTATCTGATTAGTATTTTGGTAGCACAGATTTTCATAGTTGTCAAAGCTCTTGGACTATTAATAATAAATAGATATAAATAGAGTCGTTTGACTTTCACTACTGCATCTTTCCAGTACACTTACGAAATAGGGAGATTTATTTTCTGTATTTTACCAAAGAGCTGTCCCGGGGAGTAGAAGGGTCCATCCTCTGGATTCATGCAGTCACAGGAGTACCAGGTTTAGGAGTTGTTTCTGTCACTCATGCTGTCCCATGCCATGCTTGGTCTTTACCTAACTGGCCTGAATTCAAGCTTGTTGCCTTTATTTATTTATGTGATCTAATTCTATTTTTTTTTTCACATCAGGAGCAGGCCATCGAGGTGCTAACACGGTCCAGCTTGGAAGTAGAATTGGCCGCAAAGGAGCGGGAAATTGCCCAGCTCGTAGAAGATGTCCAGAGACTACAGGGCAGCCTCACCAAGCTGCGGGAGAACTCCAGCAGCCAAATCTCACAGCTGGAGCAGCAGTTAACCGCCAAGAACAGCACGCTTAAAGTAAGGCTCAGTTCTGTGCTCAGCAGCTTTCGAAGGATATGGCTGACATACCGATATTGGGTTTTACTAATGTAAGCTTTCTGTGGTTCTCAGAGGCACCATAAAAGCTATTTACTTCTCAGGATACTGTTGAATTCATGTTTCTGTGATGTTTTATTTTAAGTGATCACAGTTTTGTAGAAATTTAATTTGCCTTTTTCTAGTTCTCATTGTTTTGAAATTTGTTTTTGCAGAACATGGAATTACCAATGGAATTAAAACCACCGCCACAAAAAAAGTTTACCATGGATAGGTAGTGAAATAGCTGAACTGAAAAATTAAAAAGGCACAGAAAATCCTTCTTATGTTTTAAAACTTAACTCCAGTTCCAATGGTTGGTACTGCAGATTTGCCATGGCTGTTTATTGTGCTCTAGCTGGATTTACCTGCTACTCTCTTTGGCTCTCCTCCCATTGGAAAGGGGAAGTGTCATTTAGAGCATGAAAACAAGTGAAATTAGGACACAAAGAGAAGGCTTTTTAGGCTTAATAAGCATTTAAAATTTTTTTCAACTGTTGTTTGCTGCACAGTAATTCCCGTTTATAATTAGCAATCCAGTCCTATGCTCGTTTGCATACCAGTAGCACTGCACTAAAACTAGAAGAGCAGAAACATTTAACAGTTTTGTGAGTGACCTCTTTACCTTTTGCTTCAGCAGCTTTACTTTCTTTGTTGCTCTATCCCACACAATTTTGATCTATCAGTAAGCATGAGAAATGTTTCCTGACATCTGTTATGAATCAGTTTCTTCTAACTCCTGTCTCTTTCATTGTTCTACCATCTCTGAGCTTCAAATTGTAAACAAGATAAATTTATCTATTCCATTAAAGACTTCATAGTTTTGTAGGTTTTATAGTCAGAGTTTTTTGAAAGCAGGAGGCTGATAGTACCCACTTAGCTCTAACTGTGGCGTGGGTAGCTTTCCTCTATCAGAATGATTTAATGCTCAATTGAAACTCTTACAAATTGTTCTAATTCTGACGTTATTTAGAGGTTACTAGTTTTGCTCTGGTGTAGTATAATTTATGTGGAGGGAAATATCTGCTAGGGGTGAAAGTTGAAGTGTTGCATTTAGTACACTTTCTACATCTATTAAGACAGCTTTGCAGAATTTCTGTGAAAATTCAGTAGAGCAAAGGAAGTCTGGGTTCCTGTATCGATGGTATCAGTCTCTGCCCATCTGTCACCATGTAGGCACACTCTTAATGGGGGAGGAAGGAGCTGGTCTGGTACTGAGGGACGGATTTTTCTGGCTACACCCATGTTACGGGACTTTTTTATTTTCTCATAAAGCCTGATAGAAAATATCTTGAGACCTTGCACTTGACAGATTTTCTTGGAATAAAGCATGTTCCTGTTGAGGTCAGTATCAATTTAGCCATTAACTTCAAAGGGAATAGGAACATAGAAATGACAGAGCAAGTCTTTGATTTCCATTTCGGTAATCTCCTTCCATTTTCTCATAGGTTTGCCCAGCTAATGCTCTGTATTTAGGTTCCTGTTGATCGTGTCTGATGCAATGACTATTGATAAAGGTTTAGTCATTTCAACCCTCTTTAACCTTATTTGTTGCACTATAAAAATATTTAAAGCGTACATTTTTTTTTCCCCAAAGCGCTAGGAAAGCCTGTGTCTGAGATGTGTTGTACACAAGAACCAAATCTCAGTGGTGATGTGTTGATCTTATGTTTGATTATAGAGGAATTGCTTCTAAAATAGCGAAGATTGTAATGGTTGCCTCCACAACAAATGAATCACAGTTTCACAAATTGAAGCAATGTTCTCGGACCATATCTTGGGGGAATTCTTTAATACCCTATGACTTAATGAAACAATACAGAAATTCTTCCAAAATTATTGCTTCTTCATCTTCATCTGATCTAATAATCAAAATATGTCCTCTAGTAACAAGACTTTTCTAACTGTAATTATGTTAACCCTTTGCTGCTGGGAGTTAGAGCTTCCCTGCTATCCAGTTAAAATAGAGCAGTGCTAGTTAGCAGAGATGCACCAAATAACTGTGGCTAATTGAATATGGCTGTTTTTGTTTATCACTCCAGACAAGACTAAGACATTAGTCTAATGTTTTTTTAAATGTTTTAAGTCCATTTAGTAGAGTCCATGCTGTTTTACCTAAGATACTTTAGTTGATAATACAGTAATGATTATTTATTTTTTTAAAGTACAGTAAGGGGAGGCCAGTACATGCATGTTCGAACATGGGTTCATTCATACAACAAATGCAAGACAATTCCTTAACAATTCCTAATACTTGCACATTTAGTGTGCAGAAATGCCACCGGTATATTCTTTTTGTCCTCTGGCTCACTGCATTTTGGTGTGTTGGAGGATGTTAGGATATATTTTGTCTGAATTAACCAGGTTGATATTTAGTGCAAGATATTAGTTCCTCCAGATTGTCTCACAGCTTGAACCTTTGTTATCCTATGTTCTATGCATTTTATAAGGTTCTTCAAGACAATTACCATACTAAAACATTTTAGAGCAGGCATTGACTGGGAAAATGCCAAGTGTCTAAATGGACTCCTTACACACAGGCATTGCATTCTTGGGTGTTGGTTTGTATTGTTTAGTGAAAGTATACATTTAGATGCAGATTTTCCATGGTAACAATCTCTGTATTAGGTACTTGGGGAGTGATGGATGTATATGTGGTTTTTATACAATTCAAAGTAAAATATTGCTGGTTGCCATACTGCTGTAACAGCATAAAAGTGGTCTTGCACCCTGCGAGTCCAAAACAGCTTCATTCTATAAATATCTTTTTTTTTTTTTAAGAGGTGTTTTATGCCTAAAATTTCCTGGAAAAATTACTGGATATGACATAGACCTATACAGAAGTATGTTTAATCGAGGTTGCTTTAAAATGGAAATCATCAGTTTTTCTGTATTTCATGTCTGTTTATACAAAAGGCTTTTTTCTTAACATATCCTTGTATAAGTAATTTACTTAATAACTCAGGATATTGTTTGTTTTATATTCACTTGAGTATTTTTTATACTGAGGCTAGCATAAATAGCCAGTTATCCCTGCTGTAGACCCAAAAATGATGTCTTAAGAGTCCAAGATTTAAGAGAGAGACGAATTGTAGAGCATCTTTGCTTTAAACTGTAGAGCAGCAAAAAGCAGTTAGAAGTGGCCAGCGGAGCGACACGGCCAAGGATAGCTGAAAGCTGTTGTGTGGCATTCAGGAGAGTCCTCCCATTGCCTGCATCGAGTCGCAAAGCTGTGAATCGTGGTGCTGAATCACCTCACCTGTACTAAGGGCTCTCTTGCTCACTGGCTCCATTTAAAGGCTCCCTCTCCACTCTCAGTGAGCCTGACCTGGTCCATAAAAATGTCTGTCTGGGTTCCTAGTTATAATAACTGCATTGAGCTGTAGCTTGAGAAGCAGCTTGAACTTGCAGCGTGTTGTAGCTGGCCCTGCAGAAGGCTTGGAACTAACTAAAGTGACATCTTGGGACCTGAAGAAATGACTAAAACTTGCTCTCTGTTTTGCCAGGTGAAGAAATTTGCTTTAGCTCCAGTACAGGTGTTTTTTAAACACGATCAGATTGACTATGCAAGTTACCAATGGCTAAGGATTCTAGGACACAAGACCTCTTAAGGGGCTCTTCATTTCATATGTGTCAGGGTGCAAATTCCACACTTAACAGCTATTTCTCCTGTCCTGCAATGAGCAGTGGTGGTGATTTGTTAGAGCTGCTTTTTGAGCAGCTGCCAGAGCAGCAGCTTCTTGTGTCCGTTAGATAGCTTTGAGATGGGCAGTATTTACACCCTGGGTCACCTGGGAATACAGCGTGGTTAGGGGGATCCCACTTCTCATTGTGCTGTCCCAGCGCTGCTGTTCATGTGCCCACGTCCATGCTGCTGCAGGACTTTGTGGGGCTGCATTTTAAAGGAGCTTGCTAAAAATGCTCCACGTTCACGTTAGCCCCTCCCTGCAGTCCTCCTGCACTCAGACGAGCAGCCCAGGAGCAGCATAGGATCTTCTTGAATTCCCATCTCCAGCCAGCCTCTCCCACTCATAAAGCCCTATTCTTTTTCATGTCATTCATTCCTTTCCTTTTCAAAGCAGATGCTTTTTCACTGAGGGTGGTACATCCTTGTGTTATTTACGAGACTTTTGGGATTCTGTGCCAATTTTACCACCAGAAATTCAGTGAAGCAGAACTTAGCCTGAACTTTTCCATGGAAGTTGCAAGGCAGTGAATTCTGTTCTTTCTTTGCTTAGATCAGGCATGCCTGTACTAAGCTAAGAAATCATTAGTGGGAAATTAGCGTGGCTTCTGCAAGCAACATAACCGGCATCAATTATGTATCACTATGTTTTAGGCCTCCTGAAGCATTTATCCAGTAGTGATGAGCACTGTTGTTGGGAGCAGGGGCTTTGGGGTAAGGTCCAAATGTGTGGCGTTGCGTTCTGGATTGTGTTAGGAGGTTTGTTTCAATGTTTGTGGCATCTTCACACTGATGAGAAGCCATTGAGACCGCCCCAGCTGAGGCAGACCTGAGCAAAAAGACCTGCTGAGTTGGTCTCAATGCTTCATCTCCGGTGTGTAATCATATTAGTTACTGCAATAAGTAATGCTTGTAAAATGACTTGGTACAGCTGTTTTGTTTGGGCATGAGGCATTGTAGAAGTCTTACAAGCCTAAGGCATTCCAGTCTACAGCAGCTTCTTCAGTCTTCTTTTCATGTGGATAAGGTTATCGGGAACTGTCACGTTAAGAATACAGCACGTGCCAAAGCATCCTGCTTGTTTACTCGATTTATCAGTTTTGTAAAAATTTCAACTGCCCCATTTTTAATACCTTCTTCACCGATCCCTTTATTGAATGTATCACGGTGACATTACAAACAGCCAAATTGGGACCTACTGAATTACCTACTGTAATGCTTGGCACTCTGTAAACAAAGGAAGAGTGAGGTATAATTGTGTTTACGTTGAATTGGTTATAGTTTGTTTCCTAATATATGTAAATTAGGTATGAGTCATTAACCCTCACTTGTGCACTGCTGCATATATGGAATAATTTAAAGATGATTTTTGAAAACCTGCAGGAAAAATCTAAATAACTAAATCCGTGTTCTTTCTTTTAAAGCAACTGGAAGAAAAACTGAAAGGACAGGCTGATTATGAAGAGGTTAAGAAAGAATTAAAGTAAGTGTTAAATACTCATATAATTATTTCACAAACTAGTTTAACGATGCTTGTTAAATAAAGCCACAAATCTGTGTTCTTGGAACAATAAAGAATTCAGTCAAAACCACAAAGACAGGGAAATAGGCAATATTGGCTGAAATTGCATCCAGGACCAGTGCAACCGCTGTATCTGAGAGTATTCCTTTTTTGTTGTAGCAGAGTATCACAACACCAAATAATACAAGTGTTCATGAAGAAAAGACTCTGAGATTGTTAGCCATCAAGGGTAAAAAGTTGGAAAATCTCTGGTATTTTAGGTGGACCACTCTTCAAAAATCCCCAACCAACAGTTTAATGTAGTCTGGACCAAGAATTTAATGCAAGGCCTTTGGCCATAATACCTTTTCTCTGCTTCTGCCAGCCAGCGTTCAGCACTTACCATTTTAATGCTGTGCTTATTTCACTGTATATTTTTGCTAATGTACTGTGGTTTTAAACTAAAGCCACAAACAGCCTCTTCCTATTTCAAGGGTATTTTTTAAGAGACTTAAAAGAGCCTCATTTTAAACTATAACAAGATAAGCTGTCAGGTTCAGAAGAGAAGGTTCTTGACTAGAAATATGTTTAGTGTCAAGGTTTAAATAACTGCAAGGAACTCCACCTCTTCTTTCATCACTCCGGCATTTCTGTGTGTATTTTAAGAAGATTGAAAAAATGTTACCTTGTTTAATGATGTATTTCAAATGAGGCTGGAGTCATGTGCTTTTGTTTACACATCCCTGGAGAGTATGGAAAGCAGGTTTGGTTTCGCAACCAAAGTGACTGTCCAGACCCTGGTGCTATTGTATTCAAACCCTGCTGGCTGCACTTCTGGTTCATTGCCAGCTGCAGTACGCGCTGATGTGGGTGTATAGTTTAAGTAAAGTAAAATGAGTTGTCCATTTCTTTGGTCACTGTGACTGGTCTCAAAAAAGCTTCATTTTAGTGATACGCCTAAATATGTCCATGTTCTCTCCTGAGTTAAACAAATGCAGCTTCAGGTTTCAGCCAGTTAATGCACTCTCATATGGATTAGTGAATGTGAGTTAAGCCACAACCTTCAAATTTGGTACATGTTCCTAAATGTGAATGTAGAGAACAGCGAGTATGTCAGACATCTCACCACTTCAGCACTTTTTGGTGCTGTCAAATGCAGCCTTGCATCCAGGAAGAAGAGCAGAATTCATCCCCTGTTCTCTTGGACTTCTGTTTATTACTGGAACTAAAAAAAAATCCTGGATCTATGAAAATTCAGATGCTTTTATTCTACCTTTTATATCCCTTGATTTGTGGGTAACATCTCTTATCTGGGCAGCATGCCTTTGGAGGGACAGCTGGCTGGTTTGTAGGTGGCCTGGGGTTCACACACCATCTTGCTGGATGGGGCTGGAGGTTAAGGCCCTCCACAAGAACCCTGAGGAGGTTTACAGTGCTGTGTTGTCACAGCAACTCATTCATGCCACCTTCCCTGGTCCCATCTGGTCCAAAAGATGTTACAAAACCTAAAAGTACGTCACCTGACGGTCTGATCTGAAATGAAACTACAAAAAGCCTTTAGCTTTAAATCTGTTATCCCATACACTGAATCCTACTGTGCCCTGAAACAGTGGCAAAAATAATCTGTTCATAACACACATGTGCACCCAAAAAAAATAATCTTGTCACTAAGGAAGAAAGAGAATATATTTCTCAGTCTTTTGGGCACTGATTTCTGTTTTTCTTAATCCCCCCAGAGAAGTTAGAGGTATTCTAGAGTGAGGGATCGCAAGCATCAGACAAATTCTAACCTTGGAAGAACTTAACTGGGTCCACATCAAGATCTGGGGTGGAAGAACTCTTTGTGCTCTGCATTGGCTTTTGTGCCAAGTAGCTTTTAAATCTATTTTTGATATCTGAGAGCTCTGTGTGTCCTTTCGGTTCCCTCTTGAGTAACACAAGTGCTAACCCTCCTGCCTTTGCAGTTGAGATCATAAAAACAGAAAGTTGAACTGTCCCAATGCATTTTTTGCTTTAGAGTAAGATCTTTCAAGTTGTCTTAGATGTGCAGATTCAAGTGACAAGATCATTCTTTTAAAAAGCAGATAACTGATCTTGACGAGCAGCAGACTGAGTTGAGATCTCATGGGCAAAGATATTCCCAGAATCCAAAGGGGAAACATTTTGCTTCCTCATATTCCTGAGAAAATATCTTTCATGACACATTCGGAGAATCATTTTTGACATGTTTAAGTTTTACATGATTTGAAAAAATGAACCCGTTGTACTGAATACCCCTCCAAGGGCAATTCAAGATACCATCAACCTGGTTTTTAATATATTTTGGCTTCTGAGAGAAGGAAATTACCTGTGAAATTGCTAGTAAGCTATTTCAGGTAGCAAAGAAGCCACTTCAAACAGGCAGAGGTCACTAAGTTTCCAGCCGAGGTTTGAATACGCATGCCTGGTCCGAGCTCAATGAAGAATGCAGCTGCTGCAAGGTTCAGGATCCTCTCTGGTCCCAGCTGGCAGTGAGCACTGGGAACTGAAATCAACTGGTAGAGCAGCCCGTGCAAGTGGTCGGCCACAACAGGAACAGGGCGTTAAAGCCCACCTGTTGGTGCTGAGAGCCCACTGCACACACTAAATACGTCCAGGCTTACTTTGCACTCCAGACTGGTTCCAGTCTAGTGCAGAGGTCGGAGTGCATCATGCACACTCCTCTGGGAGTGTGCAGCTTCTGGTTTGCTTTCGCCCAGAAGGGAACACAGTTGGTGTGCTCCAGGACTGCTCGGCATGGCCAGCCAAAGCGCGGTAAGTGGGGAGCACTGGGAGACGTGTGGAGCGAGCGTGCTGCTGATGTGGACTGAAATTATAGAAACAACAGCGATTTCCCATGGAAAGTTTGCCACACGACGAATTGCTTCTAGGAATTGATGTATTTTTTAAATTCAGATGGGTCTCCTTATTTGACCCTTGTGAGGACATAACGTTGCTACTTGCTGACCTCTCAGAGGCCACACTCTGCAGAGTCTGTGGGAGGAGGAAAATACTTGCTTACCCGTGCCTGGGGCTTTCCTGGATGGGTCTCCGTATATTTTCTTCCCCAGCTCTGTAGCATCCTGGGTGACAGAACTGTGCCTCTGCAGAGATGTCCCAAGAAACGCTTTCATCAGGGATTAGCAATCTGAGTAAACATGTCTGTAATGTCAATATAATGTCAGGAGCTTTAACAGCTTGAGCCATTAGTGCAATATCTCTCTCCTTGACTGGCATGACTCTCTCAATGGCAGGAAAGAGGCACTTTTGCACATAGGTGAGCTGTTGTGCCCATGTAAAAGCAGAGTCTCAACAGCATTGCTTTCTGTGCATGTGTGTTACATGACGGACGTAACTCTACGGTGATTTTTGCTGGCAAGGGGCATCACCCGATGATGCTGTATCATGAAGCTGATGGCCAGAATTTTGTCATTTTAATAATTATTATATTTGCAAGACTGCCTGTCAGAATTACCGCTGTATTCAGCGAGTAATGCACAGATGCAAAATACGCAAGGTTTCTGTCTCAGACTTTTTCTTTCTCGGATTTGCTGTGAGTTTGCCTGAGTACATCACTGAGACCCCTGATTGCCTGAGTGTCGCTT
The DNA here is from genome assembly GCF_964034855.1 of Anser brachyrhynchus. NCBI lineage: Eukaryota > Metazoa > Chordata > Aves > Anseriformes > Anatidae > Anser > Anser brachyrhynchus. The sequence continues at coordinate 7,625,774 of NC_137713.1, read as the reverse complement.
GATGGGACGTCTCATTCTGGATTAATACACAGACAGATTTATAGCGGTGCTGGACACCACATGGTCAGAGGCTATTAATTAATGAGCGCTGGTGCCTGGCTGACTCCTAGGGGCATCCAGAGCTAGTACACGCTAATACTGGCCTTCTGCTTTGCTTTGACTCAGTTTCCACATTTGTTACATGATTAAACATATTCTCCCTGCCTCACAAAGTTCCCGGTGCTTTATATGTGAAAAATGCTGCATAAACACTATCTGTATCTGTTTATGTATTTTTCTTCGACAAATGAATGTCGTTGTTGTACATTGAGAAGCTGAAGTCATTTATTGCTTCAGTCTGAGGAACTTCACACCCTGCCTGCACCAGGCCTATTTAAAAAAATTTATAAGACAAAGCACAGGAATAAGTTTGTATTCTTGTAAGAGTCTCATTTACAAGGCAACGCTAACAGAAGGACTTTGAAGGGAGATGTCCTTTGACAGCTCAGTATTTATGTAAAATATTGACAATAAGACTATCAGATTCTTCTCTTAATGTACTTATAAATATTTGGATCTTTCATATGTCTTAAGAAATATTGTGCCATTGTGCCTTGCCTTTGCTATAGAGCTAGGAGGTTATTAAAATGAAAAACTGCCTTTTAGCATGTAGTGTCTTGGTTGGGAAGATTATTTGCGCATATTTTCCTTGATATGTGAGCTGGTGTATATTATATAAAGTGCTGTAACTGTGGCGGTGATTCCCTTGTTTTGTTGCTTTGCTGCAACTTTTTCATTCCCTTCAAGCTTCACAGATAAATTAATATTGTTTCTGACAGCTTAAAATGTTATATCCTTATTAACCTTTAAATTTACGCTTTAAACTGGCCTTGTGGGATTGCATGTGGAATGATTTAGATGACGCTTGAGAAAATTTTCTTATCCAATAACTAGTTTGAATAGTTATTCTGTATTCATTATCAGCTTGTGTTCCTGCAAGGAAAGTTGCTACTAGTTGTACTGTTGCTGGAGATTAGGAAATGATAATGTTAATGCTCATTAGTGGAGATGTTATGAAAAGAAGAAATAGAAAATAATTTCTTTTCTGCCTTCCACAGTATATTGAAATCCATGGAGTTTGCACCATCTGAAAGCTCTGGTGCGCAGGTACTGAATCTACTTTTGTTTTCTTAATTATTTCAGCAGTTCAGTTTGTTAACAAAAATTTCTCTTAAAATTCTCTTACAATTTGTTCATGTTAGCGTGGACAGTTTCTTGTTGATGTTGAGACATATGAGTTGATCGTTGCTTTCCTGATCTTTTCTTATGTCAAAAGCTGAAGTGAACATTTTTTGCCTGCTAATTTCCTTTAAGTGGTCAAGAACAAAGAATGATGTTTCAGTTGATGCTGCAGTGGATAGCCATAATGTTGTGAAGTTGAGCCTTTTAAAGATATGAGCTGATATACAGCTAACCTGAAATGTGGACGCGTCTTGTAGTGACCAAGGATTTTAGCATTTTTAAATCTTTGTTAGCTTTGAAAGTAATGTTCACAAAAGAAAACAAGCCTTTGAGTATTGAGAAAGCAGGAAAAACCTCTGCTCATCCAGCAAGTTAATCTTACTTAAGTTTGAAGGTTTTCAATTAAATTCCTGCTTCTGAAATCTGAATTGAATATCAATATACCGGGATTAATTCTCAATATGCTTTTTAATGATCAAGGGTTGGACGTTTAGTGGAAAACAGCTGACAGGTTTCTGTGACTGATTTTATTTCTGAACAAACTGTTGATGCTGAAACATGGCATTTCGAGGAAATGCTTAAGTTGGGTCAGTTGACCTAGAAGAAATAATATCACTTTAACTCCTATTATAATCAGATTAGAAGTCTACAGCTCTTAAATTGTGAAAGCATGCCAGTACCATTTTAAAGTTAAGTAGGATTAAGAAATTGTTCCATTACACATTTCAAAATAATGCAGAATTGATGAGTGATTTACACTGAAAATGAAACAGTGCATCTTTACTATAGCTCATGTAGGAGCACTGAGTGAGTCCTGCAAATATATGCATGGTGAATTCCCTAGCCGTGTACGTAGCAGAGATGAGCACTTGTTTTTCTCTTCTGAAATCCTTTTTAGTGCCTGAGTGAGACTCTTAATTCTTTTAGAAACAAACCTCCCGCTTTGATTTTCTTCAGGATGCATCTAAACCGCTGGAGGTGCTGCTGCTGGAGAAGAACCGCTCCTTGCAGTCTGAGAATGCCACGCTGCGTATCACTAATAGTGACCTGAGTGGTAGGTTGACACGATTTTCGGCTCTTCTGGTTTGTTTGCTGTCTTGTAAAGGGAGGGAGGGGTGAATGAGAGATGAGAGTGTGAGCTAATGCATGGCAGGAAGATTAACAGGAAACAAGAATGCTGAAGAGTGTTTGATTTCTGCAGTTTTATAGGCTGGATAGTAAAACAAAACTTGGAGACCTTGGAGACTCTTTAAAGGTTAGGAAAGAGAGGCATTACAAGATGTACCAAGTGGTAGCGTTTGAGGCTGTCTTCTGTTTTGGGAACAAATTCATCCGTGGCACCAGAAGTCTCTTCCCCCACGCACAATGTTATGCAAAATGTTTGCATGCAGAACACAATAATCTTCCTGTCTGATACACTTAGATATATTACCAGCAGGTCAGCTTGGAAAAACAAAATACTTTCTTTTTAGCGAAGTGTGTTTGCCGTTTAGCTTTCCTAATGTGGGCTTTTTACATTTTGTGTGCACATTTTTTAAATGGCAAGTCATGGAATTTCCAGATACTTGAATGCTTATGGTTTTTGCAGCTGGAAGAAAGTTAAAAGTTGCCACTGGCACTGGGATTACTGAATTCTGAAGCGTTTTATGACTTAAACTGAGTGATCTTGGTGCATCCACCTAATAGTGATTCCTTTATACAAATTGGTTTGTTCCAAAATGTAAATGTTTGCTGCATTTGGGTTCAGTCAGGTCCAATGAGTAATGTCTTGAATGAGAGACATCAGAGGGACTTGCTGTCTGTAACTGCCTTTATTTTAAATGTATAACTGCACTTCATGTAACTGTTCTAGTTTTAATGTTTGTAAGGGGGATTCTCCAGGCTGCAACATACAAGAAAGGTGCAAACATGAAATGCATGTTGTTTGTTTTGGGGGCCTTGTTTGGCTTATTGAAATTTGAATTATGAAAAAAAAAAAAAGAAAACGAACCAAAACCAAAACAAAAACAAAAATCCCACCACCACTTCATTGGCCCTTGTAAATCTGCACTTTTTCCCTTTGCGGGGCAAACTTTGCATTTTTTATCTTGGTTTTTCCCTCTTTAATCCCCCATAATGCATTATGTTTGACCTTCCTTGTAGGGTCAGCCAGGAGAAAAGGGAAAGACCAGCCTGAGAGTCAGCGTCCTGCAACCTTGCCGGCCTCCCCTCCTTCTCAGTTGCTCCGCAACGCGGGGGAGCAGGCTTCCAATACTAATGGTACACACCAGTTCTCACCAACGGGTTTAAGTCAAGACTTTTTCAGCTCATCCCTGGCAAGCCCCAGCTTACCCCTGGCCTCCACAGGAAAATTTGCACTAAACTCTCTCCTCCAGCGACAGCTAATGCAGTCCTTCTACTCCAAGGCAATGCAGGAAGCAGGAAGCACAAGCATGATTTTTTCAACAGGTCCTTACAGCACAAACTCCATCTCTTCCCAAAGTCCATTACAACAAAGTCCGGATGTAAATGGCATGGCCCCGTCTCCCAGCCAGTCAGAAAGTGCTGGGAGCATCTCCGAAGGCGAGGAGATAGACACAGCCGAAATTGCACGTCAGGTGAAAGAGCAGTTGATCAAGCACAATATTGGACAGCGGATATTTGGACATTATGTGTTGGGACTGTCGCAAGGGTCTGTGAGTGAGATACTAGCCCGGCCAAAGCCATGGAATAAACTGACTGTGAGAGGCAAGGAGCCATTTCATAAGATGAAGCAGTTCCTCTCGGACGAGCAGAACATCTTGGCTCTTCGCAGCATCCAGGGTAGACAAAGAGGTAAGCGCTCGCCAGCCGAGGGTCTTGCCACATTTTCCTATTAGTTACAAGCATAAAAAATTGAAAGTTTCCATGTTTGAGGCCGTTTGTGTGTTGATGCTGTTTTCACCTCAATCAGACAAAAAGTGTGGAAAGTACAGCTTTCTAACACTGCTTTTCAGCACTCGTGCAGGTTAGTATCTTTGCTGATGCTGTAGCTAGCCACTGCCTTGTACTTGTCAGCCAAGGAACAGGGACATTTACACCCCTTACTTCAAAACACTGAGTAAAAAGGGTCAGTAGCTGCTATGGGTATCAGCCATCAGAAATACTTGGCGATTTTTATTTGGGGTTGTTTATTGAGACCACATTTTTGTTGTGTCTTGTGTGATTTTTCCCCAAAGTGTTTTGACAAAGTATCGTAGGTGATACATGAGATGACTAATTAAAAACCAGTCCTAATTTAAAGCAGCTTTGCATATTTAGGGTAGTGATTTTTAAAAATAACATATGCATTTCGTTGTGATTCATCTTAAATGAAGACTGAGATTTACATTTAGAGAAACTGAAAAGTAAGTTGTTTACAGTCTAGAAATATTGGAAAGGACAGGCAGGATTTGTCTAGATTTTGTTTAATTGAAAGTGAACACTGTTAGATTTATAATCTGTTCTTCCTTTTGATGATTGTACTTGAGGGGATTATCTGCCCATCTTTAACCTCTTCATTTTTGGTATCTCTAGACATTTATTTATATCTGTCTAATCTCCTTTCCGAACGTAGCTGTAATCTTTATTAACAAATCAGCCAGCCTTGCTTCTTCCAAAGTAGCCAGCTCCTCCAGCGCTCAGACAAAGACTCGAGGGTTTGAGGAACGCTTGAACCCTCGTCTCTAGAGACAGGCTGCTATCTTCTCATGTCACACAGCCCATGATGTCAGAGCAACCATCCCCTGATTGTTTTGTTCTTACCAAACTTGTTTTTCAACAGAGAATCCAGGCCAGAACCTGAACAGACTATTTCAGGAAGTACCGAAACGAAGAAATGGGTCTGAAGGTACGTCACAGGCAGGTGTTTTTCTTTGCAGTCAATACATAGGAAGTGGAGTGTGCTTTAGCTGTGTGTTTCCTTAAAACTGTGCAGTTTGATTCTGGCCTGGAATCTGATAGAAAAACAGACAGTAAGTATAAAACAAACCATGGGTTAGACCAACACTTTGCTTTTTCTAATTCTGCTGCTGCTGTACTAACTTAACCCTGTTTGGATACTTCTTCCACTCCTATCCTCAGTAGATATGCAGATAAAGAGAACTAAGTGATAGAAGTGGCTTTATAAAATCATTGCATCTACGGAAATGCTCTCTTTGCTGTTTCTATGATTTTAGAGCAAGAAAGCTGCACAATTATGTGTAATCCAATATCAGTTGCGTACTGCTTCTGCTCTAGATTTTACTTCTTTCTCCTCATGGGGCTTATGTTGACAAATACACTTTAATAAGCTGTTAAATTAGTGTGATGCTTTCTGCAGTATGGTGTATGGAAAAGACTGAACAAAAAAATAAGGGAACATCAGATCAATAAGTTACCATTAGAGAGGAACTATGAACATCTTAGTTGCAGGATTTTTCTTTTAGCAAAACAAAAACAAAACCAAAAAAAAACCCCAGCTACCCCAAAACTCTGTAGTTACTTTGATTCCAGTCAGAAATTACACAGCTCACTTACAAATGATAATCTCTTAATGAGCAATGCGATAGCTTTCACAGTCACAGGAGTTTTCCCTCCTTTCTCTCCCCTTAGTGGTTAAAACAAAAACCAACCAAAAAACAAAAACAAACAAGTAATAGTTCTTAGCTGGAGAGTACTTCAAATCGTATCAGTCCTTAAATGATTGTTTCTCTTAATGTATAAAACTTCAGAAAGGCAAAAATTATTTTTGACTTCCTGCATCTAGTCATTTTTTAATCTGTTTGGGGCTGAATGTATACTCGTCCTAGTTTGCCTAGTAGCTGATGCAATTTTTAAGGATAATTTCTGGTCTTACATTTTTATCTTTGTTCCTTTCCCCTCCCGTTCTTTTCCCTTCTGTTTCCTCTCCCCCTCCAAAAAAAAGAAAAAAGGAAAAAAGAAAAAAATGTCCTGTGTGTGTTATACTAGAAAAGGAATGTATAAGCATGTAGTTCTTCCTCTGGTGATGTCAGTGCTGTCATCATGCAGCGCAGCTAGTGGACAGGCTTTCATGCAACGAGCATATTTTTCCTTTATTGTGTCATTAAGGATGTTCTTCGTGTTGTAGATGTTGGTAAAGGTTCTATGTAAACTATCATCAGGTTATGCTATCAGCGTACCAGTATATATACTCTGTATGTCTTTCTATTTGCTTGTTTGTTTTTAATACAAGCTTTCCAAGTGTCATTAGTTTTGTTTTCCTCTTCAGGTAATATAACCACACGAATCCGAACCACAGAGACTGGCTCTGATGAAGCCATCAAATCCATTCTTGAACAAGCCAAAAGGGAGCTGCAAGTACAGAAAACAGGTACAGCCTCATTTCGTCTCTTGCTACTTTTACTTCAGAATTTAATTAAAACAATTACCATGAGCTTTCTGGTCAGTTAATTATATTCTTAAAACCTTGAATGTAGGTTTGAAGAGCTTTTTTTTTTTATTATTTATTCAGTAGAGTGGTTTCTGTCTGTAATGCAGCCCAGGATAAGTTAATACACATCACTGCTTGACGGGGTCTTTGTTCAGTGCTCTCCAATTCAGGCCCCAGGGACACAACTGCGTGGGAGAGGGAACTGAGTGTATTTGCCTGAGTGAAGGTCACAATCCAGCCAGCAATTACTAGTACCACAGTACCATCTTACTGTGGACATCGTGTACTAAAATTAGAACATAGGCAAACTCAGACATGACTTTGGTTACAGAATGTAAGGGTATAGGTTTTTTTTCAGGGAATGAGCTGGCTAATCCAAAAAGCATTTCCTTTTCCGACAATTTCATTAATGTATAACATCTTAGCCTGAGATAAGTTTAATTTCTCATTGTATGCTGTCATGTAGTTAACATTTCTGTCTACTCCACAGCCCTCCCAACTTTAAAACAGTTTCCAGTACATCTAGAGGGCTGATATTGAAGTAGAGAGTACTTTGCAATACTTCTGTTTCATTTTTTAAAATAAAAACTGATTTACAGTTTTGGATAGTCATCTTTGAAATGAACACTACGCTAATCTCATGGCAAAATATTAAAGACTAGTTAATATATGATGTAAATAAATAAGTTTATACCAGCGATGATTACATAGAGAAAAATGTGGGCTGTGTGCAGGAAACTGCAAGCACATTGTTCAGTAGCATGTTTTATCTAAGAGTGTCGGACTTCCTTTCAAATACTAACTCAGCCTCAAAACTCCCTATGAAACCAGTAGATAAAACAGAAGAGATGGTCTCACCATCTTTTCCCATTTCTTAGTTTTTCACGTATCTTATAGTGTGTGACAGGAAGGAGTATAGGGAGACAAATCTGGAAATGTATTCAGGTGAGGTGTATCAGTAGAATAATACGCAGAGTGTTTCAAGTCTTACTTCACTTTGAGGTCACTTCTTGCAGTGTATAGGTTCCCTGCCACTCCCTAGTGCTTCGCTTTTCCCAGTCTTTGTAGAGCAGCTTTCAGAGGAACTGGTTTTCAAGCACTGGGGTCCTCAGTGGAAACTAACTTAAATGGAAACACATGCCATTGCAAAAAAACCTTCTTATTCTGCAGAGATAAGTGTACACCCATGTTACTATCTTTGCTCATCTCTTGAATGCTGCAGAACAGCCACATGGGTCCTGGGTTCACCACTGAGATACCTCATTTAGGTGCTGTCTCTCCTGAAATGGGGCAGAGTGTGATGGCCAGGAGTCATCCTGGTTTCTGTAGAGCTGTTTATTTCAGTGATTGGAACCACGGAACAAGAAAACAGGAAGCAGGAGCACATTTGGCTTGTCAAATTAAATAATGAAGCCTTTTACTAAACTTCTTGCTTTGTTGTAATTTGTGCGCTTTATTTTTGGAGTTAAAAGGACTCACCTTATTTATATTGTAAGTGGGTATTAATAGTCTGTCCAGGTGGATACAGCTGTGTTCAGTGTGTGCGTTACGATTCATTTGTGGAGATAAAAGTGAAAGGTTAAATAACTTTGTAAATAGAACTATAAAATGTTATTGACCACTTGGGGGTAAGGGAGGAAGAGTCGAAGGCTTGATTTTCAAAGGCATTTATTTGAAAATTTTTACAATGGTGGAAAACTTGCAAGTAGTAACAGACTTGTGCAGTTGAGTCAGTGTATGCAAATGTCCAGCACTTTGGCAACGATAAAAATTTTCCAGTGAAGAACTTTGGAAATCTTACCTTATTTTGAAAAGTGAGAATCTTTGCTTAGTTGAAAACTCCTCCCTCCCATCCAGAAATGTATTGCAGCCCGTTTTCTTGCAGGGAAATATTTACAGTAGCGCATGTTGAATATAAAGCATATTCCTCTGTTGCATTTAGTCTTTTGGTTGTTTTTCATAGCTGAGCCGGCTCAGCCGCCTTCTGCATCTAGCAGTGGCAATTCTGATGATGCTATTCGATCCATTCTGCAACAAGCCCGACGCGAAATGGAGGCACAGCAGGCTGCCCTTGAACCTGCCTTAAAAACAACACCTTTATCTCAAGCTGACATTTCTATCCTGTCCCCCAAACTAGTATCTACACCTGCAATGTCTTCGGTTTCCAGCTATTCTCCTTTGGCCATATCCCTGAAGAAACATTCATCTGTCACTGATTCCAGTATCTCTGCATTGCAGAACCTCTCTGGGCTCAAAAAGGAGCCTCAGGAGGCGCCTGTTTTAGAGCTTCATGGAATAAGTGATTCTGCCCAGGGTATGTTGAGGCATGTTAAAAATGAGTTGGGACGTGGTGGTGTTTGGAAGGACCATTGGTGGAATACTGTGCAGCATGAGAGAAGAAATGCAGCGCTTCCCGAAGATATAAAAGTTGAGGAAGCCAGTGGTGGAAAAGAAAAGGTCAGCAATCAGACTAGGCCAGATCGTAGCCAGCTCCAAGGACCATCTTCTTCAGAGTATTGGAAAGAGTGGCCAAACGCTGAATCTCCGTACTCGCAGAGTTCTGAATTGAGCATGACTGGGGCGAGTCGCAGTGAGACGCCACAAAATAGCCCCCTCCCTTCATCCCCTATCGTGTCCTTGTCAAAGCCATCCAAACCTTCAGTTCCTCCACTGACACCTGAGCAGTATGAGATTTATATGTACCAGGAAGTGGATACAATAGAACTAACGCGTCAGGTCAAAGAAAAGCTAGCAAAGAATGGCATCTGCCAAAGGATCTTTGGGGAAAAGGTAAAGAATTGGTTCTCTCTTGTTACCCCAGTGTTTTGTATGTGCATTATGCTCCTCGCATCGGTACAGAGCTCAGTTTGACACAGCCATGCATACAGAAGGGGTGTGCCACATGTGTCTTATGAAAAAATGTATTTGCTTAGTATGTTAAGAACTTTAAAAATAAGCTCACAAAGGAAAATATTAGTTTCCTTGTATTTCATGAATTGCATAGATTTTTACATAAAGATTGGCTTCAGTTGCTTACAATTAGAAATGGGGCCCCTGAATTTAGAAACACTGAAAGCTGAAGCAAACATTATTGAGACTCAGTATTTCATGCTTAATGTAATGAATTCATGGAATATTTGAGTAATACCATTGCTGTGACTGGAGAGTCTTAAATTTGTTTTGAGTGAAGATTATGGACATGAGAGCATTTTTCCTTTTTTTTTAATATTTGGAAAAGTGCACAAGGGTATTTAAACAAACACAAAGAAAATCCCCTACCTCTCCTTAGTCTTAAGTCAAGAATTCACAATCCTTTCTTATACCTGGTGCTCGGTATCTCAGTGTGCTTTCAGACCTTTTTAAGCAGTGTTTGATTACAGACACACGATGCGTGATAAGGTCTCGCATTCTGGGCTCTAAACACGTGGGAGCTGGGGGGTCCCCGACCACCAGAAAGCACCTTCCAGGCTGAGAGGAGTGCTGGACATCTGGTTTTTCTTCTTCCCATAAAGAATTGAATCAATCTAATAGCATAATAGGAGCTGGCATCACGCTATTACCTTTTCAGTAAGACGTAAAATGAAAAGCCTGACCTCTCGGGGTCATTAAGGATCCCGTGGCACCTTTCATTAAGTACGAATTTTAACCCCTGCACCTGTGCTGAATTCCAGCAAGTCACTGAGTTCGGCCCATCTGAAATCCCCCTTTGCTGCAGTAAGCTGTGCTCCGAAATATTTACTTACATGGAGCAGCTGCTGCTACAGGTGAAAACACACCTCGTTACAGTTCATACCAAAAACAACCAAATGAAGGCCTAGTCTCAGAAGTCCCAATTATTTTTGTTTGAGAACAAAATACGTGACAATCATGTCCTGTTTTATCTCCTTCTGTGAGCTGGTATGCTGTGTTTTTCCTGTTAGGATCGATGAAACTATTTGACACTAAATATGGAAAGCATGCAAATCTCGAGCCATCCTTTTGCTGTTTGTGCTGCCACTCTGTTTCTGCAGGGAAAAAAAAAAAAAAAAACCAGTCTCCAGAACGAGACTATGGCAGGAGAAAAGCATTTCAATCCCCGTACATGTATCTGTCATTTTGAAGTTTTGCTAATTGACTCGAGCAATGTAGCAGTAAAGGAAGCCGAAGTGACTTAAATTACCCCCTTCCAAACCAAATGTGTTAACGTGCCATTCTTGGTTGCTTCACTTCAGGTATTGGGGCTGTCCCAAGGAAGTGTCAGTGACATGCTCTCCAGGCCAAAGCCATGGAGTAAATTGACACAAAAAGGCCGAGAACCATTTATTCGTATGCAGCTCTGGTTGAATGGTGAGCTGGGACAGTGTGTCCTGCCTGCACAAGGGCAGCAACAAGGACAAGGTAATTAAAATTCCACTATGTTGTTTGAGTTGAGGAGGAGGAGGAGATCTTTTTAAAGTTGCAGTAAGCAGGACTTCCACCCTGCGGCAGCCCAGGCGCTGGTGGAAGGGGAAGCGTCCCGCCTTGCATCCCAGCCGGTTCCTAGGGGGACTGGCTGGGAATGTTTACACAAGAAGCGCTCGTTTATGTGCAATTGATAAGCAGCCGTTATCGAGTTCCTAATGAGGGAGATATTATTTAGGCATGAATATGATAAGTAATTCCAAAAAATTTGGCCGAAAAGCTGGAAAATGTTGTGTGCTGTTTTCTAGGGTTGCATAGGGGATTTTTATATTGTTCCTAGGAGAATGTCGATTGCTTTCTCAGGAGGCGAGCTAGAACTCAGCTGTAAAGGGGGAATGCTGTGTTGCAATTATGCTTTTTATTGTGGCTCTCTCTTATCCTAATATCCATTGATACAGAAAGGCCAGACTAGAGTTTGACCTCGGTTGTACCCTTATAATGCCACTGACTTAAATGAGCAGTGTGCCCTTGCTGAGATCAGCGGTTTGCTATTTGTTGAGCCTGCTTACTGTTTAGTTTGTGGTTTGGCATCTCCTTTTATTGTTCCCTGATTTTCCTCTCCTCTCTTATCTAGTCCTTCACTCTGTGACATCATTACAGGATTCCCTACAGCAGGGATGTGCAAGCTCAGGTAATCAGCTGGTTTCAATGATTTGCTCTGAAATAATTCTCTGTGCTTTTGTTACGTTTCTTTTGCTTTGATGCCGAGAGGTTTCTCTTGTTTTGTTGTATCATACAGGAGACCCTTCAGTTTTTTTTATTAACACAGTTAATTCCTCCTTCTCTCCTTGTTGCTATGGCAGATGTAGGGAGTACACATATTTAGCTGCATATATTAGGTAAAGAGACTCTGTCTGATCTTAGAGATCCTTGGCTCTGTAGGGTTGTTGTTGTTTTTTTTTACCATAGTTCAGCTTATCAACTTGACATGTGACAATGGCTGTAAAACAAGCCTTTCGTTTGTAATGTGATCTACATACTCCAGCTGCCTTATTCACTGGCATATTTTTCCACTTTCATTTGCACAAAATCTGCTTTGTTAATTTGAAGGTGGGGAAAAGACCATGTTATGCGTTTCTGTTTCAAGCTTCGTTAAATATTCCAAGCCGACCTTTTTCCTCCCTCCCCTTTCCATTTGCAAAAAAAGCAGATGCAGCAAAGATGAGTGTCAATGAGAAGTGAATTGCTCAAGGTTTGCTGAAGATGGCCACAGTATAGGAAGGAGCAGAACAGCTGTGTTCCTGCTGTTAGATACCAAACTCTACCCACACAGACTTTTTACCAATGATATGCCTAACTGATGTAAAACACTCAGGCTCTTTTCTACTCTAGAAAAATACTTGTGCCCTGCTCTGTACATGCAGCTAGTATTTGAGAGTGATTGCCTTTCAGGATACAGAGAAGGATGAGATATGTTCTACCTTCCTGCCATTGTGGAACACTCTTCTCAAGTTTGTTAGCTTTATTCTGACTGTGTCAACTGAACTATTTTTCCGCACTGCTGGGAAACTATTTTGCATTCTAAAAGATTTTACTAGAAGAAAATCCGTGATGATATTCAATCCACGTTTTTCTTAAGAAGAACAGTGGGAAATAAATAGATAAAAGCAAAAAATGCCCCTGGTGAAACAAGCCATAAAAACAAAACCAAAATGGGAAAAATTATTTGCAATCATAGAGCTATTGTTACTTATAGGCGAGCATTTAGCAAACATGGAAATTTCCTGTGACATTTTATACGCTGCTGTTCGTTAAGAGTGTGCCATTGACTACTTTTTGTACCATCAATACTATGCAAGTGTAACCGTTGTAGTTATAAATGCCTAAGACAGCATGGAAAATATGAGTAATTAATTATAGCCACTTTAAGAGGAATTTGAAATCAGAGGAGCTGGGAAAAGGCTGCATTGTTATTGCTAATCATCATATTTATGACTAACTGTAATTATAAAAGATTGAAAGACAAGCCCATAGCATTAAAATTCGACCACCTTAGGGATTCCCGTGAGGATCACTGGTAGCTGAAAGTGATTTCCTTCAGGAAGTTGGGTTTTGCTGCCGTGATATTTTGCTCCACTCCCACACTCCCAACCTCGTTTGTCAGCTCCTGCCCTTGAGCTAATATTGTGTGACGCGACATGTTCCTATCAGCTAATAAAATCATATTATTGATGATCGCTGTCCTTCTTTCCTTAAAGCAAACTTACAAATGAGAAAATGGGTTCGTGCCCTTTTCTTCCTCTTTCCTGATGATTAGAAACAAAATTGTTTTACAAGGCATTCTTTTCTCGGCACCTCTCTCTGGATGGAGGAATAAGGAGGGTTGTGACACCACGCAGAACAAAAGAGCAAAACCAAGATATATGAATGAGGAAGGGCAGTTTGGTAATTTTCTTTTATTAGCAGCTGTTCTGTAATTAAAAGCACAGCAAACAGTTTGGAAAAGGGTAAAAATAATTATGCATTTGTGAAAGATCCTCTACTCGAGGGCAGAAAAAAAAAAAAGAAAAAGCTCCCATTTTCTGGTCTTCTGAGACATTTCCCAGGAAAATCAAGGCAGAAAAGGTTGCATACTTGTAGTTTTAAAATAGAAATTAATCAGACCAATTTTAAAATGAGAAAAGGTCTGAAGCCTTTTCCACGTAATATAATTGGCTCAGAACTTGTTGAATGCATGAAGGGAAAGAAGTGAAATTAAACTAATACATTCAGTGGCTCCTGAGTGCTTTGCCAAGAAGGTCTTCAGTGTACGGAGTGTCAACATGCATAGTAACGTCTCAAACTTTTATTAGCCGTGAGTATTTTCATTACTGTTTGGCACTATTATACCAAACTAGCAAGATTTTCTGGATTTCTGACCCAGTTAGTTACGCTTCCAGATCATAAGGTTTTGATTAACACCTCATTCATGAAAATCTGTTCTTTTGTCCAGTAGTTTTCCACTGTCACACGTGGACAGATGGACCCAGCAGCCTTTTATACATAAGGATGAATGGATAAGATGGATAAGCATCATATATATATATATATATATATGTATATGTATATACAATTTATATATATAAATTGGAGATTGCAAAGAGAAGCCAGGCTCATTTTTCTTCTTTGCAAGCAGTATTTATGACTTTTCAAAAAACACAGCCTGTACCAAAATTACAACCAGGTACATATATCTGTATTTTGTGCCTGTGACCTTGGCCAAGGCTCTGGTGATTAGAAGAATTTTGTGCAAGTTCCAGCAAACGTGTTTTACACAAAAATGGTGTCTGTACCCTAGGTGGTCAAAAATAGTATCGCTATGCCTTTTCTAACATTTTTTCTGTGTATTTCTTTCCACCTAAATGCTCTAATGCCCTTGGGTAAATCTGCCTTTTTAATGATTTATGTGTCAAAAGCATGGACCAAATCACATGGAAAAAAAAGTTGAATTAGTGTCACCCAAGTGCATCAGCATTTTTTCATGATGAATTTGGCCCTTATTTAGTTGCATTACTGATGATCAGAGCTGGGTTGGGCTTGGAAAGTAGCCATGTGTCAGGCGAAGGTTTATGTGCTTGGATATTTTTCTAAATACTTGTACTGTATATAGCTCGTATTAGTTTGTTTTATTTTGGGGTCTTATATCTTTAGTGAGCATCTATATGACATTAAGACCAAGTTTCTTTTTCGGTGCTGCTGATTTCATAACTACTCCCAGGAAAGCTGAATTTTTATTCACTTTAGTATTCATCCTCTGTGAAGGACATATACTCTCTATATACTACATTAAAGACTTGCAAATACTCAGTGGGAGAAAGACGTGCCTTTTTGGTGTGTGTTTCTGTAAGGGTCGTCTTATGACCTAATGTGGAAATCTTCATTTGCCGATACAGCTGCGGGTGATCTCAGGGGATTTTGAATTTCCCTTTTGTTTGTCTTCCTTTCTGGGTATCATCCATCATTCCTAACCTCATGCTGCTTAGCAATAGTAACGCTCATGGGAGTTGAAGAAAGGATTATAGCAGCATAAAATGGGGAGCTAATTAGAGCTTGTTTCAAAATCAGAATCTAGCTTGAGATAATTGCATATTATCTGGTGATTTAAAAACCCAAGATCTACTGTATTTAGATCAACTAAAATATGCATAAAAGCTTTATTTTCAAAATAAAACATTTGTAACAACAGGGAGATTACTTCTTATCATCTCTTGGGAAAGAAATCTGAAAAAAAATCAGAATGCAATCTACGCTTGCTGTAGTTAGGATATTAGCAGGCATACTGCGGAATGGTGACAGACCCAGGTATCCCTTATATTTTTATTTATATAATACTCATTCCTGTAATAGCTTTCAGTCCAGGAGCTGCCAAGTGGGCAGGTAGTTGACGGTGTACAGGGTAGATGTCCCTGTTTATCTGATAACAGAAGGCTGCTGTCACATCTACCGCTCCGTGAGAAGTAATGGGGGGAGAGCGTGCCTTTCGGGCTTGCGACTCGTGTTCAGGATTACCACCCTGACAGGCTTACGGAGAGCTCACTGGCCACGGGGTGGCAATGGAGAAGCTCTGACCTCCCCTCCCCATGGTCCGTGATGGTTTCCTTCGTTGCACTGTTTTGTGTTGGGTGAGAAGAGCTGTCTGATGGTGCTCCAGGTGTGCTGGGATCAGCACGTGGAGAACTGTATCCGCAGTACCTGGAGGGCACAGGAAGGCTTGGTCTAGTGATGCTGAAGGATCTTCCCAGATTTTAGTTGTTTTTTACTGGTGAATCAAAAAGAAGAGGGAGATTGTTTTGCAGTCCTTTGGTGGCATTCTGAGTTAACAAAACTGTGCCTGGCATGGAATGGTTCTGGTTAATGTGGCCTGTAGTAGGAAAGAGAAGGGAGAACACGTGGCTTTTTAATGGCTCAGAACTCCTTGTATGCATAGGTTATGTTCAAAGACCAGTTTTTGAGTCTGTGTGTGGTTGAGAAGGTTGTCTCCTTTTGTGCTAGGTACAAATGCGTTTGTAAAGTTCGGAGCTGAACAACAAAGTCAGCCGAGCAGTTATCTCCATAAAACCCTGAAACCCACTGGTGCATACTGGGGAGGTTTCCACATTCTTTCTGTGTGGCTGGAGATTGCAGCGCTGCAGCAGTTGGCCCTGGCTGTCTTGATTTCAAACCATAGGATATCAGTTGGCTTCTCATAAGGGCAGCTGTTGTAGTCTGTCTGTAACGTGTGTGATCATATTCTGTGCCATTTCCCTGACATTTGGACCATGAAAACCTTCCTGGCAGCCTTTATGGTATCAATAAAGCTGGGAGAATCGCTGTCAAGGCACCTTACTGGGACCTGGGAATGCAGCGTGAAGTCAGTGCTTCAACTTCGTTCTTAATATAACATTGGATATCATTGCTAGGCATCATCTGGTCATTTCTGCCTGTTGCCTCGGCCTGTCCTCCATAGGCTGTGCCGGAGGGCTGTAGTCCTTTGTCCATCAGCAACGCATTGTAAGGAGTCGGTATTTGTAGAGAAATTCCTGTCCTAGTTAAATTCTTTTCCTTCCATTGAACCACCCAGTGATTAAACTTGCAGAAGATGACTCCGTCCTCATTGTGGTCATAGCTTTACTATTATAAAAGTGCTAAAATAAAATACATAATCACAGAGTGAACACTATTTTCTAGGCAGATATTCCTTGCGGCTGAATTATAATGACAAAGCACCAACACACTTTTCATATTAATATGGCAAGAGGAGACTCACGCTGTATTCTGAAGACAAATTTAATTCACTCTGAAGCGTGGCTATGAGTTCATAGCGTTTGTTTCGGAGAAGTTCCCCGGTCAGGTGGCAGCACTGCTTTATTTCTGTGGTTAATTTGGGAGTGGGGGTCCTTCACCTTCACCTGCCCTTGGTGTGCGTGGCAGGGACTCCAAGCAAGGAGCTCATGTGCCAAGTGTGCTGCTGCCTGTGTCGCAAAGTCTTCATTTTAAAAAGCAGAGCTCATTAATGAATGTTTGTTTTAAGCTCTATAAAAAAAAAAGAAACTCCCCTGACCATTGTTGCTGCTACGCTTCTCAGGTAATTCGGAAGAGTATCAGTTTGCATAATAGTTGCTAAAAAGTGGATGTAGGTTGTGAATTACTTTCACCGTGACTGTGGTGTCAATCTGAGCACGAGCCTCCTGTGCACTCTTCAGGCATTTTTTAAAAGAAATCATGGTCGTTGAATATGAGAGCTGTGTAAGTTCCACTTTTCATCATCTCCTTGCTTATTACTTCATTTCATTAATTACCAGCGTTCGCTGTCCCTCCGTTGCTCGTTCGGAAAGGAGCGGGCCCCGTTGGGGAGCGGGCCCACGTTGCCTCCTCTGCCTCTTCCCAGGCGCGGGGGGATTCTCCTGCCAGCTGCCAACCGCAGCGGAGCTGCCTGGCAAACGATGAGCCGATACGTTCGAAAGCCAAATACAAAAATAACTGGAGCAGCACTGAAACGCGAGCGAGGCCATCGCAGCCGTGCTGCAGCTTCGGGGAGGGTCAGGAGCTGGGGTGATGGCTGCGCTCTGTCCCCCGTGGGCTGGCAGCTGCAGAAGGGGTCGGGAGGGCTCTTCTCTGAAGGGCTCAAGCAGTTTTCTGTCGGTAATGGGAGGCTCCGGCAGCTGGCAGGAGCTCACGGTGGTGGCTCGTGGGAAGAGGAGGCGCGGGGCCGCGGAGGTGGCTGCGGGGTCCGGCCGCCGGTGGCTGCCACCAGCGGGATGGAGATGGCCATCGCACTGGGTGCCAGCCCCACCGCTGCTCGACGAATTACAAAATGCTCCTCCGGTGGATGAAAATTACCTTGCTTTCAATTCAAAGAACACATAATGGGCTATTTTCCTCCCAAAATACTGAAAAGAAGGTGTGCTAGCACCGAACGTGCAGGTTGTTATTTCCTTTTTATAATAGGGATGGAGCTACGAGGCAGCTGCCTTCTGCTCAAAGTAGCTCTGACACAGGGAAATAAACAGCCTGCTAGACTCTGAATCCTCTTCTGATTATAAAGAGTTATGTATTACTTGAGAGCAAATCATCCCCAAGAAAAAAAATACCAGAAAATTAATATCTTTAAAGGTACCTTCTAGCCTGTCCTTTGCATTAGAGTGCAGCAGAAAAGAGGAAAAAATTATGATTTTGTCTCCCCTAATTTGATGGGTATTGGAGGTTTTTTAATTTGCCAACAGCTGTTCAAAGAAACAGCAAATGAAAGAATCCAGTGATTATTTGAAATCTGTTAAGAACCACAACTTGCACTGAAAACAAAACAAATTTGAAATCAAATGTAAGTAAAAGTGAAAAAAGGAAAATGTCCAATTAATTAGCCTCATGAAAGGAAAAAGTCTAGTGGCAAGAAGAAACAAAAGGTGAGTCTGACCTGTAAATGTCCCACTTTCGTACTTCTCAAAGATTCTGCTAGAAACAACTTACAGATCCTTGTTCCTGGGCTCTACGTATTATGCCCCACAGCGTGCTTGAAAAGGGTGATTGTTCCCCAGAAGAATCTTTTTGATACTACCCATTGGCACAGCCTGAGCTTGCCAAAATACCCTCATTTTGATGTCAGTGCTCCAGATACCTCCAGTGAGCCTGGCCGAGGACAGTGAGGTGCTTTGGAGGAGTCGTTTTGTCCTTGTGAGTTACTCTCAGCAGTCCGGCCTTGCTGCAGAGCCCCAGGCCCTGCTGATTTTTGGGGTGCTCCCCGTTGGGTGCTCCCCTCCTGGGCCTTCTCCTGAGGCCCCCAGCCCCACATTTCTGCCTCCGAAGGGAAGTCAGGATGGGTGCCTGCGGGAGCTGCCCCCGGGTGTTCCCCAAAGAGGCGAGGTGTTAGGTGAGCTGCCTTGTGCCTGCCCTGGTGGTTTGCATTTGTTTCTCTCTTTTACCCCTCTGGAACTTGGCTCCTAAAAATAGTGCAAGTTTGAACTGGCAGATGTTTCATTTGTCCTTTACGAGAGGACCAAAATTAGCCTCTCATTCGGCACCTAAATAAAGCAACTTTAACTGCCTTTATACGAACTTTGCAATTACTGTCTATTGAAGTTGCAACATTTTGTGGGGTTTGGTGGGGAAGGGTATTATGTAAGCAATACCCGTACCTAAAAAGCCACTAGAGCCTGAAAGAGAGGACGAACAGGAGCAAGCCCAACTGTTGTTTGGGGGTGGTTTTTTTTGTTTGTTTGTTCATTTTTTCTTTTTTTTTAAAGGAAAAAATTACTATTTTCTGATCTGTGGCAGATTTATTTTTTTTTTCTAATGAAGGTTTCATTAAAAAAAAGGCAAAAGTAACTTGAAAATGCTCAGAGAGCTGCCTGTTGTAAAGGTAAAAAAAAAAAAATTAATAAAAGGACAGCAATGGTTTCTGTAATTTTCAGAGAAAAATCTGCACAGAATGCCTGAAGCTGGGTTAGCAGTGGGACTCCCCAGGGGCAACAGAAAGATGTTATAATCAATTACCACATCATAACACTGATGTATGATAATTACTGAGTGTTCCTCCTGAGATAGTGCAGCATTTGGCTGGGATGCGGCTCTTTCATGGTCCACTGCCTGATTAATATGCAAATAATAGGCTGATTGCATGATGAATGCAGAAAATGAGTTCGCTGATAACGTGAGCACCGAAGCGGGAAGATGATAAATTACTTTTACTGACTGTCCTACATTAAGTACCCTTTCTCAACAATTTTATCACAAATTAAGTAAAGCAGTATGGAGAGATTATGAGGACGTGTAAAATAATGTACCTTAATAGCTTTTATAATATTGTTGCATACAATGAAAATGTCATTTTGTTTCAGTACTTTTGCCAGCACTCCTCCGGAAGAGGAGAGCATTAGGTATAGCAATGTTCAGGGTCACTCTCCTTCAGCTGCTTTCTCTTAAGATGAAGAACAAGCCCCTGCTGTGGTTGTTAGATGGGACTTTTCTAGCAGGGAAGGAATCCAGTTGTTAGCCTCGGATCCATCCCATAAGTATCTCGCCCATAGCAAATGAATGTCCACATTGTTTAGAGGGGGAAATACATATAAATGCAAAATGGGACGCAATGCACATGCACATTCTGCTTCTTACTCTTGTCTGGAGCAGACAGATGAAAATCTCGAAGGGCGGTGTAGATACACCTTCACGCTTAGGCTTACAACAGAGAAGGACAACAGACAGTCAAAAATACTGTAAGGCTTCAAAGTTAGTGTCTAATCACAAGGTCATCGAGTCAACAGCGACACCATAAATTGCCACAGAGCCTCTCTAAAAGCTCTAAGTCTGTTTTCCAAAAGGTATTGTGCACGGGTTTGTTTTGATTATACTAAAAGTGTAACTGTGTGGGGTTGTGGCATCTTGATTGATTGCTTTCGTGACATATTTGTTTTAATATTCAGAAAAATCCTTAATAAAGCTTGTGCACACAAGCTGTTTTAATAATAAGGTTATTGAAAATATTTTCCAACACTTATTTCTAAATATTGACTTCTGACTAAGTTACGGAAACCCAGAAAAATCTGAATATTAAATAAAGATTAACAAAGCAGAGCAATGTCTTTTAAAGCAGCCATGGTTTTGCCATTAATCATCTAAATTAAAATCTGATTTCATAATATAAATGTTTTTTTAATTGTTTAAGGGTGATACTGAAGAAAAAATAGAAATTTAAAAAAATAATAAAAAAAATCAGCACTTTTCAATGCAAATATCCTACTTAGGAACCTATGTGCAAGCCAGTAGGTATTTGAGGAAATTCTCCCTACGTGCTTGTTGCATTGTTTACCTCTTCCATAGACATCTGATTTTGGCTAGGGAGACTTGGAAAGGATTTTGGGGCTGCTGATCTGACCCAAACGGTGTTCTGATGTTTCTGATTCTGTCTCTTCATCCAACTCAAAAGAATTCTCAAGTTCTTTCTATTTTCCTTCGTTTGATGTAAAACAGCACATAAAATCATGAGATCTGCTTCCCTATGGGCTATTGCAAGCGTCCCTTAATGGTGCGTATCTGAAAGCTGTCTCGGATGGTGCACTTGTGCCAGGGGTTGGTGTGTCCAGCCCAGCACCGGGTAGATCTCAGTGGGGTTTTTCTCTTTAGTTAACTCAAGCTGCATCCTTCTGCACATCTGCATATCCAGACTGCCCCTCGTAGTGATCTGTAGCCCCTGCTCGAGCCCATCCACACCCCAGCGGACAAATCCCAGAGCCCTCCTAATCTGGTGGAAGTTGGATGGTTTGAGTTGGTGCCACCCTACGGTTGTTGAGCTCTCCGAGACGTGGCTTGGCCATTCCTCCTGTGCTTGTAGCTGAGCTTGCCTCCCTGCATCCAGCCGTACCATGGTGCTTATGTTGTACAGGCCAGAACTTTTCAGCTTATGAGGCATTTTGCATCAGCAGGGCACAAAGTACCTCTCTAATGGAGTTTAGGTGCTTGCTGGTGCGGGGTGCATTCAAAGGGCTGCCAGCACTCACCACCCAGGGCAGGGCGCTCAGCAACGAAGGCCAGAGAAAGAGGAGCGAGCCCCACGAGAGAAGCTGCACTGTTAGCATGGTTTGGGGCACAGTAGTGCGATTTCCAAGACTGTCTGTGAGTCATTTGTGAGTGCACCTTCATTGCAAGGAGAATTGGTCACCTAACTTATCTAAGAACTTGTAAATGTTCAGCTGTAAATTTTTCTTCATGAGTCTAATGCCAGTTCTTTTCTGAACTTCATCTTATTTCTCTAGCTCCTCCTGCTTTCTAGAATGGCTAAAAACATATGTTTTTTTAGTATAAGCACAGAGCAAACCATGTAATTATTGAAAATGCAACATAAAGTTGCAGCTACACCCTGTAATTCTCCAACAATACTCAGAAGCCGATAATTTCAGGTACTTTTAACATTTACTCTGATCCTTCAGCTAGATGTATGTGCTTCTGTCTTTGACGTATGTTATTCCTATGCAGAATGGGGACTTTTATTGTTTATTTTCCCCTAGTGATCTCTGAGTTAGCCAGAGCTGGTTTCCTCCCCTTTCAGTGCAGACACACATACATCTGCATGCTGTCCTGAAGGGCATTTTCTTTTGATCCCTTCCCCCCTTCACATAAAATTTCCCTGAGCTGAGACCCAAAATAACGTTTTCCCCAAAGTTAAAACATTTGCAAAACAAACAAACAAAATCCCCCGGGTCATGGTGGAAATCTATAATCATAACTATAGCAAGCACTTGCAATCATGAACGCACGGACCTACCTACTTCATATCATTATATGTGCACACTGGAGGGAGGTTTTTATACTCCCTACAAATAACTGGGGGAGTTTATAACTATAGGGAGGATCATATTTTCATAAGCCACATTAATTTGCACATTGTAAATAGGCAAGATTCATTCACTTAAAGTAAATCCACCAAAAATGCTACCTGCGAGGAAGAGTTCAGCTTTCGCGGGTGTTTTCGTTTAATTAGTCAGAAGAGGGATGTATTGCGGTGCTGTTCAACAAATGCTTACCTGATTTATTACAGAGATCAAACTTGCACTGTACGGCTGTTAACGTGGAGAGCTGTTGGGGTGCGTAAGGAGATCCCGCAAAGGCAGCGCTTCTGGAGTTAAAATGAGGCAGAAGGTTGGGAACGAGAACTCTGCCTGGAAATGTCAGGCCCTGGAAAACAGTAACTGGGTTGTCCTGAGTACGCTGTCGTTGATGAGCTGGGTGAGGAGGGCCTGGCTCTCAGGACAACACACCCTGGGTTTTGGTCTACAAACTGGACAGGGTGGGCAGCCCAGTGACCAGGGGAACACAGAAACCCATCCAGTCCCAGTGTGCGACACGTGGATCTCAGGCAGCCTGCCAGGTCTGTTGTTGTCCATTAACTGATCTGTATGAGGAGGTAAATGCAGGCCCTGAAGTACCAAATGCTCTTTTAAGAGGTTGCAGAGAAATCTCCTGTCCGCATTTGTCTGCTTTTATCTTTCGTACTAATTTGCCATAAAAGCAATGAGCGGAGCACAGGATGCTTGGCTGCCTCCCGCGCTGCCGTGCGCGGAGCATCCTCTTCTTGCTGTCCTGTGGTAAGGAGCTGTGGGTTCCACTGGTCTGCCGTGGACCTGAAGCCCAGGCTTGGGACATCACGAGAAGTGGTACATCAACCCAACCGCCAGATAAATCATGTTTGGGTTCCTGTCGGAATGTCACGGAGCACCCTGTCATTTTGTTTTAGCAACTTGTCCTTCCAAATGCGCAGTTCGCCTTATGGCATGCCAGCAGTAAAAATGTCACTTACAATAATTACTTTTTGGTGAAAATGCTTGCTGACTTCCTACCTTCAAGCTGTTTTTTACACAGTGGGGAGATAATAAGAAATGACTTTATCCTGACTGCTCAAATGAACACTAAATGGAATTTAGGTTATTATTACTGCAGATAGAGGACTCTGTATTGAAATTTAAATAGTGGATCAGATAAACTACAGAGATTTGTCTCTGAAAATTATAGTGGATCTGCTTTTTTCAATCCACTTCTCTGTGAAACTTAAGGCAGCTGTTGTCGGCCTGCTGTCTTTAGAATATAATATTTTTCATAATCCGTTTAGAGGCCCCTGAATACCTTCTGTGTTTTGCATGGTCTTCCCCCAACTTCTCCATGTACCTTGATTCCCCCGAGTCTTTTTGCAGCTTAGTGGCTTGTGCTAGCACACACGGTTGGGCAGTTTGTTCCTCCTGCAGTTCCTGGGCTGCTGAAGTGCAGGATGCTCCTCGGGGAAGCGGAGGGTGCTGGCAGGGGAGGCTCAGCACGCTGAGCTCGTGTCGGATGCTTGTGAGTTCAGGTGCTCTTGTTGCACGCCCTTTAGTTCACAAGAGGACATAAAGGAGCTGAGGCAGGGTCTGAGCAAAAGTGGCAAACCTGCAGCTCTCAAAACGTATGCAAGAAGTACCTGGGGAACCTGCCCGTGCTGGCCGGCAGCAGCGTGATGCTTCTGGACTGGTGAAGCCGTACCCAGGGCTCCGCAGCGTGCTGTTATCTGGATACTGCTGTTGATGGAGTACATTTGAGGCTGGCGTCAGGTCATGTAGATGTCTGTGATTTTCAGGGAGGGGTAGCAGACGTGACCTGGACGTCTTTGCATCTGAGGTGAGCTTCAGTAGGAGGCTCCAGCTGCTGTGTGCTGTGGGTCTGAGCTGGACCGCTGCTTTTTTACCAAGGGATGTGGTGAAGGTGCTTCCTGCAGGTGGAAGAGTTCCTGTACATCAAAACAGTCCCTCGTACGGTGTCCT
The DNA here is from genome assembly GCF_964034855.1 of Anser brachyrhynchus. NCBI lineage: Eukaryota > Metazoa > Chordata > Aves > Anseriformes > Anatidae > Anser > Anser brachyrhynchus. The sequence goes on along the minus strand of NC_137713.1, from coordinate 7,601,489 downwards.
GCAGTTTTGCAGGCTGTAATGAATTGTCTCACGCTCCTCAGGAGCACAGCGTTGTGCCGGAGGGGAGCCCAGTGCAGCTGGTGGTTGGTTACACCCCACAGGGACTTTGTCACGTCACGGTGGGAGAACATGATGAGTCCTTGTAGAGGGACGTGTCAGGCTGATGCTGTGCTGGGGGAGGTCTTTTCAGGTAATTTGTGGGGCACCAGAGGGATAACCGTAGTCCAAAACCTTCTGCAGCCAGTGTTTAAGGAGTTATGGACCCAGGATCCAGTGCTGGGGGCCTGACCTTAGCACGGGGACAGGATATCTTGCAGTTGGAGAAGAACAAGAGAATTGAATATTAAGTTCAGGAAAACTGCCATACCCAATGAACTAAGGCCAGAACTCTGCTTCAGACTGTCTTGCGTTTTCTGGAACATGATCATGATAGAAACTGAGGAAGGTGTAGAGAGGATGGATGGAACCAAAGCATCATTTGGCTTCATCCATTGCAACAAGGAAAGCAAGACCACGAAAGATTTTCTACATTCATATAATTAAGGCCAGGTCAATTTGTTATAGTTCTCAGCCAGTTTTATGATACACTCAGCCAAACCCTGGTTGTACACACTAAATGGTCTGCAAAGTATGTTGACTTTCTTAACTGTTAGGTACTAAACGGATGGGTGGAATGTGGGTAAGCTGTAATGATCATGTTGGGTTGTGTTGCAGTAGATGGTCATTCAAGCAGTGATTTTACATAGGGAAAATACTATTTAAAAAGAAAATAAAATGAGAAGATATTTGTATAATGTTGAGTTTGTTTCCATTCATTGTTGTACCTTTAAATTAGATTATATGTCCCTCTCTAGGGTTGTGTCTCTATGATGACACTTGTCAATGTCAACCAGTACTTATGTAAAATTTACCCCAGTTTCTTGATCATAGAAAGTCATCATGTTGACCCATATCTTCATCACATACTCGGGTCCTGACACACACCATCTTCCCACCAAGTTAGTTTGGAGGGGTTTTGTTGCAGGTCTTTCTCCCAGCCTCTACAAAGTGCAAGGCATGGCTCACTTCTGTGGCTACCTGAGGCTTCAAAAAATGAATAAAAAATAAGAAATTCGTAGGTGATGCAGAGAGTGTGACACCAGTGATACTCTTGATCTCTCTAGCTCTTTACTTCACCTTATTTTTGAAGCTTTTGGGCTTTTGCTTCAGGTTTTAAACTGTATACAGGCTGCTGGGATGCAAAATGCAGAGTACCCTTGGTATTGCAAAGTTTATCTGAAATTTATTAAAGAGACTTTGTCAATAGTGTGGGATTTGCCACTTGTGCACGATGGGATGCCCAGAGCCTAATATAACACAGTTTTACACCCATCTGGACAAATGACCTCCTCTTCTCTAAATACATGTGTAAATGTTCAGCGAGCATTGCTTACATGCTCACAAGAAATTAGATTGCTCTTAAGTTAGCACTATTTTTCATTTAAGTCTGGGGTTAGAAAAACAGAACGTGTTTTTAAAAAATATGCTTTCACTATTACTTTCATTGGAAATGTTCAATTGCTACTTTTGAAATCTTAATATCTATTTTTCAGATGTCCTGAATTTGTTTCTTTGTCCTGTGAGGAACTTGAGAGAAATGAATGCAGACAAATTATTTCATAAAACATATGAAATGACTGTAGATTGACAGTTTAATTTGTAATAGTGAATACATTCAATTTTCCCCTTTGTTCTGTCAGCAATCACTTGTACTCTAAATGTCTATTTAATTTTTTAAGTAGATTAACGGGAAATGTTTGCGTTATTTGATTATTGAATTGACTTTTCCAAATAATGGATCTTTTCCTCCAATATTTATATCATCTCAGAAATGTTTTTTCCATAAGGGAAAAGTGCTAAGAATGAGTGGGGAGCATATTTGGAGTTATTTGTAGTTGATGCGCATAATGCCTCATCTGAAATCGCTGTACACTTGCTTTCATTGGGAGAAAAAAAGCAGTTTGTCATCTGTACTGCCTTCCAAAATTAGATTCAGATAATCCTACCTTTTTTTGAGTCAATAAGCAGCAGATTGGTCTTAAAAACAAAATTCAAGTAAGCTCTCGATGTGTGATATAAAAAATAAATAAGCTAATATGTGAGCACCGTGGAGCATTTCGGTGATAGATTATAATATAGATTACCTCCGTTGTTTACATAATTAGGCTGGGCAGGGAAGGGAGAGGGAGGAGGAAGCATCACTACATGCTTTTGTTGAGTCCTGCATGGGGGGGGAGGTTGTTTTGGTTTGGTTTGGGATTTTCTGTGGTCTCCGTGTGTGCATGTGGTTTACGGGGCTCGGATGAGGAATTGTATAGGAAATTTGCAGCTGCTCTAGTTACTCGGTAAGATTTCTATAAGCTGGCACAAGGGACAAAATTAGAGGGAACTTGAACGAGTGCCGTGCAGTTTATTAGCCAGGCAGCCATAATTTTGACCTTGCTGTGGGTTAAAGGACACAGACCTGAGAAGAAATCTGTTTATCATGTAGGGAATTCATGCCATCCCTGACAGTGTACAGTGAACAAGATGGATGATCTGCCAAATTGGTCCCTCGCATGGGTGAATCAGGGCAAATTTACAGTACAATTCCTCCGCTGCTCCTGATACAAAAATAACATTTGCTGGGTTTTATATTCAGTTGTATGGTGACCTGGGGTGAACAGAGGAAAGAAATAGGATTTATAATATCCTTCTCGCCTTAAAGATTTATATGCACCTTGCTTTCTTTGTATGTCTGCCTATTTTGCATCTTTCATAAAGCACTGAGAAATAAGTCCAATTGCTTGCTTTGAGAGCAGCTCGGTGTCAGGGAACCTCTCTTAAACTGCAGGATCGAGAGAGCTTCTGTTGCCTTGAACACCACAATTACACCGTGAACCCTGCTCCATTTGAACCCTACTTCTAGTTACGCGGTGTTTTCCTGTAGTGCCAAGGATTTGCCATCCGTGCTGCATGAGCTGTGTGCTCTGTGAGGACTTGCCTGCATTCTGAATAGGGAAAAAGGGGGAAATTTGGGGTTAGCCGTTACCTTGGTAGGGATGGCTGCAGAGCGAGCCGCTGCCCCAGCAGTGTTGCAGATCTCAGGAAAACACAGTTCTGTGCAGAGACTGGGATTTTCATGCAGACTGGCCTCATCCTTGCACGATGGTGAACATTGTAAGCTTCCTCCAGAGATCTCGAGGTGAATCTGCTGATGTATGAATCTGAGATACCTATAATTAACCATGTCAGCTAATGAGATGTAAGACAGCAAGGAGAAAGAAGCAGTCCCACGAAAATGGAACTGTAAATGGAGAAATTGAATGTACTCTTTATCTTTTTAAGGGAATTGTTCTTCTAAAGCACATCGTTTACATGTTGGTGCCCTAAAAAAATGTTTAGACTGTACCCTTAGATGTCTGGATTTTCTGCCTAAGCTCGTTGGTACATTCCATTAGAGATAAATGTGAACTTAGGAGGGGAAAACAACATCTTGTACAGAACCTATTGTTGGCAAATTAACAGATTCAGAAAGCTTTCTTTCAAAGTGTCAAAATAAGAGATTTTGGTGTCTCCTGATCCACTAGCCATCTTTTTGTTGTATTCTCAAACACATTAATTAATACAACATAATTAGAAACTGTATTTTAATCTTGTTAATTCTGGGCAAAGAAAAGTGCAAAAACATGATGCATGTGATAAACAATATGAAATCAATAACAGTCTCAAGATACAAAGTTGTATCAGTTGTAGAAAATCCCTCATTGACAGTAGCACATAGTGGCTAAGTGAGTTTCTTATAGGTCATAGAAAGAGGCTTAAACCAGTCTATAACAGTAGATTTAAGAGCATCCTTACACAAAAATGTTGTAGAAAGCAGAACTATAAGATTTCCTGACCAAGGAAATTCCATGCAACCTTACAAGTGGTTGCACTTCATTTATTCCTGATTTTTATTTGTATATTCTTGTCTTTTTATGAAAGAAAAGATTACTCAAGATAAAATTAGAAAATAATTCTGTTTTTAAAAGGAGGCTTTTCAGTAACCAAGTCATAAGAAGTAGCGTTTTGCATACTTAGGCATTTCTTTAAGTAGGTAGAATATAAATGAGAGGAAAGTTAAATATCCTGCAATCAAAACATTACAATTATGCTAAAGTGGGGACTTTTTTTCTTTTTTTAATTGCAGAAAGCACTCCAAAGACTTCTGCCAGTTGCAGTCCTGCTCCTGAATCTCCTATGAGTTCCAGTGAATCAGTGAAAAGCCTGACTGAATTGGTACAGCAGCCCTGTCCCACTATAGAGACAAGTAAGGATGGCAAATCCCAAGAATCTAGTGAGCCGCCTGCTTCTGAATCCCAGTCCACAACACCTTTGCCGCTGTCAGGCCACTCGGCACTCAGCATTCAAGAACTGGTTGCTATGTCCCCTGAGCTGGATACGTATGGCATTACAAAAAGGGTCAAAGAAGTGCTAACGGACAACAATCTTGGTAAATCGCTTTATTCTCATTGCTTGGCTGAAATAAAATGAAAGTTTTCATGCTTTTATTTCTAAGCTATATTTCAGTAACTGATGATTACAAGAGTACTTGGTTTTGACTCTGGCCTTAGCTTTCACCTTTTAAAAAGATATTTTTAAAGAGTAAAAAAAAAATGCTTTCATATTGTCATACTCTACCAATATATGATGATACCCTTGCTCTCCTTAAGCTCTGATTCTGGCTCACCAGCCAGATACTGCTCCCACCTCCCTAAATGCAGTCCAGCAGGCTGTCAGGATGACCAAAATCCCAAAGCCAGTAAGGTCTCCACTTGAGAAATGCTGATTTCCCCGTGCTTGTAGGTTCAAGGCATCAGCAGTTCAGGCAGAGGTGAAGTAGAGGAGTGCAGCATGATTGGAAAGGGAGATGCATCACAAGGGAAAATGTAGTGTGCCTGCAGAGCTAGGATGGTAAATTCAGACTCAGCTGAGGTTTATATGAACCTGTAGGTAGGCGTATGGGGCCATTCGGTTATATTGCTTAGAGACACGCAAAGCAAAGGCTGCTTTTGCCTGCAGATGAGTTTTTAGGTATCAAATTAAGTGTAATGTTGATATGGCTGACAATATTTGGAATAGTCAAAGGGAATAACCCGATCCGAGTGTGCGAAATCCATGCTTAATGCTGCCACTGTGCCTCTAAATCACTAGTTCTTATCTGTTTAACACTTGCTTTCCTCACAAGGCATTGGGAAACTTTTAGGAATCCTTTGAAATTTCTCGGTAGAAGGCAGGAAGGTTGCACCAGCGTTACCTATACGTACATCTGGTGCTGAGCATGGGATTCATCTCACCTGCATTTAGATGTTCAAAGTAGATGTCTGAGCTGGTGGAGACAAACCACTCTCCAGAGGTGCCAGTTTCTCACTGTTCGCTAGAGATGGGTCCAAAAAGATAAGTTTAGGTTTAGACTGCTGATATGTATGTGGGAAGAATTTCATCCATATCATCTGAATGTTATGACTGTATAAATAAAAACTCCTTTATTTCAGTACATAAGGAAGGCCTTTTTTCAGCTAGACACAGGATAACAGGTGTTACTGTCAGAGATTTTTTTTAAAAGGGGGAAGAATACTGGGGTGGGGGAGGTGGCAAGTTCTCATTTAATGTAATTTGGGGAAAAAAAAGGAAAATGGCCCTGATCCTGGGCATACTCTGCATGAGAGTGTTCCACTGAACCCAGCAGAATTACTTGCTCGTGCCCATTGACATAGGCAAACTGTGGTTGCTAGTTCAGTGGACCTAATGTACAGATAAAGCCACAAGTCACGGGAAGGGTTTACAAGTTCAAGCCCCTAGTTTTTAAGCAAAATACTGTTGAGTGCTGTACCTGCTCTGGTGTTCCAGAGAGGTTTGAAAAAAGTATTTTTGTTTACATTTGCTTTGATGCCATTTTTACTTAGTCTTTTTTATTTCCCATGATTTTTGTTTTCCTACAGTGTGGCTGACAAGCCTAAAAAGCAGCAGAAGAGCCAGGAAATGTGCCCCAAACTCTGCATTAGGTGTGGAACCAGTTTCAATGTCTCCTTTTGCGCCCTCAGTGTGCTAGTGCACCAGGCTGACTTGGTGCACAGGTTTCTCTGTCTTAGGCCACAGGGCCTTGTGAACCTGTCTTAGGCAACTGCTGGTGGCTCCCTTCAAATACCATCGGCCAGTAAAGACCACGATTGTGTGAAACTATTCCAGATGGCTCGGCAAACCAGGCTTGGGTTTGACGGGTCTCTCCTCCCGTGCTTTTAAGCATTCGTTCAGCAGTCACCATTTTAGCAAACGATGCTGGCAGCGTTAACGCTGAGTTGTTGCTAGTGTTCCTACCCCCAAATGTCATATTATCAGTGATTCCCCGTTGAGCAACATATAACCCGGACACAGAGGGAAGCGAATGCAGTGAGCTGTTGAAAGATTGCAGTATTGGGGATTTTGCAGGAAGGGCTGGGACTAACCATGAAAGCAGCATGATTTGCAGGAAGTTTCCTCCATGAGCAGCTACATCAGTGGGAACAGGTGTGAAGAACGTTAGGCAAAAAGATGGGGAGAATTAACAGGAGTTTTAGGAAGCCTGTGCTTAAAAATATTTAAGTTATTAATAACACTGATGAAGACAGAATGCGATACATCTGCTACCCCAAGAATGATTTCTAACACATTCTCCATTGGCTTGGGAGTCTTTCAGGTGTTTTATCCTGCCCTGCTGTATCCTAGGATAATATAAATGACACAAACATCTTTAGCTTCTTCCTTAATACCTAAAGAACGTGATGTTATCTCCTTCCTTGGATGTTTAATTCCTGGGCTGTAATTTGAAGGTCATTTCCTTCAGCAGCCTTGCTAGGACCTGCTCCGGGCTGCTTATTTCCGCCCCCTTTGCACATTAGTGCCAGTATTCCTGTCTGTATGGCTGCACAGTAAGCCAGACCAGCTGGTCTGAGTCGAAACTGCCCATTTTACTGGTGGCGGGTTGGTTTGACCCGGGTCAGGTCCCCGCTCCCATTTACATGGCCGGTTGCAGTGCCTGGCGCTGCACCGTGGCTGTCAGAGCTCTACTCACCCCGCTGCAGCAGAAAGTGGGGGCAACTCTAAAGGAAAGTTATTTACTAAGGCAAATTAAAATAGTTTTGTAGAAGCAGTCCTAGCTCAAAAGTAGCTGGCAGTTTTAAAGGTAAATGGATAAGGTCTTACCCATCTTTTTAAACATAAAGAGAAACAGGGAGGCAGTAGGTTAACAATACAGAGGCTCTGAAGGTGGCCCTCAATGACTTCTTTCTTCTGATTTTCCTGATAGTGAGGGAAGTTGAAAATCACTTATTACTTAGGAACCTAAGTAAATTCTGATTAGGTTTTTGTTCAGTCTGCAAGAACTATTTTCAGGGTTAGTTCCAGTGCTTATTAGCGGACTCGCTTGCTAACCCCGTCCTTGCTTCCCCTCTCCACCTTTCATAATCTCAACTGCTTCCTCCAAAAGCTTTGCAGAGCCACCTGCCCCGCTCATCCGCATGGGATGTTCTGCATGGGTGTCTGCTGTTAACTGAGCCCACCATCCCTCATCTCCCTGTGCAGGCAAAAAAATTATGAGGCCAGAAGTTTTGTGGGGTATTTAAAGAGGAAGAGGAGATTTATGGAGTCTGGCACCTGGGAGAGGGCTACAGAGCAGGTATTTCCCACGTCCCGTTTGTGTCAGGAGCAGATGAGGCTGTGTAGGGAAGAGCTGATGGTGCTTTTACAAGTGACAAGGACAAGCATGTCCTGCACGGCTGCAGGAGGACAAGCCTGCATCTGCACGGACCCCTTGGGATCTGTTTGCTGCCACTGGCTAACGCTGCTGGCACTGCTAGGACGTGAAGGAAAAGCGTTCTGCTTTGTGTTGGGGTGAGGGCATTCAGAAGCCAAGGATCAGACACAAGACCCTGAGGCCTAAACATGGTCGGGATGGGAAGATCTTTGGGTTACCTTGAAAATACATGAGAGCTGCACTGCCGTCAGAAATCACCAGTGGTGACTCAGATGACTTCAGGCTTTGTCGTGTAACAAAAGCTGTTGCATATCAAGGCAGTTTAGCTTAGGAACAAAACTGAAGTAAAGGTTTGTAGGAAAGCAGCTGTATGGTTGGGTTTGAGCTGCAGAGGCGTTTTCCACAGTCCTCAATAACTGAGATCTTAACCATATAAAACTAGTGTTATTAATGCACTTACAAATGCTGTACATTGAAAAGCATTTTTAGTTTTTACCCTGCCAGACAATAGCATTGTGAAAGAAGTAAAATTAATTATTAACTAGAAGTACTGTAGAGGCTATAAAAACTGGAAAAGCTGTTATATTGTAAAATGTGATTATCTGCACTTGCTAAAACACTGTTAGAACACCACATATAGTACAACACAGAAAATATTTACACATGTCTTTGAGGACACTTAAATGACTGTTGCTGAATGGGGGTTGCATTGGTTTTGGTTCGTTGATTGCTTGAAATGTTTGGATTGCCCTGCTGGAACGAAGCTGTTGCAATACCCTCCTGCACAAGAGCTAAGTAGCCTCACTGCTCTTAACTAGTTGCCTGCTTAGCTGCAAGTTTGGTTTATTTTTAATCTCATTAATTTTAACTTTATGCACACTGTTTCCACTGTAAGGTCCTGATCCTTAAAGGTGTTGAGCTCCCCTCTTTGCCACAGTCAGATCCTAAGGATTAAACTAAAGCTCAATATTTACACCTTTAGTGGGTGGGGAGAGCTTTTATTCTTCTAAATGTTTCTTTTGGGTTTTCAAGCAATTTTGAAGTAAGAATAATTGATGAATGATCTCGTAGATGTGTTCTGTCTTTTTAGTTTGCCTTGTCTCTTAGCTGAATGAATTCATGCCATTTTCAATTTCATATTAGGTCAGCGTTTGTTTGGGGAGACAATCCTAGGGCTAACACAAGGCTCTGTCTCAGACCTTCTGGCTCGCCCAAAGCCCTGGCACAAGCTGAGTTTGAAGGGACGAGAACCCTTTGTCCGCATGCAGCTGTGGCTGAACGATCCCAACAACGTGGAGAAGCTGATGGATATGAAACGAATGGAGAAAAAAGGTAACTTGGAGCTGACTGCTGACTCATGTTTTCCATTATTTCAAAGATGACTGTGTCTTTTATAATTCTCCATAAAGAGTATAGAGGCAGCATTGATCCAGTATTATGAAGGTTATTCAAACAGACTTCATAACAGCTTTTTCTTAGTTTTATTTGATGCTAGCTCAAGCAGATACATCTCAAAAAAAAAAATTACACACAAAACCCCTGAATATTCACCAGCTGTCATGAAATCATTGCTATATTCTCCTGTAGATTAATTGCTGAGGCCCTGGTGTATCACTGATAACTTGCCTTACCAAATGAGAAATGTGAGTTTGGGAGCTGGCTTTGGGTTATTAGTTAATGGTGCTGCAGCTGGTCACAGATGTTGGGCTGAAGGAGCTGTGTGTTGATTCCTGAGAGATCTTCTTCCAGTCCTGCATGGATGGTTACTAAGAGGCAAGAAAAATGCAGCATTTATGAAAGGGTGTTTGAGAATAATTCAGTCTATAGCCTTTATAGGGTTGGGGAAGGTGATTTTATTCAGACACACTTGTGTAAAATGGCCGTGTCATGAGCATGCACCTGTGAGAGATTTCAGTTATTTCAGGTATCTTAGGAGGGAGCGTATCCTGATAATCTTAGCCTATTCTCTATATTTTAAATAGATTACTAAAAAACAGTGGTTATTCAGAGCCCTGGTTTTAGTGTGTATGTGTGATTTTACAAGAGGCTCATAGACTGCCATTATCAGCAGTTAACTAATTAATGATATATACATCTCTCAAGCTATCGCTTAATGATATTAGTACAGACAGCACTAATCGTGTGCACTGAAAGCACTGCTGTTGACTGATGTCCTGAAAGCATTAACACATTTGATCAAGAACTTTGTGATTATATTAAAAATTACAGCGAGGGAGCTTCTGGGAAAATTGTGGTCTTGCATGCTTTTAAGAATATAATCAAATCCTTGTTATAGTAACCCATGTAATACCATGCAGTGCGGGATCTTATCTCAGATTGTGTGTGATCTGCCACTGGGAGCACGAGCCACTGGGGTTTCCTACTTACAGTTGTGAACCAAAGGGAGCCATGATGGTGTTTTGCCGTATTAGAAATACAGCAGAAATAAAATTGTCAACTAGCTGGATTTTTATAGCCTCAAAGAGAATATCACCCATAATGCAGGAAAATAAAATAAAAATAATTTAAAAGTAGTACTGACAATATCCTTTCAAAACTGTTTTCTAAACCGGATTCTTATCAAATACTGTGCAATACATATGCTGTGTAGATGGCACCTGAATAGAGATAAGGCTATAAATCATCTGAGTCTCTGTACTGAGCGCCTCAACTGTGTAAGAGCTGTCCTCATGGCAGAGCACTCCAAACTGAATTCAGCCCTGTATTTTCAGCAAAATCCTTTCATGCAGGTAAGGATCCTGTGATGTAACCTTTTAAATTGCACTAGAGCCACATAAAGAATTCAACTTTCCCTTAAGCTAATGGCAATTAGAGGACAATGCAGCTGTATCTGCTACCAGTAAAACATTATTATCAATTATTTCTCTGCCTCTGTTTACTAAGAGAATAGATTGATAATTATGATACAGGTGAGCTGCATATATCTTTTTTTTTTCCCTTTCTGCCAGTCTGAAGTTTATGCTATAAGTGCCCTGTTAAGAGATTCTGAGAATTTGTAATGTTAATTAATGAACCTCTTCGGAGGAAGCCAGGGGTTCCCGCTCAGTAGGCTGAGACACTCTGCACCACTTTTTCTGCCGAGGAGGAGTTCATCCCTCTTCCTTAGAGCCTCCCGGTGTGTGTGCTGCTGGTAACGTCACACTCCTCACTGAACAGTACTGAAGCCTGCTGTCAGGAGAAAATTTAATTCCCTTTATTTCCCCATTATTTCACTTTTTAATAATCTTGTTCAATACTGCATAAGATAAAAATTGTATTAGAAAGGGCTCTGCTTTACCTCAGTGGGCAGCCACTAGTTCTGCAATGGTGTCTGCATCATCTGTAGCTGAGCACATGCTGGGGAGTCTTCCCAGAGGGACACGCTGATGCTGGGCTGGCAACAGCAGGGGGAAGAGAAGAGGTAGCAAGACTGCAGAGAGAGCTGGCCTTGACAAGTTGGTCTCAGACACACATCCAGACCTTTGCCCGCATGACATCAGTGGTGTTTTTTTTTAGGTCTCCTGAGAAGTGGAGACCCATCACACACAAAAATCAAACGTCTCCAAAAATCAAGTGTGTTTGCAACTTGAATTCCGGTTTGAGCCTCGCTGTCACTGAAAATGTGCTGAATGATCTCCTTATGTTGTCTACATGCAGCACATATGTTTAAAATAAGAATTAGAAAGGAAAAGCTTTTATAAAGTTTCCAGAGAGACATATTAAAGCCTGGTGCTTAGGTACTAGTTCAGCACATGGCCACATGCCAGGATTGTGCCTTTGGCCCAGTAGAAATTTGTTCTAATAATACATTATCCTCCAGGAAAACAATTGGTCATGACATAACAGCAGGACTTTATTTTTATGTTAAGGAAATATGTACATTTGTATGGTTTGTTCCATTCACACGAGAGACCCAAATAAGTCCTTGCACCTTTTGTGAGGTTACAAAAGCAGAGGTAGGCATAGGGCTCGAAATTCTTCCCAAGCTATCGCAGCTACGTGCTGTCTTTAGGAGTCTAAAGCAGGGAGCTCTGAGCTGCCAGAAATGCCATCCTTTGGAGGGCAGAGAAAGGAGAGATTCAGAGCATCCCGATGCATGGGTGTCTGGTGTTAACTCAGTCGCCTGACCAAATTCCAGAAACTCCAGTTAGAGATAGCCTAAACACGTTTTACATCTTCCACCCAAGGCTCTGTTTTGTTTCAGGGACTCCTTTAAGTTGCTGCACATTGCTGAAGGGATAGATGTTGTCTTTCAGCTCTCTTGGTTGTTTTGCCAAAATAGACGAGGGAACCTTGCCTATGCCAGCGTATCGATGCAGATTTGAAATAACAGCTAAGAGTCTTTGAATTTAAAGGCCTTATATAAATGTGAGCTTATATCACTGGAACCATTAATTCTGTGGTTGAATTTTGTAACAATTCCTTGAGCGCTGCAAAAATGAAGCCAATAGGTCACCTTGAAATAATTCATTTACCTGTAATCATGTCACAGTTCTACATCTGCTTTGAACAGCTTAAATAGGTGATTTTTAAATGAAGTTTATCTTCTTAAAAATTTAAGGAAGCTAAAACTTTGCTTTTTATAGTTATTTCAAACGCATGCAGGACTGTATCATGGCAGAGTGATGGATCACGAGCAACTTGCGCTCTGTTCCATATCAGTGATCTTACACAGTAGGCAATCCACAGGTAATCTGTCATATTCAGGAAAAACAAAATGTGGGCCATGCAGATACCCCCTAAAGGTTACAGAGCATGTTCAAAATTCAGTTCAACAATAGTAAGATACTGCGTAAAAAGGTCCCACTGGACATAACACGACATAGAGGACAGGATGCTGAAACCCACAGGAGACAGAAGACCTGGCCAGACCTGTAGGGAGCTCTGCCAGAAGAAGTTGGCTTGCATGAGCAAGGCTTTCAGTATTGCAGTTTGTTTGATTGCATTGAATTTTTCTTCTTTGTGCACCCGCAGCCTAAAGGCAGAGCTGTGGAGAGAGAGAAATTTATTTTTTTGAAGAATTCAGTTGCTGGCTGGTGTGACCTGCCCCACATTGCTCCCTGGCTCCAATCAGAGCTCCTGGCTGCTGGAGATTTAGTGCCTGCTTGATTGATGTCAGGCTGGTGTAATCTGGAACATAATAGGCAAGGTTATCAAATTGCAGCTCTTGAATACCTAAACTCTTAAAAATCTAGAAGGTATTTAACAGGCTATTAAATATTTTATTGACAAGATTCATCTATATTTGCTGTTTTCAGCCCCCTCATTAGCAATGCTTGTGCGTGATACTGCCAGGTGCAGTAAATCCCACCTCCCTTCGCACAGTGTAAATCAATCACGTCAGTGACAGCATTTGCTGGGACTCTTTCCTCGCAGAATTTTGCCAGGATAATTCAGTCCCTGCTGGGGAGGAGGGTCAGCGGTGGTATCGCAGGCTGCTGCCGTCAGCCTCCCTGAGCTGCGGTAGTGCAGCGAGAGATGTCTTCAAAGTACAGGCATTTTGGAAGGAGCCTTGTATAGGGGAGGAGGATGTTGTGGGCTGTTTTTCTTTCATAACCTGTCACCTGCTATAGTGAAGATCTGTAAGAAAAAGCAACAAACGCCTGATGGGTTTGTTCAGCCCGGTGCTGGGATGGCCGGGCTCTGGGCGCCATCGTGTGTTAGAGATGGAGCCGTGGCTGCCTTCAACTTCCAGAGGCGTATTTTTAATTCCAAGACCTTAAGTGTCAGGGAGACCTTAGTGTACGCCTAAAGTGTTTAACAAGCAAGACCATTTAAGTCTAAATGAAGGGTAACTGTCCTAATCAGGTGCTTGTGTGGCAGTTCACCACCCTTGAAAGAGTGAATTTAAAATCAGTCCTGCTAACTGAACCCTGTTACTCATGTCCTGTATTCATTGAAAAAGCAGAAAACTCTGACAGTTTTCCAGTTGATTTACCTTCTTTTCCTTCCCTTCTTTCTTCTTTTTTTTGTCTCTTGCATCCTCCCCATGTTTGCTTTGCTCTGATCTCTGATGATGCCCCTTCCCTTCTGTTTTCTCTGAATAGCCCATCCATGCATTTACAGCCTGTCATCTTCACATTTATTCCACAGCTCATATATTCATTGATTTTGCATTTGTATTCAGCTGGGGCTGATCTGATGCACTTCTCTTTCAGCTTACATGAAACGGCGACACAGCTCCGTTAGTGACAGTCAGTCTTGTGAGTCCTCATCCGCTGGCATAGACTACAGCCAGGGGGCCAGCCCGCAGCCACAGCATCAGCTGAAGAAGCCCCGGGTGGTGCTGGCACCAGAAGAGAAGGAAGCTCTGAAACGAGCCTACCAGCAAAAGCCATACCCATCACCAAAAACCATTGAGGAACTGGCTACGCAGCTCAACTTGAAAACCAGCACCGTGATCAACTGGTTCCACAATTACAGGTACGAGATCTCCCAGGAGCCCTACTCATAAAGTATTTATTTTATTTGCTTTGGCAGGGTGCTACTTTCCTTCAGCAGACTGTGTCTGCTTCTGCTAGCACTGAGCAGTTGTACAAAATGAACAGCTTTGACAGCAGGGAGGTTCTAACAGCAATGCTAATGCTCCAGACTAATTTTAAGTCATCCCTGAGGAATAGCAATATTCACATACTGATGTAAGAAGTGCTTTTAAACACAAGTCTTGCTTTTGGGGTGGGCATTGATCTAGAGATGTCCACTGCTGTGTTGAATATTTATAAATCCCATTGCTATAAGCAAGACTGGTCTTTTTTACTTGCATATACAGACACACACAGACACACACTCGTGTATATATATATACATATAGGTGTGTGTTGTGCATCTTATGTCTGGGTCACTTGGCAGAGATTGCTTGAAACTGTCCTCTGCTGGATGGTATCAGAATTGCACTGGTTTTATTGTACATTTTTCCAGCATAAGAGCAAAAAGAGGATTTTTCTTCTAGGTCTTGGGTTACTGAGCTCTGAAAATAGGCATGATGTGTGTGGTATTTCTGGGAAGCTTGCACAGCCATGAAGGACAGAGAACCGATAACCCTGAAGTCAGATGTTGCCACAGATTTATTTTGTTATTATGATTAAATCATTGAGTCCCACTGAAACGAAATAAGATGTTGGTCTGTTTAGTTCCTTTTTCATATTAGAGGGAACCTTCTCAACATTTGAACAGTTGAAGTAGGTTTTGGCCTAGAGACACCAATAAAAAGAAACAATGCTGGAAAGGCATGTGAGACTTAGAAGGATTTGAATAAACATATTTTCAGCTGTGCTTGGGATTGGGAATCTTAATTAGTTCAGCAGACTTTTCTCCAAGAAATTTGTTCTAATGAATATTAAACAGGTACAGTTAAGATACCAGGTTTAAAGCCATTCTGCTCCTTCACTCAGAGCCAGTAATGTTCCTAATTATTCTAACAGCAGCTTGCTAAACTTGTTTGTTTTCAGAAAACTGCTAACATTTAACGGGTATTTTCTGCTTTAGCCCTTCTCAGCTTTTCACAGGGAAGTTGCTGAAGCAGAAGAAGAATAGTTTAATGAGATATCTCAGAAATATTATGTACAATAGTAAAATAATGTTTATAGTAAACAATATAAAATTTAAAAATTATAACCAACGAGTAATCATATTTACAGTGAATTTCATTGACTTGAATTCGCTACAGATGCAGCCTCTTTCACTGCTCAGAGTTCTCCAAACACAGGCCTCTATTCCAATTCCCACTTCTAGGCAATTATACACAAGTTGGAGGAATGCCTATGAAAATATGTTCGCTTGGGCCTGACAGCAAAATGTGCTGTTCTCACTTACGCAGACGAGTGCGGGAGCACTGGTGGCATGTGTCATCTTCCTCATTATCATGAGATCTCCTGCTCAGGCGTGCTGTGAGAAAGCGTGACAAGTCATGATTGATCAGCGTGTTTAGCCACACGAAGCTATACGTTAATGTAGACTAGGTGCTGACAGTTGTATACAAAATAAAAAACGTATAAACAAGGTGCTATAAGCTTTTGGGTAGCACCAGCTTCACAGCACTGAGTGGTCTGGACCTGCTCCCAGATGTGCTTCTGCTGAGTCTCTAGGCCTTTAAAGGGATGGCATAAACCTGTTTGGAGCAGCACTGAAAACCAAACCATATGCCTGTTCTGTTCCTTAGTACAGTAACTTTCTTAACTTTTGTGCATGAAGTACTCTTAAATCATTTGCAGGACATGGCAAAAGAGGTACAAGTTACAAGCTCTGCTAGGGGAACAGGGTCAGACTGCTCTGCAGCTCAGGTGTTGTACGTAATGGGTAGTCTTTCTCCTCTTCATCTTCTTCAGGCCACACGATTTTATTTCTCTCTTTTAAACTCTTCCCTCAACCATTGCTCTTCCAAACTGAAGACTCTTTATACAGAAGCAGTTCCATCCCTCAGACCATGTAGCTGTTCTGTAATGCTAGTTTTTCTTTAAAGAAGCTTTACATGAGGGAGGGACAGATTTGGACATGTTAGTCTCCATTCTCTTGGGAATCCCGTTACAGTGATGCTTTTCTTCTGGGATTCAGCCCAAACCTCACTTTCCAAGGGACGTTGCTACAACACAATCTAGTTTTATATCTACCAGATGGGAAGTCAGCAATAGCATTTATCAGCCACAGTAGAAGAAACTTGAAAAAAGTCCTCAGCAGGCAAAGAAGTAATCCACTTCAGAATATAAATAGGTATAAAGGATTTTGCTGCATTTCCAAACTTGTCCCAGTCTTTTGCTTTGCATCCATAGCAATTGTAGAGCTCTGGAAACAAAAAACATAAGAATATATCTTGAATTAATACTTGCATTAATGAAGCACTTACAGGACACATCAGTCTAATGCTCTGTTATCTAAGGAACTCACTTAGAAGAGCGAGTAGGAAATGGGAATTTCAATCCAACTTCATGTGGTGAAACTGGCACAGAGACTCAGTAAGGTCATGGGGATGATACTACAGAAGCATCAGGAACTGAAATCAACTTTCCTGAATTGTAATCTAGTGCTCTTGGATCCTAAATTTTGTTGCTCTTACTATGGGTATATTTTTCAGTGAACTGTAGCATTGTGCTTGGTTGGATGAGTTCCAGGAGTTGTGTAAAGGCTTGTACAGGGAACTTCAAATCTCTGATATTTTGAGTTACACTGACAAATGCCAACAGGATGTGTTGGTGTCGAGGCCAACACCTTCCACGGATAGGAACACTCTCAAATTTCCTAGCTGCTGTAACCAGTTCTTCTTTACAATAGGGACTTAATATGAAATTAGTCAGGAGCCAGATTAGATTTCAGAAGCAGTGGGTTGGATGTGAATTAGAAGGATTTCCACAGACACTGAACCTGTATTCTCTAGGGCAGTGGTCAGTTATTCAATGAGCGTGTCATCATTCTGTATCTTGCTGGAGTTGAGGTATTTTAAATGCTATGCGGGCATGAAGCTCTTACCCGTTTCCTCTCCTGACTTGGTGAATGTTACAGAAGCAGCATGTTCTGTATCGGCATCCATGCAGGGAGATTGTAGGCATGAACACAGCCTGATAATCCAGGATGCATGCAACTAATGGTAATAGAAAATTCATGCTAGCACCTGTGGTCTGCTGTTAGGTGTATAATATTCTCCTAGGGAAAATTGCAGACCCCCTAAATCCTTCAAAAGTGTAGAGTCAGCAAGTACTGCTGAAATAGTCTGTTGCATTTCAAGCAAGTCAATAATATCATTAGCTTCAAACGCAGTATTCAGATGGTGTTTTGCATTCATCACATTTTTTTCCATTGTGTGCTGTTTTCTGTAGCAAGATCAGGGATAAATGAAAAATTCTTACAAGCCATCTGTGTTGGGACGGTGTTTTACTTGTCATCTGCAAGACCCTTAGCAATTCTCCCTGGTTAAAACCAAAATTGTTGCTTCCAGTCTGACAGATAAAGTTCTGCTAAACTCTCCCTTTGTAGTTTCGTCCTTGATCACAAGTCTTTGAGGCTGCAGACTGGGACCTGAACAGTGTTCGTAAGCTTTTACTGCTGATGGGGTGCTACAGAGAAAGAGTCGACTAGACCCTAAGATGTTTTTTCATAAACTGTTCAGTTGTGCTTGGGAGGATCATGGAAAATCCTAAGCAGAGAAGGAAGAAGGAAGGACCTAAGTTAAATGGCATAGGCAGTGTGTTTATGGGATTATTACATGCTTCCAGAAACAGGAGGCACAAGGTGAAACACCAAGTAGTTTTAGCCACACATGGAGTGTATTAATTTCCTTGAAATGCACTGCTTGCCTTGTCACTATTCATGTTCTGAAATCGATTTTTTAAATAAAAATAAGACAGAAGTCAGAGTAGCTTCTAGACTGACAACCTGCCAGAAGGCTGTGCTTCCCCGGAGGGGTTTCACAACGATGAACTTTCTTTCATCTTGGTTTCTCCTTGGTGGCTGTTTTTTCTCGATTTTTCTTTTCCTTGTTTCTTTTTTGTTTAAACAGATTGTGGTTCATTTTTTAGTAAAGTCTGGATTCTTTTTCATTTATAAGCTATTTTCCACTGGATCTACTAGAAATATATTCATATTTTTTAAAATCATCCCTTCTGGGGTCCAGTGTATTGTAAAGTTTCATGTTCCTGATGTCAGACATCCTGTGGGAATAGGAGACTGCAGAGCCTTTCATCTCTGTCCATGAAACCAAGTCCAGAGCTGTAAAAATTCAGCATAAAATTATGAATGTTACTTCATTTGAAATCATAAAGGAAAAACACTCTCTCGTTGGGTTTTCGCAAATCATATTATTACGAATTGATTATCCACATAACGTTTATGTTTTTGCTTTGTTCCATAATGTCTGCTCTGGTTATTAAAACGGGTAGTCATTACCATAAGTATGCTGGTTAAGGTCAGATGGGTCACTCTCAAAAACTAAGCACTGAACAGGTTACCAGAAACGGTATTCTGCTGAAAGCCCTGGGTTTGACCAACCTTCCGCCCACCGTGTTTCGGAGGAGTCCAAGTTTTGCAGCCTGGGTCCTTCCATGCACAGCAGGCTTAGAAGTGGGTGTGTGGCCAGGGAGAACAAAATTAAGAGCATCTTGACAATATTTCACATTCTTCCGAACGCCTTTTGCGCCAGTCCTTTGAATTGGAGCATGTGAGCTCTTTCACCACCCCAGCTTGTTGCAGCTGTCCTGTAGCCAAGGCAAACTGGCTTCTTAGGGAAGGGCGTTGCAAGTTTTTGGTGTCGGTACCCTGGGAAGGTGCGTGTTACGTGGCAGCGAGCCTTTGCGTGGCCACCAGCAGCCTCACCATCCCTTTCCTCTGTCTCCTAGGTCTCGCATCCGCCGGGAGCTGTTCATCGAGGAGATCCAAGCGGGAAGCCAGAGCCAGGCCGGGTCGAGCGATTCTCCTTCGGCGAGAAGCAGCAGAGCCGCTCACAGCTCGGAGGGAGACAGCTGCGATGGCGTGGACGCGGAAGGCCCACCTGAAGGAAAGCCGAGCGGTCCGGAGGCGGACGAGTACAGCAATGCAACCACAAAGTCTCAGGGAGGGCAAGCGGAGTCGGCTCTGGAAGCGGGGGAAGAGGCACTGCCTGGCGCCAGGCCTTCGGAGAGAGCGGAGCCGTTCCTCTTGGGAGCGGAGAGCCTGGAGGACACCGACGACGAGGGCAGGCTCAAAGCGCCGCGCCAGAGCTCTCCAGCGGGGTCTCAGCGTTCAGGAGAAGCTCTGGAGACACTGCCCAACTCCGCCACGGAAGGGGATGCCTCTACCTCAGCTGCCTCCACCTCAGTCCTTACAGGGGAGAGCTCCTACAAGTCAAAAGAAAGTTCAGAGAAAATCTCCAGCGTGCCAAGTACGAGTTCGACGCCGGCCGCAGGCTCGCAGAAAGCCAACTCTCTCCAGAGCTTGTTCAGCTTCTCCGAGGCCGCGAGCTCCAGGAACACGCGAGACAGCTCCTTGAGGAAAAAGAAAGCAGCAAACTTGAACAACATAATCCACCGCTTGGAGAAGGCCGCGAGTCGAGAAGAGGCTGTCGAGTGGGAGTTTTGAGATTAAAACTCACCCAACTCTGGAGAGCTGGGAAGTGAAACTGGACCTCTACTGGTTTTATTGTGTTGCGCACTTAACCGCCCTGCGGGCCACAGGGCAAAAACGCCATAGGCCAAGGTGCATATAGAAAACAAAAGGAGCGTTAAGCCCAATTTATGTTTGTGTTTTCGAGGAAGAAAACTGAAATGTGTAGTCGAGCTTTTTTGTACCCTGAAGTGTTTTTATTATTGCCCTAAGTGATTTCCACAATTTCTGGAATAACTCATACAGCTTTGCCTTGTGCCCTCCTCTTTGGTGTGGGCTTTAAAAAAAAAGAAAAACGTTTAAAAAAAAAAATCAAACCCACATATTAAAAGGGGGCTTTTTATCTGCCATCTAATGGCTACAGAGCGATAATACACTATTATCTTCTTAAACCAGGAAAAAAGGGGAGATTTTTCAAAAAAAAAAGAAAAAAAAAAAGAAAGTTTTTTGTAGCTGTTCAGTTGCCACTAAGAGATTGCACAGTCAACCGACTCTAAACACACTAGTTTGGATTCCTACATATTTTCAAGAAAAGAAAAGAATCTTGTTGTTTGAAACTTTGAATTAAAAAAAAAAGAAAAAACACATTTACTCCACATATTTTTTAACAAAACAAAAAAAAAGTCACATCAGGAAAATATCTTAATTTGTGGTAGCTGACTTAGTGTTTTCTTGTAAGTGAAATAGAATATTGACACGTAGTGCACATTGTTTCATAGCTTTAACTGATTCTGGTCTTTTGCAGACCAGAATTTGTTTAATACACTCCATTTTAGGCCAAATCAGGACAAAAAAAAATCTGAATCTAGGTATTTTATAATCTGCTTTTTAACCTCTAACCACAGAGCACGCTGATCAGACCTCATATCTAGGAGGTTTAGGAGACAACTTAGAAACAGCATGTACTTGATCATTTCACTTGGTTCGTAGTGTACAGGATTTCCTTTCAGTAAAGTCAGATAGCTCAAAAAAACGTTGGCCAGTAACATTTCAGCCTGCTACTTCGGGGACGTATTCTGTAACCCGAAATGTTCAGCTTACCTGGAACCGATGAAAGCGTAGTTCATGTGTACGACTGCTGTCACACACCACTAAGAGGGGACTGGAGCTGCCTCAGATAGAGAAGTTTTCCTGCTGTAGGTGGCCATTTACTGACTCTCTTCCCACCACAAGCACTGATTTTAAATATGTTTTAGTTGTGGGAAGCTTATTTTTTATGTGGAAAAATAGTACATGGCAATGACCAGACGGGCTCTTACCAGGATGGAAGCAGCCCAAACTCCAAACCAAAACGTTCATGCTCTCGAGTCCCAGTCTAGCCCATTCTGCCCTGCAGAAATACAGCCTTTTGCCATTTTTTTATGCACAGGTTAGGGCTGATCAAAGTACAAATCAAATTCTAACTTGTCTCTAACTC
This sequence comes from Anser brachyrhynchus, assembly GCF_964034855.1. NCBI lineage: Eukaryota > Metazoa > Chordata > Aves > Anseriformes > Anatidae > Anser > Anser brachyrhynchus. The sequence goes on along the minus strand of NC_137713.1, from coordinate 7,580,217 downwards.
CTCCTGTTGTCTATATGTATATGCGTGAGCATAGAGGTGCGTGGAAGGATGTGTGTGTGTGAGTGTGTGCGTGCAATTTTATACGTCTGTGTATTTTCTTACGTACTTGTGCACACATAGAGTGCATTACTGCCACCTTTTTTCAATAAGCTGTTTTATCAGTTATGGCTTCTACAAGTTTGCTAATTTAGACTCCTTTATTGCCATATCTTTAAAACTAACAATAGATGATTTCGGAATATATATATATATATAAATATATATATATATAATTTTTTTTTGCTTATTTATAGGTGCTGTATTTTATTATCTGATTGTTAGGAAGGGATGAAAGGGGGCAAATATTCTTTAGAGGGATAGACTGCCGGCAGTATTGGGTATAATTTACAAGATGTAGTTGTCATACTGTATATTATTGATTGAAGACTTTTTGACCGTATTGTGTATCATTGAACTTTTGTCTTAGGTCAGCATCTTTTTGATGACACTTTAATGGTGCATTCATTACTTCTTAAGTTTAATTAATATTACTTTTCTGATTTTGGGGGAGGGAGGGATGGGGAGAGGAGTTCCGACTTTAAAGGTATGTTCCCAATATTACACCTCAGTGTGCTTGTATTAATTCATTAGTAGGATTTTTGACTGTAAGATGTGAAACCACATTTCTTGCATGATGTTTTAGAACTTATGTATTTCATTTACAGTCTCTTAACATGCAACAGCAGCACTTAGCGCAAGTTTCACAAATTAAGAATCAGTACACTAAAATCAATCCTTTTCATGATTAAGAAAAGAAGGCTCTAGGAGGCTGAAAGGCAGGGATTTGTTTCCTCTTTTTACTGCTAGCTGTTTCAGGGTACCTCCTTGGGTATTGGGGACTTGTGATGCAAAACTAAAATCGAGGAACAGAGAGAGCAACGGCCCCTTTCTGTGATGAGCTGAGGAGATGGTCTGTAATAGCAAACACCAGTGTGTGACAGCCCGTACTGGAAGCGATTTTGGCTTCTTATCTGGAGTGCAGTTAGTCCACGGGAATGGCCAGCGAGGGAAATAATGTGGTGAAGCAAAGTGTTACCTCTCTGTATCTGTACAATGGTCTGGTTTGACGTAAAAAGCACAGCTCCATCTATAAATGCGCGTCCTGGTAAAAGTACGCCTACCTTAATACAAGTCATAACAAGATGCGTCTTCAGCCATGAAGCAAAACTTCTGACGAGAAGACAGAGATATTTTATGTTCTGAATTTTTGTCTTTATTCTTCGGTTCAGGTTGTGTTGTGGTTGTTTGTTTCTTTAGGTAATTCTAGGCAGTACATTTGCCGGTCTGTTTCTACTGTCCTTGTCTGCTGATTTGAGATCCAGGTGCTTGATGCAGTCAAGTGGTTACTCTCAGCTTTCTCGATAGGGAGGTTTTGTGGTTTTTTTTCTGTTTGATCATTTTTTTAAATTAATATTCCCCAAACTGTTCTTGTGCCTGTGTCGATATAATTGCATTCCATAATGCTTACTGAGAGCTCTTGCTGCATTATCCGACAGCAGAACTGTATTCACAGGTTGAACACAAATGCAGCATTTAAGGTCGATCTCTCTTCTTAATAAGCAATACGTAAGTGCCTTGAAACTTGTATCTTTTTTTTTTTCCTGTTTGTTTTTAGATTGCTTTTCAGGTTTCCACTAGTTCTTTAGGGTTCTTTAGCATCTGCCCAGTTTTTAATGCTATAATGGTTTTTAAAATGCATATCTGTAGCTTGCCCTAGAGGAAATTTTTCTGTTATAACACTAACTGTTAATTCTAAGCTCCATTATTACATTTGAATCATGTAATTTTGCTGGATAAAGACAGCATTCACAAGTCAGAAGTCACTCCATCCTGCCAAGGGTTGTCATTGGCATCTATTATAAAATTAATCAAATCAAATGCTGTCAGTATTTCCTATATTTTTGGCACTTTATTAATGGCTTAGCTCCTTTTGTTGTTTCATATTTAATGATCTGCGTTGAATGTGGATTAGCCTGCTGAGATGCTGTGGGGGCAGCCCGGCCGCCCCGCTGGGCGTCACTCGGGGTCCCTTGGTGAGCGCCTCGTTCAGGGCACGGGCAGACGGACACCCTCAGACCGAGCTCGTAGAGTTGAAGTGATGCTCCCAGCTGTTTGTTCCCGATTTTTAGCCAAGGTCACAGCTGCTTTTCTGTTCCATTGGAAAGCAAAACGGATTAGCTTGAACTACTGCTGAGATTCTCTTGTTGGAGATGAGCTACCTACTGGCTTTCCGAACGGGCAGAGACCTCCCTGGTTCAGAGACTTAACTTCAGCAACACTGAAAGATTTTAGCTGTATTTCTGTTCTTGCGCGGCATTTGAAAGTAACGCTTTTAGGAAAAAATATGTATTGGAGTAACTTTTTTTTTTACGTGATTAACAGAAAAGGGCAAAAAAGTTGCAGGAGAAGAAATGCCAGAGAGTAGCACTGGGGCTTTTTATGTTCTTCGGTCACTGCGCGGGAAGGCGAGCGGTGTTACAGAGGCACAGGGGACCTGGGGCTCGTCCCAAGGCATGGTCATTTTGCAGAGCACGGAGCCTGGGAGCAGAGCACTCACTGATGACATTTCTTCTCCCAATGGATGAAAGCACAGATAGTTTTCAGAAAAGCTGTAATGCCAGAGTCTATTTTGTTCTGATTTGTTTCTCGAGGTTCTTTAAAAATAGTTTTATTTTCTCTTTCTATATCGAGTTCTATCCTCTTCTAAAGCTGTGGATGAAGGGCCCAGGCTATTTTAACAAAAATACCTTTATATTGCAGCAAAAATTGTCGTTTTTTCTTTCTGGATGGTTAGGAAAGGCAAAAGGTGTAATACTTGTTTAGGTAAAAGTAAGGGAAGAGTATCCCTTGGCAGAGGGGTCATCCAGTGTGATTTTCAATGCACTTCCGTATTTGAGGATACAAATTTCAGATGACAGGATTGCACGTTACGATTGGCAGAAATGGTTCTAATTACAGTTGTTGTTGATGCCGTAAAATTCGACCATTTTATTTATTCATCTCTAAAATGTCTCTAAATAGAGCCACGTTTTAAAGGAACCTTTATCAGTGCACTCTGTCTTTATCATGAATTAGTGAATATTCAGTAAAAAACTCTTTGCTGTAATAAGAAAGATCAGTCATATAGTTAAAGAGAAAAATATATATTTACATGTGCCTTTCTCATTAGGTGAAAGATCCTCACATTAGTTTTATCAAACTTGTTCATATGGGAATGGTGTAGAGAAGGGGGTTAATGAATGCGACAATTCTATGCAATATTCTCTATCCAATTACGTAAAAGTTGCTGGTTTTCAGTCCTTTAATGGGAGTAATAGTAAGCTATAGAGGTGCATCGGTCTGGTGGTAACTCAAATTAGAAAGGTGATACATTTACCTAAATTAGGGTTGAGGGAGATCTGACAAAGTAATATACTGAAATAATGGAAAATGGTAACAGTGATTGCAGTCCCCACTAGCACAGTTGCAGTCAGAAGTCTGTCGTTTTCCATCTTAAAATTACTAATTCCAAGTATTCTTAAAACTTATAGGAAACAAAAATTCTTCTGGCAAAAACAGGGCTGGTTAGAAACAGGAAAAAATAATATTTTGACCATGTATAAATTATGAGAGTACATGAAAAAAAAAACGTTGGTTTTGGATACTTCCTTGCACTTAAATCCAAATCAGTTTATTTAAACTTAAATGTTGCAGTAATCTGGACTAGTGCCTTTAGCAAGGTTGCAAAGAGATCAGAAATGTTACTTAGCAATTTGTTGCAAGCTGAAAGAAAAGCAGTTTGTTGCATGCAGATGGAGGGCACTATTTTTGCTTCATTTGTGTCTTTTTAACACGTGAGTTTCTTAAACTCTCTCTTCTTACTTCTTGACTCTGTACATATCCTAGAGTGTTTTCTGTCCTAGAGCCACCCTGTGTGGCTGAGTCCTGTGCTGTGAGTGTTTCTTGAAGACTATCAGAGACACAGAAGAGAAGTTGGTTCTTACGTGGGGGGGGAGGGTGATTTCACATTCACTAAAACCAAATCATGTCTTTCCCGGGAGTGAATTGGGTTTTGACCCTGCTGAGACAATTTGCTCATATCTTCTTACTCCTAAATGTGACTCACGCAGACAAAACAGCTGTAAAGCAGTACTCAGTTCACACATACATTGGCCTGCTGCATTCCCCTTGCACTTTCTGTTGCCCCACTACTTGAACATCAACATTTTCTTCCTTTGTGTTGCATATACAATCAACTTATTAAAAAGAAAAAAGAGAGAATTTAAAAATTCTGTACAAAAAAAATATATATATTATTTTTTTTCCAGCGGTTTAAAATCTTGCTGGATGGTTTTGAATTGCAAGGAGAATCACTGGCTTGGAAAGCACAAGATCTAAGTTTCTTTTCTGGCTTAACCTTCTCAGTTTGAGAAGTGACCTAGTGGTCCCTGTCTCCTTCACGTATGCGTTTGAGCTCTGAAATGTAGAAATATTATTTCACAAATAAGTTCTTTCCTCCCTGTCCCTTTTGTGGGATGTATTGACTATGCCATATGTAAAATATAGTTAATAATGAACTTTAAGGCAAGACAAGCCCTTTATGCTATGCCTAGGGACTAATCCTACATGACCAGGTCATGTACCCTACCCCGTTAATATGCAAGGTTATAAAGTTTCTATGCTCTGAAGGTGAAATTTATCCTTTTGGAGAAGGTTAGCGTTAGGCCTGTGCACTTAAGTTTTTAAAAAAGCCTTAAAATAGGTGTGTGAGTGGTGCCATCTCTCTCCTCAGGGATGATTTTCCCCCCAGTCCAGTGGTACTGTGGCATACGGGATGCAAGTTGTTAGTTGTAAGGTCATTTCCCAGCTGAACAAAGTCATTCATTGAAGTTTCATTAGTGAGAACCTCTGGTACAGCCAACGACCAAGGGCACCCACTTTGCCCACAACCTCTGTGTCAAACCCCAAACCCTTGGCTGTCCAGGGAAGCGTGCATTGCTACAACTAGTTTATGAATGAGAAAAAAATGGTCTGATGCACAGGGTTGGTTTTTCATTACTAGTCACAAACATGTTGAGACACAAAAGTGCTTTAAAAGGGAATGTCCCCTTTTAAAAAATTAATGAGATTATTGTATTTTTCCTTGTCCAGCTGTTCTACAAAGGGCAATTTCTGCCATTGTTCAGGCTTGCTTTACTCGTGTGATGCTAGTAGAAGGGTTTTGCCACAGTTCTGTTATTTCTTATGACCAAAACCGTTGGTTTCGTAGTATCGTTTCTGGTTGTCTGTTGAAACAGACACATGCCAAGAATGATTGAATTCCTGACCATAGCAAAATAACATAGGAAACAGTACAGCTAAAGTAGATGGCTAAAGTCCCCACAGTATCACGTCTTTGACTTTCTGTTTGATTCTTAGAGACACTTGTACAACGTAGTACAATCTTCATCCAAAGATCCATGGAAGTGGAGAGTCAGGCCAGGAGTTCCCTGCTGCTTCGGTGACACACTTGCTTGTGGCATAGTTACTGTGTAATTCTGTGGTAATGTTCATAACAGCACCATCTCTCTGTTGGTAACAGGAATCATGGCATTAAGTCGTGTTACATCTTCTGTCGATGCGGGTAATGAATATGCATTTTTAGGAGTTGTTAAGTGTGTGTATGTACATGATTCCAGTATGGGAAGCCCCCTGTATGTATAGTATTTACATGCTTGGTCTCGGTGGGGCAGTAGAATTGCTACAGCCAGAACCATGAAATCATTTGGGGCATAGGTGAGTGGAGGCTTAAAACTACGCTGTATCTTAATGCATAGCATGCTATTTTCCCATTTGTCAGATCTAAGTTCCGTGTTGTAAATGCAGGATTATCCATCTGAGAGGTCGGATTTCTTGAGATATGCAGGTTCAGCTAACCTGGGGAGGGAGAAGATCATGTTCAGAATACATAAAAATAATTCCGAGGGTCTGAGATGTGCAAAAGCCAGGTAATTTGAAATTAAGGGTCAAACTTTGTCTGTAACATCCCGTAACAGTTGGTGTGAGGGTTTTGCTATGATGTGGCCTAGGAGAAGTTAATATGCTAGATAGCTGCACAAGTAAATTATACTCTGCTGTATTTATGTACAGTGGGAAGATGGAGAGTAAAGAATTTTGCCATGTATTTAAACAATTGCAAAAACCACTGATCGGTAAATTTAGCCAAGTAACAAATACAAGCAAGTGGTTTGTTCTTGCTTTCCCTGAGCTGAATATTCAAGTATTCTTAGGAATGAGATTGAAATTCTCTACTTCACAGTTCCTCTTGGAAGCCAAGTGCTGTGTTTTCAAGAGAAGAACTAAAGCTTGGCACTTGACTTGCTCTGAAGTACAATCCTATCTCCAAGTAACTAAAAAAAAATGTTTTCTACAATCAGTCCTTCAGTCAGACTTCTCTGGCTTTTGTTAGTTTACATTAGACCCTTAGTACTATTTTGATGTATTATTTATGTGAGTAAATTATTACTAGCTTTAAAAGTGTTTCCAAAGTACCTAGTTACCTCTGGATGCTGGTACAGGCTCTGCTGCGAGTGCTTGAGCATCTGGCTCCTAAAGGAGACGTGTGGGGAATAAGCAAGGTCACCTCTGTGTCGTCCTTTTCTTTTTCCTTGAGCAGGGCTTCCATTTCCTTTCACCTCCTTAGGAGGTGGGGATCATGGAAAGGTCTTTTATGGGGGAAAGAGGTTAGTTTAGTTCGAAATGGTTTTATTTTAATTCAACAGGCATGTCATCAAAATCCTGTACGTTACTGCATTTCCCATTAAGTTTTTAGTTCTCGCTACTTTCCTAAAATGTAGTCTTTAACAAACTTTCTGTACTTGGAAAGCTATGTGCCTTATTTTCTAATCTCTTCGTGGAGAATAATCTAAAGCACAGTGATCTAGATCGCAGCATTCACAGCTTTTCACTTGGGTGGGGGGAAAGCAAGCGCCAACCAAGGAGCACTTGCGTGGCCCAGCGTTAGTTGCCCCCTTGCTACTGAGCACTTCAAACACTGTGCGTTAAGTCTTTGTGCAATAGAAATTCTCACTCTGCCTCTGGAGGCCCCGTCCACTGAACCCAGGCGAGCGCAAGCACTGGTTTAGAGAAATCGGGTTCCTGACGAACAGCCCTGCCTGGCTTGGCTCCAGCAGCACGGAGGGTACAGGCTTCGAAAGCCCAGCATTGCCCGGTGGCGTTAACGCTCCCAAGGCCCGTGCTGTGCCCGCAGGTCTGTCCGCATTCAGGAACCGCTCATGGGCTCCAGCCCTCGCTAACTGCTACGTGTCCTTCGTGCCGTTGGGAATCCATGCTGTCTGTCTTGTCTTCAGGGCTGGCTGTGGGGGCCGAGGCACTGTAGGGTCAGTCCCGTCGCGTTGGGTCTGGCGAAGCTCGGGCTTCCTCCCACCTGCATCCTCAGCCCTCAGCAGCACTTCTGTGTCACGCTCCAAGCTTGCTCTCTCTACAGCATCATAAGGTGAAATATATAAAGGCGGTTTGTAATTAGGAAAACAATCTAACATTTCCTATTTATGAGATTAATTTTAACAGTTTCTTTTTTTTTGAGGTTTGTTTTTATTTGATACAAACACAACAGGAGTATACATATCCCGTGAGCAGACACTGGAGAAAGTTGGATGGAGTGGGGTGCTGTCGGCTCGTATCCATATCATTGTGCCCCTGTTGTGTTTCCTAGAGCAATCATTTTTTTAAAAAAAAAAAAGTATTTTATCTAAATGCCTAATAAATAATATTATTTAAATAGTTTTAAAATAATTTAGGACTGAGAATAAGAAGCCTCAGTTGTGAGAGAAGAGACTTAAAATATACAGAGAGAGAAAATACCCTTAGCCTCCTAGAGCCTCTACTGAGAATTTCATGAAGATGCAGTGCCCCTTTGTCAAAGTACATTGTGATTTACTCGCGTGTTAATTTAAAATGAGAGACTGGTTTCCTGTGATGTTCATCTTTGTTGGCATATGTTTGAATTTCTGAATTCAAAGCTGATTTTCTTCTCATTCAAAGTTGGTCAAGATTTAAAACAAAAAAAAAAAATTAAAAAAAAAAATCCAAAAAAAAGGAAAAAAAAGAAAAAAAAAACACCTGGTGCAGCAGCAACTTTTCCTGGTGTGAACTCTGGAAATGCACGTTGTAAATTGATCTTTGTCACGGAGGAGTTGTTTAAGTTTTCTTGCGGTGTGGAAACACGTTCAGACAGGCTGTCCCTGGCTAGGTAACGCGTCACGAGTGAGCGGGAGAAAAGCTGCAGAAGCAAAAATGAAAACCGTTGCGCTAGAAATTCCCCCTGCTTGCGGCGGGGGAGCGCGTGTCTGCACGAGGGACGAGGGACGGGGCAGAGGGCCGCCGGTGAGCACCGAGCTGGCCGGCCCCACGGTAAGACCTTACGGTGGGCAAAGGGGGAAGGTGCTGAGCTAGTTGCAGGGCACATCACCACTTCTGTGGATTTGGAAGCAAATTTGCACTTTGCCTTTCGAGGGTGTCCCACTAAAAACCATCAGATGCATTTCCCACGCGAGGTTTTTTTTTTCCTTTGACGTAGTCTGAAAGAAAAGAAAAAAAGGCCCTATGGTAACGATTGGATAACCTCAGCAAAGAAAAAGCTTGTTCCTGTCAGAATACTCTATGCATTTCTGTGTTGCAAAGCGTTTTCTGCCGTTCCTTTCACAAAAGCGGGCACTGTGCGCCCCACTCGCTGGAAATGCTCCGCGAATGTCAAATGTACGAATTTGGACGTTAATTCCAAAGCAGATGGAGGCTGGCTGGGGTGGGGGGGATTTCTTTTTTTTTTTTTTTTTTTTTAATTGTTTCCCTCATGTCCCTTTTCATTTTTTATTAAAAAAATTAACTCTTTGCATTTGTGCAATAACTACTTGCCATGATAATGGGCAGACCTTTGAAATGCCCCGACTACTAACACAGCACAAGATGAACTCAAACAGAAAGTGGTGTACTTTTTCCTGAGAACTTTTTTTTTTTTAAATAATAAGCTCAGTTTTTACCCCAGTGTATTGTGGTGTCTTACATTTTTAGCAGTATTTTATATTTTTTCTGTAACGCACTAAGTCTTAGATGTTTTTAGAGCTTGTTTGTTATATTCACAATCACAGATTAAAAAAAAAAAGATCCTCACAAAGACCCAATTGACCAAAAAAGTGTCATTTTTTGTACAAGTAGCTTTGAGAAGCCCACATTGTGTTGCTGTGACTCATCTTTTGTAACATTTTATTTCTTGGTATTTGTTTAAACATAAAAAGTAAGAGTTTATATGGCTGGCAGTAGCAGGGAAGCGCTCCCTCCGTCAGCAGAATGGCATTGTTTCTTCTGTCTTTGTTTGGTTAGCCATATAATGTTTGTTCTCAGCACTGTACAACGGTCCCTATATGATATGGAGAAGCAATATCACTGTATGAAACTCACACGATGTATTATTATTATTATTATTCACTAGCACCCTAGGTGTGATAATTGAAGTAAATATCTTTTATACAAACACAATTACGCGTGGGCTGTCTTTATTAAGGTGAGACCTGAGTCCAAGCAGCAAACATTTACATTGGTGTTCTGACTCTGTCAGTAATGTCCAGGGGAATGAAGGGGCTGGATTCGGTGGGGATTTGTGTTTACCGTGGGGACAAAAATGTACATCCCGTGTATCAGTTTCTGAGGGGAGAAGGGAGTTGTTTTCAATACTTTCTTTAAGTGTTGGACTTCCAAAACGTATCCTTTTTCAGTGAAATTCAAGTGTTGTCAGTGAGAGGTGCACACCCAGCTTCACGGGCAGAAAAGATGTGTTTTGAGTCTGAAACTGCAAGGGGGATTGTGCTGAGCGCCAGAACAATATTATTAGCTAATTAAAAAACAGACAAAAAACAGATTAAAGAAATTGAGGTCAGAAGCGCTTGACATTCAAAAATGAAAATGGATACTTGGCTCACTCTTTATTTTTACAGATACTTTATCTAAAGATGAATTCATCTTTTAGTGCCTTGTAAGATGTTGTTCCTTTAAATATACTGAGTCGTTACAGAGAATTTAAAGTTTGGTCTTGGTAAAGAACTGATATTTTAACCCATCAGTTGAATTACATTTTAAAAAAACAGTAGAATAAACCTCTAGCTTGAATACTCTGGTTTTCAGGTAGCGTGTGTGTGTGCGTGCCTGTGTACTGCTCTTTTACCTGGCCTGCTGTGTCTGCTTTTTGAATTGTGTTTTTTGAATTGGAATTTATTTTGAAGGAACTAAGTTTACTTTGTCTCTTCCTTAACTGCATTAGGTATGCACATTTCCTATGTATTTTTTGCACCAGGCTGTAAGCACATTTGCTGTGTCCTAGGCTGTTTCCTACGGAGTAGGACATGCTCAGTGTTGCGGGAGGAGTTTTGGAAGCCCAAGTTGGAAATCTGCTATAGTTTTATCCCAAATGTTAAGCTAGCTATCCTGGAGATCGTGTAGCTGGGGCGGGCTTTCCCCACATGCTCCCTTCCCTCCAGGTACTGCAGGGACCCAGCCAGCTGGTTTCACTCTCAGCCCCGTGGCGCAGCGTCGGGTGCTTGCTTTTGTTCTCCCTCTTTGCCATCTTGAGCTTTGATAAATCCTGCAGGAGTGGGTCACTTTAAAATGGATCGAACGTACTGTATAATGCCTTCATTCCTTTGTAAACGTGTGCTTTCTGTTTTTGAAATGTCTGACAGGTTGTTCCACAGGTTGTAAAGGTCCTGGGCTTAACACTTGTTTTTCCTAGTCCTTAATGACCAGTCACACTGTTGATTGCTATAAATGGCATTGTCTTGTATAATTTTATCCTAATCGCTTTAAGCTTGATGCTGAACACCTACACTTTTATAGTGTTATGACTCAAGTTGGTTAATCTGCATATTTATAAGTCACACTTTTCTTTAGGTATGGCGGTATTGGCACTGACATACTAAAACCATGTTATCATTAAAAGATGCCTTATACTTGTGAAAGCACGGACCTGGTAGTGAAGAAGGTGGAGGGGGTTTGGTGTAGCTCAGAATCATGCACCCAGTATAAAACCAGACTGACCTCTTCAGCTTGCATCTTCAGAAGTTTATTTCTGGAAACTCAGAGGGTAACCAAAACCACAGGGACGCATCTCAGAAGTCAGGAGCAGATACCTGGGGTATTCCATGGAGGTAGCTGGATCTTAAGCCACAGCTTCATTTGGTAGCCCCTCAGAAGGATGTTGAAAAGCCCTTTTCAGAAGGAGAAGCATGCGGTGCATGATCCCACAGGCACTTCATGTCAGCACTGTGGCATGCCTGGGTGTCAATAATGTTTCAGCTGGTCGATAGCTGCTTCTGGAATTAGGTGCTGTAGCAAGGGTGAGATTTTATACTACAAGCATTTGCTGAGTTAATGGGAGAAAGCCTGGTTTGTAGTGTCCTTATGTACGGGACTAAGTTAGCACCAGGGGAGCAGATCGGGGCCACAGGTACTGCCCATGGGCCTGCTCCTGCCCTGCAGCCAGCCAGAGGCGGTCTGGCTTTCCATGACAAGGGGACATCCCAGCAGGTGAGGGCCATGCAAACAGCTGGCGTGGTGCTCTTGGGCCCCACTTATTTCCATTTCAAGCTGCTATCATTTTCTCCTAAGTGTTTCTGTTTTAATGGAAGTGCTGAAGAAATTGTGTGCTTGCCAACAGAGGGCTTCAGAAAACATGATTTGATTATAGTAAAGCATTTTATTTTCTTTTTGCTCCAAGCTATGGGAAACTGATAAGAAAATTCAAACTGTTTTCTTGAACTCTTCCTAGTTACCCATGTAATTATCTTAGTACCCTTGGAAATAAGCCGCTCCTCTATGAAATCTCTCTCCTTACAGGGTGAATTTATTAAGTGGCACTGTGTTTCTTTTCTGGGGGCTGTTTATTTTGGAGTGGCTGGGCCAGGAGGAAGAGAAGGAGAAATCCCTCAACCCTTCCCTTCCCAGCAGGCCCTCAAAATTCCAGAGACATGGTAAAAGGAAAGGGGGAAAAGGAGGGGAGGGAGCAGAAATCGTGCCTGCAACTCCTCCCCCAGCAGCTGGCAGAGAAAGGCCAGGAGCTGGCGAACAGCTCCTTAATGACAGCCCAGGGGCGTCAAAATGATCCATCCCTCAAAGTGTGGGGCCCCTCAGTTTTTCAGGAGCCATTTTTCCCCCAGGCCTTTAGGTTTGTGCCCCTCTGTGTGCAGGGAGAGGTGGGCGTTGTGGCTGGCCAACTCGGGCCAGGCCGCGGAGCAGTGTAGAGGAGGCCGCCTTGTTTTGCTTCGTTACCCAGAAATCAGGCCTTGGGCCATGAGGTGCTGTGAGGCGGGCCCTCATCTCACTCCTCTTGCTCTTCCCCAAAGTTACCTTCACAGTTGTGTCTAAGGGCACTGTTGAAGTCTGCAAGGGAGTCTCCTCCCGTGTAGTGAGCATAGCAGTTCGGGTGAAGGGCCTTTTCCCTGTGCTCCCAACCCTTTGTCACCTGGGCAGAAGAGGTCTCAGCCTTTGTCCTCAGGCTGTTAGGTGTGATCTGCTTCCTACTGTCCCTATTTTTATTGTCTTTTTGACAGTACGTGGACGTAAAAATAAGGCTTGTTCTTCTTGCCTTGGCTAGTGCCAGTCCTGGCCCTTGCCAGCCAGGTCTGCGCACCTTCTGCATGCAGCCCCAGAGGACATCGCTGAAGGTTCTTGATGTCTTCTCCTGCAGCCTCTGCCTCTGAAGAGCAATCATTGCACTTCATCCTTGGAGCTTTCCCAGGGCTGGTAACAGTGGCTAAAGATAAGGTAGATGGTGCCTAGGAGTTTCATGTGGCTTTTAGAGATGTCATCATCCCTTTCTGTCATCTTTTTTCTTTTTTGTTCCTTTTGAGAAAATGTGCAAATCTTGTGGCAGGTACAGAGGTGATAAACGAGGACAGCCTGATTACTTCTGGTAAGCAAAACTGCAGGCCAAGATGATTCCCAGACTAACACGATCTGGGCACGCTGGCTACTACAGGTGCTCTCAGAGTTGACTGAACTTTCTTCCCTCTGGAGATCTCTAGAGAGGTTACTTCAAAATGTCCCAAAAGACCAATCCTTGTGTGACTTCTGTAGTGTTGGGCTTTCTGGAGCACTTGACTTGCATCTCCGCTATCTTTATTCACTCTTAGGAGATTCTTGGAAAATATACACCCTTCGGGTGATGGTGGTGTTCCTTCTTTGCTTTAGGAGGTGAGGTGGACCTCAGGAAACAGCTTGGCTGGGCTCCTCTGCTCCAAGCTGCTCATTAGCATTTACTTCTGAGCAGATTTGCACCACAGAGGACCCACTAGATTTGAGAGGCAGGGCTCTGACGCCTTGCAGTAAAGAAATGTTAAATCATCCCTGCCTTCTTATCCTGTTTCTCGGCCTGCTGACAGCTCACAACAACAGCAGCTCCAAGGAAGAGACTTTGCATAAAGTTAAGACCAAATAAATGGTCCCCATGCAACTGTGGACCATGCAGAAATGTTGTCCCACACTACAGAAAGGCCAAGATGGAACTGGAACTGTTGAGGTGTAAGACATGAAAAGGCCTTCAACAAGACACTATTGTGAGAAGGATTTTGGCTGTGATCTTTTGTTCCTTGGCATCTTCATAGACCAGAAGAGGACACAGAAAATCATCCAGGACAGAATCTGCAACATATGGACACCGCCCTCTCATCCCTTCAGCTACAAAACGCAGGGTCAAGTCATCTCCCTGTGACTCGCCTGGAAGGGGAGCAGGACTTTGGGCAATAATAGTACTGTCTTTTTCAGACTTCCTTAAAAGCCAAATGCCAAGTATTTTAAAAGCCTGAAATTGTGCCTTAATTTATGTATAAACCTGGGAGCTCTGGCATCAGGTAGAAGAGGAGCTGAGACTTTGTTGGCTTAGAAATTTTCATGGGAGACAAATGCCAAAAAGCCTTAGCATCTGTTTCTGCATGGGTAGTAATGACTATTTCAACTTCTGAGTAACTGTCCTCAGCAACCCGGTCATTAACCAGAGCGGCCCAACGCAGGGAAAGGCTGAGCGAGCTGGAAAAATCAAAGGACCCAGCTCCTGCTGCTTTTTTTGGATCTCGCGCCTCGTCCTGGCGCACTCAGACACCAGTGTTTGTGTTGAGCGAGTCTCCGGCTTTGAGCCTGGGTTTCTCAGCCTTAAAGTCAAGGCAGTCCAAGACTTGGTTATCTTACCATCATCTTCCTTCCAGTCAATAAAATAGGCTTAAAACCTTTGAAGTACTGGATTTCAATGCACTACAGTTGACTTCTGAGGGTAGATTTCAAAGAAAGCTTCAAGCATGCCACATCATTTCTCTTCTTGTTTTCTTATATTTTTACAGTTATGTAAATCCAAGGAGGCCAGACAGTAACAGAGGCAGATTAAAAAGTTACCACGAGGCAAATGAGGGTGTGAACGTGCAGAGCATCAGCTAATTTGCAATAACTGCCCATGTGTGTGCTCCTACCCTGCAGATCCCTTCAGCAATATCACTTACCTCTCATTTCCTTCGGGCTAAGAGGATTCACATGAGCAGTTACTGCAGTCTCTTGGATGTGTAGCAAGTTACAGCCTATCTCACCCCAAGGTGATTTATTCATCTGTCTGTATCCTCAGTAATCAAGCCACCATCTTATGGAAAGATTGCCTCTCATTTATTTATGTCTGGCCTTATAACTTCAAACTAAGTTGCTAGTATGTCTTAATTCTCTCCATCTGTGAAAACAGATGCTGTTTATTTTGGATGATTTGCCAAGGGAGTCCGATTGCTGGGGCTTGTTACAGGAGTCAAAGTTGCTGTTGCTCTGTGGCAGCGCTGGGCTCGCTGGCTTCGGGCGCTCCTGAAGAGCCCCTGCATCTGCCGGGCCTGGAGCTGCCCGCAGCGAGCTGCAGAGCCTGGCGCCTCAGGATTTTTCCTCGATATTTGCTACAAGGATTTTCACTTGCAGCTCCTGGAGGCACGCGAGATTGGCCATGTTATCCAAAATGGAAGTGTGAGAGGCATCTAAATCTTTTATTCTCAACTTAGGACCGTTTGTTTTCTCTCTGCTTGAGACGCCGCACGGCCTGTCTGCATGGACACTTTGCGTCTTTCCAGAAGCACGCATCTCTTGGCAGTGTCACCTGTGGCTAAGCTCCTCAGGAGGCTGGACCTACAGGAGATTGCACCAGACAGATATTGTATTTAGAGCATATGGACTCAGACAAGGCTCTTTTTAATCCCTCATTCGGTTTTGGTCAGGATATGATGCATTTCAAGAGCCTTATCAATATTATTCTTCCTTCCACGCAACCATTCTTTTGCAAAGGGCATGGTTCATTGCAGAGGGCCTCATCACCTTCCCCACTGGGGTTAGGTATTTCATCAGGTCAGATGCTGAGTGATGCAGAAAAGAAATCAGAAGTCTCCCTTCACCTATCCTGGGGGAGCTGTGGCATGGCAGAAAGATCTGAAGATCCAGCAGCTGAGAGATGAAGAAGGGAAGGCAATCAGGGTAATCAGGCAGAAAGGGGACCTGGGCTTTCCCATCCTTGCATCATATGTCTTCATGATTTTATTCTAGTGTCTGCTTACTGTAAGCTCTGTTCAGTACCTCTGTTCTGTGCTACTTCATAAGTTTCTTGACAGCAACAGGGACCCTCGCAGCTTCTCCAGGTCAGTTGTGCAGGCTGTGTGGGAGGAGGCCTGTGGCTGACGGTTTGCTGAGAGGTGCTTCTCTTCGAGTCCAGGATTCCCAGGATGGTCCTGCAGGTGTGCCTGCAGGGCTGCGGTGCTCAGGTGGTAGCCTAAGTTCAGCGGCAGGTAACCAGAGGTTCATGGATTTGCTCAGACCCCAAGTTTGTGTCGGCAGAATTTCTGGCAGCATGGTTACAGAGACACCATGAAACTCTTTAATGACCAATGTGTTACTGGCCAGCCAGGCCAGATGAAAGCTCAGGACTTCTGGATCAGCGTCACGGAGGTTTTGGATTAGGAAAACCATGTCCCAGAAGGTTCCAGTTCACCCAGCCAACTGCTGATACCATCGCTAGTGCCCCATGCAAAACCCAGTCCAGCTCCCATGTGCTCAGCCACCTTGCCACGGACCCGAGGAAGGTGTAAGAAGGGTTTCAGCACTACTGCCACCTCGGGTACTTGCTTTCTGGGTATCGGGTGGAGCTGGCAAGGAACAACCAGACCTCCCAGTGCGGCACCAGGCAGGGCTGGTGACTTCTGCCTGCACCGGGCCGTCCAGTTGCTGCATGTCAATGCTTTTATTCGTAAAGCCATGTCAGGGCGAGGCCTGGCACGTTGGAGATGACTTGTCTCTTGCCTGAAAAGTCAGGGACGAAGAATTTTGAGGATAAAGACACAGGGTTTTAAAATGCCGGTTTCCTCAGGTCTGTCACCTGCTTTGTCTCATTATCTTCTGCAGCACCACTCAGTCCTCCACAGCGTTTGAGGTATTTGCACATGTGAAGGGTCAGAGCCAGGAGGAGACAAAGGCAGATGCTCTTTGCTCAGCCTTGAAGCCTGGCGTGACCTGGGGAATGCCTGCTGCTGCTGGAGGGGAGTGCTGGTGGCCTCTGCCCTTCCGAGCAGAGAAAGTTGTGATTTAAAAAGCTGCAAAGAAAGATACTAGGGCAGGGGGGTCAGAGGAGGCTCCATGCACTTCTGTATTAGACGTGGTTCCTGTCTTTTCTGTTTTCATGGCCCATTTGTGGAAGAGTGGCAAAAGCCTTGGAAGTGAACCCTGGGGGAGGAAGGACACAACTTTTCTTTACGAGTGGGAGACGAGTTTCTGTGCTGACCTTTTGCTCTCCTAAGCAAACTGTGAAACTCACCCCATGCACCCCAGAAGCAAAATGACCATTTCAGAGAGAAACCAGGGAGCTGGGCACCAGGGCTGGGTCTTGCAGAGGGGTCTGGGGCAGGGTCCTTGCCCCGCTCGGGCACGGTGCACCCGCAGCACCATCGGCCCCGTGCGTGCCAACTGGGGCTGCCTTCCGCAGCGCTGGGCCCCACTGGGCTCCCAGCTTTGGCTAGGGAGAGCTTCCCAATTACATTTTAATGCAATTTTAAGAGACAGTCAATTAAATAATTAACCGTAGGGGAGAGGTTTTCTTCTTTCCAAATCTTGTTAATGCAAGCATTTCGCATCAGGCCACCCATGCTTTGGGAGCGCGGGGTGTTCCCCATTGCTTGCGGAACACTGACCTCCGGTGGGGCTGCTCGGCTAGTGCAGCTGCCGGGGGGCTGCGCAGGGCTTTTTGCCCGGGCCTCCAAAAAGCAAACATGCAGGGGGAAAAGACGAAAAAAATAAAATAAAATAGTGCGTTGTATCTGAGGCATGTGACCTCTCCCTTTCCCTGAAGACAAGCTCGGTCCCTTATGGATAAAGTAAGAATCGCTTTTTGGAGAAAAAGGGGAAAAAATTGCACTGGCACAGCTTGTGTTTTGCAGGAAAGCAGCGGTTGCTTGGGCATGATTTCATCCGAGCCCCATCGCTGGTACCCTGAGCCCAAATCCACCAGCATCTGCAGGGCATCGACCCAGCCCCTTGCAAGGACCCCGACCTACAGCTGGTTTTGGGGCTGGCAGGATCGGTGGTGGTGCCAGCACGGAGCTGCACGCCTCACACCTTCCCTCTCAAGTCTTGGGTATGGGCAGGCGACCCCCGGGCACAACCCTGCCCTTGCCCCCCAGCACGGCGCTGCCTAGCTGCTGATAAAGGAGGGGTTTTGCCTCCCAGCTGCCTGGAATCCAGGCTGATAATTACAGCAGGAATTATCAGGGAGGGACTGGCACGGCTGGGACCTGAGCTTTCACCCACCTGGAAATCCAGGCACCGAGGGACGTATCCTGTATCCCTGCAGCAGGGAGGCTGCTTAGGGTATGGGTTTTACTTGGGGGAGCAACTGGAAGGATGCTCCTCCATGGAAAATCAGATGGGCAGGGACCTGGGGGCCGTGCAGCCTTCACCTGTGCCATGGGGCAGGGTTGGTCCCCTCTGAGCCCAGCCCCGGAGACACCCCCTGTCCTCATCACACCGAGACAGGCTGGGCGATTGCACTTTGGAGCACACCAGGGATCACTGCCGTGCTCCTGCCACCCCAAGAAACAGGGACAGAGCCCTGAAGGAATCGGGGTCACTGCCCGCAGGCTGGCTTTGGTGCCCCAGGCAGGGATCTCTGCCCCCTTCTGGAGTCCCCTGGGTGCAGCGAGTGGCGTTGGGGCACCCCCGGGTGACGGCCCCGGCTCTGTTTTGCAGTGCGCTGCGCGGAGCTGCAGATCCAGCTGACGGAGGCCGCGGCCACGCTGGCTGGCCAGAAGGAGCTCGTCGCCAAGCTGGAGCACGACCTCAGCACCATCCAGGCCCTCTCCGCCGTGCACCGCCCGGACGCGGAGGTAACCTCGGCTCCATCAGCCCCCAGGGATGGCTCAAGGTGGCCCCGGGGGTTGACCACCGCTGGTGGCGGGCCCAGAGCAGGCATGGGGGTTGTTCCACCTCCTCCTCTTTTTTTTCTTCTTCTCTTTTTTCCCCTTTTCTTTCTTTTTATCTTCCTGCCCCTCGCCCAGCTGCATGGTGCAACGTGCCCGTGCACAGGACAGTGCTGGCATGGGAGGAGGTAGCATTGGGAGACCACCCCGTCCTTCTCCTCCCTGGGGACAGGACAGGTTTGAAGGTTGAACATCACCTCTCCGCACTGTCTCGGGCTTGACCCTTGCTGACAGCCCATCTGGCAGTGACACTCCCCATGGGGCTGCTGGTTCCAGGTGGGAAATGCTGAAGCCTTTCTGCTTGCACCACCCAGGGCGCAGCCGTCCCCAGCCTGGAGAAGATACCGGAGCCCATCAAGGAGGCCACCGCGCTGTTTTACGGTGAGAGGCAGGCACAAACCCACACAGGATGCCAGGGAACCATCCCAGAGGGATGGGCAGGGTGGCAGTCACCTCCAGGGGATGGCAACACGAGGATGCTCAAGGCATCAAGGTGCAGACATGGCCTTCAGCAGGGATGGTGATGGGTTTTCCACGTTCAGCACGGTTTGCTGGTCCTCCTGAGACAGGGCAGCAGGCGCATGCCAAGATGTTGAACCTGGGCTAAAGCACGCACCCCGTGCTTTGGATTTTGCTCTTTCCCCACCAAATCCCTTCTGGAGCCAGTGAGCTAAATGTTTCCTTTACATCAGCTCCTGCACTGAGGTCTGCAGGATAAAATGAATCAAACAAATAACGACGGTTGGCTCTTCTGGAAGAAAACCCCACTTCCTTTCCTCTTTTTTTTTTTTTTTAATTTGTTTTGAAACGTTTTGCAAACCCACGATAAACAGCATCACGGCAGCAGTCCCACCAAGCCAAACGACCTGCAGCCACCCATCCTGCGCTGGGAATAGCTGCTCTGCGCAGCCATGGAGTCACAGCCCTGGGGGACGCAGCTCTCCGCGGCCGCTGGGGCCTCCTGCTGCTGGGAAGGCAGGCGGGGAGGGAGGGGGCGATGGGCACGGCGCCCCCCATGGGGCACCCACAAACTGGGGCACGGCAAGCCGGTGGTGGCTGTGGGCGAGCAAGCCCTGCTGCTGCAGGGCGGGTGGCGGGCGTCCGCCGGGTTGTGTCTGAAGCTGAGCGCTGTCCGCAGGTCTCCCGCCGGTGCCCGGAGCCACATTCCCCGAGGGACAGGTGGACTCGCTCCTCTCCATCATCTCCAGCCAGCGGGAGCGCTTCCGAGCCAGGAACCAGGAGCTGGAGGGGGTACGTGGCGAGGGGATGGTGGCACCTGCGTGCTGGCGCTGGCTGCTTCAGTGGCCTGCAGGGGGTTTATTATCAGCACAATGCCAGCAGCACCGCTGCAGGAACTTTACCCAGCTGAAGCACAGCTCAAAATAACCAGCTGGCAGGCTGGCTCTGCATTGCCCGTTGCCCACCTTGGCTGCCCCAGCAGCTGGGGCCATTTTAATTAAGGAGCAATTTTAATTGAAAGCTGAGGGATTTGAATTACTGGGAGGGGAGAGCGTGGTGATGAACGTGGTGCTGCATCAGGGGTGGCAAAGCCGAGCGTTTACTCCTGGTCCTGCCACATTTTGCTGCATGGTGGCAACAAGTTGTGTCCCAACGCATTTTGTCACCTGCCCTCGTCTCCCCTCCGTGCTGCCAACCTCACGGCTGCCCCTGTACCTCGGGGTGCCCCCCACCTCCCCTCGCCTCCCCACCGCTCTTGTTGCACGGCTTTGTTGAACCAGCAGTGGAGCCGTGCAGCTCTGCTGCTGTGACACTGAGGATGCCCAGCATCTTTAGATCCAGGGACCTCAGTCTGGTAAGGATTGGCCCATGCCAACCTCAGCTGTCCTGGGATTTGGAGATTCAGTGAGCTGCCCGCGTTTGCATGGTGAGGTGACACCGGCCTGGCATGACCGTGAGCATCCGGTCCTTCCTGGGGCTGCACTGAAGCCCCAGCTCAGCTTTGTGGCTCTGCATCCCACATCGGGATGGGGAGCTGGTGGGGCTGTGGGCACTGGGCTGGATCCTGGTGGGTGCACCAGACAGCCCCCATCTCCCTTCTCCTCGACCTCACTGCTAACAGCCCCCTGCTCCCCTCTGCAGGAGAACCGCATGATGCAGCACACGGTGCAGGCGCTGCAGAGCGAGCTGGACAACCTGCGAGCCGACAACATCAAGCTCTACGAGAAGATCAAGTTCCTCCAGAGCTACCCCGGCCGGGTGAGTGGCTGTCCGTCCGTCCGTCCATCCGTCCCGCGGGTGGGTTTGCACAGACAGGCAGACCCCAAGCGCAGACCGTTCCCCACAGTGCACGAGAGCAGGGGGAAGGTGCACATTACCCGTGTGCATCTCGTGTTGGAAAGCTGGGGATAACTGGGGCGAAGAAGGATGCAGAGATGTACCTAGAGGAGCGGGCGCCCAGACCACCTGCTGGGCCAGCAGTGCTGAACTGTGCCGAAGGGTGTCAGATTCTCACGTTTCCTCCCCAAAATAACCCCTACAATGTCTTTGCTGCTCGCTGCCTGCAGCATGATGCTCTGGCAGGCACGCTGTGGATGCTCCTGCCCAGCCAGGCAGCAAGCGGTTAAATCGGGCTCTCCTGCAAGAAATCCCCATAGTTGGAGGCTGAGAAATCATTCCTCCCACAGTGCGGTGAGTCATTGCCCACCGCTGGTGTGCGGGAGGTTGGCTCAGGCCATTCATCTGCCTCTGCAAGCTTTCGGTCGCACAGCTGAGCTCAGAGACCTCGGGGCTGAGCACGGCGCTTCGCTCTCGCCGTGTGCCAGGCGGGGGAATAGCTGCGAGCATCGGCTGCGTGCCTGAGCCAGGGGCTGCTCCGGCGGGGTTTTAGCCCAAATTTCTTGCAGCCAGCAGAGAGCTGCTCTGCTTCTGCCCTTCTGGGCAGCCAGGGCTGTCCCTGAAAGAGCAGGAACCGGCCCCTAACCCTCCCACTTATCCCAGTAACGCCAGGAGGAGATGGGAGTGGGGCCAGGCTTTGCTGCTCACGCCGCACCCCCTGCGGAAATGCTGCCACCCCAACAGCTGCTGCCTCTCCGCGCTGCCTGCGCCGAGCCCGTTTTATTGATGGACATTTTAACAGCGTTTGAGGATGGGAGACTCCCACAGCCGTGCAGGGCCTTATTTGGATCTCGTACTTATGCCTGAGTGAGGCTGGCCCCTCTGACATTTTTGCCAGTGTCTCCCGCGGAAGATCATCCCCGTGTTTATCTGGTGCCACAAGGCAACCCCTGGATGCCATTCGTGTGAGCTAAAGAGCACAAGCCTCCCGCGCGTCGCGTTGCATAATTCACGACCTAATCAGGCATGTGACAAGTTAAAAATAATCATCAAAGATCATTCAATAAGGCCAGGATCTAGTGACTTCATAGCCCCTAAATCGGGATCTCAGCTCATCGGGGTATCGCGTTGCGGCACGTAAGGGCACATTTGCTAAAGGTCTGCTGGCAGCGGGGTTTGCCCGCCTTGAACCCGAGCCACCGGTGGCTGTGCAGGATGAGGGGCAGGACGGGGGCACCCACGGGAAGCCCTCCTGGCATGGCAGCGTTATGGGGGTGCTGCAGCAGGGGAGCCTCCATCCTGCGGGGTTAAAACTGAGCGTCTGAACCCAGCCTCATCTTCCGCTTCTGTTAAGGGGGTTCCTTAATTTTCCTCGCCCTTTGCCCTGCTAATAGTAGGTGTGGGGTTAACAGGGATTTCCTCCTCATAAACCACTGTCCCCATTATGCCTGATCTGGCAGGGATTTGGGGGGTGATGTGCAATAACACCTTGGTCCTGCCGGCCCTGTGGCCAGTTTGGGGCTGCGCTGCTCCATTTGTCGGGATCGTTTCCTCCAAACGAGGCCAGGGAGGGCAGTACAAGTGCCTGGGGGGGGGACATGGGGGCTCCGGCCCTTGCTGCCCATCCATAAATCGGTTACACGGGGATAAGGATGTGCAGCTGTGCCAGCCGAGGTTCTCACCCTGCCTTCACTCCTGCAGGGCAGCAGCAGGGACGACACTGAGCTGCGCTACTCCTCGCAGTACGAAGAGCGCCTGGACCCCTTCTCCTCCTTCAGCAGGAAGGTAGGGGCAGCCCTCGGCACCCTCCCTCCACACCAGCCCCTCCAGCACCAAACCCTCCCTGATTCTCATCCCTCAAATCAGCCCTTCGAGCCCCAAACCCAGCTTCTTGTACTTTGTGCTTGCAGGAGCGCCAGCGCAAGTACCTGAGCCTCAGCCCCTGGGATAAAGCCACGCTGAGCATGGTGAGTGCGCTGCGGGGCGGGGGCAAACCCTTCCCTGCCCCGGGCAGGGGTGCAGAGCGTGCCAGGGCCATGCTGCAGTCCCCAGAATTTTACATCTCTGCTAGGGAGTGCCGGCCAGCAGCAGCTTCTCTGTTTTCCCTCTGCTGAAAGGTTAATTTTTCTGGACGTTTTTCTCAAAACGCTGCCTCCTCCTGGAGCCTGGGCGCAGCTCACAGCAGTTATGGGGTGCTGACCCCATGCTACCTCCTTGCTGGCAGAGGAAGGTGGGCTCTGCATCCTCCCTCATGGCAGTAGCAGGAGGCTGTTACAGCAGAGAGGAGGGGCGAGACTTCGCTTTCCTCACTCGCCCTTTCCTTTCCCCCGCTTCTCCCCAGGGACCTGCTGGGATCGGGTGACCCAGCCCCGATGCCGCAGCCCACTGCGGTGTCATGGCTGGGAGCTCGGGGACAGCTCTGGCGTCCCGCAGGGTCATTGTGAGTCGCTGTCAGCCACCCATGTGCACGCCCATGGCTCTGGAGCCTTTTGCTGCCTTCCCAAACCTCCCCCTGAAATTACTGAGGAGGAGCCCGCAGCTGGCCCCAGCTAACGCTGTACCCCGTCCTTCACATCACGTCTAAGTACCTGCAGCCCCATGGTCACCCCCAGAAACCTCCAGAGATGGGTGCAATAACCTCTTCCCGTGCCCTGAGCCTTCCTGCTCTCTTTTCTTCCAAAAAAACATCGGGGAAAATACTGGGGCATTGTCGGTGTCCACAGCAGCAAAGGCTCCTCATGGCAGGGCTTGGCTGCCATCTCGTAGGAAGGAGTGCTGCTTTCAGAGTTAAAACGGGACGTGGGCATCGAGACAATCTGATTTATACTTGGATTTGTGACATTCAGGGTCGGTGTGGGATGTTAACCCCAGATATCTGGCACAACAGAGGTTAACACGGGAGCGCTGGTCTGCAACAGCCACAGAATACAGAAATATCTCGTAATAAAGGCAAAGTTGTCATTTGCATAAAAACTAAGCAAATGCCAGCATGAATATGGATTGGGTGGCGTGCCAGCACCACGGAGAATTAATGAAAGGCATTTACAAAAAACTGACTTACGGGAGTTACTCCTTGGGAATATTTAAGAACATAATCTTGTTTGTTACAGCAGCCTCCGCCGTGGCTGTGAATAGACAAGACGATTTCAGCATGGGGTTGGTTTGGTGGGAGATCTGTGGGTTTTAATGCCAGCCTCGGAAATCCCGCATGGTGTTTTGGGGAATTTGCTTATGTCCATAATGAATCCCTAGCTTTTACAGCAAGAGTAAAAAGTGGCGATGTAGGAAGGCAGGATGTGTTCTTCACAAGCTGCTTTTCTAGGCTGTGGGTGCTCCTGAGTTTGGCTCTTTTGACGGGATGGGCACACAGATTTTCCCCTTGGGATGTGGTGTCACGGCAATGCCACCAGCTCCAGCCATGAGCCTCCATCCATCCTCAGGCACGCAGCTCCCCTAAAATCGATAGTCTGGTGGTGCCCAGCGTCCTCGGGAGCTTTACGTGTTCTGGGGTGCTCGGACATCGTGCACCCAGGCGCAAAGGGTTTTAATGCAGCCCTCGGAAATACCCGTGGAGCATGTGCCCAGGTGGCTGGCGAAGGGATGCTGCAGCTCACGACTTCCACCAGCTCATGAATTAAAGATGTGCGAGACTTAATTACTGCCGGGGCTCCTCTGCGGCGCGTGCTGAGCTGCAGGCAGGGCTGCGCGGGGCAGAGCCAGGCAGAAAGCTCAGAACGAGCCCTCGGGAGAGTTTTCGGCAGGGGCGGCCCGGCACGAAGCCCCGCGGTTCACGGCCTTGAATTCCCCTTGATTTCGGGCGAATCACCCTGGGCGCTGAGTCCCCTGACCCGTGCTGAAATGGGATTTCTGCTCTCGCTGCAGGGGCGGCTCATCCTGTCCAACAAGACAGCTCGCACCATCGCCTTCTTCTACACGCTGCTCCTGCACTGCCTCGTCTTCCTGGTAAGCGTAAGAGGTTTTAGGAGTAAAACACAGCCACGTGGAGCAGGCCACGTGCTTCCAGGCCCCGTGCAACGCCACCTCCCTGCTTGCTGGGTACAACCCTGGGTGCCAGGTCACCTCTGTGGGCACTGAGTTCTGCATTTCCCCCTTGCCCTGGGGCTCTGCTTCTCTCCAGTTTTTGAATTTCCCCCACTGTACATCAGGGTCAGAAGCAGAGGTTTGGGTTAGGAATAGGGGTGGCCGTGGAGAAGGCTCCCTCCTTGCTGCAGGGGCCAGATCCTGCAGGCTGTATCCACAGCTGCCTTCCCCCAGCCCTTCTGCTTGTTCACTGCCGGTGCTGGGAGTGATGCTGGGGCTGCAGCCCGTGCTGCCAGGACCGTCGTGTTCCTCACGATGCAAGCTCCCGTAGCCTTGCTCAGTTGCTGGGGGTTAGTTAGCTTTTCAAGGAAAAAAAAAATCTAAACATCAATAATTAAACAATGAAACAAGATGAAAGACAAGTCAGAACAATATTTCTATCCTGATCGTCTCAGAATTAATCCAACCTCGTGTTATTTTGGTGAGGAAAGGAGCAAAGAAAATAAAAAGTTAGGCATCATTAAAGTTTAAAGCTCTAACCTAAAAAAAAAATAAATCATAAATATTGCATGGTTGGGATGATCCAGCTTCATCCAGACACAGAAGGGCCTGGAGCCCAAGCCCAGGACTGGGCAATCCTGCAGCCCTGCTGCTACAGAAACGTCTCTGCGGCAAGCCCAGGGAAGGCAAGTGGCTGTCGCCCCTTCCCTGTGCTGCCTTCTGTGGTCTCAATCACGAAGGAAAAAGAAGCCAAACCGAGCCATGACCTCCCCCAAGCCAGTGCCCAAACCACGGCTCCAAAGCCTTCACCGTCCACCGGCAACCTCAGACATCTTGCTCCAAACCGCTGCAGCACGCTTCCCCGGCAAAAATAACGTGCTGCAAAACATCAGCCCGGCCTCCGGGAGGGCAACGCCGCAGCCACACGCTGGGTTTCTGCTCCGGTAATGTGAGGGTGCAGAAATGCTTGTACCCATCCTTTGCCGTGGGGCTCTGATCGACGCGGAGGGGACGGGATGTCGCGGGATGTCGCGGTGGGGGTGGGATGTTGTGATGGGGACAGGATGTCGCGGGGTGTCACGGCAGCGACACGCCAGGCAGAGGCTGGCACGTGAGCCCGCACCTGACTGCATTCCTTATTTTGCAGGTTCTCTACAAAACCGCCTGGAGCGAGAGCGTGGGCAGGGACTGTGCCGCGTTCTGCGCCAAGAAGTGGGTGTGAGCGGGGCCCGATCCTGCGCGGGGTCGGCAGCGGCGGCTGCCCGGGCGGGGGGGTTGCAGCGGGGTGTTTGAGCACCCGTGCTGGAAGAGAGGGTGGGAAACGGGGGTGGGAAAGCAGCTAAAAACTGGTGTGAAGGCGGAGATCAGGATCAGGCCCCTGCCTTGACTTCCCCCGTGTCTGGAAGTGCTAATCATCGAGGCTAGCACCCCGAGGCGAAGCGCCCCACGTTAACCAGCTGTGCCCTTTCCCCAGGTACGCCGACCACGTGCACAAGTTCCACGAGAACGGGGACGCGGGCGACATGTGGCAGTGACGCCGGGCTCAGCCCCGCCGCTCCTCCCGCGGCAGGATCTGGCCCCTCGCGCCCGCCGCCCGCTTCGCTGCAGCTTCGCTTTCTGCCTCGTCGGATGGAGGCAACGCTTCGCCCCCCGGCCCCAGCTCGGAAATCAGCAGCCTCGCTGTGGGAGAGCCGTCTGCAGGACACGGCCCCGATGTCCCCCAGCGCTCAGTCGTCACCGAGCGACGTGGGAAAGGCGAGATAAAAGCTCCTCTCCTCAGCTGCAATAGCTCATTCAATCCTGTTTCAAGTGCAGCGCGACACGGAGCGGACTAAATTTAGCCAGAAAACTGGGGGGGGGGGTACGACTCTTAAGCTTGCGTTTCAATGTATTCTGCTATTTGAGAATTCCCATTTTGCTCCCGTTTATTGAATTATCCGAAAGCAATCGGTCCTGCTGGGCTTTGGCAGAGCGAGCAGATAGCGGCGCTCAGCCGGAAAGCCGAGCCGCTCGGCGCGCTGCCTTGTCCCCGTAGCTCGGCCGTGCGCTGGGTCCGCAGCATTTCTCGGGGCCCTTTCAGACGCGTGCCAGCACCACACCGCTCAGCTCCGGCACACGGTCGCGTTGGAGCAGGGACCTCGGCCTGAAGGCAGCATGGCTGGTGCCAAGTCACCTGGCGTGAAGGGAGGTGCTGCTTTTGGGGCTGAGCCCCACGGGTGCTCGGGGCTCTCCGCCCTGCCCTGCCTTGTGTATTTTGGGCAGTCCCCGCAGCTCTGGGCTCGGGGTCATTCGGTCTGTTCAACCTCTGGCCCCTTAGGAGGCTGAACGAGCCAAACGGGCCTATTGCTGGTGGTGGGCATGATGAATGGGGAGCTGCTGGTGGGAAATTTAGGTTGATTTGGGGAAAAATTGACGGGAGGAGAGGCTGTGATTTGGGGAGCAGGTTCCGGCACCCCTTGTGCCCGCCCAGCTGCCCGGTGCTGGAAGAGACCAACGTTAGCATGGCCTGCAATTAAAATTCTCCTCCTAAGACAGGAGAATCTTGTGGCTTCCAATTAATGTTTCATTGCTGATTCAGATCTGTTCTGCTGGGAAGCTGGGACCTCAAACTGCACGTGCAGGCAGCAGTCGGCTTCACATCTGCTACGGGCAGCAGAGGTTTATTTATAGTAGCCATGGCCCGCGGAAAAAATGCAAAATACTCATAAATGGAAGCGGAGAACAAACACAGAGGGACCAACCCACGCCTGTCCCACTGGGCACGGGGTAAATCAACCCACAGCATCTTGGGGATTTTAGGATGGCTGTGCAAAGGATGGAGCTGGGGCTGTGGGATGCTCAGCACCGACAGCATGCGCCCAAGGGCCAGGGAGATTTAGGGCTGCTTCTCCTACCTCTCCATAAACTAATTGACTTTAGATGTGTGGTAGATGATGTTTTGCTCTCTGACATGGGTAGCTCAGAAACGTGATCCGGGGAAGGGTGCGATGCTTGCTGAGGCTTTGCTGGGAAGGCTAAATTTGCTTTTTTTAGAAGCTATATATGGTGTCTTGGAATTGCAAAACTTCTGCAGCTATTCACACTTGTAGTCTTCATAAATGATTTCAATAGATGTTGAGTTCTGCGGGATGAGTGATGGAATAAACTTAGATACGCATTGACTGGATCACTTTTGTGCTTTTTTTTTCTTTGACTTTTGGTGTTCAACAACTGCGAGGAGACTTCCTGCCCCAGTGCCAGGGCAGAGCGTGCAGCTGATGCTGGAACCCCGTCCCCATGAGTGCTGCTGTGGTGGTGAGGGGGCTGATCATGGTTTCCCCCATCCTCCTCCTCCTTTTTTCTTGCTTTTTCATCCCAGATGTGCTCCAGCAACCTCAGCCTGGCATTTTGGTGATTCCCCTAGCCCCATTTCCATCCCTGGTGCAGCGAGGGGTTGCAGCCCCATGCGCTCGCATCGTCCCCTGCAATTTCGCAGCAGCTGCCGGACGTCCGGGCGGCTCGCAGCGAGGACAACTGCCGCTCCCCGGCGTTCGGCTTTGGCTGCCAAAAACCGTCTGACCGTGGGCAGGGAAAGCCCAAATTCGGGAGGGTTCTTGGGTCTCAGCCTGCCTGCGTCTGGCCGCAGCCTTGGCCAAGTTTTCGGGGCTTCCTCGGCAGCCGCTGCTTTCTAGAGACGCTGGGGAGGCGGAGGGCACGGCGGGGGGGCTGCGGCGAGGCACGGGTGCATCTCCCCAGCACAGCCCCCTGCCCTGTCCCATCCCTCCATCCACGCAGGTGACCCTGGCTCTACCTGCAGGGAGGCTGGGAAGGTGGCTGGGCTTGTTCTTCTTTTTTTTTTTTTTTTTTTTTCCTTTATTTTCAGTCATGTGCATCAGTCACTGAGAGCTCACGCATCCGTGCCAGCCTGCAAGGTCACCAGGACCCCCCCCCCCCTTCAGACGACGTCGTCCTTCGGTAATGTGCGCGTGGGAGGGAGATGGGAGTGGGGTTTTTGCTAATTTGATTTGAAAGCTTCTTTTATCCCTCTGTGGCTTGAACGAAAAGGATTTTGGTGACCCCTCGCTCTCCCTCACTGTTTTAAATTTGATTAGGGGAAGCAATCTTAATTAGTATCGACAGATATTCAAGAAAATAATTAAAGGAAAACCCGTGCTCTTTATATCCGTTTAACCTGCGAAGCGCTCACCCAGCCTCGGAGACCCAGGCTGAATTTCGGGGGGGCTGGAGGTCTGTGTGGCAATAGAAGGGGGAGCCCGGCTGGCGATGAGACAGCAGCCTGCTCGCATCTGGGTCACAAGTTCAGGTTTCGCCCCAGGCAGAGGAGACGGGGAGAGAGAGAGAGAGAGAGAGAGAGACACCGCTGCCAGGACGGAGCAGATCTGTCTGGATCACGGCCGCAGCGCCCCGGCTGCCCCCGGCAGGGAGAGCTTCGGGGGCCTGATCCTGCACTGACCCCACAGACCCCACGCTGCAGGCTCAGGAGGTGCGGGGCGATGCGGCGGCGTTTGCAGGGCGATGCGCTGCAGCAGCCGGTGCTGTGCTATTAAAAATGGGGAAAAAAAAAAAAAAAAAACACAAAGCACGGGTTTTGCAAAGGTCCGCGGCCGGGCGCCTCGCCCCACCGTGCCGCTTCACGAGCGCGATGGGTCTCCATAGCCACGAGCGCGCAGGCTGCAGACGTGTTTGCCCGTGCTCTGCAAATGGAAAAGCAAGATCAATAGCGTTTCAGCAGCGCTGAATGAAGGCCAGGCGCTGCCGGGCGCACAGGATGCGAGCGAGACTCCCACGCAGACAGGAAAGGCACTTCACAAACACAAACACACGCAGAGCCAGCGCCGGGAGCGGCGTGCCTGTTATTCCAGGTTATTTTAAGTTCAGGCTGTACCCGGTGAATGCGGCAGGCTCCCGACGACACCGCGGGGTCGGGGTTTGCGGAGCCCATCGGCGGCGGGGCTGCGCATGGATGCTGCTGGAAAAAGGGGAATCAAGGCACAAAGGGGTTAAACATCCATGTGCAGCCTGGCCACAGGGATCGATTTGTGTTTATTTTTGGAAGAGTGGCTCTAACAATCCGCTGTAACCCGGCGGGGAGCGGGGTGGACCTCCACCACTTGGTGCTCCCCATTCGCGTGCTTTTCTGCAAGGGGTCAGCAGGAGTCCTGGCCAAGGGCGCGCAGCCTTGTGGGGTGAGCACGGTGGCTTCGCGATCCACCAGCCATCGTCCCTCTCATTTCTTCCCAAGTTGCTGGAGCAGCTGGGGCCACAGATGAGCCAGGTACAGCTCGTTTGTCTGAAAAACAACAGCAGAGCTTGAGTGCTCGAAAATCCCTTGTGGCCATCCCTCATTGCGCTCAGCCAGCACCCCAAATGCCCCCCAAACCGTCCCGGCATTTTGCACGCACAGCCCTGATCTAGGAGGGCTCGAACACCATGAGAGCCCCAAAACCCTGCCTGCAAGGGAGCTAACGCCTGGGGTTTGGGGCAAGCGGGGGCGAGCAGAGGCTGGGAGGTGGCAGTCCCGGGTTTATCGCTTCCTGCGGCGTTAGCCATCCGACAGCAAGCCGGGGCCGAAAGCTGGCGCAGCATATGGAGCGGCCCCGGCCCCCCCGCTGCCTTATTGACAGAGTCTCCCTGGAGATGGGCCTGGGCCACGCGGGCTTTTCCAGCACGGAGAGGAAGTGGAAAAATATTTACTTCGCCCCCCCCAAGCCTGCTCGCGTGAAGGCAGGAGGAGGCAAAGCGAGTGAGGCGCAGCAGGCGGGCAGGCGCTGGTGCCGGTGTGGGGACACTGGGGTGGCACGGGGACGTTCAGGGCCCCCACTGTCCCCCCAGGGCTCATGGTGCAAGCGGAGCAGGGGGGTGATTTGCAGGGCAGGGGACTCGCTTAGGCACTGAATTGGGTGTTGGTGGGGGCAATGGGATAGCAGAGGGAAAGGACCGGGGGCAGCAGGGGGCAGCTCCGTGCTTGCCCATATTCTGTGTTCAGCGAGGGGGCAGAGCAAAAGCTATCGGTGGCTGCAAACAAAAATAAGGTGAAACAATGAGGAGGTGGGCAGCGTGGTGCTTTGCGAGGTGGAAAAGCTCAGCCATTGTCTGTGTGCAGGACTGCAGTTGGAGAGGTGCCTGATCCTGCCCCATTTGCTTTCCCCCAGACCTGGTGGGATCTCCCCTACACTGGGAGAGACCCACGTCCCCAGTGGGTCCCGCAGGTGTCACCGCTCTGCTGGACGTGCTGGGGGGTTCAGAGCAACCTCCTGCTCCTGAAAAACAGCACCGGGCTGGCACCGCAGAAACGCCTGCAGTTTGGGGGCAGATCGAGGTCTTCTCCCGTGCCACCAGCCCAACTCAGCGCCCAGCTGCGGTGACACGGGGATGGGCCACAGCTGTACCCGGGCTGCCTGCCCTGAGGTTTTTCCCCAGGAATAAACCCCCCTGAAAGGCGCTTGCACAGGGTTACCCCGGCTCGCTGTAAGCCACTCGGCAAGGCAGAGCATGTGCCAGCTCCTGGCATGGCACCGTGACCACAGGGCGAGGGATTGTGCCGGGGCTAGGACATGGGGCAGGAGGGACACGGGGGACACTTGCTGCTGACGCTCCCACCCTGCCACCTCATCCCTCGGTTTGGCCAAAATGCGCCTGGTTTTGGGGCTGGGCTGAGCCAGGGGTGCCCAAGAAGGGTACCAAGAGGGGCACCCGCTACTGCTGGGGTGTTGGGGGGGCTCGGGCACGGCACCTGCAAGGGGATGGGCAGTACCACATTGCACTGAGCCACTCTTGGCACCTTGTCCCCATTTAATGGAGCTTTGTCCCCATTGCATTAGTGTTTTTTCCTCACCTTGTGGTGCATTGGTGCTTTGCCCCCACTGCACGAAGATTTGTCCCCATTGCGAGGAGTTTTCTCCCTGTTGCATCGGTGCCTTGTCACTATTGCATAAGTGCTTTGTTCCCGTTGCGTGGAGCTTTGTTCTCATCGCACAGGGCTTTGTCCCCACGGCGTGGAGCTTTGTCCCCATTGCACAGATGCCACCGCCGCGAGCTCAGCACCGTAACACGGAGCAGGTGAGAAAACCAAAGCTAACTGCAGCTGCGAGCACAGCTCTGCTCCCCCAAAGGCATCGCTGAGGCATCGCCGCTTCCTCCTGCCCCCGGTAACCCCACTGGTGCCCACAAATAGCTGGGGAACAGCCAAAAATAGCTGGGGAGGGTATGGGGGTGGAGGGGAACCCCCCCCATGGGCCGCAGCAGGGGGTGGCTGCAGCAGCTGGGGGCGTCCCAGCCACGACGGGCACCCGAGGCCAGAGGGGGGGGACGCAGCCGGCAGCAGCACCGTGTGCCCCCTCGGCACGTCGTCCCCTCCCCAAATCCTTGCAGGAACAGCCGGGATCTGGGGCTTTCGGGTGTCTGTCGCTATGGAAACCCCTCCTGATAGTGCTGGGCCATGGCTGAGCCTGCTCAGCGCTGCTGCTGCACACCGGGAGGGCGATGCTGCGGGGTGACGCTGCGGGACGGGAGCCTGAGGGTCCCCAGACATGGGGGGATCGGGGAGGTGCACCCATGGGGGCGTTTTTGGGAAAGAAAGGGAGCAGTGGTGTGGGTTTTAGTACCCTCCTGGTGGTTATATAAGTTCGGGAAAGATGCTGAGCGCAGGAAAGGCTCCAGGATGGACCCGCATGAACCACCGTGGTGCTGATGTCCCCAAAAGGTTTTGCTCATGCCTGAAATTTGGAGGTGTTTGGTGTAAGGCAGGAGGGAAAGCCGTGATAAGTGAGAGCCTGGAGAGCTGGCAGTGCGGCCCTGCAGCACCCAGGGGAGCAGGACAGCAGGATTCAGCCCCAGACAGAGCCTGGCGGGGCTGTGGGCCTCAGGGTGAACATCTCCAACACCCAGGCCTGGAGAATTTGGGTCCTGAGCATCCCTGAGCAGCAATCACCAAACAGATGTAAATGCAGGAGGTAGCTGGGGGCTGATGGAGAGGGGAGGGAGCCCTCCGGGCACATGGAGGGTGTGGGGGAAGCTTTTTGAGGCCTTTTCCTCCGGTGTGCCGGTGGAGGTGCCAGCTTCCTACACCATGACCTGCGCTAGCAAAACGTAGCCTCCGGAAACATCTTTCAAGCGTGGCCAGAACAGAACAACACAAAGAAAATGGCTATTTAGGAGAAACGTGAGGGCAGCTAAGTGCCTCTAACATCACTCCAGCAATGCCCCCGGCCTGGAAGAGGCGTGGAGAGCTCCTGGGAGGGACCCAGGCACCCAGCACAGGCACGGCTCGGCGGGCCGGGAGAGGAGCAGGGCCTTCCAGAGACAGCAGAGCTGGGTGAGAGGAGACAGGAGCGATCACAGTGGGGTCTGAGGGTTTTTTTGCTGTAGTTTCATCTCTGCAGCCCCAGGTGTGGACACACTCTGTCCCCCCGACACGAGCACCGGCGCTGCCGGCTGCCCGCGAGCGCCTGCACGCTTGGCGAGCTCCCCACCTGCTGCTGTCTGTGGCGGGGAAGTTTCAGAGCAGAAAAAGCCTTGCTTTTCATTTGCATCGGCAGGAGGAAGGGCAGAACTGGTGCTGTGCTCCTCTGCAAGCCCCCGCAGCCCCCAGCTCTCTCACGAACCTGCTTAGGGCGCAACGAAGGTGCATCCCTCTCCAGAATCTGCTCGCTAGGGCCCCTGGGCTGCTGCGCACAAAGAGCGCCCTGCTTCTGTGGGGATTTCTCCCTCCTGCAGCCACCAGGATGGGGCAGAATTCAATGATTTAGGATGGGAAGCCCTCAAGCCCTGGATCATCTCCGCTGCCACTGAGGGGGACGCCCCAGCTGTGCCCCCAGCCCCGCTGCCAGCAGTAGGACACAGCACTGGGGCCAGGACCCTTCCCCCCGTGCGCTCGGGGGCCGCTCTCCTCCCCGCCGGCCCACCCGGGCTGTGACTGCCAGCCCCGAGAGGCCACAGGGTGCGATCCTGCACGGGTGCTGGGAGCATAGAAGAGTGGATGTGATGGGAACCGGGGGAAGGAGAAGCTCGGGGATGGGCTTTGTGCTGAAACGAAGGGGCTTTCCTCCCTCCTGAGGAGGAGACGCGAGCCTGCACGTCAAGGACTTCACGTCAAAGCGACCCTGAGAAGAGGCTCCTCCAGCCCCAGGGCCAGGCTGTCACCGGCTGTTCGCCTTCCCTAACACGCCAGAGGACATTTTAAAGTGATTTCTCCTGCACCAACAGCTAGGAAAACAAACAGCTATTTCTCCCGGTTCCTTTCCCCTTCCCCTCCCGTCCCGGTGACACCGTCCTGCAGCGAGCCCCTCGCTGACGTCTCGGCGGGGACCTTTGCTGGCCGACCTGCAGCTGTGACAGCCCGTCACCTTCCTGCAGAGAGGCACGGGGCCGGCAGCTCCCAACCACCGGGGCTTGGGGCCATGCCCAAGCCATGAAACAGCTTCCAGAGCAGCCTGGTGGCAGCTTTTTGGCGATAAAACCCGCTGAGCATCGCGGTGCCCTGCAGAAGCGCATGCTATGGAGGAGCAGCCGGGCTGGGATGCTCCGTGCAGCAGCCACAGCTCCTCGGGGATTGCTGAGAAAAGTCGCGGGCGAGGTTAAACTTTCACCCCGGCAATTCTTTTAAATCTCTTCGGGCAAGGCGCAGACCTAAAATTAGCCCTCCGGTCCTTTGGAGGGTTTGGGTTTTTCACTCGGTTTTTCAAGTGATCGACCAGCAACTCTGCAAAACGTGCATGTCCCCGCTCTGAGGCCTGATTTTCTTTCTGATTGCAGCCCCGCTGGCTCCACAGTGCTGTACCGAAAGCAAGGACAGGTTTCTAGCCTTGTACACGTACTTGTAAATACGGGATCGCACCTGAAATGAAGCTGGACTGGTGGAGGGCATGTACCTGAGCCGGGGGCCGCGCGCCCAGCCGATCGCTGAGCCCGTGGGCTGGCAGAAAGCGCGGTGCTTTCCGCATCCCGCGGCTGTGTGGGGCACAATGGCTTTCCCCCCTCGAGGGCAGGTGGTTTAGGTGTTAAAATAGCGCGTCTGCTCTTGAGCCACGGCTGATAAAAGCGGGGAGGTCGGGCTCTCTGCCTTTCTGGTTGAAGTCCAAGGGGGGGCTAAGAGCAGGGTGCCAGCGGCATGCCCCAGCCTGGGAGCGCACACGGGGGGACACGAGGTGCCCAAACTGGGTGCCAGGAGGAGGCACATGAAGGATGAGGCTCAGGAGAACATCAGCTTTCGAGAAACCGTGATTCTCCATCCCTGGAGATGGAGATGCCCCGGATGGTCCACAGGGCATCAACAGGCTGCATCCGTTGGGGCCGCCGGTCCCATGGCACGCCGCTCGCCGCGCTGCTGGCGATCGATGCCGAGTGCAATGAAACCCTTAATGAAATTTCAGCCTAAGAGACTATTGATTGCGTATTTTCTTTAAAAATGTATATGAATG
This sequence comes from Anser brachyrhynchus, assembly GCF_964034855.1. Classification (NCBI taxonomy): domain Eukaryota; kingdom Metazoa; phylum Chordata; class Aves; order Anseriformes; family Anatidae; genus Anser; species Anser brachyrhynchus. Next base: position 7,544,927 of record NC_137713.1, on the reverse strand, counting down.
GGAGAGAGGCTTTTTGGAGAGGCCGGGGAAGGGGGGGGGGGGGGGGGGTGTGAAGGAAACCACGCCGGGCTGCCGGAGATGCAGAGATGGTCATCCCCCCAAGCAGCCTGGGCTGGGGAAGGGCTGCAGGCTCCCATGGGACCCTCACACCACCCGGGGAGGAAAACGCGACTCCCTGAAGCAGAAGGGTGGGCATTCACCCAAAACCATCGCAGAGCCAGCAATGATGAAACCAAGGGGAGAAGTCGCGAGCCCGTGCCCCGGTTGCGCTTTTGCAAATCCCCTTTGCCCCACGTTTCCCGTCACTGCCTGAAACCCAGAGCAGGAGACGCAGCCCCGGCCCTACAGCCGACCTCCCTCTGTGGTTGGCATCCCCCGGGTTCCCAAATCTCACCGGGTTCCCCCTTGCAGGGTAAGGGGACGGCAAGGCGGCGTGATAAAGGCAAACAATAACAATAACAGTAACAAAGCACCCCCTCCCTGCCCCTTACATAACCGGCATTGTCTTAATCCTACAGGTGCTTCGCAGAAGTAAAAGGGATTTGTTCCTCCTGCAAATCCTTTTTATATTTTTTTGGTGAGTCATCCTTATCCGCCCCGCCGGGGAGGCCCGGAGGCCCCCGCCGTAATGTGACCCCTGACTAAATCACTTAAACCTCCCCGGGCTTCGGTCCCCCCGCGGTGAGAGGCGGATTATGACTGTGTCCTGACCCCCTTGGCAGGGCCGGTGCTCGGCGATGGGCCCTATAAATATGTCAGCAGGGCAGCGAAAGCGAACGCCAGGACTTGGCCCGCAAACCTTGACCTGGAGCTGAATCCGGCCGGCACGGCGCCGCCTGGCAAAGCCCAGGGCTGGGCCCGCTGCTGGGGGGCCGGTGTCACCCCAAATCCCTCTCATAAGCAGGGGGAAAAAGAGCTTGGGGTGGCACAGGGGACACGGATGCTGCCCCTTGTTGGCCCATGGAGGTGTCCTCCCAGCGCCTGGGGGGGCTTTGGGGGAGGTTTGGGGGTGCCACAGGGGGTGTGCAGCAGGATGTGGGGTTGGGGTTGTTCTGTGGGATGTGGGGTGCCCTGTGGGATGTGGGGTGCCCTGTGGGATGTGGAGAGTGATGTGGGGTGCCCTGTGGGACATGGGGTGCCCTGAAGGACGTGGGGTGTCATGCAGAATGTAGGGTGCCCTGTGGGATGTGTGGTGCCCTCTGGGATTGGAGGGTGGGATGTAGGGTGCCCTGTGGGACATGGGGTGTCCTCTGGGACATGGGGTACCCTGCAGGATGTGGGGTGCGGTGCGGGACCATCGAATGGCTTGGGTTGGAAGGGACCTCAAAAATCATCTAGTTCCAACCGCCCCTAAGGCGTAGGGTGTCATGCAGGGTGTGGGGTGCCCTGCGGGACGTGGGGTGCCCTGTGGGACGTGGGGAGGGATGTGGGGTGCCCTGTGGGATGTAGGGTGCTGTGTGGGACGTGGGGTGCCCTGCGGAACATGGGGCGCCCTGCGGGACATGGGGTGCCCCCTGTAACATGGGGCACCCTGCCTGATACGGGGTGACCTCTGCGATGTGGGGTGCTGCCCCCCAGACCCCGGACCCCCCCCCCCCCCCCCCGGCAGGCCCCCGCTGTTTGGGGGGGGTTCCCCGTGCGGAGCGGGGCCGGGCGGGGCCCTTTAAAGCGGTGGGAGGAGCGGGGGGGGGGGCGGCGGCGGGGCCGGGCGGGGCGGGGGGGGCCGGGCAGCGCTGGCCCCGCCGGAGCCGAGCCGGGAGCCGGGGCTGCAGCGGGGCTGCGCGGGGAGCCGGGCCGGGCCGGGCCGGGTGAGCGCATCCCTCCGGTACCGGATCCGCGGCTGCGTGGGGCGGCGGGGGGCGGCGCCGCTTTCCTGGTCCCCCCCCTCCCTTCTCCATCACCATTTCGGGGCGCACCCCCCGGAGGGACCCCCCCCCTGCACCCCCCACCCCCTCCCTTCCCCGGGTCCCTTCGGGGTGCGGGGTCCTGCGGCGGGGGGCGCCGGGCTGGGGGCTCCCCGGGAAGGCGAAAGTTGCCGGCTTGGGGGGGCTGCCGGGGGGGGGGGGACGCAGGGTCCTGGGCACGACCCAACGCGCACGACCCCTTAAGGACGGTCTATTTTTATTATTATTATTATTTTTAATGCTTATTATTCCGCCCGAGGTGCGCGTGCTGCCCGGATGGATGCTCTGCGGGCACCTGCGGCCCCCCCCCGGGGCAGCCCCTGCCCAAGGGCACGGCCCCACCGAGCTGCCCCCCCCCCCCGCAGCCCCCCAGGAGCTGCCCAGCACCGTGCTGAGGCCTCGGCTTGGCGAGGGGCTTCCCCTGCAGCCCCCTGCTCCTGCCAAAGCAGCCGCTCGGGCTCGTGTGCAACAGCCCCATGGTTTCGGGGTGACACCCAGGGAGGTGCCGAGCACCCTCTTCGGGGCTTGACTTCTTCCAACTTTGCCTTCCAGGTCCCTCCGGGCTGCTCCGGTCCCTCGCTGCGCCGTGGGAGCTGGGCGCTTTGAGCGATGAGCCTGCACTGGGAGAGCCCCGCTGCTGGCACCTCGGGGAACCCCTGAACTGCACCGGGAGAGGAGGTAAAACCGCTCGGCTCCCCCCAGACCCTGCCCTAAACCCACGGGAAGCCAGCAGCTGCCTGCTGCCCACACCGAGCGGATTGCTCAGACCTCCCCGCCGCGGCGGTTGTTATTATTATTGGGATGATTATTTGCTTCGCCCTGGTGGGAGGGGGGCGGAGGAGGGGCGCCGTTGCAGTGCCGGGCATTTGGGGCCGTGCTCCTAAATCACCCGGGCTGCCCCCAGAGGGTCAAGGCCCTCGGCCACCGCGTTGGCACGGGTGGGTGGCCGCATGGCTGGGAGATGTGCTCGGGTGGGACTGGGAGCGCTCCCAGCTCTGCCCCTTTGCATCCCTTGGTGGTGCCTGGTGGTCCCGTAACGCTGCGGCGCACCCCAGGGTGGCCATTGGAGAGCTCATTTCTGGAAAAAAAAACAAAAAAAAAGTTGCAGAAACCTCACGGGGGTGCTCCAGGCCATTGATGCGTGTTTGAAATCAGGGTGGTTTTGCCCACTGGTGTCTCACCGAGCGCGGGGCAGCTGTGCCATCGGGGTGAATGTGTGCTGGGGGCTGTAGGATGGAACCTGCCCTGCTCCGGGAAAGTCTTTTGGGATTTGGGTGCTGTCTGCCTCAAGCACAGGGTCCTTGGTAGGTGCAGGGGGGCTGCTCGCCTCCTGTTACCCCTTCTGGCTGCTTGTCTTCACCATCGGGGCTGTTCCTTCCTCTCCCGGGCTGGTGGGAATGTGTCTCGTGTGCCCTCGTGGCAGGGTGGCCTTGCCCAATTCTTGTCTCAGCTGTCCCTCTTCCGAGGTAAATCGCCGTCTGTGCGCCCTGAGGATGTTTCTGGTTAGAGCCCTTCCTCCTCCTCTTCTTCCTCTTCCCCAGAGCGGGCTGAGAAACCCGATGATGGTTACGCATCTGCTGCTCTTGCTGAATCAGGCTTTTTGGGGCGCCCTGGGGCAACGCTGCCTCCCCTGCTCTTCTCCAGCCTGAAGCCCCCTGAGCCCCACACAAGGCTGTGGGGCAGGAGTGAGGCTGCAAACGTGCAAACGGGGCCAGGAGCACCAGGAAGGAGGGGAGGCAGAAACATCAGGCACAGGCTAGGTGGGAAACGGCCCCTCTGCAGAGGGAACCCCTCCTGCACGCCTGTGCCCACTGTGCTGGGTACGGAGTGCTGCGTGCCTGGGAACATCCCTGCATAGCAAAGCGGGGGGTAAAAAAGGGATTTTTGGGGCTGAAACCCCAGCCGGAGATCCCAGCTGCAACGTGGTGTCTGGGCACCATGTGGTTGAGGGGCACTTGGAGCCCGCTGGAGCTTGCACGAGGTGTTTTGCCCAACGCACACCCCAGGAGCTCAGCGGTGAGCGCAGCGGCCCCGGTAGCGGGGCAGAGCTGAGTTTCCCCAGCTCAGACACCATCAGGCAGCGTCGAACGCTGCTGGCAGGCGGGTACGAGCCAGGGATGCGTGTGGCGAATTATATCCGCAAAGTAAAAAAGATAATGGGAAAATTTAATACGGGCCTATGTAACTTTATCCTGTGTTTGTTATGAGCCGTAATTGAAAAACAATCTTGGGGTTTTTCCTTCCTGTCCCTGAAGGAAGGGGGGGGGGTCCTGATGTGAGCAGGGCTGCGCCACCTCGGGTGCGCTCTGCTGGGTGCTCTGCACCACGGACCCGTGCAGCTTGTGCACCAAAACCACCCCAGGAGCCCCTTAATGGCACAGTGATCTGTAGGGCAAGAGGGTTTTTTTTTTTTTATTTGGTTGTTTTTTCTGCAAGCAGTTTGCGCTTGTTTGGGGAACTATAGCTGGTTTTGTACAGCAGGGCCTTTCCTTTAAACCCCTTGCATTTTAGGTATGTCAGGGATGTTGAGCGAACCGTGGTGGCCGACCTACCCATCATTTCGTATGTGTGTCCAGCACGGCTCTGCCCTTCGTGCCCCTGGCCCTGCGAGAGCCGCTGCATGGTGGTTAATGTGTAACGCCTGCGTCGCACCCCGCTGCGAGCGCCAGCCCCCGAGGTGGTCGCACGAATTCTCTTTGACCAGGGTGGGAAGGCGAGAAGGGGAAGGTTTTGTTGTGGGCCGAGGGGAGGAAGGAAATCTAGGCTTAGCGAGCGAAATCTGAGCTTGCTTGGTTGGGGACAGGGCTTCTGACGCTCCTCGCAGGAGGCTCTGCTATTGTGGTGGCTAAAAATAGACTTTGGACTAGTTAATTTTCTGCAGAAAGCTCCCAGGTCGGAGCCCTGGCCAGGTGAGGTGGCTCCCATCGAGAGGGAAAGGACGGCGGCTCCTTACCTTCTTCACCAAAAGCTCTATTATTTTAACGAGAAATAGCCCGCCCTTGGTTTGGGGCAACAAAGGGGTGGTTTGGTTGGCTTTCCAAGCCTCTGCCAGGGCAGAGCATCCCATCGCTGTGCCCTGGGGACCCCCAGGTCTCCCACCACGGTGCGCTGAGCGTCACGGGCGATGCTGTGGCCACGCACCTCAGGGACCTGCCTGGAAGCACAGGGAGGAGATCAGCTAAGATCCACTGGATCTTCTCTATTTAACTCATCTTTATTTTCCAGCAGCTGTCAGCACGGGGGTTGCAGTGCACGGCGGGGCAGCATTTAGGAAGCAGAGAAACGACCCTGCAAAGTGAAGTTGGTCAGAGTAGTGGGAAGTGGAGAACGCTGTGGGTTTGGAGACGGCCGTGACCTGCGCTCTTCCCGAGCGGGCTGTACGCAGGGCGTCAGTGTCACATCCTCCTCAACGCGTGCTGGGGAGTTTTGAGGGAAGAAGGGGTCATTTCTGGCCCAAAGTTCGCTTTCTCTTCCGAAGATGTCTCTTTCTGAAGAAGTCCTTCCTCAGGGCTGTGGTGGCTCCCATCCTGCACAGCAGTGGAGCACTTTCCCGTAATCCATTGGGATTTTGTTCCTCTGGACGCTGAGATGAGAAGCCACCTTCCTTTCTACCCTGAGAAATGGTCATCAACATCTGGTTTGTGCACGGGAAGGGGACAACGTGCCCATTCCTTTTGGGGACAGACCAGGCCCATGAGGCTGCCTGGGGTGAGCCACGAGTTTGGCAGCCCCCTAAAGCCCTGGAGCCCGCAAGGTGCGGTGCTTCGTTTGCAGAGGAAAGCTTCGTTAGGGGATGCACAACTGCTTCCCGTGATGGTGTCTCAGGTGGAGCACCCCTGCTTGGTGCAGCAGAAGACCCAGGAAGGCTTTGCACACCGGACGAGCGTCTCCAGCTGGCAGGAGGGCCCTCCGGTGCATCTGGGCAGCGAGTCAAAGCGTGCATTTAATGGGGGAGTGAATCGAGGAGGGTGGCTTGACCATTAGACTTGAGGCCAGAATGCTGTTCAATTAATATTTCAGTGGGATGGACAGTAAATGAGAGGAACAAAGATTGTTTCCATTTCTCTCCAATTCCAACAGCCAGTCTGATTAAAGGGCTGTGGAGTATAAATAGTACATGGAGCCATAAAGAGCGTGGAGAGATGACCTACTCCCATCCTACCGCTATTTTATGTATTTATTTACTTTCCTATGGCTTTCTGTCCCTTAAATCAGCCTCTGCATGTAGTTAGAGCACTGAAGTCTCAGCCTTGAGGGCTGGGACCCTTGTGGTGGCAGAGGAAGCCACCAGGAGGAGGGGGCTTGGTCTCTCCAGCCTTCAGGTGCCAGCTGCAGGTGTGGATCCCCAACTCTGTGCCTGCTGCATCCCCTGTTCTGCTGGGTTTGAATGGTAAATGCAAAGGTGTTGCATTTGTTTTTCCTCCTATCCACGTCCTAAATGTGCTCGAAGCACCCTGCCACCCCCCAGAGCAGCCCCTGCCATGTTTTTTTTGTTGGTTTTTAGCTGCTTTCTGCAGCACGCCGGGGCCATGCAGGCGGGCTCCAGGCTCCCTGCGGGCTGCCAGGCATGTCCTGCCCGCCGTGCCAGGAGCGTCACCTTCTCCGGGGGGGCCCTGCGGGGTGTCACGTTGCTCCAGCACCCGCTCGTGACCCGGGGATCTCCCCTGCCCGAACACGTGGGGACGGCTGAGGTCAGCCTCTCTTCTGGGGCGAGCAGGTGCCCGGGTTTCCTCGCGTCCCGGGGTCTGATTGGCATCGATCTCGCTGGAAGCCGAGCAGCGGGACCCTGCCAGCCCCATCCTTCCCCAGGAGCGTGGACCCAGGACCACCACCACATGCGTGCCTCTCCCTGCAGGATGCTCCATCCTCCCCGTGCTTCCATCAGCCCAGATCTGCGTGCCTGTGCCCCTGGGAGCGCTCCTGTGCAGGCGGAGATGCAGGCATGCGGGCTTTCGTTATTACTATTTTTATTTTTTATTTCCATGCTGGAAACCCCCAGGGAAGTGGAGGACTGCTGGTCGTCCCCTTCATACTGAAAGGTGTTCATCCTTTTAAAAAAAAAAAAAGAGGGGGGGTACAAACCTGCCTCCCGCAAGCTCAGCTGGGCGCAGGTTTTCCTCCCGTGGCCCCAGCCTGGCTGTGCTCCGCGGGGCGGAAGGGAAACATCTCTTTATTAGGGCTGTTTCCTTAAATAAAGCCCTTGGAGCAAGTGCTGGGCTGGCTGCTCCGGCTATCCCATGACCAGTGTTGTGCGTTCGGGTTATTAACACCTCATTAGATGTTAGTTCCTCCCCGCTCCTCTGGTTCAGCAAATCCCGGTGGCTTTGTTGTCACTCCCTGACTCCCACTGCACCGGAGACTTTTTTTTTTTTTTTTTTTTTTCCATGGTCTCTTGCACTTCTGCTGACGGCTGAAATTTCATTTCGTCTCGAGGTCAGGAGCTCACTTCGACTTTCAGATCTTTCGGCTGGTGTGTGCCGACACGCGTCCATGCCGCGCAGGGGCCACCGGCGCAGTTTATCGGGAGGGATTGGCATAGCATCGCTGCCAGCAGCTGGCTCGCGCCTGCGATTGCAACCTGGGCTTCCACTTGGCCAGGCCCCAGAAATCCGTATTTATTTATTTATTTATTCCCCCTCCTTCTAAAACCTTGCATTGTTTTCCCAAGTGGCAGCAGCAGCAGCAGCAGCAGGGCACGGTTCTGCCTGGGGAGGCGTTTGGGGACCAGCCAGTGTTAGGTGTTAGGAGGAGCCCAAGGGTGCTGATGTCTCGGCTGCCTCTCTGTGGCCACGCAGCTTCTCTTTAGGGACAAACCTCCTCATTTCCATATTTCTGTGCCTGTCCTGCTGTGTAACCCAGGCTGTGACCCCTGAGCAGGCAGACACCCCCCACAAAAGGGCTCTGCCTCCTTCTGAGGTGCCCGGCCACACGCTGCAACCCTTGGTGAGCCTGGCTGGGAGCGAATTGCCCCTGCTGGCCAAAAAGCGGTCATGGATTTGCTGCTTATTTTCATCTTGAGCTTATTTTCATCTCGACTTCCACCGCCCTGCCCGGGGATGCTGTCTGTGGCACGAGGAGTTATTTCGAGAAGTGGGGCAGTGCTGTTGGCATAGAGGGGAGCGGAGGCACCGAGATTAAAGGTAAAGCTGCAGAGATAATTGGGAGCCTGCTTCCCGCAGGAATCAGGTGAAGGCGTACGTGCTGGGGAGGGGGGGGATGATGCTGCGGTCCCAGGGGGCCTCCCTGAGCCCCCCCGCTGCTCCCAGCCTCACCAGTGGGGTCCCCATGGGGGGCTCACAGACCCACCGCAGGTGGGGGGCGATGGAGACGCCGCGCAGGGCCGCCAACCTCCCCCCTCTCCTCCTTCAGACCTGCCAGACATCTCTCCTCTAGGCTTCATTTTTATAAATTGGCCTTTTAGAGTCTGTCATCCCCGTGCAGATGAAAGGAAGACGCTGTGATGCCTCTGCGTGCGTGTCTCCCAGCTTGAGGCTTACTGCAGCGGCTGGGTGGCCAGGCTTTTTGTTTGGGGTTTATCTTTTTTAAAGTGTCTTCTTTTCTTTCTGCCGCCCCCCCTCTTTAATCTCTCTGTTGCATCTTGGCTTCCCATCGCTCATTTGTGGGCAGGCTGGTCCTGCTCCATCGTGCCTGTCCCTCCTGCCCCATCCTTCCTGGAGGGGGCAATGGGGGGAAGCATTTTCCCTCCTGTGCATGGTGGGGGAACACCAGCAAAGCCCTGGGGCTTGGCCCACGGGGTAAAACTTAACTGCTCCCTTCTGGCAGGTGTGACAAAATCAGGGCAGGGCCATCACCCATCGGCGTGGGGATTTCTCTTCCCTCCTGAGCCCCTTGCTGCCCTTTGCACCTTTTTTGCCCTTCCGTTGTTCTTGGTGGTGCCAGCTATTCCCGCTTGGGTCAGTAGCAGGAGACCCCCTTCCACCTCCCCGAGCCCGAATATTCCCCCTCCCTTGCTTTGCGCTCGGGGAGCTGCGGCTGTGGATGGTAAAGCTGAAGGGCAGTAGCTGCCGCCGGGAGCCGAGCCTTTAAATTCTCTGCCGGGTGATGGATGGGTAAGTGAGAATTGCATTTGCTGGCCTGGTAACAAACAGCTTTACATTTTCTGCTGCTTTCCCGCTGTCTCTTGGGGAAATTCAGCCTTGTTGTAAACTGCGGGGACGGGGCTTTCCCTGCTCCGGGCTGGGTTGCGGCGAGCAGGGCCGGCTCAGTGCGGGGCAGAGAGGCACCCAGGGAAAGCTGCAAGGCCCTTATGAGACGGCTGGGAAGCCAAGCTCCCCCGGATCTGGCTCTTGCCAGCAGCTTGGGGTTTCCCTTCTCACTGAGGGCTTTTATTGCCCGTGTTTAACGGGGGAATTGGGCCTGTCTGGTTGTGTCGTTCCGGTTGCTCCGCTGCCTGGGCCTCCCTTGGCTGTGTTGGTTTCCTGCGAAAGCCCTTTGGGGAGCTCCAGGTCCAGCCAAGCACTGGGATCCCCTGCTTCAGGACTGGTGAGCCAAAAAGGGATTAAAAATACATATATACACATATATTTTTAACTTTTTATCTTCTGGGGCAGTTTACCTGACCGGTAATGAAGTACTGGCTGTGAAACCTGATGGTTAGTTACTGCGCCTGATTTATTAGCAGCAGAAATCACTCACCAGCAAAAGAGATTTTGTGAGCGGACAGCAGCCGAATGAGGGGGGCTGTCCCGTTTTTCCAGAAGCCCTGGCGTGTCCCCAGGCTGGTGAGTGCTGGGCAGGATGGGCTGCAGAGGGCAGGGGTCCAGAGCAGAGCGTTCCCTTCGTGCTGTTGAGGTGAAACTGCCCTCGAGGGGAAAAGGATGCTTCTCTGGACACATGGGTGGCATGTGGCTGAGCAGTGCCTGAGTAACTCATGGGGCAAGGCTCGCTGTCACCGACAGGCACAAGCAGTCGGTGCTGGAAAATGATAATTTAGATGCGAGCACTGCAGGAACCTCCCCTGTGAGGTCCAAGCCTCGCAAAATTAGGCAGAGGTTTGGGAAATGCATTGCAAGCAAAAAGACAAGAGACGTGTGAGTCCTGCAGAGGCTGGGTGAGGTCAGGTACCTCTCCTGTGGGTGTGAGGTCTGGTCTTCACCTCCCTGCAGCTCCTGGTGGCTCCCGGGTCTGCTGCCTTGGTTTTTTTCCCTTTTACCTCATCAACTCCCTGGTCTCTGGGGTTATCCATTACAGCCATGGGGTCTGACGGGCGGTGGGGAGGGTGCTGGGCTCCTGCTCATCTGCGTCTGACAAGGATGTAACCGAACTGAGGTGCTCAGCAAAACCGATGTGCCAAATTTCTCCTGGGGGTAGAAATGTGGACAGAGCTGGAGCAGCTGCTGGGGACGGTGGCAGCGGATGTGCTGCTGCGGGCCCGCGGTGCCCAGGCCACGCATGTGGCAGCGTCAGTCCTGGAGGCGAATCCCCCCGGGCTGCTCCGGTCGGGGACTCCTTAGTGGTTTTATGAGAAATCGATAACACTTTTGCATGGTCATAATCGTAAAATAAGTACGATTTATGGCTGCTGCCAGGGCCAAGTTTTTTTCCAGCACGGCAGAGGGAGGGGAAACGGCACAAAAATGCTTTCCCGCTGTGTTTCCCTTCGCGTCCCACTTCATGCCAGGGCTGTGGACCCGCTCTGGCAGCGTTGGCGGATGGGATCACTGCCACCGAGCTCACCCTGTCTGTCCCCTTGCCCCGCAGCCCGCCGGCAGGTGGAATGGGGCAGCCATGAACGGCGATGCCCTGTGCCAGGAGCCCTCCTCCCCGCTCCCCGACTGGCGCGAGTTCTGCGAGCTGCACGCCCAGGCGGCCGCCGTCGACTTCGCCCAGAAGTTCTGCCAGTTCCTGAGGGAGAACCCCCACTACGACACCCCCGGCGCCGAGGCCTCCTTCTCCCACCACTTCGCCGCCAACTTCTTGGACATCTTCAGCCTGGAGGTCAGCCGGGTCTTCGTCTCCGACTCGCCCACCAAGTACAACATCGTGCCCTTCGTGGGGCTGCAGAACTGCCACGTGCCCTACGGGCGCGAGGTGGCCCAGCGGAAGGAGGAGACCTCCACCGAGTCCCTGGACAGCATGGAGGCCCCGCTGGGCGCCGGCCGCTACCTCAGCCCGGCGCAGCAGGCCCAGGCGCGCAAGGTGTCCTCCTACGGCCAGTCCCGCAGCTCGGAGGACGTCTCCGTCCACGCCGCCGCCAAGCCCAAGTTCAAGAAGGGCTTCTCCTTGAGGAACATGAGCTTGTGCGTGGTGGACGGCATGAAGGAGATGTGGCACCGCAGGTCTTCTCCGGAGCCGGGTGCCGAGGCCGTGCCGGGCAGCAGGAGGGCTGAGAGGGAGCCGTGGGCGGCCGGGGGCAAGGAGCCCGGCGACCCGCGGGAGAAGTGGACCCACAAACTGCGGCTCTCCAAGGCTCAGTCCTCCAAGGTGGAGCTGGTGGACATCCAGCGGGAGGGGACGCTGCGCTACATGGTCGCCGACGACACGAACTGTGTGGGGAGCTCGCAGTGGCAGAAGTGCCGCCTCCTGCTCCGCAAGGCGGTGAAGGTGGAGGGGGAGAGGTTCCTGCTCGAGTTCTACGTCCCTCCGAAGGTAAGTCCTGGCTCGTCTCCGCTGCCGTCTTGGTGAGCGTTGGGGTGAAATTCGAGCAGCTGGGCTTTGCGTTGTTACTTTTAATTTCCACTGCGGAGCTGGGATGAAATCCAGCCCTGGTCCAGCGGGAGGTTTGGTGCCGGGAGGCTGAGATGTGGGTGTGTGGGGGCAAGGCGGTCGAGTCGCATCCACAAACTGCTCATCAGCGCTCAGCCCGCGGCCCTCGGGTGAGATGCTGAAGGCCCTGCCTGTGCCTCAGCCCCAGATATCGGTGATCGTAGTGCCGAAGCTCATTGCCACACTGAGATGAAGTATGTCCAGGACACCAGGAGATCTTTCTCTTCCGAGCACATTAGAGTGCTCCGTGTGTCACCAAGCGACCCCACGCTTGGTTGCAGCACTCGTTATTTTCAAATTAATAATTCACGTGGAATAATGTTGCACCCAGCACAGCTTTCTGGTGGTGGGGGCAGAAGCCCTGGGGCTGGAGCACCACCGCTGCCCACGGGTTTTGCAGCGCTCCTCACCGACAGCCCCAGCTACTTGCCCTGCTGTGCAGGGGAATGCTGCTTGTTATCAGTACCGATACCCACGCTATCACTTTCCCTTGCCTGTGTCTTCTCTGCATCTGTAACACCCAGGAAAGCTTCAGAAAGAGGAGCTGCTTTTTGTTGTGGCACACCTTTTCTTGCATGCCTCCCCTCTGCACGTGGCACAGGGAAATATTGCCCCTCTTCTCCTGGGGCAGAGAGGGGAGCGGTTTGCTCAAGTAATGCAGAGGGCATGCACAGGGTCCACCTTCAGTCCCTCCTTGCTGCAGGACCCCTGTTCCTCCTGGGAGGAGCAGAAGGTGCGTTGTGCTGACAAACCCGCACTGACTGAGCCTCATCTGCGCCGTGTGCGCTCATCTTTGACAAGCATGGGGCAAATAATAGGCCGTTCCCGGGGGTTTTACTAGTTGCACGGGTTAGAACAGAAATCTCAGGTTCCTTAAATGCTTGGGGAAGAAAAACCTCATTTACTTGATTTTTCTCCAGGATTTTTCCACTTGTGTTTGAGTCCCTTGCAGCGAAGCTGGGCCAGCACAAGCCTTGCACAGGGCTGTAGCTCCCCTGGGAGCTGCTGGGAACCCACTGGTCTTGATCTTTGCACCCCTATTAACTCAGGTATGATCCATACAAGAGTCACAGGGATGGCAGGAGAGTTCATATTTTTAAAAAGCACCCTCTATTTTTCTGAGGACAAAATGAACCATGGCACTGTTGGTGTTGGTCTGTGCCTTCTTTTTTTTTTCTTGCTTTCCTAAGCTTCACACCTCTCCTGATAAAATATAAAATCTGAGTTTGAACTCAAGCGTATCCCTACAGCAAGGCTCTGAGCTGCTGCGCATAGTGCATGTCCTCGGGCTTGGGGACTTCCTCAGCCGAGCGAATTCCCAGAATTTGGGAAGCCCCTGGGAGCGAGGGCTGCAGCACTGCGCCGAGGTGGCCCCAAACTCAGGTTAAAATGGAACAATTGCTGCTCTTAAAATGTTTAGGAGAGTGCTCGGAGGAATTTTTTTAGTGCATCTTCATTTGGCTCTAAAAAAAAATCAATTTCCAAATGATTTCACGACAACTTTCGTGGAAATAGTCTGCTCTTCTGTTGTAATTACACCCCTCTGTCTTTGGTTTGCGTTTCATCTCCCCTCATCCCATCTTGTTTTCCATCTGGCGTGCTCCAGCTGCAAACGTGGCATCAAGCTGGCACAGCTGGAAGAAAACTGCTTTTTGCTTTGGGAGCCCCCAGCTTCAGTTTTGCGTAGGCCCTACAAAAACTATGGTCATGTTTTCAAATCTCCTTAGCGAGCCCTTTCTTCTTAACCGCCGCTTCGACAGGAAGCGATAAGCCGAGTTAGATGTTTGTGCCAGCACGCAGCAGTCGTTTTAGGCATCCTGGGGTTTCGAGGGCAAAATAGATGTAGGGAGATGTCCCCAGAACGTCCCCACGGCCATTAATAACGCTCCCCGTGGGCACCCCGGGCTGCCGCAGGAAGACCCTCCTGGAGCAGACCCTCCTCTGGTTCACTGCTGACTTAACGCTGTTGTTTGGTTTTTTTTCCTAAGGCAGCTGCATCCCCTTTTCTCACCTTCTCCAGTAGAAAAAAAGGTGGAAAACTTCAGCAGGGCTGAGCCCGGTGCAGCCCGGGATGCATGCAGAGGCAGCACAGGGGGCTGGGCTGGTGGAAATGAAACATCCCAGAGGGGAAAGGACAGTTTCTGTTCTCATGCTTGGATTATTATCTTTTTTTTTTCCCCTTAACTTAAAAAAAAAAGTCACTGAACCCATCTATCGGTAACCTGCAGCCTGGTGCACATCACCAGCCTCGTCTGAGTGCTCCAAACCCTGGAGCCACGATTCTAAGCATCCCGGAGGGGACCAGCCCTGGGAGCATCTCCGTGTACTCCTTTGGGCTGGTTCGCTGTAATTTAAGCAAATATCTGGGGAATTTGGTGCTCAGTAGAGACTCTGAGTGGGAGGCAGTGGGTCCTGCCCCCACACAGAGGCTCCGGCGGGTGCCGGGGGAAATTCTTTTTTTTTTTTTTTCCCCTTTATTTTAATGTAATTAAAATTCCCCACACAGCTCTGGCTGCCACACCGTAACGCCTGGGCTGGGTAAACGGGGCGCCCGTCTGCGCTGCTGCGCGGCTCTCAGGAAGGAGAAGGTGTAAAAGGAGAGAAATAAGCGGGCTTGGCAGAGCTGGAACAAGGAAGGTTTGGCAGATAAATGCACTAACCTCCCCATCTTCCACCGGGCCTTGTCTTGGTTTAATTAAAAGAGCTTAGAGTTAGCAGGCACATGAGGGAAATCAATGCTTTTTTTTTTTTTTTTTTCCACCCCCCATAATAACCGTGCGGCTGAGCCGCGATCTTGCCTTGCTGAGAGCCACGCCGCGCTGTCCCCCGGGACAGTTTGATTAGATTGAGCGACTTTTTTTCTTTTTTTTTTTAATTTATTTATCGATTTCTCTTAATTTTCTCTTTTCCTAGGCTTCCAAGCCCAAGGTGAGCATCCCGCTGTCAGCCATCATCGAGGTGCGGACCACCATGCCTCTGGAGATGCCCGACAAGGACAACACCTTCGTCCTGAAGGTGAGGGCAGGGTGGCGGCGGTGCGATCCAGCCCTGCTGCAGGGATGCTGTGACCCTGGGGACGTTGCCTTGGATTTGGAGCTGAAGCACCAGCAGTGCTGATGCTCCCCACGGGGTCCCTGCCTCCCCTTCTCGGTCTGTGCTTCCCTTTGGGGCTCCCAAAATGATGCAACGTCCACCTGATGCCCAGGTATTTGGGGATCGGGCTGGTTGCCTGGCTTTCACCATGGGGTTTTGCTTCTCCTTGTCACCAGCACAAGGTTAAATTAGCGTCTAGAGACAATTTGCAAGGGTTGCAAGCAGAGAGACAAAGTCTATCTCCAGCTAGAGACCTCGGAGAAGCGTTTTCCATACAATCTAATTAATTAAGGTCATGCTCCCAGCAGCCTTTTGTGGCAAATCCTGGGCTCAAGCAGGAGGTTCCTCTGGGGCTGGGTGGCAGCAGGGACCTTCCCGCTGCGTGCTGCAGGCTCTGGCTCGGGGCACGCTGTGCCGATGCCCTGACAACGGTGGTGGTGGTGGTGATGTTCCTCTCTGTCTGATGAGGCTGTGCCTCCCTGCACACGTTAATGGGCTCGCACGCTCCATCAGAGCTGTTGGACGTGCCCGGCTGGGAGGTGATGTGTAACAGCAACGTGTGGAGGGGCTCCGTGTCCCACCCCTGCTAAAGTTCACCTCTCTCCCCGGTGCTTCTCCCTAAAAGCACGTGGCAAAGGCAGAGCGGAGAGGCCAGGCTTCACGGCTGGGTGAGCCTGCTCACCAGCTGAGGGAACTGTGAATGCAGAGGGGGGAAACTGCCGTGATTACAGCTGCTCTTTGTCTTCAGCCTGGCGTTGCGAGAGCCCCCGTGCCTCGCAGCCCGCCCGACCCCAGTGCTCATTCCCGTGGGCTTCTTGCTGTTAACCTCAACCTTGGCTGCGGTCTGTGTCCACCACGGACACAGAGGCTAACTTGGCTGTTGTCTTCTGTACTTGAAAACCAACCTCACACGTCTTTTGCTCTCCGGACTGAGCAACCCATGCTCCTTCCCACGTTCCTTTTGGGCTCCGGAGCGAGCATGTCCCAAAGTGAAGGCAGTGCCGTGGCCAGGAGCGGGTGGGAAGGATTGCTTCTCCTTTCTTCTTCCTCTTTACCCAGCCCAAGTACATCCAGTCGCTGTCTTCATACCCTAGCGATGATGCTGACTCACAGGCAGCTTGTGGGCTGCCGTAACCCCGCTGTGCTTTTTGCAGAACCTCTCCAGAGCTGCAGTTCCTCAGGCGAGGTGCCCGTGGTGTCAGCACGGGCCTGGAGCTCGCCGTGCCCTTGAGGTGGAGCCTGGCCTGGGCGTTTTCTTTCGAAGACTAATTCTCAGCATCGAGAAGTTCATTTGAATTCCTGCCTCATCTTCCAAAATGTTTACAACGTGGTGTCAGCCATGAATTGATCAGGCATCCTCTCCTTGCTTTTGTCCTCACTGCTGAATGGCAGCACGTGCAGGACAGCATCCCTGATGCGAGGGAGCCCAGCATCTCCTCCACATAGACCATTAACCAGCAGCAGCCGCTCTTGCAGTGCAGCTCACCAGCTACTTCTGATCATGGTTTTCTGGTCCCTTTACAAGTCTCATCTCAGCCCCGTTCCCCTGCCCTGCGTGCTGCAGCAGTGCATACGGTAGCACCAGGCGTGCTGCTGAAGCCGAGCACGTGGCACTGATCACTGCTCCCATCCCTCGCTCTGGGGCTGTGGCAGAGCACAACCAGGTCACCGTGGCCCCACTGGGGCTCTGCAGGTCCCCACTGGCAGGGTTTGGGCTGTGGGGGGCTCTAGGTGCTTTGAGGAGGGCTCTGAGGCCGGGTGTGCTGCTCTTCCACCCCACCGCCACGGCTCTGCCCTTGCTTCAGCCTTTTCTGTAGTTACCCCCAGCCTGAAACCGCCGCGTTTACCAGGTACCCTCTAACCTGCTCCTGCCCCGTTCTGGCCTGAGCGCTTACCCTGCCGCGGGGTTAATTGATTGCAATCGATCCCTTTAATGAGGCATGGCACCAAGCGCCGCATTACCCCCGGGGGCTCGCTCAGCGTCATCTGCTGCCCCGCTGCTGCCGCCCTCCCTCTCGCGGCTGTGGACACGGGGAGCTTTTCCCCTGTTCCTGACATCCTCTATTGCTCGTGGCTCACTTTCTGCCCTGGCCCTTCTCACTGGGCCGTGTTCCTGCTGCTCTGTTGTGTTCCTCCCTTGCAGGCTGGATTCACGGAGGGTTGGAGCACCCCTTGCTGGCAGGGTACGGATTAGGTGGGTGGGACGGGGATCTTCTTGCTGAACTGGTGTGGAGCCACATCTCGCCCCTCCCGGGCAATGTGCCGTGCTTTGGGAGGTCACTGTGGGTGGAAAAGCCCCTGCTTTTTGCACAGAGGCCACACTGGAATCAGTTCTGCCAAATCACCCAAAAACTGACAGTCGGCGTGTCCTCGCCACGCATCAGACACCCGGCACACGCATTTTTTCCATTGCACAAGCGGGTGCTTGCAAAATACCCGAGCCCTGCACGTGCTTTGCTCGCTTTCATGCTCTGCGTGAAGGAGCACCCCGGTCTCCCAAGCCAGCTCCATGCCTTCCCCTCAGAAAGCCTGGCTAAATAAAACGGGGGGGGCTCTGCTGCTCCCCTGTACCCGCTGCGTGGCAAGAGAGCCGATCACTGCTCGCCGCGGCACCGGGCACTGCTCCTGTGCTCCCTGTTTATTTTCAGGACAGTGATTCAGTTGTGTGCAATTAATTTAATTTGCTCAAAGGCTGTCTCGGCTGGCAACGCGATACCCTCCCGGAGTCAGGGCTGCCTCAGGGACACGTTGTAGAAGGGGTCTGGGAGGGATGGCACGGGGAAACGGCCGGAGGCAGGCAGCACCATGCCGGGTGCCCTGAGTGTTCTGTCCTCCCCGGCCCCAGAGCAGCCCAGCTCCTTTGGGCTTGCAGGTTTTGCATCATGACCTTTTTTTTTTTCTTCCTGTTAAAGGGCTGTTGGGGGTCTTTTTCTCTCTCTGTGATGCAATCAGGAATTGGAAGCCTCATGGACCAGCAGGCAAAGAAAATGAGGAGAGGTTTAAACTCCTGGTTTTAGGAGTCTGGGAGGATTTCAGGGCAATAAGAGTGCAGCACAGCCTCTGACATGCCACCTGTGCAGAGGTAGTTTTTGGGGGATGCTGTAGGCGAGGGGATGCTGTCTGCCCTTGGTTGTGCTGGCGCACAGTGACACTCAGCCTTGGTGCTGCTGGCCAGGCACTTATACCCAGGTGTGACCACACAGGCTGTAAAAACTTTGTGATGCATTTGCTGAAAAAGGGGTGATTTTTTTCCTCTGGGCCTCAGCTTTGGTCAGGGATCACCCCTGGGCACATCAAAGCATCCCTGGGGGTCACTTCTCAACCCCCCTGTGCTGGGATGGGAACACACAGGTATCCTTCAGCTAGGGCACTGTGTAACAGTGGCAAGTGAACGCGGGGGTCCGGCCGGTGTCCTGACAGATTATGGGTTTTGCTTTGCCTGGCGGGGGGCAGCAGACGGGTGGCAGGACCCTGGACGTGGCCTGACGCTGTCCTGTCTTGCCTCCAGGTGGAGAATGGTGCCGAGTACATCCTGGAGACCATCGACTCCCTGCAGAAGCACTCCTGGGTGGCAGATATCCAGGACTGCATCGACCCCGGGTAAGGCTCATGGGGCATGGTCAGGTTTCCCCTCCAAACCACAGCCTCCATCCTCTCCAGTAGGTCAGGGCGCGACCTGGGCAAGGTTCCTGCACTGCTGCCCGTCACATCTGTGTCCGTCAGGTCCAGGGGTCCCAGTGCATCCAGGAGGTCTCTGCTACAATGTGCTTGTTTAAAGGAAAGTAAAGGAAACTCATCTTGTTCCAGCAAGTGAAAAGCTCCTCTGAGCACCCCGGAGAGGGCAGAGGGCATGCCTTTGGGACTGGTGGTCAGCCCTTGCAGACCACTAGGATGGAAGAGACCCCAGCTGATGCAATTTTCGCTGCTCAGCTTATTGCAGGAAGTCTCTGACTTGTTTTGGCAGAAATCTGGAGGCAAAGTTAGCAGCCGTTGTGTGTCAGAGGTGCAGCCTTGCAGCGTGCCAGCCACTTGCTAACCCCTTCCTGCTCCGCATCGCCTCGACTAGCCAGGGCAGGTGACCCAGGGATGCTCCCAACACCAACTCTCCAAAGCTTTCATATCATCTCAGAGCTACTTCCCATGCTTTTTTTCCAGTCCAGCACCCGCGCTATATTCAATGGTCTGCTGGCACGCCCTCCCGCAGCCCATGGGCACGCCCCACTGCTACCCTTCTTGGCATTATTTCGGCAAAGGGGGGGATGCCCAAGCTCGCAGAGGTGAAAGCCTCGAGCAAAACTGGGACAGGGGCTCCTGGAGGCTCCCTGCTGCCCCCCGTGCCACCTTCCCCCAGGATGACGCTGTCCTCCAGGGCTGCGTCTCGCAGTGAGGACGCACCGTGCGCTCCTTCTGCTGCTTTTTTAATACATAATTGATGAAGCAACACCGAGGCTGGGCTGCTGAAGGAGGTGAGGCAGGGAAGCGTGGCCTGGCAGTTGAGGAAGGGCTGTTTTTACTCAAAATGGGTGTTTCGGTGCCGGTTCTCCAGCTGAGGCCAGGTGCCTGCACCGGCTCCTCGCTCTGCCTCCGGCAGCCTCGTGGCATTTGGTGTTTGCCTAGCACCCAGCACAGCCCCGTGCTGGCCTCTGGACACGACCGTAGAGCAAATAATAATGAACTCTACAGCAAATAATAATGAGCTGCTTAATACACTGACACGCGTGCTCCGTGCCAAGAATGAATTTTCATTCAGCTCCTGCACGCGGTGCTCGGTCCTCCTGCCAAGGATCCGCGCTGAAACCTCTGCGTAAGCGCCCTGGCGACGGGTTTTCTGCAGAGCTCTGTTGGTTTTGGTTTCCTTCCCCCCTTCTTTTTTTTTTCCTTTCTATTTTTTTTTTAAGTGGCTGCAGTTGAATGACTCCCAGTGGCTGATTCACTTACTGGCCACTAAATAATTCAGCAGCTCCCTCGTGAGCCGTTACCGCTAACGCAGCCGCTTCCTGGCTGTCTGCACGCACGTGGCCGCTGTTAAGCAAGAGCACCCGAGTGCCACGAGCGGCTCCGGGCTCTCGCTGGCGGCCAGGCTAAAAATAGGCGGTGAGCAAGCAGGGAGCTTGTGCAAGAAGGATGCTGAAGTGCACGGGCAGGGGGGCAGCTGGGGATGTGGGACGCGGGGGCTGCACTGCAGTGGATGCGCCTCTGGTCTGCAGGACCTCCTGGTTTTTGGGGTGCAGCTCCTGGGGGTCGGTTCGAACAGCCCCTTTCTGAGGGGGGGGTGAAAGCGAAACCGGCTCTGGGTGGAAGTTGGTGATGGGAATGTGTGCGTATGTCTCGCGTGCAAAGCGTGCGAGCAAGAGCTCTGGAAGTCACCGTAAGAGACGTGTCCAAGCCGAAGCGATCGCAGCGCAGCTCTGCAGCTGGTCCCAGCCAGCACGACCCAGGCAGCGAGGGTTTTTCAAGGGCTCGTACCTGCACGCTAGTTTCTCAGCCCAAAAAGCCACCTTGTTTTGATGGCAATGTTTGAGGCAGCCCGTGGTGCGTTGGCTGCTCTCCATGCCTCCTCCCGGCACACTGCGGCTCTGCCGGCTGCTCGGCCTCTGAGTGCTGCGGGCACCTCGCTGCTCCGGGAGGAAGCGGCGAGCATCGGGATGTTCTCTGTGGATTTGGGCCAGAGCTGGGATTTCACCGGGGTGGTGGTGGTTGGATAATAAAGCCCCTGCTGCCTGCAAGGGGTGATGCTGTGCGTGTCTGTGTGTGGTCACCTGCTCTGTGCTCGCCCCCCAGGGACAGCGGGGATGACATCGAGCTGGCCTCCTGCGTGCCTGGAGCCTGCCTGCCGGGCAGGGCGTCCTCCTGCAGCTGCGAATTTCTGGCTGACGGTGAGAAATCCTGCTGCAGAGGGCGGGGGGGGGGATCTCCTGGTGCTGGCTCTGCTTTTGGGGGTCCAGATCCTGCCGGGGACAAAGGCAGGGAGCCTGAAGTGAGCGCTCAGGTCCTCGCACTTGTCCCCGTCGCGGGGAGATGCCCGCCCTCATTGAAGACACCGACGTTGCCTTCCAGATGTGCACAGGCCACCAGACAGATGTGCCCTGCCTGGTGCTCACAACGCCGCCACTGCCACCACCGTGTCCGTGCCCCATGGCCGGGGCAGGGACTCCCTGGGGGAGCTGCTGGCCCACGTCCCATTGGAGAGCTTTCTGCAGACGCTGGAATCGCCCCCCACCACCGGCACAGGTAGGCAGGCAGGGCAGGGTCGCAGGATGCAGCCCCATCGCCTCGCTCTTGGGGTGCACGGGGTTGGGAGAGGGCAAATGTTTGGGTGCTCCCTAAAATCTGGTGGTGCTTGCGGCCAGGGGAGGACAGCGAGGCAGAGGCGGAGGTCAACCTCTCCGACTTCCCCTGGTTCCACGGGACTCTCTCGCGGATCAAGGCGGCTCAGCTGGTGCTGCTCGGCGGTGCCAGGAGCCACGGCTTGTTCGTCATCCGGCAGAGTGAGACGCGGCCCGGGGAGTACGTGCTGACCTTCAACTTCCAGGGGAAAGCGAAGGTGGGTGCCGCCTGCTTCGCGAGCAATCCTCGGCTGGTGGAGGGGCCTCCTCGCGGGGGTGAAGGAGGCTGGGGCTGTCCGATCGCCTCCCGGCTCACCCCCTTCCCCTGCCCTCGCAGCACCTCCGCCTGTCGCTGAACGAGAGCGGGCAGTGCCACGTGCAGCACCTCTGGTTCCAGACCATCTTCGACATGCTGCGCCACTTCCACACGCACCCCATCCCGCTCGAGTCGGGCGGCGCGGCCGACATCACGCTCCGCAGCTACGTGGTGGCCCAGAGCCCGCTGCCCGGTAGGTCCCGGGGCCGTGCCAGGGTTCGGGGCTGCTGGGATGGATTTGGGCTGGGACCTTGCACCAACCCAAAAGGGAGCCGGTCCCTGGGATTTCCCCACTGACAACTTAATGGCGTGCCCGTGTTGGAGGGTTGGTCCCATGCTGGTCTTTTGAGGAAGGGTGCGTGTGGCTCTGGAGATGCACCAGGATGGGCGTTATCCCATTTTGGATGGGGGGAGAGCCACAGCAAGCCATGTCGGGGCGGCCTGTGTGTCCCTTGGTGTGGGGCAGGAGAGGATCGGAGGCTGCGTGGCTCACTGGGGCATGCCGAAGGTGGGCGAGGAGGGTCGGTGGGCACAGGGTGAAGGATAGGGTGGGCATAGGAAGCAGCCAGCCTCCGAGGAGTCAAACTCCCGTCTCCCTTACAGACGCCGGCCCCCCGCCAGCCATCGTGCCGCAGCCACCGGGCTGCCGAGCCGACCTGCCGCCCCCGCACTACTTCTGCAGCACAGCACCCGCTGCCCCACCGGCCCCACCACCCGCCGAGGGGGCGGCCACAGCCCCCGTTGTCCCCGTCCCCGCACCCTACCACCGCCTGGAGGGTGCCCTGGGCCCCCGGAGCCGCAGCGACAGCGCCGAGCGCCGGCCGGAGCCCCCAGCCGCCGGCGCCGAGGACTACCACGATGCCGACGGCGCCCGCAGCCGGACCCGGGCGGTGGAGAACCAATATTCCTTCTACTGAGCCCCCCCGGGGGCAGGATGGCAGGGGGGCACGGGTCACCCACACCTCGCCACCACACCAGCCTCGCTGCCGCCACCGCCACCTCCTGCCACCACCAGCACCGCGGCCAGGACCTCCTTCTTGCTCGCTGCCGCTTTCGGGAGCCGTGTGAGCAGCGAGCGATGTCACGGCCAGTCCCAGCCCCGAGGCTGGGGTGGCGCTGGGGGCTTGGGAGGCTGAAAGCATCAGTGCCATTTCGGAGCTTGCAGCATTTTCCCTTTCCCTCCGGACCAAGAGCTCTCCCGGGACCGAGTCAGCATGGGGCTCGGGCGTTTTGGGATGATTGCGGGGACAGCAGGTGCCCCCCAGGGGCTGCTCTCCCACATGCCCATCCGTGTGCATCCCAGGGGCATGCCTTTCGTTCGCTCTGCCAGGAGAAGGCATTTTTCAAAGCCAAACATCTCATTGGAGGAAGGTTTTTCCTGCTGTCCTGCCACTTCTGTTCCTTTGTCCTTTCTCTTCTTGTAGCTGGAGACTCCCTGAATAACCCCTTTCTTCCTCCCTCTCTTCCTTGGCTTTTGAAACCTTGGCTGCCTGCAAGGGCATCAGCTCAGCCTGCTGCCTCCTTTCTACTGCAGCTAGGCGATCATTTCCAGTGCTCAAGGCAAACCTTGAAAAACACAACAACATCCCCGCTTGGATCGGCTGTCAGTCAGTGGGGATGTGTCGGGGGATTCAGACAGAGGCCAGGGGCTCGTATGCAGAGGTGGAGGCAGTCTCACCTCCACGAGTGCTCACCTGGACTCCCCGGGAGTGAAAACACTACAGACCTTCAGTAGATGCTATTGAAGATTTTTATTTTTATTTTTCTTATAGAAATTGAAATGCCCGGAAAGAATGAAAGGAACGGGGCTGCTGCCAGGTGGGGAAACAAGTGAATCAGAGGGGCCGGGTTAGGCTGACAGCACGGGCAGCCAGCATTTCCCTTGCTGGTGGCTGAAATGCCACCCTGACCCTGCCCGTGTGTGCGGCAGCACGACTGCTGGCAAGGACCGGGCGCTGTCTCTGCCTGTTAGCAGCATTGTGGCTTTTGAGCAGCCCCCAGCGCAGGCACGTGCGTCTCTGGCTGAAACAGCAGCTCCCTCCTACACCTCTGAGACCTGGGAGAGAGCGCAGAGCAGAAAACCACCGGGGCCAGGCTGCTTGGTAGGATTGTGTGCTTTGCGTAGGGTAGGAGCCAAGCCACAACCTAGTTCAGAAACCATTGAATTTGCCTGGAGAGTTGCTTTGGCATCTGGTTTTGGTTTGGGTCAGTTTTGTGGTTTGTTTGTGTTTTTGTTTCTTTTCTTTTCTTTTTTTTTTTTTTTTTTAAGGTGCCTTCTTTCCTGAGCTAGCAAAGCTGTCCCCAGCTCCGGAGTCACTTTCTCCCCCTTCACCAGGGCAGGGGGGTATCTCCGAGGCTCCTTGCCTCCTCCAGCCATGCGGGAGCTGCCTTTCTGGCCGATAGGTGTGTGGGCTGAGAGCTGAGAGACCTTCCTGCGGCCAGCTTCCCCTTCTCCCCAAACTCGTGGCCCTTCAGCCCTGCCACACCAGCAGCCACCTCCAGCAGCTTGGGCAGTGGGAGCTGTTCGGTGTGCTGGGGTATTTCTCCTTCCTCAGCACAGCTAAACACAGCCCAGGCAGGGAGAGGCCAGATGCTCTCGGGTTTAACGTGGACCTGCTTCTTTCACGCACACGGTGAATGAGGGGGAACCTCCAGATGCAGCACAGACATCATTGCTCTTGTTCTTCCCCGAGGTCCGAGGTGGCTGCGGATGGGAGCACTGCCTTAGAGCCCTTCACACGTTGGCTGATTTTTCATCTTCTGTGCCACGGGATCGGAACAGGGTGGGGGGGGAGCGATGATCTGCAAGCAAAAATGTTAATTTGTAAATAGGGAAGAGTCTGGAAGAGTTTACTGTTCTGTAGAATAAATTAATTTTATTTAAAAAAAAAAAAGAAAAAAGACACGGGGACTTGTTAAACAAATGGAGAAGCTGCGTTCTGGTTTTAAAATAAAACCGCTTGCAAAAAGGACAGCACATGGACATGAGCTCGGGGCTTTGCTGGGTGTGCTGTATAAAGAGAGAGGATGCTGTCATGTCGCATGTGTGTAGACCTTGTTGCTGTCTTGAGGCGGCTGTGGCTGGGCTCAGACTGCCCGAACGGAGCTGGTCTAGCACAGCGAGGAGGGAGGAGGGGGGGAATTTTTTATCACGGCTGAGCAGAGGGAGGTGGAGGACGTGTCCAGGCTGCGCAGGGCTGGGTTTCCTCTCCTCCCAGTCTGTCGTTTTCTTTGTCTGGTTTGTCACTGGTGTAAGTCGAACCGCCTCCAGCCCTGGAGCAGAGCAGATAAAAGTGAAGCGAGAGCCCAGGGGAGCGAAGATGTGCCTCCCTCTCCGAAGCCAGCGCTAGCATCTCCTAGCAGCCGAGGTCCCCATAGCATGTTTTTTCCCCCCTCCTTTGCCACCGTCTCTCCCGGGAGGCCGTGCCTCATGCTCTGCCATTGTACATCTTTCTAGTGTGCTCTCTTCTGGTGAGGATCCCCTGGGAAAACCGGTACGTTGTCCCAGACTGCGCTGTCACAGCTAAGCAGCGTGACAGACACGGCTTCCAGACGCAGCGAACACATGGCTTTTGGGGGTGGAGGGAGCTGCTCAGCGCCGTAATCAGGTCACAGTTGCATCGTGACCCATTCACAAAAACATTCCCTCCCCAAATTCTCCGGAGCCTGTTAACCAGCCCTGGGTGGCTCATCCATCAGGACCCGGCCAGCTGGGGAGATGACAGCCCTTCTCCTGCATTGCCTGCAAGGCAGGCAGCGAGGGCTGTGCCTGCAGGACAGCTGCTCCTCCTGCCTCACCATAAGCTGTTCACACCTCAGCATATTAGCAAATTGACTAATTATGGCATTAGTTTTGCTGGAAAACGTGCTTTTCTTCCCTTTCCTTGGGTTGCCCTCTACGTTGAATGGGGAGATCTAGCAGTGAAACAGGAAAGTGGCCGCAGCGCGTGGGCCGGACTGGCTGGTGGCATGCTGCATGCTGGCCGATACTGTGAAGAAGGCAAAAGATGCGAGGGACTTGCAGCAGTGTACCCTCACGTGTTTCTTCGGTGTTTAAACTGTCCGTGGGGGTTCCTGACTGCTTGATGTGCAGGGCTTTTTTTTTTTTTTGTGCAAAGGCTTAGGGTGCTTCCAGAAGGATCCCTTTAGTTAAGAAAACGCCTCAGAACGCCTTTGCTGTGGAACACAAAGGAGCTTCCCTGATACAGATCACGGAGTTCAGGTGGTTGGTTTGCACTGAACTGCTCACATGCAAGTCCCCTGCTCTGCCCAGATCCCAGCCCAGCACTGATTTCATGGGCTATTTTTTAATGACGTGATGAAACGCTTCCCATTTTGCTTTTGACCTGAGTAAAGTAACAGGTGCATAAGACGTCAAGGGTCTGCACTAATTCCCTAGGCGTGTTGTTTGACAGCGAGATGCTCCCAGGTCTCTCTCCCCACACTGTTTGTGTGGGCTCTGTCGGATGACAGGCAGCTGCTTGTCATTCCCCAGGGCTGTGAGTTGCTGCCAGCAGAAGACACCTTGGGCAAGAGAACTGAGCTGCCCAGCTGCTCCCCGCAGCCCTCGGGCTGTAGCAGTGTCCATGGTCATCATCACTGCTCTGCCGCTCTCCAGCGGGGACTGGCACGACAGCACTGTGGCCTGACAGCTCATTGCTCACACCCCCGCGCTCAGAAGCTGTGGTTTGGGAGAGGTGGCCATGGCAGCAAGGAGGAAGAAACAGGGTGACACCTTATGGGCTACTGAGTGAAACTGGCCCATGTTGTGTTCAGGGCTCAGCAGAGGAAACTTAATGGATTGGCAGCAGATCTGCTTCTAAAACACATTCTGCAGTGACTGGGAAGGGACAGAGGCATGTATCTGCCCCAGCCTCTGCGGATAGAACTGCCGTGTCCTGATGGAGGCTGAGCATGGGCTGGTGATGCTTGGTTTCTATCCTGGCACGCCAAGAAGGACCTGTGCTGGGAGAGCTTTGGGAATAGGAGATCACAAGCTGGGAGACAGCATGGGGGAAGCTGTTTGCATTGCTCCAGCCAGGGCAGTGACTGCAGGGATGTCTTACGGGGCCAGCGCGCCAGCCGGGAACTTAGCCAACCCTAAATTCACACCATTCTTTTACAAATCAGGTTGGTAAGACAAACACGAGACATAAACTAGAGCGATTTCCATAGCAACCTCAGTAGAGGTTGAAAAGTCTTTTGTAAACAGAGAGAGGACTGAACCTGAGGAGCAGCTCCAATTTTCTCCATGGAAGAGGGAAAAGCATGGGGGCTTAATAAATTCAGGTCAATACAAATGACCCATAAATCTCAGACAGGGCCATTCCCAACTTTGTGTTCCTTTTTCTGTCCCCCTCTCCACATGCACAGCACGAAGCTGTCTGAAACGCAGAGCCCAGCCTCGCCGCTCCAGCTTATCTCCATAAACTACACAAAGCCTTATGCTCCTGTTCCACTGCAGCTGACCTTTACTAGCTAATTCTCTGACGCACGCACAGCCCGAGCACATGCCATGCCATTTCTGTATGGCCATAGCAGCTCGACAAGCAATTTGGCTTGCAGAGGAAGCTTGTATCACAGCCAGCTCTGGCTCCTCTTCCTCCAGCCCCGTTGGGCAAGCACGGCTCTGGGTGTATGAGTCCTCAGCTGGATGAGGCACTGATCCTGCAAAGCCCAGATGTTGATATAAACGCAGACAGCGCAGCATCCCTCCCCGATACCTGCCCTCCCCACCGCCCCGTGAGTCCGTGCCATGGGGAATCACGCTGCTGCTCGTGGCTGCCAGCAGGCAAGGCCTGTTAATTACCAAAGTGACACGAGCAGATGGTGCCGGCAGCCCTCCAGGGAGGCACCAGGAAGTCCTGTATCGCTTACACTGTCACGGGGCAGGGATTTGGCTGGGGCCAGGGTGCCTGTGTGAAATACTCTGAATTCCCTGCTCCAGGCTCTGCTATTGGGGGCTGAGCCCAGAGCTTGGCATGACAGATTCTGGGGATGCTAACACGTCCCATGGGGTCAGCTTTATAGGGTCAGCCTTAACTCGGCACAGCTGCAGCCTGGAAAGTGCTGGGGGCAGCAGAGGCGATACAAGCCCTGTCAAACACTGCTTTGGGGGAAGCTGGCTTAGAGGTGGGCAGTGGGAAACACAGCAGTGGCTCGGGGAAGCCCCCAACAAGGCTCCACCTGGGCCGGGAGCCGCCGCCTGCGTCCTCCTCACAGCCCTCGCCGTGCCCGGGAGCCCCTGAGGTGTGTGTGGGGGTCCCTCATGTAGCACGGTTTTCCTCCCCAGCAGCGAACAACCGGCTGCCGGGAGGCTGAGGAACGGCTGGGGCAAGCCGTAGCCCTTCCCTCGCCTTTTCCAAGGCCTCAAGGAGACGGGCTAAGCACCACAGACATAGCTGAGGGAGGCAGCAGCGCTCAGCCCCGCCGCCATTTTGCAGGCCGCGCCCGCCATGGCGGCGCCGCAGCCCCGGCGCGGTCGCGCTCGGTGACGGCTGGAGGCGGGCGGGGCGCGGAGGGACGGCAAAATGGCGGCGCCCTCGGCCCCGCGGCCGCCCAGGCCCCGCAAGGAGCCGCAGCCGCTCGTCATCCCGCGCAGCGCCGCCGAGGAGCAGCGCCTCCGCCTCGAGAGGCTCATGAGGAACCCGGTGAGGGGACCCCTGGTCTCCGGGAGGGGGAAGGGGGCTCGGTCACCGCCAGTTTTTGTGGGCGCTGAGGGGGAAACGCGACCCCGGTGCCCGTAGCCGGGGGTCCCTGTCCTGAGGTGAGGCGTTTGGGGAAGGGGTCTCGCCCTCCCTGCCTGGGTGCTGGATGAGGAGACAGCTCCCTGCTCGGAGTTCTTCCACTGACCTTGCGCCCTGGCTTCTCCCTCTCTTGTCCTCTGTAGATCTGTTAGGGAAGCTGCACAAACGCCTGTCAGCTCTTCCCAGGTTCTTAGTAGTGTATTCAGTTCCCACAAGTGTGGAGGTGCTGCCTTTCTTCCTCTACTTTCCACGCTAAAAAGAAGAACAGACGCTCCTAAATCCTCCCAGGGTTTGTTGACCCGCAGGCCTGAATTTGAGGGAAAGAGAGGATACCTTTCGATTCTCATTTTCTGTGTGCTCCCTGTGCACAAAGAGATTTCTACATAAGTGCTGCTTCTGGGGTCTGTCAGCTGGTGGAAGAGGCTGTTGTCGTGCATATACCACCCTTGAACAACGTGTTAAAATTGCAGACTTTGCTCCTAGAAGCTACTGACGACTGGTTGGTTTGTTCTTACAGGAGAAGACCGTACCGATTCCGGAGAAACTGAACGAATGGGCACCACGACCTCCCCCGGAGTTTGTTAGAGATGTGATGGGTAAAGATCCTATTCTTCAGATAACTGTAGGGTCATCCACATTAAGCCTAGAAACTGTTTAACAGAAAAGACTAGAGGTGATTCTTTGTTGTTGCTCGTTTTGCTAGAGAAAAGAAGTATAAAATGTGCTTTTTGAGCTGGTTTTTCAAGTTTTGTTTGGTTCTGGGGTTTTGCTTTACTGCTGGTTGTCAGAACACGAAGTGAACAACACCTGTGGCACTCCAGCACGTGGGCTGTGTGTAAAGAAATAATCCGTTGCTGTACTGATGACAAAGCATAAGTAAATCTGGCTTTCCCACAGATATGAGAGTGCCCTGAAAAATTCTAATTATGAAGTCCGTCTTTTGATTGTCTTGAGTCTGAATCTCAGGCAGTGAGAAATAGACGTGTGCAGTGGATGTGATTGTGTGTGGTCAGGAAGGGAGCTAACAGCTGTGCAAGGAACCCAGCACAAGTTTTCTGCTTATGCTTCACTTTTATCTGGAGGGATTAGGTTTGGTATTTGTGGTGTAAATTCTATCTGCATATGGAAGTTATCCCTTTCTTTGGAACTTTTGTCCTTATTAATGATCCTTTCCAGAGTCTGACTTGTTCTTATTTCAGAATAATTGATCGAAGACTAAAGGTTTTATACACTTTTGAATAAACTGTTGTACTTACTGTAATTCTCTCGTGGCTTTTCAAAATAGCTTTGCTGTATGCTGTTGGACTGTTTTGTTTTTCTGGGAGCACTTGACATGCTGGGATTCTGTTGGTATCAGGAGCACCCCTATTGCAGCCCCAGCTGCCATGTTTTAGTTACTAGGTGTCTTCTTTTGAGCGTGTTTTTGTGTGCTTTGCATTGAGAAATAGCTTGGGAGACAGACAGATAGAATGGAGTGCAATGTTGAAAGCTCCTGTGGGGCTTTTAACGTGCAGATTGGTGCCAAGAAGAGAGAGTTATAAGGATTTTGTTCGTGAAGGAACAGATAAAAACTGTCGGTGGTATCTGTCTTGCAAGGAAAACTGTAATATGATGGGGTTTATCACCTTTCTGTTGACCTTTATTTTTTTTGGTATGAGATGCTGAAAAACAATGAGAAGCAGCGTTGGTAGGATGTTTCAGTTCACCTCTGTCTAGAAGACCACGGCATGTGTGTTTGATCTCTAGTTCTTTTACTGCCTTGGTGTCTAGCTAAGACTGGATTCTCTGTGGGGAAGATAGGATGCTATTTGCCTTGATCAGCAGAAACTGCAGTGAACCGTAAGTATAGGGTTTTGCAGCTCAGTTTGGTTTTTGGTTGTGATTTGATCTTATATAAAATAGAGACACGCTCTGCGTGTAGATTTTCATCTTACGGTGCCCTTTTGTATGTTCTGCCCCTCAGCATCTAGCTGTAGTCATATGTGAACATCTGGTATATTTTATCTTCTAGCAGACTGACCCCTTTTTATCGTAGGTTCCAGTGCTGGAGCTGGCAGCGGGGAGTTTCATGTGTACCGGCATCTTCGTCGCCGAGAGTACCAGAGGCAAGATTTCATGGATGCCATGGCTGAGAAGGTCAGCAAGACACTCTTTGTAATATTCTTCCCATGACTATTTGGTGTTCATTGCATTTTTTTTTTCTTGTAAAATCGTGTGCAAACAGTTAAATTCTAAACCACCATCAGAGCAAAACAGTGCAGGAATATGTGATATGTGGTGTTTTTGTTAGCATTGAAACATTTGGTGTTTCGTGTCAGACTTGTTTCATCTTTCTCTGTTCAGTGGGGGTCCTAGCACACAGTAAAACAGCATATGAATGTTTGTGTTCTCGTGTTGGATTGAAAATGTTTTAAAAGCTGTTAGAAATGTCTCTAAGAATGAAAGGAAATCCCTAATTTCATTGTCTTTGACAGACAGCATCAAAGCAAGTGCATGCACACAGACTCTTTTTAAATCTTGGTCAGGTAGAGGATTGCTTCCTCCAGAGAGATTATACTCTCTATTGGCCAAGATGAGTCCTTTGATTCATATGTTAATGTTTGTGTCTCAAATTATTCTCTTGTTTTTATTGACACATTCTTTAGGGCAGAAGCCCAGTGTTGCTCATCTGTTTTGGTGAGGATTCCTCCCTCTAAAGCCTTCAATAGTTGGCTCAGGCTGCAGGTTAAGAATGCTGTCTGTGCAGAAGTCTGCTTTAGGATTACGGCTTTTGTATAAAGAGCCAGATAAAAGCTGGCAAAGCTCCCTTCTGTATTTTGCGAAAAGACTTCTCCCTAAAAGGACGTGATTTTGAAAAGAAGTATTTTAATTTAGGTTGTGACCGAAGTATAACATGTGATCAATTACAGCAAAGACTAGATGAGGAATTCCAGAAGAAACTGGAGAGGAATAAGATGATTGCAGAAGAACAAACAGCAAAACGCAGAAGGAAGCGGTAAGGGCAGATTGTTCCCAGGAGGCTTGACATGGAAAACCTCATGCCCTGTGCCTCATCTGTAGCTACGTACTTTGGATAAATACTCTCACTCTATTTCTACATCTGTCAGCCAAGAAGTCTAGCTGTGGAAATTAATTTTGTAGATGTCATTGCTTGGTTTCTAAAGGCAGTTGTAAACTTGACAGGCTTTGCTGGCATGGTTTATTTTCAGTGCCACAGCTAGCAGGATAACTTTGACTGGTTGAGCAGCTTTTGCTGACACTTGTGTTGACTGCAACACGCCGTACTGCGTATTTGTTTTAACAATGTCAGAAAAGGTCTGTATGTACATCTGGCTTAAATAAATGTCTGTAACAGCTGACATCAAGCAGCTTAAGCGCAAAAATGGGTGCTGCTTAATGGGTGTGTATGTGGGTTTGGAGTAGCAGAGCGTGATGGGGCATGATGCTGTCCTCTGTACACCGTAAGTGTGACTAGCCCAGTTCAGTCAGTGCATATGGAAACAGCTGTTTATGAGTGCAGCGTTGTTAAAATCAGTAGCTGCTTCTACCTACCTCGGAGATAAGTCTGGCAGGTTAAGTCTACTAAGTTAGGTGGACAAAATAAGAAATATGAAATCCTTCCTTCTCTTAAGTTTTAGACAAAGTAAAACAGTTACAAGATTGGTGCTCTCAATTAATGGCCTGAGAGTTGTTAATGCGGTGATATAAGAATTTAAATTCCACAGTCTGTGCCATCACACCTTTCAGAAATAGCAGGATATCACGGCTTGCCTCTTTCAGAGGGTCTGACCCTGCGCAGCTTCTCTTTTGTCTCTTTGAGCATTTTGCATTGTGTAGCTGAGAGTTGCTGCCAAAAGGCCTGTGCAAAGTGACTCACTGGCATATTAGCACAAATGTTGGCAACACCAGCATTGGTGCCATCTTACTTTAGATGTAGTGTTGTCCAACAGATGGCCAGCAAGTCAGATCTGGCCTGCTGCCTTTTCCCTGGCTGAGAAGGAGAACAACTGTTCAAACAGCAAATGCTGCCTAAACACTTAAACACCTCCTTTCTCCCTTCTTCCGCAGAGTAGTCTAATGGTGTAGGTATCAAGCAACTGTGCCTTGTAGGAGCCCCCTAACTTACCTCACCACCCTTTCTCTTCTGTCCCAAGTTCGCAGATACGGTACCTGGCTCTTTCTAAAGAATCTGCTTACGGCATGAGAGGAGCGTGAATCCAAGATTGCTCTGCCCACTGTCTGCCGTTAGACTGCCTGGTTACCTTGACTAGGCAAACAGAACTGATACTCCATCTTAACCCCCGTGTTAATTCTGGGGCCCAATGTAATGGTTAAGCATAGCCGAAGATGAGGATCAAAGAATATGTTTTTTTGTTTGTTTGTTTATTCAGTTAAAGCATATATTACTGTTGTTTTTATTGTTGAATTCTAGCAGTCTGGGGTTTTGACACCACTTTCTGTGTTTTTGTTAGGTTAGGTAGCTGAAATGTAGGGGCATCTTCATTATTTTCTTCTTTCTTGTGTTCTTGGATGTTATTGTGTGTCATGTAGTTTTGGCTGTAGTGGCATCAGGGAATAGACTTCAAACGAAAATTTCCATAGAACTAAAACCAACATAGAAATGTTTCTGTTGATCTTATGTGTAATTTTGCTCTGACTGAATTTTTAGTTGAGGCCAAAGTTAAACTGAACTTTTCTTCTGAAGTCTTTTTCCAAGATGTCTGTAACAAGTCCTTAATCAGTATGTGATTACAATGTGAAGTAGCTTTACAATACTAAATTTTCATGAGTCTTTTTTTTTCATTGCTTTTCAGCCAGAAGTTGAAAGAGAAGAAACTGCAAGCTAAGAAAAATAAACTTGAACAAAAGAAACAGGAAAAAGGTCAGTAAGAGTTAGTTTTCTTTTCTCAAGACTCGGTTCTGTTCCCTAATCGAACCCTAGAACGGTTTTTTCCACCCCCTGTCCCAAGCATTCTTGATAGATGGGTAGGAAGACTGATCTCAAGCTTGATATTTTTGTTAATATCTCAAAAAGTACTCTTTGAAAACCCTCTAGGTTGAGATTTAATATTACAAATAACGTATCTATTTATGAATATTTTCCCCTTCTTAGGGAAAATTTTGGACAGCAAATGCTGGAGTCTGATTTCATTGATTGTGGATGTTTTACCCCAGCTATTGTGACAAACTGCAAATTTAGAACATGCACTAAAAAAGGCGATATTGTTACGGGCTGTTCTTTTGAAATATTTTTAAATTCATATGGGAAAATGGGGAAAAATGCACAATTTCAACATCAAGAAACTAAGTTATGATTTTGTGTGCAAGAAATTGAGACACTGTGGTGTTATCTGTTCTACACAACTATTTCATTTCACATAGAAATAAACATGAAAAATCAGACTGCTGCTGTTCTGCCGTAGTCTTGGAAATGAACATTCAGCAATGCCAGTATAAATGTTTGTTCAAATTTCTGAATACTCATTGCTTCCTTTCAGTGAGTATATTATATCTTACTTTTTCAAATAGTTGTGCTTTATGGATTAGCACAATGCCTCTGCAGTAAGTCTTGGAGTTAACACAGCTCCCGATAAATTCTGCTAGAACATTAACTTGTCTGACAGATCTACCTTATTTCTGCTTTGCTTTTCAAAGTTGGATGTATTTCAGCTGAACCATTGCCAGCCTTCCATGTAAACATGGGAGGGTAGATTAATCAGCAGGTAAATTATACTTGTGACAGCAAGTGAGTGTAGCAGAGTGCTTTAGTTTTGTTTTTAAAAGCTACTTGGTCATGAACTGTGACTGGGAGGAGAATTTAAGTGTGAGGCTTAGCAGAACAGAATTACCCATCCGTTCAGAGCTTGGCTGGGCGAGAGGGGAGCTGGGCAGGGACTGGCACTGTGGTTTGGGACTGCCGTGTGCAAGTTGTTGGGCTGGAATGTTCTTGTTCGGCACAAACAAGTCATCTGGAAGCCAGGATTGAAACTCCTGTCTTTAGAACAGTTCTTAGCTTTTTGCACTCTTTGTTTCTTTATTTAAAAAATAACAAATAAATAAATAAATAAATCGGTGGAGCTAGAAAGCACTTACAGCTATCTTTAGGCTACTGAGAACAGAGTTGTCTTTTGTGTGTTTTGTTTGCCTTGGGTTGAGATCTGAGAGTTCTTTCTGAAGTAATGGAAATGTGTTTGTTGGGCCTGGTAGGTAAGCGTTTATCTTTTTTTTTTTATTACTTTTTTTAATGAATGGATAAAACTTCCGAGTTGCCATCTTTCATCTTTACTGAGTGAAAATCTTCAGAATAAAGGTTGGCACTAAATTTCATAGTCACCTAATCTAAAATGACAATATCTAACTTCACCACGTGGTGGCATCAGACAACTAATCCTAAATGCTAAGTGTAAATGGTCAGAACCTGAGCTGAGTGTGACTTGGTCTGAGAACCAGTACAAGAGCCACTGGGAGCAGAAGGAAGATTGTTAGATCTAGGTCCCACTTCACACCATTTCCATACCCATTATTTAATTTCTAGTAGCTGTTTTCTCTTCTGGTCTTTTAGCAGGCGTCGTGAGTTTTCTGTGATCCTACTTAATCTGGCACCTACCTTAAAGGATTCCTGTATTTGTTAATAATCTGAACAGTCTGTAAAAGGTCTTGGCACCCTATGGAGTTTCTGTAAAATTGGACAGGCATTGAAATATGCACGGCCTGGCAGGTGGCTTCCTGGTGTTTGCATTCTGTGACAATACTCTGTGATACTTGAAAGTTCATGCCGACGTGCAGAGGTGAGATTGGGAAGGAGATAACCTATCACTTCAGCACTTGGCTACCTCTGATTGAAATAACGTTCAATAGGAGGTGGAGTTGTTTAATGATGTCTTGGCACAGTGGTAATGCAGCTTGAGTGGTGCAGGCGAGGGAATATTTCTCCGAGGGAGAATTTGATATTCAGGGCTCTACATCACTCAGCAGAATTACTAATGCCTAGCACGTTTCCTTAGTATCTGGGACTACTTTGTTGTGAGACATTTAATGTGGAAGGCACACGGGTCATGTTACCCATTCAGACTAATTAGTGTGATCTAATACCTGTTCGCTGAGCACCTGAGACTATTTTATTGTGAGATATTTAACAAGGAAGACACACGGGAATATGTTACCAATTCATACGGTTTCTGTTTTCAGAATCTGATCAATCTCAAGAGCGAGTCAGCAGCGAGGATGATGAAGAGGATAGCAAGGAGGAGGAAGAGAAGGAAGATGATGCCGAAGAGCCAAGTTTTGTGATGGGAAGAGGATGAGGCCTCTCAGGGAGAGCTGGAAACACTGTTCATTGCTTTATATCCAGGAGCATGAAGCCTTTCATCTCGGCCAAGCGGAACCCATTGGCGTACGTTCTATCTGCTTAACGGTGAATGACCTTCACGTCGCAGGCCCAAGAGATACTGATAGAGAAATGCCAAATAAGAGATTTTTTCCTTAATTGCTTGTATAACTGCTGTGCAGTCTGCTCTGTTTGCTCTAAAGAGTCAGCTGTAAGTCTCTGTGACCCTGGAGTTAATTCTGACATGGCCCAGAGTGTTTTTCTGAAAGCTAAAACATATCCATTACTATTTAAGGAAAATATTACTGTGAGGACTACGTAATCTACTTTTGTCAAAGCTGGTAGCAATCGGTTACCTGAATCTAAGGGCAGAGTTTAACCTGAAATAGAAAAGTGGTCTGTAGCCAGACTGTCTTGCACTGTGAGTGTTCTGAATCTGGGGGTTTGTATGGGGTCATCTCTAACCCAAAGAAATCAGTTTATGTTGCTAGACAAGTTGTATAGATTTTTAAGCAGGATCCCTTTTTTATTGCTAAAACTTTCCCTATTACTTTTCTTCCGTGTTTTTTAAATTAATAAAAGGGATGTGTCGGATTGTTCTGTCTTCTTTTATTTGAAGAGGATTTCAGTAAAATGAAGAGGTGCTTGCTGTGTTGCAGGAAGGGACGAAAAGACCTAGTTACGTGGCACATGTGAAAATACAGCAAGAGGTGTTAGCTGCGTTTCATACCCTTTTTGCTTTTTGATTGGAACACATCAAAGTTTTCCAAAAGATTGCATGTAAAGCTTCCAAATCCTGTGGCAGAAAGGCTTGGAATGGAATAGTTGTGCTTGTGCTAAACATCATGTAGTGACGCCTGGCTTTCCCTCTGCCTGAGCTCTCTGCTTTGAACTTCAGGTTCCCTGGTAAGAATCACAATATTCACGTATATATTTACTTGGCGATGCCTAAATGAAAAGCGTATGCAGTGGTGGTTTTATTTGTAATTTAGGTTGTTGTCTTTTCGGTGTATCTTGAGCTAGAAGTGTCTGCCATCTTTCAGATGTGCTCATCCCAGGACCTCAGCATCCAGAATGCGGTGCTACTTCTCGAGCTCTAGTTAATGCCAAATAATATAAAGCAAAAACAATGAAAAGGGAGAATCTCTTGCTGGATTTAGTCTTTGAACAGTGCTGCCAGAAGTCAGACATTTTGTCTGAGCTGGCTTTATGAATTGGCTTCTCGGTGGTGTTACTGGCAGTGGGGAAGCAGATGTGATCGAGTGCAAGTGACGTTTGTGTTTAGGTCCCTTTTACCTCTCCGGGGACTTCAGAGCTGGGTGATCTCCGAGCTGCAAGGTGTATTTCCCCACCAGCACCCTGGGTTGGAGATCTGCATGGAAATGTTGTGTGTTAAATCTCTTTAGAGACACATGCTTCAGAGTAAGCTGTGAATATTTCGTTCTCTGGTGCCTAAGGTACAGAATGGATGTTCTGCAGTTGTCATTTGCTCTGTGGAGAGAGATGAGTTAGGAGAACTGTTTCACTTGAATCCCCCTTCGGGTAGGTAAGCCCTGTTGATACATCTGTGTTGTAGGACGAGCCATAAAAACATTGTGATGTTTCTTGGCTTTTGTGGACGGAGAGGAAGTGAGAGTCTCGCAAATAAACAAAGACTGTTCTGCCTCTGAGCTTGTCAGGCTTTTGAGCTGAACAAATAAGGGCTGTTTTGCATTAAGAAGAGCAGATGTGCTGCGTGAGGACACACTTCTCTCAGCTGGGAAGAAGATGGACTTGAGCTGGTCTTGGTAAATGAAATGAATTCGGGTTGTATGGCCTTATCCCGGCTCCTCAGGATGTCACAGTACCCGTGCTGAATTATTCATCCACTACGTTTATGAGGAGTGCTTAGTTTGTGTGTGAAATCCATAAAAAGCAAAGAATGTGTTGCTGAAGGTGGTAGCTGCCTTACGGTCTTCTCTGCTGGCGTGGCTGTATTTAGCAGTAGGATCTGTATGTGGCGCGTGTTGCTGTGAATTCTGAAAACTGCTGTGCCGTGTTGTGGCTGTTTGTTGGTGTCGTGTCTTCCAGAATACAAAAACGCATCCGACTGAGCGGCTCGAAGGATGTTTCTTCGTTAAGACAACGTGGGAATGCTGTGTGACCTCAGAACGGGGAAAGCATTGTCTGTGGAGCAGAAACAAGGAAGTGTAGTAAAAGGAGGAACAGTTTTACAATTGCTTCTTATCCCAAATACAGCACTGAAAAAGCAGTAATAACGTGAGGGTTTTAAAACAGCCCAGGAGCGTGACCTGCTTCAGTTAAACTCTCGCTCTGGATTCTTTTCTAGAGGAGTCACTCCCCATCAGAGCAGGGAGAGGCATCTCCTGGGGCTGGATTTGCCGCTGTTCCATCTCTGCACGCCTTCGTACAAGCACCAGACCTGCGAGCGGCGTTAGCGCTGTAACCGAGCAGAGATGCTCGTGATGGGAAAGGTGAAGAGTTCGCTCAGGAGAACAAATACTTGTCTCTCGAGTAAGTTTTTAGGAATTGTTTCCCTCTGTCATTTTCCCCTGCCTCTGCAGGCAGGGCTGAGCTCAGGAAGAGGGATCGCTGTGTGATAAAGCTGCCTCCGTGCCGCCTTGGGGCGCGTTATCTCGCTCCCAGGCCAGGAACTCCTTCCTCCTGTCCCACCCGCGCCCCGCGGTGGCTTCGCGCAGGATTTCCTGCTGAGGGCATGGAGGAAGGCGGGCGGATGCCGGCAGCCGGCGGAGCCCAGGGGAGGACGTCCCGTGCAGGGACGCGAGGACGGCTGCGAACACGGCGCAGCGACCGGCGGGGGCCGCGCCCGGCCCTCGGGGCTCGGGGCTCCCTCCCCGGCGGGGCCGCTGCGGGCGGCGCGGGGCCGGACCGGGACCGGGGGGCGGGGCTTCCACGGGAGGGGGCGGGGCTACATCAAAGTGGGCGTGGCTCCCGGCGGGGTGGGCGTGGCTTCCCGCCGGCCCC
The DNA here is from genome assembly GCF_964034855.1 of Anser brachyrhynchus. NCBI lineage: Eukaryota > Metazoa > Chordata > Aves > Anseriformes > Anatidae > Anser > Anser brachyrhynchus. The sequence goes on along the minus strand of NC_137713.1, from coordinate 7,506,504 downwards.
GCCCCCACCCCACCTCCCCGCCCAATCAGGCGCGGGTCACGTGCGGCGGGCGCGGGGCGCCCTCCCGCCCCCTCCCATTTCCTGCGGGTCACGTGGCGGGGCCCCGGCGTTGCCTTGGCAGCGCGGCGGCGGCGGCGGCGGCGGCTCCGCTCCGCTCCCGGGGCTCCGCGGTGAGCTGGGGCGGGCTGCGGGGGGGGGGGGGTGCGGCCTCACCGGGGGGGCCCGGGGCTGGGCGGGGAGCCGGGGGGTGCAGGGGGGCCCCGTTCTGACTGAGGGGGCACCGGGGGGTTACCGGGGCTCGGTCCGGGCTGCTCGGCTGAGACCTCCCGGGCACCGGGGGGGGGGGGGGGCTCAGCAGTCCCGGGTGCTGATGGTATGGGGGGGGGGGGGTGCCGGTAAAGTGGCCCCAGCCGCCACGGCCGCGAGGTATTTCCGCGATGGCTCTGCCCCCGGTGAGGCAGGGGCACGGTATTTCCCCGGTAACTCACCCCCCGTGCAGGTAACTGGGGCAGGAGCGTGGTATTTCCTGGTAACTGTCCCCCCCCCCGTGCAGGTAACTGGGGCAGGAGTCTGATAACTTGCCCCCCATGCAGCTAAGCGAGGCAGGAGCGCGATATTTCCCCAATAACTCTCCTCCCGTGCAGCTAACTGGGGCGGGAGCGCGATATTTCCCTGATAACCCCCCTCCCCATCCAGTTAACTGAGCCAGGAGCACGATACATCCACGGTAATTCTCCCCCCGTCTAGCTAACTGAGGCAGGAGCGTGATATGTCCCCGATAGCTCTCCCCCCACCCAGCCAACTGAGGCAGGAGCACGATATTTCCCCGATAGCTCTCCCCCCATCCAGCCAACCGAGGCTGGAGCGTGTTTCCTGATAACTCCCCCCCCTGCAGCTAACCGGCTGGGCAGTGCCGCCAGAACAAAAGCCCACGGAGGTGGAGGTGCTGCGAGGAGGTGGAGGTGCTGTGCAGGAGGTGGAGGTGCCGTGCGTGGAGCTGCTCTCCTTGGGTCTCGCCGCCCGGCCCCTCCATGCCCGCGGCCACCGAGGTGAGTCTGCAGCCCCGGTGCTGCCGCCGTGGGCTCCGCTCGCGCTGAGGGGTTTTGTTCCCGAGTTGTTTACTTACTTGGGAACAGCTCTTGAGCTGCTCCAGAGTCAAAAATCATCCTCTTGGTATTTCCAGTTTGTTTTTCTAAGGGAGGACGCGGATGTGATTGGGTGCTCGCGCTCTCCCTCTGTAGCCTCTGGATTTTATTTAATTTTTTCTTTTTCACGGAATTTGTCCCGGGTTGAAGTTTCCAACATACTAAATTCCTGTGCATTTCGTGGAAAATCAGCGTCAGGGTAGAGGCCGTCAGCGTCCCAGCTAGAGGCAAAGCCAACAAACTCGCCCCGCGTTATACGTTGCAGAATTCACACAGGATGTCATCACAGGAAACAGCTTCATACATCTGCTGCTCGCAGGATGTTTCTGCTCGTCCCAGGGGGCTGGGGGAGAGGGGGTTTTCTGCCATAAGTAGGTGATTCTTGTCTTTTCTGGAAAGGGGCCAGGCAGGGAGGTTTCTCTCTGTTAGTATGTTCTGCGAGTTCCTTTGCTTTTTTTCTGTTCTATAATTTGAAAGCTCTTCGCTCCTGAGCTTTTGAAGAGCCATCCAGGACTACTCTGGGGCTGTAATTCTGGCCTTGTCAAAAAGAGCAGTCTTGTGGTTTTGCTGCCACCCTTACGATGTCTGAGGAGCTGAAATCTGAAGGTTCACAGAAATGCAGCTCTCTAGGGGGACGGACAATCGTACGTCTTGCAGTGCTTTGTGTTCTGCTGCAGCCTAATCTTGGTTACTGTGCCTGGGACAGCTTTGTTCCTTTCCAGTCGTGCCATTCAGAGCTGTGGGCCATTGGTGCCCTCTTATCTTTGCTGCTTCCTCAAATCTCGCAGCAAACATTGATTTATTAGCTGTCTCCATATGGCCCTCGTTTGCCAAGAGCTGGGTGGAGCAGGGGGGATGCGGGCAGGGCTGGGGCTCCTCTCAGGCACGCAGCAAGGTGCTTGTGAGCTAGGGGTGTGGTGCTGAGGCTAATTAGTGCCACGCCGTGTGTGATTCTGGGCGCCCATCTCCTCCTTCCAGGAGCCGGTAAGTATTTACAGCCAGCAGGGTCTCACGTGCTGCGACTCGGTGTGGCTATCTGCCACCGTGGTCACGGCAGACCCCAGGGTGTGAGGATTAATCCGAGGATCGGGGTTTCTGTTCTTCAGACGACTGAGTTAGCTGCTTTCAGATGTTTGTCGGAGCTGAGAAGTCCTTGCCCAAAACATAAAGTCTGTTTCGTATCTGCAGATGATGCGGAGATAGTGAGCCAGTCGGCAGCAGCGTGGGTAAGTTGTGGTGCGAGGAGGGGATTGCTGGGACCTGGCGCTTGTTTCTGCCAGCAGCTGTGGCGTTAGCCACCTGAACAGCATTGCTGGCCCTTTACCTATCTCCGTGTAATCTCTGGAATCTGAAGACACTCATACCACTGGGAAGGCAGCCCGCTTTTCTTCCTGGAGTTGTCTTCTCCCCTCCGTACGCTAAGAGCTACCAGTGGAAGTAAGGGAATAGGATTCTCGGCCAGATGTGGATGATAAGCGGGGTGTGAATAGTTTAGGAAATTGAACTTTCCACTGCAGGAGCTTGGGAGAATCAGTTGTTAACCACGCGCAGCGTTCAGGCCTATGCCTGTTTCCTGTCTTGTGCCTGTGTGAACTGAGCAGTGGTTTAACGGGAAAACCTGATTTCCAAAGAAAAAGCAAAAAGTGAGTCCCTGAACAGCTGGAGTTACCTTGGTACTCCAACAAGATTCACTTGGAGATGATGCAGTGGGAAACTAAATTGTCAGATTACAACAAAATGATAAGATGGGGAACCTATTTCCAAAGTGTTACGTAAAACAAATTACCAAGGAGGAATTAAAGGGGAAAGTTGAGATGCCAGCTTATAAAAATAAAAAGTTGGGCGCTGCGCAACCTTGCTGACCCCCTGCTGGAGCAGTTCCCAAGCTTACTTGTGCAGTCTTGCCTGGTTCTCATGGTCACTTTTAGCATACAGATGGCCATTTTCCTGTGTGGCGCATTGTAAGTGCGGTACAGTTTGCTCCATCATATGTCTACTGACCGAGGGTAGCCGTGTTTAAACAGCTTTTGCAGTGGCTGACGCTTGTCCTTTCTCTGCTGCCTCCTTTTGAACGTGACTTTTGTTTCCCCTCAGCACTTCTCTCATGATGAGTTCTGAATTAAACGTTCCGGTGGACCCTTCCACTCCCGCTTGCTGCTCTGAACCTGGCACCAAAGGCATGGATTATCGGGACTGGGTGCGCCGCAGCTACCTGGAGCTGGTGACATCAAACCACCACTCCGTCCAGGCCCTGTCGTGGAGAAAGCTATACCTGAGCCGAGCCAAGCTGAAAGCTTCCAGCAGAACCTCTGCGCTGCTCTCTGGATTCGCGATGGTACGTTTGTTTTGTGGGCACGCTTTCCGGATCATGGAAGTTCTGGTTCTGTAAAATCCCCCGTTAATTGGCGGTGGTTTCTCCCTGCCAAGAAGCAGGACGTACTGTGGCTCTCTGCGGAGCAGGAGGCATCTGCCTGTGGGCTCCTGTTTGGCTGTTGAAAAGTTTGAAGCTGGCTCTCTCGAGGCAGCATGCATACATGGGCTGCCTAATGATCCACCCACGCACTCCCAAACCAGACCTTTAAAAAAAACTGGTCCCCTTCCTGCAGACAATCCTGAGCGTTGCCCCGGTGCCGCTGAGCAGCACGGGAGCTGGGCTCTCCGTTGGCCCCGAGGCCAGGCGCCGTTTCTGCCTTCACGTGAGGTTGCGCCTGGTCTGGTCCTGGAGCTCCTCGGCCCCTGTGGTCCTCAGCGTTATCTTATTTTCTGTATGTGCTTTTTTCAGGTCACGGTGCCTAAAATAAGGTGGAGGTTGGGTCACAGCCTGCCAGGGGGGAATTTGCATAGCGTGAACAGAGAGATCGTGTTGTGAGAGGCCCCGCAGCCTCCGGCGCGGCGTCAGAGGGCTGTGCAGCCTGCAGGGAGCCAAACCCGGTGTATTTTTGTCAGCGCCGTCTATCGGGAATAATCCCCAGTCCTTTCTTTGCTCTGTGCGGCGCTTGGGTGTTATCTGGAAGCTATTTGCATAGGTCAAAACCGTGTCAGGGAGCACACAAATAACACGGAGACGGTCTGGTGTTCGGGACTGAGCCGTGGGATTAGCAGAGCGCTGTCACGCTGTGATGCCAGCAGCCTCTTTACCTCCCCTCGGGTTCTTCCTCAGCAGCAGTGCGGGCTGAAGCCTGCTTTGGGGAGGCTTTCTGCTCAGGAAACGGGCTCGCTGCTGAGGTCTGCGCGCCGAGCGCGCCCACGCGGAGGGCAGCGCGTGGGAGAGCGGGATGTGGAGATGCTACAGCCTGCGGCGTGCGAGCTGCAGGGGGGCAGGCAGGTTTTGGGAACGTTCCAGGTAGCTGGGTTTGTTTGTTTGTTTGCTTTAAGCTGCTCCCACGCCTGCTTTTCCACCCCCGGAGCATTGCAATGGCGAGTTCCCTTTTGGATGACGCAGTCGGTCGCCCAAAGCGAAGCTGGAGGAGCGTGAGCAGGGAGATAAGTGGGGGCAGCCTGCAGGGCAGGGGTGCTCGGTTGCTTTGCGGTCCCTCTCTCCTCGCCGTGTGTATGTGATGCTCGTAAAAGCTTCCCGTGCAGCCTGTGCTGGTTTGTAACCAGGCGTGTGTGCTGAAATGGCAGGAGGTGCCTCCCTGTCCTGAGACAGCCGGGTTCTCCTGTAGGTCTCCTTTCACTGAAGCTTTCTTACTCTAAAAAGCAGTTTGTGTGCTGGCCCCCCGTGCCTCGAGGTTCCTGGAGTAGTGCAGTAGCCGTTCGTGACCGTGCCCTTTAACGCGAGCCCTAAATTGGTGTTTTGTGGCGTCGTGAACCCTGATGCATCGCGGCGGCTCGGCTGCACGAGCAGATGGCTCTGCCTGGATGCCGGTGTCGCCGGGACCCCGCAGGGGCTTGGAGCGCCTCTCCGCAGGGCTGGGCTGTGTCTGAAAACAGAGAGCTGCTGGAAGGGCTCAGCAAACACACACAGTTAACCGTTTGACTTCTATTTATGAGGCACTTAGCTACCTGCTAAGGTTATCTCGTTTACTTCGTGTTCCCAGATCGGTTTTTAGAGGAGTCTCATGCTGTGGTGGGCATGCCAGAGCTGGTGCCCGGGAGTGCTGTCTGCCGGGCACTTAGCAGCTTAAAAGCTAATTATCAAGTAGGCATAAGGATTGCGAATTTGAGACAGCCACTTTTAACAAAAGTAGATCCAAAACTGGTGCTTTTCAGAAAACAAAACATTTTCTGGCAGGAATTCTATTAGCAAGCTTTTCCCTAGCCGACTGCATCGGGCCGTCCAGTGAAAGGTGATGTGTCTATTGCTGCCTCGTTATTTCTCTGCCTGTAATTTGCTAGGCATGTGCTATGTGGATGTTTAGACTCTAATAAGAGCATCTCTTTGGCTATGATGAAAGCAGCGTAGTTATTTAGAGTGGAATAATTTCCTTGAAGCCCTATGTGCACTTAACTATGTAAACAAATGTCATGGAGGCCTTGGCTATTGCTTTATTTACTTCCCTGTCAGCGTGTGTGATTCCAGCCAGTTCCATATTGGCTGGAAATTATTCCAAGCTGATGGGTATTTAATCAACAGGCGGTGGCTTTGATCCAGCTCCTTCTGGACAGGCTGCAGAATAATGCGAGCCTTCCTCGTTAGGCGATGCTATCTGCGGTATTTCTGGCAGGGAAGCGGGCAGGCCAGGAGGACGCGGGAGCCTCCCAGCGCCAGGTCTGGCTTGAGGGGGGCCGTATGGCTGCCGGCATCGTCCCGGGGAGCCTGCAGGTGAAGGAGATTCGGAGGGAGCTTAGGAAATCTCTTTAATCGTTTTCCTGATGGAAATAAGAGCTGTTGCTGCTAGCCGGTCTTCTCAATGCTTGTCCAGTTGCTCCAGGATATGAATTTGATTTAGAAAAGGGGGAAAAAACCCAACAGATTGACCGGAGCGATTGTTTTTACAGGCTGCCAAACCATCTGTGTGAATGTAACGTGTGTTATGTGAAGCCATTTGTCATCCTCTCGCCTGATATTATCTGTGCTGGACCAAATTTCTCAAGATGAGCATCTTCTTTATGGGCAATCTGGACTACGGTGATCTTGAAGGAAAAAACCCACACAATTGCATGTAATTTAACCACCGTCTAACTTAAAAACGTTCCCAGCACATGCTTCTTCAGCGAACCTGCGAGCCTGGAGTTCAGCAGGGCAATCCTCAGGCTCAAAACTAAGCCTGCGCTGAAACAGGCGGCTGCTCGGCGCCTTGCAAAGTCAAGCCCTCGATACCTTGCCCGCTGGGAAGAGGTTAGCATAAAAGGGGCTCTTGTCACAGAAGAGCGTAATTGTATCAAACATGACATATTAATAGTTTTACAGGCGAAGCAGCATACTTAATGATTTTTAAATGGGTTATGTCAGCTTGTCCTCCTTCTCTTATCCCGGTCAGACAATGACATGACAGTCTGTGTGGGGTAAGGTGATAAAGCTCACTCACCTTTCCCGTGCTCGTTCGGGTTAAATGATCTGGTTTTCTGCCTTGCTGCCCTCTCTGGATTGTTGATGTTTTCCTGTGAAATACCTCTTACTGAGCCATCAGTCAGTGTTAAAAATTCATCACGTTGCACAGCTGAAGCTAGCCCTAGGGAATAGGTTAGTCTGGGAGGAAACATCCAATTAGCTGAAAAGTGCTGCTCATGCGAAGGATAACAACTAGAAATTGATATGTTGACATCAGCCAGGCTTTCAGCTTTATATTAAAGCTATAAATTGAACATGCAGGTACGGTTCCTATTCAGCTCGCTGATTGCAGTGTCTCCGGGTATTACAGCACCCAATAACGAACAAAATACCTGCAGCTTTTCCTGGCTGACGCGGGGTGACTGACAAGCGCAGCGCTGTGCAAGTGAATTGTACAGAGCTGTGCAGCAGACGGTAAGTCTGATCCCAAATCAGTGCACAGGGAACTGCAAAGGGGACGTATGCAAGGCAACGTGTACGTTGTATTCAGACGGACCTTGCTTGCAGTAGATGGTGAAGCCAGTTCTGCGTTATTTTCCCCGCTATTTGACAAGATCTACAGACAGGAGTCTTAAAATAAAATACCATGCCCACATTCATCACCAGAACAAACGGCTGGGAATATCCAAGAACTGTCACTATGTTTTTGGTGTCTCTAATACCACATACAGTTGGCGTAGGTATAAAATCCAGACGTGTAGAGGCTGACTGTTTTCTGCCCCAGACACGCGTGTTATTTCTTAGTGCTAACAGAGGTGCTCAGGCTTGACGGTGATCCCCCTCCTTCAGGCTGCTGATGGTTTCAAAGTAAACACAGGTGGGACAGCAGTTGTGCCAATGTGGTGCTGCTTCCACTCTCTTTGATTCTTCTCAGGGCTACCAAAAGTAGGAGTGTGAGTGTACCCTGATCTTAGGGCATAAATAACATTAATAACATCAAATTAACATTAATTAACAAGTAATGCCACAGTGAATGGTGCAGATCATCATACAGAGCCCGAAATGGCTGCTCATACAAAGTGTGGATAAAGTGGTGATGTCTGTTCTGCAAAATCCACCTACCCCCTGGAATCCAGCTGCTTGTGCCAACTTTCCTTCCCCATAGCGGCTCTGAAAGGCAGGCATCCTAAATCAGCTTCTCCTTCCCCTAACGCACACGGTGAGCTGCGGTGTGCTGGAGCAGCAGGCTGCCTGGGATCACCAGAGGTTTTGCAGGCTGCACGAGCATCTGTGCAAGTCACTAAGTGATGCTGGAGAGCTGTCAGAGGGCAATGCTGGGTATTCTCGTCCACTGGCCTGTAGCTTCCCTTGGCAAAAGGTTTCTGCAGCCCTGTCGGGGCTGACACCACACAGCAATACACATGCTGGCTTGCTTCACAGACAGGTGAAGTATTTTAACGAATTCCTGTGCTAAACCAGCTACAGACCCGTAGCAGGACTGCAGTTCTGGTGCCAGAAGGGCGCTGCTCTCCTGCGTTTACTGTTTGTTAAACATCACTCGACTGAAGACGCGGTTGAGGTTCTTTTGAAACGACCAGCTTCAGAGACTTGCTGCGTGTTGTGAGCCTGCTTTCCTGAAACGAGAGCCGAGCTGTTAACATGCCCGTACGCCTGTAGCTGTCCACCTCTGTTGAACGTATCAGTAAGTTATTAGACCCCAAGGGAGAAATTTGGGGATGTGACTCGTATCCAGGCATGTTTGTAATAAAAACGACCGCCGTGTTCTGAGAATAGAAGCAGCTATTTTTACTGTGGAGTAACTTAAACTATAAAGTAGCTTGCGTGCTTCCCTTGGGAGGTGGTGTAACCTTGCTGGCGGCTGGCCAGGCGGGCTGCTTGCTTTTTGCTTTTTACACCCGTGAAGCTGAAACTTCCTGCCCCGCAACCGCTAGCGGTGAGCGGAAGAAGAAAGTGTGGCGGGCGGGCGGGCTAGCAGGCTGTCAGCTGCCTCCGAGCTACGCTTCTGGTCTAATGGGTTCCTTCTGTTGTGTGTTCGGTTTGAGGCAGCTCGTATGGCTCACGGTTGCAAGGAGAGAGCTGTTATTTTGGAAAAGTACAGCACGGAAATGTGTGCGTGAGCCTTGCGACAGGCCAAGCTGCAGACGGTGCGTGCATCATCACGGGGAGCTGGGCTGAGCCATTCAGGCTGCTCTGAAAAGCTCTTGAGTGTGCACTTGACCTTACGTGGTCTTCCTGAATAAAGATGCTTTCCTGGATGAAGGCCTGGAAAAGAGGAAAACCAGCAGCTGTTGACGAGCAGTTTTTTCTTCCTTTTCCCCCCAGGTTGCCATGGTGGAGGTGCAGCTGGAGATGCAGTACAAGTACCCCCAGATGCTGCTGATCGCCTTCAGTGCCTGCACGACGGTGCTCGTGGCAGTCCATCTCTTCGCTCTTCTCATCAGCACCTGCATTCTGCCGAACGTGGAAGCAGTGAGCAACATCCACAACCTGAACTCCATCAGCGAATCCCCCCACGAGCGCATGCATCCCTACATCGAGCTGGCGTGGGGCTTCTCCACGGTTCTGGGAATCCTCCTTTTCCTCGCGGAAGTGGTGCTTCTGTGCTGGATAAAATTTCTGCCTGTGGACTCCATCCTGAAAAATGAAACCACCACCATCCAGAAGCCCAGCGGCCACGCGGGTTGGCAGGCAGCGCTGGTCTCCACCATCATCATGGTCCCCGTGGGGCTGATCTTTGTCGTCTTCACCATTCACTTCTACCGCTCCTTGGTGCGGCACAAAACGGAGCGCCACAACCGGGAGATCGAGGAGCTCCACAAACTGAAAGTGCAGTTAGACGGGCATGACAGAGGCATGCAGGTAGTGTGACAGAGGCTGAGAGCAAAATTCCCGTTCTGCTAGTTGGTGAGACACACCAGCGATGGATTGTTCTGAGGCTTAAATATGTAAATGCTAATTGCCTGCCATATTTAGCTGTGGGTTCTAGTGCTGTTTCAGATGCTGGGGTCTCTGGTCCTACACACTTCTGTACTTAAGTAGACACTGCCGTGGAGTTCGAGGTCAAGTCTTGATCTACATTGGTACAAGTAGCGAAAAATCTGCTCTTTTTCTTTTCTTTTTCATTTTTTTGTTTTTTTTTTAAATGCAACATTCAGTTGTCAAAAGTAAAACTGCATCAGCTGTCCAAAAAGGCTGTGTGTGTGTGGAACCTGTCTTACGTGTCAGAACTCCCTGGCTGTCAGTGCAGCAGCAATTAATTGGCAGTTTATTTCTAGAGCTGTGCTGGTTAACGAGGGTATCTGCTTCCAACCTGAGGACCTCCAGGAAAGCACAATAGAAACCGAGTGTTCGTCACCTCGGTTCTAAAGCAAGCGTTCCATAAGTACATAACCAGGAAGAAACCAGCCTTAGCTTTTATGTTCTGTTCTTGCTATTCCTTACTATATTTTTTTATGTCTGGGGAGGTCGAATCCCTAATTGCAGGGGACTGAGGAGTTCTGTTGTAATTTCTTCAGCAGCATCTGTCACTCTAGGTTGAATGAATGCCAAGATCATGTGAGGGTCTTTTTCCAATAAGAAGCAAGAGTGCCCAGGGAAGGCTTACAGGTGTTTTAGTTTTAACAAGGACATTCTTAAAACAGAACAGTGACGGGGAATTTAATGAGACAAAATTTTGAAGGACTAGAAAAGCAAGTTTCAAGGAGGTAAAGAGTGACAGCAGGCTGTAGAAACCTGTCCCTGTGTTGTCTTCAGTTATGTACTGTTGCAATGTCTTTCTCCTGGCTTGCTGTAGAGAACAAGCCCCAGTCCTGCGTTTTTCATCAGTGTTTGTCAGCAGTACGTTCACCTGTCCAAAAGGAATGCTTCCTTCTCCCTCCACCAAAGCAGGCAGCTCCTCTGGGGGAACCTGGAGCTGCACAGGCGAGTCTGGAGCTGGATGCGGCAGGAGATCTGTGCGCCATTGAAGAGCTATCACGTTTCACTTGAGCTGACTCCTTTTCAGCAGCACAAAAAAAGACACTTGCACGTCTGCTTTGCTTAGCAGGGGAAGCTTGTGAATACTATAGCATCCTTTTGGGGGAAAACTTCTGTAAAACTTGTTTTATGATTTGTGGTAACCTCGTGGAGAGAAGTGCTTTGCAATCATCAGCTCTTTGAAGGGCAAGTAAGGCTTTCTGGTACAGGGCTGCAAGAAGCATAAGCGCATTTTCTTAGCCCTGATCCTATGCCGATTTCCTGCTCTGCACTCAAACATTGCAGTTAGGTTCCCAGGCCGTATAGGTTTCTGAAGTTGTTACGGATGTTTGTATGTTCTATTTATCTATGGTCCCTTATTCCACTGGGATTTGAGAAATCTGATGGCAGCATATTACATGTCAGCTGCCCAGAGTGGAGAGTACACGCAAATCCCAGTGAGACTATCCCTGTATTTCTCTCTGACGAGGGCCTTGGGAACCCAACTCCAATTTCTCTTGTTTACATGCAAGTTTGAGCATTGCTGAACGAGTTGCTTAGCACTGTGTCTGTGCCTTTCATCTGTTGTTCTTGCCGCAGTTGGCGTGTACCATATTGGCTGATGTGCAGCAAAGAAAATAGTTTGTGTGTGTGAAATGACTAGCCTGTACTTATGCACATATGCAAAAAATGAGGAGTGTCCTCCAGGAAGTGGGTGGTCATGAAATTCATACCATCTCCCCAGGAGCCTGCCCTCTCTTCTCCTCTTCTTACCAAAATAAAAAATTAAAGGTTTACGTAACAAAATCAGAGTTGAGTTTTCTGCCAAATATTACACGCGTAGGCTCTTCTACCAACAGAATTTCTATTGTGAGGCCAGAGCCAGGCCAGATAGGATGAATTTCTTATCTGAGCTTTGTGCTTTCCTTTAACGTCAGTAAGAATAGGGCTCTGTGTGCACTGTGGAGCCCACGGGGCTTGAAATTAGTTGTGGAGGAAGGTGTCTTGCCATTTTTCTGTAGTAAAAAGTCATCAAATTTCACAGCATGTACGTGACGCTGTGACAGCAATGTGGCTCGTGGAAACAGCCAAGCCGTCCATTTCTTTGCAAATAAACTTCAGCAAATGGAGAAATGCAGCAGAGACTGTGCTTAGACTTCATAGAACAATTAGAGGCTTTGGTGGGACTAGGTTCAAAGTAGTCTCAAGGCAGTGAGCAGTGACTGGAGAGGGATCGCCTTACTCCAGCAGGGAGTCTGAGAGGGTTTCCCGTGGGTGAATACGCTTAAATCAGCGTAATCGTGTGCTTGGCCAGCTCTGCTCCCAGCTTTGCTTTTTGTATCTCTCATGGGAGTATTTTTGCTCCTTGGTGTCTGGGATCTCTCCAGGTAACCCATCACTTCGTGCTGCAGCTCCTCTCATTCTTCCTTTCCAACAAGAGTGCTTGTCTCTCTTGCTTCTTCCTCTAACATTTGTACACGTTCACTGCTGTTGGGTCCAGACTTGTGATGCAGTAAGTTCACCCGTGGTATCAGCAAGCAACAGAAACTTAATCCACGAAGGAGTGGGGACACCGTACTTGTCCAGACAGGAGTTTCCATGCTTTGGTGCCAGAAATTCCTCCTTGCTTCTGCTGATATCCCTGTGGTTGGCAGCAGGATTCCCAGCAGTTAAGCATGGGGATGCCTTTCTTTTGGCAGCACCATGTCCTGTCTCGTGTCTGCTGCCAGTGCCTGGCCTCGGGCACCTCGACCCTTGTGTCCCTGTGGTTCCTGGGGCATCTGTTGCTTTTGGGGTCTTCCAGCCTTGGATCAGCTCCGTGCCCTGGGAGGGTGATTTTGTTCGGGCAAGGCAGGTGCGGGCTCCTCTCTCCTCTCCTCAGCAGCGGTCAGGACTGGGCACGAGTGCAGGAGGGAGCCGGGGATGCCCGGGGCAGAGCCGGGTTCGCCCTTTGGCTGGGGTTGGTGGCAGCTCCTGCCCCCTGAGCTCCCTGTGTTTCACGCTGCTCCCAGCCTGTCCCTTGTTGCGGTGGGCAGCCGGAGGCCTCGTCACCACAGGGGATGAGGCTGACGTTAGATCTTACCGCCTGGGCATGATCTGCATGACGATGGAGGCGATACCGCACGAGAGGCCTGGGGTGGAGCTCGCCGCGGTAAGCACACAAGTACCTGGAAGTGTTTGTAGAGGGCTGGTGGTGCGGGTGCAGCAGGGGACTGTCCCCGGTGTTCCTGGTGCCAGGATAGCGAGGGCAGCTTGCCGTGGGGCCAGTGGTGGCTGGGGTGTGGACTCTGCCTGGGGATCGGGGTGCCTGGCCAGCTGCGGGACTGGCTGCTCACACTACGTGCTCTCCTCTTGCCTTTCCATGGCTTTACGTGGGATTTCGCCCTGCCCCTCCTCTTCTTTCCCTTCCATAAACAAACAGAAAGCCTTCAGGATTCCCTCCTTTCATAGCTTCGTTATCTTCCAACTCGTGCAGCTTCCTCAATAACCTCCCCCAGAGCTGCAACCTCAAATCCGCATCCCAGCACAAATGGGTCAGCATGCTTATTTTCTGATTATCTTCTCACAGGGTGTTTGAAAGTGGTGCAGAAGAGACCAGAAAATGGCTCCAGTGATTACTTAACTGGCTGAATTTAGAAAAGTTCCCGTGAGCGCCCGTGCGTGTGATTCGGAGCCTTCCTCAACCACGATGAGCGCGATGTTGACTCAGTTAAGTGCTTGGAGAGAGCAAACCTCTTTCTTTTTGTTGGCCTGTTCTTGTTTTATCTCTGCATGAGCGCTATTTAATATAGAACAACGCACATATCTCAGTTATCGGTTGTGAGTGAAACTGGATAACCATACTAAGTTTTACACTACTTGCTGATTTCAGACTGATTTTTTTATTCAAAAGACAGCTGAAGTCCTCCAGCAACCTCTTTGGGTTAATCTGTGCTTTACTTTTTTTTTTTTTTTAAAGCTTGCACAGATATTACCTATCTTCTTTTAAAATACATAAGTAGATATCAAATTGATGCACTTGTTTTTAATGAGGGCCTGGTTCCTGGTACGTGTTTTACAAGTGCTAATCTTGGTTAAGAAGATAAACAGCTGCGATAGCAGTTCCTATAACATGAAGAGTGTTAAAGTTTGTCTTATGTTAATGACACTAGCACAGTGGACAAAATTATTTTTAACGGATGTTTAAGATTAAAACCTCTTCATACTCTTCTCAGACTTCTGTGATACTTGATAATCTAAATCAATCATTAATGTTCTACAACACTGTAGTTCTGGCTTTTTTAGGAGAGAATGTGCATAAGGTTTTAGAAAGTAATACAGAGCCAATGAGATTGTGATTGCTTTATGATCTCTCTGAGATGATGCCCAAGAGACAATTTAACGGGTGAAAAATGTTGAAAGATAGACATAGCAATGACTGAGGAGAGACTACATTAAGTGTTGGGCTTCAGAAACCATCTAGACAAAGCCCTTGGTTTTTGGCTCAGAAGATAATTATGTGCAGGTTTTAAACTTAAGATATCAAGTAGGCAGAGCTGGAACTTTCTAGCAAGAACGGCAGCTTTCTGTGTAGTTTGAACAAGGCAGAAGAACTCAGCTAACAAATGCCGAGCACAAAATGAACTAATGTTGTTTATCTTCTCATTGTGGCACACTGATTCATCAGAAGCTATCATCTGCTTTCATTGCTGGCAGAATGAAACAGCAGGTACGTGTAGACAAAGTATTTTAACAGGCTGGGAGCACAATAGAAATGTGAAAGCGAGCGTTGGAAATGCGAGCCAAACGTTAATGGAAATAGTTGATTGCCGCGTTTTGCCACGAGAAAAGCAGATTGATGTGGAGGCTCGGCACTGAAAGGCGGTAGGGTGGTGGCAGGATGCGGTCTCAAAGCTTGTTCTTCCTACAAAAGTCTGCCCTGGGTTTCCTTGTGGCTTTGTGCCGAGGTCCAGCAGGCTGCCAGCTGTGTCCTCCTGCTTGGCTGAGTGTTCTCTGACCCGATGGCAGTGATGCCCTGAGGCTGGGACACTGCGGCTCTGGCCAGGGGACAGCACGCTGTGAAGCCCATCGGCACAAGCAGCAAAGGACTGATCGCCCCAGCCTGCCACAAAAAGGTTAGGAACCGTGATTTTGAGATTTATTTCTTCTGGTGGAGCTTGGCTGCCTGTTGCACAACTGTCTCCTTGCAGTGACAGCCTTCTGTCAGAGAGGGCATGCTGGAACTGCTGCTGGAGAGCCTAGGTGACGCCGTCAGCAGGTCTGGACGGAGGTTTGTGGCTTAGGGCAGCCCATGGGAGTGGCGCTCACTGATCCCTCCTGCAATTATTCTGTAGCCCTGTCCACAACTGTTTAAATACTGGGCTAAACTGAAACTCTCTCACTGCAGCGGTGAAGCAGCATAGACGTAACTGTTAAAACATCCTGATTCACCAAACTGAATTCTAGTAAAATAGTTCTGTTGGGCTGAAGAGCTGCCTTCTCCGCAACGCCTGCAGCAGAGGGCAGAGTCCACAGTGAGAATACGTTGCTGGTACATTAAGAACCTGTGCGTTGTGCCAAGGAAGTACTTCTAAGACAGGATATGTCTGTACAGGAATGCTGAAATCCCATGTAATAAATCTGTCCCTCTTTTTCTTACCGGACAAAACCAGACAGCATTGCAAAGTGTCATTTTATTGCTGTAGGTGTGACTGTGCTGAACGGTGTCGATGACACAACAGAGTTTGTTAAAGGATCACGCTTCTTCCACAGCACAGCTTCATTTTCAAGAGCACAGAAGTTTGTTCAGAACAGACAGATGGCCTCAAATCAGCTTCTGCTACAAATGACTACTTGAATCTTAGGTACAAGGTATGATTCAAATCTGACTGCTGGAGGTGCCAAGAAAAAAAATTATAGCTGCTGGTGTTGCAGTCTGTTGCCCAGCTTATTCTCAAAATCTGACTCCTGCTACTGAGAGCTGACAGCAGGGTTCAGAGATGACAAACGATCAGAAAATAACACAGTCTGTGCAAGCCTCTGGTCTGAACTCTGTCCAAGCTGTCTCTGCGGAAGAGTCAGCATTGGCCCTCTGCAAATGCAGTCTCTGGTCCCAGAAGATACAGGTCACACACAGTATTTATGGTTTTTCCTCACTGTTAGAGCATGAATCTTCAGCAAAGGATAATTACTTTAATTAGTTCTCAGTGTGTTGTACTGTCTGTGGAGAGACGCTTGCTTACCTGCCCCCCCGGAGAGGTGATCTCTAAAGGAACTATCTGGAGTGGGTGAGAAGATGCCTGTGCCATAGGGATACAGCTAACTCTAAACGCCGAGAGATGTGATGCATGCATTTTGTCTAAGAGCTACCATTGCTCAGGACAGTCTTCACAGAAATAAATGGCCCACCCCTTCCCTGCACCACCTTGTTTGTGTTAAACTGCTATTTGATTGAGCTTATCTCGGTACATACCTGGTTCCTTATGCACACTTCAGAAATAAATCAAATTGTAAAAATACTGTACTTTATTTTTCAAACCAAATTTCCTAACAAGACGCAATTCTAGCCTCCCCTTGCTGATCACACTGGTGTTCCTTGAAACGAAAGAGCTATTTCTAGCAGTTCTTTACCCAGTTCCTCATGCCTTCCTCCAGCGCTGAACTCCGCAGACAGCTCCCTGAACGTGACACAGATTCGCCGGTGCTCTATATGCTTGCGGTAAATCGCGTGTTTCCACTTGTAACGTGCGTCACCGTACAGTACCACCAGAGACCTTCTGGGTAAGTGAATGGCAACGGTCACCTCTTTACTTGGAACACGCCTTGGGGATAAAATGTAGTCGGTTCCCTGTTTGCTTGAACTTTTGCAGGCTGACATCTCTGTAAGAGATCCAGGGGGACTTAATTCCCCGTCTTCTTTACTGAAAGTGGGAAATAATTGGATGCTGTCCTCTGAATCACAAGACATGGAGAGCACGGTTTTTGAGAGCAAGTTTAAGCTAACCAGACGCTCTCCCCAAAGCCACCAGTCATCAAAATGTGGGTCGATGGCAGAACCTCTTTCTGGCCTGTAGTCCAGATTACATTGTTCAACAGGTAAGAAACCACCTAGTACAGAGCAAGCCTTCATTTGTGTCACAATCTTTTTACTAAAACTTGGCAAACCGGTAAAGCTACCAGCTTTCAACCGCTGTTTCTTGAAGTTCACTTTGGGTCCATAGTCCTGTTGGAAAAGAAGAGGGGGAAAAAACAATGTTAAGGAAAGATCTGAGACAAGTCTTTTTGGAGAGGCTGTGATCCTTGCAGGGCTCATGGTCAAAACTTTTCTGTTCTCATCTAATCTGGTGACCTGGTCACCAGTTTGCAAAATGACTCAGTGAAGCTGTATTAATCTATGGAATTAGATTTCTCACCTGTAAAGCAGAAAAAAAACCACAAACTACTTCTCTCACTTAAAGATTGCATGAACTTTGCCTGAACACGCAACATGAAGTACCAATTGTAACTATCCTATACTTCTGCAAGAAGCTGATTTTAATCACAAATAATTCTTAGAATTGATTTCAGAAAAAGCTTCTGAAGAAGAGCTTTTAATGAAATGTGTAAGTGGTTTGGGTTTTGAATGAAATCAACTTTGTTCTTAGATCCCTCTGGAAAAGGAAACATACTTCTAAAGTCAAACCTGTTTCTTTCGGCCAGACTGTGATGGCTTCCATTCATCTCGGTCCATCAGTTCAACCATCTCCGATTCTTCCTCTTCACTAATGAACTCCTCTGTCAAAAACACCCCTGGAAATGGAAATGCCCAGCCAGCAAATTCTGAGTGCTCATTTCCTTTAGCTAAACCTGTTGCTGGACAGTAAGTGAAATTATCTTCTCCCTGTGGAAATAACAATAGAGATGAAAAAATGAGCGGAGGGGGAAACTTATCAAGATAAGGTATTTACCCTGGAACCCATGCTGCTGCACGTGGAACCTGTCTGCACAAGGCTCTTGTAACCACGAGGGACTGCACGGCTGCTTTTTGGGAACAACTCCTGCCTGGGCTGGATGCGCTAACAGCTCCAGCAGTACTACCCTGCTCGAAGCTGCTTTTCTTTCCTGGTAATGTCTTTATCCCGCAAAGACGGGGAAGCACAGATGATCCTCGGTGCCAGGCGTATAAGGAGATTACAAACCCTTTTTTTCTCAGCCCTGCACTGAGGGATAGGGCTCCTCACACCTCTAACCCTCGTCGGAGGAAAGCTGCCCGTAACTGCGAGGCCAGGAGGCCGAGTAACCCACCCCCACCCTGCCTTTTGTTCTCGGGCACGGCTCCACCGGGGCCTGTCCCGGGGGGGGCTCGTCCCGCTCCCGGGGGCTGCTCGGGCCCGGGGGGGGGGCCGCGGCCGGGCCCTGCCTGGGGGCAGCCCCGCGGGGCTCGGGCCTAGCGCGGGGCGACCCGGGGGGAGCAGGGCAGGCCCCCCCCGGCCCTATTGCCCCCCTCCCGGTCCCTCCCGCTCCGCCCCGCCGCCGGCCCCGCCCCGCCGCCCCCTCCCCGGTACCTGCGGGGGCGGAGCGGCCTGCGCGGGCCCCTCGCAGAGCAGGCAGGAGCGGATCCCCTTGCAGCCGCAGCCCGGCCCCGCGCTGCCGCCGCCGGCGGCCGCTTCCTCCCCCTCCATCACCATCATCATCATCACCGTCCCCGCCCGCGGGCTGCGCGTCAGGATACGGCCCCTCGCCGCCCTCCTGCTCTCCTCCTCCGCCCGCTTCTCCCCGCCCGCGGCCCGGCCCGTTTGCAGGTGAGGGGGGCGGCGGGGAGCAGGGGGTCGGAGCCGGAGCCGGGGCCGAGCCGGCGGCGGGGCAGGAGGGCTCGGTGCAGGCCGCGCTGCCGGCCCGGTGGGCTGCTGGAAGCTGGAGAACGGGGGGGGAGCGGACTCGGTTTCCCAGCAGGCCCCGCGGCACCGTGCAGCGCTCCAAGGCTTGGAGGCGCCGCGGGGGCTGCTGGGAGTTGTAGTGCCGTCGCCCATCGCACGCCCCGCGGGGGCGCCTCAGGCCGAGGCCGGCGCCGTTGCCGGCCCTCACGGCGGCCGGGCTCGGGGCGAGCGGGGCGGCGAGGGGACACCGCGAGGCCCGGCCCGCGGCGGGGCCGGCCCCGGCCTCACCTGGGCTCCCAGCCGCCGGCCCGGCCCCGGGCGGTGCCCATCGGGGTCACCTCAGGCCGCCTCTGGATGGAGCCGCGCGGGCAGAGGCGCCCTGCGGGCACCCCCCGTGTCCCCCGTGCCCGTCCCCGGCGGTGGCCGGCGGCGGTGGCCCCCCGGCAGCGGGCCTCGTGCCACGCCGTGGCCCAGGAGCGCGACATGGCGGTGGCGAGGCCGCAGCATGGCAGTGGTGGCGATGCCAGGGTCACCGCTCGTGGCCGGGGCGCAGAGCGAGGGTCCCTCGTCCCCCCGGCACCCGCACGGCTGCAGAGCCAAAGCTAAACTTGTGCTGTTCGCCACATCGTTTGTCCGGCCCGAATTGGCGCTGCCACAGGACCGTGGCCTCGGCGAGGTGCGGCCGTGGGGACGAAGGGCCTGGCACCATGTCACCCTGTGCCCTGCGGCTCCCCCGTGGTGATACGGGAAGCAGATCTGTGCACGATGCCAGCGTAGCCAAGCACAGGGTGATCAGGGCACCCGCAGCCATTGATGCTGAGGTTTTCTTACAGATATTTGAGCTTAGTGGGGTTTGTTGGGTCAGCAGGGAAGGGTTTGGCTTTCACTGACAGCTCTGTTGCTTGAAGGATCAAGCCCTTGAGCAGCTGCTGTTCAAACGCTTCTTTCAGGCTCGATTTTCTTTTTTTTTCCCATATAAAACCATGTAATATTCCATATATAAAGGATTGTCCTTACGGGTTTTAACAAAACATCACCCATGATGGTCCAGGCATTGTAGGCACATTACAGTACTAAAGTCAAGCCTAAGGACTGCTTACGTGTCCCTCATGATTTACCAGACTGGTGTTTAGGCAGAATTGAGACTAACACAAAAAGACAGTAGAGAGCCTGCCTTGGAGCTCTTTTCTCTTTTATTTCCCTCTCTTGAAATCTGTGTCAGAAATAGTGGTGAACCATGAACCAGTAATTTTATGAAGTTGCTTTGGCCTTGTCAGTGTTCCTGTTCTCAATATCTGTATCTGTGTGCACACATAGGACAGAATATATCTGCAACAATGCATGAAAACGTCTGGTAATCACCAATAAGGTACAGAATGCTGCTGTTTCTATTTCCTCAGTGAAGAAACAACGTTACTGAGTGGTGGGTGTTTACATTTCTGGTAATGAATCCAGTGTACCAAAGTTGCAGGGAATCCAGAGGTTGTCAGCCAAGAGTCGGTATCCACCTGGTCAGGCCAGCGAGTGCTCTGTGTCATTTCCTTCAGAGGAAGAAACCCACGACAGGTGTATTTATTCTGACTGTTGCTGTTTGTTTGAAAGCATGTGGGAGTTCTTGGACCAGAGCCTGGTTGCACAGGAAAGGTACACGCTGGGTGAGTGTCCCTGATCCTGAGTGCTGTCACGCTGCAGACAGTTTTCATTTACAGCAAGCCTTTCACTTTATTAGCCAAGGGAGGTAGCACCAATGTTTTGGAGATGGGTTGGGTCAGCGTGTTGGGAGTACGTGCCCAGATTTATAACTATTCCTGGTATTTTCCTTTCAACTGTGAAAAAATGCTACTTCAGAAGCAGCGGCTAACCTCATAACTTTTTTTTTCTCCCTTTTGGAGTCAGTTGCAAAGGACTTGGCCTCATCCCTGTTTGTTTTACCAGGAAGGCTACAAGAAGAGATCCTACAGCTGTGTAGCGATTGCAGCAGCGGGGTGAAGATAAAAATGTCAAAAATTACTACAGAACTTCTTTTGGAAAGAGCGGTTCCAAGATCTACAAGACTACGAAAGATCGAGACACTAAAGTAAGTGCAGACAGGAAAATTCCAGATGAATTCAGCATGGGCAATCCTTTTTCAAGCGTTTTTGCTGAAATAGGAGAGGCCAATTCAAAGTACAGAATTAGAGATGGCATTCTCAATGCAGGGTCAGTGAGCACTGGTGGAACTGCAGCAATTACCACCTCTCTTTACCATACAGGTTTTATCTATGCCACATTCTTTCTGTGAAACTGCTCAGGGCTGGATTCTGATTTCCTAATCCGAAGAAGTGCTCCCTCCCTGCCCCCAAAACAGTTCTGTCCTTGGTAGCAGTTGCTCAGTGTAAATAAGATAATCGCTTCAGGTCTGGACCTAGAGGATTTTCTTAACGTTTCGGCATTATTTTCCTTTTCTTTCCTTTCCCCTCCATCACTTTTTATCTGTTCTACATCCGATTGTATTAGTACCTCAAACATGGCAGAAAGGGAGAATAAACTCTGATACACTTAGAAACCTCTGAAACAGTTTTGTTGGTCAGATCATTAATAGAGGTCATTGAATATAATAAATGTATTTCCAAATGTTTAATACGGTGGAATTTCGCTATTTGCGAACTGGTCACTCCGAGTGACTCAGCTAGCCAATATCTGGCTGGCACCTGCATTGTTTTTGTTGCTGACGTAGGATTTTTGGGTTTCATATGTAGTCTTTAAAGTTATTTCTTTTGTTTTGTCTTGTCATGAAATATTTGTTTTCAGAGAGAAACTCAACAGTATATCCAAAGACTATAGGTCCCAGTAATCTGGGTAACAAAGCGATGGTCAGGTGTTTGAAGTTGTGAGCTTCTACAGGTAGTTTTTTCCATACGGCTTTGTACCATGATTTTGAAGGGTTATATTTCAGAAAGTCCGTTTGGGGAACACTGTGCTTAGTTTCTCCCAGACTTTGTCTGTATCCCAATCCCAACTAATGTTCCTGCTTGAAATCACAGTGACACAACAGTCACACTCAGCTTTTCAGCCAGCTGAATTCTGTTCAGCCTTTCTCATATACTTTGACTGGCTAGTTAGGCTTCTGAGATGGCAAGTGAATGAGATGTGATCTTGCTTTCTAAATTTATTTACCTGTTTTATTAACATTTTGTATATATGTAGAGGGCCTTTTTTTTTTTTAATTAATCATTATAGTTGGATATTCTGTTTGTTAAAGGAACTCAGGCTTACATTCTCAAGAGACCCTGGCCGTCAGTGCTGAAAGTTCCCTTTGGAGTTCAGCTCAATGGTCTAATCAGATCTAAATGATCTTCCTTATGCAGTTTTCTGTTTCTCACAGAGAAGGGATATTTTTTTCTCCCTTCACAAATACTGTATCACTTCCATATCCAAGCACAAAATGCTTTAATTTTGGTTGCAGCATTGTGATTTCTTAGGTAGATTTGCATACTTGCCAGTGGAATTATTTGGAGCAAAACTTGCTGTGAAAGAAATGGAAAAATCACTTTTTTTGGATGAATTTCGTTCTTAAAAACCACCTAAATGATTTGGGAACCTACTCTATGCATGCTCTGAGCTTACTTGTAATGCAGAAAAGTTTTAAGCCAGATGAGCAAACCGATCCGATTTGCCATATGGATGTGAGAGTGCAAGTGTCAACATGAAGGGAGGGGAGCACAGGACCAGCCTTTTTGGGAGCCCTGCAGTCTTGTAGTGCTTACGCTGGTTGTGACACTGTGATTTCTGTAAGGGAGGGAAATAATGAATCTAGAGCATTTTATGGAGAATATAGACCGATGGCCTAGTGAAAAAGTATCTTGTATTGTCACAGCTTGTTTTGTTGAATTTACATTGCAAAGGAATAGAATACCAAAACTGTTAGAGACTTAGTAATTTTTCTATGTACAAGAACATTTTTGGTAATTCACTGCTGATAATCAGCTCTGTTACCCATAGGAAATTGATCTGAATTGCAGGTTAATTGTACCACAAATACTTCAGCAGACTCTGATCATGCCTGTTAGCTCAGACATATCATCTTTTCCATATCGGCATGTCTGCAGTCCAGAATGCTGCAGGCAAGAAAAAGCAGATTTGGTCAGATTTACCCAGTGAGCTGTGCTAGGCTGAGAGGTGCCGCAAGGTATGGCCTTGTGCCTTGTGAAAGTCAGCACTCGTTTTTCCAGTGAAATGCAGGTAGTTCATGTTCTCTTTTTCTTTCAGCCTGTCCAAGCTGCAGTTGAAGACTGGAGACTTAGACCCGCGTCTGTTTTCCCGTCTGAGGCACCTGCAGAAACTAGATCTCTCCGATAATTTATTGGACAAATTTCCCAACAGTCTAACCCTGCCTGATCTGCGTGTCCTAAACTGCAACAACAACCAGCTGGAAGATGTAACTGCTCTGAAACAGTTCCCTCTGCTTGAGGAGCTCACTTATGAGAACAATGTGTACTTGACAGTGAGTTACTTCCCATTCGTACAAGCTGTTAAATAGAGGGGGCAATAAATAGCAATTACGCCTAGTTCTTATATATTATTCTTAGGCAGCAAGTGAGGATATCTTAGAAAGTAATTAGTTCTTCTGCTCATCTTAACCAATTTGTGCCACAATTTCCCAATCTGCAGAAGTGACTTGTCCAATACTACTCAGAGGTGAAAAATCTTGAATCTCCTGATTCTCCAGGCCAGAGTCCCACCTTGATTTGCTTTTCAGACAGGATGTCTTTTGTTCATGCTCGTGTAGAGCTTCAGTGGTGTAAAATTTAGTAACAACTGTGTAGAAATGTACTCCTCCTTATACATTAGTTTTAGTGCACCTGGTGGTGCTGCTTGTCCAGCAGATTTGGTCCTGTGATGAAGAGTTAAACTTGTTCCTGATTTGTCCCAAGAGGCTTTACTGACTGTACGGAGAGCTGAGTCTCTCAGTTTAGGCATCTGAAACTGCAGTTTTCCATGTGCTTTAAACTGGCATCAGCCACCTCTGGTGTCCCCAGGTGTTTGTTTGCTGTTGCATGCTGGCAGAAGTGTACGTGCAGCTGTATGGTGAACAGAACTGGGGGACTGCTCGGGCCTAAAACTCCCCTGACCCGAAGAAATCCTGCTGGTATTTACTTACTTCAGAGGCCTTCCTCTGTATTAGATGTTCAGAGTTAAAGGCTGTGAACAGAACTCCGTGCCTTGCACGCAGGACAGAGCCTAGTTTCACCACCACCACCTTGTGTTGGATGTCCGGTACTGCAGAAGGCGAGGCAGTTTTTTTGTCTGTGTTGCTGAAGATCCCAATTTACAGTAGAACTTACAAGTAAAAGTTGGTATTTGTGTCGGAAATGCTGAGAAGATTTTATGAAATGTCCTTTCCTGAGTAAATACATTCTGCTACTTCTTGGCTGTATTTTAATAAAGAACAGTGGACATACAACTGAAGCAAGTAGCATGTGTACGGTTATTGTGACTCTAATGTCTTCTCCTTCTAGCTCAACGATGATTATAAAGTGATGTTTCTTTTGCAAAATCTTCGGCTACTGAATGGCAAGGATATAACCAAACTGGCTAATCATGTGAGGCGGGTCAATAGTCGTAAGCTCACCAGCAAGGTAAGATGTGTGGTGTTTTCTGCATCTGTGAACACCTGAGAAGTACTTAAATACTTTGCCACAGTATGGGCTGTGTTGTAAATACCTCATTACTGCTTTCTCTGATCACTGCTTGCATTTGCTCTGCTTGTTCTGTGTTGGCAACTTCTGCCTTCAGCTTCAATCAGTGTGAGGCCTTATTCTGGGTTTCTGTAGCACTGCCATGCTGACTCTGTTGGTGCACCAGGGCTGCAAAACCAGCAGGAACTGACAACCAGAGAATTCTTGTTTAGCAAAGAGGATTTGTCAGGAGTGTTACACAGGAGCAGGACTGACACGGTCTGTATATGAGCCATCGGTTTTCTAGGTCACTCAGTTGCTGTTCAGAAAAAAGGGAGAAACCTGGTGCTGATATAACAGCTGCATATACCTCTCCGTCTAACTGATGTTACTGTCCTGGCTCCAGGACTGGGGAGCTGAGAGACAGGCTCAGGATAATCCTGAGTTTTCCAGCATGCACCAGGAACAAGGATTTGTCCTTTGTTTTTCCACTCTGTGTTTGGAGCTGTACTTTCACTTACATGCACCGTAGTTCAGCTCTTGACAGATTCTCCCTGCAAAGCGTGCTGTGATCTGGAGCACACATATTGTTTTATTGAAAAAGGTGTTTTGTTTTGTTTTGTTTTGTTTTGTGCAGTCCAGCTCTTACTATCTGTATTCTAGTTAGCTGATCTTGTTAATTCCTATTTGTGTAGCAGTGGTGGAGAGATCAAATACTGAAGTCTGTGAAGGCTTACTGTGCTAAGTTGTCTGTGTAATGCCTTGCACTCCAAAAGGTCTTGGTGAGGGCTGCTCAGCCTCTCATCCTCCAGGCAACTGGGCATGCTTGGCTGTTGGAATGGTTAGTAATGAGACACCAAATGCTCCCCCGTGCTGTTCATTTTGTGCTGGTAGCTGTGCCCCAGATAGCTTTTCCTGATGTTACAGAATTGTACCTGGCTGCCCAGTTACTGCTGCTGTGTATAAACATAGGCTGCATTTTGTTAAATCTAAATATCTTTATCTATAAGTGGTAATGGTGTGTATACCGGTCATGCTCATGAACTACAGGAAAACTCCCCATTATCCTCTGCCTTTTATAAATAGTTATGTGCCAGGTACTCCCTGTCAGTAGAGCACAGTGTGAGACTTCTTCAGACCACTTGCTGTGGAGCTAGAGGCATGAAATCAGGTGTTGGTTCACATTGACAGTATCTTCTTAGCCACACAAGCTTGGGTCAGAGGGACTGTGTTTCCTGCTAGCTGAAGTTGTGATTTGAACACCGATCAAATTGAAGCAATACCATCATGTAGCTAGCGGAGCCTCAGGGTTGGTAACTTCTTAGGTGTTTTCACAAGTACTGTTTTGCTTTTCTGCTCTGGTTTCCTGTAGTGTTTTGTTGAACAAACCCAGTCTTTCTGCCTAGGTTACCGCTCACTGGAAAAAATTCTTCCGTGACCAGCTTCCTGAGAAGTATACAGCTGAGCAAGTGAAGTCCATCAAGAAGAAGTTCCTGAAGTCAGTACAAACTAATGTAGTATACGGGCCCAGCTCACTCAGTGAATTCACCCGCTGGCGGGTAAGTTCCATTTCACTCAGTCTTGTTTTTCAGGCAAGGACTCTACATTCTGAGCAGATTTGGTTAAAATGCTGTGTGGGTTTGAGTTCAGGGGACTTTTTCCAGAGGCGTGATACCACTTTTTCTGCTTTTCTTTTCTGGTTTGTTAGGCACTTACAGGAGCACTGACACCAAATGTGCACCAAGATGCGATGACTGTCATTAGACATTGTTTTTTTAATTCATAAGCAATGATGATACTTTTACTAATTGACAAGACTGCAGCATCCTTAGTGCTTAATTATTTGCAAACAGCAAATCACTCTAATGGCAGCCTTTAGTCTCGATGGAAGGTGCATGAAAGGAGAAAAATTAATGACAGAAGTGTACATACTCCCAGTGTAGAAAGATACTATTCAGTTTATAAAATTAGATTTAATTGAGTGTATATTGGCTTCCATTCCTCCTTTGTCTTGTGTTATTGCTGAGCTGTTGTTTTCTCAAACACATACCCTAGAAATGCAAGACAAAGTGAAGTTCTTGGATCACATAGCGTAGATCTAGCCAGCAATGCAAGCCACCACTGATGTCATATGTGGCGGTGAAAAGTCCAGTCCAGCAGGCTGTTTTTTTTTTTTTTTTTTTTTTTTTTACCCGACTTGATGCACTACAGGGTGGTGGTTGTCTCCAGGAGTCACTGTAATCACTCATTTCCAGTGCAGATCTGCCCCAGGCCATTTGCAGCGTCCAGGTCTTCTGCACAGTTGATCAGAGAGGCATGGTGCTGGTGCACCAGTCTTCCATGTTTCAGTGTGATCATGATTTCATTGGGTTCCTTTGTGACTGCATGTGCTTTCCTGAAGGGACAGCCTCACCCTTCGCGTTTGTCCCTCTCTCTACGTGGTGGTAACTCTATCTGGCTGCTGTCGATCAGAGCTGAAGTGCTGTGGACTGAGTATGTCTGCACTCCAGCCTCTGAACGACCACCCTTTGAGGTCAGACCGAAGCACACTGTAGAGAGGCAGTGTGAGGAACCTCTTTGCTCTCCCAGATCTGTCTGTAGAGGACTCGGCCTGCCTGGCTGTCAGCTGGCAGTTACCCCATCGCTTGTGAAATTCACGTGGAATAGTGGAAGCAGATACTAAAAATCCAGCAAACCAGCTCTTGTCATTACACATCACAGTTTGACTGCTGCTGCATTTTGTCTTTTTTTTTGTACATATCAACTTATTTGCTTCTAAGGTGAAAATGATTGCAGAAGAGTTTCTGTCTTACTCACTGGGTCTGGAGTTAAACACAGATACTGAAACAGAGGAAAAGATGGATGAAAATGAGGAAGAAAGTGCAGAAGGCCCCAAGGAAGATGCAGAAGATGTGGGTAAGGTAGGTGATCTTCCATTTACATTAACAATTCCTTTTTTTTCCTTTTTTTTTTTTTTTTAACAAACTAAGTAGCACTTGTCAGTTTACATGTATGGTGCTGTGGTAACTGGAGGGGCAGTCTCAGGCTCCAGCCTGTACTCAACAGCTGAGGCTTATTCTTTATGGCCAGACTGAAGCTTTCCCAGCAATGAGAAGGTTGGGTTGCTATCCGAGAGGAGAGAGCTTCTCCATTCATAGGAGACCCAAAACATTTCATGAGTGTAGACCTACCCACTCCACCCATCCTTTTGGGAAGGGATATTTTTAATGAGAGAACTGAGCTGATACATGGCTGGATTGTGATGGTGCTTGCCCTGTTTGAAATGACTTCAGACTAGTCCATGGGCCAGATTTGTTTTTCCATGTCGTATGAAAATCGCAGGTAACTGGGGCAAGGGAAGCAAGTTGAAAATCAGACTGTCATTAGCCTCTAGGAACTCTGCAACTCTGGGCTTTCTTGATTCTTAGAACCTAGTCTGTGACTGTGGGAGGGTACTGGCATTTGAATAAAGAATCTCTCTTACTTGTAATCTGCATGTCTTGGGGAAGGTAGAAATCTTCTGCAGAAACTGACAACATGCCTTACAGGTCGTGGTAACGCCCAGGAAGAGGAAAAGAAATCATTCCAAATCAGGCTCTGGAAACAAGAGATCCAGGTCCCAGGCAAACACTGAGAAGGAGGCTGTACTTAATCCCAAAAAGTCCAGTCAAGTGCAGGATGACCCAGCTCCTGATAAAGCAAGAGCATCGAACCAGCCAGCCAAAGAGGCAATCCCTGATCAGGAAGCTGAAGGGACACAAAAGAATGGAGAGCAGTTTCCCAGGGGGCAAAGCAACAGAAGATCCAGCCAGCTGACAGGGGAACAGAAAAGCCAGGAACAGGACAACGGGGTTGTTAACTTGACCCCAATAAAGAACTCCAAGGGCAAGGTATGTTCACCAGCCTTCTCGGGCCAGGCTTTCAGCCTCTTGGTTTAGTGGGAAGAGCCATATTCAGATTTCAGCAGAGCTCGACAGATCTTGGAGCTCATGATTGGCCAGATATGTTGTGAGTTATAGTTTTGTTCTGTGTTTTTTTTTTTGTTTGTTTGTTTTAAATCTCTCAGAGGTGTCAGGGAAGCACCCCCCCCCCCCTGAAGACAGTGAATTCCCTGCAAGGGATGGATGGACCAGCGCTCTGAGGTGGTGCACTGAAAGCCTGTTCTTAGAAATGGGACTGTCATGACTTGCTCTCAGGTCAAACTGATGGCTGCATGGGGGAAGGTGTTTCCCTCTCAGCTCCAACCAGTGGGGATCTAAAGGGTTTTTCACATTTCTCTGCAGCAGAATATGAAGGTCAATGCTGGGGTCTGATGGGCACATCTTTTCTCCTTGCTGTTTTGGGAGTCTTGAGCACTGGTGGCACCTTAGCCTCTCCTGTTCTCTGTAGCACAGAAGGGCTGAAAATACTTTGGTTTAACTGGAATTACTGTGTTCAGTAGAGGGTTCTGCCAAGGCAATCACAGGCATGCCGTTCAGACAAACCACTGTCAGGGGAATGAATTGTCTAAATGTGGATGGTTTATTGTAGGAGGATGTCAGTGCAGAGCCATTGCATTTTCTCCAGTGTCACAGTAAAGGCAACAGCCGTGAGGATTTTAAAACGCAGCTCTGGTCCTGTGTCTTCGAGCCATTGCTAGACTGTGGAGCCAGGAAAGGTGAGCTCTTAAAGAGGTTTGCAGGATTTCCAGAACCACCTGGCTCTGGAATCCCAGCGGACTCCATGCGTTAGACCCCAGCTTCTTCAAGCTGTAGTCTCCGATGTCAGGATGAGACTTGCGTACACACTTCTTCTTTGACTTTGAAAACAGGAGTCTGGGAGAGCACCAGGCAGTGATAAACTGCAGTCTTCATGTGTTATCCGTGAACCTGGGAACTCCTCACCTATTCTTTTCATCTTTCAGATCCCATTGTGGGCTCCTCCAGAACTGTGGCAACGTGTGGAGGGGAATCTGTCTGTCTGATTGACTGTGAAACAGGGATGGTGCTGAAAAAATATAAGGTGGCTACAGAGGTATGTTGCAAATAGGAACAGTAGAATTAGATGGGAATACCATAATCCATTGTAATTCCATAGGTATATACATGTTATAAACAATTCTGAAAGAGAGTTACAAGCATTAGTGTGGACAGGTCTCAAAAGGCTCAAGATAGATAGTGAACATTTCTTGCTTGTCGTTTTAGCCTTTTTTTCTTTTATTTTTATTAGTTTAAAATATTATTCCGCGTCTTTTCTTCACAAAGGTGTGTGTGTGTGTGTGTATCCAGGCTGCTAAGAAAGCTTGACAACATGGAGTAACAAACATCCTGTTTCAAAAAATTGTGTTCTTCGGAAGGTTTTTTGAGGTACAATGTTCGGGATTGGATAACCATGTAGTTTCACCTGGATTGCTCTGTGACAGTTACCTTTCCTCTGAGCTAAGAGCCATCCTGCCAGCTGTTCTCTTTCATGCTCTTCCTGGTTTCTTTCTGTCCTAGGAGTTTTTCAGTGTTGCGTGGACAACTCTCCCAATGGTAATCAGCGACAGTCGGAAGAAATCTCACAATATCTTGGCAGCTGCAGGGAGGAGAGGGATTGTCAAACTGATTCATGTGGCGGCTGACTTCTGCTACGGAGAAATAAAGGCTCATAAAAAGCCCATTGCTACTGTCTGCTTCAGCCCAACTCGAGAAACTCACCTCTTCAGTAAGTCTCTAGTTCAGAATCTCTTTAGCTTTAGTACCCAATCTAGAAACGGCTGGGCTTCCTGAACAAGGGGAGTTGTCACCAGTGGAGGCAGGTGCGGGTAGGTGAATACAGGGATCACACACACATACACGAAGCATGGCCAGATGTTACACACAGAGTACTGTTAGTCTCGTGTGGCACTAGTCTAGAGAAGTTACGAGTTGTTTCAGCCACAGTCTGACTCTTTAGCTGAGGTGCAGCAGCTCCTGTTTCTCACTCGGTAGCTCCCTGGTACGCCAGCTCTCCGGCTGGCTGTCACGCAGTAACCACAAACCATCCCAGTAGCGGATCCGTTCCGCAGGGACGAGTAAGAAGAATGATAGCCAGAGTGGCGTGCTGGGGGCCAGGCAGCAAATGGTCAGCTAGCAGGGCTCTCTCTCATCAAGCATGGCAACAGGGGCAATGCAGCATGTAACGGCCTGTTAGGTTTCATTTTTTTCCAGTGATCAAAGCTGCATAGTTAATTGCTTTTGAATAAATGAAAGTCTTTTGAGTTCTGTGCCTTATCAGAAATTTCTGTCCAGGTCCTGAGGTGGAAGTGAGCTTTGCCACAGTAGTTCCCGCAGAGGCTTAAGGAGTGGTGGGAAGTGAACCATCATATTACAGGTTGCAGCTGCATTGTTGGGGGTTGTAAAGTAAGCTGCTAGAGTCATTCAGACCACACCTGCACCCCATAGTACATTGTTTTTCTTGCCTACAATTGCTCACATCCTGGACCGGTTAGACTGCTCCATGAGCCATTAAAAGTGAAATTCCTTTAAAGCATGGGCAGCTGTAACGGATGCTTTTCAAGAGTAAGCTCAAGAGTGCAAAAAGCAGAAACCTAAAGGGATCGGGAGGTTGCTACCACATCCACATAATGCTTAGTTGTGAAGGGCTGACTGCCTTGGCAGTGCTGCTCAGGTGTAGACAGCGAGGCTTATTTTATTACATAGAAAAATGTATTGTAATAACCTGAGAATTTTGTATCCCTCTTTGGGGACTGGACACTAACCTGCTTGAGTGATGCCACCTGCTCAGGATCCCAATTACTCTGAGTACTCTGCTAGCCTTGCTACTATTGCGAGTACATCAGCTTGGTGACAAAGGCAGTAAAAGCCTTTTTATTTTACAGTCCCTACCTTACCTAATGGGAGCTGCTGTGGGTGCAAATACACATAAATATGTGGAATACAGTGGAATCTGCCTGAGAGTAGGGACTGGAGCTCACCTTTTCAGTTCAACCAGAACCCATGACCAGAAATGCGACCTTAAATGCGCACTAATTAATGACCTTGTGAAGCCACAACTCAGTAACGGACACCAGGAACCAAACTTCCCTTTAATCTGCTCCTCTTAGCGCACAGGATAAGAATTACTGAATGTGCATGTTTAACAATGTCTGTGAAGTGGTGTTCAGCCAGGAGCTTCTATGACTGCCGCTGTGCTTTAATGAGCTCTCTGATGCCCCAGGCTTAGAGTGTTACAGTCTGTGACACAGGTAGAATTGCCAGCTAGCACAAGAAGAGCCAGATGAGCAGCGGTGTCACTACCTGCTTCTCTTCTGTGTCCCACAGCTGCATCCTATGACAAGCGAATTGCACTCTGGGATATTGGGATTCCAGACTGTGACTACAATTTCAAAGCAAGGTAAAGGTTCAAAAACCAGATGTGGCCAGTCCAGGAGCCTATACCTATCACTTTGCAGCATCACTTAACCGTTCGTTCTCTTTTTAGCCAGCTGCTGGTGCTGGAATCTTTCTCTGTACCATTACGGATTGCCCTGGTCCCCACCTGCCCAGAGCAGTACCTGCTGGCTGGCTGCGAAGAAGGCTGCTTTACCTGGAATATAAAACTGGAAAAGGAACAGAAAAGCAGGTGAGAACCAACAGTTTAGGGGCATATGTTTGCTTTCCATAACGAGAAGAGGTAGTCCTAGCTTTATTTCCAGCTGAGGAGGTCTGAGCAAGGAAAGCAGCATGGCGTACCAAATGTAAAGGAAGCAACATACTCGAACTTCAGGAGTTGGACTTGATGATCCTTATGGGTCCCTTCCAACTCAGGATATTCTATGATTCTATGAAAATAGCAGTCCCTTAAGCAAACAGGCTCCTGCTACATTAAGAAGCCCAGGTAGCCAAAAAACATAAGTTCAAGTGGGAATTCAGCTGCTCTATCAGGCGAGAGACTAACGGATTTCTATCTCTTGGGGTCTGTATCTAAGCAGCCTCCCAGTGCTGCCCTTTCATGACCTGAATCACTTCACCTTTCCTCCCGCAGGCCTTTCGAAGTCATATTCCAGTTTCCTGATGAGGAGGGAGAAATGACGACATCTCACAGGGTTGACGGTTTGGCTTTTCTAAATGATGATGTTGTAGGTGAGTGTAAGCACAATCGCCAGATCCACAAAAACAATCAAGTGCCTCAGTGGGGAATGATGAAGCAGAGGGAGTGAAGGGAGTGCAGCTAACACTTTGTCGATTCTTGAGGGCTACGCTGAATGGCGTTGCCTCTTTCCATAAAATATGGTTGGTCATGTTTGAGCAGAGATGGAAAAAAGACAGACTCATCACAGAGAGAAAACTTTGCTTAGCAGCGCTGAAGTGGAAGGGAAGAGAGCCCCTTTGTGTTTAAGGGCTGGTGGAAGCAGCAGTTCTTTGCAGAGGATTTGGGGTTCCTACATCTCAGAGGCTCCTAAAAGCATGGAGTGGGTCTTTCTGAATAGCCTGTGCTTGTTCCACAGTTTGGGAACCACGTGGAACAGACTCCCTCTGAAGCCTCAAATTATCTAGAAATAAGGTAAAGGAACTGGAAATAGTTGCTGCTGCTATCAGGTCGTGTGTCTTAAAAGCCACCTTCTGGGTGTACCACCTTCCCCAGCTGTTCTGAAGCACTGCACTCCTCAGCAACTGACAGTCTTCCATCTTCCTTCCCTAGCTTCCAAGAGCTCCAAACCAGGGTGCATATACTTATGGAGCTGGAGTCGGTCTTTTGACACAAAGGGGAAAGGATGCCAGCGGACGGTATCTGCAGTTATTCTGGCTGAGCTGGAGTGGTCCACAACAGACTTGTCCTATCTCACGCTCAGCACCTGCCCAGGTAGGCAGCACCCTTCCTCAGCACAAGCGGCGAGGCCGTGCCAGTCGCTTCAGCAGGGGCAGCCACACTGGTCAAGATTTACTTTGCACAGTTGTAAATGCCTCCCCTCCCACCCTGTAGTTGCAGGCAGAGGGCTGGATTTCATTCCCAGGCCAAGAGAGCTCACCTGGCTTGCTGCCTTCGCACGACAAGAGCTCATAGCATGCAGTGCTGCAGCTAGCAGACAGGCACCAGTTGCATATAAACACAAGACTGTTCCCTGGTTGTTAGAGGCAGAGGTGCTCTGCCCTGACACGATATAACATGTCGTAATGCAGCTTAGGACCAACAAGGAGTAAAGAAACTCTGAGCCCCAATTTTCATACCTAAAAATACTAACTAAAGTCAGAAGAAATCACTTATTACTGGCTTTTCTCTACTACATTAAGATAATTTTCTCTTAATAAATTGAGGTTTTCTCCAGAGCTAGGGATCTGAGTTATTGTGTGCCAGGAAGAATTTTGCTGAAGTGACGGGGATGCTACACACCAGCCTGTGTAAAGCCTCACCTTAGAGAAGAGGGGCCTCTCAGCTCCACTCTAGTTTTCCAGCTTCTTCTTTTGGTCTTACAGCAAAAGAGCACGTGTTCTGTGGTGATGAGAAAGGAAGCGTGTGGATATACAACCTCTCAAACTACACCACAGCTTGGAGCTCTGCAAAGGGAAAGCGTTCAGACAAAAGAATCCCTCCCACACAGGTAGGTCTCATTTATCTGCTGCGACTGAGCTGCGCCTCCCTTCGTCCCAGGGGCACCCCTCGAGTTTCTTGAGCACCTTTACACCAGACCAGGCCTAGTATTTTCCCTGCTTTTAATTAGTTGTGAATGTTAGATAACCTCCAGAGCGTGACCAAGGCCACCTCAAATCTCACACAAACAATTGTGGCAGGAATTACGAGCTGTAAAGCAAGTCTGGTCACGCCCGTGTTCTCCAGCTTGACAGCTTCTCATAGCAAAAGGCCTCTCTGGAAAAAAACGGGTGGTTAACCCGTACATCCCAACGCCACGGGCTGTTCCTGCACCCCGTTAACTGGCAGGCAGCTGCTATTTCCCTGCCTGGCTGAGGGGAGGGTAAGTGCAGCAGCTGCTCCCCAGCAAAACTGCACGCAGGAAAGGGCAAGCTCCTTGCATTTGGTCTTGCCCCCCTCTTGCTCCCTGGCCTTTGAAAACAGCCGTGTTTTGGTTGAATGCTGTTCCCTCACAGATAAAACTGAATGGACTATAGCACAAACAGCCAGAGGCTGTGAGTCAAGCATGGTCTTGAGCTGTAACAGTATGTAAGTACGATGTGACGTAGTGCTCTATAAACTTTGCAAACGTACTGCTCAAATCAAAAGTCAGTTCCTCCAGGAGTGAGAGGTAGCCGCTTTCAACTCTTCCATTCTGATTTTAAGTCCTTCTGCATTAAACCCTGGTCCTTTGGGAGGACTAGCATAAAGGTGCACCCTGTGAAAGTGGAAGAACCCTTTTATTCAGCTCCCCCATGTTGGCAGGGACACGAGAGCACTCTGTTCTGGACCATCATCAGTATCATCCAGGTTGCAGAGACAATACCCTTCCTTTTCTACACAAACTCTGTTCTCCTCATAGATTCTCAAGTGGCCAGAGCTTCAATCAAATGGGGACCATCTGAGTGAAATCCTCATAAACAATGTGATAACAGACCCTACTTTCACTTACCTTGTTGCTCTAACTAGTGTGAACATAACAGCAATTTGGAAGAAGTCATAGTTACTTGTACCTGAATTTCATTCCCGTGCTTTGAAATAGTGCAGTATTAGTGACTGTTACCCATGTAATCATAAAGTTTTCTAGACCAGCTATTACATGCAAAAGAAAAAAAGGTAAGAGTTTGTTAAACCCATCAAGTCATTGTAAACATCCAGTTTCTTTTACCGTAAGTTCTCACAATTTGTGCATTTGTTTTATAGAAATTACACTTAATAAAACAAAATGCAGATCTGTTGGCAGTGCGTAGACTTCTTGAAAAGGACAAGCAAAGATCTACTGCAATCATTCAGCAACTCATCATTCTGCAAGTACAGTCAAAATAAACTTACCAACAGCCTAGTACAAATATTTGCATTAAGGCTCCAATTAGAAAAACAAACAGAAATCATTTTAATGAATTATTTATCAAATCAAACACATTGATCCTCTTGGCAAACTGCCTGTCAGGTACAAAACCCCCTCAAAATATCACTGCAGCTGAGAGAAATTAAAAATAAGTGAGGCAAGCAGGGGAACACTTGCCACGAATGAGGTTCAAATAAAGCACTCAACTAACAGACACATCATTCTTCATCAGAAGTACAGTCCACTCTAAACGTGATGATTTCACTCAATTCCTTCCTGTTTGTCTTTGATGGCAACCTGTAAAGTACACAAACAGAAACACACACTAAGACAAGAACTGTCACTGAGCTAAGGAAGCTAGTTTAAACATTGATACCATCAGTCTTCTATCAAACACAAGAACAACTGCAAAACAACAGGCTGAAACATCTGTGGAAATCTCGATGCCATCCAGGCAAATAAAACTCAAATTAAAATCAAAACGTATTTGTAAAATGGCTTCTGGTGCTTTTACCATTTACCAACATATCCAAGAACATTACACCTATGCGAGCTAGTACCCTATTCACAGTTGTCCCCCTTGCCTTTGTCTGAATACCTTTCAGGCAGATAAAGACCCAAAAATCACAGATTGTACAGCTGATCATGATTACAAGTGGTGAAGAAAATGAAAGTGATTAAAAAAAAAAAAAACAGAAGATTAGCAAATTTTTTTCTACCCTACTAAGACTGTGAGCCAGCTATGAAACTATTACAGTACACCCATTTAACTCTTGCAGGGCACGTAAATAACCCTCAGGAGCAGCCAGGTCTCACCATGCTCTGAAAGGAGCTGTCTGAGTAGCCAGACCCAGCATGGCTTAGACAAATTTACTGCCTGTTGTGGTTTAACCCGGCTGGCAGCTAAACACCACACAGCCGTTCACTCACCCTCCCCCCTCCCTCTCTGGGATGGGGGAGAGAAACGGGAAAGTGAAGCCTGTGAGTTGAGACAGTTTATTAAGACAGGAATATAATAATAATAATAATAGTGATAATGATAATAGTATTAATAATAATAATGTGTAAGAAACAAGTGATGCACAATGCAATTGCTCACCACCCGCTGACCGATGCCCAGCCTATCCCCGAGCAGCCGGCCCCCCACCCCGGCCAGCCACCCCTATATATTGTTTAGCATGAGGTCAGATGGTATGGAATACCCCTTTGGCCGGTTTGGGTCAGCTGTCCTGGGTCTGTCCCCTCCCAGCTCCTGCTGCACCCCCAGCCTGCTCGCTGGCAGGACAGAGCGAGAAGCCAAAAAGTCCTTGGCCTGGTGTAAACACTGCTCTGCAACAATTAAAACATCAGCATGTTATCAGCGCTCTTCTCATCCTAATCCAAAACATAGCACCCTACCAGCTACTATGAGGAGAATTAACTCTGTCCTAACTGGAACCAGGACACTGCCATAAAACAATAGCAACTCTAGCAAACACCAACACTCCCTTTGGTTAAAGTGTATGAGCAGGTTACAGTTAAAAAGAAACAAACGTACCCTGAATCTCTCCTCCAGGAGGGACAGCTCACTGATCAGATCCGTGATGGCATTGGTGAAAGCTTCCTGGGGGCTGTAATCAGGAGTGGTTTGGACGCGGATGATGATTTTGTGTTCCAGCGGGTGTGGGACCTTGTACCCTGCAAATAACACCTGAGGGTCTTTCAGTAACTGCCTGAAAGGGAAAAGCAGCAGTGAACAAGCACGTAGCACACAAACAAACATTTTCTATTTAAGAACGAAAAGAAAAACACTTTTCTGTAGGCTTTGATGGCACACTTTCAAACAGGGCAGTATGAACAGCTGAGGCTGCCTGCTCATTTGTATGGGCTTTGATAGTACATTTTTAAACAGGGCTTGGTGAATATTACAAAAATATTAACAGCAGAGCTGCGTTGCCTTCACCTAACATACCACAACGTGCCTTTTCTGAGGTAAATTTAAAAAAAAAAAGAAACAAAAAAAAACACTAAACCCGCCCCAAAATGACCCCAACCCCTCCTCAGCTCACGATTTGATGATGTTCCCCAGCGTGTGGTCCTCCTTGTTGATGGTGAAGAGGCAGGCGTTGGGCACCTTCGTGTCCTTGTTGATGGTGATCCTGCACGTCAGACGGGGCCGTTACCTCAGGGTACCGTACGGGGAGCCCGTCCCCCTCCCCCCCCCCCTTCCCGCGGCCACCAAACCCGGCCCTGCTCACTTCTTCTCGCCCTCGAAGAGGAGGAAGGACTCGAAGGCCGGAGGCGCGTTCATGCTGCCTCCGCCGCCGCCGCCGCCGCCTCCTCTTCCTCCTCCCCCGCCGCCACCATGGCGCCCAGCCCCTCACTTCCGCCCACAGCGGCCCCTGGAGGCCGGGAGGTCCGAGCCCCCCCCTTGAGGGTCCCACAAAATGGCGGCCGGGGAGCGCCGTGGGCAGCCACTTGTGCTGTGCAATCCGCTTCCCCTTCCGCACACACACAACCCCGTGATGTCCCCAGTGCCACCAGAAGGGGCATTAGTGGTGGCACCAGTTTCACAGTGTGCCACCGACAGCACTCATACAGGTAGCATGGTTGGAAAAGACCACCACCATCCTCTGGTCCAACTGTCCCCCCACCACCAATGTCAGTCCCTAAACCAGGTCCTTACTGTGAGAAACACTCTGTAGCCGGTAACACAGGCTCAGGCGAGGAGCTCAGTGAAGCAGCATTTTTATTCGCGATTGCAATGGCGGGCGTCGCACAAGCAGGAGCGCACCTACTAGTTCCATAACACAGTTTATATACTTTTTTCCTCGACAACTGGGACCCTTCCCCTGTTCCCCCAATTGACTGGGTAATCCAGGTTCACAATCTGTCTGGTGCTTCACAGACAATACATGGCTTTCAGTTGCCAGCCTGTTATAAGTCAAATTTATTTTGCCTTTTATACTCTTTGAGGTGGTGATGTTTCTTACACAGTGATTTCCGCCTAATTGCTCTAAGGATTCTGGTTGTCTGCATTTTACAAGGGTGTCTGTTAAGCTTTCTTATCACTACAAGCATATCTCAATACCACATTCCCTCTCCCAGCAGTGGTGGCTGCAGAAGCCAATGCCACCTGGGATGGATGAAGCAATGGCCAGAGCCATGTGCAGGAGGAGAGTCAGGCAGAGCTTCGTCCCGCTCTCACCCAAGGAACAATACCAATATTAGAGGTGGCTGTCACGGTGAGCAGAGCTCCAGGCGTGACCACCAGGACTAACTAGCAGCTGTGGCCCCAATGCATAATGCCGCAAGGCCTTTGGTCATGACAAGGCTGGGGAGGACGCGGAGGGACTGCCTGCCCAGCAGGGCGGTGGGCCTGAGCCCCCCGTGTTTTGGGCCCTGCCCTGAATTTCTCAGTGAGAAGGAGCCGTGGCCAGTGCCACATACAAGCTGGGCAGCCATGGCACGGTTCTCCTCAAAAGTCCCTTGGGGGCAGAGTGGAAGCCCCCATTAAGAGGAAAACCCCCAGTTGGCCGTTGGTTGGACAAAATCATAGAATCATAGAGTTATTAAGGTTGGAAAGGAGCTCCAAGATCGTCTGGTCCAACCATCCCCCTACCACCAATGTCACCCACTAAACTGTGTCCCCAAGCACCACGTCCAACCTTCCCTTGAACACCCCCAGGGACGGTGACTCCACCACCTCCCTGGGCAACCCATCCCAACGCCTGACTGCTCTTTCTGAGAAGAAATGTCTCTTAATTTCCAACCTGAACCTCCCCTGGTGCAACTTGAGGCCATTCCCTCTGCTCCTATCACTGGTTACCTGTGAGAAGAGGCCGACCCCCAGCTCCCCACACCTTCCTTTCAGGGAGTTGTAGAGAGCAATGAGGTCTTCCCCGAGCCTCCTCTTCTCCAGACTAAACAACCCCAGTGCCCTCAGCCGCTCCTCACGGGACTTGTGTTCCAGAACCTTCACCAGGTTCGTAGCCCTTCTCTGGACACACTCCAGGACCTCGATGTCCTTCTTATCCTCAGTGTCCCCACGGCCTCCCTTGTGGCCGCTGCCCCATGCCCCTTGGTACTGAAAGGACACGTTCCTGGACAGATGTTCTTTCTTCATCTGGGAGAAGTGGTCTGCTGCCAGCAGAAATTTTCAGGAGTCCCATGCAGCGGTGGCTGCAAAGGCCAAGGCCACCTGGGAGGAAGGAAGCCATGGCCAGAAGGAACACAGTACTTGAGCGGCACCGCCATGAAACAGCTCCAGCCACTGCTGCCACAGCACTACCAGTGCCTGTCCCTCTGACCAGCAGTGTCCCCAAAGAAGAAGGACAGGGGTGCAGGGAACAAAGTGCCTTTATTGCCACCACCCAAGACAGAGGTCTCCCTGCCCAAACCCCTCACGTCTGCAGCTCCAGCAGGGCAGGGGATGCGGGGGGACTGGGGGACAGCAGGCGGTGGCAGCCCTCCAGGTCTTGCAGCACCTCAAAGAGCTGGCTCAGCCCCGGGGGCACTGGTGCACCTGTGGGGGGGACCAAAGGGCAGTGATACTAGATCTCCCCAAAAACACGCAGGAGCATGCCCCAAACAGAGCATCCCTGATGGGGATGGGGAGCTGGGGGTTCCTCCTTCTGTTTCCCCAAGTGTCCCCCTCATCACTACCTTCACCGCAGACCTGGGGGCTGTTCTGGGGGTCCTCCATCTTCACCAACTCCCAGTACTTTTCCCTGGGGAGAAGGGTACAGGGGAGACAGAGCCTTTGTGGGGCAGGGGACACAGAGGGGGTTGTCCTCCCTGTTGTCCCCACCATGAGGGGCTCACCTGAGGGGCTGCTGGAGGCCGTGGAGGTGCTGGAAGAGGCGCTGTGCCTCTGCGTCGGGATCCAGGGGGTCACTCCAGTCCTGCAGGGTGACACCGTGCCGGGTCCGGTCGCACCCCAGCCCTGTGGGACAGAGGGCTGGCGATGGGTTTTGGGGGGAGGCAGGCACCCCCACCAACACCCCCACACCGCATCCTGGCCGCCCCCCATACCCGTCCTGTCCTTCTGGTGGCAGCAGGTCCACTTGTCCCCCCTGAAGACGCCAGGGTGGTAGGCGCAGAGCATCTGGGGGTTGTTGCCGCACACCTTGCGCAGGGCGGACAGCCACTGGTTCAGCTCGTTGACGCACTGCCGCAGGGGACGGGGTGGAGATGGGGTGTCCCGGGTGGCTGACACCCCCATCCCCATCCCAGTCCCATCCCACCTTGCACTGCAAGTACGCCGTCTCCTGCTGCCCATTCTCATCCACGTAGACAACCTGCATGACGTGGCAGCTCCCGAAGCTCTTCTCCTCCACCTTCTCGGCCGCACGGATGTTGGCCAGGGCGATGGAGCCGATCCTCTGCCAGAGCGGGGGGACACGGTGCTCAGAGCCACCCCAGTCATGGTAGGGTTCCACCTCCTCCTGTGCCCCCCTTACCTCTGCCCCAGGGCTCTTGGCAAAGCTGAGGGCCTCCCCGGTGAGGCAGAAGTGGAGCTTCTTGGCAGCACAGGACAGCAGCGGCCCCTTGCCCCGCGTCTTGTGGACGAAGAGCAGCCCCTCCTTCACCACGGCAGCAGGGGGGCTCCGCAGCCTCCCCTTGCCACCGTCCTCCTCCTCTGTCCCCACCAGCCGGGTGATGAAGGCCTTCATCTGGGTGGCACCGTGCTGCAGGGCGGGCTGCAGTGGGGCCAGCCAGGCCTCCTTGGCCCTTCCCGCTGCCGGATCCATGTTGCCCACCATCTGGATGGCCTGCAGACCACGGGGACGGTGGCATCACCACCACGACATCGCCCCCGGTGCCATCCATCCCCTGCCGTCCCCTGTCCCACCTTGGCCAGGAGCAGCAGTGTGCGGCTGGTGCGCGCGTCGGCGTGCGTTTCCCGGAGGTGGAAGAGCTTGGGGGTCATGATGGCCGGCGAGAAGAAGCGGAGGCAGAGGAAGCTGGTGATGGCCACGAACTTGGCGTGCTGTGGCCACCAAGATGCGTGAGGGCCCATCCCAATGTGGGACATCCCCAGGCACCACATCCATTGATGCTGTGGGGATGTGTGGGCTGGCTACCAGCACAAGGGACAACCCCATATTTATGTGGGACAGGAGTGACCTTGCCAAGATGAGAGCTGGAGGAACCTCACCTTTTCAAGGCTCTGCTCCTCGCCCCAGGGCTGGAGTGCTGCCTGGGGTGCTCTGCTCCCTGGGGACCTCCCCAGGGGCCCTGCTCCACACACAGGAGCAGACCCCAGCAAGCAGACTGGGACAGCCCCAGTGCACCCTGCCTTTTGGCAATGTCCCTTCTTGACCCCCAAAGAGACTTCCACCTTCATGGCACGGTGCGACACCAACCTCCATGGCCCTCCATCCCCACCACAGGCTTTGACCAGGGTCCCTGCGCCAAGCCTGACCTGGTGCTCTGGAAAGCGCTCCCCGACGCGCTGGAAGAGCTGCCGGAAAGCGGCGCGGATGACGGGGGGGCAGGTGGGGGCTGACTTGCTGATGGTGTCCAGCAGCTCCCTGAGGTAGGACTGGAGATGCTGGCGGCCCTGCTCCATCACCTCGCTCTCTGTCTGCACCCGGTGCAGCCCCGAGCACCTGTGGGCACCATCGGAGCCCATCAGCCCCACACCGGGGGCAGCCCCACCCCACCACCACCCCCCCCGTGCCCCTTACCCAACGTCTTTGATCTCCACCTTGCTGGGGTCCAGCTCCACGTACTTCTTCTCCTCGAATACACGGGTGATGATGGGCCCCAGAACCGTATGCAGGTACTGCATCCCTGTCACCTGCCGGGGGACCACAGCTGTGTATTTGGCACCCGACACCCCCATCCTCAGGGCCACCCAGGGGATTTTCTTTAACTCCTGGCCCCAGGGGAAGAAACAGCCCCACCAGAGCTCCCCCTTGGTGACCTGGCATGAGCAGGGTTTGGGCTGAAGCTCCCTGTGGGTTTGGGGACAGTGTGGCACCTTGAGGAAGGACTCCATCGATTTTGAGGCCAAGGAGTTGCTCCGAAACAAAGTGTTGGGCTCGCCTGTGAAAGGGGAGAGGGTCTGTGGGGACAGCCCTGGGACACCCCCCAGGAAGCTGCAGCCATGGGGGTGTTCCCAGGGGCTCTGCCCTCCACCCCCTGCCCGTTCTCACTGCAGTCACAGGGGTTTCCCAACCTCAAACCATCTGTTCCTCCACCAACTACAGCCAACATTGGCCAGCAAGTTCCTCGGGATGGACCCAACAGGTTCCCACCCACAGCACAGCACGACGGCTGAACCTCAGCTGTCCCCCCGAGAATCACCACACAAGGTTCCAGAGATTTTGCAGCCCCAAGAGAAGGCTGGGAGCGCCCAGCACTGCTCCCCACCCCAGCCTTACAGGGCTTGGCCAGCTCCAGCTCAAAGAGCAGGTCCAGGAACTCCTTCACCAGCCCTTGGCCCAGGAAAAGCTTCACCAAGTTGACGGCGACCTCCTGCCGGCACTCGGCCGTGGTGGTTTCATCGAGGAGGGTGACCAGGTGTACCCGGCCGTCCTGGAGGGGAGAGGATGTGGTGGCCCGAGGGAGACGCACACCCAGCCTTGGTGAGGGTCGTGGGCACCCACATCCCCATCCCGGACCCCTCACCTGGCGCCCCGACTTCACCTCCTGGCAGAGGAGCTGGACCAGGGGCTGGTAGCAGTGCGAGGGCAGCACCGTCTCGTCCCGCAGCCTCACCTGCAGCTGCAGCGAGCCCAGGCTGCCTCGGCGCCTGCAGGAACACGGCGTGCACGTCCCCACCACGTCCCCCCTTGCTTGTCCCTCTGGTGCGCCCCGCTGCCGAGACTCACCCGTCCTCCCTCGGCTTGGACCTGTCGGGCTGCAGCCTGAACCAGCCCTCCTCCTGCCCGGCCGCCCGCAGCCCCTGCACGCTGAACACCACCTGGGTGGGAAGCGAAGGTTCGGGAAATGCCCGTGCCTTCCCCCCAGCCGGGGGGACAGGACCCGGTGGCGGTGCCTTTTGGGGCTCACCTTGCCCAAGAAGTCATTCTTGCTGACGAGATCCCAGTCCCACACCTCCACGCACAGCTTCTCCCCGGCGGGCTCGGGCAGCTCGAACTCAAAGGATTCGTTCCAGCGTGGGTAGCAGGATTTCTTCACCACCTGCAAAGGCAACGGCTTCGCCCCTTTGCCACGTGGATTTGATCCCTCTGGGGACACTGAGGGCTCCCAGATGAGGATTTTCCCTGCATCGCCACAGGCTGCGGGATGGGATAAGCTGCAGCTGGACTCACGGTGCTCTCCTGTGTCTTGCCGTTGTAGCGCACACGGACGAAGGGGTCAGAGGCACCGTTCCGGTCCTTCTTGGCCAAATCCCTGCGGAGAAGAGAGGGGACGTTCCAGTTAACCCCCAAAACACCAATGTGCACTCCTGCTCCCCCTGTCTCAGGCACAATGGGGAAACTGAGTCACGGAGCAGCCAGGACTCACCAGACACCAGAGAGCAGCAGGCAAGGAGCTGCCCATCCCAGCCTCCTGCCACCCTGGACGCGGGACGTCCCCGTCCCCGTCCCCATCCCCGTCCCCTCCTCACCTGGCCTCCAGCACGGTGCAGCGCAGCCGCCGGCCACCCTCGCCCTCCAGGAGCTCCACGCGGAGGTGGATTTCCCCCTGCACCTCCTCGTTGGGGTCCACCTCGCTGAGGCTCACCCAGCCGCTGTATCCTGCAGGGACAGCGGGCACTGTCACAGGGGGACCTGGGGACGCGTCTGGGACCGGCTGGCTGCAGGGCTGGGGACAGCCCCCCGTCCCCTACCCTTGGGGTGCTCTGCCAGCATGGCGCGGGTGATGCAGACCTTCCCGATAACGTCGTCGCGGCTGCAAAAAACAAGCAGGGAGGTGTCAGCGGGGGTGGCACGGAGGGACAGGGGATGAGGCGCCCGGGGGTCCCGGGCTGGGGTCCCCGCGGTGCCTCTGTCCCCACGGCGCACCTCAGCCACTGCTCGCTGCCAGCTGGAAAATAACCTCGGGCTCAGGACACCACATCCAGCACCATCCCCGCCCAGCCTGGACGCTTTGCCTGTTTGTGTCCCAAAACCCACACCTGCGTGGCCAGGTGTGGATTCTCTGGTGTCTACTACAGGGTTGAGCGGACTGCCTGTCCCCTACAGGCAGCCATAAGCACTGAGCTCCAGTTTCCCAGCCCAAACCCTGCGTTGTCCCAGGAGCGACCTGCCCATACCTGAGCGCATCCTCATCCATGACATAGATGGAGACGCTGTGAAAGGTGGGCTGCAGGTGCACCTCGTACTCCTCCCCCCAGAACGGAGACAGCG
The DNA here is from genome assembly GCF_964034855.1 of Anser brachyrhynchus. Classification (NCBI taxonomy): domain Eukaryota; kingdom Metazoa; phylum Chordata; class Aves; order Anseriformes; family Anatidae; genus Anser; species Anser brachyrhynchus. Next base: position 7,462,235 of record NC_137713.1, on the reverse strand, counting down.
TCTTCCACACCGTGGCAGTCCTGCGGGGCAGATGGCACCAGTGATGGCGGGGACAGAGCCCCACGAGCATTTGGTGACACCTGGCTGGGGTGCAGCACCCACAGCGGGGTGGCTTACGGGGTAAGGGGTTGGCCATGGACTACTGGGCATCGTGGTCCATGTCTTGAGGAGGGGCTCAGCCCAAAGCGGAGAGCGATAAGGAAAAAATCAGCTCGGCTGTTCTGGGGACCCAGGTGGGCACGGGGAGAGGGCAGAGGGGCTGGATCCGCTCACCTGATGATGGCCTCATTGTCGATCTTCACGATGCAGTATGGGTCGCTGCTCCCCGTGCTGGAAGGCAATGGCACGGCCCCGTCAGCGCCGCCGGTCCCGCGGCTGCAGGCACGCGGTGAGCCCGGCTTCACAGCCCTGACCCCGGCGTCCTGCTGGCAGCCGAAGGCAGCTTCTCTTCCAGATAGGAAGGCAAATAATAAACAAATCCCACCCTTTCCCCAAAGCGAGTGTTTGCAGCCCTCTTTGGCACACACCAGGAGCCACAACAGCCTCCTCCAGCCCCGAGATGGACCCAGAGCCCAGACATCCCTGGGGACACCCTGCGGTGACGCAGGGCGTGGGCAGCGCGTGTCACGGCCACCGCAGGGTGTTTGTGGCCACCACGATGCTCTGAGCCCGCATCCTCCCCAAGGAGTCACCGAGTCACCGATCCTGCGTGCCGCTGCCAAAAAATCACCACTTTACAGCCGGGCCGAGTTCCTCAGAAAGGGGGTGACTCATCTGCAGGCACGGATGGGGCCGGAGGCGGAGGAGCCATCAGGACCCGTGTGCTAGCCAAGAAGGTGGAAAGGTTTCTGCTCAGCGTGCGTCTGGGGGCTTCTGTGGGTCCTGGCTGCCCCGAGCGCTTCAAAATGACTGCAGGGGGACCGTGTGGGTCCAGGTGTGAGTCATATCATCAAACACGGCTGCTAGGGGATTAAAAGGGTTTGGGATGCTCCCTGCCCTGCAAAACGCAGCTGCTGGGGGACCGAAGGGGTCCAGGAGGACCCACACGGCCACGTGGCGCTGCCGCCAGCATCAGTGGCCTCACAGCTCGGACACGTGGCCGTCCCCGCGGAACACGGGTTTGCTCTGGAGACCGACAGGCAGCCGGAAAACAAAATAAACAAGCGAGAGCAAACAGCTTCAATCTTCCCTCGCCATCTCCCTTTCAACACCCAGGGGACCTTGCCCCTGCGCTCCGTTTCTGAGGGCTGCACGCCCTGGGCACCGCGCCGGTGTCCCCGTCCCGCGGCGTCCCCTCCCGGGGCACCCCCGATGTCACGCGGGTTGCTAAGAGCCGCGCTCTGCCCGCTCGCAGCTGCAGCCACCCCCTGGACAGGTTTTAAATGAAACCAGGGGATTAAGCACCATTAACCCGAAACTATTGCCGACATTCCCTGCCTTATGCAAACCATTAAGCGGGCAGCGAGTACACAGACGGAGAGCCACCATCTGCCCAGCTGAGCTCTGCCGAACAACACGGAGCGCGTTTTAGGTGCTGGTGGCTGTAGGGACACCGTGCAGAGTTTTCCCGCAAGCCCTGAATTTTGGGGAGCTCCCAGCACGGTCAGCATCAGCGCTGCAACACCCAACCCGCGGCCCCAGAGCAGTGCTGGGGGATTTGAACGTGAGCAAAGCACCAGCCCCGACACGGGGATGCTCTGAGCACCTGTGCTTGCGCATCGCTTGCTCCTGGTTGGTCCCAGCCACCAGCAAAGGGGATTAAAACCCAGGTCTGCCGAAATCTGCTGCTTCAGAGCCCGCGCTTTGCAAGGGCTGGGGATAAATCCCCTGGGCAAAGCCCCCCTGGAGGCCCCGCAGCCCAGGCAGGGTCACGCAGCCGAACACCCCGGCCAGCCCCGGATTATGTCGTCTTTGCAGCATTGCCACCAGCACTCGTGAAATGTCAGGGAAGGCGATTTTGCAGGCTCTCAGCAGGTGCTGGGCATCCTGCTGCCGCCCACGCAGCTGGCTCTGTCCGCCCGGCCCCGCTCACGCAGAGCCCGAGCGTTGTGATGGAGGGGAAGGAGGCGGGAAGGGGCAAGGTCGGGCTTTAGAAGGAGAAAAACAAAAAAATAAGGGGTACGGATTGATAGCACCACACAGCGCTACCTGGCCTCGCACGCGGCGCTGGGGAGGGGGCTGAGACAGCGAGCTCTGCAATTAAAAATTCACAGGCTTTGCCCAGCCCTTGGGGAGGCGGGGGAAAAATCCCATAAAGCAGGCAATTTTCCTTGCTTTCCTGCACTGAAGGTGCAGGGGGGGGATTTTGCAGGGCTCAGTTGGGGGGGCTCAGGAGCCCACCAGAGGTGCCGAGCTGTGCCCCACGCGGTGCAGCTGGCGACGTGCCGGAGGGCAGGAGCTGCAGCAGGCTTCCTGCCTCTTTATGGGCAGCTCCACGGTTTCGTGGCTGCCCGGGGCCCCGCTGCCAAACCACGCTCTGGGCGGGCGCTTGCATGAGGAACAGAAACAAACAGCAGCGTTTCTGCTCTGGGAAGAGGGGGGGAAACCCACAGGAACGGCGACGGGGGAAACTTTGCATCGCAGCGGCGCCGGGCTGGGGTAAAGCCCACCGAAACCCCGCTGCCGCTGTGAGAACGGGGCTGCGGGCTCCTGGGAGCGACAGGGCACCGGGGGGGGGCACCAAGCACAGCAGCATCAGCCAAATCCTGCTGCTGACCACCGTGTCTGCAGTAAGGAAGGATTCCTCCGTCGGATTTAGACAGAGAACCCCGCCGGTGCAGACCTGCCCGCCCTGCCAGACGCAGGTTTTCCCCCGGGAGAGCGCAAGGTGCTTGCAGCACGAGCTCAGAGGCAGTTAATTGCATTGCGCGGGGTTACGGCTGCCAGCAGCACGGCAGAGACCTCGAGGCTTTTGTTTTCACAGCCTCCGGAGTGGTCACGGGCAGAAATGTCAGGGTGCCCGGGGACTCGCTGCGCTGCACCCACGCGGAGGGAAGCCCGGGGGCGTTTGTGAGCGGGCTCTGACCCGCAAACACACCCCGGGGCTGCCGGTGACATCCCAGATTTCCTTAGGAAAATCCCAAAGGCCGAGTGCGACAGGGCAGAGGAACGGGATGCCATAAATCACTGGCAGGAGCAGGGGAGGGGACGGCAGCGGTGAGACGTGGCCAAGGTCAGGCAGCGGCAGGTGAATGTGCCGGGTCTGCGTTCGGGTTTCCCTCCCAGGGCAGCCGCTCCCCCTGCCCCGAGCCTCGTGCCCACGGGTCTGGAAACCTCTGCTCCCGTCTGGAAACCTCTGCTCACGGCAGCGTCATCCCTCCTGCAAAACGTCCTCGTAAAAAGCAGAGCCTCCCCTCGCTGGTTCGAGTTCCCAGCAGGGATTGATGACAAGGGATTTTAAAAAAAATAAAAATCAGGCCTTGACACATGGGGTTTAAAAAAAAAAAAAAGGCAAGAAGAAAAAAAAAAGTCATATTTCTTTCCTTGTTTATCCTCTTTTTCCATGACGGCTGTAGGGCTTTTTTGCTGGTTTTCCAGCAGCCCCCACCCTGCCAGGCTGCAGCGTGCTCCTTGATGGCATCCCGTGGGCTCCATGGCTGGGGTCCCCCCCCCCGTGCTGTCCCCACGTCCTGCCCCATGGCGATGCTGGGACGCGTGGACACCCCTTGGGGAGCTGCCAAGGAGGGAAAACTCGACCCGATGGGGACACCGGCGGAGCCCCCGGACCGGGTGCTGGGAGATGAGCGGGGACAGAGGGACGGGGGCACCTCCTGTTGGGTGACGGCCGTACCGGGGTCCCTGCGAAGGACCCAGCTGCAGGTGGGGGTGTATGGCCGGGGCAGCCCTGCCCCGTGGCAGCACAGGGGGAGTCATCCCCCCCCCAGGTATAGGGGCTGCTTGGGGCACCATAAAGCTCCGTGCTGGGGATGCCCCCAGCGCTGGGTGCTCCTTGGAGGGAACCTCAAAGACATCCCAGGGGTGTCCCAAAAGCAGGGGGGGCACCAAAGCACTAAGAATTGCTGGGGGCACCCCAGAGCCCCCCCCAGAGGGGGTCCCTAAAGCACAGGCACTGCTGGGGGCGTCGCACCAAAGCCACCCTGGGGGAAACCCTAAAGGAAGGAGCACCCCAAAGCCATCCAGGGGGGAACCCCCAAAGCACAGGCACTGCCAGGGCGGTCCCAAAGCCATTCCGGGCGAGCACCCAGACCACGGGGGGCGCCCCCCAGCCACCCGGGACGGATCCCCCAAATCACCGGGGCTCGCTGCGGGCTGCACCCCAAATCCATTACGGGGGCAGAGCAGCACGGCAGCGCCCCGGTGGCACCCCGAAGCCCTCCCGGAGCCACCCCCCGGCCCGGGGGCACTCACATGTCCTTGGCGGGCAGGTCCCTGCCCTCCACGATGCGCACGGACAGCGCGCTGCGCAGCGCCATGCCGAGCGGCGGCACCGCCCGGACCCGGACCCGAACCCGCGGCCCCGGCGCCCCGAGCCCATGTGCGGGCCGGCGCCGCGGGGAGCCAATCAGCGCGCGGGGCGGGGCTAGGGGGCGGGGCCTGGAGGGGTGTGGGCGGGGCCACGGGGTGTGGGCGGGGCCACGGGGTGTGGGCGGGGCCATGTGGCGGGGCGGGGCCATGTGGCGGGGCGGGGCCCGAAGCCCGGGGTTCGCCTGGTTTGGGCGGTTTTCCTTTTTTTTTTTTTTTTTAACCTTTTCCTTGTTTTCTTTCTTTCATTTTTTCCTTCTTTCCCTTTCTTTCCTTTTTCCTTTTTCCCTGTTCCCCTTTTCCCCCTTTTTCCTGTTCCCCTTTTCCCCGTTTTTCTTTGCCCTTTTTTTTCCCTTTTCCCCTTTTTTTCCCTTTTCCCCTTTTTTTCCCTTTTCCCCTTTTTCTTTGCCCCCTTTTTTCCCCCTTTTCCCCCTTTTCCTCCTTTTTCCCCCTTTTTTCCCCTTTTCCTCCCTTTCTGCCTTTTTCCCCCCATTTCTTTTCCCTTTTTCCCTCTTCCCTTCCTTCATTTTTTCCCCTTTTTTCCTTTTCTTTCCCTTTTTTCCCTCGTTTCCTTTTTTTTTATTTATTTTCTTTCCCTTTTTCCCCTTTTTCCCCTTTGTTTTTCCTTTTTTTTTTCTTTTTTTTTCTTTTTTTTTTTTCTTTTTTGGCAGGGTTCGGGCTGTGCTAGTGGTGTCGCAAGGGGGTGGGCTCGGTGCAATGAATACACCTTTAGCAATGTGTAGGGTGCAGCGAAAACCCTCCTGGGGGACCTCTCCTCCGCTAAAGGCCACCGACGGTCCTTGGCATTTGTGCCCAGCTGCTGCTGCGGGGACACCGTGGGGACATTGCAGGGACACCGTGGGGACATTGCAGGGACACCACGGGATTGCGCTGCCCTGTCCTGCAGCTGCACGGGGCGTGGGGGCGGTTTGCAGACCGGGGGCGAGGCGACTACCGCTGCCCTTCCAGAAACCCCAGGACCCGGAGCTCTCCCGACCCCACAGAAGCCCCGGGGGCTCCCAGCACCCTTGGGCTGTTCCTTCCCCAGGCTCCCTGGGGTGAGCCCAGGCGCTGACTCGCACCCGGGGGAGATTTTCCCACCCACGGCCGATGCAGACCAGGCACAGGAACGCTTCCCCCTCCCAAAACCCCCGCCGCATTACGGGGCCAGGACGGGCAGCGAGGCTTCGGTGGGAGCCAGGAGGCCACAGAGGGAGGCAGAGGCCGGGCAGGAGGCAGGCAGAAATCCCATTTATTTTGCTCACTGCTCCCCCTCAACCCAGGGTCACCCCCGGTGTCCCCTGCGGTCCCGGTCGGTGGCGGGGCTCAGAGGCGTGCGGCCGGCTGGTCGTAGACGTGGTGGGTGGTGTAGCGCCGCACCGACGCCACCTCCGGCTTGAAGATGCCGCCACGGCCGCAGGGGTCGGAGCTGGGGGACACGGGCATGGGGTTAGGGACACGGGGTGCAGGCATCACCCTCCCCCTCGTGTGCCCCCCCAGACTCACCCGCAGAAGGCCAGCGTGGCCACCAGGCCGGCCAGCAGGACGGCGAGGAGGATGGAGAGGATGGAGGTGATGGCGATCATGTCGGCGCTGTGCTTGCCGCCTGCACCGGGGCCGCTCGGGGGCTGCCGGGCTGGGGGAGAGAGCGGGGTGTGGGGGGCGGTGCCTCGCTGCGTGCCCACGGCAGTGCCCTGCCTCAGTTTCCCCCCCGGTACCTGTCTTCAGTTCGATGGGCTTCGACCACTTTGTCTCAGCCACGGGCTCGAAGCCGTTCAGGGCGAGGAACTTCACCCTGGCGGAGGAGGGCAGGTTGCAGGATGCGGCCGGCACGCACCAGGACCATGTCCCCCCCACACCCTCCCCAGTACCAGGCTCACTTGTAGGTCCCGGGGCTGGGCAGGGGGCCGTTACAGGTGGGTCTGGACGTTTCTTTGGCACAGCTGGTCTCACTGCCCACGCGCAGCACCGTGATCTCCTTGGGGTCTTTGGGGCAGGGGTAGTTGAGGAGGGTGGCGTTGAGCGTCAGGTAGGCGGAGGTGTTGGCGGGGAAGCTCTGGAAAGCCCACTCGGGCATCCCCAGCTGCACGCTGTTGGTGAAGCTCACGGAGGCTGCGGGGACGAGGGATGGCGGTGAGGGGGGGGGGACGCTGGGACCCCCCCCACGTCCCCACCACCACACCTACCCGCGGCGTCGGCCACCACCAGCCAGATGCTGGTGGTTGGTTGTATCGTGCTGTTGTCAAAGGCGCAGCGGGGCTGCTCCAGCACGAAGGTGCTGCCGGTGATCCGGCCGCCCAGGTCCCCCTGGGCGAGGGTCGGCTCGTACGTGACCTCCTCTGCGATGAGACCGCGATGAGACCGGAGCCCCCGGCCCCGGCCGGAGCAGGGGTTGGTGGCTCAGGGCAGCGCCGGGGGGTTTGGCACAGAGGGAGCTGCCTGGGGGGGATCCCAGCTGTGTGGCCCCCTCACCTCCCAGCTCCGCCCCACCACTCATTTTGGGTTCAAATGCAGCAAGTTTCATGAAAAGACGCAGCAAAGACCCTCAGCGCCACCACCCGTGGAGAGACAGCCCAGGGAGACCCCAGAGGCCCCCGTGCCGTGCTGCAGGACCCAGCTGGGTGACACCGGCGAGGGCCCCAAAGTGGGGATGTCACCCAGAACGGGGGGTGCCCTGCACCTCCCGCAGTACCCGTGCTCTGGGCTGGGTCCCTGTGTCCTCGCAGAGGGGACACCCACGAGCAGGGACATCAACCCCCCCCCCGCCCAGCCAGCCCATTTCATGGGGTGGGCGCGCGGTGAAGCCCCCGCAGGGCGCAGACTCACGCAGGCCGTGGGCCGCGGCCAGCAGCAGGAGGAGCAGCGGGAGCATGGTGCCAGCGCCTGGGTGCCGAGGGCCGAGTGCGGGCGGCGGGTGGGGGACTTGCGGGTTGTCCCCGCGGGACCCGCCTGCGGCCTCCAGCCTCCCACATTCCTGCGCCGGCCACGGCCCCGCGGCAAACAGGTCGGGCCCGTTTCCCCGGGGAGCATTTGCTACGCCTGGGCGCCCGCCGGGAGGCGCGCGGAGAACGGTCACGCTCGTGGCAGGGGTGTGCCGCAGCCCGCACCCCAGGGTGGGACCCGCCTCGACCCCCAGCCGCAGCGTCCCCACCAGGGACCCCCGCTTTCGGGGTCCGGTACCCCCCCCTTCTCCTTCGCGTTGTGGCCGCCTGGTGAACAAAGCGCCAAGCTGGTGCGCGAGCAGCGTGCGCCCCGCGGAAGGCCGGGCGGCGTCCCGGCGAGGAAGGACGAGGAGGGGAGGCCGTGCTATGAGTTTACTCGGCAGCGCACGGACCGCGAGGCCGCGGGGCAGAGCAGCTCTTTGCCGACCTGCAGCACCCGCAGCAGGGGGGCTGGGGCAGGGCGGGAGAGATGTGGTGGGTCCTGTAGGACCGCTGGGTGAAGGCAGTCCCGAAATCCCGGCGGCACAGGAGTCTCCACACCTCGGCGCTGCAGGGAGACAAGCGGAGGCATCAAGCAGGGTCCCCGCAGCTCTGCTGGCCCCCTCCCCGGGCTGACCACCCCTAAGGGACCAAACCCCACAGAAACCATCCCGTTCTCCTTCCCACAATACACTTAAAACCCCAAATTTAATTAAAAAAGAAAAAAAAAGGTCTTTAAATCTTAAAAATCCTCTCTGCTCCCTCTCTTTGCCTTTGGGGCCAAGGAGGGGATGCTCTCCCAGGACCCCACGGACGCATCCCCCCCGAGCACGGCCCCGCTCAGCCCTCGTACCCCATGGCACCGAGCGCTGCCACGGCCAGCCCGGCACCGAGGCTGGCCAGGATGGAGGTGATGACTACCACGTCGCTGCTGCGGCGCACAGGCGTGGGGTCAACGGTGCTCGGGCTGCGGGCTGGATGGGCACGGGGTGAGGGACACAAGGGGAGGATGGGGGGCACCCAGAAATAGGGTGAGCAGGAGAGCTTGGGAACCTCTTCTCCCCTCTGGGGTTTGGGGTGGTGGCACAGAGGCGATGCCGCACCCCAGGGGATGCAGGGGGAAGGCGACGCTGCGCCAGCCCCGCTCCCACCGGTACCTCTCCGCAGGAGGATGGGGTCGGACCACCTCGTCTCCGCTTTGGGGCCGTGGCAGTCCATCACCAGGAACTTCACCCTGTAGGACGGGCACCACCAGCACGGGGACAACACAAGCCCTGGGATACCTGCCGGTCCTTGGGGACGGGGAATTCCCCGTGGGTCCCAACCCACCAGCCTCACCTGTACGGCCCCGGGGAGGGCAGGGGCCCGTTGCAGGCTGCCTGGCCGTGCTGGCCCCCGCACGCTGTGTCCCCACCGACCCGCAGGACGGTCGGGCCGGGTGCCGAGCAGGCGTAGGCAGCTGCTGCTGTCTCCAGCGTCATGTAGGCGTGGGCGGTGGGCAGCCCCTCGTAGAGGGGCACGTCGGCGCGGGACGGGGGGTTTCTGAAGGTGGCCGAGGCTGCGCAACACAGACGGAGGGGTGAGCGGCCACGGCAAGGGTCCCCGACGCCCCCCGCTGCATCGAGTGCTCACCGTTGGCGAAAGCCACCACCAGCCAGACGGCGTCAGAGGTGTTGGCGAGCCGGTCGAAGACGCAGCAGGGTCTCTCCAGGGCGAAGGTGGTGGCCGTCACCTTCCCCAACAGGGCCCCGGGGGGCACGCGGGGCACGTAGGGCAGCAGGGCTGGGGGCACGGCCATGAGCAGCTGCCGGTGGCACGGGGACCCCAGCTCGTGGCTGCACCGGGGTCACCGAGTGCTGGTGCCAGCACAGCAGGGCCCACGGGGGTCACCCCAGTGGGATGACAGCAATATAGAGCCCCCCCCAAAACCACAAACAGCCCCATAACCCCCTCCCCAGCACAAAAACCCATGGGGAAACCACCCCGCGGCCCCCGTGTCCCCCCCGAGGATTCACCCAGGCCAGTGGCTGCACCCATCCCAGCCAGCGCCAGCAGCACCCGCGGCAGCTCCATGGCAGTGTCTGTGCTGTGCCGGCCGTGCTGCCTCGCTCCGTCCCACTGCCGAGGGGGCCGAGCAGCCCCAGGTGCCCCCCCCGAGCCCGGCCCTCCCAGCCCCGCATTCCTGCGATGGCTCCACCAGCACGGCCAGACCCCGGGGGGCAAGAGATGGACAGGGCCCCTCCCAGGTCACCACGGGTCCAAAAAACACCCAGGAGCCATCAAACCCCAGAAACAAGGCGCTAAGGATGCGGGCGCCAGCCTGGGCTGTGAAAAGGGGAAACTGAGGCACAGAGGCAGCACTGGAGGAGCGGTTGAAGGGCAAGCCAAGGGGACTGGGAGGCTTTGGTGGGGCTGCTAGGGAACAAGGGTGAGCGGTCCTGCTCCCCCGCTCACCCCAGCAGTGCCTGGACCCCCCTGGTGCCCTGTGCCCACCTTGGCACCCAGAGCCACGCTGGTTTGGCGCACAGCTGGCCTTGCCCCACAGCTATGGAAGCACCTGGAGCCATCACACCCAAAACTTACCCAAAACCCAAAGCATTCCAGTCCCACCCAGCAGGGAGGGCGGGGAGGCAGCTGAGCTGCCATGTCCCCATCCTCACCCTTCACTCGTGTCAGGGCCGGGCCATCAGCCCCCTTCTCCCCTGGGAATGGGCCCCCCCAGGCTCCCCAGCCCTTGGGACGGGGCCAAGGAGCTGTGCCAAGGCTTCGGGCCCCCACGGGCTGCTCTCCAGGCAGCGGGGCTGAGCACGCTTTGTGCGCTGTTTGCCAAGGGCTGTGGCTGCCGTTCCTGCGTGGGAAAGGATTTCCCCCTCCCTCCCGAAGGGGCTGTGGCTTCTCCTTCAGATTAAGTGGAAATGGGGCATCCGGAGATTACAGGGGCAGGCTGGGGAGGGGGGAACCTGGCACAGCCACGGGCACCCTCCCGGCTCCGCAGCCCCCAACACGTTCCCCGTGCCAGAGCTGGGGAAACTGAGGCACGGCAAAGGCAAGAGCCCCCTCCCCAGGGTGAAACCCCAACCCGGGGGGGGGAGGCCAAGCTCGCACCCTCAGCACGCATCTAGGTGACGCGGCACGGGGACACTGAGTCACAGTTTCAGCTGCCCGTCCCTGCCCCACGGCCATGGGGTCAGCATAGTTGTGGGGTCAAGGCTGAGCTAAGAATAACCAGCGTGGCGCAAAGGAGCCAGGGGCATGGGTAGGGGAGGAACCCACACCACGGGGCTCCAGGGGCCCCTCATCCACCCGGACCCCAGCCCTGGAGCAGCCCAGGGGCAGGGAGGCTGCAGCTGATTCAGGCACAGGAGCATCTGCTGCAGGGAGGGCTCTAGTGTGCCTCCAGCCACACTCAGCAGGAAATTCTCGCTTTGCACAGGGCCAGAGCAATTTTCATTTCAATTCTGTTTTGTTTGCTGGGACAACATGATCCGGGGATAGAAAGCTGAGGTCTGAGCTAGGAACCTCTTGTTTCACAAGCAGGGTTGGAGAAGAACAAACACAACCCATTTCTGTGCAGCTCAGAACAGACACCTACCTGCTGCTTCCGAGGAGCTCCTGTTTTCACAGCATCCCCAACGTGGCTGCATTTGAGAGCTTTCTCCCCAAAGCCTTTAGCAGATGGTGGTGGCTGGTGAGGAGAGGGTTAACCAAGAGGATACATCCACCACCAGACAGCAGGGAGAGCTCTCCACAGCTCCAAGAGCCCTTTCATTTTTATATTGATGTGATGGAAAGAGGGCCCAGCAGGAGGAACATCCCTGCTTGCAGCAGCCAAAGGGCCACGGTGCTCACAGCCCCGCACGCTGGGGAGCAGGGTGGCACAGGGACCTGTCACCACCCCATGGCACCAGCACCCCCCTGCAGCAGCCACCCCCCACAGGGGCTCCCCTGGGCACAAAAACCCCAGCAGGTGGCTGCAGAGCCAAGGAGCAGCCCCCAGACTGCTGCTGCTGCTTCCTCTGGAGGACATGGGGAGCCACGGGGTGACAAGCTGCAAGCCAAACCCGCTGGGATCAGCACCTGGTGTCCTGCCCCTGCAGAGAGCCGCGTTCCTCCAGCAGGGCTGAGCTTTCCCTCCTTTCAGAGCATCCCCAGCTGCAGCGAGCAGGCTGGTCCCTCAGGGAGGGACGCAGACAGGGGAGGCAGCCCAAGCCGTGAGGCAGGGTGAAGGCAAAGCAGCGACTCTCCCTGGAAGTGAGGCATTTATTACAACCAAGCAGAGATACAGGCATCACCTACAGGGGCAGGAGGGAGGGGGCTTCGCTCCAAGAGGTGCAGTGTACAGGAGGCTCTCCTTTCCTTCCCAGGTGGTCTCTTGGAGAGCAAGGTGCTCCCCTGTCCCCCCAGGCATCACCAGGGCTGGGGTCCCTGGGGTCCTACCTTCCCAAGGGGGCCCTGTCGCCTCACCACCACTCCTGCAGCCGGTCCTGGCTTCAGCCACCAACCCTACCTGGAGAGGCAATCGCGTTTTCTACAACAATAGCCTTCCCTCCAGAAAAAGGAGACTGTACAGAGCACACAGGAGTCCTGCGTTACAGTGTTATTGCTTAGTGTGACAGGCAGTCAGACGTAGGAACTTAAGGCAACAGGAATAAGTGCACTGGGTGGGCTCCCAGGCTGGGGGCCCGGAGATGTGCACGGCACAACAGCCCCCCAACCCCAGCTCATTTCCTCAGGCAGTCCTCAGTGACCCCCTGGGCGGCCAGCTCTGCCAGCACATTGTCCAGGTAGTTGGGGTCAGGGTAGCCGTGGCCGCTCAGGTTTGTGTCCATCTCCGTCTTGTGGTGGATCTCATTCCACACCACTGTATTGCTCTCACCGGTGGTGCTGGAGGTGCCCACTGTGAAAATCAGGCGTCGCTTCCAGGCCACCTTCAGGAGCTCCAGGACCTGGATGGGGAAGGAAAAAAAAGGGAAAAAACAAATCAAGACTGTCCTTCAGCAGCTAAAGCCACAAAAGCTGCTTGCCAGAAGCTTAACAGCCTAAATCCCTGTCCCTGATGGGAAGAACGATTCCCTGTACTTTGAAAAAGACTGGCACAAGCTGAGGCGAACAGGTCCACCCACAGGAAGCAGGGATGGGAGGAGCTGGCAGGCAGGCCTTCCACCTTCCCAGCTCAGCAGCTGCAAGTGCAGACCCTTGTAAGAGCAGAGCCCAAGACAGGCCAGGAGGGTTTTCCCAAGTCACAGGGGCTTTTGTTTCATAAAGGGTTGCATTTGGGGAATGTCTTTGCTTCTTCACAACTTTGGCTGCAAAGATCTTTATAGAAAGAGGGGCTACAAACGCACGGGCAGACTCCGAGAACAGGGGGGTTAGCATCACATAAACAGCTCCTAAAGCAAACATCATGCAAATCCACCAACACATGGCCCAAAAGACAACCTGAGAAGAGCCATGTTGTCACAGCACGATACCTTACCTTTCTGCCTTTCTCGTTGTCTGGTAGGTAACAATAGCGAGGAAAGCCTCTTGCTGTGTAAGGCATCCCAGGGTTGGGGTGCTCGGGGCCCTGCAACAGATAAGACATATTTGGCACACTTTCATCTTCATGAATGATCCCTCAGCAGCAGGATTTAGGATAAGCAGGAGGATTTGACATAGGCTCATCTCAGTCCAGCTCTTCCATGTAAAAGAAGAAGGTGCTGCTGATTGTAATTGCCTTGTTCCTACGGGATGTGCCAATATCTGGTGGGCACAACCCCAAACCACACGGTATGATGATGCCCTCGGAAGAACACCTGCACCTTCGGCAGGCTGCTCAGTGCTGGGCTGCCCGCAGGTGCTGCAGTGGCAGGAGCCACTCCGACGAGCACGCTGTGCTCACCTGAATGCCTCTGCTGATGTGGTACACGATCTGGATTGTCCCACAGTCCTTGTGGCCAGGGAGGGACTGGGGGAAAGTGGAGACCTCCATCTTCCCTTTGGGCTGAGTACCGGTTTTCTCTCCGTAGATGGTCTTACAGGAGGGGCACTGCAGGCTGCCGTCCTGCAGGGAGAGAAGCAGGCATCAGAGCTCCACAGCTGCATCGCCTGGACACGGGGCACACAGACCTGGTGGTGCTGGGCCAGCTCAGTACCTTGTTCCCGTTAGAGTACATGGCCAGCACGCAGAGCATGTGGAAGGAGTGCTGGCAGTTCGTCAGGCGTCCGACCGTCTCCGGCTTGATTGTGCTGCTTTCGCACGCGTCGCCGTAGCCTGAGGGGGAGGCCAGCTTCTCCATGCAGATGATGCAGTCCTGGAGCCCAAGACAGCGAGGAGAGAGTCACCGTGTAGTGCGAGCACAGGCCGTCACAGTGACTGACCCACCAAGGAAGCACCCAGGGATGCTTCAGGAAGATGTGCCCTCACCTTCAACCCTTCTCTTTAACATTTAAAGGCACCAACAGGTCTCATCTGGGCAGTACCACCCCACTGCTGCCTCCCAGCCAGCACAGGATGAGAGCCTGCCGGGGGCAAGCAGGAACTGGGTATGGTTTTGTCCTGCTCCTCTACAGAGCAGCTCCAGCACAGGGCTCAGTCTGCAGTTTTGATCTCTAGGAGCACAGAGAGGAGACCGAAGTCCCTGCTCCACCCCACATCCCGCAGCCAGCTCCAAGAGGAGCAGGGAGGCGCTGTCAGGGTTACCTGTTCAACCCACACGGTGCTTCCTTTGTCACAGTCCCCTGATGAGGGCCAGCCACCAGTTACCACGTGTGGGCTTCAGGGAACCCCAAGGCCTCTCCACCGAGTGTCAGTGGCGCCAGTGCAAGCAGCAGCACCCAGCACAGGGGGTGGCCAGGGCGATCCTCAGGCACCACCTTGGTTTTCACAGCACCCCAGGAAAGAGGCCTCTGGGCAAGCCTGACTTTTTTTTATTTTTTATTTTTTTTTTTTTACCATCTCTTCTTCCTCCCCTCTCACCTCATCAGCAGGAGTGCCCTTCAGCTCCTCCAGGTACTTCCTCACCACCACTTCTGGCTCAGTCAGCGTCGCTGCACAGAGGGGGGAGAGAAGACAGCAGAAGTCAGACACCCCACGAGGCACGGGCAGGGTGAGCTAAAAGAAGGGGGAAAAGCAAGTAACTGGCCAGGACGCCAAGGAGAAAGGTACGGGTTAGAGGGGGGGAAAAATAAAAAGGCTGCAACTGATCCACACGAGCCCCACAAAGGCCTCCTCCCTGCCAGCAGTGCCAGGGCTGCGAGCTGCAGATGGGAGATCCCAGCAGGCTGAGCCCCCGCTCGCTCCCAGGATCCCTGCGGGAGGGCAGGAAACACCCCGCAGCCGGGGGTGTTTGTGCCCTGAGCTGCACACCGGGGGGGCAGCTGTAGCTGCTGTGCTCTGGGTGTCCCCAGGTACCCCGGTCGATGCCAGCCAGGTCCCAGCAGGGCTTTGTGCAGCTGTGATCAAGCTCAGAGACATTTCTCGGTGGGAAAGAGCACCACGTCGTGTGGTTAGTGGAGAAGAGATTCCCACCTCACCCAGCTGACACGGGACCTTCTTACACCATGGGTGAGACACAGCCAAACCCTGCAGCTGGCACGTAAGGAAAATCCCGGCAGATCAGGAAAAACCCGGCCATACTCCAAGCATTGGACCTTATTTTGGGTACAGCAGAATGAGCCTTACATCCTTCACACAAGACAGGGGCTTTTCTCCTGAGCTTTCACATACTGAAATCCAGCAAGACACAGCACAAGTCACACCACACACATCAGCTTTATAACAGGTGCCCTACTTGCAGTAAAGGACAAGCACATTTTCACGTTTCCCTAAATACAGCCCCGATCCTGCCCACCCGAGCACAGCCCCATCTCCCAGGGCAGTGTTCTGCTTCTCAGAGCAGGCCCGGCAGATGCCCCATCCCCTCGTTACAGGATTAAGCAAACCCCACGAGCTCCTGAGCTGGGTAGGGCCGAGAGCTCGGCCCTCACCTCAGCTCCCCGCCAGGCTTCGCTGCAGCCCGAGCACCTCGCACGCCTGCACAGCGCCCAGCTGCAGCTCCTTACCCGGCCCCGGGCCCATCACGGCAGCAGCCAGGCTCTTCCACCAGCCTGCAAAGGGAAGCATGTGCACGAGCGAGGCCACGGCTCCACCTGGCAGGAGGCAAGAAGACCTGTCACTCGCCATGGGGGCTGCTCACCCTGCCTGCTCCGCTCCGGACCCGCTGCTGGGGGAGAGCGGGGAGAAGCAGCACGGCGGTGGAGGCGTTGGTGAAGGTCGTTCTCTGTCCCGGGCAGCTCGGGGAGCAAGGTGGATGCTGACAAAGCCTGGCAAGCCCCAAGCAGCAGTGCCCGGTTCCCTGGGGTCATGAGGGAGCTGTACTCCAGCACTTCCCCGGTGATCTCTGCTCTTGAACGCAGCTCCCACTGCCTGTGCTTCAGCACAGAGACGTACTCCCAGCTGCCACGCTCACAGGCAGGCAGCATCAGTGCATCTGGCACAGTATTCGCCTGGCACAGTATTACCACGTGCAACAGCTGGGCACCAGCCCTGTGCATGTACCTGCACACCCACAGCCCACCCCATCAGCCTATTTTTCCCCAAAGACGACAGAGGGATCGCAAACATCGCCTCCGCAGGTGGAAGAGCTGTGTGTGAACAGACAGCCCGACTGGAGCCAGCACCATCTTCCTGAGCTGTTCTGCCACCCCAAAAAATAAAGCAGTCTCCATCACCAGCAGGAAAGGGTGGGTGCTATTCTCCACATAACCACTTTTCACAGTGCCAGCGTGGTGAAGGAAAGGACTGCTCACGTGTCACCGCTGCCGTTAAGCGGGCAGAGACCCGGATGGCCCAGACCCTGCATCAGGCAGGAGCCCTGCGCTCCCCTGACGGCCAGCTCTGTGCTGCTAGCCGCAGAGATGGGTGAGATGCAAGCAAGGAACGCACCTTCTCACTGCAGACCAGCTAGCTGCAGGGCCGCAGAGGAGTGAGGCAGAAAGCTAACGTGGGTGGGAAGTCATTTAGCTAAGGAAGCCTGATAAACAGGGCGCTGGACTCCCTTCAGTGAGCACAGTCATTAAGACGTGCTATTTTCAGAAGGGGATTCCTGGCCATCCTGAAACACTCGGTTTCCGGCAGTGCGAGCAGGACATAGGCATGACCAAGCACACAGAACAAGAAAACAAGCCCACGATGTGAAAGGATGCTCCCCGAGAGCTGGCGCCGGGCAGGAGGTGCGTGATGTCTCAGGGGCTGTGAGATCACTGTCCTGGAGACCCTCAGCCAGGAGGGTGGTAACAGGATACGACAGCCATTAAGCCAATCACGGGAACTTGGAAACAAGGGTTTTCCACCTCAGGGACGTGCCAAGATCCCCTAAAAAAGGATTTCCAAGAACTGCCACAAGAAGAGCAGGAGACAAACAGGAGCCTGGGTAAGCCCCTGTTTTCCAGCGCTCCGGCCAGGAGAGCAGCAGCGCCAGGAACTGCTCCAAGGCCTCCTCAGCAGACCTCCTGGAGAACCCCCTTTGCTCGCCTCACCACTTCTGGAGGTGACAAGTCCCCAAATCCTCTCTGCCAGGACCTTGTTCAGGTGCAGTGGATGAAGAGGTGGCAGCAGGAACAAGCCGCACAGGGATGCCGTGGGTCTGAGCTCAGCTCACTGCCTGCCGCGCCCGCAGCCTCCCAGCCGAGCTCTCTGTGACGTCCCTGCTCCAGGTAACAAACACCCGTGGCACTTGGAGCCAGGCTCTGGTTCCTAAGCGAAAGAAACCTTCACCATCACAGGGCAGACAGAGGCTTCAGCTTCTGCTCTGCTGGGTGTGGAGGAGACCGTGTGAACAGGGCTTGCTGCTACCCGCAACTCCTTCCACTTCCCCAAGCACCGCTCACAGGCACCGTGCCCTCATTCGCACGGATTTCCTGCTGCCCACCAGACCCTCCTCCAGCCGGCCGGTTCCTCGGGTGGCTCTTTTTGAGGCGACCTCCCTTCTCCTCTCCTCCGGCCGCGGGCTGGAGGGCAATGCCAAGAAGATGCGCAGACGAGGCAGTGAAGACAGCAAGGGCAGCGAGCAGGGGGCGTTAAACCAGCAGCAGTGCCCAGCACCTGGCAGAACGCCCCGGTTCACCTGCTCCCACCTGCACGACAGATCTGATCAGCTTTGGGGCGATTCACCTTGGTCAGGAGGGCAGAGGATGCTCCCTCTCTGTAGCCCCGGCCATGCATTGCTCTCCCTGTTGAACTCCCTTCCTCCAGAGCAGCTCAGAGAAACAAACAGGCCACGTTCATCCAAAACAAATCAAAAAAAGGTGACAAATCATGGCACAGAGCTGGGCAGAGTTCCTGCAGTTTGCGGGGTGCAGCAGGGGTTTGGGGCAAAGCAAGTGGCATCAACCCCTCACCAACAGGGATGAGCACAGAACTGGGGCAACCCAACAATCCTCATCATCACCAGATCTATGCCTGATGGGTTTGTGGTGTCACATCCCTGATGAAGGCACAGGAAGCACCCCGCTCCCGTCCCTTGGTTGGGATAACGTTCTGGTGCGCTTCGATCCACCGTGCATCTTAGCGAGGCAGACCTGGGGACACCGGGCGCTCCAGAAAAACCCATCCCCAGCTGCGACCGCTCGAGTGCCCGGCCCTACAGAAGCAGCTCGATGCTGACAACTGCTTTCATCGGGGAGCTCAGCCCACGCAGCCGTGCCCCGAGGAGCAGCGTGCCTGGCCGGCAGCCGCAGCACGAGCAGCACACGTCTGCGCCAGCATCGCTTCCGTGCCAGGCCCTTTGTGCTGCAGGAACGTCCGCCTCCAGCCCTTTGTTCTCGCCATCCCCTGGGACCAAAGCCCCACAGTTTGTAGGATTCAGTAGGGGATTGAAGAGGCGATGCAGAACTGACCGGCGCTGTTTATGGCCAGCTGGCCTCACGCTGCGCCGTGGATCTGTCGGGGATGCGGGGGAATGCCTGCCCTTCCTTCGGTTACAGGGAGAAGAACAACGATTTTCCTTAACGCTTCCCCTTCCTCCCTGTAGATAAGCTGCTCGCTGAAGCAAGGGCTTTCCGCGGGCAGCATTTAACAGATGTGTTTTGAATCCTTGCTCAGCAACCAAACGCCTGCAGCAGGAACGTCTCCTGCTGTACCCCCAGGAGCCATACGGGAGCAGCACAGGGTTTGATTCCCTCTGCGGGCCAAGCAGGTTGTTCCTAGCTAATGCCAAGGACCAGCACCCAACCCTGAGCACATCTGCCCTCTGTCCCCTGGACCGGCAAGGGCTCCACCTACTGGCCTCAACCTCAAAGGCAAGGGGAGATTTGGTGTTAAAAAAGAAAGATTTCCCCCCTTTTAGCAGTTCAGGAGAGCCAAACGGCCAGGCCGCTCTGGCCGTGACATGGAGCAGCCCTGTTATTGCAGCCTGCCTCCCTCCAGGAGGCCCGGCACTGGATGTGCCATCGGTGGCAGCAGGACAAGGACATGTGGGGACCAACGCACCAGCACTGATAGCGTGGGGACAGCGGGTTTCCCACACCCACAGCACACACAGCACCGCGCTCACCCACACCACAGACATCACTGCCGGAGCAGCAACACCGTTATCGAGTCCTGGCTAATTAGCGCCTTTGTTGAGCATAACCCAGGTATTCAGAAAGCTGCCTGCAATTCTATCAACACCGCCTCAGCCCACACGCGGCCAGAGCAGCGTGCAGGCACAGGCTCACTGCGGGGGGTGTTTGGGGTGTTCAGAGCGCCCAGGCCTGCAGGCACCACTGCGGGGCCAAGCCGCAGACCCCCTGCACCAGCCCTGCAGGACTCTGCCACAGCAGGACTGACTTTGAGGTTTGGTATGGTGCCACAGCAAAGGCTGGGCAGGGGGTGTCGGTGGGGTGAAGGCACCCGTGCTCCTGCTACAGCCAAGAGGAAGGGCTGGGGGCAGCCAGAAGGGGCTGGGCAGGGGCTCACTGCACCCACCGCCAGGTATTTTGGTGCCAGACGCTTGTAGTCAGCACATCAACGTGCCTGCACCTGGGTGTGCAGCTCTCGCTTGAGAAGTCTGGAAGTCTGGAAGAGAGGAGATGCAGAAATTCCGGCCACACGATGGGCCCCATCTCTGCCTGTTACAGCTCCAGGGTCTGTAAAGAGACCGAACAGCCCGACCACAAGTCAGGCTCACCACTGGCGCTGCGGCACAGCGCTCCTTAGCCAGGAGGGCACAGACAGAGCTCGCTCCCAGGTGGCACCAAGACCCTGCTTGTGCAGGCATCTCGCACTCAGCACCCTGCAGGGCCACCCTTCCTGCCCACAAGGGCAGTCCTGCTTTCTAGAAGAAGACCTACAAACTAGAACAGGAAAGCTCCCTCTCCTCAGTCCTGGAAGTGGCAGAGCTGGCAACGCACCTCCTCTGCGGCACATCCTGAGCAGGACGGGGGCCAAATCCTGCCGGCTGGAGGGAAGGAGCCACACGGTGCTCCCAGCACCCACACTGCCCCTTCTGCACATGTTCTCCGCTCCCTGGGTTTCTGCTCCTCAGCCCAGAGGTTTCCCAGCCCCAGCAGGTGGCATTGGTGAGCCGCAGCAGGGCGCTGGCACCAGCCCCACGCTGACACAGAGCACAGCTCCTGCTCAGTGAGCCCCATGGCCAAGGCTGGTGCTGGGCTGCACGAACACAGAGCTCAGCAGCCTCTGCCTGAGCCAGTCTGACCTCTGGCCAAGGTGCAGGCACCGTGCAAATGCCCCTGGTGCTGTGCCGAGCACCGAAGAGCCCACATCTCGTGCAGGAAGGTGTGCTGCTGGGCTGGCAGGCCAGCTCCGTGACATCCCCTCTGCTGGCAGGGGGCTTCGGAAGACCAGGACCATGTGTTTGTGGCCTCACCTGGCCATAAATGCAGCCAGCTTTGTGTCACTGACCTCCAGCAGCTCCCTTCCCGTGCGGCTGTCCCTGCTGCACAGCCCTCACCCTGTCACAACACCACCGAAGGTTTTTTTGGTACCCCAGCAGCCTGCCCCCAAGGCACAGTCCCCATGCAGCCCCTCCGCCACCACCTCCGCTCAGTTCTTCTTCAGCTCCCTTCTCCTCGCTGCTTCTCCCACTGCCCTCTTTCTCCTCCCCCCTCACACATCCTACTCCACACTTGCTCTCCCTCCTTCCTGCCGCTTGCATCTCCTCCCCCCAGCTCTGTCCATGATGAATTTCTATGAGATGCCTCCCTCCACATTTAATTTCTGGTTCTCCTCGCCCCCTTCCTACCTCCTGTGGAGGACTTTGCGCCTTGCGTCAAGCCTCCTCCCTGCACTGACTCCAAGGAACACCAAGGAACCGAGACAGCCAGGTGCCTCCTCTCCACCACAAGGCTCCTCCTGTCCAGGAGCAGGGACAAAGGTCCTGCCCTGCAGGTGGCTGCGCCTGGCAGGGAGCTGGGGTGACCTGGTCCCTCCTGCTCCCTTCTGCCCGAGGCAGGCGGGGAAGACAAACCCAGCCCCAAGGCAGCCTCAAGTCCCCTGCGTGACTCAGGGGCTGCTCGCCTGGGAGATCCTCTTCTGCTCACCTCGTGACTCAGCGGTGACGAGCCAGACCTTCTGGCTCACAACGGCCCTTCTCTTGAGACAGCGCATGGATAAATGCTGTCCTCGAGGGTTCCTCGGCTCCCAGACTCATCCCAGCAGTGAGTCAGGGAAAGTCCTGGTACGTGGACAGCCAGGGCTCCCCGGGAGAGCTCAGAGGGACGCCGGGGAGATCACAGAGATCTGACATGCACAGAAAACAGCCAGGCAGCTCTAGTGACTGATGGAAACAAGCAGAGCTTCCAGGGTCTACTTCATCTTATTTTACAGCCTGGCAGAGACCAAACCGGCCAGAGAAACGCCCTGCTTCTTCCCTCTGTGGGATGAACATCCCCAGTCAGTCGGAAGAGCCGAGAGGGTTGAGGGGAGAGACAAGAGGAAAGGAGGGAGGCAGAACAAGTGCAGAGAGATAAAGAGAAGGAGATGGAAGCAAATATCAGAGTTTGAGCAGGAACTACCTTTCTTGGACACTTTCCTCCCCTCCTTAACTGAGCTGTGTTTTTTAGTGGCTTTATGGGTGCTGGCAGCTTGCGGCACACAGGTGAGGTGCACGGGGAGTCCAGCGGCTGACATCAGAATAGCCGTCATGCCTACAGCGGGTACGAGATCAACATGCAGGAAGGAAACAACGGGGAAACACATTAAAAAACTTCAATCTTTCAAATTAAAAAGACAAAAACAAAACAAAACCCAAGCCCTTGATTCAGAGAACATAAGACACCCGAGAGGCAAGGGGGTTGGAGTCACCGCAAGGACAGGATCCGGAGGACTTCAGCAAGGGGAGCTCGGGCAGCAAATTAAGACAGGGAAATGCAGGCGCCCTCTAAGCTGGGGTTTGGACGGGACCTTCCTCTCTGCCTTGGCTTTAGGGCTCCTCGGGCGTTTCATGTCTGTCGTGGTGCAGAGTCCTCCAGCTCACCGAGCCCTGCGGGCAGCACTGCCCTGGGGATCTGCGGTTACCTGTAATCCCTACAGCTCCTGCTCAGCTACTCCCCCGTAAAGCAGAGCATTTCAAGGGCATCGCACCAAACTAATCCCCAGAGAGCAGCTTGAGGGCCTGCGAAGCCTGCAGCTGTCCTGGGCCGGGCACAGGCTGGAGCTGCCCACCTCGGACCCTGCTGAAGGAGCCCCATCCAACTGGGCTCCATTTTCTGCTGGACCCCAGCCGCAGCTCAATTCCGAGACTTCTCTCCCTCCCAGCCGGCACCGAGAAGCGCTGCATTCACTGGATGCAGTTGGTTAAAGCTAATGAATCATTAAAAAGGACAGCCGTTCCCTGCAGGTAGAGCTGGCACGCGGAGAGCCACAGGGCTGGTGATGCTGATCTAGCGCGATGTTTGCCCGTGAAATACAGGCCAGTCACAAGGCATAACACTCGTAGGGTGGCACGCTGCTCTTGAACATACGTTCTGGGGAACACCTGCTTCAGTTTTTCCAGGAAGAGACCTCCCCCTGCCGCAGCTATCAGCGCAGCCAAAAAATAATTCAGAGATGCAGACTGACAGCAGGCAACCTGAAAGCCCAGCTTACCTCTTAGAGCAGCCTGTGCAAAACCACCTCCTAATACTACGGACATTCCCGCCAGCATCCCCAGATGCCTATGCAGCAGCTCATGGCCAAAACCAAAGTCACCAAGGCTTTTCAAGCCTGTATTCTACTGGGTTGGGAAAAGATAGAAAAGCAAATGCATTTATTCAGGACAAAATGAGGAGCCTTGCCCACACATGACTAAAAACGGAGTTATGACAGGAAGCAGCCAGCTTTGTGCGAGTGTTAACTAGTTGCGTGTTTCAGGCAGAAGAGAGCGTTAAGAACCCACACCCTGTAACTAACAATCCTCTGTGCAAAGCCAATGCAAGTGCCCCAGGCAGAGCCACCCCCTGCAGCCCCGACTGCGTCCTGCACCAGCTTCGCGCGCGCTCCGAGCACAAGTCCCACCCCACAAACTGCCCAAGTCCTTTCTTGATCCGAGGGTTGGATGCTTTTAGTACAGCTCTCATTATAAGGCCCAAAGACTTCCAGAGAGACGGAAAGGATTTCACAAGAAGGGGTACGGAGCACAGATGAAGCAGTTCGCCCAGGGTTACCCAAGGACCGTTGGCAGAGCTGGTTTGGCCAGCAGACCGGGTTGCTCCGTGACACATCGCCCAAGCACGCGCCTCCTGGTCTGAGGGAAGCTGCAGGCAGCAAAAAGCCAGTCCTTCACAGCACCGAGAGCTCCTCTCTGAACTGACACCAAGGCAACAGGCATCAGACACACGTAATTGTGCCAGAAATTATGGGGGAAGGAAAGCAGGGCAGGAAAACAACAAGCAGGAGAGTTAAAGATGCACAAGCAGCAGGTGAAGCAGTTGTTTGAGCAATTCCAGCCCCTGCCTGCTGATTGCGAGGTCTGTGATTCAGCACCAAGGAGAAAACACCTCCCTCCAAGAGCTCCTGGCAAGTCTGGCGCCAGAAGATCAGGAACACAAGCTTGGAAGAGTCTCCTCACAGCACATCCACGTACTTCCCAAGGGAAGCAGGTAACACCACGCAGCACCTTTGAGGAGCTAGATTAACGTGCTGCTCCCAGGGAGCACCTTTGGAAGATGCCAACACCGAGCGAGTAACCATCGCCCCAGCAGCACCACACTGCTCTCAGCAGCTCCAGCCGAGGAGAGCCCCCAAAATCAGGGCAAGACAGCATGAGCATCAGGTGAACAGCACGAACGCCAGCTGAACATCAGATCCACGAGATTCACAGTCAAAACAACCTCCTGCAAGTCTCGAACTCCAGACCAGAGGACTGCTGCCTGCTCTCGGCCCCACTAAGCCAGCAGTCCTCCATCGCTTCCAGGAAGCCTGGAGCAACAGCCCAGTGTTCCCATAACAAACGGGAGCGAACAAAGCCGAGTGCCTGAAGCCCAGTGCTCAGCTCCACGCTGCCACCCCCCGCACACCAGGCAGGGACTTTGGTCTTTGGGAGCCTCACCCCAGCAGGGCCATAAAGCGCCGTGCCCCGGCCCGGGGCAGGAGGAAGGGGTGAGGTGAGGCTGCCTCCAGCACCCGCTCCCCAGCGCTGACCACACAGACCGACATCTGCAGAGCAAGCCCAAAGACTGGCAGGGGTTATGGCCACCTACACGCAGCTGGCTGATCCACGAATGCAAAGTGAGAGCTCTCTGCTGAGGAGATCAATACCAGCTTGCTGGTGTAACACGCAGAGCCCATAAAAAACAGATGCAGAGGTTGGAAGACTGACTTCAGACTCCACGTTGGAGGACGAGATGTCTCCTTCAGAAGTTAGGCTGAGGGAAGACGACAAGGCACAGAACCTCGGAGTTCAGTTACCTGCTAACACAGCCCTTCCCATCCCCAAGGAGCTTATCTAAAGTTGCCTGTCAGCACCATGAGTCACTGCAAAGGAAATAAATGTTTATTTCAGGAGCTCTCTCTCACTCCATGAGTTGAAAGCATCTACAACACCGTGCATGCATACAGGCAGGTCAAGCGTGGGACCAGGAGAGCTACCCCCAGCCAAGCATCCTCCTGAAACCAGCAAAAAAAAAAGGTCATTTTCTGCTTTTACCTCCTGCTGCCTTCAGAAACACACAGTGAATCATCTCCTTCTGCAGCTTCAAATCAAGAGAGCATTCAGAAAGGGGCTGTTCCCGTGCTACACCGCTCTTCTGGCTCATCTCACCACGCAGCAGTGATTCCTCCTTCAGAGTGCTAATACAATATTGGAAGTCTCAGCATCTAGCAAGCCTCCCACGAGTCTGGTGACAAGAGTCACCCGCGAGGGATCCCCCCCGCACCCAAGCCTTACAGGGCAGCGCACCGGAGGCACACCACACCTGCCGGCTGATTCTCCACTTCTGACCCACGGACAGTTTTAATTCAGCAGCCACAGACAGTGGATTTGGGTCAGGAACAAGTTTGGCCCTGGCTAAATTCCCACTTGAAGACACAAGGGCCACGCTGCAACAAAATAGGCATCGAAGGCTTGGTCTGGGCAAGCTTTTGTGTTCCAGCAAGAGCTCCTGCTGCTCGCCGGCCGCCCCTGGAGCTCACAAAATATTCATTAATGTGTTCAGACCTTCCACTGACCACTGGTCTCTTCCCTGCCAGCACTGCAGAGGCAGAGAGGAGAGGCGAAGAGCCTTGCAAAGCATGCTTTGGCACCTCATCTGTTCCTGCCCATGTGCAATAGGCACACACACACACCCCTGCCTCTTCTCTCTTCCTCAAAGCATTTCTTTGGCTGCAAGTGCAGTGTCAGCAAGGAGTCAGTAGGACTCCTTGGGGTGGAATTATTTCTGCTGCAGCTATGACAACATCCGCCGGCTTTTCTTAGCCTCCCATGAAGTCAGGCGCTTTTGTAATATCCTGTACCGAAGCTGAGCACAGGGAAAGCACCCTTACATAACGCCGTGAGCCTCAACCAGGCTCTTACTCACACATCCAGCCCTACGTGCCCCTGCAGTCACCATTCTGGCTGCTGAGCTGTGTTTACAGACCTCAGACTCGTGTGTGCTTTGTTCCAGCTCGAGATTTAAGCAGGTGGAAGGAAGGGCAGAGCTTGCCTTCAAATAACCTGATGTCTCAGAGAGAAGCACTGAGAATTTGCACAATTATACCCATCAAAGTTTCTACGGTGAGTATATCCCCAAACATCCCAGCTCTAGGAACCATGTTAATGAGAAACCGTGTTAATAAGAAACTTAAGAAACGCTCAGCTTAATTTAACACAAAGCTCACTTCCAGCCTTTTGTCTCCCAATCCTAGAAGGGGCTCCATACGAGCACCCAGTCCCCCAGGCAGCCACGAGGCACACCCGAACTAGGTTGTTCCCCCCAGATTTAGCCCAGCTGAGCCTTAAACACCAACACCATGGTTTAGCAGTTTGCTGAGACCTCTCCTCTGGCATTTCTCTGTACTAGCACAATTTGGGGGGTGGGGGAGACAAGTTTCCACACGCACCTTGAAGCAAGAAGGTAACAAAGTCAGGACAAAGCCTGATTTTATATGGAAGTTTAAGCCAGCTTCACGATTTCTGGGCTCTGGAGCTGTGCTGCTGGAAGGTGTGGGGCTGCAGAGTTACGAATTCCTCACCCAAATCCCCAGGCACCCATCACACACAGCCCGCTTCCTTCAGACCACCAGGACTCCCCAGCTCCTGGTTATCCAGAGCCGCCTCCTGCACTCATACACATCTGGAGCATTTCTGGAGAGCGTCAGCACAGTTTAGGGGGTTTGCTTCTCCTGCTTCAACCAAGAACCAATGCTGCTGAGAAGCACCTCAGGATGGAGACCGAAGGCTGTAAGACATGCAGAATAAAACCCTTCTCGGGTCACACCTGGGACCTCCCTCTCCCCATGTCACCGGAGCCTGCCCTGCATCACCACTGGTGCTGAAGAACACAGCCGTGCAGCAGGACTGGGGGAAGAAGGGGGGCCCAGCCTGCACATCACAGAATAACCCCAAGAATAAGCATTGCCAAGACCACCCCCCAGATTTGAAATATGAACAAGACAGCACTTCCCAGAAGAGGTCCTAGAAGCAGAGAGCAGAGCACAGAGGGGGAGGAGATGTGCCTGAAGACCCAGCCAACAAAAATCCCAGTAAAATTTGGCCTTGTTACCACAACCTCACTGCTTGCTTTTCACCATAATCATTCCCAGACATGTATTTTCCTTTCACTCGCTAATTAACTCATCCAGATCTTCCCTCTGCTTCTACTCCATTTTAAATGGAGACAAATTCAGATTTTTCTCCTCCCTTGCAGCTCCAACATCTGTTACACCTGGCAGGGAGCAACCCAGGGCTGACCAGAGCCATGCCCAACAGGCTCAGACCCGAAGGAGATGCTGTCCCTGGGGGCAGGTGATGCACTGAGCCCTCAGCCCAGCCTGTAGCAGCCCCTCTGCAACTCAGCACACCTCATGGGGGGCTTCAGATCCGAGGAAGAACCGTTCTCGTCCTTTGCATCCCCAGCCTCCCACAAGAGCAGAGCCGATTACCAGCTTCGCCTTCTCATTCTGGTTTAAATGGTGCCAAGTGGGTGATTCCACCGAGCTCTTTGGCAGCCTTTTAGGTCTAAACATAGCACTACACAAGGACTGTGCATGTTCACCTCTTCCAAGAGAAGAGAAAGACTTGCACATCCAGAACGAGGTCACGGTTAACAGTACTAACGCAGCTGGGATTCAGCAGGGCTCTCCGGTTCTTTGCTGTATTTACCTTTATGCGATTAAGGAACTAATTACACAGCCAGTGCTAATAGCCGGGGGATGAAAGCGAGCTTTCATAAGCAAGGTGAGCCCTGCTCAGGTCATCCATCTAGGCAAGGTCTGAGCTCGGCCCTACACCTCATTACCACAAAGACTGACCTGCCGACAGGGAGATGGCCTGCGTGCTGCCTGCTTGGTGTTAGGGACCTGCGAGGCGCGGTCTCCACCGTGGTTTTAGCACTGGATGACCAGAAACAGCAGTCCCAGGGGATTGTTTCAAGGCAGGGCAGAGCCTGGCACCTAGAAGGGCACCGGCCGCCACCACCTTGGCTAGCAAGAGGTGGTGGCCACTTTGTCCGAGGGAGAGCCCAACTGCCTCCATGTGCTCAGGAGCAGAGCTCAGCACCCAGGGAGCTACTAACCTGAGCAGATCATGCATGGGCAGAGGAGAGAGAGAGGGTTAATAGATACTCCGTTGTGTCCGAAATGGGTACAGCAGCCCCCAGAAAATGCCACACGCCAGGTCTCTCCCACTCACCTACCCCAGGTTACTGGGTTAGGACAGTTTCAAGTGCACAGGTGATCTTTGTATGGGGGAGACACCAGCTCCCAGCAGAACACCCGGCCCCTCAGGCACCGAGTCCCACTGCTCGCAGCCAGCACACAGCAAACACACCGAGAGGCTTTGGCCCCCCCAGCTGGAAGCACCACCACTAAAAGCTGTGAGCACCAGTTGCTGTTTTCAAGGCACCACCATTTCACCTTTAACAGGCAAATCCACTCTGAAGAGTGGCACGTTGAGAACTGGCACTCCTATCCCTCCCAGACACGCTTCTCAGGGATGTTTAGGATCACATTCACAGGTTTGGATGGTTATAAGCAAGCCTGCGTTGTGCTGCCACAGCAGACAATGCCTGGTTCAATGTCTGTCTCTTCCTTTCCCCAAGGCAATGCATCACAATCATTTTTCAGGCTAATGACCACCTGAGCCTCTGCAATAAAATCACACAAAACAACCCCATGCACCATCCTGCACTGCAATTTTCTTTCTCAAAGGGGAAAAAAAAAAAACAGGAAACACCAGCTAGCACACAGCCTGGCCCACGTGCTCCCCTACACTATGAAAACAAGTACCCGAGCCCCAAATACAGCCCCAAAAGCCAGCTTGTGATGGTCTATTTATAAACTACAGGGGCAGAAAGTGCTTCAGAGACTCACCCACGAAGCTCCATCTGCCCCTCTCTCCTGCAGAGACCAACAGCACACCAGATACATCCTGCTCTTGCATTAGGAAGGTGCTGAGCTACAGCCTCAGGTGCTGAGCAGCATCAAGACCTCACCTCAGCTGGGATGGGAGCACAAAGCCTCAGGACTAGCACCAGTAAGAAAGCCAGTTACTGTGGCCTGACCTTCCCATCCTCTCTCGAGCTTGTCTTTTCTACCTTTTGGTCTTTAGGCCTAAAACTTTTCCACTGCCAAAGGCATCTCAGAGATGCTGGAAACTAAAAAATAAAAAAAACACACACTATGGGAAAGTAGAGCACTTGCTCACATAACCCTAAGGAGAAAGCAGATAAAGCAGAAGAGAACTGTTACCTGCCAAAGCCTGGTTCACTTTGCTGGGTTTGGACATCTTGACCGGCAGGCTCAGGGCGCTGGAGAGAGAGCAGAAAGACAGAGACATCAACCAGCACAGCTCAACCACTGCACACACCAGCACCAATTCAATGCCCCCCAGGCCCTGGGTATATCAATGGGCTCTAATCGCCCAGATGAGCCTCATCTGGGACCCCCCACCCACACATCCTTCACCCACTGGTCCGGCTGCTGTATTTAAGGAGCCCCCCCAGCCAGAGCTATGGAGGTTTATTTCCCTGCAGCCTTGTCCTGAGCATGATGAGTCTGTGCTATGTGCAGGTCCCTGGCGTGAGCGTGCAGCCAGGAGCTACCAGAACAGAGCAAATAACCTTAAACCTTCCTGGTGACTTGCTCTGTCAGCCTGTTATGATGGCCAGAAGAA
This sequence comes from Anser brachyrhynchus, assembly GCF_964034855.1. NCBI lineage: Eukaryota > Metazoa > Chordata > Aves > Anseriformes > Anatidae > Anser > Anser brachyrhynchus. The sequence continues at coordinate 7,433,062 of NC_137713.1, read as the reverse complement.
AAAACACTCCCCAAAGCTCAAGCCCTGATGCTATGTGAGATGCTGCAGCTGTGGGGACTGGAGGAAGTGAGCTGCACCACCCAACAGCTCTGCACGTGGGGAAACCGAGGCAGAGAAAGCTCAAGCCAAGCACTTGAGCACGTGCAGCTGGTCCTTGAGCAGAACCAAGTCCTGACTCTCACTGCCTGTCCACGGGGTTACTGCAAGATGTAGGAAGGAGGGAGGAAGGGCTGAAAGAGATTTGGAAGAGTTTGGTACCCTTCTTTCCTTGAAAATCAGTGCAGATGCTGTAACATCCCTTTCAGGTTCCTAACTTGCTCTGATGGTGTTTCCCAGAGCTGGCAGCTCAGGCCCACCAGCTGCAGTTACTTCCCAGTGCCTTCAGATGACCACCTCCAGACTCCCCACGCCAGCCCCAGTTACGCCAACCCCGGCCAGCTTCGTAGGACAGCAGGTCGCCAAGCTGCCAAACGCCACCCGCTGTCTCTGGGAACCTAGCCCTCTCCAGAAGCTGCCACCGTGCCCAAAACAGCCCCAAGGACAGAGGTAGGTCCCTCTCCTCGGCCTCCCGAGGTTCAGCAGCGACACATCCCCACCTCCCCTACCTGCCGCCGCTCGGAGCAGGTCCCTGCGCAGGTGCCGAGCTCCTGAAGAAGGCAGCACCCCGGGCTTGGCGCTGCTCTGACAGCCTGGCCGCACGGGACTGGGGCCTCCAGACCTTTAAGAGGTCCTCCGGGCTGCGGAGGTTTCCCTTCCCTCTCTCAAAGGCTGTGGTTTCCCCTCGCTTGCCCCTCATTTTGCAACGTTTTCAAATGATGCAACGGGCTGCTCTCACCGCAGCCCGGCTCGAACCCTGCTGGCAAATCCTCCCCTCGCTTTTGGGGGGCTTTGAAGCAGGCGCCGTGTCCCCTCTTTGCGACCTTTTTCTTCATTCAGCTTTTCATCGCTCTTTCTCACGGATTTTTTTCTCCCCTCCGTTTTCCCTCCTGCTGTGCTCCCCCCAGCAGAAGCACCGCGGGGTCTGGGCACCCCCAGCCCAGACACCGAAGGATTTGTGCTTTGCTGTCACCCCCCCAAGTTGCAGCAGCCACCGGGGGTGCCTTCGTTTCCCCTTCCCCACGGAAAAGCAAGCAAAGAAAACACAGCAGGGCACGGACAGGGCTGAATCCTCAGTGGGGGTTCACCCAGGGGCGCACAGAAGGGCCGGAGCGCAGGGATTTACGACGCAGGACCCAAATCCTTTTTATTTCACGTGGCTCAGCAGCAGCTCAGCGAGCGAGGCCGCAGGACGTGCCAACCCATGCGGGAACGCGCCGGCCGGGCTGCCACGTGCTGCCGTTTCTCTTACAGCCGCGGAAATCCCTGGTGAAACCGAGGGAAACTCACGCTGCTCCGCGGTGCCTCGGCCGCCTCGCTGCCCCGGCAGGTTCGAAGCCGCGGCGCGTGGGAGGAAGAAGCACCGCCACGCCGCAGAAGGGGCAGAAATGCTCCTCCAGGCCTGAAGAGGGTTTTTTTGGAGGAAGGGGAAGAGGTAACAAAGGGTATTGCCACGGCAGTCTCACACGTGCGGTGCCTTGCACCTGAGCAGCCTCGCCAGCAGCACGAGCTGCCTGCGAGTAGTCCATCAGCTTAGACCCGAGGCGCTCCGGCACCGCCACGGCTTTTTGGGAGCGGTGCCGCCGATTTGTAGGCTCGGCTACGGGGGCAGCGGCCCCGGCAGGCTGGGGAGGGCTCTGGTAGGGGAGGTTGGGAGAGCAGCACTGCCAGAACAAGTACTGCCACGCAGAGAGGGGCTGGGTGTCCGCCACCGCATCAGCTCCCACCACCTCTGCTGCCCACAGATGGAATTCCACCTGGCGGTACCCGTGACACCAAGCCAAATGTTCCAGCTGTGCTTGTAGCACCTGGAAGTCAGCGCCTGAAATCTCGGATTTTTCTGCCGGTACCGACTCCTCCCCGGGCTGATTTCGTCCCGCCATGCCCTGCGGGCCCTGCTCGCCCCCTTGCTCAGTGCCGTCGGTACCGGGGGGTCGTAGGCTGTGGGGAAAGGGGCGCACAGCAAGACACCGTCCTCACAGATCCAGTGAGAAATTCCTGGCGAAGTCAGGTTGCCGTCAGTGGATCCCGTAAGCAAAGCATGGCAACTTGTTGCTTTCCCAGACGCTCAGGTGCTGCAGCACCGGTGAGGCAATGAGCTGCAAGACCGGAGAAGTGGCACTCGGTGGCCAGATCCGAGCTGAACAGCCCCATACGTGATTTCCTCACGGGGCAGGAATGGAAAAGTCCCTATCAACTCTCCCCCTTCCCAACAGAGCCCATTCTTCCTTCTCTCCCCTCCAAAAGCCGCATTTTCCTGTGCCCCGGTGCCTTTGTACCCTCTGAACAAGCAGCCAACGCTTCCCCCAGGTCCTGCCCTGCCTCAGATTCACACACGTGTGCCCAGGGGTCTAACCCCTTCCATGGAAAACCTCCTGGGAGGCTAACAGTGGCCACACAAGAGCTTCTCCCTTCCCTTCGTTTTGAAGAAGACATCAGGACCTAGACCAAGGCCCCACGCCCCAGGGACCTTTTCTTGCGCTGCACGCAGCCGCGTCGATCCATGGGGCTCGCTCCCAGCACCAGGATGAGGAGCGACAAAGGGCTGGGGACGAGTCACAATGGGCCTGCCGAGGGCCGGGGGTGGCAGAGACCCCCACGGTCTGCTGGAGCCGAGCAGCCCGCTGTTCTGCTGGTGGGCAAGAGCTGAAGGGTGAGGAGGAGGAGGAAACACCCTGCCTGGGGTCTGGTCCCTGGGGTGCATCTGATCTGACAGCGTGCTGAGCACACGGGAGACGTGGGGCTGTGGCACTTCCAAAGAGCACCCTAACACTACAAAGCTTCCCTCCCCAGCCCCAAGACACCCCTCCCAATGCTTTTCAATAAAATTTCCCCAACCCGAGCCCCCTGCCTTATCTGCAGGCGGAGCTGGACGGGCACCCACGGCCACGCGCGCCCAGACCAGCCAAGAGAGCTACTGCAGGGACTCTCCTGGCTGGGGCACGAATTTATTCCCCCCAAACCGCCTCCTGCAGCTTTCCTTGCCCTCGTGCCAAGCAGGACACCCCTCAGCAGTGCCCTTCTCTGCAAGGAGCCCCCCCGGGGGGGTGGGGAGCTGAGCAGCACCCAGAGGTGGCCGGAGCGCGGGGAGCCGCACGCAGCGGGGTGCTGCTCGCTGCTGCAGGCACGGCCCCCCCTGCGGCACGCTCCGTCTGCGGCTCTCAGCGCGGCCCGTGGAGGTGGCCGGGTTCATTATCGGCCTTTAACACACGGGAGGAAACCAAGGCACCAAGAGGCAAAACAACCTGCCCACATTTACTTAACATTCTTGGCTCCGCTGCTAACGTATTAACGTCTGCTTGGGCCTCGGCTCGCTCCAGGCGACGCTCCTCGCTGGGTTTCGCAGACTTTGACCCCCCTGAGAGCAGGGGGAATTGAAGCCGCAGCTTGCAGTGCCCCAGCTCCACCCTCTCTCACCCCTGCACCCGTGCCCCAGCCCGAAGCAAGCGGGAAACGCTTCCTGGCGCTGCCGCGGCTCAGACATGCCCGTGCCGCCTGCCCCGGGGGCTATGCCCGCCTGCACCTTGGGAATAACTGTCACAGCCACCCAGGGAGGCAGGCAGCTTTCCAGGAGGAACTACACCTCTTTCCGAGGCCTGCAGGAGAGAGGTTTTCTTCTGTGCTGCCATTTTCTGCCGTGCTTCCTCCTGAACTGGGTGTATTTAACCAGGTGTGTATAACCTGGGGTGTATAACTGCCCTGTCTTTCCGTTTCCAGTAGCATTTGAGCCGCCAGGAACAGCTCAGCTCCAGCGAGGCAGGGGCTGGGGCAGCCCTGCGATGACGAGCGGTTCTGTAACAGCCAGCAGCCTGCCAGGGGTGCTGCGGGGCACGCACAGCGCAACCTCTATTAGACACTGGAGAATCCCCATCCAACCCCGCTGCTCCCTTCCCCGCAGCCCAGGCCTTGCTCTGCCGATGAACGCTTGTGCGAGCTGCGGCGAGGGCCAAGGAGCAGCGGCAGCAGCTCAGTGCCACGAGGCTCCTGTGCAGGCGTCCTTCCAGACCACAAGTCCCCCTTCTCTTCTCGGAGCCCCGGGGCTGGAAGGGGGCTAGCTGCCATTTCGCTGCCATTCCCAGGCAGCCGGAGGTGCTGGCAGCCAGACAGCCGCTTCCAGGGCCAGCCCACGCAGCCCCGAGGCCCCGGGACAAGGTTTTGGCCCCGCGCGGGGCTCACGCCGCTGGGATGTGGCCCCGCTGCCAGCTCTGCGCCCGAGCACCGGCCGCAGGGCCTGCGCGTCCCAGCCAGGAGGAACCCCAGCAAAGCTGCACGCTGGACACAGATGCAAACCCTCCCTGGAGTAATTAGCGCAGGATAATTAGCGCCTCGCCTCCATAGCCACAAAGCTCCCCATGCAGCGAGGAGCAATGGGAGAGGAACGAGGCAGCCCAAGGAGCGCAGCCGAGGGGGAAAGGCAGAGAACCCAGTGGATACAATAACTCCGGAATGTTCCGGGCTTCGGAATTAAATGAAACACATTGTTAGAGCGTGCTACTCAGGTTTCCCCTAATTCACAGAAATGAGGGTATTTTCTGCTGGAACACGGCTCCACGAGCCTGGGAAAGTAACCCCAGCCAAGAGCAATCACACCGGCCCCGCAGTATTTCCAGCTCACGGCATGGAAAGAAAGGGGAAGAGCCATCTCGAGCTGGCGCCGAGTCCCCTCCACGTACCGGAACGGCACTGGAAGACTGAGATCGTCCCCCCACATGCATTTGTCTGGCAGGGCAAAGGACAGAGCCCGTGGGAAGGTAACGCTGCAGGACTCCAGCTCCCCGCTCAGCACCCAGCAGGGCACCACAGCGTCTTATCGGCTCCAGCCAGAGCCTTGCAGGGCAACCACAGCAGCATTTTGCTCTCGTTTTGGCCAGCTCTTCCCACCCCAAGAGTCACTCTGCAAGCCACACGGGTGTTTATGCTCTGGGGACAGACGCCGGCCCCAGGCAGGGTGACAGCACCGCGCACCAACCCTGCAAGAAGCGGGGTTTGGCAGCTGCTGCGGGAGGCAGCAAGAGCCCTGCTCGGTGCTGAGCTCCGGTTCTGCGCCCCGTCCAAGGGTGAGGGGAGCAGAGAAACACCGCGGATGCACGAGATGCCGTGCACAGTCACCAGGTGCAAAGGGAGCACCGTGAGAAAGAAGAACGAGGTGTGGGAAGTCGCTGTATTCAGATCACCCCCGAGAGGGAAAGGCCTGTCGTGCTGAGAAAACCACCTGAAGATCAGACAGAGAGGTACAGCGTGGCCGGGAGCTCTGCAGGCCATCTGGTCCAACGCCCTGGCCAAGCACGGCCACCGGGAGCTTCTTGCACAGGTCCTGTCCTCGGCTTTTGAAGATCTCCAAGGAGAGAGACTCATCAAGGGAGCTTCCTTGCTCAAGATACAAACGAGGTTCAAAATAAACTTGTGCCGCATGCAATTAGCGGAATGAGCTTCCACCGCCCTTCTGATCTCTTATCTGCGCATCTCCTTGGGCTGGCTTGGACAGGTAAATCAACCCTGACAAGTTTGCCTCGAGTTTCTCAGATGCTCAGCGTTGCAGCGCCTGACTTATTTCTAGCAAAGCGTGCGCACCGCTCTACACCCTGACGGTGGTTTACAACCAGAGAGCCCTCAGTGCGGCCTCAGGTTGACGTTACTGTAGCTGAGAGATGCCCAGCACATGCGTTATCACCAGCTCTTGGGAATAAGACAGACCCCAAAAGCCTTGAGCTAGAAAAAGCCCTGCGTGCAGAAAGAGTTAAGACTGAAAGCCTCTTAGTGAATATCCTGCTTGGTTTGGGTTACAGAGGCTGCCCCTACGAGGTGGAGGGAAGGGCCACTCTGCAAGGGAGACGCTGACAGCGCCGGCTGGAGCTGCTGCCCCCGGGGTAACACGCAGCAGCCCCCCCAAGCAGCCCACACAGAGGAGAGGAGCGGGGCCGCAGGGTGAGCCCAGGAGATGTCGCTTTTCTTTTAGCTCGCAGCACCCAAAGGCCCGGGGAGAACCAAAGCCCTGCCTCCCACAGCAGCACGGTGCAGACACAGCCCTCCTTCGGCTCCAGCCGCTTGCCAGCAGGAGCTAAAATCCTGTGCTGCGAGATGCGTGCGTGCTTCAGGGCCTCTAGCGTGGCAGTGAAGCCCCACAGCACCCTTGTCCCCTCTTTGTTCTCATTAGAGATGTCAAATGTGGACTTCCTAATTGTGTCAGAGAACGTGGGAGGTCTCGGCCACATGCAGCGAGTCCTGCAGGAACTCCTTGAGGGGGAAGAGCTTTGAACGGGGCAGTTTTCCACTCCACATTTGCCGTGCGTTTTGAATTAAATAGGAATGTTCACAAATCCCCTTTTCATTTGCTCGGTCTCCCCTCAAAATTGCTTTCAGACGGACAGAAGCGCTACCAACCACCTGCATTTCCTCTAGCCTCTAGTATCTCCACCTGACTACTTCCCCCAGCGGCTCGGGGGACTTTCACAGCTGACAGGGAATAATTTTGAGTGGGAGAAGAGAGAAAGCAGAGGGGAAGCTTCCTCATCCATCGGACACAAAGGCACGAAGATCTCCCTCGTAGGGAGAAGACCCTTGTGCGGTCCCCTGGGACAGAGAGGCTCCTAAACGAAGACCTGAGCACAGCGGGGCTCTCGGGCACGCACGCAGCATTTAAAGGCGAACTGGGGGCTGTACCTGACTCCATTCGGCGCAGACAGTCCCGTGCTGGGGCCCCCAGCTTGAGGCAAAGCCCAGGTGCTCTGCGCGTTGAGTCTCGGCGTCGACCTCGCCGCCGACAAAGTCGGTTTGTTGTAGGGCACAAAGCCCACGCCGGCAGAAGTCGCGGACGTCGTCCTGCCGGAAACCTGGTGCGTGGCGGAGGAGTTGGGGAAGTTTGTCACGGAGTGCCGGGACCGCGTGGTGATGGGGCCAGTCCCCCCGTTGAGCCAGCACTGCTGGCACGAGCAACCCAGCCCCGCGTGGCCGGGGGCCGAGGCGGACGTCACCGGGTATGGGGAGTCCAAGCGCCGCTGCACGCTGCGGCGGAACCTCGTGGTCTTGTTGGTCTGGACCTGGGCCACCAGGTCGACGTCGTAGTTGTAGCCGAAGGGCGCGAGATCGACCCGCTGGTGGTTGGTGGCACGGGCCTGCTCCAGGACCTCGCAGACGCTCATCTCGTAGGGGGACCAGCCGCCTTCGTCGTTCTGCCACTCCCAGACGATGCCCTGCCCCGCCGCCGAGCTCCCGGGGAAGAGGTGCCTGCGGACCGCCCGCATCGTCCCTGGGGGGAGAGGGGAAAGTCAGCGTGAGCGGAGAAGTCGGGGGGGGGTCTCCTTCCGTGACTCGTTCCTACACCGGGCTGCGGTGGCTAACTGGAGGCACGAATGGACTTTCTCATCCCGGCACGGGATGAGCTCAGAGAAACGCAACGCCTCCGAGCCCTCTGTCCCTCGGCCAGATCTGATTGCGGGCTGGCAGCGGGTTCAAACGCTGCGGGGAGGAAGGGAGGGAAGGGGAGAGGATCCGGACCCCGACACACCCAAGCACAACGGCGCAGCGATCACAGATGCTTCGCTGACGTTAAAAAAAAAATAAAATCAGGCTGAGGCTCAGATCTGGTAAAAAAACCTCCCACAGCCTTGACAACAGAGTAACTATAGAGACGTGACACCGTCAGAGCGCGCTCTGCAGAAACACTTGAGGGGCTGAACGCCTACCTGCCGCTGCTGTGCGAGGGTCTGGGGAGTGGGTGAAGTCCCACAAGGGCAAGACAAGGACGTCAGAGAGGGGAAGGACAGGGCCAGCTTCTCCAGGCTCCTGCCTGCCGGGCAGCAGAGCAGGAGCAGGGAGGAAAAGCCAGCAAAGTGATCTGGAAGCTGCAGAGAGCAGCTGTTCGCACAAAGGACGAGGAATGAAAGCAGACACGCTGCTGTTGCGAGGCTGCTCTACAGCAGCAGCACGAGCTCGAAACCCCCTGGAAGCCCGGCTCTCCGGGGTGACTTCACGCTCGGCTGCTCTATAAAAGCAGGAGGCAGCAGGAGGAGGAGGTGAGCCGCCCAACAGGACAGAAGCCCTCACCTCTGCAAAACCAGGTTCCTGCAGCAGGGGCAAAACTGCTCCTGCTGGGAAAATCCTCGGCAGCCCTCTGCACGGAGAGGAGCGGGGACACCACGGGGCAAGGCTGGGGACGCAGGAACGCAGGGAGTCTTCAGGACAAAGGAGGAGCTCGGAGAAGAAGAGCGCCAAGAGGGGGAAAAACAAAAACAAAGCCCCTGAAGCTGTCATGAGGGCTATGACCCTGAACTCCAGGCATGGAGGTGACAGAGGGCACACCTACAAACGAGTACCTGCACCGTGACCCCGCAGAGAGCGGCCCCGGGACGCTGCCCGCGGCCCTGTGGGCACCTCACCTCACCTGCAGGCTGAAGGCTGAGAGCTCAGCCCCAGGGCCCAGAGACTCGCGTGGGACGAGACCTCGCTCCGGCAGAAGTCGGGGTGGAAGGTGCCAGCGGGGTGGAAGGCGCCAGCAGACCCGAGCCGACCTTCCCCAGGCAGCAACCAGCGCTTTGCAGGGGAAAGCAGAGAGCACGGCCAAGGGCAAACTCGAGCAACAACTGCTCCGAGCCAGCAACCGAGCCCTGCCAAGTGCTGGAGACGCACTAACCACCGGGTGCCCGGGTCTGCGGCCTCACCAGGCACAGCATGCCCGGGGGAGACCTGAGCAGGGGGAAGTCTGGGGGTGATGGGGGCTGGAAGCGGGACAGTGAGAACAGCGCTGCGTTTAGAGGCGAGTGCTGGGAACGCGCTCCCAGCGGAGAGGAGAGCACCACGGGCAAAGCAAGGTGCCAGAAAGCCCAGCAGGACTCACGGATCGGCCAGGCAGTCCCGGCCCCGCTGGCCGGTCAGAAGCTGGGAGCAGCACGGGGAGGACGCCAGGTGCTCGCGGGGCACCTGTAACTTTTAAGACCTCCAAACAGCAGCGGGAAGAGGAGCCGCGAGGAGTCCACAACGAGAGCGGAGGCATGTGCTTCTTGGGAAACGTCCCCCTTCCCCCGGGGCTGGCAGGGAAGCTGGCATTCCTCTCCCGGGCGGGCAAACAGCTGTGGCGAGGGGACAGCTCCTGCTGCCGCCTCACCTCGCTCCCAGCTCATCTGCCCAGAGCAGCAGCTGAAGGCTAATCCTGCCCCCGAGACCCCCCTGCACAGCTGTCGCTCCCCGTCGGTGGGACGTGGCCCCGTTAACACTGCCTTCCTGTTATTCTCCCTGGCTTCCTTTGAAGAGCCCGTTTGTCTGTCTAGCAGCTAATGAGCAGAATACAACAGCCTATTTTTTTTTTTTTTGCTCTGTTTAAAGATTTTTCATGGGGATGTTTCCTGCAGGGATTCTTTTCTCCAGCACATGACAAAGGTCAGCTGGCTGCTCGCTCGGGAAGGCTCGTGTTTAAGGCAGGGCCCTGCAGAGAGAAAAGGCTTTGCTTAGAACTGGGCCATAAAACGGGGATATCAGAGCATTTTCAACAGTCGCGCCGAAGAGCGCGTCGGAACAGTTATGCACGGAGGGGAGCTCACAGACCTGGCCGCTCTGCTCAGCACCCCTCCAAATCGGTGGGGAACCCTGCGGGGGAGCTGGGCAGCACAATCGGCCCGTTTGGTATTGAAGCCTGCCGCAGATCTCGTCCAAGGAAAGAGGAGGTCACGTCATCCAGCATCATTTCCAAATCCACGCCGTGCCGCTCCCCAGACTAAATCCAAACCATCCCCCAGCGGCCAGCGCTGCTAGGTGTTTTGAGATCTTTCTCAAGGGACTGAAAAGATGCGGGACATCCGTAGAGGGACAGCTGCAGCCATGAGGAAGGACAAGGATGTCCCTTTCACACCGGGACACCTCTTCCAGCCCCCCAAGGCTGAGATCTCAACCTCACCAAGCCGGGCTGTGGCCTGGAGGATCGCTGCCCAGGTGCTGGATGGAGCACCAGCCGCAAGGTTCCTTCACCAGGCTGGCATTAAGAACGCAAGGAACAGCCGCTGGTGTCAGTTCTCGTGACCCATGCTATATTCCTGGAAGCCCCAGCCCTAGCAGGGCTTCCAGGCCATGCCGAGCCAGAGCTGTGAGCACACTCACCTAAGAGAGCTCCTCACCCGGCACTGTCCTAGGAAAAACTAACCTCGAGGTCACCGGTAAGCACTGAAGCTCCAACAAAAACACGGATGCAGCTGCGATGAGCGCTCGCCACTCCAACCACTTCCCTTTCCTGCAGGCACTGTCCGATCCCGCAGTTGATTCAAGGCACTGCTCGCTTCTTGCCTCAGTTGGCGAGAAGCCCGCGCGCTGCCAACCTCTGAAGCTTGGCGGGAGGTTTGGGCAGCGCGGTAAAAAGCTGCCTGCGTCCTAGGGTGATGGGAGAGGAGCTGGCAAAAGGGGGAAAAACTGATGCACGGAGAATTTTCTGTTGGTCTGGGGTGCGTAACGCAGAATCTTCCTGGATTTTCAGGAGAGGAGAGCATGCACCCTGTCCCTGCTTCCTAAGCTACAGCTGCTCGGCACAGCTGGAGCAAGAGAGGACAGGAGTCACCTCGGCACATTCTCAGCCTCAGTGACCTCAGGAGAGTCAAGACGAAAGTGAAAATTAGGCCTTAGAGCTGCAATTAGGACCAACCCACCCCCGCCTCCCCGGGAGGAAGCGAGCAAGCCTGGGACCGCAGCGGGGGTGGGGGGGGAAATATTCTGCGGCAGCATCGCGGCGGCGTGCGGGGGCTGCAGGCTTTCGCGGAGCAGCTTGCGCAGGGCGGCGTGCCAAGGTAAAGCAGCTGGCACTCCCACCGCACGGGGAACAAGGGACGCAGGCGGGAGGGTCGGAGTCGCAGAAAGGCCTTTTTGTGCCGGTGGTCTTCGACGGGTGCGGGTGGGGGGGGGGGCGGGAAGAAAGTTGCCAGCTCTGAGGGCTCTGCCTCCCGAGTCTGAGCTCCAAAGGTCTTGGCGACGAGGCTCCTCGGGAAGTCACCTCCGCCTGCCCGGCACAGCCCCGCGGATTCCCAACGCCGATTCGCTCACGTGCTGGGTGGCAGGCAGCGCCGGGAGAGCAGCAGACGTGCCAGCCAGCAAATAACCACCTGCAGCAGCAGCAGAGCTTCGCAGGGCTCTCCTGCCCCACCTCTCCCCGAGCACACGAGCAGCCCTGCCGAAATCCCGGCGCGGGAGGGGAGCTCCCTTACCTGTGTCCTGTCGGAACTGCGTCAGGCTTGGGATGTCGATGACGTAGGGGGCCAAGACGGCATCCGCGTGTCCCAACGGGATGCTGCTGACGAGGCCCGACCCCGATCGCCGGCCCTTCTGCTGAGAGGCCTGGAAAACCTGCTCGATGTAGCTGCACACGTTGCCTCGGTACGGCCTCCACCGGCCGAATTCGTCCTGCCATTCCCACACCGCCACTGCCGGAGTGCTGCTGTGCCCCGGGACGGAGGCGGGGGCTCCGGACGGCCCGGCCACGCTGCTTCCTGCTCCCTGAGCCGCTGCCATGATCCTTCCTCAGGTCTGGGCACACAGCAGCTGCGCTGGCTGGCTTCACACCATCTTCTTCTGGGGGATCTGCAGCAAGAAAGAGCACAGGGAGCTGAGAATGATGCCCCAAATCCACCCCGCCCTGAACCCAAGCTACACAAGCCGTTTACGAGGGAAGCGAGCTCAGCCTTTCACGGAAGATGCTTACTGTGCATTTAGGAGAGCACAGAGGAGTGGATCAGCCTCAAAACCCTCTGGCCGAGGGCAAACGAGGTACCACCACCTACACCATGCCAGTGCTAGCAACTTCTTTTGCCAATCTGAAGCGAGAGCTCTTTGGAAAGACTCTGCTTCCGACCCCAGACACCAGAGCTGCTGCAGACCTGCCTAAAGCCAGCCCAAGGCTGCTGCTGATCCGTATCGATGTAGCTGTAAGCCCTGACCCGAGTTCGGATGCTCAGTAGCCAGGAGCCAAGGCGAGAGGCTGCCCTGCACCGCTGCCTGCCCGTGCTCGGAGCCTATCCTGGCAGCCGCACGCTCCGAGCCCCGCCAGGAGCCCAGCGCTCGTGCACGGCCGTGCCTCGGTTACGCAAGCAGCTCCAGAAACTCTCTGTGCTGATCTGAACTCTGGGAACACAACGCCAGCTCCATCCCCGCTTCTGATGGGTTTTCATCCAGGATCAGTCCCTTGGTTCCTCCTGTGCAGCACCACAGGTGCGCACAAAGCCAGGAGCCGCTCCTTTATGCAGAGCCCGAGAGCCTGCAAGGCACAGAAAGACAAACGTTAAGCTCCATCTGGGACAGGAGCAGACATGGAAGCACCGGGAGGAACAAAAGGCACAAGGAACAGCCTGCGCCACCGAGGGCGGTGATTCAGCAGGTCACCGAGACTGCAGCACACCTACCCGCAGCTTCTGGGGGCGGAAAACCAGGGTCAGCCCGCTCAACCCATTAAGAGATGATTTGAGGAAGAACAGAGGGAGGGGTGGGAGCCTTGAGACGTCCAGATAGAGACGCAGAGGACAGAGACTAAACCCTAACTAACGACTAACTAAACCCTAACGGCTAACCCTAACTCAGAGCAGGCACAGGATGCAGACACCAAAGACCACCACCGCTCTTAGCCCCGGGGGATATAAAAAAGCAGCCCCAAAGCCATCGCACGGTGTCACCCACCGCCACGGGGACACGCGGGTTGTTCGGGGACGCTGGGCAGAACGGGGACACGCCTGTCCCGGTGCCTGGACACCAGGCAGACCACTTGGAGCCCCCTGCGGTGGTGCTCGCGAGCGGCTGGGCACGAGAGGAGGAGCGTGAATGAAGGAAACTCATCCCGCTGTAAAAACCAAGTCACCTTCTCCCCCCTAAGGTCTCGCGCTGTTGACTGCTCGCTTCGGTCCTGCCAGCCGACGGGGAGCTACCAGCTTCCTTCCCGTCGCGTGGAGAAGCTGAGGTCCCCCGAGAGGCGGCTGGGCAGTGGGCGGCTTCCACTGGAGGAAGCCATCCGCACGGGGAACGACGGCCCTGCCGGATGGGGGAAGATCCCACGCTCCGCAGGAGCATCCCATCCATCACGCTCGCGGGGCTCGCTGGCTTAAAAAAAGAAATAGGATAAAGAGAGCAAAGAACAGAGACGCCCACACGTCTGCATTTGTTGGAGGAAAGCAACGCTTTCCCCAGGAATTCGCTGCCGATTCGTCGGAGCCGCTCTGAGGTTTTCGCACCACACCCCCGGCTCGGCCGGGGCTGGGGACAAATGGCTCGGGGTCACCGCACGAGTCCCCGCGCGCTGTGACCCATCCTTTTTTTTATTTACTTTTTTGCTGTCGGGCTTTCTCCCCCCTCCTCCTCCCGGCACATGCAGAGGGTTATCTCGCCGCTCAGAGCGACGAATTTAAACTCGAGGTGTCAAAGCCGACACCTGCCTCCGCCCGTGCGGTCGATGGCGGGTTTCACACCGGCACATCCACGCGCCACCTGGAGCGGCGTGCGTCAGAGCGGGGCTCAGGGCTGCCTGTCCCGCCCGCCGCCCCGCGCCCCCAGGAGCTCCCTATTTACGAGGGGAGAAGTTCGCCAACGCCACTTTCCCCCGAAGTTGTTGCCAAATGCTCATCTGCGGAGCCCACAGCCGCGAGCGGAGCGAGGTTTATTTTTTTTTTTAGGGAGTCGGCAGCTTGTTTTCCTTCCTTCCTGAGGCACGGCAGCAGGAAATGGAGAAGAGAGGACAGCCACCGCGCAGAAGGGCACCGAAAGCCACCTCCCTCACGCCCCACCTTGTGCAGAGGAGGGGGCAGGTGCCACAAGTCCCTTCTCCTCCCCCGGGCGACGCTCTGAATCCGGGGCCACACAGGCAAACCCAACCCAAGCGAAGGCACCCGCCCGGCCGCGCGTGAGCCCTGACAGCCGCTTCTGAGCGCGCCGGGCTCCGACGCCCACTTCCCCGTCAGAAGGGCCAAATATTTCCTGCGCCGGGGCTGCTGGCGCGCGGGAGGAGCCAGGGACACGTCCCCGGGTGCCGCACGAGCTGCAGCTGCCCACAGCCACCGGGAAGGGGGGGGGGACACGGACACGAGTCCTTCAGCTGGGGCAAACACCAGCGAGAAGAGGCCTCGAGGTGCATTTCCTTCCCCGCAACGCCAACTCGGCAAGACACAAGAATACTAAAAGCAGAGTCGCTGTACTTTTTTCTGTGCCCCCCCCGCCCCCCGGGGGGGGCTGCACTAAGGCAGAGGGGGCTCGGGGCGCTGTGCTAACGCAGCCCGGAGGCGGCTGGCAGGGCTGGGGCCGCGGCACGCAGCTGGCTTGCCTGGTGCCACATTTGGGGCGCTCGCAGCGGCCACCGCGTCCCCCTGACCCCGCTTGCCTGCTGCCCCAGCTCCTTCCTGGCTCGGTCCCGGGGGCACCAGCAGCCCTGGGGGCACCGCGTGCACGCACCGAGCCCCTCGGAGCGACACCTCCCGCGGGAAGGCAGAAGCCGCGGCGACTGCTAAGGGCGACGCCTGCTCAGCGAGCGCTCCCGGCTCCAGTTATAAATCCCACGGGATTTCTATTTAAGCCCCCAAACGAAACCAAAATCCGATAGCCGAAGACTTGAATAGCCCCGCCGACCGCCCCCTGCTTAGGAGGCGATTTGTACCCGGGCTCTGTTCGTTTTGAGCTGTAGCTCCGGCACAAACGCTGCAGCGCTTGCCCCTGAGGCTTCAGCTGGGGACTTCTCACCCAAGAGCGGGGTGCCTTTCAGCATTCCCCACGGCCGAATTCGCTCCCTGTTCCTCGAGCCCCAGCCAAACACACTGAGAAAGGCAGGGGAGGAGCAGGTGGGGGCGAGGGGGATTAAAGCATCCGGGAGACAACTGTAATTCTCAATCCTCCGTCCTCAAACGGAAATTTATTTTGCTTTAAATGCAGGAGCTTAAAACTCACGAGCCTCAAACGATTTCTGAAAACCCCGAGTCCACTTGTAAGCTTCTGAACCGGAATTGCCAACGCTGCTAGAAACCGAAGCGATACGTGAGCGCGTGCCACAGTTGGAAAAAAGCCCTCAAGCTGGGCTGCGGTTGCAAAACGCATTTTAAAAGTCACCAGATTGGTAAAACCGACTTCACACGGGGAGGCAGCGGGGCTGAACGAGCCCGGGACCCCACAGTCCTGTGCCACCGTAACCCCAAAAGGAGCCGGGGCAGCACCCCTGTGCCCCCCCCCCCACACGCACACCCCCAGCACCAACACGACAGCCGGCAGCAACCCGGGAGGGAGAGGGGAGGTCGCTGCCAAGACCCCGGCCACGCAGACGGACCCGACGGATGACCCCGCGGATAACCGCGGTGCCTGGGTTAACAGCCGAACGCAGGGGAGAAGTGAAACCCGACCGCCCAGACCTGGACTCCGTCCGTCCAAAACAAGCTCCAGGAAAACCCCCTGAGCGAGGAACCACACTCGGCTCGCCCCTCGCTCGCTCCAGCGTCCTCCTGGGGTGCAGGGCAGGGGATCACGGATCACAGCGAGACTTTACTTGGGGTGGGGACACGATCCTGAGCTTCAGCCAGCACCCAGCACGCTCACCCACCGGTCTCACGGGCCGAAAGCCTGCCCGGTGCCTCCGCAGGGGGACGCCCCGGCGGCACAGCGCCCGCAGCACCCCGAGGCCGCCAGCTTCTCTCCGGCCCCGGTCGTGCCCCGGCAGGACGAGCACCACGCACCCGCCGGCGGGGCCTGGGCTGGCCTGGAGGGCTCCGGCTGGACACGGCAGGGCACGAAGGCAGCGGCGACCACCGGGACGGCTCAGGGCGCTTCCCCGGGCACCCAGCACCCTCCTGGGGGGGCGCCCAGCACCCCCCCGGGGGGCACCCAGCACCCCCCCGGGGCACCGAGAGCCAAGGCAGCTGCCCCTCGCTGGGGCTCCCTCTCAGCCCCCCCGCCCCCAAACCAACCGGGCAAGCGGCGGGGGAAGCAGAAATGCGAATTAAATGGTCATTTTTGAAAAAAAATATATATATATATTTTTTTTTTTTTAAAGGGACACGGCGCCAGGGCGGCTGTGGGGGAGCTGCTCCCCGCAGCCAACGAGGCGCTGCCCGGCCCGGCCCACCAAGGCCCCAGGGACACACGAGCGGCCTGGGCCCGGTCCCCCCGACCCCAAAGCCGGTGCCCAGCCCCCAGCCCCGGTCCCCCCGGCCCCAAACCCGGTCCCGGGCCGCACCGGGGGCTCGGGCCCAGCAACGGCGGGGCCCAGGGGAGCCGTCAGCCGGCCGGGCAGGGCTGGAGCCCCCCGCCCGCCTCCTGCCGCCGGCCCCGAGCCCGCTGAGGCCAGGGCCGGGACCGGGCCCGCCGCCCCCCCGCGCCCCTCACCGTGGCTCCCGGCGGCTCCCGGCGCTGCCGCTTCCCGGCCGGCGGCCCTGGCACTGCGCGTGCGCGGCGCGGGGCCCGCTGGGAGATGTAGTGCGGGGGCGGGGCGGGAGGCGGGGAGGGGAGGGGCCGTGGGGGAGGGGGGGAGAAAGGGGGGGTGATGGGGGGGCGATAACGGGGGGCGATAACGGGGGGCGATAACGGGGGGCGATAACAGGGGGGCGGGGAAATGGATAAGGGATTGATGCGAGGCGTGTGTGACATGGTGTGAGTGTGATGGGTGTGTAAAATAGCGTTGGTATGGGGCAAGTGTGTAAAAGTGTGTGTGATACGGGGGGGTGTAAAATAGCGTGTGCTATGGGGGTGTAAAATAGCGTGTGCTATAGGGGTGTAAAATAACGTGTGCTATGGGGGTGTGTAAATTGGTGTGTGATATGGGGTGATGTAAAATAGTTTGTTCTATGGGGGGGTGTTAAACGGTGTGTGCTGTGGGGGGATGTAAATAAAATACTGTGCGTGATATGGGGGGGTGTGGTACAGGGCGAGTGTGTGTGTAAAATAGCATGGGACATGGTGTGTGTGTGTGTAAAATAGCGTGTGGTGTGAGCGTGGCGCAGTGTGAGCGTGTGAAATAGTGTGTGGTGCAGGGTGTGCATGATACCGTGTGGTGGGGTGTGCATGTGGTACAGGGCGAGTGTGCAAAATAGGGGGTGATGTGGGGGGTGATACGGTGTGCGTGTGTAAAATAGGGTGTGATGTGGTGTGAGTGTGTAAAATAGCCTGTGATGGGGGGGCGTGCATGTGTAAAATTGTGATGCATGTGTAAAATTGTGATGTGGTGTGAGTGTGGTACAGGGTGAGAGTGATGAGTGTGAGTTTTTAAACCTGTGTGATACAGTGTGCGTGTGTGCTATGGTGTGTGTGTAAAATAGTGTGTGGTGTGTGTGTGTGATACAGTGTGTGCACGGTACGGGGTGAGAGGGTAAAGTAGTGTGTGACAACGGTGTGTGTGTGTGAGGTGGTGCGCGTAAAACAGCGTGTGACGTGTGTGTATAAAATAGTGTGTGATATGTGGGGTGTGCGGTACAGAATGGGTGCGTAAAATGGTGTGTGATGCGGTGTTGGGGGGGCTGATTGCAGATTAACTTCCCCACAGGACGAGCCCGAAGTGAGGGGAGTCGGGGAGAAATTCCAGCCGTGTCGGCCTGCTGCGGCCTGCCGAGGAGCGGGGCCCTTCCCAAACCCTGCAGGCGCTGTGAGCGCTTCTCACTGCCACCTAGTGCTGCATGGCCCCCCTCAGCACCCCCGTCCCCTCAGCACCCCCGTCCCCTCAGCACCCCCGTCCCCTCAGCACCAGTGTCCCCCCAGCACCGGGATGCTGGTGCAGGCCTGAGGCAGGCGGCACGCAGGCCATCCTGTGCCATTTCTGTGCCCCATGGGTTCGTGCACCAGGGGAGGCAGCACCCACCACCGCCTGCCTTCCCCGCACCCTATTTTAGGGCTCCGCTCCTGAATCCCCAACGCCGAACGGTCTGAGCTGTGCAGCCTGCGGGTGGAGTGCCGCGAGCTGTGACTGCCCAGCGCTACACCAGGAGCAGGCCGCTGTGCTCCGTGGGCTGGTGGATGCAGGTGGGAAGTCACTCGGCCCCCACGGCCACAGAGATAAGAGGTTGATATAGAAATGTGGAAAAGATCCTTTAAGATCATCAAGTCCAACCATCGATGCTGGACCCTGTCCCTCAGTGCCCCGTCCACATGTCCCTTCAGTACCTCCTGGCATGGGGATGCCATTGCTTCCCCGCGCAGCGTGACCGCCTTCTCCAGGAAGAAATTCTTCCTAATATCCAATCTAAACCTCCCCTGGTGCAACTTGAGGCCGTCTGGGACTAGATTCACATAGGGTCCTGCTGCCAGGGGCCCGATATCCTACCCAGAGAGGTAACCTCATGAGAGGGGACGCAGAACAGCGAGGGACTCATGTCTACTCCCACAGGCTGTAGCATGGACACCGGGATCACCCATGGGTGCTCCAGGGCACCTTTGTGGGTCTTGCCCTGCACTGTGCAGGGAAAAGAGAAGAAGCTCTCGCCCTCGCTGCTGTCACCAGCGGAAACACATCCAGCGGTGTTTGGGCACCCCGATGGCACAGCAAAATGCTCGGATAGACAGCGGCCCAGCAGCCGCCCGCATTGAGCACCTTGCTGTGACCGCCCAGAAGGGACCCAGCTCCCCGTCTGCCACCCCTGAGGCCATCGGAGCCTGTCAGCGGGGCGTCCTTGGGCTGCTCCTTGTCTCCGAAGCGGGTTCCCCGGGCGAACAAAGGCCGTTTTGTGCAGGGCTGGGTTCCGCTCCCTCAGCTCCACCTCGCTGCAGCCCTGCGCCAGTGCCGAGGCTCCCCGGGGGCTGCAGCCTCCCTTCCTTCTGCTCTCCACAAATGTGTTAAAATTAAACACAACCATCAGCTGGTGCACGGGCTGGCCAGAGATGCTCTCGTACTGGTTTCGCCTTCCTCCACGAAAGCGGGTGGAAGGGCTGCTTTCCTCTGGGGACAGCGAAGGGCTGCGGGGAGAGGGAGCAGGAGCAGCGGTGGATGGATTCCTACACCTCACAGAGCTCCTGGGTCACTGGGACCAACGGGGTTTGGCTTCCCGCTCCCTAGGGAGCCCCCATCCCTGGCGGTGCCAGCAGCCCCCTATCCTGTGCAGGGAGACGGAGGGAGGCAGCAGGAGGAGAGGCAGCAGCAGGGCAGGGTGGGCAGGAGGGGTGCCGCGTCCCCTCTTCTTGAGCACCAGCAGGTCTCGCAGCCATCAGCCAGCTCGTGCTGTCCCTTCCTTCCCCATCCTGCTGGCGGCAAAGCCTCCTCCCAGCTGAATTGTCCCCAAAATGCAGATGACAGCAGGAAGCAAGCTCCTGAAAGCCGGCTGGTGCAGCTCAGCAAGCAGCAGGGGAAGCCTGCAGCTCATCAGCACCCAGCCCGTGGCTCACACCTCCCCGAGGAACAGATCGGCCCCAACCTTTTCTCCCCTCAGCCAAAATACACCTGGGGTTTGGCCAGCTCACTGCCAAGGGAAGCCTTTTTTCTCCCCGTACCCCTGCAGATTTGTGAAAATCATGGACAGGGAGGGGAGCATCTTCAGGCTGCCCGAACGGAGGCTTTGCTTCATGGTTCCCCCCGGGCTGGATGCGGATCGCTTGTGACAGCGACCATCCATAGCCCGGGGCTCTGGCAGGCAGCCGGGGTGGCTGAAAGTTTTTCAAAGTTTGGGCGAAACAGACCAAAAAGGCACCTTTGAAACGAGCATTTATGAGCAGACTAATTATAACTTTGCCGCTGCTGGGGAATAAAAAGTCAATGCCTACTTGCTAATTACTGCAACACCAGAAGGAATATCGGCAGGTGGGTAATGGCGCAGTCACCGGCGGTTGTCACTGCTTTGTACCGAGGTGAAGCACAAACGTTTTGGGGCACGGGCTTCCTCCAGACCCACAAAGAAGGGCAGAGAGGCACCCGCTGCCTGCACTGAAAGCCGGGGCAGAAATCCTGCTGGTTGTGGCTTCAGCTTGTCCAAAGCCAAAGGCAGACCAGGGTCCCCAAATCACTGGGGGGGTTAAGAATCCGCAAGAAAACCCAGCACGTTTTTGCGGTCCTTTTCAGTTACCTTCAAGAGTGTTGAGACTTTCGATGGGCTTTTTCTTGCAGCAGCGATGGTTGAACGAGCTTCCATTTAAAATAACGCGGGATGCCCCCGTGGCCATCAGCTCCATCGGTCTCCAAGAGGAGCTGGGACCCACGGGTGCGCAGCGCTGTGAGGCTGGCCCTGGCTGGAAGCTCAGACATGAAGCACCTGAGGGGGGGGGGAAAGGTTTCCCCTGGATGGGAGACAGGGTAACGCCACCAACCCAAATCTGGTGATTTTTGGAGAGCCCGGAAAAACCTTCCTTGACTTCGCCCTTGGGAATGAGGAGCACAGGTGCCACCGAGGTCTTGTGCGGCGAGCACAGGCTGGGGGCCAGCAGGGGACCTGCTGGGGATGCCCAGGGACACACGGGGAGCGCTGCGGGTTTGGGACCTGTGTCTTGCCCGCACAAACTGGCCCGATCCAGGCATTGCGGGGTGCCAGCAGGATTGGGACTGTGTCCTTGCTGCCTTCCCCGTGGTGGCATGAAGGCCTTGCTGCCTTCTCCAAAATGGGGCAGGAAAGCGGGGAGGGGGAAGCGGCGAGCCCAGATGCCTTCCGCCCGCTCCCGGAGGCGCTCAGCTGGCTCCCAGCGCCAGCCTGAAACCCGAGCCAGTCCCACCCCATCCCGCCTCGCTCATCGTCCCCTCTTCCTCTCCTCTCTCTGCTTTTTCTCATCCTCCTCTTCCTCTCCTCCCTCCTCATCCTCCCTCCCCGGGCCGTCTCCCCCAGGAGGGGATGGGCAGCCCCACAATGGGACGACGTGGGCACCTTCCGACCCCACAACCGTGAGCCTTCCTCTGCCAGCAGCAGCATCCGACCCCAGGGTGGCACGGGATGACAGGCTGGAGCTGCTCTGTCGATGGACGAGATTCTTTTTCTCTTCCTTCCTTTTATTTTTTCGTCATTTTCTAAAAAAATTTGCACCTGCCCCCGCGCTGAAAGAAAAGCTTCCTGCCTTATCCCCGCTGCCTCCTGCCTGGGATAAGAGGCAACATTCATCTCATCAATTATTTTTTATTTTTGTTAACTAACCAGCCAGCAATTTTCTTGACTTCAGAAGAGAATCTTTATTTCTGGGATTTAATATATCCCTTTTTATACTGCAAAGAAAATATCAAACAGGTATGTGGATTGATGACACTACTTTTGGAAGAGGGTTGGTCCAGCAGCAAATGTGTCTCATCTGGTCCGAAGGAAGGAGTTTTTGTGGTTTATTTGCTGGGATCTGCAGGGAAAGTGGGGATTTACCTTGATGGGGACAGCTGGGGCTGCGGCTCGCATTTCGGTGGTTAATGCCTGCCAGGGCACGGGGGTAGCTGGAGCAGGAGGAAGGCTGGATATGGGATGGATGCGGGGTGGATACGAAGTGGATGCAGGATGCGTGCGGGATGGATGTGGGATGGGTTCAAGGTGGATGCAGGATGGATGAGGGATGGATGTGGGATGGGATGCAGGATGCATGCGGGATGGATGTGGGATGGGTATGGGGTGGATGCGGGGTGGATGTGGGGTGGATGCGGGGTGGATGTGGGGTGGGTATGGGGTGGATGCTTGCCCACAGCAGGGCTGGTGCAGGCGGCATGCCGAGGGGCTGCTGGCCCACGGCAGCATGCCGGCCGTCTTTCAGCCCCTCTCTGCCGCAGAGCAGGGAGGGCCGGCAGGACAAAAGGCGACATTCTTCAGAGCGGCATAAGCATGAATGGAGTATTGAGAAATGCGACGTTAGGGCCTAGATTGATTTCCGTGCCCCGTAACTGAGCCGTTGGCGTGCTGGCGGGTCTCCTCCGAGCGCTGGGTCGGCAGCAGCCCCACGGCAGGAGCAGGGGTGTGTATGGGGCTGCACCCTACGTGGAAGGTCCATCCTGCACCCGTGGGAAGGTGTTGAGTCCCCATTTTTGGCCATCAGCAGAAGTGGCAGTAGCAGCACCCATCGCTCCAAGAAGCCCCGTCCAAGCTGCAGAGTCTAATTTTAGGCCTCCAGCTATCCAAGATTTACAGCCTGGCTTTACAGCCATCGTGAAATAGTGTCCTCAGGATGGCACCCCTCCGCCAGGCCCCGGCAGTGCTGTCCCTGTCCCCGTCCCCATGGTGAGAGCCTGGTGCTGGGGACGTGCTGGGTGCGGGGTGTCCCTGCCAGTGCGCACCCAACAGAGCTAACGTTCACCTTTTCTACAGCAGCTTTTGAACCGAGCAGCAAATGGAGGGGGAATTGTGTCTCTTTAATAAGAGGAGAGCACCGAGGGAGGGAGAGGAGCTGCGCGATGGAGAGGGCTGAGCATGGATGTAGCCAGCCCAATAATTCGGGGAGGGTTTCTCACCAACTGCACGGTGGGAGCCTGGCGCAGCCTTGGAGGCTTTTTGCTGGGTTTCCTGCTCTTGTGAATTCTTCAGCCCCGGAGGAGCAATGCCAGGAGCCTCCCCAAAAGAGGGCTGTGACTTGCTGGGGTGGCATGAAGCACCTTCACTTCCCAGAAGGGGGCTGCGTGGCGTGCTGGAGTGCCACGTCGATGCGGTGGTTTAGGAATTACCCATGCGGATGGGGAGCCTGTTTCCACCTCTTCCAGCGCTTAATTTAATGTGTGCCTCATGCGGCAGGCTGTATGCGGTGGGTGTGTGCTGCGGAGTCTGCCTGTAACCTCCTGCAGAGGACAGAGAAGGACGAACTCCACGGGGGTGCACAGAGGGTGCACCTGGGGCGGTGGCACCGCGGCACAGCCCGGCGGGCAGCATTGTGGCCCGCTGCACGGCGCCGGGGCAGCAGCCCTCAGGGTCCTGAGCTTTGGTTTTGAGGATACAAGGTGCCCCTGAAGCCACACAGGAGAACACCTTGTTCTCAGCAAAAGCCAGCCCGAGCCCTGATTTTGATGCGATTGCTGCCCCAGCCACCCCCCGCCACCGCTAACGCTGGTGTCTGCGTGTCCCAGGGGCAGCAGGAACCTCGAGTGGAGATGAGCCCTGGCCCGTGCCCGGTGTGTGGGGCGCTGCCTGCCTCCCTGCTCCTCCTCCTCCTCCTCCTCGGCCCCACAGGTGAGCTCTGGCTGGGCACGGTGGGACTGGGGGGCTCGGGCACCGAGGTCTTCCTCCTGGCTTGCCGCGGCAGGCAGATCGTCTTCGTGCGGACAGTGCCACCATGTCCCTGGTGGCACTGAAGGAGGGAGCGAGCTTGGCTTTTATCTCCCACCACGGATTAGGTGTGATAGCAAGCCCAAGACCGTCCGGTGGCTGGAGCAGGACGCTGCCAGCATCCCCGGGACATCCCCACGGAGGTGTTGGGGGCTGAGCACGCAGCCCAGGGCACAGGCTGGGCTCCTGGCGGGTGCTCACAGCAGGGGTATTGCTGCTTTCGCTCTCCTTCGTGCTGATGGGAAGCATTTCAGTCGAAACTGGTGAAAGCGATTCCTGCTCCTGGATGAGCAGGCCCACACCAGAGCTTCAGCAACACAATTATTCCAGTTTGACAAAAAGCCAAACCACGCCAGTGCCGTGCTGGTGCGGTGGCACCGTGCTCTGTGACACCAACCCCTCCACGCTGCCCTGCTCCTCTTCATGAGTGGGCGCAGCAAAGTCACTAACGAAGGGCGATGTGTCCTCCTGGTTGGTGGTTTTGTTTAGAAATGTGCCCTGAGAGGAGCTGTGTTTACACAGCTCCTTCTTCTTTCTTTTATTTTTTATTTTTTATTTTTTATTTTTTACTTTTTTTGGCTCTGCGAGGCTGCATCAGAGAGAGCTGGAAGCTGCGTCTGCTCCCCAGGAACACCGGTTTCCTCATTAGTGTGGACACACCGCGCGCATTTTTTCAGGCCTCCCTTGACTTTGCTGGAGGATGCTCTTAAATGTATGCTTCAGAGCTTTGATCCCGATGGATGGGAGATGAACATGGAATATTTAACAAAGCCATTCTCACCCGCTGCTTGGAATAGGTGGCGAAAACCCACCCGAGCCAGGATCAATCACTCCTAAAATCCCCGGCACCTCCACCCACCCTTTGGCATCTCCCCCCCAGCCTTTCCTCCCAGGTGCCGAGACACTGCCGCAGCGCCTTGCTGTCATCTGGGGGGCCTCCAGCTCCCCGCTTGGCACCCCTCCTGTGCAGCACCCACACAGGGGGGCACCCATGGGACACGGCAAGCGCCCGGTGCTGGGTGCAGGCAGGCCAGCATCAAGCACCCCCAAAGCAGGCTCCTGGCCAGAAAACGGTGAGAGAAATGTGCTAAATGCTGCTGCAGCGACCCAAAAGAAAGCCCTAGGTACCGTGTGGTGCTGCCCACGTTCCAGAAAAGCATTTCTGTTTAATTGGGCAGACAAACGAAGGGTCCCCCCGCTCCATCCCCAGCCTGGCAGAGCTCCTTGCAGGCTGGGGGGGGGGCGTTGGTGAGGCAGTCCCTTGCTGGAGGCCTGGCAGCATCCCCCCGGGCTCCTGTCTCCTGAAGGGATCGGTTACCAGCAGGCGAGCCCCTGCTGTGTGCTCCTCCCTGCCCACCCCATCAAACGTGCCCCATCTCCTGCCCTGGCACCCGCCAAGGGTCCTAAGGGTCCCTGTATTTTGGGGCCGCATCCTGAGTTTTCCCTGGTGGGGGTGCTGCAGCAGGTGGGGGTTTCCCAGGTGCCTGCACCACTGCGAGGTGGAAGACGTGGTTGCAAGAGGCAGATCCGCATGGACCTGCCGTGCCCTGCAGCAGCAGCACCCTGCAGCTCGCCCGGCTTCGGGGCCACCCTTGGCGTGGCTTCATCCCATCAGCTGTGTCGGTACACGCACAGAGACACACAGCTTGCAAAATGCTGACTGCATTGTGAAAAAAAAAAAATAATAGATTACAATGCATAGAGAGCTGCCCAGCGCAGCGTTTTCCATCAGGAAATCACCAGCAGGCTCCCCGTGGCGGCAGGCAGGACCATTTCCCCGGGGGCTGCTGCCGTCGCTCGCCGTGCCCATAAAGCAAAGCTGCTGGCAGCGAGACAACGCGGGGAGCGGGGAGGAGAGGCAGCAGTGAAAGGCTCCTTCTGTCTGGAAGCTAGCAGCTCCCGGGCGCGCGCCAGGAGAGCAGCTTGGTTTCATTAGGCTGCTAACAGCCACCCTTGGCACCTCTCTGCCGAGCTCCATCCAAGGGTTTCGGGGAGCTGCGGGGACCCAGGGGAGCCGAGAGCGAGGGCGGTGGCGGGCGAGACGCAGGGGGCTGGAGCTGCCAGCTCCTCTGGAGCAGAGCCGAAATAATTCCCAGCACGTGCAGCTGGTCCCAGCCCTGCTCCCTCCATCCCCGTGCGTTTATCCAGGGAGTCCTGATCCTGCCTTCTCTGTTTCAGGCACCTCCGAGCCTGCTCCGCTGCCGTTCCCAGGTGAGGTCCTTCTCTGCGAGCCGCTTTTCTCCAGGTTTTGCAGCTGAAAAAAAAAAATATATGTGGTTTTGTTACAAATGGGGCTGCAGATAGGAGGCATGTTGGTTTGGAACAAAGAGCGGCAGCAGAAAGCCAAACTTCTTTTACGGAGAGGAAATAGGGATCCTTTATTAGCCCCGCGCTGCTTGTTATCAGGCGAGGAAATCCTGCCAGCCCCTGCCGGCTGCCCGTCCCCGTGTCACTCCCCGTGCCCCCGTCAATAAGTCCCTCGAGGGCAGCTCACACACGTGCTCCCCGCTGCCAGCAGCGCGGGGAAGCGTTTCCCTGCCGCCAGTTCCCACTGGGGACCGACTGCGGCCGCGTTCGCCGAGACGAGCAGCGACCTGCTAATTGCGCCTCGTCACCCGAGCCGCGCGGTGGCACACGGCTGGGTTGTTCCCGGGCTGCCAGCAGCCAGGAGGACGGGTGATATTGCACCTCGTGTGATCAAAAAAAGGTGCAGGGGTGCCCGTGTCCCCGCCACCGAGCTCGGTAGGTGTTAGTAATGGGGTTGGCACGCTAGCGGCTGGCCCACGCTGTAGCCAAGAGTCACCCATTCGATCCAAGGAGCGGCGATTCGGGGCAGAATGGGCCCAAAACCTCCGTAACGGAGACATTTCTGGGTGTCTGCTGCCTCCTGGCCAGCCCGCTGAGCACCTCGCTGTGCCCGTCCTCGCAGAGCTGCGCCTGGCCAACGGGCCCGGCCGCTGCCAGGGCCGCCTGGAGATCCTCCACAACGGCTCGTGGGGCACGGTGTGCGACGACGACTGGGACATCGTGGACGCCAACGTGGTGTGTCGCCAGCTGGGCTGCGGCCACGCCATCGCCCTGCCGGCGCCCATGACCTTCGGGCAGGGCAGCGGGCCCATCTTCTTGGACAACGTGGACTGCAAGGGCCGGGAGGCGGCGCTGAGCGAGTGCTGGAGCCACGGCTGGGGCATCCACAACTGCTACCACTACGAGGACGTGGGCGTCGTGTGTAACGGTAACGGGGCTCGGTTCCTCCGGGGCGAGGGGTGCGCGGGGGGCTTGTGGCTCCACGGACCTCCCAAAGGAGCCCCGGGGTCGTGTCTCAGAACTTGTTTCTCCGAGGTTGGGTCAACAGAGCCTCTGCATCCTTCCTGCGACCCTTTTCTTGGCCCCGGTCACCTCCCTGGCAGGAACTGAGGCCGTCTCTCATTCCCTCTCCAGAGCTCTTGCCCACGCCAGCAAGCGAAGGACCGACCAGCAGGACTGCCACGGCCTCGGGGCGCAGTGGGGAAGGTGAGGGGCTGGGAGCCCGTGACGGCTGGGGGCTCTCTGAGGGGCGAGCGGAGCAGCAGCACCACCACCCACCACCACCCACCACCACCCACCATCACCCACCACCACCACAGCCCAGCCCTTCCCCTCCACGCAGCCACCCCGCTGGGTTGCCCAAGAGGAGCAGACCCCCAGCAGCTCCGCCTTTGGGGCCAAATCCTGTTCCAGCACTTCGCGCAGGATCCCATCAGTCGCGCTGCCCCAAAGCAGAGCCCCTGCCGCCCGCTCAGGTGGTTTCTTCCCCACCAGAGCCCAGCTCTGTGGGTCGGTGGCCTCGAGGGGACAGTGAGACGCTTGTCCCCCGTGCTGTCACCCTCCAGGCGACGGCAGCATCCGGCTGGTGAGCGGGGCGGACGCCTGCCAGGGCCGGGTGGAGATCTTCTACGGCGGGAGCTGGGGCACGGTGTGCGACGACGACTGGGGCCTGAGCGACGCCGGCGTGGTCTGCAAGCAGCTGGGCTGCGGCCGAGCCCTGGAGTCCAAGAGCAACGCCTATTTCGGCTACGGCACGGGGCGCATCCTGCTGGACAACGTCAACTGCGAGGGCAGCGAGCCCGTCCTCTCCGCCTGCTACAGCCTCGGCTGGGGCATCCACAACTGCGGCCACCACGAGGATGCCGGGGTCATCTGCGCGGGTAATCGGGGGAGAGTTGGGCATCTGCGGGGGGAATAGCCCCGATGCGCCCACGGGGCTGCTGGAGCATCCTTCTCCTCTCCTGGGGCTCGGGATGGGGCCCGAACCCAGCTCCGGGATGGGACAGCAGAAATCATCTCCCTGCCCTCGCTGCGGGGCCAGGAGGGGAGGGAAGGAGCGGTGCCAGCGCCGGGAGCGCTGCCAGGCTCGCCCCCCGCCTCTCTCCCATCGCCCAGCCCCACCATTATCTGCTGATTGCCATTCATAACATTAATAAGCCCCTTGAATTCCCTCGTTATCGTGGCTAATGACTGGAGCAGGAAGCGCCGCCGCTTTCCTGCTATTAGCCGACAATGGGGCTGATGGGGGGAAAGGGGAAATTTTCTCAGGGTGTCCCTTTGCCCCTCAAACACGGGCCACGTGGGGGCCAGGTGGCAGCGCTCGGAGCCCGTCAGGTGGGGCAGGACCTCGAAGAACCCGGCTTTGGAGCTGGCGGTGGGGCTGGCTGCACGCTGCCTGCCCCCGCCGCGCTCCCCGCTGCTCCTTACTCTGCTCATATTTGAATATTTTGTGTGTCGAGGCTCGGAAATGTCCTGCAGCACTTCTACGGGGCTTGGAGAAGCTCCATCTCCAGCATGTGGGAAGTGGGGACGGAAGAAGTCTATCTCCAACTCCATTTCCATCTCCTTCTTCATCTGTCATCTCCATCATCTCCATCTCCATCATTTCCATCTCCATCACCTCCATCATCTCCACCTCCACCATCTCCTTCCATCCTTTCCATCCTCACACCCTTGCACCACTCTGCTCTGCGTCCCAGGCCAGCTGCCCTGCAGCTTCTCCCCGCTTGTCCCCTCTGTCCCTCTGTGTCCCTGCAGGGCTGGACACGTCCACCATCACGTCCTTCACCACCTCGGTGGCCCTGGACTACCAGGAGACGCTCACTGCCACAGCCACAGGTATGGGGTCAGCAGCCACCAGTGCCATGGCGGGGTGGGGGGCTCCAGGGGCTGGTGGCTCCCTGGGCTGTCCCTGCCCAGGGGACAGGGGACCCAGGCGCATCTTGGTGAGCTTTTGGGGCTCTCCTGGGTGACCTTCCCCAAGGCACGTCCCCGGGAACCTCTTGCCGGCCCCTCAAGTGACTTTGCCATGGGGTCACTGTGGTGCTGGGGGGCAGCGGGAGCTGGGGCCGGACCCCCCGGTGTCCCCATGTCCCGGTCCTTGTCTCAGCGGTGACAGACGGCCGTGAGCAGCCCACGCCGGTGACCGAGGTGGCCACGACCGCGCTCCTCACCTCCCAGATGGAAAGTAAGCGTGCGGCCGCCGCCGGTGCCGCACGGGGTCTGGTGCGGCCCCCACCCCGAGGTGCCCCTGCCCCAGCCCTGGGAACACGACCCCGTAACCCCAGGGCTCGACCCATACGCCAGGGGCACCCCAGGGCTCACTCCGTGCTGCCGGGGGCTGCCCCATGTCCCCAGGGGTTCACGCCCCTGCCCCCCCCAGATTCATCCCATGTCCCCAGGGGTTACCCGATGATCGCAGTGTGCACCCGTGCCACCAGGGCGTCACCCCATCTCCCCAGGGGGCTCCCCTAATGTCCTCAGGGCCCCCCCCCATCCTTCCATGGTGATCACCCCATACCCACAGAGCTACCTCCTACACCCCTGGGGGCTCCCCCCACCTCCCCAAGTCTCCCCCCATCTCCCCATGCCCCCGACATCCTTCCATGGTGTTCACCCCATATCCACAGGGCTCTCCCCATGGCCCCCCCCCCCACATCCTCCCATGCTGTTCCCCCCATCTCCCTCTGCACTTACCATTTCCCCATGCCCCCCCCCATCCTCCCATGCCGTTCCCCCCATCTCCCCAGGGGCTCCCCCCATCTCCCTGTGCACCCCCCCTCTCCCCAAGGTTCCCCCCATCTCCCCAGGGGCTCCCCCACTTCCCTAAGCCCCCCCTCCTCCCAATCCTCCCATGCCGTTCTCCCCATCTCCCCATGCCCCCCCCATCCTCCCATACTGTCCCCCCCATCTCCCCACGCCCCCCCATCTCCCCACGCCCCCCATCTCCCCATGCCCCCCCCATCTCCCCATGCCCCCCCCATCCTCCCATGCTGTCCCCCCCCATCTCCCCATGGCCCCCCAATCTCCCCACGCCCCCCCCATCTCCCCACGCCCCCCCATCCTCCCATACTTTCCCCCCCATCTCCCCACGCCCCCCCCATCCTCCCATACTGCCCCCCCCCAATCTCCCCATGCCCCCCCCCATCCTCCCATGCCGTTCCCCCCACCTCCCCAGGGGCTCCCCCCATCTCCCTGTGCACCCCCCCTCTCCCCAAGGTTCCCCCCATCTCCCCAGGGGCTCCCCCACTTCCCTAAGCCCCCCCCCCAATCCTCCCATGCCGTTCTCCCCATCTCCCCAGGGGCTCCCCCCATCCTCCCATACTGTTCCCCCCCATCTCCCCACGGCCCCCCCAATCTCCCCACGCCCCCCACCTCCCCACGCCCCCCCATCCTCCCATACTGTCCCCCCCCATCTCCCCATGCCCCCCCCATCCTCCCATACTGTCCCCCCCCATCTCCCCACGGCCCCCCCATCTCCCCACGCCCCCCCATCCTCCCATACTGTCCCCCCCATCTCCCCACGCCCCCCCCATCCTCCCATACTGTCCCCCCCATCTCCCCACCCCCCCATCTCCCCACACCCCCCCATCTCCCGACGCCCCCCCATCCTCCCATACTGTCCCCCCCATCTCCCCACCCCCCCATCTCCCCACGCCCCCCCATCTCCCGACGCCCCCCCATCCTCCCATACTGTCCCCCCCATCTCCCCACCCCCCCATCTCCCCACACCCCCCCATCTCCCGACGCCCCCCCATCCTCCCATACTGTCCCCCCCATCTCCCCACGCCCCCCCCATCTCCCCACGCCCCCCCCATCTCCCCCCGCCCCCCCCCCGTGGCTGTGCCGGCGCCCACCCGCAGGTGGCGGCGTGCGGCTGGCGAACGGCAACGGGAGCTGCCGCGGGCGGGTGGAGGTGCGGCACGGCGGCACCTGGGGCACCGTCTGCGACGACGACTGGGACTTCCCCGACGCGCAGGTGGTGTGCCGGCAGCTGGGCTGCGGCCACGCCATCTCCGCCACCGTCCTCGGCTTCTTCGGCTTCGGCAGCGGGCCCGTGCTGCTGGACAACGTGGGGTGCGCCGGCGGCGAGGCGCGGCTGGCCGACTGCTTCCACCTGGGCTGGGGGCAGCACAACTGCGGGCACCACGAGGACGCCGGCGTCGTCTGTCGAGGCGGGTGGCGAGCGGGCGTCGGACGGGGCGGCGGTGGGAGAGGCCGCGGCGAGGGCAGGGATGCTCGTTCGGGCGGGGGGAGACGGGGTTCGGGGTACCCCGGTCGGGCACCGGCACGCCGAGGTCCCCAGGGAGGTGGTCGCGGCACCCAGGCTGCGGGTTTGGGGGTGTTTGGACGACGGTCTCAGACACGCGGTGCGGTTTTTGGGAGGCCCGGCGCTGAGCCGGGTGATGGACTTGACCCCGGTGGGTCCCTGCCGATTTGGGATGTCCTGCGGTCCCATGGTTCGGGGAGGACGGCAGCAGCGGGATGCTGGCAGGGGGCGGCCAAAGCGTGGGTGCCACCTCTGCTCCCGTGGGTGCTCCCTGGTCCTGCGGCTACAAGCACAGGGACCACATTTCCATGCTACGTCACCTGTCCCCAGCTCCTGTCCCCTGCCAGCCGCTCACACGGGGACTCTGAGCTGGCCCCAAAAAGTCCGGACATCCCCTGAACTGCCCTTCACACCCCTTCCCCTGCTCCAGGTGCTGACGACTCAGGAGACCATTCCCAAGAAGCCACCGTTGCAGCCACCACGCCAGCCCCGACCCACCCGGAGGACGGTAGGTGCCCTGTGGTCCCCGGGGGGATGGATGCCATCCTCCGGAGGTCCTTGGGACGGAGGCTGGGAGAATCAAGGCTTGTTTTGGGGACGAGCCCCATCTCCCCCACCCAACGGGGAGCCACCCCACCCCGACGTCCTCCCCGCAGGCTCCCTGCGCCTGGTGAACGGCAGCCACCGGTGCGAGGGGCGCGTGGAGATGTTCCACCTGTCCCAGTGGGGCACGGTGTGCGACGACGCCTGGGACCTGCGGGACGCCGAGGTGGTGTGCCGGCAGCTGGGCTGCGGGCGCGCCGTGGCGGCGCTGGGGGAAGCTCCCTACGGCCGGGGCGCCGGCTACATCTTCCTCGACAACCTCAAGTGCAAGGGCAGCGAGCCCTCGCTGCTGCGCTGCTCCCACATCCGCTGGGACGTCCACAACTGCGACCACTCGGAGGACGCCGGCGCCGTCTGCAGCCTCCTATGACCGGCCGCCCGCGGGGACCCTCGCGCGGGTACGGCGGGGAGGGGGCTCGGGGTTCAGGAGCTGGGGAGGGATGGGGGGCTCCGTGGGGATTTTTAATGCAGCGGGGTGTAAATCAGGCGGGCGGGAGCTGATGCCAAGCACGCTCAAACGAGACACGAGGTGTGTTTCGAGCCCAGTTTCCCAGGGAAATGAGGTTGGGCAATCACGCTGGCTGCGCGTGGACGTGTGCCTCGCCGGCTCGTGAACCCGCTGGCTGGCTTCACCCGAGCTGGGCAGAAGGGGAGAGGTCTCCAAGGTGATGCGTTCCCATTTAATTCTTTAAAACAGACAGCGGGGGGAGGGAGAGGCCTCTACAGGGGGGGAAACCTAACCAGCTCAACACCATATGAGCCATCAGAGAATCCACCAGCAAGCACTGCTGGACGCCAGCCTTTGAGAGCAGAATTTGTGCCCCGGCACTACCTGCTAGCATGCGTGGGGCCAGGCAGCGGTGGCTCCTGGTGGCCGGTGTCCCCAGCTTGGACACAGCCACCTCCCTGCCTCCACGTCCCCTCTCGTCCCTCGGGGCGCTGCCTGGGGCGCCCTCGGGCGTTTGGGGTCAGCGCTGGGTTTCCTTGGCTCCTAAAGTCTTGGCTGAAGCTTCTCCCCCCCCCCAAAACTGCCCATTGGAAAGCAAAACGAAACACAAAAGCAAATAAAAAAAAATCGGTTTTGGTGTGAAATCTGGTTGGTTTCAGCCATTTTGTTTAAGAGATGAGGGGAGCAAAATGGATTTTCTGCTGTGAAATTGGCTCGGGATTGTACCTGGGAAACGTAACCCAGGGCTGAACTCCATCCAGAACATTCCAGCTGCTCTGCAGCGAGGTGCTGCCGTTCTTCCCTTTGCTTTGCAGCCCCCCGTTAACCCACAGACGAGGTTTCTCTCCCCGTGCCGCCAGGAGAAATACCAAGAAACCTCCCAAATTCTCACACAGGGCCACATCCCGCGGCTGCCCCCTAACTTCCCCCACTGCCCACGTCGTCTCCTCTCCTCCTGCTCCTCTCCCGAGCGCAACCACAAAAAGCTGGGGAGCAGGGCGAGACGGGGCTCCCTGCAGCCTCCCTGTGTCCCCATGTCCCCATGTCCCCATGTCCCCATGTCCCCGTGCCCGCTGCCACCCAGACCCCCTGCACGGCGGTGGCGCCCAGCAGCACAGCCCCTTTGTCCCTGCAGAGCACGGGGACGCACCGGGCACCATTTCCACCAGAAAGCAGAGAAAATCTACTCGTCAGGTCTGTGTAGGGCATGCGAAGGTGTTTATGGGGTGCCACGACTGCTGCGTAACGCAGGGGGTGCCGGGGTCCCCCTCCTCCCCACTCAGTCCCGTGTTTGTACAATTCTTTTGTTAATAATAGATTGCGCACATTCCCATTTTTTTCCACTTTTCTTACGTGTTTTTTTTGGGGGGTTGTTCTGTGAATAAATAAAATCCCTTTTCGAGTGAGTGCTTGCCTCTCTGCAACCCCTCCGAGACTCGGCGAAAGCGAACGGGCTCGGGGCAGGCGATGCCCCCGCGCCACGCGAGGGGGGCTCGGGTTTGGCCGTGTGAGGTCGGCACAAACCCCACCCGTGCGCACAGCACCTCACACCGAGCTGGGAACCAAGCTCGGACCGTCCTGGGCTCAGGGGAGGGATTTGGGGTCTGGCTCTGCTCCCGGCTGGCTTTGGCAGCCCCGGAGGCTGCGGGGTTGCTGCTGAAGCGGGCGGGTTGCTGCTGTGCAGCTGGACGGGCTCCGCAGTGCTGACGGCAGTAAATCGGTGCTGCGCGCTGACGCCGGGGGAGCAGCCGGGCAGAGCGGCCGTGCCGGGAGCTGCTGGGGCCGCAGGCTTCTGCAGGGGGCTGGGGGCGGGCAGGGGGGGGCTCTGGGCTCAGGCTCCAGCCCCCAGCCCAATTTTGCAGGGTTTTCTGCACCCAGCCCACCAGCGTGGCCCCAGCCGTGACACGGCCGCTGGATCTCCGCTGCCATCAGTCCCAAAACTGCTCCCAGCCTCCTGCAGGTGCCCTCGGGTGCCTCTCGTCCCCTCCCCGGCACGCTGCTCTGGGTCCAGGGGGGAAACTGAGGTGCGGAAGCGACCCCCAGCAAAGCCATCGCGGCACAGCCGGGCGCGGGCTCTGGGTGCCCTGACCCTGGCAGGACGCAGGAGCAGGGTGCGCAAAACCCTTCCCGTGTCCCCGCTGCCCACCCCGCTCCATCCCCTCTCCTCCCGCGTCCCTTCCCTGCTGTCACCCGCTCCCAGGACAGGCGGGGAGGAGGCTGGAGGCCAGGAGGCCACGGGGACCGCGGGGTGCCGAGGGCTCTCCTCTTTTCGCACTGCATCGGCTGCTTCCCCCGCCTCGGCCGGAGCAGCTGCGGCCCCGCACGGGTCGATGCCATCGATTAGTTCCTGCCTCCGTCCCCAGAGAGGGGATGGCGCGGAGGCCGGGGAGAGAATGAATATTTCACAAGGTCCCGGCAAAAGCCGGGGTTATTTTGGGGCCTGGATTTATGGCCTATTAGGAATAAGGAATGAGTCTGTACTGGGGAGAGGAGACCCATTAATCCAGGCGGAGGGAGCACAAATGAGCAAGGGGAAATGGAGGAGGCTGTAATTATTTCACCGTGTTCCAGAACAATAACTCGGTCCGGCCGGCCCGGGAGCGCTGGGAACTGGGGCACGGGCACCCCGAGAGCCCTGTGAGCCCCAGGGGGGGAAGCTGCCCCAGCAGGGACCCGGGCTCGCTATGTGCTGTGGGGCAGGGGTGCCGAGCTGGGATTTTATCCCCATCATCAGTCCGGGGCACTCGGGGTGGACGGGGGTCCCATTTGGGGACCAGCACGAGACCATTTCTCCTGGCGGGGTGGAGGATGTGCTGCCGGCGGGGTCACCTCACCGCGATTTGGGCTAGGTGCGTGGTGCAAGGCTGCTACCCCCCAATAGCCCCCGTGCCCCTTTAGGGCAATCCCACACGTCCCTATAACCACAGGAGCCGGGCACGGCCAGGGGCGAGTCCCTGCAGGGCCCCCACCGTGCTCAGCACCACCTGGGTGACCTTGGGCTCTGCTGCCAGCCCTCCGCGCCTCCGCCCCGCAGCCTTCCCGCCTGCCTCAGTTTCCCCAGGATCATCCGTGCCCACCCCGTCCCCTGCTGCGGGGGGCCCCTGAGGACAAGGGGACCCGGGCAGGGGGGGGCTGCAGGATGCGGCCGCCGCCACCGCTGTGCTGCTGGCCGGGTCTCCCGCCCGCGCTGCGTCCTCCTTCCCCGCGCCTCCCGTGTCTCACGGTGACGTCAGCCCGGCGGAGCCAGCAGCTATTTCGGGATCTGCAAAGTCACTGGTGCAATTAGTCCGCTGGCCAAGGCACACAGCGCTGGGGGGGCCGCAGGGCCGGCTGCCCCCACTGCGCCGGGGGGTGGTCTGCACGGCCGCAGCCCTTGTGTGCCCGGAGGTCGGAGCCTCTCCTCGTCCCTGCAGGCCCAAGGGCTCCCTGCCGCGGCTGCAGATCCTCCCATCTATCATCTCCTCTCCCGTGGGTTGTGGGATTTATTTTTTTTTTTCCTTTCCCCCCCACTCCCTTCCCACCCGTTCCCCTGGCGGGAGCCACCCCACGTGGGCTGCCGAGCGCTGGCGACATCCAGCCCGCGGCCGCCCCGCAGCCTGCGCCGGCATCGCCTTCCTCCGGGGAGAGGCACGGGAGCAGTGAGCTGGTGGCAATGTGGGGACGTGTCCTCCCCAGGACGATGTCCTGGCACAGCCTGAGGGCAGGGGGCTGCGGCTGGGAGGGCACCGGGGGGGGTCTGGGCTCTGCCTCCAGCTGCGGTGGGGTTTGGGGGCTGGCACTGGCCCCAAATTCCCCCTCCCGGTGCTCCCCGTGTGTTGCAGGGGTCCTGTGCCTTGTTTCAGCTGATTTAGGGTGGTGGAGTGATTTAGTGGGGGGGGGGCTGATTTAGGGTGGGGGGATGATTTAGGACAGGGGGCTGATTTAGGGTGGTGGGCACCCCCCTCCCGCGCAGGATCGGCCCCTTCGGAGCTCCATCTCCCCCGCTACCGCGGCTCCAAGGGGCTGTCCTTGTCCCCAGTGGGCTGTCCCCTTTTGTCACCTTCATTAGGGACACCCGCAAGGCTCCCTGCGGGTGACAGCTGCTGTCAGGGTCAGGCCGGGCGCTCGCCTCTGCCTTGTGCTTTGTCCTGGGGACGTGCCACGTGCTGCTGTCACGGCGGAGGGACGCCCGTCCCCGGCACACAGCACAATGAGTGAGCAGCTCCTGCCCTGCGAGGGGCTCCGTGCTTGGGGACACGGGGACATTTGGGGTGCTCGGCCCTTCTCCACGGGGCTGGGTGCTTTTTCCAGCCGCCCCCCTGCCGGGTGACAGCGAGAGGGGGCACGCACATTGGTGCCGTGAGAAGCTGAGCCTGGGGGGCTCCATCCTCCCCGAAAGCAGGGCTCCAAAATCACCAAATTGCTTTAAAAACCCCAAGGCTTTCCCATGTGACCCCGGCATCCTTCAGTCCCATCCCCCATGGAAAATAAATAAATAAATAAATAAAATTAAAAAATAAAAAATAAAAATCCTTTCTCCTCAACCCTGCAAGATGCTGGGGAGCTGCAGCGAGGGGAGCCGCGCAGCTCCCAGCGGGAGGGACACGGGCGGGGGGGGTGACTCCGGGCGTGGGGCAGGTGCCAGGGGAGGGTGGCAGCGATGTGGGGTGCGCCTGCCCCACATTGTGTGGGGGCACGGGGCTGGGGGGGCTGGGGGGGGGCCGGGCGCCGGGCGAGGCTGTGCTGAGTCACGCTGCAGAGCCGCGCAGCAAGACTGCAGCAAGCGGCTCGCCCGCCGCCACCGCTGCCTCTGCCGGGGATGGATGTGACAGCCCCGTCCTTCCCAGTGGTCCTCGCCCCGCCGGCAGTGCGGAGGGGCTGGGGGGGGGTGGGGTGTCGAGGATGGGGGGATGCCTGTGGGGGGTGATGCCACGGGGGGCTAGGGGAGGATGGGGTCCTGCTGCGCACCGGGTGCTGGCTGTCCCCGTGCTCCTCCGTGCAGCTCTGTGCCCCTCTCCTCTCCAGCAGGGATGGGGTGGCTCTGGGACCCCCGTGGGACCCCCACCCCGCTGCGTGGGGACACCCGGAGTGGTGCAGGAGAGGTGTCCCCGGGTGTCTGTGACCGGGGGGACAGCACTAACAGGAACCCCGCAGCAGCAGGGATCCAGCTTTCCACCTGGCACTGCAATTTTGGGGTGCAGAGACCCCCTCTCAGCTCCCTCCCCAGTGCTGACCCCCCCCCCCCAGGGACACGGGGCCAGCCCTGCTTTGGGTCCCCGACCCTGCTGCCACGGCACAGGACAAAGGGACACGCTGCAGAGGGAAACTGAGGCGCGGGTGGGCACGGTGGGGATGTCACCCAGGTGCTGTCACCTCTCACACAGCGCCCTGAGCCCGAAGGACACCCTGCCCCGCGCTGCCCACCGGCCCTGCAGGGCTCCAGGGTGCTTCTGGAGGGACCGAGACAGCCAGGGTGGGTTTTTTTTTAAGGCCCCATCAGCGCTGTCTGGGCGGTATTTATATCGGCTCCTTAAATAAGAGCTGCCATCCCAGCCTGCTGCGCCTGCTTAATTATTAATGCCCCGTGGGGAGGCGGTGTGCCGGCTGGTCCCCGTGTCCCCATGGGGTTGGGGGCCGGGTTCTGCACCCCGGTCCCCCCAAGTACACACCAGGGTTGGTGTCCCAGCGGGAGCCGAGGCCACCCCAGCTAAAATCGGGAACATCCCCGTGCGAACATCCTCCTTGGGGCCACGGGAAAGGCTCGCGGGGGGGTATTTTCCGAGAGGAGAGCATCATGGTGCAGCCACCGCTGCATTTCTGGGTGCTGCAGGGCTCCTGCTAGCACCGGGGATAAAAAGAGGGTGGGAGGCGCGGCGTGGCTTGGGGCAGCCACAGGCACCGGGACCCCCGAGCTCCTGGGGCTGCTGCAGGGCTCACCCCTGGGTCGCTGCTCGTGCTGCAGGGTGCACCGCGCCGCCAAGGGCTGGGACTGAGAGCCAGCCCCGCTTGTCCCCGTGCCAGCGCCGGTGGCGCGTCAGCTGGCAGGGCCCCGGCCCCCTCCCCGCCTCGGCTGGTGACTCAAGTCCCAGCGTGCTGCTAACGAGCAGATGCAGGCAGACGTGGGGCGAGGGGAGGGTCCCGGCTGCCCCCTTCCCCATCCTCCATCCTCCATCCTCCATCCCCATCCTCCATCCTCCATCCCCATCCTCCATCCTCCACCCTCCATCCTCCATCCCCAGCCTCCCCAGCTCTTGCTGCTGCCCCTCCCAGCTCCCTGGCCCCGTGCCCTGCCTCTGAGCTCCTTTTCTGCCTCCACCCCGCGTCCATTCCTGCCCTGCCAACTGCTCTCAGCAAGCAGCAGAAAACCCCTGCCCCGAGCACCCCTGGCGGGGAGCAGGATGGTCCCCAGGGATGTGGGGTGAGGGCTCCGGGCAGGGTTTAGCCCCGGTTCCTCACGGCGAGCTTGGTGCAGGCAGGCGGCAGGGCCGGCGCTGAGCAGTGCAGGAGGGCAGCTGCTGCAGCAGAATTAATTTGGGCTTGGGAAGCGCTGAGAAAGCCTCGGATGAAAGCCTGGGGCTGAGCACAAAGCGCTGCAGCTCCGCAGACGAGGGGGAAGGATGTTCTCCCCACGGCTTCCTCCGGAGTGTTGGGACCCCCAGGTTCAGCGTGTGACAGAACAGAGGGAGAAGGCTGCGGGGCTGGAGGATCTGCCTCCCCCGGGCAGGCAGCGAGGCTGGAGGCTGCCTGCAAGCACCGGGAGCAGTGTGGGAGACCCCGACCCCAGCTCTGCACATCGGCCCTGGGTAGTGCCACCGCCCTGTCCCCCTGCCCTGTTATTCCCCCGGGGGTTTCACCGTGGTGATGTTCAAGCCTACCTCCAGGGCACTCTGGCTGGAGCCAGGGATGTGTCCCCGAGGAGGTGTTGTAACACTGAGGGAATGAGGATGGCATAAATCCTTCATAGGACCGCAGCTGCAGGGTCAGACAGGGCTCCTGCCGGTGGGGACAGCCCCTGAGCATCCTCGCTCATGCTCACCGCTTCCCTGCCACCGCCACGGAGGACATACAGGTCCCCAGGCACCAGGGTGCTGGGGACACCGCTCAGGGTCGGAGGCAGCTGCTGTGGCCCTGCCCCTGTACCCACTGCTGCCACCCTCACCCAGATGCAGCCCCCAGCAAGCTGGGGTAAGGATTTCTGGACAAATTCTTGGAGTAGCTGGCAGCTAAAGCAAGCGAGCCTCCAAGTGTAAGACCATTTGCTGTCTTCCCTTGCAGTGTCACAAGGCATTTACAGCACGTAGGAAGGCAGGAAAATGCGAGGAGAAGGACTTGTCTTCCAGG
Source organism: Anser brachyrhynchus (assembly GCF_964034855.1). Classification (NCBI taxonomy): domain Eukaryota; kingdom Metazoa; phylum Chordata; class Aves; order Anseriformes; family Anatidae; genus Anser; species Anser brachyrhynchus. Next base: position 7,393,908 of record NC_137713.1, on the reverse strand, counting down.
CCACGGGAATGAACAAAGTGGCACATCTGAATGCTCCCGAGTTATTTTAATACTGCAGGTGGAATAAGGGTTATCAGGTTTTTCAGGGACATCTGCAGAACAGACCCACATCCTCTGGGTCTTTGTAATTTCCCAAACCCGCAGCCTTCTGGGATCGTGCTCGGGTGTGTATACACGTCCCAGGCAGAGGTGGAAAGGAGAAGGGTTTTTATTGATGGGCAAACAGATCGCACACACCAGAAGCACCAAGCTCAGCACCACGTAACCCTCCCCACACCGCCTCCTGGTCTGTAAAACAGAATAACGGAGCGGTGTGAGGAGGGCTGATTTATGCGTCAGAGCAAAAAGGGGACTGGATACGTAACAGATAAATATTATGGCCTGATGACTATTCTGAAGAATTTACAGCATTATGAATATTGCATTCTGACCTGTGACGGGGAAGAAAATTGTCTGCTTTGTGAGATGTATTTATTGCTGTGGTGCTTCGACAGGAATAAATCAGTATTTGCTCGGTCTGGGGCATATACGGAGTCACCATAAATAGGAGAGCTGCAATGATTTGGACTAGCTGAGAACCCACCATATTCATGCAAATTATTAGATAAGCGTCATAAGGTTTGCATGGAGAGGCAATATTTTTTATTAGGCCAGCTGATATATTTGGAAAAACAGACAGGCTTCCAGGCACACAACGCTTCTTCAGGCCCAGGCTTGTGTTACATCTTACCTGTGAGAATCCAGGGCTGGTACCCAAGGGCTAATACTATTTTTTTTTGCAGGTTAGAGGAACGATATATTCGATCCACATGTGGAAACATCACTCAGAAAGCCTTAAAGCCCGAGTGTCCAGGAAGAGCACACAGCTCCGGGCTGGTCCGTACATGGAGACCTGACTTCGTTGTGGCAGATCATCCTGTTTGGCTTGGGTAGGTGCCCTGTGGCTGTAGCAACACCTGAAAAACCACAGAGGATGCTTGAGACCCACAAAGTTCTTTAATATTCTCCTACGTTTTCCACTTTTTTTTGCTCAAATTTTATCCCCAAAGCTGGTGTCATACCGAAAACAACACAAAAACCGTTACTGAGCTCTCTAGAGGCTGCCACCCTTGCTGGAAGAATGAAGGCGCCATTATCATAAAAGAGGAATAAACTGCTGTTGTGTACGGGCGCTGTCCTGGGGCAGCCGCCGTGGTAAACAAAAGCGGGGCACAATGGCTGCTTTCACAGCCAAGCACCGCGTGTGCCGCGGGGTGTGAGGCCAGAGACGCAGGGGAGGCGGGCGAGGGGATGGGAGAGCACTTGAGTGCCGATGGAGCACGTTTGTGGCAATTGACTCGAGAGTCCTGAGCTGTGCTTGGCTTCACCAGGCTTGCACGAGAGGAAAAATTCTACTTTGTAAAGGCAAGAACCTGTGTGGGCTCACCAAAACACCGAGCTGGTGCTGAGGTTGGCAAGAGAAAACGCCTTCAAGGGGAGAAAGGCACAGCATGGCGCATCGCCGTGGGATTTCCATCCACTGATTACGAATGCTTGGATCTCGGCCTGGTGAATGTGAACCTTCAAGGAGCCTTGAACAGCCTGAGCTGAAAAGCCGCAGGGTGTGGGGAAGGTTTAACGTCGGTTTCGTTAGAAACCTGTCCGACCTCACCCGCGAGCTACGACGTGAGTCGGTCAGCTGTTGAGCAAGATGGCCAAAGGACGGAGGGTGGAGGGGAAGGAATGCGATAGACAGTGGTTTATTTCAGGAAGGAAACGGAGAGGATCTGCACGTATTTCTAGTTTTAAGGAACTATTTGTCAGAAGAGGTGATCTCTTGTTTCAGAACCTCTATACAGAGAAGTAATTTGTGTGAGTGAAACAAATCCACTCAATAAAATTTTTGTTACTTGTGAAGCAGTGCTAAAAACACAACAAAGATGGAGAACTTAGCAAAATTTGTGCTGCTCACCATCGTAAAGCACTATCAGCATCTCCAAAACAATTTGTCTCCTCCTGGGTGAGGCCATCTCCACAGGTTTGGGGCAGGCACAGTCACCTGTGGCTGGTATCACCCCAGGAAAACCAGCACACTGCATGCCCCAGCGCCACAAGGGTTTCCTGAGGTATTTCAGAAGAAAAACCACTAAAACAGGGGACCGGCAGGTGATTTGGATGAGTCGCCAGGTCCAACTTCAGGTCCCAACGCCAGGTCCCTCCAGCTTCAGCCATGAAGGTGATGAGATCTCCACGGACGGTGGCACCGGGAAGGGTTGGGGATGAGCAGAGCTGCTGTGGCAGAGGTAAGATGGCACTTGCCAGCACCAAAACGCATCAGGGATGAAGCGCTTCCACCACGGCCAGCACCTCTCGTTAAACCCTTTTCCTTTTCCACAGTGCTGGTGCATCCTCTAAATATGGCATTCTCTATAGGCTTTAGGAAAAAAGGGCTCAATAATGTCTTGTTATGAAGCTTCTAACGCACAGCAGCAGCTCTGCTAGGTGCCAAGCGAAGGCGCGTTTATACTTCACTCAGAAAATTGTAGTTTTTATTTATTTTAAGGGTGACAGACCACTGGGACAGGTTGCCCAGAGAGGCTGTGGCGTCTCCTCCTCTGGAGACACCCAAAACCCGCCTGGGTGCCATCCCGTGTGGGGTGCTCGGGGTGACCCTGCTGGGCAGGGGCTTGGACTGGATCCCTGGAGATCCCTGCCAACCTCGGCCGGTCGGTGATTCTGGGATTCCCTACGGACCAGCGAGCGTCACGGGCAGGCCACCAGGCATTACTGATGTCCTTCCCCGTGGGGCTGCTCCCCTCGGTGCAGGGACGGCGGACGCGGGGCGCCAGCCGTGCAGCAGGGTGACTCAGCACCACCGCAGGCCTCAGCACCGCGCCGCCATCCCGCTGGGGACCCCAGCGTGAGGGGGACTCGGGGAGCGGGCACAACATGGCGGGGGGCTGTGTGTGTGCTTGGGGACACGGTAACAGCGGGGCCGTGAGGGGCCGGGCCTCGCGGCCTGGCGGGGCCCTCCCGGGGGTGAATCAGCAGCGGGGCCACCGCGCCCCGCCAGGGCGGGCCTCGGGGGGGTGGAAAAGGAGGAGGGGGAGAAGGGAGGCGGCCATTTTGTCAAGCGGCCAGCCGGGGCGAGGCGCGGCGCGCGGGGCGCGCTGGGAAATGTAGTCCTCAGGAGGGAGCGAGGCGGGGAGGGTGAGGGGGGAAAGACTTCATCTCCCGGCGTGCCCCGCGCGCGGGGAGGGGAGGGGTGCAGAAGGGGCGTGGCCTGGATGGGCGTGGCCGGCGGGGGGCGTGGCCAGCAGGGGGGTTGTGGCGCGCTCACAGCCCCGCGAGCAGCCGCCGCCGTCCCCGCTGCAGCGCCGGGAGCCGCCGCTTCCTCCTCGTCCTCCTCCTCCTCTTCCTCCTCTTCCTCAGCCGCCGCCTCCTCCTCCTCCTCCCGGAGACCCCCCCCCCGGCCCCCCGCGAAGATGGTGGACCGCGAGCAGCTGGTGCAGAAGGCCCGGCTGGCCGAGCAAGCCGAGCGCTACGACGACATGGCGGCCGCCATGAAGAACGTGAGTGTCCGCCCGGCGGTCCGTCCGTCCGTCCGTCCGGTGTCCCCGGTGTCGGGGTGGGGGGTGGGGGGAGCCGCCGCCCTTCCCTTCCCTTCCCCCGGCCCCGTGGGGATGGCTGCGGGGTGGGGAGGGGGCGGCTGGAGGGAGGGGAAGGGGTGGGGGAGGGCACGCGGACCCCTCTCGGTCCCCCCTCCTGTCGCCGGGTCCCCTCCCCTGCTGCAGCTCCAGCTCTGAGCCCCCCCGGCCCTGCCCCTGCCGTCCAGCACCGTGCCCTCACCGGTGGTCCCCACCCCCTGACCCGAACCCCATCCTCAGCCCCAAACCCCATCCCTGTGTCCCCATCCCCTCCTCTGTCCCCGTCCCCACCTCGCAGGAGGTGTCCGTGGGGTGCGGCGCTGCCCCCGGCCCCACGCAGGGCTCCCCACCCCGTGGGGTGAGGCTGTGGGGTGGGGTTGGGGGGCCTCGGGGGGCTCTGCCCGCACGCCGCTGCCCAAACGGCCCCCGCTGCCCCCGCGCATCCCTTCCCCTGCGCGGGCTGCGAGGCTGCTGCGCCCCTGACCCCGAGGAGCTGAGCCTTTAGCTGCCAGGGCTTTGCCTCTTTTTTTTTTTTTTTTTTTTTTGCTGCACTTGTTTCGAGATTTATGAATTGAGTCATGTTGTATTCATTTCACGCTCTTAAAATAAAGACTCTGCATATAGCAGGCTGATCTGATTTGTGACACCGAACGCTCCCCTTCAATGCTGACATTTTGACAATGTAAGAAGTAAAAAAACATATCTCTGATCTGATCTTGCAAACAAAGCAATCGTGGGAGGCAGGATCAAGTCATTCCAGAAGATTCTGCATTTGTCATATTGCAGAGAGGCTAGACTGGGTGGAGGGAGGGAGGGGGTGCTTTAAAGGGGAAAACTGTTCTTTATGTTTGTCTTCTTAGTCAGGTCTGAACCTTTGAGAGGAGCTGGGGTGTCCTCCCTTGCTGATGAAAAGTGAATGCTGATCTAGGAATGTCGCAGTCTGTCTGGGATGCAGCTCGCTGAGCCTATATTGCACCATTTTGACAATAACCTTGCATTTATCAAACAGACAAAACTGTCACAGCCAGCGAACGGGGAGGGAGGAGATGTCTTTCCAAGGAACGAAATACGGATAATCAGAACGAGATAATATCGCATTAAAGCACCCGGGCTGCTCCTCTGCCGCACCATGGATTTTATTCCGTTTTCCGATAACGGCATCCATTCATTTTAAGGCAGAGCTTGCTGGGGGAGCAGACACCACAGCTTATTTCACACGGATAACGCAGCCATTAGCACAAAGCCAGCAGGGATGTGCCTGCAGACTTAGCACGTAGGCTCGGGGCAGGATTTCTGCCGCGTGAATTTCCCTAGGCTGCCTGCCGGGGCCGGGTGCCTAAACCCGAGTTGTTGTTAGAGATTACACGTACATTTTTTATTTTTTTTTTTCCTTTTAGCCCCTACCGGCCCTGGTGAAACAGTAACCCGGGCTAACGCCGCTTATCAGCCGCCGCGTCGCTCGGCCCTACAGGAATGATTCACGGCGGGCGTGCTGCCGCCTCCCGCCACGGCAAACAAAAGGCAGAGCTGGCAGAGCTTTGTTCCTGATTTCCCTGCAACGCCGCCGAAAACTGCGGCCCGCTCCCACGGTGGCGGGCGCGTCACGCTCGGTTATCCCCGCTCCCGTCCTCCCCGCTGCCCAGCCCCCAGCTCCGGTCGTGCGGGAGGCTTGTGACCTCGCGCTCATTTCCGTGGCAACGCGCAGTGATGTCATATGTGCGATGGGACGAGCTGCAATGCGCCCAGGTGGTAGCAGAGAGCATGCAGCCCAGGGAATGCAGCAGCCTGGAGCTCGGCGCTGGCTCACGTCCTCCCGGGCAGCATCGCCGCAGCTCGTCGTCCTCTCGCTGCCTTAGCGCAGGGTTGGTTTCCCTTAAAGTCTGGCCGTGTGCCTAAGGGGTTAATTTTTCCCGCAGCTCTCGCCCGATTAGCACGTTTTCGTGGCAGCCTGGTGGGTCGCGGACGCCGCATGGGCCGCGTCACGCGGGCGCCGTTGAATGGCTGCTTGTGAGGCTTCAAAATGGGAGCAGCGATGGGGCTCCTCCATTGTCTGCTCCCATTCACTGCGCGGTGCGCTGCAGCAGCGCGTTGGGTATCACGGGGGGTTCTGCCGAGTAGCGTGTATCGAGTTTTAGGTTCACCCTGGCTGCCCGTGCCAGCAGCGGGTACTGCTGCAGAAGCCGGACTCTTCCTTCGCTTGCTGCATGCAGCAGCTTTCCTGGGGTGTCTCGGGAAAACCCCGGGGAACAGAGGTGATCCATCGCCGGGCCCATCATGTGTGACCTTGGGGGTGCCCCTTGTTGGTGTGGGGCTGAAATCAGCCCCGGTCGACGAGCAGAGAGCCTTCTCCTTCCTCCCTCGCTGCCCACGGTACCTTTGTCAGAGCGAGCTGCCTTTTTGTCCGGCTTTGGCTCCTCTAAAGCTTTGCTGCCCAGGCCGGCTGCTTACGCCGGGGCCCAGGATCGATATCCATCAGGCAGGGAGCGGCGGTGCCTCCGCGGGCTCTGCGCCAAGCTCCGGGGCCGGTGCTGCCCGGGAGCCGCCTGGGTGTGGCAACGTGCGGTGCTGGCCTGCCTTGGGCACCCATGGGAGGGCACCCATGGGAGCCCCGCGGTGTGGGCAGGGCAGGAACCCCACCAGCTCCCGGCTCCTTCGGGGCCTGGGGGAGCGCAGGTGGCCGAGCGAGATAAATGGTGTGACTCGTGCGGGATAGAGGTTGGCTAAAAAGGGTAGGAGGGTTGTTTCGTTGCACCTACCCGCGGCGTAGGAACGGGGGCGCGTGCAGGAGCTTTCAGGCCACCTGAAGGTCCCTGTGAGAGGAACGTTTGGTTGCTTATCCCTGGGGCCCAGCTCTGCCCCGTGGGTGAGGGCTGTCAGTGGGTGACTGCTGGGGATGCCAAAAAGCTGCTGCCCGAGCCTTGGTGCAGTAAATGGCTGTTGTGGGAGGAGGAGGAGGCCAGGCGTGGAGAACCACAGGCTCTCCTTCACACAGGTTACGTGGGCTTCTGCCACGTCTGCTCGCCAGGCTTTCAAGCTCCCACCCTCCAAGCCCTGTGACCAATTTAATGCAGATTTTCCCTTGGGAAGTGACATGGAGGTCCCCCGCCTGAGGGGTGCCGGGGGGCAGGGCGGGACGGTTACCTGCTGTCTGCTCCTCACGAGCAGGCCGAGGAGGAGAGGCCTCTCCTGGAGGAGCGCCGTGCGGCCATCTGTGGCGGCAGGAGCCGGGCGGGGAGCGTGAGCTGTTGTAGTAGCGCTCCCCGGGGGGCTGGGGGAGGCTCTGGGGAAGCCATTTCCAGCACCAGAGCGCAGAATTTCTGCTGGCATCTACCAAACGCGATGCTGCTCTGGCTGCCGCGGGCGTCTTGAGGGGTTCTCGGCCTGGCGGCGCCTCCTGGCGTGCCGTGGCGTGGGGCCGTGCTGCTGGCACCATTTTGTGTAGGCGAGCAGTCCTCGTTCGGCCCTGAGCGAGGCTTCTCTGGGCTCAAGGTGACCTTGTGGGTGCCTGGGTGGCCACGGCGGACAGCACCTGGTGGGCTGGGGAAGGCTCCGTAGGCAAGCACTGCTCACCTCAGGCACCCTGTGCACATCTGATGGCCCAGGCTGTGGTGACACGGCCCCCAAGGACTGCAGCGAGGTTCTCTTGGGTCTGCTCAAACCCCGTCAGAAACCCGAGCTGAGGCGTGGCTCTCCTCAGACTGCCCCCTGCCCCTTCCAGGCGAGCCCCAGGCTGGGGTGGCGCTGGGGGCCCGTCACCCTGCCATGGCAGCAGCAAGGAGCCAGGGCGTTTGAAGCCCTGCATGGACATGGGAGGATAACGGGTGGAGGGGGGCTGAGAGCACAACAGGGCCGGCAGCTCCCCCGTCACCTCGCAATGGAAGAGCTGACGCAGAGAACTGAAGCAGCACGAAGTGTCGGAGCTGCTGGGTAGTGCCGCTGCCTGTCTGCACTGACGTGGGTCTGCCCCAGCCGGCGGCGAGCGGGGCTCCCTTCTGGAGGGCTGTGGGGCCCGGCGGGTGGCTGCCATCACAGGCTGCAGTCCTGCTGTGCTTCTCGCCACAGGACGGTTCTTAGCCAGGGTTCTCTCTGCTTACACGGCTTTGGGTTGTGCACGTGGCACGTACCTACCTGCCTGCAGCGTGAGATGCCCCAGTTCAGTGGGGCATTGCGTGCCCTAAGTGTGTTAGCTGGCTGGTCCTCAGCAGCTTGAGCTTCTGGGAGCTCCTAAGAAGCCTTATCTACAGGCTTTAGGAAGAGCCACCGTCCTGTAAAACCATTCTGGGCTCTTCTGGATTGGCCAAGTGTAACAGCGAGGTGCGGACTGATCACAGATAGCTTTCTTTGAACCAAATGGGAGTGTTTGAGGCTGTGTTGGAGAACACAGTTTTTGAATCCTCTGCAGATGCCTCGGGTACATGGAGACAAAGGTCTTGGGCAAGGGCTCTGCAAGGGCCCTTTGATGTTCTGGGCTTACCAGCAGGTCTTTTGTGTGATGGCCAGCCCTGCGAGTGCATGAGGCTTGGTGGGAGCTGTTTTGCTCTTCGTTTCTTCTTGTGCTTGTTCTGAATTGAAAACTCTTGGACCTTGGGAGCCCAAGCGCTCTCATCTTGTCTCATCTGAACTGGATGATGCCACTGGGCATCCATCCTCTCACCAGTTCTCATCAGCATGCCGGGCGGCGCTCACGAGACAAGTGCGGGCTGTACAGATAACTGCTGTCCTTCTGCTTCTCTGCTCCCTGCCATACAGCAACAGAGATGCCTGTGGATGCTCTCGGGGCTTGGGTTGTGATGGCAGGAGGTGTCTGAACCAAGGGCTCCAGCCGTGCCCCCGAGCTGCTCTTTGCCTCATGGCTCGGGGGCGAGTTTACGCGGTGCTGATGGGAGAATCGTGCAGGTACGAAATGCACGCGGTGGGGGCTTGCACAACTGGGCGCCTCTGGTGTGGTTGTACTGGTGAGCGGTCGCTCAGCCTCGCATACAGTCTCCTGCCTTAAATCTCTAAGGAACTAGTGCTCCCTTGGGGCTCGGTGAGTGGTCTGTGGGTGAGCACGTTGCAGCCTACCTGGCTTTGGGGCAGCTGCGGGTCTGGCTGGGCTGAAGCACGGAGCGTCCAGTCCTGTGCACCAAGAGTCATCGGGAAAGATGAGATGTGCTTGCACATTTACCACTTTGATTGATACATACTTGTAGCTTCAGCTGAGCTTGGAATCGATCCCCTACTAGCTCTGACTCTGGAGGATAAAAGAAGAAACATGTCTCATGGCGCAGCTGATAGGGCTCCATGGGCTGCCATGGCTGGGAGAGGAGGGCAGTGGTCACGGCTTCGTACCTGGAGAGACTTCCCTGGGCACTGGCAGGCTTGGCAGTAAATGATGAACAAACTCCGCCACTGAACTCTGCAGCTTCCATTCTGGGCAGCTTCATGCCAATGAATGCTTGGAGCATTGTGGGCAAGGGTACATATTTTAGAAAAACAACAAAAAGCTTGAGTTTTTGGGTCCACCTGCTGATGCTTGAGGAAGCAGCTTCTTCCTGGGAGGTGGCTTTGTCTCTGCTCATCCATGTCCTGGAGGCTGAGCACGGCTGAGGTGCCAGGCTTGGGGACTCAGTGCCAGTGTGGCAGGGAAGAGCAAGGAGGATTGGCTGCTCTGTGTCCCCCAGCCAAACATCGGGTTGTCTGGAGGCAGGTACAGAGGAATGAGTGGCTTGAAAATGCCTGTGTTTGAGCTGGAGGGAGCCTTTCCTTGCCAGGGTCGGTGTCTGGGGCTTGTAGGATGGCAGAGCTGAAGCTGCTTTCTGTTTTTCTGCCCCCTTCCACCTCCTGAACCGTGACCAACAATGAAATACAAACGCGCAGTGGAATAACTGCAGTACAAAGCACAGAAAAAATGGGATTTGCCTGGCTTCCCAGGCACTTCACTGACAGTCTCGATAGGACACAGGCACCATCTTCTTCTGCCGTAGCAAAGCTGTGCCGCAGGGCTTTGGTTGTCTCAGGCTGACTGATGGACCCTTGGTGCTTCCAGGCACAGTTCTGCATTTTGGTGCTCTGCAACTCAAGATAGATTTTAGGAAGCTAATGCTATAATGAGTAATTTTGTGCTCCGTGGTTTGGAGCCAGCTTAGACCCCCTTTCCTTCGCTATTCATGCCTTCGTTATGCCTTTCTGGAAGGCTGGAAGCCTTAACCAACTTTTTTTTTCCTTTTATTGGAAAGATGAGTAACCTAACCTGTCCTTGGCTGAAGTCTTTGTCCCTCCTAGTAGATTCATGTTTGTGATTCATTCAGACAAATGGCAATCTGATATCTGGAAAGCAGAAAACAAATAAATCTATAAAAACAGTAGCAGGTATTTACTTCATTGGTTTCTGAAGCAACGACCGCTCTGCTGGAAGGCGATAATTGGAAACCAATTTTAACACCTGCTCAAACGAAGGGGAGGTGGCTGTGAATTGGTGGCTGTACTGGTGAAGACACCGTGTTTTTGTGTCTCAGCCTCTGCAGCCTTCATCCTGACTTGGGGATGTTCAGATCGATAGCCAGGGGCTGGTTTCACGCTGGCAGTGGTCAGGTAAAATGCTCTTGTTTGTGCTCCTGCCTCTGCAGCTCCCAGCCTTTGCAGATGTGTGAACTCTTCCCCCCCCCCCCCCCCCCCCCCCCCCGCCACCCCGTGGAGACAAAATGGCTTTCTGAGAGCCCAGACTAGCCACGCTTTGCGCTGTGCTGCCTGAAAGCTTGGCCGTGCTCTCCTGTGCAGGCTCCTGCCTGTGCACCAGCACCGACTGGCGCAGGACAGTCCCCTCCCGGTACCTGCATCCTCCTCCTGCCTTCCCTCCCTTTGGCATGGAGCAAGCCAAGCCTTTGAGCAGCAAGGGAGGCAATTCATGAGCCTGCACTCGACAGAGCAGGTGGGAAAGGGGAAGGATATAAACCCACAACCGGCCGGCTGTGGGGTGGTTTGGTACCGTCTCCTCCGGCGGTCCCAGACCGTGCTGTCGTATTCAGCTTTCTCTTGTTCCTTCCTCCTGGCTGCTTGGTGTAATGAGCACTCCCTCCTCCCATCCCCAAACGAAGGAAAACGATGACAAAAAGACGTTTCTGCACTCTATTATTTATTTATTGAAGCAAAAGGCCCAGCTCCTCCCTCCAGATGTCAAGATGCGGGATTCCTGCCCCACCGCGCCAGCGGTGCCGCGGGTGCCGTCGCAGGGAGGAGCTCGGGATCCCCTGGGCTTTGTGCGGCTGGGCTGGGCACACAAAGGCAGCGAGGCCGAGCTGCTCGGCCCTCCGGCCCCGCATAATGCCTGCAGCTGCCTTTTGTGGGCTGGAGCTTGGGGAGTTGCAGCCCTTGTGCCGGGGCTGCCGGAGCCCAGCTCGACGCGCACAGCAGTGTCGCGCGGTGGCTGCGGTTCTCTGCCGTAGCGGGGAATGGTGGCATCTGGGAATGCTCCGAAATGGTAAATTCTGGAAGAAAAAGAGAACTGAGATGATGAGGCAGCAGTCCCAGGGTTACAGGGAATACAGAGAAGACCATCTCAAAAGCAGTGCTTTCGTGGTGCTGGCGAAACAAAAGCCTTTGTCTACTTATTTAGGTGCAAACTTCCTCCGATCGCAGGTTTTTCATTGTTTTGTGAACCTGAGGATGAACTGCTTGTCCTGCATGCCCACGCTGCTCGGATGTGTGCTGGCCATGCCCTCGCCAAGCCCAAACCTGCTTCAGGAGCTGGCACGGCGCTGGGGCTGAAAGCCTGGCGCTGAGATCAGGCGGCTGAAAATGGAGCGATGACGGTGCGGCTGCAGAAAATGCACTGAGCAGGTGATCTGTGGCAGCTGCAGGGCATGAAGGAAGACAAAAGAAGTCAATAGGGAGAGGAGGTGTCATTTTTTTTCCTCTCTGCTAAAATAGGTTTGGTCATATCTGAAGAATGACCCAGCACATGCTCCGTTAGGTATTAAACCTGGTTTTTGGCCCGCCACCAGTGATCTGGTGACCAAGGGCAGTGCATTAGTTAACAGCAGCAGGAGAGTAACTAGAGAACATATCCCTGATGGCATGAGATTCCCTTAAAGTGATCCCCAGATTAGGGATTAGAGTACTTAATGTTTTTCTTCCCTAAAGGAGATGTTAGGTCTGAGTCAGCCTATGGGCGTTCGAGGCGGCCGTGCTCGGACATACGCAAGTCTGCAAGGACTCAAAGTACAAAGCATTCCTTAATTGTTTGCAAATTCCTTCTGATCTTACTGGATGGGTTAGCCTGCTCGGGGCGTATCTTTGCTTGCGTATCAGGCAAAGCTGCTTGGCGTGTCGATGTGCTTCTGATTCCTCTTTAAGGTGGCTTCGGCAACGCTCTGAGAAAATATCGGCAAGAAGGCTCAGCTTCAGAGCTAACTAGGTTGCTGATGGACATCTTGTTTGGACAGTTGTGCTTCTCTGCAGCAAAAAGTTTATTAATAGTAGCTGGAGAAGCCGTTGCTGTGCAGTGTGCTAATAAACACTTGAAAGCTGCGGCAGGAGATCTGCGCTTGTAAAAGACTAACGCTCAGTATTCAGCAGTGAATGAGAACTTAGGGAGGATTAACAGGCTTTGATTTACACCCAGCTGGGGAAGTCATCGGAGCTTTGCCTGTTTATGCTGTTGGGCTTTGTTACGTGGGATGAATTTTTCATTACCTTGGAGTTGAGAGCCTGGCTTCTCGCATTTGGCGGTGTCGAGACCCTGGTGCTTGATGGGCTCTGTCACCTGCGATGAGCTGAGATCAGATCTGTGGTACTTGTCCCGTGGACTTCAGAACAGGGCTGGGAGGAGATGGTCGGAGCCAGGCAGCAGTAGTTAAATCCGCAGTCAGATCTAGCTTAGTAAAGCAACCCTCCTTGTAAGGGTACCCATTTAAAATTGGCTGCAGCGTTCCAGAAAGCTGCCAGAGCGAAAACTCGAGTTGCTTTTCTGCAAGTCCATTTAAGAAATAAAATTGTCTTTGCTAGAGGTGTGTAAGATCAAGCCTGAAATCCCTGAAGCGGTGGGAGGGAAAAGTACATCTGGAGGGATAATCACCTTGCTCGCTGGTGCGGAAATTAAACCTACTGTGGAGCTGGCATGCTGGAGACCACCTGGGCGTTCTGGAGGGGCTCTGGCTTAAAATGGTAAAACATGTTTCAGACACTGCAAGGAACAGCTGGTTCTGCAGACCAAAAGACCTAGAGCAAAACCATTTTTCTTTAATGCTTCTAGAACCTTGCCTTGAGCAGGCTTCCCCAAAGCGTTTGGGGTAATGAAACGAAGCGGTTAAAAACCTTCTGTGCTAGCTGCAAGGGAGCTGTTTGCACGGTGGCAGCTTCTCCCATTTCATCCTGCTGGAGCAGCAGCCTGCCAGCTGCAGCAGTTGGCTCTTGCTGGAAGAAGCCCTGCGAGCAGGCAAGAATTGCCTGGTTCGTCCTGCTCCTGCACGCCTCTGCCCCTCGTCCAGACGCAGCCCTACATGCACTGAGCAGGACAAGGGCTGCAGACAGCAGCTTCCAGCAGCCAGAAGACACTCACCTGGCCTGTGGCAACCTGGTTCTCCTCTCTCTACTCGGTCCATCTGAGTAGTGTTGGTGGGTACAACACACCGCAGTCACTTCTCGAGCCCCTCATCGAGGACGAACGTCTCGCGGTGGCCTGGCCCTTCCTGGGAGCTCCAGGGGGGGTGCGATGATGTGGTGCCAGGTCACTCACCTCCCAGCAGTGGGGCTGAAGGTGAGTAGGGAAACACTAATCCCTGAGCCAGATTAGTACTCTTAGAAGCTGTGAGGTAAGTCTTTAAGCAGCTGAAGCTCCCAGCAGCACTAGACACACTGCCTGGCATGGAACCTGGTTTGTTTAGCTTGTCTGTGCTCATGCACCGGAGTACCTAAGGGCTGCCTTGCTTGGTTTAACTGTTTCGTCATAAACTGGAGGGGGAGTGAGTCTTCCCGTATTAACCAAGTCTTAAGGCTCTAGGAATGACCAGTGGTGGTCCTATGGATGGTTTATTCTGCTAAAAATGCTGTGAACAGATGGGCTTCTCCGAAGAAGCAAGATACTTGAATGGAAAAAGTCCATGTCTTTAAGCGTAACGGAAATGCTGTTGAGGAAAAGGCTGCAGTTATTCAAGAGGTGCTCAACTGACACCTGAAGAAGCTTCTTCAAGCAACTCAAAAAGTCAAATGAATTGATGTTCTCCTTTTAGTAGCTCAGAATAAATCCCTTTTAAACTTTTGGCGTGCTCCTGGACCATATCCAAGCTTCCATGGCAGTGGCGTGCTGCCATATTGGTCTGCTACATGCTTTGCAGAAAGCTGATACAAAAGGCACATTTTGAACAATATTTTCAAATAGTCTGAGGCAGGAGAGCTCCCCAGGCTGTTGAGTGATGGAGCAGGGTGGTGATCTTGGACTGCTGCTACGGTGCTTGCAGAAATGCAAGAGCGGGCAGATGTTGCTTGCCAGCCTGCCATATCTTGGGGAAGGAATAAGTTGGCGTCCCTTCTGTTCCTTTGCAGTTAGCAGGCAAAGGTGCTGGTATCCCATCTGTCAGAGGCAGTGTGATGAGCCCTGAGTGACAGTGCTTCTAAATGCTCAGCCTGATGTGGATGGACTTGCTGCTTTCTCCGTCTGGTGCTAGGAAGGCATCAGACCAACAGAGATTGATGATTTTTCCCAAGGGTTTTTAATAGGTACAAGGCAGCTAGTGGCAGCAAGACAGCGAAACAAGTTGTCCTGCGTCCGGTTTTCATCTTGTTAAATATTATGCCTTTTTGTAGGGCTAACAGGAATCAGGGTATTCATAAGGACCGCAAGAAGAACTTGGGCTGTAATCCTAGATGACTCAAAGCAAATACTAGCTATAGCAGCAGCTCCCTGCTACAAGACTGCAATGCTAATTCAGAAATGGTGCGTAGCTTGGCACAGAGGCACTTGAAATGCATACACCTTGCCCACACTGGGAAGCTTGGGTTATTCCTCCCCACTGCAGTGTGTCTGGGTTGCCCTCTTTCAAGTCAATAGCCTTGTCAGATGGCAGGGTCCAGTACCATACCTGGAGGCCGCGTATGGAAAACAAACAGATGCTCCCTTGTGGCTGTCTTATCTGAAAAGCTGCAGAAGAAGCTGGTGGGGCAAATCTTTGGCACCCAGGTGTTCTGTAGCAGGAAAACCTTGAGCCGTTAGACCAAACATTGGGACTGCAGCTCTGCAGATAAAGGACGATCCTTGAAGTGCTATCAAATGCAGAATGGGAACAGCTCAGAGTTCTGCTTCTGTCTCTGGCTTTCTCACCACAGCTCCCTTATGACCTTTTACATGCAGAAACTTGAGGCAGCAGTGACCCAAGTACTTGAAACTTGTTTTTTGTCTAGCTTAAATCCAGCAGAGCCAGACTGAAACTGAAGTAGATCTGCAGGCTCTAAGGACTGATCAAACTCGTGTGTCATATGATGAAATTCACTTTGGTTTAAGTAGTTGTTGAGCTATGGAGGCCAATGAAATAAATGAGCTCTTGCTTTTCATGTCTCTCAATTTTGGAGGCTTTGTCTCAGGTGGTTCAAAGTTGTCTTAATAAAGGCTACAGGGTGTGATGAAAGCTCCTGTTAACTGGAGGAGCATGCGGAAATCCTAATCAGTGTCTGGAGTACCTAAGTATCCTCTGAGATCCAGTTATGCTACAAGTAATAAGCAGCCTTACTTTGCAGACACTGCTCCGTGATGCCTTCTGAGCCATTTGAACCTTAATGGCAGAACCATCCACTGTGCCTCCGTGTGCCTTCAGCTTCTTTCAGCCACTGTCTGGTGATGGCCCCTGTGAACTTCAAAATGGGAACCAGAATATGATTATTCATATTGAAAGAGTTGAACGAGACAGCAGAGCGGAACTAACTTCTGCCCACAGACTGCATGTGCTTTTCTGGTTTTGTCTGAGATGAGAGGAAGGGTCTTATCTATAGCCTAAAATTCCCCAGCTATGCTCAGATTAAACAAGAGGATGGTGGAGGAGGTCAGAAAGGAGAGGAGTAGTTATGATATGACTTCCATTTTAGAAGTATAACGTCAGGGAGGAGGCTAGAATACAGGTGAAGAAGACCCGAACCCGTGAAGTCTGGTAGGATTCTTGATTTAGATCTAGTTTAACACGCACCTACTCTGTGTCAAAGTAGGACAGTGCTTAAGAAAAGCATCTTTCCAACTGCATGATGGCTTCCTAGGACAGCTTGCTCTTGAGTGTTCAAGGAGAAGCTGTTCTTGACTCAGTTGTGTGACGTTTAGCCACGACTGTAATCAAGCTACAAGGAAATGGCAATGATTTAATGTGCTTGAAGGAAGACATTTCTTCAGAAACGAGATACGGAGTGAAGTAGGGACAGAAAATGCAGGTAGTGATGTAGAAGTCTAAAGCTGGTTTCTCCAGCCTGTCACTGCCAAAATGGTAGAGCTTGGGTCTTGTTCTGGCTGCTGCCTGCTGAGGGTGGCCTGGTGCCTGCCAAAGGGCAAAGGAGTTCCACTGTGAGACCAAAATAAAAATAACAGTGCTAGCGGTGGCGGAAGGTGGCACGAGTGCCCATAGTACTGAAGGTTTCTCAGTTGCTTCAGCCTGAACCAGCTGCTGGCCAGCTGCTCCTATTCTGGTGCTTTCAGACTCAGTGAGAACATCACTGGTGGGACTTTAGGCCCAACGTCACCTTAAAAGCCCATTTACCTTTTTAAAAAAAAGAAACAGAAATCAGGACCTTCAAGCCAGGCCTCAGTGTGACTAACGAGCAATGTGTGAGGGGAAAACGAGGCGATTGCTCAGGTTTCTGTTGGAAGATAACGTGCTGAATTACAAGGCGCAGAAGCCACGGATCGAACAGCAGAGACACAAATGCTGAGGAAGAAATGGCTGTTGGGTGTCGTGGTGGAAGGGGAGCTCTGGCTGTACTCACGGAGTATCACAGAAATGGCCCTTTTCTAGCCTGAAAGAGGCGAGTGGCCGAGGGCTGGGCTCGGGCAGGCCCCTCCAGGCTGAGCGAGGTGTTTGAGAGGCCTATGAAGGGAGAGAACAGCTGTTGGCCCTATGTCACTCCTGTTAATTGCGTGTAATATCAGATTGTGAATTAGCCACGCGCAGGATCACAGGGTTGTGGTAATTGGTGACTGCTCTACTGAAAGCATGGCATGTTGTGGACAGCTCGAGGTTCCCGTGGTTGTCTGTCTCCAGGAAAGCTTGGCTCCTTTGTCAGTGTTTAGTGTCTTCAGGGACTCGAGATCTCTTCTGGGCAATCAGAAAAGCGAGTGTTGGGGATTATAAAATGGATTAAACTGTTAAATGTTGATGGTGTTCCCCAGGGAAGAATGTACAGGTCTGTTCAGCTTGCTTTGCTGTGTGCTTTAAGATAAGACATCAAAACCAGGTAGCAGCCGTAAATGGGTGGGCACTTCATCAAAAATGTCAATGAAAACCCATCTGTAAGGATAAGTGGGGAAAAGTAAACCCCGTGATGCACCTCCACGGCAGCTGCTCTGTAGCTGAAGGGGCCACACGTACTCAGAAATGGTTCCTTCAGGCCTACTGATGTGAGGCGAGAAGCGTGGAATAGAGAGTCCAGGCGTAAGCCCCATAAGCAAACACCGGCTGGTGGCTGGTAGCAAGCGTTTTGTGTAGGTCCCAAAGAAACCTAATTAGGATGCTTCTGGAAAGTGGGCCCAGTGGGATCAGCCATGGGCTTTTGGAGAGCGTGGACCTCGATGTTAGGGGCAAGTGAAGTTCTGCCCGGCCCCATGGCTGCAGTGTGATGCTTGAGGATGCTGGGAGCCTGCCAGGCTCTGGATGTGGTGCTGGGTCAGAGCTCAAGGGTGTAATGGTGAAACTTGGAGAACCCCCTCTGGGCTTGCTCTGCCTCCAAATGGCTTTGTTACAAATCGGTGGGCTTTGAAGGTGTACAAATCTCTAGACTCTTGAGGAGCAGAAACCCTAAACTCACAGTAGGTTCCTGTTGGACTGTCTCTGTTGCTTGGGGGCCCTCCAGTCTCGATGCCTTTCG
This sequence comes from Anser brachyrhynchus, assembly GCF_964034855.1. Lineage (NCBI taxonomy): Eukaryota > Metazoa > Chordata > Aves > Anseriformes > Anatidae > Anser > Anser brachyrhynchus. The sequence continues at coordinate 7,376,248 of NC_137713.1, read as the reverse complement.
TCCGCCAGGCTGAAGGGGTTGTGTCTGTCAAGTTTCCAGCTGTGTGGACCAGCTCTTTGCACTGGGCTTTCTATGCCACGTGCAAGGCTGGGCTCAATTTCAGCAGCACACATCTCCTGGCCCCCCAGTGCCTTGCTGATCTGCAGGGCCATAAGGGTGAAACGAGGCTGGGTACGTAGATTTGCAGCGCGAGGTCTGCTTCTCTGTGCTGCCAGCCAGGGAAGTAAAGCTCCAAAGTGAGCTCTGGCTCCCACTCAGAGGCTGGCTTGGTTCCTGCCAAGCCCTTTGAATGTCAAGCTGTTGTTTATTCACGTATTTATTTTGGATATTCAGCTACCCTAACTGCATGTAGCAGTAACTGGGTGGCACAAGGATCCTGTGAGGCTGTGCTCTGTACACCGCGGTCACGCTGTGGCCTTGTAAGTGCCCAGCCCAAAGCCGCTGCGCGGTGGCCTTCTGGCGGGGCTGTTAGAACTGTGAGCACTTTTTTCCTCTTGTCTTTCCAACGGGCAGCTGTGATTATCTCTGTGACCATAGGGATGTCGCAGCTTTTATTTTGGGACTCGGTTTGGGAATGGCATCAGGCCTAGTACTGCTCCCAGTTACGTGCCTAATGAGGAACCCTTCCTGCTTTGATAAGTTCCCCACAGGCTCCCTGGAGAAGCCTTTGCATTCTCCACAGGTGTATGTTCCATCTGTCAGCGATTTTTTTGAAAGGATTTTGACAGGCGACTTTCTTCCGTAATCCTTAATAGCTTCAAATTTAAAATGTTTATGGCAAAGCTAATCCTACGAAACTCCCTGTAGCTTTAATGAATTTGTCCTCCTGCAAGACTCTTCTGGTGGGAGGAGGTAAATCTACTTCTGCAGTGTGCTTTCTGCGGCAGTGAATATCTGGAGGCAGGGCTGTGGGGTAGCTCTGACGTCCACCCGCCTGGGCCCCATTTAAAGCTGGTGTACCTGCTCAGCGAGCATCTCGCTAAAAGCATGACCTCACTTGGTTATCAGCCTCCATAATTAGTGTCAAGATAGAAAACCTCTGGGATTGGCAAGTCTCTTGTAGTATTATAGCAGCTAGTGTTGGACACTCGGGATTTACAGCTGGAAGTTTAGATCATATATTGGGTTGGGATTTCTGGATGCCTCCTGCCCCCATGTCCAAGGATGGACAACCCATAAACCCTGGGACAGGGGAACACCATAATTGTTCTCGATTATCTCTGAAAGTTGGCTTTATACCACAGTATCTCTAATTAATGTTTGTGCAGGGGTTGTGCAAAGGGAAGAATGATCAGAGTCATCTCAAGATGTCAAGTCCTATAAAAATGCAGCTAGACACGTGTGATGTTATGGCACAAGGCACCACATAAATACCTATAAATGGGTCGTGTAGCGTATCGTGGCTGAGCCTCTGCCTCATGCCCTCTGTGGGCAGAAGCATATCAGGAAAAGGAGTAGAGGGGGGCTGGATGAGAGCACCAGCATGCTCCGCTCGCCACTAGGGAGACTGCGGAGTAGCAATAGTTTGGGTCAGGGAGAACACACGTTGGCCAGACCACGGCTTAGCAGCAGCAAGGGAGAGCTGGAGGCAGAAGTGGATGCCGCTGGAACGAGCTGTTGTGATGGTAGGAGTGAGGTGTGCGTTCCAGGCCGCTCCAGTGAGATCCTGGGTGGGTCACCTGCCCCTCACGGCCCAGTCCCTTGGCTTCCTGATCGCCATCGTAAACATGGTTATCTGGGCCCCGAACGGACCTCGCCCTTGCAGAAATGACTCAGTATTTGCAGAAGCCTTTCGTTTACAAACAGTGACCTAATCCTCGTGGGAAGTGACTGTGGAGAGGAGATGCGGCAGGGCCCGGGGTGCATGCGCCCTTCAGACAAGGGATGGCAGCTGTCAGCAGGCAACCAAGTGGCTGTACAGGGTTGACCCAGCACCCAAGTGTGGCTGTGGAAGGAGCCCACACATCTCTGAGCTTGCCCAGCTCTGGCAAGGCCGTATGGCATGTACAATGCCTGTCTGGCTTCTCAGCCCCGCTCATGGGTCCTGCCCCGGTGCCTTCAGCCAGCGATGGATCAGTGAGAAGTGGAAGGAGATCACGGTACCAAGTGCAGTGCTTCCAGGAACTCAAGCGACCACGGCAGTGTTTGGCAGCCTGGTTGTGGAAAGGCTCTGCTCCGTTGTCTCCTTCCTTAATCACTCTGTTGCTGCACACTGTAATGACTAAATTGCCGTGTTGCGTGAGGCAGGTGGAAGTGATACTGTGCATTAACGCTCTTATCGTCAATGAAGAAAATCCTGTGTGGGAAGAACATACTCTTACCATGTGAGCTTTTAAATCCTTATCTCTGCAAATGCCTTAGGCAGCTACAATTTAAATATCTAACGTATTCTTGAGGCATCTCAAAAGAACGTACCATGCTCATGGGAAACGGGAAAGATGAATATGCTGTAGCCAAATTGTTGTGTTGTTAATCCATTCGCCTAGCTAGTAACCCTAGAACATCTCCACCCTCTTGCTCTGATGGTCCCTCATGTCTGCCTCTTGATGTCTGATGCTCATCCTGCAGGTGAAATGCATCTTTTTTCCTAGCGGATTTCTCTCATTCTGGAAAATACCGATCTGCTAAGATGGAGAATGCCTTGAATGAAGGCCACCCTTCCCTGGCTGGGGGGTTGGACCACAGCACGATTTCCCAGCTGGCTCCCTCTGGGAGGAGAGTGGATGCCCAATGATAGCCGGGATTTGGCGAGCTGGCTGCGTTCTCCACACCTCGCTCCACGTGGGGAGCACCCGAGTGCTAAATGGCGATGGGAATGGTGAGTGGCTGTGGCTTAACCGGAGTTTCTCTCTTCTCTCTTCCTCTCTCGATACAGGTGACAGAACTGAACGAGCCTCTGTCCAACGAAGAGAGGAACCTCTTGTCTGTAGCCTATAAAAATGTCGTGGGGGCACGGCGCTCTTCTTGGCGAGTAATCAGCAGCATTGAGCAGAAGACCTCTGCCGATGGGAACGAGAAGAAGATCGAGATGGTACGGGCCTACCGTGAGAAAATAGAGAAGGAGTTGGAAGCCGTGTGCCAGGATGTGCTGAGCCTGCTGGACAACTACCTGATCAAGAACTGCAGCGAGACGCAGTACGAGAGCAAAGTCTTCTACCTGAAGATGAAAGGGGACTATTACCGCTACCTGGCCGAGGTGGCCACTGGTGAGAAGAGGGCGACCGTGGTGGAGTCTTCGGAGAAAGCCTATAGCGAAGCCCATGAGATCAGCAAGGAGCACATGCAGCCGACCCATCCCATCAGGCTCGGCCTGGCACTTAACTACTCAGTTTTCTACTACGAGATCCAGAACGCCCCGGAGCAGGCCTGCCACCTGGCCAAGACGGCGTTCGACGACGCGATCGCCGAGCTGGACACCCTCAACGAGGACTCCTACAAGGACTCAACGCTCATCATGCAGCTCCTCCGCGACAACCTAACGCTCTGGACAAGCGATCAGCAAGACGACGACGGTGGAGAAGGCAACAATTAGACCCCCAGATGGACTGGCAGCCGCACGCTGATGCTAACTACTGCAGTCTTTATTTTTTTCCCACGAGTGGGGGGGTCAGGGGTGGGGGAGGGAACGGGAGGGGACACCTTCCCAGGGAGGCCCCCCACAACCTGTCTTTGATTGCCTCTTTGACATTTTTGCCAAAACACCACTAGTGGAAGTCAGGCTGGCTGTGCTGGTATGGAATAGCAGCCTCACTGGCATATGGACTGTTCTGTAGATTATTAATACAAGTGGAGCTGTCTTTAATTTAACTTTATTGCTAGAAATAAAAGGGTTTTAAGATGAATTAACTTGAATGGAATGGCCCTCGTTTTTAAGAAAAGCAACACAAAAAGGAAGTTCTGTGGTTCCAGTAAGGCTTTGTGCGTTTGTTTCTTCAGTTAAGTGCCGTGTGTTTGTACCACGTCGCGGGGCGTCTCCCTGGAGCGCCCTGCCTGTCAGGGCATAGCTTAAAATCCCCAAATTGAAAAGGAATAGTAATAATAAATAAAAGACTAAAGAATTTGGGACTTGTAAAGCCCCAGGATTTAGGCCATTTAATCTTTTTAAGATATTTATTAGGGTAGCTTACAGTATTAACACTAAATTGCAGTTTACAGTATTTCTACATTACAGCCATATGACATCAAGCCTTTGATTGTCTGTTTTCTTTTGCTAGTTCTTTTGGCTTGCCTTCCTGATCAGTCCTCGCCTGTGGACTGGCTTAGCTATTCTGTGTCGCCCAAGGCAAGAAGACCGCCCGCCCGAGGAACATCAAAGCTGCTCTAGTTTTTTGGTCAACAGCTTAACAGGTGCTTGGCTAGCGGCTGTTTAAACTATTTTAGTCCACAGCAAAAGGTTTAAGAACTTAATTAGAAAAGGGGGAAGTGTTTAAACTTAAAATGCCACTTAAGAAAAAAAAAAAAAGAGAATTCAGGTCTGTATGTCATGTACTGTGTTTGGTATTTCAAAGACCATCCTGATTTAAGGTGCCACAGCTGCTTCCTCAGGGATTGCACTGCCATTTCACTCTGCCTGACTTTCTCCCACTGTACCATGAGGTTTGTCAGCAGATCTGCAGCACCCAGGCTGCCTTGTTTGTCATCAGGGAAGCCAGGTGCGTTTTCTTTCTCCTGGGGAAGCTTGTGGTGTAATGAGTGAACTTCAGGAGCTTAGAAACTAATTTGGTAGAGAAATCCTCAAGGGAAGAGCTACAATCATAGACATTTCTATCAAGCATCGGGAGCCCAGGAACTTAGTTCTCTTCTTAACAAAATCTTTTCCAAATCTGTCTTATCTGGTTGGGGGTGGGAGACAGGGCATCTGAGTTTGCTTAGCAGGTAATATTTACCCCGTTTTGCGTAAAATTTGTATTTTTTTTTTCCCCCCGCATAACTGTTGGAAGTTCACTGCTGGTCTCCGGCTTGCGGAGCGCTGCCACACGTAGCTTTTTTAACTAAAGCTGCGCGGCGGGGAGAACGGCACTCGGGCGTCTTTTTTCGAAGCAGGCTTTCATCCTCCCTTTCGAGAGCCCGTCCGCAAGCAGCGCGCGGCGGCGATCGGGGACCCTCGGTCCCGCCAGGGTCGCACGGGGCATCCACCCTGCCTCGCCGCGCTTGGATGAAGTCGCGGGGGCCGTCAGCCCCTGCTCGGAGGTGAGGTTGCCCCGGCCACGCTAGCCAAGCTTCCCATCGGGTGCCTTTGCACGGAGAGCCTTGCCGAGCCCTGCCGTTGGCTGTGCGCCTCGGCAGCGTGCCACACGCCCGAGCCGCTGGTAAATGCCGTGGACTTGGAAGATCTGTTTAGGCTTCTCACCTTCCTTTGAGTTCCCGTCATGTCCAGTGAGCAGTGTTGTCCCAGCTGTATGATTTGGAAGTGATTTACTGGAATTACAAAACCTATTTTTTTCTTTCCGGCTTTTGCTCTGGCTGCTTTAGGAAACTTAACGCAGGAGAGATCGCACAAGAGGGCTAAAAGGGGAAGTGGGGTCAGGGACTTGATTTTTAAGCAGCTTGAATGGTTTCTTTCGTTTTTTAAGAAATGCACTTGCCTATGATACTGTCTCTCCAGTGAAATGATTACTGCTCCATTACTCTATTGATACAATATTGTGCATGCTAGTGTCGTATTTCTATACAGTAGCTTGAAATTTATTAACTTATACTGTAGATGTTATGTATTCCTATGACAAAATAGTCTTCAAAAATTTTTTAAAGTTTTTTAATTTATTTTTCTTTTGGGGGTAAAGTTTGCTCTACCAAATAGTGATCGTAACAAACTGATCTGTTATGGATGTTGCTATAGTGACATGCAATTATATATGATTTTGTTTTTAAAAAGGAAAAAAGCAAAAGAAAACACCAGTGTTAGCTTAATCTTAATGTCTGGTGTTCGTCATGGTGAAATTATAACTATTACAGTGTAGGAGAACAATGACTGTGTTCTTTGAATGAGCCTTTGTTTGTGCTTTTTGTCATGTTATGCAGTGAACTATTTTTAAGGTCTAATCAGTGATTATTTTTCCAACTCCGTGTTTCTGTAAGGAATTATTTCACACACGGACCATTCTTAGCAGTTTTCCTCAGTGATGGAATATCATGAATGTGAGTCATTATGTAGCCGTCGTACATTGAGCAAATAAACTTACAGATCTGACGTCAGCGCTGCTCAATTGTCTTGCGTCTGTCGAGTTTCTGGGGGTCCGGGGTGGGGGGGCAGCGCGATCGGGGTCGGAGGCTTGGACCCCAGCCCCAGCTCATGGCAGGTTGGGTGGTGGGGGAGAGCTGGGATCACGGCTGTGTCCCCACCGGGCGCCTTGGTGGTTCTTGGGCTCCCGAAATGGCGAGGGGAGGCTCGATGAGGAGCCGTGGGGACGGTCTCTGCATGCTCAGGGTGGGCACGGCGGGTTCCCGGGGCTCGGTGCTGGGTGCCTGTCCGCCCTCCGTCCCCGCCCGTGGGCTGTGCCGCTCGGCGCCGTGTGCCGTGAGCGGTGACTCACGCTGTAAAAATAAATCCCCTCCCTTGGAAACCCTCAGCCCCAACGGGCGTTGACTCGTGAGCCCTGCGGGGTGGGCATGGGTTGGGCTCCTTCCTCCGGAGCTGCCGCCGAACCCCGGGGAAGGGGCTGGGGACGGCCCCGGGACCGTGACAAAGAGGTGCCCGGGGCTGGCACGGCACGGGAGAGCGATGCCACCTCCACCTGCAGTGACACCTCGCAACCAGGGCCACCTCCCCGTTAGGGTGGCCGGTACTCACTGCCCGCCCCTTGCTGCCAGGACGCCCTTCCTGCACCATCTGTCACGGCCCCCGCATCCCTTGAGCTACCGGGGTGGGTGCAGTGGGAGCAGGACCCGGTCCAGCCCCTGGGACTATCCTGGGCCCCCCAGGTGGCACGTTTGGGGGCTGGTGGCCTGCACCACCGTGGTGCCTTGGTTTCCCCAGGGCTCCAGTGTCATGGGGTTGGGGCTGAGCCCAGCCCAGCACCTCCCAAGCCCCACATTAGCCCCACATCTCCCCCACCATGCCTCCCTCTCCTCTGCCTGCCCATGGGGGCCTCCGTTTCCCCATTTGGAGAGGGAAATGGCCCCCACACCTCCAGCACCCCACGCACCAGCAGTGCCTGTGCGCTTCCATCCCTGCATCTCTGCTTGCCGGGCAGGATTTGGCCCTAACCTGGGGCATTGCAGCCTGCCAGGGGCTGGCTGCTGTGGGGTGGGGGGCAGCACCCAACGGCACCCCCATCCCCTTCCTCCCCTACAATCGGCGGGGCCGCGGGGCGCTCCCGCTGCCGGTCCCCAAGGCTGGAGCTGCTCTCGCTATGGCAACCGTCTCCATCGCGCCGGTTGCCGTGGCCACCCGTCCCCAAAATGGCACACCGGGGGTGCAGGAGGATGCTGTGGGTGGGGGGGTTGGCTGGCAGAAGGGCCCCCCGGCTGCAGGATTCCTCCTGGGTCACCAGCTGCCTGCCTGCGGGATGACTCAGGGGGGATTAGGGGGATTTGCCGGAGCGGGAACGCGGCCCGCGGCCATGTAGGGCCAGCCCTAAGCCCCTGCGCTGAGGCACAGGCACGTGGGGGGCACGGGGAGCGTGGCTCCCCCCTCTGCGTGGCACCAGTCCCTGAGCTGGGGCCGGGGCTGGGCGTGAAGCCCCCCCCATCCACCTGGGGCATCGCCACGGGGTGAAAGGAGGGGGCAGAGCGGGGCACGGACAGCCCGGCGTGGGTTGGGGATGGGGGGGCCCCGTTCCCACCTCCTGGGGGGGCTTCCCTGAGGCCTGGGGGGGGGCAGCTTGTTTTTGAGGGGTGTGGGGACCCGGCAGGTTGGGCACATGGGGGGCTGAGGTGGTGACACTTGGGGTGTGGGAGACCTGGGGGGTGCTGAGACCTGTAATTCTGGGGCCCGGGAGTGCTGAGCTGTTGAGACACAGGATGTGGGTTTTGTGGAGACCTGGGATGGAGGAGACCTGGTGTGTGGGGACCCCGAATTTTGGAGCCCCAGGATGTCAGAGCCACAAGGGACATCGGAGGTCCGGGAAATTGAGATCGGAGGTGTAGGAGACGTGTGGTGTTGAGACCTGGGGTTTTGGAGACCTGACATGTCAGAGCCCCAGGACACGGAAACCCGTGATGCTGAGCCTGGGCTGCTGGAGACCCGCGATGTGGGACCCCAGGAGGTGGAGACCTGGGACTTTGGAGACCCAGGATGTCGAGACATGGGATGCTGGAGGCCGGGGTGTGGAGGCCTGGGATGGGGGGGCGCTGGCCGGCAGACAGCGGGCACGGGGCAGGTTTCTTTCACCACTTTTTATTCCCACTGACACTACCTTCTCCTTCACATTTACTCAAGGCACTGGGTGACTGAGCGAGTACAAAATAAAAAATAAAAAGGGGGCTGGGGGTGGGGGGAAGGCATGAGGGTGCACTTCATGGGGGCAGCGGCGGGGGCTCCTCCTCCTCCTCTTCCTCTTCCTCCTCGGTGCCTCCTACTTCTTGGCCGGCTCGTCTTTCTTGCCCTGGCTCTCGACGGTGACGGGGATGGTGATCTCGGCGGACTGGATGGCCGGCTTGGGCAGGGGCGCCTCCACCGTCAGCATCCCGTCGGGGGACAGCGAGGACCGCACGGCCGTGGCCTCCACGCCGGGGGGGAGGCTGTGGGGGAGAGGGGGAGATGTTGGGAACGGCCCCGAGGTCCTGGCCACCGCCCTCCCTGTTTGGGCTGGTGGCAACCCCGGTGTGTGCGGGCCGGGGCGGGCGCTGGAGGGGACGGGAGGTGCGAGGAGGTCCCCAGGGTGCCGGGGGGGTTCCAGGCCCACATCTCCTCCCCGCACTGGTACTTACGTGTATTTTCGGGTGAAGCACCGGGAGATGAAGCCGTGCTCATCCTGTTTCTCCTCGTGCTTGCCTGGAAGAGAGAAACCCAGGGCAGGTCAGTGCCCACCAGGTCTCCGCACTCGGGGCGCGCCTTTCCCCTCCCCAGGCAGGGACTGATCCTGCCCATCCCGCATCTCTGTGCCCTACCACCAGCCCGGAGCTGCGCTGACCCGCAGGAGAGAGATGGGCCCCTCCAGGAGCATCCCCCAAGCCCCAGAGCAGCAAATTGCTCGCGGTGACGGACCTGACCTGTCCCCAACGCCTTTGTTTCGGCTCCCCAGCACCCTGCGCACACTGCTGGCTCCGTGCCATGGGGGCCTGTGTTTTGTCACCATGCCCCTCGCCGAGCCACCCGCGGCGCTCCGGGGATGCTCAGGATGCCGTGGGGCTCGTCACACCCAGCTGTGCCCCCCCAGGGCACTGTCACCCCCGCGCCCCTCCATGGCTCGCAGCCGGGGCATGCGTCCCCACGTGGTGGCCGCAACACAGCGAGGGGCTGACGGTGTGGGGTGTGTGTGGGGGGGCGTGGGGTCTGCACCCTGCAAGAATGCTCTTGTAGTGCTATTCCTTCTTCTCTGCTGTTTTCTCATTTCCCCTTTTCCTTGTCCTTTCTCCTTCTTCCTTTCTCTTTTTCCCTTTTCCTTGTCCTTTCTCCTCCATTTTTCTTTCCCTCTTACCATTTCCCTTTCCCTTTCCCTTTCCCTTTCCCTTTCCCTTTCCCTTTCCCTTTCCCTTTCCCTTTCCCTTCCTCTTCCCCTTTCATTTCCTCTTCCTTTTCCCCTTCCTCTTCCTCTTTCATTTCCTCTTCCTTTTCCCCTTCCTCTTCCTTTTCCCCTTTTCTCCCCTTTTTTCTCTTTTTTTTTTTTGCTCTGCATCGCCTTCCCTCCCCAGCAAGCACCATGATGGCTGCGCAACCATCACCAGAGCCCCCAGGGAATGGGGGAGACCTGGCACACCCCCCGGCCCCCACCTGTGGCACCGCCACCCAGCACCCCACCGCCCCGCGGACCCACCGGTGATCTCCACGATGTTGTCCTTGGTCTTGACCACCAGCTCCTCGGGCGCGAAGTGGTTGACGTCCAGGGTGACCTTCCAGCTGTCGGCGCTTTGGCGGATCTCGGAGATGCCGCTGCTGAGCTGGCGGCTCAGCGCCTGGCTGTAGGGCGAGCCCGGCGCCGGCACCAGCGCGCTCTCCCTGGGCAGCAGACGGAAATACCCGGGCCAGGCGCTGCCGCTCGGCCACTTGTACCAGTCCTCGGGGATGTGGGGCATCCCGAAGGACTGGTCGAAGAGGCGGCTGCCATGGTACCAGTCGCGGAAGGGCTCCCAGCTGGGGCTGCGGAGGAAAGTGAAGGGCACGCGGCGCTCAGCCATGATGCGCAGGGCAGTGGTGCTGGGGGGCCGGCCGCGCGGGGCCTTATGAAGACGTCCCGCCGGTTATTTTTAGCCGGGAGGCTCAGCTGGCTATTAATGGAAATTGCAGCAGGGCCCGGGAAGGGACCAGAAGCTTTCCCAGGCCGGGGCGGCCGCGCGCAGCCGCGTTGGGAGCCCCCCGCTGCCCACCCCCGCGGCGGGGGCTCGGCTGCTTGGCGGGTGATGGATGGCCCCTGGAGCGCTCCCAGCCCTTTCCCGTAAACAATCCCCGCGATGCGCAGCTCCGGGGCCGTCTGCGCCAGCGTGGGGAGGGCGCTGGGGGGGTCAGCACAGCGGGGAGGATGAGTCAGTGGAGGAGCCCGTGCTTGGCCCCGCACCCGCTGCGTCACCCGGCCCCTGCCAGAAGCTTCTGGAGCACCCCCCCCTCCAAAGCTCTGTGGCCCCCAGGTGGCCCCCAGGGCTTGGCCAGGCTGGGGTGAGGTTGTCCAGGCCCCGAGCAGCGGGGTCCATGGGGGTCAATGGGGCTATAAGGGGGGGTTGTAGGGCTTGGTGGAGGTCAGTGGGGCCCAATGGGGCTGATGGGGGCTGATCGAGGCCAATGGGGGCCATGGGGTTGGCAGGGGTTGATGGGGCCATAGGGGCTGATGGAGCTGATGGGGACTGATGGGGCTGATGGGGCTCACTGGGGCCCAGTGGGACCAGTAGGGCCTGGTGGGAATGATGGGGTTTGATGGGGCCAATGGGGGCGGTGGGGACTAATGGAGACAGCAGGGTCCAAGGGCACCAATAGAGGCTGATGCTGTAGGGGCTGATGGGCTTGCTGGGGCCCAGTGGGGCCAGTAGGGCTTTATGGGGCTGATGAATTGGAGAGGGTCTGGTGGGGGCAGCACCCTCTCAGGGCAGGGGAAGGATGGCTCCTTCCCTTAGTCCCTTACCTTCACATCCAAACACATCTCTCTGGTTACCCCTGGGATCCCTTGGTGCCTGTTTGGGGCCAGATTCCAGCCCCTCAACCCCACTGGGGCCCCGGCACCTATGTCAGACAGTCTGGGGGCACTGAGCCCCCCCCCCCGGTGGGATGCCCCTCCTTGCTCAGGCTCTCTGCCCATCCCTGGCAGTTCTGAGGCTTTGTTTTTAAGCCCCTGCAAGGCCAGGAGACGTTTGTAGCTGAGACCTGACGCACTTGGCGCAGGGATGTGCGAGCCCTCCCCACGGGGCACAGTGCAGGGATGTCTCAGCGGGGTGCAGGGGGACCTGAAGGGTGTCCCCAACCTACCAGCACCCAGCTGCCCCGCCAGCACCCGCCAACCCTCCTGAATGGGGCCGGGAGAGCCCCGCGCTGCCTGGGAAACCTCAGGGCAGGGGATGAAACCAAAGCAGCTGAGCTGCGAGGGGCTGGGGGCGCGGGGGGGGTGGCGGCGGGGCTGTGGGGATGGGGGAGGCAGGGGACAGGAGGGACGGGAGGGTGGGAGGGCTGCAGGGAAATGGTGCAGGCAAATGGCAGGGCTGCAGGGAAGGCTGCAGGGAACGAGGGGAGGGCTGCAGGAAAGGAAAGGAGGAGGGATGCGGAGGGCTGCAGGGAGGGCTGCAAGGAAACACACGAATCATATTTTCCCCAGCATCAGGGACCCCCAGAGGTTTCCCCCACCGTGGCAGGATGCTCTGGGACATCGGATGCAACCGGTGCCCGGTGCCACCTTCACCAGGAGCCAGAAACCGATGGGACGGGTGGCAGAGGGCAGGGGAGGAGAGCGGGGGGGTCCCAGGGACAGAGGGGGCTGAGCCTGCAGGGGGGAGCAGAATTAACCCCACCGAGCTGTCCCCATGAAGAAACTGCTCCGTGCCCCGCAGCGTCATTTACAATATATACTGTATATTTTATTGTAGTTGAACCAGCTCACTGAGTCTACAGCTGTACTCACAATCCAGAAAAAAAGAGAGAGCGCGCGCGCGAGAGGAAAATACTGAAGTATTTCTACAGAGTATTTGTTCCAGTTAGCTCCCTCCGCGGCAGGAGACAGAGACTGTAAAAGAGGAAGACTGGAAATTTTCCCTGATGTGCTGTCTTGTCCGCGCCGTCGCTGCAGTCGGGGCTCTGCCGCTTCTGGGAGCCGTGGCCGCTGGGGTGGGGACGGGGACGGGGATGGGGACGGGGACAGGGATGGGGATGGCCTCGGGGGATGCCTCCGAGCATCCCCGTGGAGCAGCAGGGCGATGCCGGCGGGATGCGGGGGCAGCGGGCGCACTTTGGGCATTGGTGCAGGGCTGGGTGCCGTGGCCAGAGTAGGAAGGGATGGTTTTGGGGGAAGAATGGGGAGTGCAGGTGCGGGGCTGGCAGGGATGCTGTGGGGACCTCACATCTTTTCTGCCTCAGGCTCGGGCCAGGATCTCCTCCTGCTGTGGGCACATCCAGACCCGCCGCCTGCCCCGAGCCATGCGGAGCTGCAGGTGTTTCTCCTCCATCCCCGTGAAAGCCAATTTCTTTCTGATTTTCTTTTCTGAGCAAGCAGCTTCCTTCCCAGCTTGGGCTTTGCTGGGAGGGCTGGGGAACCAAGTGGCTTGGATCGGGGCACGGCCAGCTCTTGGGGACGCTGCTCCGAGGGATCCCGCTGGCCTCAGTGCAAGGCTGTGCATGACTTTGTGGCATGCTGAGCCCGCAGGGTTCGCCTGGGCAGCACGGGTGGGTTCACGCACACAGCACCCACCCTGCTCTGCACCCCGGTGCTGGCACGGCTGCGGGTAGGAGCAGCACAAGGGTGCCCGCCCCAGCACCCCGCAGCCCTCCCAGGCTCTGGCACCGCAGCACCCGCCTCCCTCAGCAGCGGGGCGAGCAAAGCACAGTGGGGTCTGGCTTGGCCGACACCTCAGCCCTCTGGAGACCCATTCGCCAGCTCTAGCACCGCATGACCACCTGGGCTGGAGTCCAAATGGCATCCCAGTGCCCCCCAGTGCCCCCAGTGCCCCCAGGCCGGCTGCAGGCGGGTGTCCGAGGGCTGCACAAAGCCCGGCTCTCCCTGCGGGGCCACGCGTTAATCCCGGCAGCTGCTCTCCCCACCCCGGGAGGCTCAGCTGCTTCGTCCTCCTCCAGCCAGGCAGAAAACGCGTGGCCAACGCGGATTAAATGCAAACCGCCCCAGGGCCGGCACGCAGCGGGGCTGGGGAGCAGCCCCCACAGCCAGGAAGGGCTTTTTTTGGGAAATCAGCAAAATGGCGCAGAACCGGGGCTGTCAGCAAAGCACTCGGCCAGCCCGTGCTCGTCAACCCCCCCGCTCCCCGCCTCTCTTTTTAAAATTAAATTTATAAAGCTGCTGGAGGGGCGCAGGGATGCTCGGGGGGAGGCCGAAGCGGAGCTGGGGGCCGGATCCTGCCCGCTGGGCCCCGAGGCACAGCTAACCCACAGCTGCCACAGCCAGGGCACCAGTGGCAGCATCTTCCAGAAGAGGAGTCAAAGCCTTCACTCGGGGCCGCGTTTCTTCAGGGAAGTGGCACAGGGAAGCCATTAGGACCGGGAACTGGGTTGCGAACCGGGGTGAGGAGGTAGCCAGGGGGTCTCGGGGACAGCCCTGTCCCCTCGTGCCCTGCCAGGGGGTCCCCCTGCTCCGGCGCTCGGAGGAAGCCTCTTCATGCACCACGCGGCTCCGCACACGAGCCCAGAGGTGTCCAAAGCAAGGGAAAGGCGGAGGGCAACCCAAAGGGTACCCCACGAGCTCTGTGGGGCGCATCCCAAAGCACAATTTCACCCCAAATTTGTCAGCTCCCCCTCCTGGGGGACACCCAGGGGACCCGGCAGCATTTGTTCTGCAGGGGCAGGGGGCGCACAGCACCAAGGCAGAGGGACCCCAGCCCCGTAGCCCCGCGTGGGACGAGACGGGACGACCCCGGGCCGCTCCTCGCTTTGTTCGTCTGCGGCTCTGCGGGTGCTCGGGGCTGCCAGGACCCCGGAGAGGTGCGTGTCACCTCTGTCCCCGGGGTGTCCTCTTCCCCGTCCAGTGTCGGTGAAAAGCCCTGAGCGTGGGCAGGAGAAACACGCTTATTTAGCGCGTGCTAGAAAAGTCCAACTGAGCCAAAAAACGCACCGCCGGCCGGAGCGCACCATGTCGGGGGCCCCGCCGCCCCGCCGGCTCAGTCCAAGGTCTCTGCCAAGCAATTTGTTCCCTCGCTCTGTGCTTGCCCACCCCGTCCCACCCCACCCTGGCGTTTGCAGTAATAAGAAGCCAACCCCCCCCCCACCCCCCCACCCCTGACCCCCAAAATACTGCGGGGGGCTCAGGGTCGCCCACTGCCCTGCAAGGTTTCCATCCGCCCCCCGACTTTCCCCCCGCTGCCGGGTCCATCCTTAGCAGCCCCCCCCCCCCGGTTTTTTTCCACCTCCTGGGGGGGTTCTCCCGGGGCTGGGGCGGGGGGCTGCGGGGCTCAGAAGCCGGCGCTCTCCGAGCTGCTGCGGCTGTTGTAGCTGGGGCTGCGGCTGGGGCTTCGCGAGCGGCTGGGGGGGCTGCGAGTCCGGCTGCGGCTGCGGCTGGTGCTGTAGCTGTCGTAGCTGCGGCTCCGGCTGCGGCTGTACGAGTAGGTGCTCAGCGAGCTGGAGGACGAGGGGCTGGGGCGGTAGTAGGGGATGGGACGCTTGCGAGCGCTGCGGAGGGAAAAGGGAAACTGAGTCAGGGCCGTGCTGAAGTTTGGGGAAGAGGAGGGAGGGGGGGCACTGGCCCAAGCACCGGCCCCGCACATCCCCAGGCTCGGAGCGGCCGCGGGATGTCAGGATCCGGCCCCCCCTGGTCCCTTCCTCCTCCCTGGTCCCCCCCCGGCTGTTAGTCCTGGATTAGGCAGCGGCAAGGACAGAAAGTGAGCAGGTTAATGTGGCTTTTGTGTTTCCCCAGCCACCAAAGATTGAAAGCTGCTGAAAAAGAGACGTTAGGGATTAGCGGGAGACGAGCGCCGGGCTGCCCGCGGTCCGACCCTCCCCGGCTCCTATGGGGACGTGGGGAGCAGGGGGACAGCGGGGAGGGGGGGACCGGGGGCAGCGACGTCTGGAGCCGGTGCAGGACACTGAGCCCGGAGCCCTGTGGGTCCCTGAGGAGGCTGGAGGGGGGACAAGGCAGCCCCTTGCCTCCTTCTCGCAGCCCCACGTTGTGGTGAGCGGTGTTAGTGGGACCAAAGAGAGACACACGGCCGGCCTCGCACAGCCGGGGAGACACGGAGGGGTCCGGGAGGAAGAGGAGGAGGAGGAAGGGGGGAGGTTACCCTGGGAGCCAGGCCCACGGCGATGCTCTCCGAGAGGAACCTTGGGATGAAATGGAAAAGGAGACGTTGGCATCACTGAGGGACAAGGCAGGACCACGCAGTGCTGGGCCCCGGGGTGGCAGGGGGACAAGTACAGGGCAGGAGGGCAAAGGAAGGGGGCTTCTGGCCAGGCTACGGGGCTGGTCTCCCCTGGGATGGTGAGGACCACAGGCTGTCCCCACAGCTCCTCCCTGCCACCTTCCTCGGGGCATCCCAGGAAAATCCAGCCCAGGGCAGGGGACCGAGGGGAGGGATGGCCACGGTGTCCCTGCCGCCTGCATCCGTGTGAGGCTGTCAATTTCTGGGCCATGTGCTGGCAGCCCCTCTGTCCCTGGGGGATTTCAGCTGGGGAACGGCAGAGCCAGCCGGTACCTGAGCAAGAAACCTTCTTCTGGGCTGGGAGGACCTCTCCTGGCCCATATGCTTCACAGGGGAAGCCTGCAGAAAGCTTTAGCGCGGTGTACAGGCTGCATTTCTCCTGCCTTCTCTCCTTATGTCCAGCCCAGGAGAAATCAAAATCCTTCCAGAGCGAGCGAGAGCCGGTTGCTGGAAATCCAGCCAGCTCCGTGCTACGGCCCCCGATCTCCCCGCTGATAGCACGGGAGACAAATAGGTCAGAAAGGAGGTAATCTCAGCTCAGCACCAGTAACGTCGCCAGCACCGCATGCTAACGAGATGCTATATATGCACACAGTGTTTCATCTGGCACTAAACACTGCCTGCCTTAGAGCCCCGCATCCTGAGTCAGTAAGGTCTCAGGGAGGAGAAAACGGCATTTGGAGGGCAGGAGGCAAACGCACTGGGGTTGGGCTTCTTGCTGGAATATGTATGTGCTGCAATATGGAATATTACACAGAGTAAAATGAATTCATATTTGCTGTCTGCAAACGGGAAGAGACCAGAAGGTTGTAATGCTGGAGGCAGCCTGGTTACCCAGCTGTCTGGGCCAGCCTGGTTCACTCTTCCATTCATCCTCAGGGTTATGTGTCTGTCCTCAAAGCTGCTTGTCTGTCCGTCCGTCCATCCGTCCTTTCTGCCATCCATCCATCCATCCATCCATCCATCCATCCATCCATCCATCCATCCATCCATCCATCCATCCATCCATCCATCCTTTCTGCCATCCACCCAGAGAATCACAGAATCACTGAGGTTGGAAAAGCCCTCCAAGATCATCTGGTCCAAACGTCCCCCTGCCACCACCATCACCCACCAAACCATGTCCCTAAGCACCACGTCCAACCTTCCCTTGAACACCCCAGGGACGGTGACTGCACCACCTCCCTGGGCAACCCATCCCAATGCCTGACTGCTCTCTCTGAGAAGAAATGTCTCCTCATTTCCAACCTGAACCTCCCCTGGCGCAACTTGAGGCCATTCCCTCCAGTCCTATAACTGGTTACCTGTGAGAAGAGGCTGACCCCCAGCTCCCCACACCTTCCTTTCAGGTACCTGTAGAGAGCAATGAGGCCTCCCCTGAGACCTCCTCTTCTCCAGACTAAACACCCCCAGTGCCCTCTGCTGCTCCTCACAGGACTGGTGTTCCAGACCATCCAACCATCCACCCATCCCCATCCACCCATCCGTCCATCCTTTCCACCATCCCCCCCACCCCTTTGGGGCTACGTGGGGGCGCAGGTCGGTCACGGGCTGTGCCAGCGGTGGTGGCTCCGCATGCCGGGACCCACCTGGTGATCCTCCTGGGCTCCATGAAGCTGGGGGAATCGCGTCTCCTCTTCCTGATGGGGGAGTAGCTTCGGGAGCGGCGCCGGGCCCGGGCGGGATCGGGGTCACCGTGGCGTGTTCGGGGCTCGTTGTCCTTCTCTCTAAACCAAGACGAGGGGCGTCAGGGGCACGAGGAGCCGCGTGTGCACCGAGGCGGGCTGCAGGGACACCCAGCCCTTCTCCAGCCGTGATGCCACAAGCCCCGAGCTGTGCCCCCGTGCCACCCGCACCCCCCCGAGCTGACCTGCTGGCGGTTTTCTTCTGCGAGGGCGAGCGGCTGCGGCTGCGCCCGGCCCTCTTCTCCCGCGAGCGGGAGCGGGACTTGGAGAGGGAGCCGCTGGAGCTCCAGGAGCTGCTGCGGTGCCCGGTGCTGTGCGAGGGGCTCTTCCTGCGCTCCGAGGCCCCGTGCCGAGAGTGCTTGGCCGACGACTCTGAGCTGCTGTTGGGCCGGCCCCGGTGGTGCCGCTCCTTCACCCTGCAAGGGGCAGAGGGCGGGGGGAACGTCCTGAGTGTGACCGCACCGCTCCTCGTTTCCCTCTGCAACCGTGGGGGAGCAGAAGCACCCACGTGGCCCTGAAAACACCCTGATTATCACAGAATCATAGAGGTAGTGAGGTTGGAAAAGACCACCAAGAGCATCTGGTCCAAATGTCCCCCTAACACCAATGTCACCCACTAAACCATGTCCACAAACACCACATCCTACCTTCCCTTGAACACCCCCAGGGACGGTGACTCCACCACCTCCCTGGACAACCCGTTCCAATGCCTGACTGCTCTTTCTGAGAAGAAATGTCTCCTCATTTCCAACCTGAACCTCCCCTGGCACAACTTGAGGCCATTCCCTCTAGTCCTATCACTAGTTACCTGTGAGAAGAGGCCGACCCCCAGCTCCCCACCCCTCCCTTTCAGGCAGTTGCAGAGAGCAATGAGGCCTCCCCTGAGCCTCCTCTTCTCCAGACCAAACACCCCCAGTTCCCCCAGCCACCCCTCACAGGACTCGTGTTCCAGACCCTTCACCAGCTCCGTAGCCCGTCTCTGGGCACACTCCAGGGCCTCGATGTCCTTCTTGTGGTGAGGGGCCCAAAGCTGAACACAGCACTCGAGGTGCGGCCTCACCAGAGCAGAGCACAGGGGGACGATCACCTCCATAATCCCCCAGAGCCATCCAGGCACTGCATCACCCACCAGGATAACACCATGGGGCTCCCCCGCCCCACCAGGCTCCATCCACGCACCCACCCGGTGCCCACCCACCTGCACCCAGCCCCGCAGCCCCGGTCCTTGCATTTCCCGTATGGAACCGGGTTGTGGCTCCGACGGGACAGCACCCAGAGAGCCCTTACTTCTTGGCGTGGGCGCTGTGGGTCCTGTCGGGGCCGAGCGGGTGGGAGCAGGCCGAGCCCTCCGAGTCGCTGCTGTAGCCGGTGGGGCTGAGCCCCGTCGGGGCCGGCTGGCGGGGGGCCTGGCCGCGGTGGCGTGGCGGCGAGGCGGAGCGGGAGCGGTGCCGGTGGCCGTGCTTGGCTCGCTCCGGCGAGGGCGAGCGGGGGCTGCGGGCGCCGTGACGGCCGCCCCGGGCGCGGGGGGACGGCGGCTCCGTCCTGCCGCGAGGCCGCGGAGAGGGGGACGGCGAGGCCGGCCTCTGGCAGGGGGAAGAGAGACAGAGAGAAGGGGGGACAGGCGGAAGGGGGAGAAGAGAAGAAAGAAGGAGAAAGAGGTCTTTAACGGGGCGCGCCGGGCCGGGGCTCGGTGCACAACGTCAACGCACATCGCATTAAGGCAGGCTACACAGACGCTACCCTGCACCTTCCTCAGCCTCTCGCCCTCAACAACGTGGGTCATGCAAACCTCCGCATGCAAAAACGCAAAAAAAAAAAAAGAAACGAACCAAAAAAAAAAAGAAAAAACAACAAAGAAACGAAGAAGGGTTTGGGGAACAGGGGAGGGACCAAAAAAATCCAAGAAACCCCAAAGTCGTTGGGGAGGGAAAGCTCAAAGGGAAAGAAATGACCCCCCCCCAAACAGCTGGAGAGGAGATAAAGCAAACCCCCAGCACCCGCCCACCGCAACCAAGAAAGGTGAAAGGAAAAGGGGCGGAAAACCCAAACAAACCAAGGAAAACGAGAAAAAAAAAAAAAAAAAAGAACAAATGAGAGGAGGGGAGGCAGAGGAGGAGTAAATCAGAGTGAGCAGTGGGAGAGAGGGTGAAAACAAAGAGGTGACGGGGCCGGGCGGGCGCGGGGCGGGAGGTCTGCTCACACAGATGCATGCACATATATAGATATCTATACGTTTATATATGCATAGGTTTTATAGATAGTACGGCTTTTGGCTTAAAACAAATCAAGAAACGAGGAAGACGGCACAGAGCAACGATGGAGGGCAAGGCAGGGAGTCGGGGGGCAAGGGGCAAGAAGGGAAAAAGAAACCAAAAGAAAGAAGAAAACATCAAAATCAAAGAAAAACCAAACCAAAACTTCACAAATGTCATCGTTACTGAGATAAACGAATGTCTCTGAGCTCTTCCTGGGATACGCATTGATCTGTTAGCTGTGACTCTGCAGGGAACTGCTAAGTCCTCATCAGCACTCAACACAGACTTTGCTTTCTGCTTCCATTTTTTTTTTCCGTTATATGCTTTTTTTTTTTTTTAAGTCCCTCTTGGTTAACATCCACTTACCAAAAAAGTGGCATTTCCTCCTTTAGTAGGTAAGGTATGAAGAGAAGGGAAAAGCGGGGCAATATAAGTGCATCATTAGATTCACAAAAATGCAAGAGAGAAAGAAAAGAGAGAGGAGGAGAGACAGAGACAGCGAGAGGAGAGAAATAAAACAAAACAACTCCCTTCTCCTACGCTCAGACACCGGGAGAACCCCTCCTCGCTACTTGGTGGTGACATTGGGCCACCGGCGTGGTGACAGCCCCGAGTGTTGGGCTGGGATTTGGGATACTGGGGGCTCCAGCCCCAACCGAGCCGGAGAACCTGGGCTGGGGGGCGAGGGGGCGATGGGGAGACTTTGGGGTCTCTCCCCTGGCAGCCCCCAGTGCCCACGGAGGAGCAAATCCTGCGCGACCTGATGGGGCCTAAGGGAAGCTGGGAGGTACTGGGGCAGTGCTGCTGTGCCCGGGGGCAGCCGGTGACCTTGTTTCCTCACCATCCCTTTGCCTAGAATGCACTTAAGCCTAAACGCTGCTTTTCTCCCCAAAAAGAGAAGCAGACGATGTGCCACGGGTCTGCGATGAAGATGCTGACAAAGGGACACGAGGCCGCTCCACTGGTGGCTTGTCCTGCATCATGCCCCTGTCCCCACAGACAAGGGGGCTGAGCCAACAACCCCTGCAGACCCTACAGCCACAGAGCAGTGTGCCCCACCCGCCAGAGCCAAAATGGGGTGGTTTGGTGCATTTTTATGACTGCTTTAACAACTGGCTGCTGTTGCGATTGCTCCAGCGAGGCAGAGAAGCAGTGGGGGCGACGGATGCCCCACCGGCGGCGTCCTCACAGGGGATGGGGCTTCGGCCGTACCTGTCCCCAGCCCTACTTCTGGGGAGGGAAAAACTTGAAATGGAGAAGGAGGAGAAGAAGAAGAGAGAGAAAGCCAGAGCGAGGTGTCCTCTTCCCGAGCGCATCGTTCTCACACCCATTTGCTATCCATGCTGTGGGGATGCGGGGCTCACGCCCACAACGCAGGGAGAGGGATGGGGAGGGCAGAGGGGGCTTCCATTGAAAAAACAAACAAACAAACCCAAATAAATCCTTTGCAAAGGTCTGGCCCCAAAGGGAAAATGCATTTGGGGTGCTTGTGCTCCCCAGACCTGCCTCTCACCTCGCCTGGCTCCTTCCCAGGTGCGGAAGGTCTCAGCCTTTTACCACCACAGCCCCAAAATCTTCTCCCCGGGTCCCTCCACCACCACGACTACAGCCCCAGGAGGGGCAAAAAATCCCAATCTCCCCAAATTTCTCACTTGCTATCCTCCCTCCCAGTCCTTCACCCCAAAATACCCGTGCCCCAGTGACTCCTTGTGACGCACTGGGGTTCACCTGCTTCTCTTTGCCTCTATTTTTCGCTAATTGTGCTCGGTCTCATTAGCCAGCCCCTAAAAAGCATGGAGGAACTCAAACCGACTCATGGTAACTGTACCGTCTGTGGGAACGAACACAAACTCGGAGGGCTAAAACACACAGAAATGCATTCTACCAACAGAACGAGGAAACGAGGAAGAGAAAAAGGCGGAAAGAAAGAAAAATATTACATGGACAGGGCAAAAAAATAAAAGAAAAGAACGTAAGAGAAGAGCATGGCTTTGCAGCTAACTGGGGAAAACCATACAAATCAAAAAAAAATTATATATAGCCACCAAAAAGAGACAAAATGAAAGAGAGAGAGAGAAAGAGAGAAAGAAAGAAAGAGAAAGAAAGAAAGAAAGTAAGAAAGAAAGAGAAAATAACATTAAATCAAGCTACGGTGCTTTTCAACAGGCTCATCTGCAGAAGTGAACGTGCAGAGGTGGACGAAATACCTACCTTCTGAATTGGCAGTGACAGGAATGCAATAATAAAAAAGAAAACAATAATCTCCACATTTGGAGTGCAGAATGGGAAAAAGACAATGACTCTTTAGTAATGTGATTTAGACCCCTTTGCTAATCAAGTTTGCTTTGCTTAGACTTTTTTTTTTATATTGGTCTCATTTGCATCTTTTATTTTATATTTTTTTGCTTAAATGGAAAGCCCGTGGCTTTCGCGGCTGCAGCGGGTTTGCCGGCTTGCGTGTGGTGCCCGGCCCCTACCCGGCAGCGTTTTCGGTCTGGAAGGTGGCTGCCGAACGTCACCGAGTCCCAAACGTCATGCAAGGAAAGCGGCGGATGGAGCGCAACGCGTGGAGGTTTGTTGGGCGGCGTCGGCACCGGGAGAGGCCCGAAGAAAACCAGAGAGAAATTTGGGGCCGGAGAGTGCGTGTGGGAGAGAGAGCGAGGAGGAGGAGGAGGAGGAGGAGAGAGAAATGGGGAGGAAGGGCGAGCGCGAAGATGGGCAGGCAGCCGGAGGCGGGGATGGATGGAGACCGGACTGGGCATTTAAAAGGGAAGTCAACCCCGTGCAGCGCCCCGGCCCTGGGCACCTGGAGGGCTTGGGGAGCTGGGGTAGCCCAGGTGGGGACGTGGGGGAAAATGGTCTGAATTTGGTGGTTTTGGAGGGTTCGAGGCAGGCGCAGGGTGCTCAGCCCTGCTGCTGCCGGTCTGTGGGGCTGAGCTCAGGATGGATGCTGAGGATGCTCGGGGAGCAGGATGCGCATCACAGCACGGGGTGGCGCGGGGGTCCCAGCCCGGAGGGGTCACGGCTGGGTGGATGCCACAGCCCCATCCTAACGGGATCACACGTGGGGACCCACGGGGAAAACATCCCCATGGTGCCAGGGTTGGCTACCATATGGGCAGCGGGGCCACAGCCAATTTGAGGAGGCAACGGGCAATTTGCGGCTCGGTTTTGGGGTGAGCCCGCTCCCTTTTCAGTTCAGAGCTGCTCGGTTATCTTCCCTTTTAAATTCCTTGTTCAAAATATAGAGAATGGAAATACAGTGTTCAACGGTCGTAAATATTTAGAAAACACATCTCCTTTTTTGTTTTTTGTTTTTCTTCTCCACATTAACACACACAAAAGCAAAAAATTCTAGAACAACACGACGACGACAGGGGGAAAAAAATAAGAGATATATATCGTTTGCATTTCTGTACATCACGAAGGAAAAGAAAAGAAATCATGATAAAGGAAACTAAAACAAGGGGGGAAAAAAAGCATGTTTCATTGCCCTTCCCTCCCCCTCTTCCCTGTTTCTGCTGAGCAAGAAATGGAATTGTATATTACCGTTTGGGTTTTTTTCAAATGGGAGGCTAAAGAAAAACACAGATGGGATTAAAAAGAAAAAAAAACAACAACAAAACAAACAAACAACCAAAAAAAAACAGAGAGAAAGAGAGAGAGAAAGAGAGAGAAGTTGTCGGAGAAAAGTCCCGCTAGAGCCGGGGAGCCAAGGCAGCTCGTGCGGCCTGGGCGATGCTGGGTGCCCGGGGTGGGGGCTCCTCGGCACCCGCACCCCCAAAGAGCTGAGCCGAAACCACAGCAAAGAAGAAAGCGGAGAGGTGCCCGAGAGGTGGGCTCCGCCGCCGCCTGCGAAGCGGCTGGGTGCTGGGCGCTGGGTGCTGGAGGGGATGGGGACAGCGTGGGGGACCCGTGTGGCACCCAGCCCGGTCCCCCCGGTGGTCTCCCAGCCCCTCCGGTACTGGTTAAACTGGGGCTGGCCCCCTCATCCCGCTGGGGCAGCGGAAGCAAGGGGACAAGTGCCCGCGGCGCAGTGGGGTTTTGCCAGGGCAGTTGGCAGGGCTGGGGACAGTCAGCCCTGAGTCACCCGCCGCGGGGACCCTGAGTGCCTAAAATCTGAGCACCCAGCCCCAGCCCCCCCCTCCGAGCCCTCTCCTGGCCTTAAACCAGTGCCCAGACTGGTGCTGGGGTCCCGCTGGCACCGGCACCTTTGTGCTGGGATGGGCTGGCAGTGGCAGGGAAATCATTTTTCCATTTTTACCCATTTCTCAGCCATCTGGGCTCAATCCACTCCCAGGGCAGCACTGAGCCCAGTGGTGGCCCTACGAGCCATTGGGGACACCTGGGGGTGTGACATCCACAGAGCGGCCGCGTGGGGGGACCTGCTGGGGGTCCTGCCCTGCAGAGAGGGGCCAGCACCCCCCAGGGTGGGGGGGACATTGCACGGCCAGAGAACGGCCGAGGAGGGGGACAGGCAGCACCCGGTGTCCCCATCCATCTGTCCGTCCCCGACGCCACCAGTGCCCCCCAGATGGCGGCCGGGTGAGTGGGGAAAGAGGGGAGAGGAGAGCCGGGGTGAGGGGGTCCTGCGGAGGGAGGAGGAAGAGGAGGAAGAGGAGAGGGCAGCGAACCGTGGTGCAAGAAAAGCCTACGTACATCCGGCGGCTCCTCGAGCGCGGCGCCGTGGCTGTGGCGGCCGTTCTGGGCGCTGCCCTTGTGCCCGTTCTGGTGCGGCGAGGCCGAGCGGCGTGGCGAGGAGGAGGACGGGCTGCGGCTGGAGAGGGCGCTGCTGCCCTTGGGGCCGTCCTCGCGGTGCTTGGGGCTTAGCCTGCGGGGCATGGCACGGTCAGGGTGGTGGCCGACGTGTCCCCCCGTCCCCAGCCTGGCACGGCGGTGGCACCCAAGCTTGGGCTGCAGCACAGGCTTTGCCGAAGCAAGAAACGGGGCCAGAAATTGCTTCTGGGGTTTTTCCCAGTTCACATTTTCCCATCTGGTTTGAAACCCTGGTGCCGAGTTTCCCGCCCCACCAAGCATCCCTTGTGCTGCAGCACCGCCCCGCTCCCCTCCCGTCCACCCCCAAGGGTCCCCACCCTGGGGACAACCCTGCCGGGGGTGCTCCTACCTGCCGGGGGATTTGGAGTTGCTGTAGTCGGAGGAGAGCGAAGCGCTGTGCGAGCTGCAGCTGCTGCGCCGGTGCGACCGCCAGGCCGGCGACTCGCTGCGGGACCTGCGGGGAGGACGGCCGGGGCCGACGGGCAGGCTGAGCCCCCGTGCCGGGCAGCTACGAGGTTTGGGGGGGCTGGCCCCGCACGGCAGCACCCTGCCAGCCGCCTGCCCGCGGTGCCTCACCTCTTGCGCTCTTTGTTTTTCTCTTTCCGCTTGTTTTTGGGGCTGCGGGACCTGCGGGAAGGGCAGAGAGGTGAAAAGGCAGAGATGGGAGAGGGGCAGCGATGATGCCCGGTGCGATGGGTCACCCTGCTGAGCCCTGGCCAACGCGCACCCAGAGCATGGGGTGGCCCCGTGCCCCCTCCAAGGGTGGGGACAACCAGCGGAGCCTGGCCGTGGGGCGAGGGGGACGCTGGCACCAAGTGCAGGTGGCGGTGGGATGGCTCTCGGCTGCCTTCGCTCTCACCTGTGTCTTCTCTTCTTCCGGGACCCCGACTCAGACCTGGGGACGGAGAGGAGGCAGAGACACGTTGAGCCATGGCGGGGGGCGAAGGCTGGGCAGCCCCAGGGGACGGCAGGGATGGGGACAGGGGCAGGGGGCTGGGAGGAGGCAGCCACCACCAGGTTGGGTCGCTGGAGGGGGCAGCCCGGCCACCAGGAGGTGACAGCCCGTGTTTCAGAGAACTGCCTGCCCCCTTGAAAGGCCATCCAGCACCCTGCCCTGCCCATGCTGCCAACCCACCCCAGTCCGAGAGCCCCGGGGGCTTCCCCATGGTCTCCAGCCCTCCCTGCGGCCACCAAGCAGCCCCGCTGTCCCCAGCCCCGGGAGCACAGTGCCTGGAGGAGACGTATCCGTCCTACCTGTCGCGTCTGTGTTTCTTTCCAGTCTTCTTTTTCTTCTCCTTGCGGATCGGTGAGGAGCTGTCGCAGCTGAGGGGGGGGGGAAGTGGGTGCCTTTAGGGTGGGAGCAAGGAGCTGGGGTGCAGCAGGAACCCCAAGTCCCATCCTTGTGACCCACCACCCACTGGCACCCCACATCCCCGGACAACCCCCGGGACGCGTGAATATTGCATGGAATTTATTTCCAGGGGGCTTTTGCAGCGGGGGACAGAAAGGAGAGTCCAGCAGAAGGGCTCAGGTTAACCCCGGTGCCAGGGCGGCCGGATCCTGCTGTGTCCCATTGCCACCTTGTGGGCTCCGTGGCCTCCAGCAGGAGACGGGGCTGGAGCAGCCAATTCCCACTGGGATTTGGGAGCGGGACACTCACCTGCGCTCCGAGCCGGGTTTCCTCTTTTTGCTGCCGCGGGGAAGGCAGAGAAGAAAGGGACGTTAAGGACAGCATCCTCCCACTGCTCAAGGACATGTAAACTGGGGCGAGTACCGGGGGGGTGGACGGAGCCGGCCCCCTCCCAGCAGCCAAATCCTGCCTGGTGCTGTGCAGGGCTGTGCCCTGCCCTCCCAGGGAGGCTGGGGTGCTGATGGAGCCGGCTGTGGATGCACCAGCACCCTGCAGCCCCCAGCCACAACCCGAGAGCGCAGCAAGTGCTGGGTTAATTACCCAAGTCATTAAATAATCCCCCTGAAGGCCTTCAGCGTCCCCCAGCTTGTTGGGACGGGGTGAGCAGGGAGGGGACCTGCTTGGAGCGACCCAGCAGAGCTGCAGGGTCGAGCCCTCCAGGTCTAGGGGACAGCGCGGGGACAACCGTGGACTCACCGGCTCCGACGGTGACCCGATTTCTTTTTCTTTTTCTTCTTGGGCGGCGGCGAGGTGGAGCTGCTGGACCGTCTTTTCAGCCTGAGGGAAAGAGCAGGCAGCGTTGGGGTGAGAACGGAAAACCACCCACCGTGCCCTGGCCACTGTCACCGTGCCCTGGCCACCGTCACCGTGGCCATCACAACGTGGCCTAGGTGTCCTGAGCACGGTGTGGCTGCGCCGAGTATGAGGACACCGTGCATGCATTTGGGGTGCATTGGGGGTCACCACGCGGGGACAGCCATCCCCCTGTCCCCAAAACCCGCTGCCCGCCGTGGCCAGACCTGTACTCGCGGTGGCTGCTGTCGTCGCGGTAGCACTCGGCCGAGCAGTCGCACTGCAGCAGGCAGCCCTCGCCGTACTCGGGGTACTGCGCCGCGTAGTCCTCCCCGTCCAGCCCGTGGTGGTTCTCTATCACTCTGGCAAAGGAGGAATCGCGGGATGAATTTGGGGGGCTGGTGGAGCTGAATCAGGGCTGGGAAAGGGGATGGGGGCACAGGTGCCTGGTGGCACATGGGTTTGGGGACAGCCAGCTCCAGCGCCGCCTCCCCAGGTGACCTTGGTCACGTCGCTCGATGCTTGGCAGCTCTGGGTGTGACACCCTGGTGTCAGCACCGCGTGGCAGAGCTCTTATCAGGGTCCCATCCCTGCAGCACGTCACCGCTGGGCTGGCACAGGGACATCCCCAGGGCCATGCCACCACCTCCCTGTCCTCGGCATCACTCGGAGCCCCGTGCTGCACCGCGGGGCTGAGCGGGGTCAGCCCAGGTGGGTGGCAGGGGACGGATTAGGGTGAGAGGAGCCGGTGATTCGGGGATTATCCGGCCGGCGGCAGGAGCTCCCGGGATGATCCGGGCTTTGGGACCGGTGCCCAGCCTGCCGCAGGCTTGGCACGGGAGGTGATGGGTGACGTCCCCCCGGGCCAGCCGAGGCGAGGAAGGGGGGGACATCAGGCCTGAAGCCACCAGGGTCTCCTCTCCCTCCCGAGCAGCTTCGTCAACATTAATTTTCCCGCTGCCATGGAAACGGACGGGAGGTTGCCATTGACTACCAGGGCTGCGGGCTGGACCCGGCGAGCAGGAGGGACCCGGGAGCCCTTGGCCAGCCTCTCCCTGCTGCCCCCAGCTCCCCATCTCGCCCCGCTCCTGCTCTGCCATCAGCCCCAGGAGCAATCTCCACCCCCCCGGGGCAGAGCATCCGTCCCCCTCAGGCGGGCTGGGGACGCCTTGGTGAGGACGTGGGGCAGCGGCTGAGCTCCTGAGCCCCAAATGTTGCGGGGGTCTGGGGGCTTGGTGACAGCAGCTGTGAGAAGGAGGTGGAGCAGGGAAAGCACGTCAAAGAGCCCTGATGAAATGTTTCCTAGCAATGTCACCGCTGGGGATGGCCACCCATCGGACGAGCTGCCTCCAGCGCTGGTGGCACTGGGCTCGGGGCGTCTCGGCGCCACCGGCACAGCCAGAAGCACTGCTGGGTGCAGGATCCATGGTGCCAGATGTTATTTTCCCCCCTTTTTTCATTTTTCCCTTTCTGCCAGAGTTCAGGTGGTGTTCAAGCTCCTTGGCAGCAGAAGGACACGTGGGTTGGATGTCCTCCTCTGGGATGTCCTCGGGTTCCAGAGGCTGTGGGTGCTCCGGGACACGTCCCGCGGCGCCCAGCTGCCTGGCCACGGGTGCTGGGCGAGGGCAGGATCCCCAGGGAAATGAAGGCACTGCGGACACTCCTCCATCCGCCGTGGGTAACGGCAGCACCTGGAGCCCCAGAGCTGGGGAACAATGGCACGGGGACAGCCACGCAAGCGGAAATATGGGCTCTAGGTGATGCTGCTCGGCAGGGGGGTTGGACTGGGTATCTTCAGAGGTCCCTTCCAACCTCAGCCGTTCTGGGATTAATGGGGCAGGGTGAGGCGTGGAGAAATCCCAGTTCTCCTTCGCGTGCACACCAGCACCCCCACATCTACTGAGGGACATGGCTCAGATGTGGGACACCTCGTCCTGGGAGGGATGTGGCCATTGAGGAGCCTCCAGGTGCTCCGGAGGAAACCCTGCTGGGTGGTGCCGTGTCTGGGGGGTGCCGACATCAAACAAGCCCAGGCTCTCACTCCCCGGAGGAGATGTGGCCTCAGGAACCACGATTTTTAGCTCATGTCCCACCCTGGCTTCTTCCAGATGTCTTAGCCAGGGGGCCGGCAGCAGGGGAAGCTGCTGGAGAAGCGCAGCCCTTGGCTTCCGACCCACCTTTTCCACGAAAATGCCTTTCGAACAACAACCAAACCACGGAAAGGGGAAAGGAAAAAGAGAGCTGAGCAAACCGAGATAATTCCTTGCTGCACTCTCTGCTCGGTGGGCAGCTGAGACGGCACCGCGTCGCAGTGCTGGGCCACGTGCTCCTGCTGTCAGCTCTGCTCTGCGGTCCACGACCAGCCCGTGGTGCCCCATTTACACCTCCCCTCCTGACACACGCCTGCATTCTGTTTCAGGCCCACTAACCTGGTCATCGAGCAGTCCCTCAGCCAGCAGAGGGCTGTGTGGCGGGGCTATGCACGCACAGACGGGAGCTGAAAGGGTGCAGAGAGCAAGCCGGGGCTCAGGTGGTCACGGCTCTGCTCGGTGCCTCAGTTTCCCCTGGGGACTTCTGCAGACGATGCCGAGCTTTTCGCCTGTGCTTTGAAACGAGAGCAGCTGGTTCGGGCTCGCAGCCCAGCCAGCCCAGTGACTGATTTGTAGACCTCCGGGGAGGTGCTGGAACAGGACCAGCACACGAGGTGCCTGTGCTGGGGGCTCTCCCAGCCTCCAGCCATTGCAAAGGCTGGGCGTGTTTATTTGAAGCACTGCTGCATCTCCCTCCCTCAACCTCAACAAGTGCAGAGGTTTTGCATCCAGGACATCCTTTGGCAGGGACCTCTGCAGGCCGGGTCCCCATCTCATGGGGAACCACCTCCTTTGGGATCTCCTCCCAGCTTCCCCCAAGCACCTCCGCGCTCCTCCAAGCAACCCTGTGCTTTGAGACTGCTCCCTCCAGCTCAGCACTATTATTTATAGCCCTGGGGCTAATCTAACGATTACCCTTCAGACTGGAGAGCAAGCCTGCCAGTGGGGAAAGGTGACAGCTACGGCCACCGGGGTACCCGTAACACACCTCTGTGCTCGTTACAGCACCAGGCCTAACGAGCTGGGCAGCCTCTCCCAGCCTGCCCAGAAGATGCCCTGAAGATGACTCAGGTCCCACGGGCAAAGGCCACTTGTTAACACGCCACCTGGATGCTCGGACACCTGGGTGACCCAGGCGCCTTGGTTTATCCCATACCTTGTTTATTCCACCGATCTCTGCCTGGAGGAGGACCCCAGATGCTCGTCGCTGCTGCGGGACGGGGATGGGGCTGCACACCCCGACCGGGACGGGCTCAGCCCAGCCCTGGCCCCACTGGGAGGCTGCTGGCAGAGGAAGGCTGCCCCCGCCGCCACGGCTTCCCCGCCTCCCCCTCGCCCTGATTTCCTGACCCTAATGAAGCATTAATATTCAGTGAACCTGCAGCATCTATTCCTGTCCCAAGTGACCTGGTTTCCAGGCTGATGGATGGTGCGCGCCGGGCCAGCCACGCTGCCTGGGCCATTAAGCAGCGCACAGATAAATCATTGTCAAGCCAGCACAGACCCTCGTGAGGCTGGGGACGATCCCGTGCAGGGCGGGAGGAGCGGGTGGCACGTCCCCAGCAGCAGCAGGGCTGCTTTGCGCGACAAACCTCAGCCCCAGGCCCCATCCTGGGGCAGAAGGAGCACGAGGAGCGATGAGGAGGCAGCGGCACGGGGCAGAGCTGCTTGGGGGAGCTTCCTCCACGGGGCTCCTGGGTTTCACAGCAGTCTGACAGAGGTGCGGCTCCGCTCTAGGGATGTCTCTGGGTCTGTGCTGGTGAAAAGCAGGCTCAAGCCCTGCCTGGGCCTCTTACATCATTTATTGTTGCTATTATTAAGGATTAGTACTGCTAACACTAATGTTACTGGGGTTACAGGACAGCAGCCAGCCTCCCAGACCATCCCCAAGGTGAGTTACCCCAGATTTGCACCTGGGCAGGAGGATTATTCTGCATTATGGAGTTAACAGCAAGGACTCGAAATCGATGTCCTTGCCCGGATGGAAGCAGGAGCTGTGATTTCAGCCCCGGAGAGAGCAGGAAAGGCAACCAAACCAGCAGGAGCAGGCAGAAGTGAGGCATGGCCTCAACATCTCATCTTTCTCCCCAGGACCAAGCTGGTGCCTGCTCTGCTCCAGTGACATTGGTGACAGTCGTGGCCAGGCAGAGGCAGGGAACAAGTGGCTGGACCCGTCCTCACCCCGTGGTGCACCCCAAACCTGCGGCTTGGTCTCTGCCACCAGCTGATGGGTGAGCTGAGCACCCTGAGCTCTGGTTTCATCTGTGATGGGCATTGCGATGCTGGCCTGTACAGCATGCGGAGGCTGCCCAAAGACCAGGGCAGGAAAACCCCTCTGGAGGTAGTAACCTGCCTCAGAGAGGCTAAACCTGCCTCCTACCAACCAGCCAAGCAACAAAGCAACCAACCAATCACCTAACCATCTAACCATCCAACCATCTAACCATCTAACCAACTAACCATCTAACCACCTAACCAACCAATCATCTAACCATCTAACCAACCAACCATCTAACTAACCAACCATCTAACCAATCAGCCATCTAATCATCTAACCAATCAACCATCTAACCAATCAGCCAACGAACCACCTAACCAATCAAACATCTAACCAACCAACCAACCATATAACCATCTAACCAATCAACCATCTAACCAATTAACCATCTAACCAACCTACCATCTAACCTTCTAACCAACCAACCATCTAACCTTCTAACCAACCAACCAACGAACCAACCAACCAACATCTAACCAGCCAACCATCTAATCACCTAACCAACCATCTAACCATCTAACAAACCAACTATCTGTTTGTTCATCCATCCCTCCATCCCTCCATCCCTCCATCCACCCTTCCAACCATCTCTCTCTCTATATCCCCCTCTATATCAATCCATCCATCCATCCATCCTTGGTGGCCACCTGGGATGTGTCTCCCAGACAAGCAGCACAACGTGTGACAGACAAGTAGGACACACAGATGGACCGACTCGGAGCTGCCTCACTTACATTTGGCGCCCGTGCTGGTCTTCCCTGGTGAGCACGCCTTCCTTCTCCATCAGCATTTGCCGAAAGGTCCCCACTTTCTGCCGGATCTCCTCTTCCAAGTACCTGGATGGGCAGAGATGTGGTCAGGGCTGGTGTGGCCGCAGCGCGGGCCCTCCGGGGGCTGCACATCCCCCCAGGGGCTGGGACCTGCTGATGACCTCTGTACCTCCAGGTCTGGCGTGTGGCCAGAGCGGCTGGGAAGGAGAGGTGGCATTGTGATGGCCATTGGGGGGTGGAGGACAGCAGGTCCCTCCACTTGGTGCCCTGCCATCGCCCTCCTCAGCCCCATTTCCCCCTCCCCAGCAGCTCTCAGCAGACGAAGGGGCCACGAGGAAGGTGAAAGAGGAGGATGACCACGAGGCTGTCCTCGCAGCCAGCGAGGCCGGGGTTCTCCTCCATCCCCTCGCTCGTCCCCGTGCTGCGCCGCGGCCCAGCAGCCGAGCCAGCTCTGCACTACCGCCGAACGCTGACTCAGGCCACTGCAGGGTTATTAACGAGAGACACTAATCACTTTGTCCCTGGCATCTGCAAACAGCCGCGGCAAAGCACGGCGCTCCAGCTGTCCCTGAGACGCTGGAGGGACCGGTGACAGCCCGCGCCGGGCAGTCCTGTGCCGCATCCCGCATCGGCACAAGGGCACCGGCGCATCCCCGCGACCGAAACCCAGCGGTGCTGTGCTGAAAATGCCCGCGTGGAGCAACTCGCCGTGCTCTCGGCACCGTCACCGGGAGGGGGAGGCACAGGATGGCACCTGGGCTGCGTCCTGCAGACGGGTGCGGGGGGTGCAGAGCTCCTCCACCACCAGAATGAGATGGGAATTAATATTAACGAGCTCATTTGCACTGAAACGGGCTCATTAATGCTCCAGCCGGCAAGGGCTGCCGAGCAGGAGGAGGGCGGTGAACCAGGCAGCCCTGGCTGCTTCCCTATACCTTGCACCACGCCAGGGCTGGGGGACCCCAAAAACAGGGCAGGACCCCAAAATGCTGCTCTGCACCTCACCCAGGGCCACTGGCGAGCAGGGAGCAGGCAAAGATTTGCTGCAGTGGGGTATTAATGTGGGCAGTGCTATGGGAGTGGGGACATGAAGTCAAGCTGAAGGTGGTGCACAGGCGACCGTGGCCAAGTTTATGGCCACCAAGGGGCCATTTTATTCTCCTTTTCTTTCTGGGGACTTGCCTTTCTCCCCGCTTGCTCCAGCAGCCCCACCACGCTCTCAGAGCTCTCCACGAGGCGTTTCCAGCAGCCTGCAGATGGCTCAAGGGCTGGATTTGTCATCAGAGCCACAGGCAGGAGGACAGCAGCACCCCAGGGCTGGATCTGGCTGTGCCATGCAGAGGGATGGGGGCTGGCGGGTCCCCAAAATCTGCTTCCACCCTGCCCGCGAAGACCTTCCTGCCCCAAGGCTCCCCCCAGCCCTGCAGCAAGGGGAGCCTGAGGCTGGCTGCAGAGCGGCTGCTCTTAACCCTGTCAGAGGGATTTTTTGCCGTTAACACAGAGAACAGGGTGGGGAAGGAACCAGAAATTGCTGACACTTCTTTTCCAGAGAAGAAATCCAGCCACCAGCCTGCAAGTAACCCCGCAGGCAGCCTGGAGCGGGCAGACCCAGAGCAGGCAGGATCCATCCACGCTGAAGGGAACCAGGGAGCTCTTAAATCCCCAGAAAACCTCCCCTGCTATCACAACACCTAACCCCACAGGGTCCCTGCCCTTGGCGACAAATCCCCCGAGGCGCAGGGGCCACAGACAGGCAGAAACCCCTGGGGAGTTTCTCCTGCAGCCCCCGGGAGAGCCCCTGCGCAGGGGGGGATTAACCAAGTCGGCCAAGATTATTGCTGTAATTATATTATCATTTCGGTGGATCCCCGTCCCCACTGTTATTAATAGCCTTAATAACAGCAAAGACAATTACAGCAATAACAACAATACCCATCACCACAGTGCTATTACCCGCTGCACTACTACTACTACTCATAGTAAGGCTCCTCGTAGGGCACGGGAACCCGAAAGGAGGACCCGGGCTCCCCAAGGCGCCAGGTCAGCCTTATTTATTTCCATAACGACAAATTAGGCGTAATCATTATTCCAGTCTGTGTGAGACAATTTAATTCTAGGTCGTGGCTGCGCTCTTAATGAAAGCCTTGGCGAAGCCTTCCCTCAATCCATTTTCCCTCTCCGCAGCTGATGCCAGTCTCCGTCTCCCTGCGTGCGCTGAAGAATTTGCTCCATCAGTCAGGCTTTAGCCCCAAGACTGGAGGGCAAAAGGGGAGGCAGGGACAAACCGAAGCACTGGAGCGGCCTCACCTGGGGCTCAGCCACAGCTCTGCTTCATTTCCCCAACCCGCGAGGCAGAGACTGGCCCTTTCTCACCCCAAAAAACCCCGTGAGGCGCTGCAGAGACCAGCCCAATCCACTCAAAGACGAATTTCCTTCCAAATGGGGACGTTTGCCGCTTCAGGGTTGTTTAGAGAGAAAAAGCGGCAGGAGGAGGTGCCAGCGGGGTATCCAACGGGGATCCCCAACCACAGGATATCCCAGCCCAGCCCCGAGCGCCCACCACTCACCCTTGCTCTTCCATCATCTCCTGCAGCTCCATGCACTTGAGCTCCACCCGCCGCTTGCGCTCGTGGTCCAGGATCTCGCGGTGAGCCTTCTTCACCAGGCTGGGCTCCGCCAGCCTCACCTCCTCCTCGGCCTTGTGCCACGTCCCCGAGGCGCCGGGCTGCGCGAAGCCGTTGGAGGCTTCCTGCGGCGAAGGCGCGTTGGCCCCGTTGTTGTAGAGAGCCATGCTGGTGTGGTGGCCCGGAGGCACGCAGCACCTGGAGGGGAGGAAGAGCCACAGGTCAGTTCCTTGTGCTGGCTTCGCTCCCTTGTGCCGTGACCCAAAACCTGAGAGCCCCACGCACCGGCACTGGGGATGGTGCTGGGTTAACGCTCACTGGCACTGGCGCGGGCTGTGAGGCTCCAGAAACAACCCCTTGGAGGGGACGGCGCCGCGCCGGGGCTTTGGCTGATGTCCCCAAGCCTTGGGGAAGGGGAGATGCAACCATGCTTACATCCCAAATGTCCCAAATCAGCCAGAAAGGCGCAAACCGCCCCACCGGGCGTCTGTGCAGGTCGTGACAGCCCCGATCCCAGCGGCTCCGGTGCGCCCCTGAGCGCACGAGCCCCCTGCTGCACCTCGGATTCCCACAAACGCTTCTCCCGCAAAGTCCTACCCAAAGGAGAACGATCAAAGGCACAGGCAGAGCACCCCACCCCATGCACAGTCTCCCCCCCCGGGCTCGTTTTGGACGCGGAGATGCGTCCTTTTGTAAGCAGCCAAATCTCGGGGGTGCTCCCAGCGGCGGCACCCTGCCTGAGACGCTTTTCCGAGGACAGGCGTTGCCTGCACACGCTGTATCGGCGGGGACAGGGACACCGGCGCGAAGCCAACCTGGGCACGTGGGAGTCGGTGCCATCACACACCAAAAAAAAAGCAGGGCAGGGAGAAGGGGAGCCAGGTCCCTTCAGCAGGGCCGTGCCAGGGGCTGAGATGGCACGAGCAGGGATGGGAGAGATGGACGAGGAGGGGAAGGGCTGGGAGAGAAGGAGTGAAAACGCGCCAACGAGCACGCCTGCCCTGCCATATCCCAGCATCGTGGCTGCTGGCTGCACACCCAGCGGGGTCACCCAGCACCACCGGCTGTAAAATTATCTGCCCGTGGCTCGGGACACAACGCGGAGCCGGCGGAGAGCTCTGATTTCTCCAGCAAGGCTGTGAAAGCAGCAGCACATCCCTGTCCTCCCCGCGCACCTTCCTGCATTATTAAAGCCCATTGATTCCCAGGGCTGAAACCCACAGAAACCGGCACGGTTACAGCGGGATTTCTATGGAAATGTCACCTCCTGGCCAACACACGATCACCCGCAGCCGTGTCGGGTCAGACGGAGCCGGGGCAGCAGGGCTCGAGGGCAAACCTCTGCTGTCTGCGCCCCTCCAGAGCCTCTGAGCCCTGCCTGGGGCAGCAGCGGAGAAGAGACGGGCACGACGGGGTCCTTTTCGGCAGGCAGGGGTCCCCCCGGCACCCCAAAAACGGGGGCTCAGCCTGGAGAGCTGCCGTGCCACGGGTGGCCCCGGGAACATCCCGGCTTCCCCACTGCCCCCGGCTGCCCCACGCGTCATTTATCTCCTGACAGCCCTGCCCGGCGAGGATGGCAGCTGACTGCTTAATTACACGGCGTCTCTTCTTCTATTTTTTTCCCCGTTATTACCGTGCCGATAGGAGCCAGCAGGCTGCGTTTCCGCAGCGGGGGCTCTGCACACCCCGCGTCCCCTCGGTCCCCAGCCACACGGGGACCCCCCAGCAGCACAGGGACCCTCCGAGCTGCAGGAGGCACCTCTGGGTTTAAAAGCCCTGGGGAGGCTCGGACGGGTGCTCCAGAAAGCAGGCTAGTGCCCGTATTTCGGGGCCTGCCGTGCCCTGCAGCAAGGAGCTGCCCAGGTCCCGCGTGGCTCTGGGTGAGAGATGCTGCAGAAAACCCGGCTGTGGGCTCCTCTTCCCCAAAACCTCTGCCCCGTCGGGGCAAAAATGTGGGGATGGGGAAGCTTCCCACCGGGAAACGTTCCCCCACCGGGGGGCTTCGTCCACAGGGGATGGAGAGGGGGAAGGAGGGGATGCTTCCTGCAGCAGCAGCAGCCTCTGCGTGCTTCCCCCAGTGGGAATTAATTTCATCCTCGAGCCTCCCGTTTTCCCCTTTGCAAAAGAAGCTGAAGGCAACCGGAGCGGAGCCCTCCCTCTGTGCAACGTCCCCGGGTCGATCGGTGAGCAATTTGCTCAAAGATCGCCGCAGCCACGTCCGCTGTCCCTGTCCGTGTCCCCGTCCCCTCTGCAGGGTCCCTGCGGGGCAGGGGGAGAGGGGATGGGAGCCGGCGGTCCCCAGGTGGGTCCTGGCCACTCGCAGGTACCCGGCAGGGCTCGGGGCGGTGGGAGCTGGGCTGGGGGAGCAGTGGGGTGCCCGGGTCGGTGTCACACAGCCGGCTCCCTCCTGGCTGGCTCGAAGCCTTCCCCAGGCGGCTGAGGACAAGGGGCTGGGGGTGGCAGGGAGGGGAAGTGCTCCGACGTGAGTAATATTCCCCATGATAGCTAATAACAGCAATCCTGCCTCGGTGACGGCACAGGCACAGGCAGGAAAACAAAGGAAGAGAAAAAACTACCCACAAACACCACCCTGCTATAAATAGCAAAGCAGAGCCACAAGCAAAAGCCCTGGACACACACACACAGAAAAAAAAAAAGCAAATGGAGCAAACCCTGCACCCCTGGTGCCAACAGGACAATGTGCTGGGGCAGAAGGAGCCCCAGGCCCCCAGAGGGATGGGCTGGGTCTGTGCCCCCTTGTCCCCAGAGGAGACCCCCAGCGACACCCTGTCTGCAAGGGACAGCCTGGGGACACGTTGCAGGAGGGGGGCTGTCACCTCCCCAGCCTTCAGCCATCGGCCAGCGCCACGCGACAGAGCGGGGATGGCCTGGGGCGGAGGCAGCAACCCAGCCTCATCCTGAGCCTCCAAACCCATCCTCAACCCCATCCCCTGCCTCGTCCCCAATCCCCAGCCCCAGCCTCCATCCCCAATCCCCAACCCCAGCCTCCATCCCCATCCCCAAACTTCGCCCCGTCCCCGTCGGCCCTGCCCGAAGGCCAGCGGCTCCCCGCCCGGCTCAGCGCTATCCACAGCACTAACCACGATGGCTAAATATTTCATTATCTGCAGTAATTACCCACAAATCATCAAGCGCTGGCAGCCAGAGCCCCGACCGCCTTGCAGAGGGGGACAGAAGGCGTTTCGGGGCGAGCGCTGCCACCCGTCCCCAAACCACCCCCGTGCCACCCAGCCGCCCAAGGTCCCCAGCATCAACGTGCCAGGGCTTCGGGGGCAGCTGCTGGGGGAACTCCCGAGCGAACCCAGCCCATCCCTTTTTGCCAAGCCCTTTGCACTCACGTTTTGGGATCCCCATCCTCCCCGCTGGCACTCCAAGTGCCACCATTGGGGCTGGGGAGAGGGAGATCAAAACGGGTTTTCACCTCGTAGGTGCTTTCTGCTGCCTGGATTCAGGTTTGCTTGGAGATGCTGCATCCCCATCCCCATCCCCATCCCCAAAAACGTTTTTCCACCAAACCACTCTTGCCTTTAGCTTTTCCTGCCCAAAAACACGACTTTCCCCAGCTGCCTCCTCCAATCCTTCCCCACCCAGCTCCCTGCTCGTGCCCAGGGCCGGGCTCTGCCCCCCGGCACCCCCCTTCCCGGGGGCAGGGAAGCACCACAGCAGCGGTGCCCCCCGCCCGGCCGGCCTCCCCCTTGCCGCCGCGCTAATTAAAGCTGCCTCCGGCCGGCGCTCAATTAATTCTGGCCGCATCCAGCTGCACCAGACGGGGCGACGGCGGCGAGCGCCCGCGTGCCGGGGCCGGGGACTCCCGAGGACGTGCAGCAGCCCCCGGCCAGGGCCAGAGGCCGGCGCTGAGCCCCCCGAAGGCCAAGAGCCCCTCGTGGGAGGCTCCAGCTGCTGCGGGGTCCCCCGAGGGGATGGCGTGACGCGGCGGCTGGCATGGCTGCCCTTTAGATAAAGAGCAGCGGTTTTCCCCTTTAAAATCTCCAACTTGTTTACAAGAGGGAGGCAGCACCAGGAAGCAGGGGGATGAAGCTTTCATCTGCTGCTGGCAGCTCGCGCCGAGCCAACAGAGTTTGGAAGGAGAAGAGCCCACCTGCTCCGGGGAACGGGGAGAGGTGGGCCAGCCCCATCCTCCGCCCTCCGTCCTCCATCGCCATCATCATCTTCCAGCCACCCCATCCCATCCCCGTCCCATCCCCGTCCCCATCCTCCACCCTCCAACCTCCATCCTCCATCCCCATCCTCATCCTCAACCTCCAGCTATCCCATCCCCATCCCATCCCCATCCTCCACCCTTCATCCTCCATCCCCATCCTCATCCTCCAGCCATCCCATCCCTATCCTATTCCCATCCTCCATGCTCCGTGCTCCATCATCCTCATCTTCATCCTCCATCCATACCGATCCTCATCCTCATCCTCCACCCACCCCATCCCATCCCATCCCACCCGCCCCCCGCTGCCAGCCTTGCTCCGTGCCTCAGTTTCCCTGCCCAACCACAGTTTCGATGCCGACCGCCACCCGGCTGGGGCCCGCGCTGCCCTTCGGATCTCATCGCGGCACACAGCAGGAGCAGTCACCCCATCCCCTAAGCGCTTACAGCCTCGTTACAGGCTGCTAATTATTTGAAGGTGGCCGGAGGAGGCCTCCGCCCAGCCGCCTTGCTGCACGAAGGCAGAAAACAGCCGGAACGCAGACGGCCTCTCCTAAATACCTGGCTGGAGTCAGCAGGAGGAAAAGTCTCGGGCTGCTGCTTTTAATTGGGCCGACCAGTGCCAAAACCCATGAGTCAGACCTCCAAGAAGGGGAAAAAAAAACCAAAAAAACAGGATGAGAGCAGCTTGGAAAGGCTCAGCCCATCAGCTCTGCCCTGAGCCGGCGGGACCCCACAATCTGGGGAGCAGAAAGGCGCTGGGTGCCCAAAGGGCACCCCAAAAAAAGACAGTACCTGGGGACAGGATGCCCTGCACTGTGTGGGGCCATCCCGCAGCAAAACCGCTCCATGGCCAGAGCCAGGGGGGACACCAGGACGGACCCGGGGGATTTGGGACCACCCCGTCACGGCTAACGGGGGGCCGGCGAGCCGGGCGAGGGCTCGCTGCTGCTCGTGCGTACGCACGCGTGTGCGCGTCGCTGTGTGTTTTAAATAGCTGAGGAGGCTGTCGGAGAAGCTACAGAGTTGCTAAGCAACTGGGCTCCTTCCTGGCGTGGCAAAAAAAAGGGACCGGGGGGTCCGGGGGGCACGGAGAGGGGCAGGACCCCATGGGGAGGTGGGCATAGGCGGACGATGGCGCGTGGAGAGGGACGGGCGATGCCGCGCGAGGAGTGGGGCGATGCTCCACAGGGGATCCAGGAGCCCCAAGGGAGGCGAGGAGCTGGGGTGTGCTCCCGGCCCCAAAACGCAGCCTGTCGGTGGGGGGGAGGACCCCCCCAAAATGTCTGAGGGAGGGCGGCGGGGAGCGTGTCCTGCAGGCGGCATCGAAATTCACAGCTTCTGGCAGCCCCGGATTCACGGCACAGCACGGGACGGCACAGCTGACGCCGAAGTCCCTAAATTTCACCCAGCCCCTGCCCCAGGAGCCCCCAGCACCCCGCATCATGGGCAGGGGTCGGGTGCTCGCTGCCCCCAAACCCTTCACCCCCGCGGGGGTGCTTAAACAGCGGGGGCTCGGGGGAAGGAGCGAAGCACCAGCAGGGCCATGGGCCGGATCCTGACGCCCGCGGCCCCGCAGCCCTCCCTAAGGCCACCGCCAGGCTGGGGACAGCCCCCGGGGCAACCTCGCCCTGTCTGCCCCTACAGCAGCACCCCCTCGGACAATCCTGGGGGGCACAACGATAATAATAATAATAATAAAATAACAATAATAGCAGCAACTACTGAGACCCAGAGCAGCAGGGGGCTGTCGCACCGGTCCCGATCCTGCCGGCTCGCCTCCCCCGGCGGTAACGGAGGACCCCGGGTGCAGGGGGGGTCCCGGGCGAGCGGGCAGCAGGGCCCCCCCCGGGCGCGGTGCCCGTTGTGTAACGGGAGGAGCTATTCCGGGGCTGAGCACGTTATATAAGCCGCGGGCCACCTGGCCGGGAGAAGACGCGAGCTGGGGACGCGGGAGGGAAGGCGAAGGGCTTTGGGGACGCCGAGGAGCGGGGGTCCCGCTGCCCCCCCAGCCCCATCCGCCCGCCCGCGGCCCCGCAGCGGGATCCGGGCCCCACACGCCGAAATCGGGGCAGGGAAATTGGGGCTGGGGCTGGGGGGTTTGGGGATTTCCTCCACGGAGAGGAGCCGGGAGTGGGGAAAGGCAGCGTGTCGCAGGCCAGCTACCGCCTCCCGCGGCGTACGGTGCTGGGGGGCACCGCACACCCACAGCACAACCCGGGGGGGGGGGCTGAGGATGCCCGCGGGGTGCCCAGCAGGCACAGCACCCCAGGGAGCCGTGCCGTGGGGGCAGCCCTTCATCGGGGCAAGGCCGCATCTCCTCGGTGCGGGGACAAAACCAAGCAGGGACAAAACCCGTCTAGGGGGCAGGAAACCTGGGGGGGGGGGACACCACTCGGCACAGCCACAGAAGCGCTGCCCTAAAACCCACAGGGCTTCTGGCTCCAGGAGCCCCCCCGCCGGCTCCGGTAACCCCTCTGTGCCGTAGGGAGCGGGGCCGCCTTCATCCCTGCGGGGCTGCCACCGCCGCGGGGCAGCGGGACGCTGAGGATGGGACCCTCGGGAGGTGGGATGCGGGGGGGACACACAGGGGTGGGTTGTGTGAGGGGAAAGGGGCAAGCAAGAGGCTAGCGAGGGGCTAGCGAGGGGCTAGCGAGGGGCTAGCGAGGGGCTAGCGAGGGGCTAGCGAGGGGCTTGCTCCCCACCTGGAGCCCCCAGAGAAGGGCCTGCAGTGGCAGAGCCCCACGGGGTGCTCTCCTCCAACCCAAACACC
Source organism: Anser brachyrhynchus (assembly GCF_964034855.1). Classification (NCBI taxonomy): domain Eukaryota; kingdom Metazoa; phylum Chordata; class Aves; order Anseriformes; family Anatidae; genus Anser; species Anser brachyrhynchus. The sequence goes on along the minus strand of NC_137713.1, from coordinate 7,334,960 downwards.
CCCCGGGACCACGGCACCGTGCGCCCCCCCCCCCCAAAGCACAACCCCTCCGCCACAGCGCAGCCACGCGAGGCATCGCCCGAGCCGGGGCCACGACCCGAGACCCCCGCGGCGGGCACCCCGCTGCCACCGAGGGGACGAAGGACCCCGGCCCCGCTCCCTGCCTGGCCCCGAGGCTCCCAGACCCCGTAACAGAGCCCGCCGGCAGCCCAGCCTTGCCCCTTCTCCCACCCCCAAACCCCACAGCGGGTCTTTGGAACCTGCCCCGTTTTGGGGCCGGGTTTTGGGGCAATTTGTGCGTTCCCCTCGTCGCAAGCCCTGGGCCAACGGGGAGCCCCCAGCCCCCCCTACGGGGCCTCGTGGGGCCGTCGGGCCCTTCCCGGCCCATCCCCACCACGCTGTGCACATGGGGTGCTCCCGAGGAGCCCTGACACCCCAAAAACCATCTGATTCCCCTTCCCCAACCCCACTGTCCCCCAGGTAACACCATACCCAAAAAACACCCCTGTCCTTTTAGGTACCCCCCCACCAACCCCATCCCAAGGGGTCTCCCCACATCCCCCTGCTCCCCGTGCAGCCCCCAAAACCCTACAACCCCCCCCAAAACCCCTCCAAAACCCATCAAAGCCCCCCAAAACCCCGCTCCTCTGACTCCTCCCCAAGTAACACCCCCCACAACCACCCCTCTCCCTTTACCCCCCCCCCAAAAGCCCCCAAACCCACCCCATGGCGTCTCCCCTCAGCCCCTTGCCCCCCCACACCCCCTGCTCCCCGTGTGCCCCCCAAAACCCCCAACCCCCCCCAAACCCCCAAAACCCCCTGAAACCCCCCCAAAACCCCCTAAGCCCTCCCTTAAGCCCCCACTAACCCCCCACACCCTCCCCAAACCCCCCAAAATCCCCCCCAAACCCCCCAAGACCCCCCCAAATCCCCCCCAACCCTCCTCAAACCGCCCCCAGACCCCCCCCCCGGCCCGGCTCCCCCCGGCCCGGCTCCCCCCGGCCCCTCTCCCCCCGGCCCCGCTCCCCCCGGCCCCGCTCCCCCGGCCCCGCTCCCCCCGGCCCCGCTCCCCCCGGCCCCGCTCCCCCGGCCCCGCTCACCCGGCCCCGCCGCCGCTGTTCCCGCAGCCCCGGCGCGGCCCCTCCCGGCCCCTCCTGAAGCGCTGGACAGCTCCGCTCCGCTCCGCGCCGCGCCGCGCCGCCCGCCCAGAGCGCCCCCAGCGCCCCGCAGCGGCCCCTGGCGGGCGGAGGGCGGAGCGCGGCCCCCTCGCGGCCATCGCCTCACGGCCGGGCCCCGGCGGCCTGCGGCCTGCGCCGTGTCACACAGCCCTTACCGCCCCGTATCGTCCCGTATCATCATCCCATATCATCCCATGTCAACCCACGTCGTCCCGTGTCGTCCCATATAGTCCCATGTTGTCCCACATCGCCCCAGATCTCAGCCCGGCTCCCATCCCAAACCCGATCGCAGACCCCATCCTGTCCTACGTCCCACCCAAGCCTCTCCCGTATCCCGCCTCGAATCCCTTCCCACCCTGTATCCCTTATCACTTCTCACACCATATCCCGTCTCAGCCTGTGAGCCATCCCACACTCTGTCACACCCTGTATCTCATCCTATATACTATCCCATCCCACATCCCATCCCTTCCTGTATCCCACATCCCATCCCATATCCCATCCCTGTATCCCATCCCCTCCTATATCCCACATCCCATATCCCATCCCTGTATCCCATCCCACATCCCATCCCATATCCTATCTTCGCATTCCATGTCCTGCCTTCACATCCCATACCCCACCCCACCCTGCATCCCATCCCATATTCCATCTCATCCCACATCCCATCCCATATCCCATCCCACTTCACATCCCATATCCTACCTTCACATCCCGTATCCTACCCCGCCCTGTATCCCATCTCACATCCCATCCCACATCCTACATCCCACCTTCACATCCCGTATCCCACACCCCCCATATCCCACCCCATAGCCCACACATCCCACCCTGTATCACATTCCATATCCCAACTTGTATCCCACCCACTCCGTAGCCCACCCTACCCTACATCCAACCCCATATCCCACCCAGCACCCCATCCCACCCCCCACCCTGTATCCCACCTCTTCCCACACCCCAATATCCCACCCCATACCCCCCCCAGACACCCAGCCCAGCCCACCCCATCCCACCCCATCCATCAGCACCAACCGGGACCACCCGCAGCACCCCAACAGGGACCGGCCGAGGGCTGGTTGGAGGCGGGATGCGGCAGGTCCCTGCTGGGACAAAGCCGTGGCGCCAGCGCTAATGAGCCCGTAATTAATTCTGCTTTCCGCACCGTGCCGAGCACTTGTTCTCCTCATGGGCCAGGAGCTGTGGGGTCTGGGAGGGGGAGCTCCCAGTGCCCCCAGTAAGGTCCCGGTGCCACCGGTACAGTCCCGCTCAGCCCGAACATGAGCGACAGCAGGCAGGATTGGGCACGAGGAGGAGAGATGAACCCAAAAAGGTTTGAGATGAACCCAAAAAGTTTTGCATTGAACCCGAAAAGGGCCAAAATGAGAGAAAACCCAGGTCAAAGTGCTGCGATGCTCAGGGCCACGCTGCTCCCCCAAGGTGTGGGTCAAGTTACCCAAACCTTCCCGAAATCCGGTCATGGCAAGGGATAGGCTGCCCCAACCACCCCAAAACCTCCCTGCACAATTGCAGTGAGGGATGGGACCCCCCAAGCACCCCAAAACAACCCACTGCACTCCCAGCAAGGGGCAGGTTACCCAAACCAGCCCCAAACCACCCCACACCACGTGGCTGCGGCATCGGGGAGCTGCCCCCGGCTTTGGCTCCTCGTTTGTGGAGAGCTAACGAAGGCACCCAGCTGCCCCCATGGGGGCGGTGAGCGGGGGACCCATCCTACAAAGTGTTTGTCACTGCTGCCTATGGGAGGCTTTGGGGCTCAGCTGCCCCCCATCTTTCTCCCCATCCTCATCCCTGCCCCCATCCCCGTCCCCGTCCCCATCCCATTGGGGTGGCAGAGGGCACTTTGGGGCCGGACAAGGGGCCGAGCACGACCCCACAGCATCCCCAGGCTGTTTTTAGGGTGCTCTGCTCCTCTCTTTCTCCCCTCTGCATCCCCACCCGGGCGCGAGGAGACGCCGCCCCATGGGAGAAGCCCCCTGCCTGCTCTGCACCCTCCATTTTTTGATGGCAGAGGGGGCAAACAGCCATGAAGGGGAAAAAAATCCGGCATCCCCGGGGCGAGCACGTGCCCCGCGCACCGCCATTCTCTTTCCAGCACCCGCAGCGTCCGCAGCGCTGAATAATGCATCAGGGCCTGGGAAACAAAGAGGACGGGGAGACGTGGCTGGGCTTCCCCGCGGCGCAGCGGCAGCAAAAGCATCGTGGGGAGACCCCGCTGCGAGGGCAGCAGCCCCCCGGCACCCCAGGGCTTGCGGCAGGGCCGCGTTGGGGTTTGCCGCAGCATCCTCGGGGGCCGGAGGAAGGCAGGGGCTGGGGGTGAGGGGAAAAAAGGGAAAAAAGGGAAAAAAGGGAGAGAAACCCACGGGCAGGGAGCTGGGGGGGAGCTCGGCTCTGCGGTGCAGGGAAAGAGATCGCAGAGAACAAAAGGGGGAGAGGAAAGGAGTGGGGAGAGGGGACGTTAATTGCAGGAAAAGAGCCAGCCGGAGCGAGCCGCGGCGGAGGGGGAGCAGGAGAAAAGCATCACTTGAAAGAAACCCAGGCTCGGGGAAGGAAAGATCCGCGATAAATAATTAAAGGAGATCAAACGAGGCAGGCAGCAGAACAAGGCCTAATTGCAAGGATTCACACTGCGGTTCCAAAAAAAATAAAAATCGCTGCCAGCCTCCTCCCGACGCACGAGGGAGGGCAGCCGGGAGTGGCCCCGCCACGTGCTGCCGGCACGGCCACGGCCCCATCCTGCCGAGCCCAGCCCGCGTGGTGCTCAGCAGCCCCACACAGCCCAGTGAGGCAGCGGGGGGAGAGGAAAAAGCCGAGAAATGCTGTAAAAAACAGGAAAAGTTGTGCAGGGGAAGGGCCCAGGGGCAGCCCGGCGGTGGCTGCGATGGGGACGGGGCGTCCCGGCGTGACCTTGGGGCGTTCGATCGTGGCCGGCGGCTGGAGGCTCCCATCGATGTGGGCTCGACCCTGCGTGGGGCCGGGGATGGGGTTGCAGATCTGCTCTCCCAGCACCGGTGCAGGAGCAGAAATCCAGACGCCAGTCCCCAGTGGGGTCACTCCAGCCTGGAACAACCCAACGGCAGCTGTCCACCACCGCAGTTTTCTTTTCTACAAACCCAAAGCGCTGCTCCCTGCAAGCATCCACCCGGCGCAGGCACCGCCGGAGGGGCAGAGCCTGGCCACGGGGACCTGTCACGGCCCGTGTGCCACCATCCCTTCCCCACGTCGCAGCCCTTCCTGCATGGGCATCGCCCACCTCCCCGTGCCACCGGGGTGCCCACGCCAGGTGCCAGCAGCGGTGGCGAAGCTCAGCACGAGCGCGCTCACCTCTCCCCGCCGGCAGTAAAACCTCCGCCCCGGCAGGAGGCCCCGCGTATTAATCGCACCGCCTTATCCCGCCATCTGTTCCGGCAGCCGGGAAAAGAGCAGCCCCTTCGGTGGCCTTTATTAACAGGTTTCCCTGTAAATGCAAACAAACCTGCCCTTCTCGGCGCTGCGCTCCAAATCCGCTCCGAGGCACCCGGTAGGGAAGGGACAGCTCGCAGGCATTTGAGTAAATCAAGGGGTGTGAACGCGGCGGTGGTGATTTAACGGTGCCTGTGGCCAGGCAGGGGAGCGAGGAGAAGGAGAGAGGGAAGAGAGGCCTCTGCCAAGCTGGAGCCACCGCTCAGGTGGTTTCTGATCCTCCTGCCCGTGCTCAAACCTCTCGGCATCACCCTCCGGGCTCCTTTCCTCTCCCTGTTCCCCTGTGATCTCCCCAGGCTGAGGATGCTCCGCATAAAGCAGCACCCAAACGCCTTCCCCTTGTTGTTTCCCTGCTTCTCCTAAATATCACCGAAATGCCAGGAGCGAGCCCTGCCCAAGGCAAGCTGCTGCTGCCATCTCCCGGAGCGTCCCCGGGGAGAGGAGGCTCCAGGGGGGCACAGCCGCCATGCGCGGGCTTAGGGCTGGATTTTCCCGAAGGATTACGGCTCCTTATGGGGAGGGATATTGCTCCAGCGCTCATTCTCCCCGGTCTGCCTTTAAAACCCACTCGCTGTGCTCGCCACGAGGGTTTGAGTTGCGTTGGAGATTGCAGGCTCCATCCCAGCAGGGTTCAGACAGGGACGGGTGCCGGCACCCCTCCCCGGCACACGGTCCCGTTAAATAAATGTGCGTGCTGGGGAGCCAGGAAGGGAAACAGGGAAAACTGTTTTCCCAGGAATAAATGTGGACGAAGGCTGCCAGCCTGCACTCTGTCCCTGCAGCCTGCCAACCTGAAGGCACCCTGGCACCAAGGGCGATGAGATAGCCAAGCCCTAAGCCTCACCGTTTGCTTTTCTCCTCGTTTTACCCTCTTCTGCGCTTTACCACATCACCCCGATCCACGCGGGACGGGTAAAACAGAACGAGGTTGTTCCACCGAGGGCACCTGCACACGGACCCTTCCACCTCCCCCAGGAGCTGGGCCCCGCAGCAGGGCAGGGAACGGAGGCGATGCGCCCCGTAACGGGGCAGGCAGGGGTGGGGAGGATGTTCCAGCGAACGCCTGAACCACTGCCCGCTCTCGTCACAGCACGGCCACCGCGCTGCGGTACCTGCCCGAGGGGGGATGGAGGTTGTGTGGCTCGTTAGGGACCCAGCACCGGGAAATAACGCCCAGGGCGAGGTGCCAGATCATCCCGGTGCACCCAGCTAGCTCCTGCTCCTCCGGGAACCTCTGCCAGCGTGCGCCTTGGTTCCCTCCCTGGGACTCCAACCGCGTCCTGCCCAGCGCCGATGGCAGCAAGGAGGAATTGGAAGGAATAAAATCGGCACAGAAAGAGGAGCGGATGTTGTCTTATTACGAAAAGGATTTGAAGGAGACCCTGAAGAATCTGCCAGCCAGCAGGCACTGGGAAATAATCCTCTCCCACCTCAGCTCCACTCACCCACGCTGTCCCAGGGTCCCTGCTTTCTGCTTTTCCATGCAACTCGCCTCCCACTTTGCTGGATTTGGTCTGCTGACACAGGAAAGAATAACCTAAGCCACGCTACGAACATCAAAAGTCCCCAAACACTCCAACCCTCGGAAATCTGCTCTACCTGCTGCACCAAAAAGAGCAGGACAAGAACAAGCACAGCTTACGTCCCTCCTGATCCAAGGCGAGGCTTTCCCAGCAGCCTGGGCACAAGCAGGAGCAGGCCACTAGCTCTGCAGACGATAAACTTTTAATAACCCACTGCCTGCTTCTGGGTACGGAATTGCTGATGGGTCTGCAAGAGCCCCATGCCCAGCAGCCAGCATTATTGCCAAGGCCACCGCGCGCTTCCCAGTCCTTGTTTTGAACATTTTGAACAACCTCGAGGTCGCACGTGCTAGGCCTGGCCTGCCACCCATCCTCTGTGTCCTTTGGTTGTGACATCCTCCACTGTCCCCAACGTGATCTTTAATTCTATTAATACCACCTAATAACCACTTTGTTCCAAGCCTGCTGAGTAACGAGTGCCGGCACTTCCATTTCATTACTATTTCTGTAAAGAAACCGAGCTTTAACACATTGAGCTTCCGCAGACAGAGGCACAAGAGCTGTGCTTGCTGCCCTCCCTGCCCACATGTTCCACAGAGGGACAGAGCCAAGCACTTCATTGTCAGTCTTCAACAGCGTGATAATTGTGTGATCTGTTTCAGGATGATGGGCTAGATCAAAATAAATTAAAAAAAAATAATAATAGTTCAAATAGCTCAGGAGAGTTAGAATACAAGAGGTAGGAGGAAATGAAGCCAGTGACCAAGCAGCATCTACTACCTTGAGGTGTGTTCCCTAAGAGAAACTTCAACTCCAGGTTCTCTCGCTCAAACCAGCACTGCCCCCAACCCATCCAGAGGTGCTGGGCTTTGGCATTTCCTTCAGCTAATCAAAACAGAGTCTGCTCAACTTAGAATTCAGCCTACATGGATTAGAGCGATTCAAAGCAATAGGGTAAGCAGCCCACAGAGCATGGAGGAAGATTGAATTAATAGCTTCCTTCATTAAAGCTTACCTTCAAAGAAGTCAGCGTTAGAACTTGTCATCACCGTTTTCGTGCAGACATTTATTTTTATATTCACAGGAGGATGAATGTAAAAGAAATCTATGCAGATGCTAAATCAAGGCTTTTGTTCCTAACCAGAAAGAAGTCACTCTCAGCATTTTAATTATTTTCTTACAGCAGGACTGACGTTGCAACCACTGTGCTCTTTCACTAACTCTTTAAAAGTCAACTTACGTAAGGTTCCGGCAACACAATGTAACAGAGGTAATGTGCCAACCTGAAAAAACCCTTTTGGGATCACTCTAATCAGATACCCTTCTGCGAGCCTCTTCAACCTGTCTCGATCCCGTTTGATCATCCCTGTTTTCCCAGCTGCTGTGCTGAACAAGCAGCCTGAGACAAAACCGAAGCAGCAGCACAGCTGAGAGCTCGGAGGAACTGCAGCGTAGCCAAGCAGCAGGACCAGGAAGGCGATGCAGAAAACGTCCTTCCCAAATTACAGATGGGATACAGTTGCTGTTGCAGCTGGGTGCTGGCATTACTGAGTTTCTCTGGTTGGGTTTTCAGACAAAACTTGCTTCAGAGGTGTGAAATGCCAACCTTGACTTCAAAGGCAGCTTATTTTGCAGCTTTCAGAGACGAGTGGAAGTATCTAAGGAGGTCTGAAAGCAGTCTGAGGACAGGTGGAAGCTTTGTAAACTGGCCGCCTCCCCTGGCTCCATCACCTCTGTCCAGAGAGCAGTGTTACCTAGTCAGATCTCACCATCTGGAGAAATACAGCACTATTTTAAATACTAAATACAACTTTAGGCTTCCTTAACCCTGAAATGCCCATCACTGTCAGTCTGCATTATCACCTCCCCTTCTGCAGAGAACAGCTGAGCCCCTTCCCTGGGATGCCTCTCACAAAATCCAGCAATTAGTTCACCCATTTTAAGAGGCTGCTATCGCTGATAACCTCTCAGAGACCTGCAGCTTCTACCTTCAGAAGACAAAAACAACAAGACAACTCCAGCCGGTACGCTGAAAAAAATGAGGCCATTTTATTGATGATTAGACTCTGCTTTGACAACAATCATTAAACTGGTACAGACAGACTTCAGTCAAAACCTGAGCTTTGAATCAGAAGTTGTAAAGTGACATGATGCCTTAATAAATTAAGGAAGTTGGAATTCCTCTCCATCATCAGCTCTTCACTTGAAGTTCTTTGCAAAATCTTCTCCTTTTTTAATAGAAGCCTTCAGCTCCGACATGGCCTCAGCAACCATCTTCTCTTCAAAGGGGGTGATCTTGCCGATACCCAGGTTCTTCTCAATGCCATTTTTCTGAGGGAAAGAGGATTTAAGGATTAACCATTCATTGAATGACCTAGAGAGCAACGTAACAACCCTGATTACTTACAGTCCAACTGAGATGGAGACCCAGCCTAGGACCTCTGCCACTCCTACTGTCTGCAAACCTTGTGCTTCCTTGCAAGGCTGTGAAGCTTCCTGCTATTTGTAGCGACTTCTAGAGCCTTCACAAACTTCTCATTCACTGTTCTCGTTGGGGTGTGAGACTTGAAGCTAGCCCCTCGACTCCTTCCAGGGGAGACTGATTCCAACTGCTCCTTTGTGCCTTCTCCTGCCCTCAGGACCACCATTCAGCTCTCCTGTGTGTACACCCTTCATTTGCCACTGGCTTGCACTCTGAAACTGCTTCGGAGTTGCACTCCTGGGTTTCCAAAATCTCATGCCTACATCCAACGCTTCCCCCTTAATCCTCCTCTACATCCATTCCTTCACCAGCTACCACACAAAACAACACACACCATCCCCTGCATCCAGCAGCCATGCCAGGGCTGCACCATCCATTAATTTCACTCCACCCACAGGGTAAGAATAACTTCGCGTCTGGGACCTCTACTGAACTCGGAAGGAAATCTATTAATCCTAATCCGCACCATGGCCCCCTACGTGCCTCCATTTCTGAGTAATTTGCTGGTAGCAGATCAAGCTGAGGAGACCGGGTTGCTGACTCTCCTTAACCATATGAAAGCTCTTCATAAATGGGCACCAACTCGGGACAAGCATGACCGCTCAAGAAAGGTCTGAATCGCTGGTTACTCAGTGAGCTGCAGTCTGAGAGCAGATAAAAGCAGCAGCACCCCGTTCAAACATGGGATATATGCTTACCTGCAATACCCGAATACCCAAGAACTCTTAAACGTAAGTTCAGCTGTTTTCTAGTGATACTCAGCACTGAACTAAATTGAAATCACTGAGTAAAAACCACAAAATCTAAAGACTGCACCAGTAACTGCTGTTTATAAGCCCCACCACGTGAAGCACATACTCCCAGCAGCAGAGGTGTAGAGAAGTAGGGGCTCTCTGTCTCTTCCGACCGCACAAAGGAACATTCGATAACCCCTTCCTTTCCGTTCATGGCATCCACCAGGGAGAACACAAAGCGAGCTCCAGCGTAGGCCATAGACAAGGTAGCAGATCCTGTAAAAGTTGAACCATTTTTAGAACAGATCACATTTGAATTCAGTACTTGGTTTAGTATCAAAGGCTTCCACACTGCTATGCTTACAGAGCTGCAGCGTCATTGACTTCAAGCTCACAGCCAGTTTGATAAGGCAGAAGCCACCTGCTATGCAGTTCACCGGATTTACAGGAAGAAAGAGCTTAATTAGATAAGATCATTTTTGAAGTCACGCACGTTCAGGGATCCGGTAATGTTTAGTCTTACTGAGCTACTTCTAGTGCCACAGTTCAGGCAGTCGCTGACGTGGCAGAGCAGCTAGGATTGCAATCATCAGTTCCTATTTCTGCATCGCAGTTGTAAATAAGATTAAACTAAAGAGGACTGCGTCCATTCAGCTGGACGACAAGAATTACTTGGAAGCTGTAGCCAAGAACCAACCTGCTCCTGCTTTAGCCTTGACAACTTCAGTGCCAGCTTCTTGAATCCTCCCTGTAAGCTTTTCCAGCTGATCCTGAGGGAAGTCCACTTTTGGTGTGCACTAGATTAGAAAAATGAAGGTAGCATCAAACACCAGCACCCCTCCAGCACGAGGCCACCCACGTGATACTTCTCGTACCACTACAGTTGTTACCAACAGTTCTCAGATGGGAAAAATCAGCTACCCCAGCTCCCAGATGGTGTGACAGACTGGCCAGCAGCTGCAGGCATTCACCAAGGCTTCTGGTTGTTGCAAGAACTCTAGCAGTAAGCCAGGCATGCCTAGTTTGCTCAGAGACAAACTGCAGCTTGATGGCAAAGGCAGGGCTAGCCATGGTTACTTGCTACCATGCATCTCCTTTGAACTACGCAGGTGCCCTCCAAGCATGTAACAGCCCTTAGGGAAAAAAAAAGCCACCTTACAAATATTCGGGTCACTGTGGCATTACGGGAGCCTAGAGCCTTATGAAGGATCCCGTCTGCAAGCAGTATTTAAGAAGTCCGTGAACCTTCAAACACAGCTACCCAAGTCTGCTAAGCACAGCTGCGGCTGCCCTGACGGACTCTAGCGAAAGCACCCTCTCAGCATCCAGCTCCAAAGCCCTTGCTCTTATCCCCTAAGACCGTCCTTCTGTGAAGGGTACTTTATTCCTCGCTGAGAGCAGAGCTTTTTGCCCTTTCTCCACTGGCTGCTTTTGGCCATCTCCTAGCCCTCTCTTTACGAAGCTGCAGCCTAATTTAGAGCTGCATTTCACTGGATTTGATGCGTGAAGGGAGCCTCTCTCTGACAACCGGTCATTTCTGAAGCAGCCTCCCCGCACAACTTGAGCTATGCCTCCTCATTTCAACACTGGCTGGTGAAGGAGGGTTTCTAGTCCACCATGGCACAAGCAGTTTAATTTTTCTGCCGTAGCAAGGCATTCATACCATACAACTGCCATCAGAAAAAATAAGCGACAAAAGAAAACACTGCCAAGATATCCGAACACCCACACTACACCTCAGTTCTTATTCCAGAACTGCTGTAGGGAAAAAAGAGTGGTGCTATTTAAGCCACCCAGAGGAGCTCAGATTTAGCTCTTTACCTTCGAGTATCTTGCACCTCATCTCGGAATAAAATGAGCCACAAGAGCAGGGAAGACTGCCTCGGCTGTATCTCAGCATGCCACATGCCATCACAAAGGCACTTCACATCAGCTCTAACTCACTGAGGAGGAACACCACGCAGCGCAATGCCACACGCAGCAGCTAACGTGACTTACCTGAGAGATCAGAGGGATGATGGTCTTCCCCGCATGGCCACCAATGACTGGAACGCTTACTCGAGCTGGATCTAAACCCTAAGGGAAACAAGAAGTTGTCCAGATTCTGAGACACAGGAACAAGAAAAACATTTAAAGCCACCACACTTTCTTCCCTCTGCATCTTAACACATCCATAAACCCCATGGGACACAGGGGAGAAGTTTCAGAGGCAGCTACACTCCATGGACAAAGCCAGATGTACACAGTTCGCTCCAGGTTATTCACTCTGACAACTTGAGGCAGTACAGAGCAATATTGATGAAAGTTCAGATAAACAGCAGCAAAGGTACAAACCCCGCTAGGGCTATTAAGAGCAGTGAAACTGCTACACCTCCTGACACTCCACAGAATATCCCGTAACAGGCAGCACAGGCAGTGTGACTTGGGAAGATATACTACAATTCAACCCCCTCCTCTGGTTGCACCAGCAGGGCTGAAAATGCCAAGAGAATTAAGGCAAACATGCAGCTCGCTCACAGGGGAGAGCTATGAAAGGAAAGGTCAAAGTCTCTCGAACTACATTTTGCAAGAAACCCTATCCCCGGGCTCCTCTAGAGAGTGGGAACAGGGCATCGTTGCTTTCAGCTCTAGCTCCACATAAGCCTGAGCTACTTTAGCTCTACGCAGTGATTTTAGAGGCATTTTTGGTAGATCTGATGACAGAAGCACGCAGCACCCCTCACTACGACGTACCTTCAGTTCAGCCACAAAGGTATTCGCTCTAACAATGTCCAGTGTTGTAACACCGAAGATTCTGTTAGGATTGTACACACCATGCTTCTTGAAGACTTCTGAAGTTATTGGGATGGTTGAATTTACCTGCAAGCAAAAACAGGCAAACATTCATTAGAACCACGCTAATAACAAAGCCAGTGCGTGAACTGAACAGGCCAGTAAATAAACTGTGCATCTCCAAGTCAACTCTAGCCAATTACTTCAATTCCTAATAGGAAGAGCAATTTACAGTCAGGCCAAAATAAGCGTTTTAAATAACCGTTAAGGCAGTAACTTGCTCATTCACGTTACAAAGGCTCCTCCCTTACTGAACCATTCTATTCCAGCTAATACAACAGTATGCACTATTAACCACAGTCAAACAGAGGCTGAGATACCAAGCACTTCTATATCTAAGTTTAATCTGATTTTGATATAGCCCAAGAAAAATGTGTTGACAGAGCCAAGCTTTTAGTTTTTTCTCCTACAAACACTTCATAGACCTTCACGATACTGCTCAAAACTAACAGCAGCTCGCAGACTGCTCCAGTGTTCTCTGTTTGGATTTTCTTGTCTGCATTTTGAAGGTCTCCAGGAAATGCTTACCGGGTTAGAGATAATACAGATCATGGCTTCTGGACAGTGCTTCGCACAGGCAGTTGTCAGAGTAGCAACAATGCTGGCGTTGGTGTTGAACAGGTCATCGCGGGTCATACCTAGGACACACCCAGCAGAGTATTTTAAGTTACCTACAGCTACCCAATCAAAGAGCGGTCTGCTCTGGACAGCGATACGCCAGCTTCAGCTCCTGGTTTCATGTGTCAAGAGAAAGCTCCCCAGCTGCAGCAAGGAGCTGGCTCCAAAGGTAACCCACTGATAAAAGCTACCTGCCCTTTTGGACAGATCAGCACTTTTCAGCAGCGACCGGCCCAGCTGCCAGCTATCAGGCTGCCCTTCAGCCGGAGGCGGTGTGTCACCCCGCGGACTTGCATCAGTACCGGGGTGCTCAGCGCAGCCTGACGGCTCCTTGGGTGCATTCTTCCACCCCTCTGAGGTCACCTCCACAACTACAGCTCGAATGCTAACTGCTCTGTGCAAAACACTGCTAGCTGCAGAAGTGACACCTCCCGGTCCTGCTGCAGCAACCACTTTAGCCATGAAAAATACACAATCAGGATGAGCAAGAAATTAAAGTCTAGGCTTTTGTAGCATTCCCAATAGGACACTAAAAACAAGAGTGGAAATGGAACGGAATCAGGGATATGAGGAAGACTTAAGAGCATTCATTTGGAGATGCTCAGAGAAGTAACCACACAATTAATGCAGAACAAATGGATTATTATTATTCTGCTGAGAAAGGAAACAAAGAACCAGTTGTTGAACATGGTAATGCTCTGGGTAAGAAATCCTGCAGGGAGATTCAGGATCACTTGCAGTGAGACGTCTTTGCTCCTCACCCTTACACAGGAACCCCAGAAATCAGTGTTTGTCCCCGTTTCACAAGTGACAAAGGCTAACTGAGGTGCCTGACACCACGCCAAGCTCTAGGGCAGCGTCATTACCAGCCCGCTCCCATCCCAGCCAACAAGGAAAGTGCCGTGAAGCACCAGCCACGTGAACAGAAGTACTGCAGAGACACGGCAGCGAAGCCCTGGGGAGAACACACCTGGCTTTCTGGGGACTCCGGCAGGAATAACTACAACATCGCAGCCCTTCAAACATTCTGGCAACTGCTCAGGTCCCAGGAAGCCTGGAATGGAAGGCATTCAGATGTTATGGTTTTGTCGGTAAGTATCTGACAGCTTGAAGTACAAAATTAGTCCTAAAGGCACCCAATTCTGATATTAGTTTACCCTTCAATTCAGATTCATGCTGAGAAGCAAGCAGTAAAGTTACGGATGGACCCAATCTGATGTTTCATCTTCACTGTTTCAAAACTCAACGAGTAAGAGTGGTGGGAGCCTCCCGTCTGTGTGAAAACACTCTGTCCATCCCACTGCGTATGCATAACGTGCACCGTCCTAAAACCCGAGCTGGGCACTACAGCCAGTGCTCCCAGGACATAGAATCAGAGTGGTTTGGGTTGGAAGGGACATTAAAGACCATCCAGTTCCAGCCCCTGCCATGGGCAGGACACCTCCCAGCAGCCCAGGCTGCCCCCAGCCCCACCCAGCCTGGCCTTGGGCACTGCCAGGGCTGGGGCAGCCACAGCTCCTCTGGGCAGCCTGGGCCAGGGCCTCACCGCCCTCTGAGGGAAGAATTTCCTCCTAACCCCTAATCCAAACCTACCTCTTTCAGTTTAAAGCCATTCCCCCTTGCCCTATCCGTACACCCCCTGACAAAAAGTCCTTTCCCAGTTTTCCTAAAGCCCCCTTTAGGTACTGGCAGGCCGCTGTGAGGTCTCCCCAGAGCCTTCTCCAGGCTGAACACCCCCAACTCCCCCAGCCCGTCCCCATAGGAGAGGTGCTCCAGCCTCTGAGCACCCTCATGGCCTCCTCTGGGCTGGCTCTAACAGCTCCCTGTCCTTGTGCTGGGGGACCAGAGCTGGGGGCAGGGCTCCAGGTGGGGTCTCACAAGAGCAGAGCACACGGACACACCCAAGTAAAACATCACCTTTTAGTGACGTACAGCTCATGAAGGCACCCAGAGAGCATCAGTCCATTTGTAGACCAACTTTCAAATCCAATGCTCATTTTTTCCCCTCAATATGACTTTACTGAGTATTTCCTGCCAGTTTTTATGAATTCCCCTCCAACAGCGCAACCAGGAGCTAGTCCCACCTCCATACACACCAATCTAACCAACAGAGCCCTAATTAGCCTCGCAGCAGGCTTCAGGCTCAGATCCCTGCTCCCACAAGGGGCGGCAGCAGGCCCCGCACGCCTGAGGGCGGCCCTACAAACCTTTGACGGTCGCTCTCGTCTCGATGTGGCTGAGGTCAGCTGCGACGCCGGGAGTGTGAGCGATGTCGTAGAGGCTGAGCCTGCTCACCAGCGGGCTGTTCTTCAGGAGGAGGGACAGAGGCTGGCCAATCCCTCCCGACGCCCCCAGCACTGCCACCTTGGCATTGTTCTGAGGAAAAAATGAGAGAAAAGCACTGAAGAGGCGCTTTGCTAGTGACTGCAGAAGTGACCCCGGGGATTTCACCACGCTTTCTTTGCTTTTCATTCCCGTTTCCCAACTTCTTTATCGAGCACTACGCAAATTGGATTGCCTAAGCCCGCAGAAAGCCCTCATCGCAACGGCTTCCCAAAGAGCCCTGAGATTCCCTGCTCGGACACAGCTGCAGACGTTCTTTGGGATCTGAAGCTGAGGTAGGAGCAAGGCCAGGCAGAGGAAACAGAGGGTCAGCTCTCCTCAGCTGCAGGCTTCTGAGAACATTAAGGGACCAAATCCCAGCTTTGGTCAAACACGTGAAGTAAAATCAACCCTGCTTCGTTGCCCTGGTGAACCAGTTTTATTCAAACGTGTTCTC
Source organism: Anser brachyrhynchus (assembly GCF_964034855.1). Lineage (NCBI taxonomy): Eukaryota > Metazoa > Chordata > Aves > Anseriformes > Anatidae > Anser > Anser brachyrhynchus. The sequence continues at coordinate 7,319,331 of NC_137713.1, read as the reverse complement.
TGGAAGAAAGTTATTTCTCCTGCAGACTCCCTGTGCTCACAGTGAGAGGAAAGCTCCTTTACAAGAGAAGAGGAACTGTAAAATGGGATGTTCTGACAAACTCGGTGAGGACCAGAGGCTCCTGCAGACGGAACGTGCTAACAGAATGATCGGTGACGCTCTGCATCACGTTGTCTCACCAGATAAAGCCCTAATTGCTCCAAGGCCCCGCATGAACAGCTTAATTATTATGCTCTGACAAGAAATAATCCATAATCTGCCCAGAAGCTAATCAACTTCAGCTCAGCTCAACGTCCTCGCTACTGCAACAAATGCAATTTAGCAAAAAACTCTTCAAGGGAAAGCAAAGTCTAGCATTAATCGTTGCTGTGCCCCGTATTTATGACTGGGCTGATGCCATTAAGGCAAAACTCAGTGCTATTAAATGTAATTCCTAATAATTACACGGCTCTCTCCTGTAGAGCATATCTTTACAGCTCCGATAGCCGTTCTGTCACATGGCACTGCAGAGCTGTCTCCTTTCGATGGCAGAGGTCTCTCCCCCTCCCCAGCACCCAGCCGCAGCCCTTCCTGCCACCGGGAGCCCCGCACTCACGCACAGCGGGGCCCCAGATCAGAATATCCCCAGCTGGAAGAGGCCCGCAAGGACCTGCGGCTCCAACTCCTGGCTCTGCACAGGACCACCCAAAAATCAGACCGTGTGTCTGAGAGCGTTGTGCGAACACTCCTTGAGTTCAAGGGTACCACATATTAAGGTTTACTGCTAAAGCTGCAGCTACCACCCGAGTTCTGAGTGCACTGAGAGCTGGGACACGCTCTCAGGAGGGAAAGGGAGCAGCGTGGAGCCTGGCACCTCTCCCTGCACACCCTCGCTGAGAGGATCGCCCAGCGCTCAGACTCCAAGTACCCACTGTGAGGGGAGCCAGGCACAAGCTCCCCAACCGGGAGGTGCCCAGGGACAGCCCGCACTGTGCAGGGCCAGGCTGAGGCTCCCAGCTCCCTCACCATCATCCCTGGGCTGAGCCCCACAACCTGCTCCCAGCCCCCTGTCCACCACCATCACCCCCCCATGCACCCCCCCACTGCCTCTCCCTGCCTGGACCCAGCTCCCTGTTCCCCCACCACCACCCCTGGGCCAAGCCCCACCAGCTGCTCCCAGCTCCCTCACCGTCACCCCCTGCCACGGCCCTGCTTCCCCCCATCCCCAGGCACCCACCACCGCCTCTTCCTGACTGGACCCAGCTCCCAGCTCCCTCACCACCACCACCATCACCCTAAACCCAGCCCCACGACCTGCTCCCTGCTCCCCCATCACCCCTGAGCAACCCCTACCACCTCCCCCTGCCTGTACCACCACCCAGCTCCCCCCCAGCCCCATCTCCACCTCCAGGCCGACCCCTACGACATCTTCCCTGCTCCCTGCTCCCCCCCAATCACCCCCAGACACCCCCTGCTGCCTCACCCTGACAGGGCCCTGCTCCCCCACCACCACCTCCCCCTGCCTGTGCCCACCTCCCCCTCATCCCCATCTCCACCCCCGGGCCGATCCCTCCAACCTGCTCCCAACTCCCCCCCATCACCCCCAGCCACCCCACCACCACCTCCTCTGCCTGCTCCCAGCTCCCTGCTCCCCCCCCATCACCCTCAGCCCCCCCCCAGCTACCTCCCCCTGACAGGGTCCACCTCCCAGCTCCCCCCCCCATCACCTCCAAGCACCCCCTACCACCTCCCCCTGACAGGACCCAGCTCCCTGCTCCCTCCCCATCACCCCCAGCCCCCCCCAGCCATCTCCCCCTGCCTGTGCCCAGCTCCCTGCCCCCCCCCCATCAACCCCTGCCACCTCCCCCTGACAGGACCCAGCTCCCAACTCCCTCCCCATCACCCCCAGGCACCCCACCACCACCACCACCTCCCCTGCCTGTGCCCAGCTCCCTGCCCCCCCCCCATCACCCCCTGCCACCTCCCCCTGACAGGACCCAGCTCCCAACTCCCTCCCCATCACCCCCAGGCACCCCACCACCACCTCCCCTGCCTGTGCCCAGCTCCCAGCTCCCCCCCCACCCCGCCCACCCCCATCACCACCACCTCCCCCTGACAGGACCACCCCCCCTCCTCACCGCCTCCCCTGACAGGACCCAGCTCCCCCCCCCCCCCGCGAGGCCCATCTCCCACCCTCCACCCCCCAGGCCCCCCCCAGCCCCCTCCCCGCTGCCCCCCGTCCCCCCCAGCACCCACCGGCCCGGAGGTGGCCAGCCCTCGGCGCAGGGCGGCGGCGGCGGCGGCGGGGCGGGCGAGGCGGGGCAGCATGGCGGCGGCTGTGGCGGCGGCGGCTGAGGCGACTCCAACGACCTCCACCGCGCCGCCTCTCGCGAGACCTCCGCCGCTCCCGCCGGCACTTCTCGCGAGATCTCCCCGCCCGCTCTCCGTCCCCTTGCCGCCGCGGGGAGGAAGCATCGCGAGGTTGCGGCGTGACGTCACTCCCCATGGCAACCGTGGGGAGGGGGCCCGGCGTTGCCACGGCAACGGGAGGGGGAGCGCGGCCCGGTGCGCGGGGCGCCATGGCGGGGGTGGTGCTGTGCGAGCCCGGCCGGCTGTACAACGCCCTGCAGCAGCACCGCCGCCTGCCCAGGCTGGCCGAGCCCAACTACCTCAGCCTGCTGGGTGAGGACGCCCACGGGCGGGAGCTGTGCTGGCCGCGCGGGGCTCAGGGGGACGCGGAGCGGCGCTCCTGTACCCCTGCGGATCACCCAGGCCTTGCTTGGGGGACCTCCGGCCGCCCCGTTACGCTCGCCGTGAGGCGGGGCCGCCCCGCTTTCGTCCTTCACATGGAGCTGACAGCAGCCGCGTGCGGCGCTTGGCCCCGCGGGGAGGACAAAATATAAATTGGGAAGCGTTCTGCCCGCACAAATCCTGGCTGCCGCTTCAGCTCCATCCCGCGTCCAGCTCCCCGCTCCCTGGCCCCCTCCATCCCCCTCCCCTGCTCCCAGCGGTGGCCGTGCTGACAGGCGGACGAGAGCTGTTGGCCATCGCACAAAGCCTGCTGATAAGCGTGGGTGTCCTTCGGGGTGCCCAGAGCCCCCAGGTGATGCCTCACACTGCACCTTTCGGGCAGGGAGTCGGGCAGATGGGGAGCAGGATGGGGTCCCTGCCGTGTGCCCCCCTCAGGAGGTGCTGAAGGGCACAGCACGGCGCTCAGGGCAGCTCCGGGGCTGTCGGCATCGCTTGGTGTTGCTCGTATTTAGAATGACATCGGTGCTGGGGGGTTTATCTATGTCTAAAGTCTCAGTTTATAAGAAACAGAGTCTTTCTCTTGCTGACATTGGTGCCTGAATTCCTGTTGGCTGAATTAGAAGCAGGATTCTACCTTAAAAGCATCAAATAAGCCAATTGCCCTGCCTTAGTTATCTTCTTTTTTTTTTTTTTTCAGATGCCCGTACTCAGCGCGAGTACAACGAGAGCCACATTATTACAGCACGCAAGATTGAACAGGTGAGGAAGGATTGCAGTTTGTGTAAATAATCTCTGCATTTAGCAATTAGCAGTACATGAAATGGGCTTAAAAAACAAGGGAGTTGTCCTCGCCTCTCCCCTGCGTGCTTCAGCCATGTTCCAGTTCTGCCGCTGGGGGGATGTGTTCTGTCACACAGAAGAGCTGGCTTCAGGAGCCCAAAGGATTGGCACGCTGAGGCTGTGTATCAGGAAAATATTGCACAAGAACTGACATATTGCAGGCCTGTCTCACAAAGGACAGTGCTGACATCTTTACTACTGCAGCAGATGAAGCAATCTGGAGTAGTCTGTGTGATTTCTGAATTCTACCTGGGTCTTTCAGCATAAAGCGCAGACGTAGCCCCAAACCCTCCTCCTTGTGTTGATACCACAAGAAAAGCGTGGAGCTGTGCTCCTGATAGAATTCTTCTGTGATTTTGTCAGAGTCCTACAGGGAAGTACCTGGTGCCGGATTCAGAGGAGCTTGCGTGTGTCAGATACTGCGTGGTGTATGACTGCGAGACCAGCTCTTTAGACTTATCTGACGACGAGGAAGAGGAGAAAGAAAAAGGTAACCGTGACCCATGTCAGTTAAGACCTCACTGCAGGATGGGTATTCTTCCCATTCCTCGTTACTTTAGTGAGCTTCCTGGCCGGCCTGCTTTCTTATCTGTAGACTGATCCCTCTGACCTTGCTGCATGTAAGGAACTGATTTTTTAAATTATTTTTATTTTTTCACATCTCACTGAAATTGGGCTTGTCCAACGATTTCCTTTCAGGGAGCAATGGTTCTTCAGAGACTGAAAACACTGACTCAAGTTCCTTATGTTCACAGAGTGAGTATTTCCTTCTCTGAGGGTTACGAAACCTTCACATTATCACATCGAAGAAGACGTAGCTTTAACGCGGGTGCTGAGGTAATGGAGTTCACTGAAAAGTGTGAGAAGCTGGAAACTTTTCCCTGTAATCATTCAGTCTTCCGTGAACCACGGAAATGTATAGTTGCAACACATCCTCTAGCCAGGAGTTCTGCTGTATGCAAAACCACTTCTTTACGTTTGTTTGGCTCCAACTAGCTTTATAAAGGCTACTACAGTTTTAGCAAAGACTACATCTAGCCCACACCTTGATTTTTAAGAAAAAAAGGAGTATAAGCGGAACGGACAAAGCAAGCACATTCATAAATGCTTGGTGACCAGACCTTAGCATGGAAGGTGTGAAGAATCAGAAGCAGGTTTCCGTTGTGCTCATCTGTTTCTAAAGCAGGCATAGGTAGAGACAACCTGGATGGATCCTGTGGGAGAAGGAGGGGGCAAAACCGTCTCTCATGTGATTTGCTTCACTGAGGGAGTGTTTGAAACGCTTGGGAAGAATTTGTTCAAGACACCTCTTTCACTTCCCTTTGCAGGCTATAGAAAAGGGTCTCCATACAACTAAAATCACTAGATTTACACTAATAATGCTTTGCTATTATGGGAACTTATTACAAGCATTTCCCAAAGAATAATGGGGAGAGAATAAAAACTTTATCTGGACCTACAAAAGAAAACAGGAGAGGAACAGGACTAGAGGTGAGCAGCAGCTTGTTACCGACCTGCAGCAGCAGTTAAATAAATAATAAGTCTGGCTTTTAACAAGGCTTCCTACAGACCATTAGATGAAATGAAAAGGAGTTTGCGGGTGGTGCCAGAGGGCCAGATTTAACCCCCAGGGCTGTTGGAGGCACACTAAACCTGCCCCAGCAAAGAGCTTTTTGATCTCATTAGATGCCAAGGAAGGAACTGCCGTCCGACACGCCAGAAGCTTACAGCAGTTCACCCGCCATCCCGTGCTCGTCCTGAGGGGAGGATACAAGCGGTTTTCAGCTTGCTATCATTTTCTGAGGACTCAGAAGATACTGTGGATGCCTCAGGTGAGACTAGGCCAATTTGCAAGTAAAAGACACGAGCATTCCTATTCATCTGATGATAGCTAATGAGTAGCTAAGTGGTGCTGTAAGCCTGCTATCAGAGTAATTTCAAACAAAGGAATTAAATGTAATTTGAATTACTGTTCTTCCCCCGAGTGTCACCACAAATTCTTTTGCAGCCACACTGTCTTTTTTTTTCCCTCTATTGCGTGAAAGCTAGCTCATGGAAACAACCAGGGAAGCCTCCTCTGATAACCCCAAAACTGGCCTACTGGCGAGTGCAGATAACTAAACAAACAGGAGCAAACGATGAAATAAGGCAGGCTCCTCTTTAATCTCTTTTATATGAGGTTATCTGAGATGTTACACAGTAAATGTTTCCAGACAGAGGTGCAACTATCAAGCGCTGTATTTCATGTCTATAAAGCTTTTTGTCTGGAAGGGTCACAAAGCAAATATTGGAGCGTTGCTTCAATAGGCTCAGAAAGAAAGGAGCCATCCACTGGAACACTGGTATCCTAATTGTTTGGTTTCACCTGCAAACACTGATCTATTTAACTTATGGAAAACAATTGCCCTATTTTCACATCTAGAACAGGACCTGCAGCAGGGCAGATTTAGAGGGCACTGTACAGCAACATCCTTTGTGTCTGCGGTTCCTACTGCTTCACATCTGATTCACACGAAGCAGCCCACGACACAGTGCTAACCTTTTGGGATGCTACAGCACAGAGAATGAATTCACTGTGCTCCTCTGTGAGGGGCAGCAAACTGCTAAGCTCCCCCAGCAGATTCAGCTGAACACAGAATTACCTCCTCAGCTCAGTTTAAGCTGTTTTTCTCTGATGCTTTAGGTTGTTGAGCTGCTGTTTTGTTCCGATGCAGCATTACGGAGTATCAGTTATGGATGTAGAAGCACTGCTGCCTACTTGTGTATTTTTGTTCTCAGCCTTTCTGCAGCACAAAGCCGAAATCTCTGTGGACTTGTGCTGTGCCACGACGTTGCACCTGCAGCTCTGCAGGTGGCAGATGACTTCAGTTGGCCTTGTGAACAACAACCGGGGAAAACATCAAATGAACCCGTTATGCTGTGGTTCCTCCAGACATTGCGAAGTATATATTCTTCCCCCTGTTTAGTTAGGATTTGTTTCAAGCAATGCCACAACAAAAGCATTTCTGTTAATTATTCTCACTAAATCTAGCAAGACTTCAATATTTCAGAGCGTCCGGGTGATTGAATGCATCATTACATTCAAATGTGTCATGGGCTGCTGACTAAGTGTGTGTTCATTTCTCTACGTGACTTCTGTTTAAGGAACTAGAAGAGCAAATATGCTCTGAACTGAACCCACGGCTTCTCTCCTTGCAGGAACTAGACAACTTCCAGCTGTACCCTGTAGAAATACTGCCTGCAAAGTTGTACATGGGTAATTTCAAGCAGGCCTGTGACCAACAGATTCAGAAAGATTTGAAGATCAAAGCACAAGTCAATATTTCTGAGCAGCCTGCAGCACTGTAAGTTGTTCAGGGTGTCTTCTCACTGATGGCTGTGCCTGTGAGGTGGCACAGCATCACAGCAGCGAGTGCCTATAAACTTCCAAGGGGAACTCTGTTTTTTCACTACAGATTTGAGTGCTATTTCACGCTCAATCTTGTGATCTCTACTTGCATAGCAAGAGTTTGCATAGCAGCAATGCGTTCCTGTAGCCATTTACTGTGACAGGGATGGACTGGGTGAGAGGACTGGGAGGCCCTTGGCACTACCAGTCTGTTACGTGCCAACGTCCTTCAGGTAGAACCTATGCTACTGAGTAGCTTTCCGAGCAAAATCTTACAAACACATCAGTGTAAAAGCTAAATCATCGATGTTTCACGTTGTTGTTCATCTTCGTTCCTTACCTGCTTCTGTCCATGACCGCTCAGCTCAGTCAGGCCGTGCAGGAAATGTCATTTCACCCAATGAAAAATCCAGTAGCATTTCTCAGGGTCTTGGCCAAAACAAAGTAAGCAACAAGTCCAGTCACTTACCTCAGGACACGTGTACCAGCAGGCATTTCTCCTGCCTCTGGTTCTGGAGGAAGACATCAAAGGTCTCTGCACTCTGTGTGATCTCCCCATGCCGTCTGTGTGACATGCTCTCACATTTCAGAAATGCCTCAGCAGTGTTTTGTGCCATTAGTTCTCTGAGCTGAGTTCTCTGAGCTTCTAGAAGCAGGAGGATGCTGTCACAGAAAACCACATGAAGTGAATCATGGAGCTCTGTTGACATAACTGCTAACATGCATGCTGCGAAGGCACTCTTGCTTTCAGTTCATCTGTTTTCATTTAGCTCTCGGATAAAGGAAGCTGTAGGATAAAGTTAAGGCAGCAATGCTGATACCATGTGGAATGGAAAATCAGTAATTAAGCTGGTTCTGTATTACGTGTGCCTCAGTGTCTTACCATAACAATCCCTTATTGTAATGGTAATGATGAAAAACTCACACGTGTAACAGCAAACAAAATTATCAGCTTGCCTCCAACAACCAAATTTTCCCCATAGTTGCTTTGTTGGCCCACGTAATGCTGCGTGCTCTTTTGACAGGTTTGCAGAAGAAGGCAAATATCTCCATGTATCTGTTCCTGATTCACTCGAAGCAAATCTTTTTTCTTCCTTTCCCACCATTTGTCATTTCATAGGTGAGTTGTTCCTGATCTGGAATTCCTGAGCCCTTGTTCACTCTAAGATATTAAATGGGAGTGACTGCAATTGACTCCAGCAGGAAACTCAAACGGGAGGGTCGTAATCTTTCAAGATCACAGTCTACTCCCAAGCCAGCCCACACCCTAATGTATACCAGAGCTGTCTCAGTAACAGGCCTGACAGAGAGAGGAGATTTTAGAGGGCATCTGACACTGATGTTCCTGACAGAGAGTACTCTCTTTAAAGAACACCTCACTCTGGGATAGCAGTGAGCTTTCCACTAGGTGTGAGAGGGCTTTGGGATAGGATGTCTGTGAGGGCTTCACAGGATCCCCCCCTATTCCTTTGTTTTTAAATACAACTGTTTGACTCACCAGCCCGAATCTTCAACCACCAGAGCTTTATTTAAGCAGGAGTGTGATACACACTGGAGAACTTACCATGAGACGCTCTTAGCCCTTGGGATTTGCTGTGCAGACTCACCGTAGGGCCTAGGGAAACTTTCAGGTTGGACAACATAAACGTGCCTTCAGCTGATTATATCAGAGAGGGCAAAGAAAAACATACCAGCTCAGTACCTACAGCAGCACGGCAGGCATAGTTCCTGCAGCTTCGTCCTGTGATGGTGTCCGCCTGCGTCATCTTGTATTGTGCCTACAAAATAGCATCTGCCACAGACCAAGGCCCTGCTGTGCTAAGTGCCATACAGACCCAGGAACAAAAGACCACCCTGTCCCCACAGAACTTACAATTAAGGTACAAAATAACAACGGGACACAAAGAAACAAGGAAGTGAAAGCTGAGGATATAATCCTGTAGTCCTAACCGAATTTCATGACTTGCATGCATTGAAACCCAAACGCTGATATCCGCTTACATGTCCTTCATTTTGCCCCATTTCTTTTTCCCAGCCTGGAAGAGTGCTTGGAAGAAAAAGAAAAAAAAACAACCTAACAACCTCTCGGCAACAGCAGAATAGGCTTTGCCCTACGAATTCTAGAGCGCAGTTGCTGATATTCCAAAAACAAGTCATGCTGTCTGCTCTGGAGAGGGAGGGAAAGAATTAAAAGGTTTATTAATAAATTATAGAACTTTTCAGGCATAGGTAGCAGAGTTGATGTAGTTAGCAGTGAATGACAGCATCCTCAGCCAAGTGGGCTTGGCTTCTGTAGAAAATGAGTTTGCTGGCCTTACAGATTTTCACTGCAAAGCATCCACAACGTGAGAAAAACAGCGCCCTAACTGCCATGCATGCGCTTCCCGCTGGTGATCCCCACAGAGGGGTAAGGGATTTGAAGTCCAAGTCCCTGCCAGTTTGAGAGCCGATTCCTCCAGCTTGAGTGGACAACAGTGAGGTTTGCATTCAACAGAAATGTTGTTAGCTTTAAACCTACCTACCTGGAAGAGTTTTGAGTTGCTGATGTGATGCTGACCACAGCTACTTGGTCCTGACTTTTCGTCACAGTTACCTGCTAAAAAAGCGACACTGATCTGTCATGAAACATTGACTGATCATTGTCATTTGGTTCTGGTTCTCAAAAAAGCCACTTTTTAACTCAGTGCGGTTTTAAGAAAGGCAAATAGTTACAGAAACAAAAGCTGGCAGTGCCCATCTGTTCCTGTCAGGGTTCATGACGTTTCCTGTCTCTCAGGCTAGCTGCCTGTCAGTTTTCACTGAATTAGAGCTTGACTTTACAATTGGAAGTTTGATTTCCCAGATCACTAATCTGTGATTGGCATTTCTTTACTCAGATGCCCAGCTGGATCTCGGAGCAGTGCTGGTGTTCTCTAGCCTGGGGATAAGCCGGAGCAGCACAGTAACCATGGCCTATCTTATGCATTCCCACCAGTTTTCCCTGAAGGTACATCACTGTCATTCTTCCCACAGATAGTGGCTGGGTCTGCAGTTTATTTCTGTTCCTGAAGCCTCATTGCTGTGTTAACGAGAAAGAAATTATCTGTGCATTCATGCAGACTATCCACCTGATAATGCAAGAGATTCTATTACGTCAGTTGTATCTTGGACCTTTAAGGAGGCGGCTTAGGTGCGATTTTGGATCTGTGAGCTCTTACCTGGCACCGGTGATATTCTTGTATTTCCCTACTTAACTAAGAAAAAGAGTATCTGGAAGCTACCAGACTTAATCCCATCTCTTAATGCCAGGTGGTTACAGGGACATTCACACCCCGGTGCTTGCAGAGCTCTGATTTACCGCTGGGCTCATCAGCACTGACTTCTGAAACCTTGTTTTATTTCCCCAGAAGCAATCCCCTCCCACAGACACTACTGTAAAGAAATCTGGAACGGGATAACACTAGCCCGGGAGGGACACACAGGTGAAAAGGATGGTACATTTTGTTCCAGAGCTCTGAATAACACATGAAAAATAAGGAATGAAGGCTGAGAAAGACCCTGTGGCGTGGTGAGACTGGCAGCCTCCCCAGATGCCAGCCCGTTATCCCTTTGCGTACAAAGCACGGGCACCATGCTGCTGTAGGCACCAGCTCGTGCTGCCTGCTTGGCACAGAGCAGCCTTTTTCCCATGAGAACCGAAAGGTTTCTCCTTAAAAGTCTTGTCTTTGTTTGGAAAGCGTGACCTCCTTTGGGAGCTTGAAAGGATTGATTCAAGCTTCACTGGAGCTGGGTCTGTATCTAATCATTTAATTGATTTTGTGCAAACATTTGCAACATAAGAGGAAATCTCTTACCACTCGTGTGTGCCAAAGGGTAATTTCAGGTTGAGCTTGCCAGCTGGGCAGCAGACACTATTTGGTCTCTGCTAGTAATGCTGGGTGTGATTGCTCCGGCACATCGATAACCATTCCCTTGCTGTTTTCCCCTGCATGCTAAACTGCCAGAGATGTTTGCGATGGCAGAGCAAAAGTCAAAGCTGATCCTTGCAGTTTCTCTCAGCTGGTATCAACAGGTTGGTCTCAGCGTTTTGCTGAGCCCTCTTGTGTCCTGCAGCTGGCCTGGGCAAAGCCTTCCTGGGGGACTGCCCTGGCAGACAAATTTGTTTCTTGCAGACTAAGGCAGCGCAACAGATTCCCGGGTGATCCTTCACCCAATCTGGGCAGAGATCTTTGAAAATTTCCAGAGACAGAGATGTTGCAAAAGAAACACAGATTTGGGACGTGTGGCCCCTTAGTCTCTTGGTAATCGATCTGAGTAGGTCTGCGGGGTTCAGGGGAACTACAGACACACATACCATGGGCAGAGGAGCAAATATCGGAAGACGAGGTTCAGAGCCTGCAGAATTGCTGAGATTAGAAAAAAAACAAACCAATGGAGCACTATCTTTTGACCTTTGGTCTCATTACACTTAAGCAATCCTCTGATGACTGGGGGGAATAAGCAGGAAGATGAGCACTACTGGGTAAACCCCAGGACGTAGCTGAGCAAAGCAGAGTAATGCTGGTGGATTTGCCCTCTGTGTAGCAGAGTTCCTAGCTGATAACACGGAACTAACAAACCATTAAGATGGCTGTAATTAACATGGTGGGATAACTGGAGCTTAATAGCTGCTCTGCCACATCAGGTCACACCAATCCAGAAATGTGAAAACCTTTGTTTCTTGCCTGTAAATAGCTGACACTTCACTGCTTCGCTTATCTCCCATGGAAGAAATGGCTTTTTAGAGCAGAAAATCCAGGACTGCACTGCTCTGTCGGTGTAAACGATACAAGAAACACGCCAGCTAATGAAAGAAGCATGAGCTATCCTCATAGCCAGGAAAGCAGGGTATAGAGATGAAAGGCTTCTCTGAAGTTCACATCTGGATCCGTTATGTCCTTACTTTGGTAGCCGACGTCTTATCTGCCGAAGTCTATCACGAGCAGTAAATACAAAGCTGTTTTGTTCACAAATGTAGCTGCTTAGTGTAACTACAATAAATTTTCTGCTCAAATTTCTAACGCTTCTTTGCTTTCTTTCTACTTACAGAAAGCTTGGGACCACGTTCTGAAATGCAAAGAGAACATGAGACCGCACCGGGGCTTTGTGAAACAGCTTTCAGACTGGGAGGCCCGAATCTATGGGACCACGATCACAGACATCTCTGAACCAAACTATTGACAGGTAGCCCAGGGAACACCCAGCAGGGGAAGACGCTTCCCTGTCCACACCACCATCTCTTCCGTAGTAGGTAGAAGGTTAATGGAAATCAGTTGAAAAAGCTCTTAACGTAACGGAATTCCTTCATCTTTAGCTCTTATTATACTGGGTGAAGTTTTGGAGCCATTAGGGGAGCTGGCCTGCATTGCCGAAGGTGGTGGTTTGGCGAAGGCGAGGCCTGCAGGATGCGGCCCGTTCAGCACTGCTCTTCTCCTTTGTAAGCCAGGGGGTTTGTGACCACGTTATCGGGCCTGCTTCCTGCCCCAGCTACGGGGAAGTCAGCATTCTCTCTGAAAAGGCAGATTTGGGGTTTGACTGCGCCTGGTTCCAGCTCAGGGAGACGAAGGCAGAATCTCCCCGTTTCAGGAGCTCCCCCGTTCCGTAAGTGTCTTTGCAGACCCTGGCAGGCACCGGACCCACACCCGGACCCCGCTTCCCGCTCACCCCCCCTAACCCGGCGTCCCGCTTTGCCTGGCAGCCAGTTCCGAGGCCCCGGCGCTGCGACAGGACCACGACGGCCGTGCTGCCCCTCCGTCTGCAGCGCTGTGACCCCTTCCATGGGCACCACGAAATAAAGACCCCCCGCAAAAACCCTCCCGGGCTCTCCCCGCGCTCCGTGCTAAGAATTTATCGCCGCGTGGCTCGTGGGGGGCCCTTAGAGCCCCCCCCGGTGCTCCCCCCGCCCCGCTCCTTGCCCTTCCCCGTCCTCCCCCAGCCCCCGGCGTTGCTGGGGAGGGGGCTCCGCGGCCCGGCCCCCGCCCGTTACCCCCGGGGGCTCCCGGTGAGAGCCCCCAAACGCCCACACGCGGGCACCGAGACCCCCCCGAGCAGAGGGGGCGGCTCGGCGGAGGCCGGGCCCCGGGAGCCGCCGGTAGCGGGCGCAGCCCCGCCGCCGTCCCGCCCCCCCCTCCCGGTCCCCCCCCGGTGCCGGTCCCGCCTCCCCCGGCTCGGGGCGTGCCCGGAAGACGGCGGCAGCGCCGGGCCCGGTGCCTGGCGGCCTCCGGCAGCCTCGGTGCCTCTCCGCCTCCGGTGCTTTTGCCCGCCGGCCTCCGGCCCCGCTGCCTCCGCCATGGCCGGCGGCGCCTCGGCCGCCGACTGCCTGCGGGAGTGGGAAGAGCTGCAGGACGGCTACCAGCGCATCCAGGTACCGCCGGGCTCCGGGCCGAGCCCCCGCCCGCCCCGCAGCCTCCGGGGCTCCCCCGCCGCCCCCCCCTTTTGCCCTAAGGGCTCAGGACCCCCCTCCCCGGCACCCCCGGGTGGCTCCGTTCCCGTCTGCTCCGCGAAACCTCCCGGGGAGAGGCTGAGCTCTGCCTCCGGGAGAGGCTGGGCAGGGGGCGAGGAGGCCAAGGGGAGGCAGGGGGAGGCAGGGGCTGGCACCTCCTGCTCGGCCCCCCGCCGGCCCCAGCGGCCCCGGTTCCCTTTTCCCCTCCTTCCCCCCGGCTGTTGCAGGCGCGCTGCGGCTGTGCCCAGATCTGGGGCAAGGGAGGCTTTGAGAAACCCCCGCTCTTGCTCCACAGGGGCTGTGGGGATGGAGCAGCTGGCCCCAGGCTGGCCCTGGGGACGTGACAGCTCTGTCCTGCGGCCCCGAGCCCCCCCGCCCCAGCACGGCTCTCCGTCAGACCCCCTTGGAGCGCGGTGGTCCCGGTGTGGTGCAGAGCAGCAGGACCCAGGCCGGCACCTCTTTAGGAGCGGGTGTCACGCACGGCACTTGGTCCCAGCTAACTGAGAGCAGCAGGAGCAGGGAAGGGTGTTTGTGGAGCACAAACGTCCTGCCGGGACATAAATCACTGCTGGGGGAGCGGGGAGCATCTGGGATCTGCTCCCCCCTGCTGCGGCCACGCTGCTCGTCCCAGGCGGGAGACCAAGGTGTTTCCCTCCTCTGTTTCACCTTCCCCTGCTGGGAACAGCTTTGACAGCTGCTGATAAACTGCTCGATAAGAACCGCAGGGCCTGAAACACGTCTACACCAAGGTCTAGTCCAAGGGTTGTCGCGAGCAGCATTTAATTCTTTGGAGGTGGCGGCGCTGGGGCTGCCCCCGGTCGAGTTAAGGTTGTTTTTCAGCTGACTGGGACAAGGAGCATTGACACAGCGCGGTCTCTCCTTTCCTGTCTAAATATAGCAGAAGAATGGCATCTAGCATTACCCAGGTGCCGTTGGGTTACAGTGGCACGTGGGGCTGTGCAGCCGGCCCCGCCGCGAGCCCTCCTGGCGCAGGGGCTCCCTCCAGCATCCCAGGGCAGGACTGGGGGGCCTACTGGCCCAAACCACGGGCACCCAGGGTGACAGCAGCAGCAAAGCCACCTCTGTGCCCCCACGGCAGCGTTTGAGTCGCAGCCCCTTGGCTGCGGTCAGGGGGTTCTGCTAAAATAACTCCTGAGCCTTCTGTGCTGCTGCTCCGGTCTCACCCCGATTCCTCGTTGGGCCGTGGGGCCGGGGGAGCAGGGGGCAGGTGGGCAAAGCCTGCCCGGTTTCTCTGGGGTCTTCCTGAGGTGCCAGCTGAGCGGAATGGGAGGGCATCAGGCACCCTGCGCCCTCCTAGAGCAGGTAGCTGGAGCGTGCTGCTCTCTCTCGTGCCCAGGATAATCACAAGCTGTACAAGCAGAAACTCGAGGAGCTAACCAAGCTGCAGGACGGGATCTCCAGCTCCATCGCACGGCAGAAGAAGCGGCTGAAGGAGCTGTCCTTGTCCCTCAAAAAGTAAGCTGGCATCCTGCGGCAGCCGGGGAGGAGAGAGCCACGAGGACGGGGCTACTGCATGCGCTCCCGGCTCTCCCCAGTGCAAACGATAAAAAGGGCTGTTGAGGTCTGGCTGTATGCAGGCAGGTTTTCCTCGGCTTTCCCTTCCCCAGATGTGCCTTGGCTGCAGTTGGGAGCTTGAGCTGCCTGCTTGGCAGTGGGAAGAGCTGGGAAGAGCTGCTGCCCCTTCCCTTTCATCCCTGCTCCCTTCCCTCCAGCAACCCCCCGGCCTGCCCCGCAGGAGCTCTCCCAGCAGCTGGAGGTGCAGACTCCCCTCCCGTTTGTCCTTCCCGTCCTTGGGGTGTCCTTGTCCGAGACACAGCCTCGCATCACACCAGCCTGTGCTGGGCTGTGACCGAGGCTACCCTGATGCCACAGCGCCTGTGTTTCCTCCCCAGATGCAAGGCCCACGTGAGTCCCGAACAGCAGGAGTCCATCCAGGAGACCCAGAGCCTAATCAAAGAGAGGCAGAACGTCTTCTTTGAGATGGAGGCCTATCTGCCAAAGAAGAACGGGTAAGAGGCACCTCGTGGTCCCTTTGCCAGAGGGACTCGGGACAGCCGGGGTCTGCGGGTGCCAGGGTCCTCCCGCGGCCGATCCTCTCCCTGCCAGAGGAGCTGCTGGGGAGGCAGAGGGCTGGAAGGTGGCCGGTGCCCTTGGAAGCTGTCGCCAGGGCCAGATCCTTCACCTCCACCCCTGGAGGAAACCTTAGTGCCCCTCTGGGGAGGACAAAAACCTTGGATGTGCAGCACAAGCCCCCAGCAGCTGTAAGGCCGCGAGGCACGACCCTGCTGTCGCCCTGCCCTTGCCCGCTGCCACCCTGCCTCGCTGCCCCAGGGTGCCTGGGACAGAGCCAGCCCCGGCCTCCCCGGGCCCCGCCACCACCTTCCCCTGCCCTTGAGCCCCTGGCCAGCGCCCCGCTGGGTGCCGACGGAGGGGGTGGCTCTGGCCTTGGCCGCCCCCCTGCCACCCTCGGGGCGGGATGCCAGCACCACGCATGCCTCCTGGCAGCGCCCGGTGGAAAACATCCGTGCGCCCCTTCCCCGGCGTCACCGCGCACGGGACGGGGTCAGGGAGGTGACGGCCGCGCCACGGGACGGCCGGGCAGCCGGCCAGCCCTGGGCAGGCGCCCACCGCACACCTCTGCTCTCTCGCCAGGTTGTACCTGAGTCTGGTGCTCGGGAACGTCAACGTCACGCTGCTCAGCAAGCAGGCTAAGTACGGCCCGTGTGCCGCGGTGGGCGTGTGCTTCGGGGGGGGTTTGGGAGCCCCTTGTGTCACAAGGAAGCAATAAATCTTCCCCCGGGATCGTGGCTGCCTTGACCCACCTCGTGCAGATTCCGTCCCTGCTCCGTTCAGTTCCTCCCTTCCCAGAACCAGCCCTTGGCCCTGCCTTAGCTCCCGTGGCCGGGCTGGGACGGACCGTTCGGATCTGCCACCAACGCTGTGCCTGAGTTTCCTCCACGTCAGGGACTTCCAGGAGGGACAGAGTTGTGGCGAGCCCCCCCCCGCCTCTTCCCCTGGGGAAAAACCGGGCTTGGCCCTCAGCCCCCACCTGCAGGGAAGCGCTGAGCAGAGAGCCCCGACCCCATCCAGTTCCATCAGCTCCCCGAGAAATGCTGAACGGACACCGATCTGCTCGGCTCCCCTGGGAGCTCCCCCTGCTCACCAGCATGAATGCAGCATGGTTTGCTCTCTCAGAAGTGCCCAGGGGACAGGGTTTTCCCTTCGCGCCTCCGAGAGGTTCCCAGCAGAGCGGCATTTTTGCCCGGCCAGGCAGGATGGGAGGACGCAGACTGGCAGCAGCCACCTTGCTCCAACCTTGTGCTTCCCCGCAGGTTTGCCTACAAAGATGAGTACGAGAAGTTCAAGCTCTACCTCACCATCAACTTGCTTATCGTGTCCTTCTCCTGTCGCTTCCTCCTCAACTCCAGGTGAGTCTGTAAGGTGCTGTCCGTAAGGTGCTGGGCGTGGGTGGGCATCCTGCAGCCGTCGCTGCTCGGTCCCTGAGCCCCGCTGCTGCCCTTTCACCCCCGCTTTGCTTCACCCCAGGGTGACAGACGCCGTCTTCAACTTCCTCCTGGTGTGGTACTACTGCACCCTCACCATCCGGGAGAGCATCCTGATCAACAACGGATCCAAGTGAGTCCCTCGGGGCTCGGGGAGGGCAGCCGGGAGGGGGGCGTGCAGGCACCTGGTCCCCCCCCCCATGGGGCCACGGCACAGCTCCGCGCTTCCCAAGGGAGCAGCTGATGCCTCCTACTCAGGGTGTGTAGCAAACCCCGGTAATTAGCCGCACGAGCTGGCTTTAGGAGGCAGTTGCTGGCGTGGGAGGGATGAACTCACCGTGTGGAGGTGGTGGGGAAGCCGGAGCAGCCCCCGAGTGCCACCTGGACCGGAGGCGCTGGGTCCCCGCTCTGCACGTGGCCATCTCATGGCCATCCCTGCGCCTTGCCTTGCCCTGGGAGACAGAGGGTGGCTGGCACGTGGCTGGCTCTGCTTTCCTGGGCTGTGCTTGGATCTTGGCTCCTGACCCCCCGCCTGTGTCTGCCTTCCAGAATCAAGGGCTGGTGGGTTTTCCACCACTACGTCTCCACGTTCCTGTCGGGCGTCATGCTGACTTGGTAAGCCTGCGTCCTCCTGGCTCCTGGGGGTTCGGACTGCAGCCTGCCTGGTGACGGGGCCTTTACCCTCCGTGCCCTGACCCGTGGCTGTATTCCTGCTCCACGGACATTGTGGTCTAACGGGCAGCTCCACGCGGTCCTCACCAGGCCCAAGCACTCCAAAGAGCAGCAGCCACCAGCATGTAGCAGGGCAGGCAGCACTGCTCCGGGCTCTGGGTTGGGAAACGCGACCCCAAAGTGTTGCAATCCTTGTCCAAGGGCTGCTGCAGTGTTTTCCTGACCCCTGCACCAGCAGCCTCCCCGCTGATGGCTCCCCAAGCCGGGCGCTGTTGCACTGACTTGCTGCAAACACTGTTCAACAAGGCACTAACGCGGGGGAGCTGCGCTGGGGTACCCGAGCTGGGGAGCCCCCCGTTTTGGTGGCAGCGGTGCCGTTACCGCAGCCGTGGGGCAGGCAGGGCTGAAGGCGTCTCCTCGCAGCCCCGCAAACCCCAGCCAGCATCCTCTCTCCCCAGGCCGGACGGGCTCATGTACCAGATGTTCAGAAACCAGTTCCTCTCCTTCTCCATGTACCAGAGTAAGTGCTGCTGTGCCTGCTGGGTTCTTGAACACGCGGAGAACTGGCTGCGGTTGCTCACAGCTCTCAGCTCACCTGGGTTTTCCCTTGGCTTTTCTCCTGCCTCCCCGGGGCGAGGAAGGTCTCAGAGCAGGGACGATGTGGCCGAGTGCCACAGGCCGGTGCCTCCTGCCCTCACCTGCCCTCTCCTTGCAGGCTTTGTGCAGTTCCTCCAGTACTACTACCAGAGCGGGTGCTTGTACCGGCTCCGAGCGCTGGGCGAGAGGCACAACATGGATCTCACCGTGGGTAAGCCAGGATTGCCCTTACTGGTTGTCCCAGACCTGCTGTCACCTCTGCTCCTGGGCCCACAGCTTCTGGCAGCCTCCCTCCCAGTACGACTGGTGCTAGGCTAAGTGGGAGCTGTGGTTCCTCTTAGAAGCAATCTAGACAGCGGCCTCTGCAGCCCAGGGAGCTCGCTGTGAGGGTAGTCCCACGCAAGGAGCTTCCTCCAGAGGCTCCACTAGACCCCAAGGCTAGGAAAACCTGCCTGAGTCCTCCCTGCACGCACAAGTGCCCTTGGGGAGGCTGCATGAGCCTTCAGGACCTCAGTGAGGGACATGGCCACTGAACTTCCCTGCCCCTGACCTCAGGAGCTTGGCTCCATCCAGCCCCCTAACAAGCGTGTTCTCAGCAAACCTTCATCCTCTGCAGAGGGCTTCCAGTCCTGGATGTGGAGAGGCCTCACGTTCCTGCTCCCCTTCCTCTTCTTTGGGCAGGTGAGTGGGCACCGATCCTCGTGGGGACCTGCAGGAGGCCAGAGCCTCAGGGGTGACTGAGTCGTGGCGTGTTCCCGCTGTGCCCTACGGAGGCCGGAGGCCGAGCCTTTTCCTTTTTCCACCAAAGCACCACCTCCGCAGCTTGGCTAGCGAGATGTGGTAGCAGTGCCAAGTGCTCAAGCGATGTGCAAAGTACAGCAGAGGGGCTGGCTCTGCCAACCCTCCCCGAACCCTTCTGAACGTCAGCTCTCGAGCTGCTGCCCAAGGTCCAATTCCTCCTTAAATCGGTCAGGCCGATGGCCGAAAGCAGTAGGCTGGTGGGGGGCTTGCTGCAGGCTGCTGGGCTCCAGAAGGTGGCAAGGAAGGGGGAAACGTCCCCGCTGGGTCCCCGGGGGGATGAGTGCTGCGGTGCCAGTGCCGTGCCGGGGCAGGCTGGCCTCCTGCAAGGTTTGTGCCTGGGGGAGTGTCGGGATGAGCAGCAGCACAGGGCCGAGCCTTTGAAAAGCCCTAAGCCTCCTGTCTCTGCAGTTCTGGCAGCTGTACAACGCCGTCACTCTCTTCCGGATGATCCAGCACCCGGAGTGCAAGGAGTGGCAGGTAAGGGGGGTTCCGGGCCGCTGCCCGGGGAGGGGGCGTCTGTGCTGGGCACGTCCCTCCGCTGACCCGCGCCTCCCGCAGGTCCTCATGTGCGGCCTCCCCTTCTTCATCCTCTTCCTGGGAAACTTCTTCACCACGCTCCGCGTTGTCCACCAGAAGTTTCAGAACCAGAACAAAGACACCAAGCGGGAATGAAGAGGGGCGCTGTGGGGGCCAGGACTTGTTTCTCCCCACTGGCTCCATCCTCCGTTCCCGTCTCCTTGCCTCGACGCCGTCCGGACTCGGGTGTCTCTCCCCGTTCCGTGGAGCAGGGGGCCCGGGACAGCCGCTCCCCTCCTCTGTGCCCTGAAGACATTTGCGGGCATGGTTCTGGGGTGGAGCCCGACTCCTCCTCGCCCTGCTGCGGGCAGGGAGCAGCCTGGGGCACCCAGCTTGCATCAGCACCCTTGGGACGAGGCCGGGCGTGAGGCTGACGGGTGCCTGGTGCTGAAGGCTCACCTTGTCCCCAGCCCTGCGGCCGGGGCAGCTCCTGGTGCTGGAGGCAGAGGCCAGCAGGGAGCAGCCGCTGCCCCGGCAGCCCCCTGGGCTTTCAGGGGAGGCCGGGGCCGTGCAGGCACCCTGGTTTCCAGCATGGGCTGCCCCCGGTTCCTCCTCGCTGCAGGGGGTGCTGAGCTGGAGGAGCTGGGGCAGGGGAGGGGTGGGAGCACCGCGAGCCTGCCCCAGGCTTTGCTCTGGAGCTGTGCGGCCAGCACCCTGGGCTCGCATCGCTGGAGGATGCATGCGCAAAAATAATAAAGGGAAGGCGCTGCCTCGGTTTGCTGGGGTCGTGGCACAGTTCGCAGGCTCTGCTCTGCACTTAGGGCCAGGCTGGCTGTGGGCTGAAGGAAGGTGGTGGGGAGGGAAGAAAACCATCCCCAGCTGCCCCCAGGCCAGCCTGGGGTGCAGAGCTTCCCAGCTGGGTGCGCTGGGGAGGGGAGGGCTGAGCAGAGCAGGGCTGGGAGCTGCCAGCACCCTCCCACTGCCCCCCCGGTACACACACAGCCCCGTGCCACCGGCTGCGGCCGCAGAACAAGCAGAGCAGGGACACCCCAGGCAGGATTCAGTGTCCCTGAAGCCCGGTACTACCGCAGGGAACTCCTGAAACGTAGGAAACCAAAGAGCAGTTCCAGTGCAGCTGTGTCTCGGTCCCGAGCCGCCTGCCTGCTGTGCACCGCCGCTGTCCTCACCTCCCTGCCTGGGCTTGGCACCTCGGGGAGGAGCTGCCCCAAGCCTCCTGCCAGCCCAGTCCCACAGCTGCCGCCTCTTCCCCGGGTCCCCTCCACGCAGGGAAGGCCGCGAGGCCGCAGCTGCTGCTCCTGCCTGCCTGCCGCCTTTGGCTGAGCAGGGGGCGTGTAGGAGGGCAGGGAGCAAACTACAGAAACAGTGTTTTTATTCCAAGGGCAAGTATATTTAAATAATTTACAGTCATTGGAAAGCCTGAAAGTTCTTTTTTTTTTTTTTTCCATGATTAAATCACAAAGATGTTAAAATAAAAATAGTATTTAAAAAAAATGAGCGTACACAGCATGACGGAGGGGCTGGGCATAGGGGAGCCAGCGGCTGCAGGACCCAAGGGAGCCAGCAGGGCCCCAGCAGCCGTGACCCCAGAGCAGGTCTCTTCCAGAGGGGACAGGAGCCGCCCCTTCCCTGGAGCAGAGGAGGGCAGCAGGGGAAGGAGAGGGGTGCCTGCGTGGTCCCGGCTGGGTGCTGGCTCTGCCTTTTCCTCAGAGCAGCCGCCTGCTGGCGTTTGGTGATGGCACGGGGCAGCTCTGCGCCCGAAGCCGGCTGCCAGCCCCGCGGCTCCAGTCCTAGAGGTGGCCGAACAGGGTGGGAGGGAGGCAAGAGCGGGTCGCTGCCCCACACCGTGCCCTCCCGCCAAACCCACAGCACGGGGTGGGGGGCTGCCCAGCTCCTCCACCCTCTGCCATCCCCAGCCTGCCTGGCACGAGGGGGGGCGGTAGCTCCGGGAATAAGGCAGCAGCTCGTGTGCGGGAAGGAGCCCAGAGCTCCCCCGGTGCCACCTGTCCCTCCTGCCGGCGTCGGCTGTCACCAACCCCAAGGCGAACGCCGGGGACGAAGCCCCAGCCACCCCCCTGCCCCTCTCAACCCCTTCCACCCCCTGGGGCACGCAGCCTGCCCTGGAGACGGCTGCAGCCCAGGAGGGGCTGGGGGTGACCCTGGGGTCGCTGTAGGCTGGGGACGAGGCAGTCGCCCACAGGAGCAGCGGGCGGGCAGGCACCTTCTGCCTCCCACAGGCCCGCTCCTGGGGACCCGTTCCCTCCCTGGCCCCACCAGCCCCGCTCTTAGCTCCAGACGTCCAAAGAGTAGCGGCCCTTAGTCATCAGTTTCTTTACATAGTCCGTGGCCTGGGACTGGCTCATGTTCCCATACTCAGCCACGATCTCGTAGAAAGTGTTCTGTACGTCCCGGGCCATGTTGCGGGCATCCCTGGAAAGGAGAAGACCGTGAGCGAGGTGGTGACACGGAGCCACCAAGCCCTGGTTGTCTCTGAACACCCAGAGGGGGAGGGTTTGCTCAGCCCAGCACGTTTAAGCTGGCTGCTCACCATCCCCTAGAACAAGGATGACACAGCCCTCCCAGGACTTGTAACACAGCAGTGGGTAAGCTGAGTCATGCCCGTTTTCCAAAAAACAGGAACATTTTCCCAAAGTCCTTTCCCTGCCCCTTGGCTTACCCACACACATAGATGTGAGCATTTCCGTCATTCACCAGCTTCCAGATGTTCTCCTTGTTCTTCTTTAGTAAGTGCTGAACGTAAACCTGGCAGGAAACAAGCAGGGGGGAGGTGAGAGGGGCAGAGCCCCCGTACCCCCAAGCGGTGTCACAGGCTGGGGCGAGGGAGGGAAGCCAAGCCCATGCCCACAGCTCACCCACCCCACGCAGCCCCACGAGGCAGCAGGAGCTGGGGGTTCCCGTGACTGCCACGGCCGTTCCCTGACAGCAGGCTGCGTGATTCCAGCCTTATTTTCCCCCTAGCACCATGAGCTGGGCAGGGCGAGCAGCCGGGGGGGCGGGCAGGAGCAGTACCTTCTCAGCCTGGTCCCTGGAGAAGGCGACGTTGAGCTGGGTGAGGACGCCCTCCTGCTGGAAGCGGGCCAGCTCCTCGCGGTACAGGTAGTCCTCGTGCTCGCGGCGGCAGCCATAGTACAGCACCGTCTCGCCCACCTCCTTGCCTGCGGGGTCACAGGGCATGCATTAATCCGCCGGCCCCCAGCAGCACCCCGGTCCTGCCACCCCAACCTCCCCCTGTCCAGCTCGCCCAGGAAAAACTTCTTTACCGAAAGGGTTGTTAGGCATTGGAACGGGCTGCCCAGGGAAGTGGTGGAGTCACCATCCCTGGAGGTCTTTAAGAGACGTTTAGACGTGGAGCTTAGTGATATGGTTTAGTGGAGGACTTGTTAGTGTTAGGGCAGAGGTTGGACTGGGTGATCTTGGAGGTCTCTTCCAACCTAGATGATTCTGCGATTCGGGGCTGGCAGAGCCGTGCTGCTGCCTCTGTTTATGAGGAGAAGCTCATTCAATTCTACATGCGTTAGAAATGAGTGTAAGTGACCCGACTCTGCTTATTTGGGGAGGTGGTCGCAGATTTGACCCATCAGCGAGGTGTGGCCAGCACAAGCTGCTGGGCAGATGGAGGCGCTGGCCAGCCCCGCAGAGCACTGCCCTGCGGCAGCTCGTGCCCGCGGAGGTTTCTGGGCGCTCACCTTGCTGTTTGAGCCAGGCCCGCTCCTGGATGAAGCCGATGAAGGGGGCTATGCCAGTCCCTGGTCCGATCATGATGACGGGCGTGCTGGGCTTGAAGGGCAGGCGGAACTGGGACTTCCTGACGTACATGGGCACCAGGGAGTTGCTCCCGTTCTCGTTGGGCACCTTGTTTTTGAGCCAGTTGGTGGCCACCCCTTTGTTCAGCCGCCCCGTCTTGGTCTCGTACTCCACCGTCACGGCGCAGATGTGGATGGCGTTGGGGTGAACCTGCGGGAAGGGGACGTCAGAGCCAGGCGGAGAGGGAGCCCCCACAGCAACGTGGGACACCCAGTTTCCCTCTGCGGACCCTACGCAGGTCGGGATAACCCCACTTCTCAGGCACGGAGGGACCGTGGTGCTGTGCTGCCAAAGCTCCAGTGCCTTCCCAGCACCCTTCGTCCCTGCCGGGAGCACGCTCACCTTGGAGGAGGAGGCGATGGAGTAGTAGCGGGCCTGCAGGCGGGGCAGGAGCTCACACAAGTGGTCGATGGGGGGGCGCAGCGAGGGCATGTCCTGCAGGATGGCCAGGATGTTCCTCCGGGCCTCCACCACCCAGCTGAGGTAGAGAGCCTGCGGGCGAGGAGGGCACGTGCACGGTGACTTCCCCACGCAGCCACCAAACACCCGCAGAGCTCCCTGCACACGGTGCCCAGCAGCCCTGCGTCCCTTCTGCCCCCCCCCCAGCCCCGGCCCCCAGCCCTAGCCCCAGTTCAACCCAGCAGCTCTGCTGGGAAGGCTGCAGCTCCCACCTTCCCCTCCGCAGTGGACGATGCCATTTTTCGGAGGCGCTCCTGCTCGCTGCTGTCGGTGGCGTACTGCGCCAGCTCGTAGAGCACGTTGGTGCGGGGCGGGTTGGTGATGTCCAGGTAGTACGTCAGGGCTGTGCGGTACGACGTGGGGCAGGGGAAGGGGTGTTTCTTATTGGATTCCTCTGGAGGAGACAAGAGGAAAGAGGGAAAAAAAAAAAGTAAGTGAGCAATTACTTGTTAAATCAGAGATTTCCTGCCAGTGCTACATGCAGTACAGGGGTCAGACGCAGCAGGGGAGGAGAGAGAAGCCCCAGGGCTGAAGCAGCCTCCTGGCCAAAGCCCTGCTCCCACCGCGAAGCAGCGCCAGCACAGGGCAGCTCCGTCCCCAGGCAGCTGTCTCCTGGCTGCCCATTCTGCATTTCACAGGTGCCACCCCGACGGGACACTGACCCAAAACATCCACGCATGCTGCAGAGGGCAAGGGCTTGGCTCATCGTCCCGTTCTCCAGGGGCAGCAACATTCAGGGCAGGGGCAGCAAGAGTGCAGCTGGCCCAACAGCTCAGGTGACACGTCTTGCTCTCTGCCTACCGTCTCCAAGTACTTCGACGCCCCCCGTTTTTGTTCCCTGCCTCCCACGGGAAGTCTCACTGCACACACACACCTTGGGAAGGCCACGCGGAAGGCACGGCGTGCTCTCAGCCTGGAGAACAGCAGTGCTCGGACCCTGGGGTCCACGCAGAGGTGGGAGCAGGTTTCCCAGGGTGAGCTCAGGGCTGAGACATCCAGCACGCTGCCAGGCCCAGCAGGAGGAGGCTCTGCACGGCTAGTTTGGCTTCATGCTCTTAATGCCCCCGTCAGACCTGCCTTCAGAAGCATCCTTCAGCCACGGACATCTGTGCTCACAGCCCCCGGGGAGGTGAAGCACCAGCAGCCAAGGCTGGAGCCATTCAGTTTAGCAAACTAAGAGCACCAAAAGGGACACGAATGACGATATGAGGCCAGAGACCAGGCCAGAGCTCCACCAGTGCATTAAAGCCAGTTGCTCTCTGGAAACCAGGAGCCAGCTCCCGGGCCAGCAGCTCTGATGCCTTGGGGCAGGCTTCACCGCCTCAGGAGCAAGATGGGCAGCAGCTGTAACCTCCCTCTTGCCAGAGGCCAGCTCTGCTGGGAACGGTGCCCAACAGAAGCTCTTTGAATCAGCACTGAGACGTGCTCTCCTCCGGCAGCTCCGTCCCCAGGGCTGTGTGTCCTCCAGGGACTCAATAGCAGCGTTTCAGGCTCCAGAGCTCCTCTGGAGCTCTGGGGCTGCAGCAGCAGAGGGATGCTCTGGTGGGCTGGCGCTCTGTGATCAGGAGCGTGCTGTTACGTAACTTGTTGAACGGGCACACCGAGTACATTTCACAACTGACCCACTTCGGCTGGCTCACAGCAGGCTCTGAGCCACTGCCGCAAAATGGCTCCGCACTCGGAGTGGCCGCGGGATGTCCCTGTTTGCCTTACGGGACCCGGAGGGGATCTGACCTCTGCTCTGGTGGCAAGGACAAGAGGCTGTGGCAGAAGGAGAGCTACTGATGCTCAGGGGTGATCAACACTCACCGTCCAAGTTGTTCAGGGACATGATTGTATCCAGGTCCGTGCCCAGGATCTCGCCAATCTGATTCACCAGAGATGAGTCATTGGCCGGGTACACAGCCACGTGGTCCCCAGACTCGTACCTGGTACGAAAACAGGATGAGAAGAGATGAAAATTGGCACTTCTTGCCCACGCCAAGCCCAAGCTGCTCAGCTGGAGGACGAGCAGGCTGGAGCTCAGCAGGACAGCAGGGCTGAGCTGCTGCACAGCACCTGCGGGGTCAGGGACCCCGGAGCTGGCAGTCAGAGCAGCACAGGACCACTGGGGAATAATGGTTTTAAGATCCTAGTCTTTTATGGGGGAGCTCCAAGATAACAGCAGTTTTGCCACAGACTTCAGTGAGGCCAGGCTTCCAGCAAGGACAGGCCAGGTCCCTGCGCTGTGCTTTCTCACAAGCACACGGTCGAATTTAAGCCAGCAAGAGGGCTGAAGAGCTGGGCTCTATCCTCCCTT
This sequence comes from Anser brachyrhynchus, assembly GCF_964034855.1. Classification (NCBI taxonomy): domain Eukaryota; kingdom Metazoa; phylum Chordata; class Aves; order Anseriformes; family Anatidae; genus Anser; species Anser brachyrhynchus. Next base: position 7,293,202 of record NC_137713.1, on the reverse strand, counting down.
TGCTCATCCGTCTAAGCCAAGCAAACGTAGACACGAGCCATCCCCAGTTCCTGCCCCTCACAGTTTGTCTGCCCCCTTGTTCTTTGGATGACCCCTAGAGAATTCCTGCAGCTGGCACTGCCCAGGTGGGAGGGATGTGCAACCATGGAGGGGCTCAGGGTGGTGAGCTACAGCCCAAAAAGTGGGAGAAAATCCTGATTTGGAGTACCTGATATGTGGTCCAGAAGCCAAGAGGGGGCAGTGTTAAGTTTTGGCTCCAGACAAAAGAGGGCAGCAGCCTCCCATGGGCACCTACCTGATTTTGGAATTGGAGATGTCCAGCTCCAGGTGCATGAGGTGTCGCTCTCCGCCCTCGTTCAGCTTACGGTTCTCTGTAACCACAGCCAGGAAGGGGTTCTTGGCATCAAATGGTCTGGAAGGAAAGACAAAGACCTCTGGGTTACTCTCCCGCAGGCTCACAGCACTGCTTTCATCCCGGAATGCTCCAGAGCAGGCTTCCACCATCTGAGCACAGGGCTGCCCTGGCTCTTGTTTCAAAGCACACCACAGCACGAAACAAATTACGATCCTGCTGCTACCCGCACTGGCAAAGAAAACAGATCATTTTCCTTCTAAGCACAGCCCAGCAGTCAACAGCTCCTACCCCATTAAGAACAAGTGATGCAACAGGGGATTAGAGGGAGTGTCACATCTCAAAGCGACATTTCAGGTTGGAATTCATTTACACAATTAATCTCCCCACAGCAATACTGCAAGCAGCCATCGTGCACTAACTACTCCGGGGGACGAAAGGCTCCAGACTGACCTCGAGACAAATGCTGGGAACTTACCAGCCAAAACAGCGCCTGTGAACACAGCCAACTTCTCAAACACCAATGATTCATTAGCTGGGGAACCCCCAAGAGTCCCAGGGGAAATCTGAGCCCACAACTCTTAGGCAAACATCTGCCCTATGGCTGTGCTGCCAAAATGACCCTGCCTGCACGGCATGTGGTGTTAGAAACATCAAGAACACCAGCAGCCGAAGCCTGACCCATGCACACTCCGTCTGGGGGTCTAGGGCAGTTTGGCACTCACGGCTTCTGGTTCTCGTAGCTCTTGAGACGGCCCATCTCACCCGTGTACACTTTGTTCATGTTCACGTCCGTGTGCACCACGAGCTCGTACTGGCGGATGCTGGAGAAAAAGGGAAAGAAAAGAGGAAAAAAGTCAAACTGGGAACAACAAGATACAATTGGAACCATCCCCTGCTTTGCTGGATTTGCTGCAGTTCAAAGAAAAAGCTACTTCCACCCCTTCATCCCTCCTGAGACATGAGCAAGCACAGAGATGATGCAGAAAGACCAAACAGAAGAAACATCCGCTTCACTGGGAGTATCACCAACCTAACAGCCACCCCCGAAGGAACTAAACCCAGCACATCGACCCTTCAAAACAGAAATCCAGAGCTGCATTCGAGTTTGTGCCAGGACGGGCTCAGTCCGAAGAGCCCCACTCACTGATCTGCTCCGTGTGTGCCCCCCAGCCCGGAGGAGGTGGCAGCACGCAGGAAGGGGGCAGTGGCTCAGGCCTGATGGCACAGCCACCGCTCAAATGCGGTCGATCCCCCTGGCACCCAGAAGCTGCTGCTCCGACACCCACCTGGACTCTTCTCCTGTAGCCTCCACCCCGAAGTGCTCGCACACGGCCGGCCAGAACTGCTCCCTCCAGGTGATGAAGTCCTCTTCCAGGCTAGGCAGGGCAAAAGAGAGGTTCAGTAATGCTGCCCATGAGAAAGCAGAGGGGCATTCCCAGAGGAGCCGTCTCAGATCCCTATGAACTTCCTCCTTCACCATTTGCCCTCGGAGCCAGGCAGTTTTGGTACCTCCACATGCCCACAGATCAGCCTCAGAGCATCTTCAGGGCACGAAGTGGATGGGAGGGAACTCCTGCTGCACCAACCACCCCTCCCTTCAGGGCTCTGCCAAGGAAGGTTTTGTTATTCAGGCTTGGTCTTTGCCCATCTCATGCCCACTCCTGGCATTAAGTCACCCTCCTACAAGGCAGGTTCCAACCTGGAAAGGTTTATTTTCCTAGATTCACAGAGCCTCCCACACATGGCATAGCCCTCTAATTAAATCTTGCAGTCCTTGGAGGCAAAGCCACAGGTTGATGTAATTTCCACGGTTAAGCTCCTGCCAGAAGGGTGTTCAGGTGAGCACAATCATTTCTGGACCTCTGAGTTGGGACAGTGCTGCGTTCTACCATAAAGCAAACAGTTCACAAAGAAATGGAGCCTGGCTCCTCCACGGGGATGGAGGAACTTAGCCATGCAGGCTGGGATATCAGGGGAGCTGCAGAAGGGCACAGGCAGAAGAGGCTGTGAAGCCTTGCAAAGAACACAGCTACGGTCATTTAAAGCTGCTGTGGGATTTCCCCAGGTACAGGACTCCCTAGGATGCTCCAGGTGCCAAGGGATCTGACTGATCTCTGTAGGAGAGAGACCAGACACACACTCAGGGACATGTCAGCTACCACAACTAGCCCTAAGGAGTTAATTTCTGTCTTAGCAGTAGATCCAACTCCCTGCCAAGGTCCCTTCCATGACGCTTTAGCCGGCTCAGACCGACCCTAAAGCCGAGCCACTCACTTGCCATCGTCATCTCCCAGCCCAAGTTCAAAGATGCGCTGAGCTCCGAGCTCCTCCAGTCTCTTGTCCACGTACTTCCCCATGGCATTGAAGTGTTCGTACGTCTTGTTCCCCAGCCCAAAGACCTGGAAGAGAATGTTGATAAGCACAGGGAAGCAAGGACTGGATTTCCCCCAGCCAGCCGGCGTCCTCTGACCAGCAGCACACAAAGGATGATGAAATAAGAACACAGAAGACAGACAGCAGTAACTCTCCTGGGTCCCCATCAGCTATTTGTGAACTTTCTGAGTTACGACCTACCCCTGGCTTTGCCCAGGAGACCCAGAGAGTGCCTGCTCAGCTGGCACCTCTGCTCTGAGCTGGGCCTCAGGCACACTGAGGGGACGTGCACACAGGAGCTGCCCGTGCCAGCTCCTCTGGGGACCAGTAAGGGGCTGGACTGCCAGCAGACCACTTGCGGTCCCTCCCCTCCCACAAACCGCTCAGCGAATGCTTCCTGACTGCTTTGTACGGAGCAGCTTAACATCTCCAGCAGAGGATTTTCCCCTCGTTTGCAATTGTGATGCAGCCTAAGGAACTTGGCTGGGGTTTAGGTGAGGTGGCTGTATCTCAGCCAATTATTCAGCTCAGCACAGGAAAAGAGCCACGCACTCCTCCGAGTGATTTAATTTGTGGGAGAAGATCCGGCCAAGGGCTGCTCAATTAGCTTCTGAACAGCAGCAGCAGCCTGTAACTCATTTACAGACCTTATATTCAATGCCTGCTGGGCTGTTTGCAGCAAGACATCGCCAGCAAACCCTCATGATTTAGGGAGTGGAGAGCGTGCTCCAACAGCTGCGTTTAAAGCCCCCAGATATGTGTTTGCAAATATCTGTGCAGCTTGGAGACAGAGACAATAGGGACCGCATCCAGAAGAGGCACAGACATCATGTTGTGCCTTTACCCAAGCCACGTGCAAGCACAGTGGAGGGCTTTTGACTTTCCTGCCCAAATGCAGCAGAAACTGGAACAAAGCAACTTACTGCAAATCGGAGACCCGACAAGTCAGCGTCCGCCTCCTGCAGCCAGTCGTAGAAGTCCTGGGCATTGTCCGTGGGGTCGCCCTCCCCGTAAGTGGCCATGCAGAACACAGCCAAAGACTTATCGATCTCGGAGAGGCGGCTCAGGTCCGACTGCAACAAAGCAAAGAATAAATCTCCAAGGACCCCACAACACGGTTATCGGGCAAACCTGTTCCTACAACACAGCTACAGCCCCGGTGCACAGAGCAGCACCACGTCATGTCAAACAACTAATTACAACAGGGGCTGGGGAAAGACCAAAGCCACCTGAAATGGCAAGGGAAATAAAGCTAACCACACCCTCACTGGGCTGAAATCAATACTTCTACCCCACTACAAAAGCGACTGGATTTTCTATCTAGGCTGTAAGGGACGGGATTGTTGTTCCATCTAGAGAACAACATGGTATCAGTGCCTCTGTGCCAGACTGCTGCAGTGTGGGACCAATGCTAACTACAGAAAGAACACGGAGCAGGTTTCACGCTGCCAACAGATGACTTACGACTCCCAAACACCCCAGGTTACCCTCCTTTTTCAGACACGTTGCAGAGTTCACCCCAAATCCATAGACTGACATGGACCGAGCCCACCTCAGCACCTCTCAGGCTCATCCAATTTCCTTTGCTCCTCTAAGTACCACTGCTAACAGGGCGACAGTCCCTTGGCCACGTTCTTTCTGCTTTTGGGGGGCCTCTGGACGGATACGATCTATCCTGAGGCCGTGTTCGTGTCTAAGTTACCAAGTCATACTCCTCTGGGTCTGCTGCCATGCCGCGGAGGCCATAGCGGTGAGCGTCCTTGGAGAGGCGATTGGCAAACTCCTCCGCCGTGCCCGTCTGGGAGCCATAGAAAACCACGATGTTTCGTCCCTGGAGAGAAGAAGAAATCCCCGTTAAATGGTGATTACTCATCTGGCAAAGGCACAGAGGAAGTGTTTCTCGTCAGAGACAACGGGAACGCCTGGGACCAGGAGCCCGGCAGCTGGAAGGAGCCTGCGTTTGTCCACGAGGCGCCGCCAGGCTTGTGGCAGAAGACTCAAAGCTAAGCTGTTAGCAGGAATATCACTCTTGTCATCTCCGAGGTGACTCGGGTCAGACTACAACCAAAGAACAAACCCTCGAGGTTTGTTCTCAGCCTCGAGGCTGCACGGTGACTCCTGGAAACAGGGAACTCCCTGGACGAGAGCAGCTTTGCCAAAGCTTTGGGGAAGTGCCCCAACACAGGAGCTCCTGCTCTGCAGCAGGCCAGCTACTTTGATGTAAAATGGAAAACGTATCCAGCCCTCGCCTTTCCCTCTGCTTCCTCTTGCGTGCAGTCCAGCAGTCAAAAGCTGCCAGCTCTGTGTGCAATTCCCATCTCAGAGCGAGCCAGGTTCGGGAGCCAACCCCACAGACACACAGCTGGCAGCCAACGACTTTGAAGTCCCTGCCATTTCCCTCCTGACTTCGACCTCACGTTACATTTCTTTTTTTCTTGCATCAAATTGTCACTTTAAATTTCTCTCTCTAAGAGCAACTCTCATGCACGGACTGCTCGAGCTGCTCCTGCCTCCCCACGCAGCCCATCTCCGGATGCTCCTTGCAGCAGACACGTCCGGATGCAAACAGGTCCCCCCCGCTGACAGTCCCCAGGGGAAGGGGGATGGCACGAGCCCCGCCATCCTCCCAGCACAGCGTGCATCCAGGCAGCTTACCGTCTTCTTCATCTTCTCGATGAAGCTGCTGTCTCTCGGTGAGGATGGTCTGAAAGACAGGAGGAATCCCCGTTCAGATGAGTGCGCTCATTCTTTAAGGTCAGGGATAAGCAAGGAGGGAACAAAGTGGTCCCCAACCTATATCGGATCTCAGGAAGGCTTCCAAAGAAGGGAGATCCCCCATCAAACACACGTGTTTAGCCTGTCCCAGGCTGTCCATCTGCAGGGTGGCTTCTCCGCGCGCAGCCACGGAGCAGAGGAAAAGCGAGCTGCTAGGAAGAGCCCAGGAGCTCAGCCCTGGGCAGCAGGAAACTATTACTCTGAAAACTGCCCCATAACCGCTGGGCAGGTTAAGGGACCTCACAGAGCTGGGATGCGAGAGGATGCCTTCAGATTAACCGCAGGGGCTCAGTCACGGTGCGAGAGGAGAGAAGGGAGAGCTCCCTGCCTCCCCTCCTGCGCGGCAGGCAGGCTCCGCTTCTGAGCCATGCCCCCAGGGGCGGGTTCTCCAAGCTTGAAGTCACACAAGGCTAAAAACCAGCTGTTCTGACCTCAAAACAGACCTTCCCAGAGCGTGCCAGACATAAGTCCCAGAGCTGGGAGCCCCAAGGACACACAGAGGCTCCACGGAGGATCAGAGCCTCTGGCAAGGCGACCGCTGCCCTTCGAGGTCCCGCAGTGCTCGTTCCTACACCAGGGCTCCCGTCCCCAGCACAGAGGGCACGGCGGTGGCTTTCTCCGCTTTGAAAGAGGGACGAACCACACCGGTGTCAGGATCACCCAGGCAGAGGTTCGCTCTGCTACGGCTGCCCTGCTAGGTGGGAAGCCAAGAGAACCTAACCGTCCTAAACGCATTCGCGGGCTTTTAGGGTCGCAGCACGAAAGCAACCCAGGCCTGGTGGAAGCCGGGCACCCCCAGGCACACGCGGCTGCGCCAGGTTAGCCACTGGAGCCTCTTCAAGGCAGGAGGACAAGTGCCAGGAGCTCACTTGCTGCCTGCCCTGCTGGAGCTTCGGTGGCGTGGAAGAGGGGAACGCGGGACCCGTTCCCATTTCTCTTTCACAATGGAAGAATGCAAGGCTGGGTCTCCTGTGGGAAGAGAGAAGCCTCCAGGCAAAAAACAAATGGTTTTGGCTCCGGCCCATGTGAGAATGTGCAGAGCTCACTAACAGTTTCCTAAACCCCGCGGCCCGGAGGGGGGGATCTGCGCGGGTGTGCGCAGACTCTTGCAGAGCACACACAGGGAGCAGCAGGGTGGGGGGCGTCCAACCCAGCACACCCCCGAGCACCCCTTTCCGCCCCAACCCCACAAGGAGCTCCGTAACCAGGCCCCGCAGCTCCCAGCACTTACATTCCCATACAGCATGCGTGAAAGATGAGTGAATGCTACCCAAAAAAGCTTCCCATGGAGGCTGTGCTCCCAGGAGAGCCGCTCTGTGCCCCCGTTTGGCCCTCCCGTGCTGTCATTTGTACCCTGCTGGGGACAGGGGCACGGCAGGCATCTCCCAGAGAGCAGCCCCAGCCCTGCCCCGGGTGCCCCCAGGACACAGGCTCCATGAGCTGCCCCCCACGTGCCCCACAGCCCCCTCCCAAGACTCGTCTCTCACTTAGCTCCTGGCTCACGGGTGCGTCCCTTTGGTTTACTGCCCTCTGCAAATCAGATCCAGTTAAAGTAGCTGTTGGGTCAGCAGCTAAACAGAACGCTTTGAGAGGAAGGGAAAAAAAAAAAGGAGTTTGGGATCCTTTCAGTGAGCTCCCTTTAGAAGAGGAAAGGGCACGCGTGGAGCTGGTCGGCTTTCAAAGGAGGCGAACCCGCACCGAGGGGCTGCGGCGGAGCAGTCTGCGGCTCGGGCACAGAAGAAATGAGTCTGGCTTCTGCAAGAAAAAAAAGCTACAGAACTCCCTGAAACTGCTTCATCATGACGGCTTGAAAATCCAAGCTGCAAAAAGCACAGATCCTAAAGACAGAAAGGACGCTCATTTTCATTACTCGGGAAACAAAAAGAAAATGTAGGAGAAAATCACATTTTTAGCACTGACCGCTCTTAGAGTTTGACAGCTCGGGGCAGTGTTTGTAAGAGAGTTAGAAAAAGTGATGGGCGGAGGAGACGGGATTAGCTCCGTTAGCTTAGTGCGTACAGGCTGCCTACCCTCGGTGGGAGCCCACAGCCCAAAGAGCTCCCTTTCGGTTTGATTTCAGGAGGGGAGGAAATCGCTGGTGGCTCAGCAACGTTACCAGAGTCTCAGCTTCATCAAGCCTCGGTCCCGGTTCAGCTGAACACCTTTCCTTCCGAGAGCCCCCCGGCCTGTCCTGCCCACTGCAGGCACACGCACATCCCCAGGTGGGACCAGCCTGGCTACGAACCGCTCTGCCCCAGGCGCCACGGCGGGGACCTCCCGGCAGCGACCTGCCTGCCGGCACAGCTCTCCCCGCGCTCTCCTGCCCCAGCAGGAGGCACGCAGCTCCCTGGGGGCAGCGGGAGCTCCCCCCCGGGTCCGAGCCGTCCCCTTTGTGGGGCAGACGAACTCACCTGGCCACGGCCGCCTCTTCTCCTGGCACCGAGTAGGCGCATCCCATGGCGAGGGCGCAGGCAAAACAAAGAGTCCCGGGGTGGCCGTGTCTGCGGGGGGAAGCGCTGGGGGAAGGCTCTAACTTAGCTCCTTAGCAGAGACTCGGGGACAGGCCTCTCCATTCCGCTCCCCCTGGGCGCTGAAGCCAAGCCTCAGCCTTTTGTTAAGGAGAAGAGAGGCGGCGCAAAAGGTCCCGGCGCGGGTCATAGCAGGAGCGCGGTGCCGGGCGCGAGGCTCGGGGAGGTCCCGAGCGGATCCGAGCGGCCCCCCCGAGCCGCGGCAGCAACATCTGGCAGCAGGGGCAGCGAGGAATTAGGAGCGGGGAACGAGACCTCCCAGGATTCCCCGCAGCGCTCGTCCCTCTCCCGTCCCTGTGGAGCGGAGGGAGGGGGGGGGACAGGACACAAAACCCTCCTCCGGCCCCGTTACCTTGGAAACGGTTTGTATCCAGCCGCTTTGGGATATATTCTTTTTTTTTTTTGAAAAAAAAAAAAAAAAAAGTCAGGGCCGCAGCTGAATGAAACGGTTCCGGGCACGGCGCGAGCAGCTATGGCAGTGCCACGCCGGGGGCGGCCCCGAGGAGTTTGTTCTGCTCGGGATCCCAATAAATTAAATCGGAGGTGGTCTCTGCCCCTAGCGCACGCAGGCGGCAGGCAGAGAATCAGGCCGAGAAGTTGGAGCGATTCCTGCGGCAGGAAACCCGACGAGCACCAGGGAACGAGTCTGTGTGTAGCTGCAGAGCTGAGATAAGCCCATTTCTGCCCCAAACAACGTCAAAGACGAGGAGGGGGAGGAGGGGGGGCTGACACCAAGCGCGCCCATCGGCGCCTCGCCCGCGGCTCCCCGGGGGAGCAATCTGTGCACAGCAGGCACACGAGGAAGGGAGGAAATCCGTGATTGAGAAACACCAGAGGTGGCCTGGCTGAGGGGAAAAGAAAATAGCAAAACGAGTGCATGCCCCAGTAATGTCACCGAGAGGGAGCGCAGTCACCCTCGCCGTGGCCGCACGGGGAGCAGGAGCTGCTCTCCCCGGGGACATCTGCAGAGCAGGCAGCCGGGAACGCGCCGGTGGCTTCAACTCCTCCTGAAAACTGTCAAAATGCAAGAAACCCTCAGTGGCAGCACCCCAGGCTGCCCCACGTGCGTCACACAGCACAGGTACAGGACGCCTTGCCCGCAGGGAGCTTGTACGTGGTCCCAGCTCTGTCCCCTCTCTGGGACCCGAGACACGCCGGCGGAGGGGGAACGTGGTTGTGCGGGGCCACAGAAAGTGAACTGAACCCAGATCCCATCCAGAACAGAGGACTTTGTGCATCTCTTCTTCCACAGTCAGCAGCAGTGGCATCTTCTTTCTGCCTTGGCTTGGTCGAGGCGTGTGGGCAGCTCCCAAAAGCCCCAGGAGGGCACCACGGCGCCAGAGCCCACATGCGGACGGAGCCTCTGCTTGCACTCTCACACCTTGAACCAAACCCATGAAGGCAGCACCCCTCACGACGCACCTGAATCGCTCTTCAACCCTTTTGCCCTCCGATCTCTCAAGGCTGAAGCTGGGGGCTAAAGGGCCATGACAGAAGCCGTCCCCCAGTGCTGCCAGATAAGGCAGTTCGGGACATTTTGGCGAGTCGAGGCGCAGCTGCAGGGAAAGTGCTGAAGCAAAGCAGCACCTCCGAAGGCCAAGGTTCTCCACGTCAGCCAGAGACGGCCCCTGCCAAGGGCTCCTCTGCCTCCGTGGGTCCAGGCCAGCCTCCCTGCCCTGCGGGCTGCCCCTGCCTCCCCCAGGCCTGCCGTGCCCCACAGTGACCTGCTTTCCTGATCTGCTTGCTCAACAGCAAGGAAACCCCACCCCGGACTCCAGGACGATGGAGGAAAGGAAATCCAGGGCTGAACAAGCTTATTTTCCCCAACTCATTTCCCTCCCAGGCCCAAACGTGCCATGAAATAACACTGCAAAAGCTGCAGGAAGCTGCTGTCGCCTTCCCAGAGGACGGATGTGCCATCGCCCAGACGTGCTGCGGTGAGACGGGTCCGTGCTGCCCTCATCTCACCGTGATGCTCACACTAGGGCCGCAGCAGGGCAAGGCAGGGGCAGGTTTCCTCTATAGAAAAACCTATTTCAAGCCCTTTTTCTCATTCTTCACCTGCCTGGCTGTCACTTTGCCAAAACGGGATCGTGTCAGACGAGGTCTGGAGCACCACGGCCTTCCAACCTGGCTGTCGGTGACACACGGTGCTGTTCCTCCCCAGCATCTCACAAGCAGCAGGTGCACCCAGCCGTGTGCCACGCAGGCAGAGAAGGCAGCACAGTGCGGGCAAACCCACCAGGCAGTCCCAGAGAAACGCCCACGGGCCGAGGTCCCGCAGCACGATGGGGCAGGAAGAAACGCCTGGGGTGGCTGGCGAGCTCCTCCGCGGCGCCACTTCTCTGCAAGGTCACGGCAGCCTCTGGAAGAGCTGCGTGGGTGGGACGGTCGCGAGGACAGCCAGGATGGGAGCTTCTGGAGTCGATCGGGATCTAACTTCTAAGTGCTGGTGCCGTTCCTGCAGCCAGCTCAGCTCTGCTCGCACCGCGGCCATGCCCATCGCGGTCCCAGATCCGCACGCACACATCCACACGTTCTTGCAGGCACGAGAGGGAAAGTATTTCACTGATTCAACAAAACAAATTCCCAAGATAAGGCTGAGAATAATTCACTGATAGCTGCTATCAGCCTCGCACACACCTGTTTGCACGCAGGAGCTCTGCCACGTGGTACTGAAGCCAGGGACGTTTCTTCTTCCAAACCCCTTCCAGCCAGGAAACGTGCAGCAGTGTGTGTGCAGCCTGCCTTACAGCTTACACGAGTCGTGTGCTACTCTTCCCGTCATCCAGGGACTTCACAAAAGACCTGGCAGCCCAGGCCTGCCTTCAAACAGAGGGCTCTGCCCAGCAGCCAGAGGAATCAAGATCTGCCCGAGGCGGAAACGAGGAGACCAAACCTGCCCCTTCGCAACCGCAGCCTGAATCGCGATACCCACGCTGAGCGACGAGCCCTGACACCTGAAAGGAGCACAACCCATCCAGGGAGCTACAGAAGCCGAGAAGAGATAGAAGAGATAAGAGGCCCGCAACCTCTTGCTGTGTCCACACGGGGTAACAGAGGCACGAAATGCCTTGGCTCGTGCTGCAATGCCCTGGCTCATCACCAAACGTCCCCACCTGACCGGTCCACGGACAGTTCCTGCCCCTGCTTCTTTCCGCACTGGGCTGCAACCTCTGTGCTCCTGCTTGAGCGAGCACTTTGAAACGAAGGACTGAGAAGTATTTCTTACCAGAGCGGTGCCTCGTGGAGAAAAAAACCCTTCACGCAGGACATCTCGCTGGTGCAACTAGGCGTGTAAAATCGTGGAGCTACCGCGAGCGTCCAGCCGCCACAACCCTGCCCCTGGAGGCTGCACGGCCACCCACCACCCACCCAACCTCTCAGGTCACCAGGGACCTGCAGCGAGCCTGTGCCCAGCGTTACGGACACAGAGGATTCACCTTAGACACAAGGTTAGCTTGTGCAGAGGCCTAACGCTGAGCTGGCTTTCTGCCCGGGGCAAGCTGCATCCACAGAGAGCAGATCCCAGGAGGGATGGGTTCCGCACAACACCAGCTCCCGAGCTCCCTGCTGCAGGGTTTCAAACCTGTGCTGACTGCTCCTACCCACGCAAGGACCGCTGCTCCAGGGGGAAACAGGAGCGGGCTAAAAAGCCCAGCAAGAAAACTGATGCTGAGTTTTTTGCATGTGCCAGCTGAAGAACTAACCTCACCCAGACCTTCACCAACGCAGCTCGCTCCTGGCCCTGAACCCTTCGGAGCAGGCAGGGTGGAACAAGGACCTCTCCCCGTCCAAACCCAGCCTCCTGCTGCCGCAGAGACCAGGCGGCAAAGCCAAGCACGTTTCATAGGAGCTGCCAAGCAGCTCGTGCCCAGAAACTATCTCCCAGTTCCCAAGGCCCTATTTCTTCTTCTGACAGCTAAGAGTAGATAAGATTCCCTACAGAGGAAACCTGCTTAAGAACAAATTCGTCTTTCTCCAGATTTATCTATGACTTAACAGAAAATGAAGAGAACAGCCAAAGCAATCCCGGAGCATTTTGAAGTGCAGCCAGGGGATTTTAAAGCCTTTTCTCGCCTTGCTTGGCAAGACAAATTACTGATTTGAGCCACAGCGCAGGGTAAGAGAACTGGAGCTTGGTTCTTCCACGGGGATTTCTGCATCGTGAAGCAAACGCACAGCTCAAAAAGACCAAGACCCCACATCTGGAAAACTCACAGAACCCAGCTAAGCCTCTTCCCAGAGCCTTCAAGGACCCGCCAGCAGCACAAAATCCTCCCACCCCTCCGACAGTAGGAGTCCCATGGGAAAACCACCCGTCCCTGACAGGGGTCAGAGCGATTTCTTAGATTGCAATGCAAGAGAACCACTAACAGGAGGACTTTCCCTCTCCTGCCTTCTCCACCAGCTCAGACAGCAGGACGTGAGTCTTGGTGGCAGCTCTGTGAGGTCCGGGCGCGATGGGAAATGCAGCAACAAGCAGAGTGAAAGGCTGGAAATCCCATCTCAGCGCCCTCAGACACAGAAAGCAGCCCTCCTGCTCCCGGGAGCCTGCGATCCCAGCCCCCTGGGAGGACTGGTACAAGTGCTCTAGGAAGCCTGAGCAGGGAAGGGGAAGCAAGAGTGACTTCGTGGCCAGAAAACCATAACCAAGACCGACAGCCGCTGCCACCCCCGAGTTGCTACTTACACTGTCTGGATTTTGGGGAGCTCGGGGATCTCCTCCTTTTTCTTGCGGAAGAAGAACCAGTAAGTGAAAAGCCCGGTGATGAGGGAGATGAGGAACACGTCGGTCATGCTGAAGAAGGAGTCCTGCTGTACGCTGCCCTCAGGAGGCGCGATCGTCGCTTCCATGCCTGCGTCCCCCATGGCGATCAGAGAGGCTGGAAGCAAAGAGAAACAAGTGAATGCCTGCAGCAGCACACCGTCACAGAGGAACAGAATTAAAGGCTGTTGGGAACATGCTTTTCTACGACATATTTAGCTCCAGGAGCACAAGGCAGCCCGACAGCATTTTTGGAGAGCTTCCATCACATTCGGCGAGGTCCTTTCACGTCCCGAGGTAGCTCACCGTCCTGCCAAGCTCGTCCCTTCCCCTCGCACCCAGCAGAAGTAACTCCTGCCCGTCCAGCCAGCACGCTGGAGCAGCCCCGTGTTGCAGGCAGGGAGCCCACACCGACCCCACTAACACCCACACTTCTGATCCACTATCCATCCCCACACCCATCCGTTTGTGCCTCTGGCTTCCCTGCCACCTCCTCTGCCTTCCCCAGCTTAACTTCTGCCTCCTCGAGCCGCTCCTTCCCCACAGCCAGTAAGTGCACCGCTGAAACCTTCACTTAACTGACCTGCTAACGACTCCCTTTCCCCATTTCTTCTGTATCCCAGAAGAGATGAAGGCAACCAACCCGTGCCGGCAGCCCTCAGGACAGCCACCACCACCTTGGGGACACCTCCCAGGGCGTTTCTCAGCCCTTCTCTCGCCCAGCAGCCTGGCAGGACTAAGCAGAGCCCTCCCAGCCCCAAATCACCCTGAGCAGCCCCACCAAGGGCCGAGGCTTCTGCTGCAGGGTCACCAGTGGGAAACCAAGGCACAGCCATGCCCACGGCCATGCCCAAGGTGTGCGGTGAGCCAGGACCCGTCCCCAGCCCTCGAGTCCCCCATGGCCTCGTCCTCCCCCCCGGAGGCACCCATCGCTCCCTCCCCCTGCCCTGCCAGGCTCTGAACTCCCCTGCCCGCGGCGCAGATAGCAGGATTATCTTCCGGGTGCGCAAGGACACACTCTGTCCAGGCAAACAGATAATTAACTCAAAACTCGATTCGTGGGGGCAAAGTGACTCTTCTCGGGCTTGGGCAGCCCGCCAAGCCGGGAGGGAGGCCATGGACATTTGAACTCGCACGCAGGAGTGACTCAGAGCTGCGGGTGAGGACGTGGCAGGGCAGGAGAGGAGAGTTAACCTGCTCAGCACGCCGGTGCCCAGAGAAGCTCCTGGGTGGCCTTCCCAAAGGACCGAAGGAGAAGCAGCAAACTTCAAGCTGTGCCTGGGCTGAGAAGTAAAACTGGCTGAAGTGTAAGGTTATTGCACCAAGGAACTGGGAAGGAAAGAGGTGGTGGTGCTTAGGGAGCAGGAGGGAGACGGGGGAAGGTCTTGGAAGAGGGACACAGGAGGTTGGGAGGAAGAGATGGCTCTTTGACCCCGTTCTCCTTGCGCGTACACTGCTGCCAGGTGCTGATCCCAGTCTAAAACCCCAGCCGTGCCACAGGACCCCAAACTTGCAGAAGCACACCCCGGGGCAGGACGGCTGGTGCGGAGCATCCTGCCCAGCGGGATGTGAGACCAGGTTAATATCCACTAACTCTTTGTTCATGGCAGTTTGTTCAATCTAAACCCAGGCTCTCACTCCAGCCCATTATTTTATCCCAAAAAAAAAACCACGCAGCAGCTGGTTTTTACCCCAGCCCACCCTGCCTGCTTGCTGCTGCCCCTACTAAGGACGCATCCGGCTGCGGGCCACCGGTGCCAGCTCCTGCACAGCTCGGGGGAACCCGCAGCCTCCTGGCTGCCGTCACGGGTGGGCTCCCGGGCATTTCTGCAGCCCAACAGGTTCTCAGCCCCACAAGAAGTCTAATTTAGTGAGGAGCTTGGCACGTGGCACCACGAAAGGCACTAAAAGCACTGCATTGCTCCCCATTTGCCATCGGGCTCGCGGAGATGTCACTAGGCAGGGGGTGGGAAGAAAAATGCGAGCAATGCGGCTGCAGACACGCAAAATGCCCGCTGCTCTCCATCGGGCAGGTCGCCCCGTCCTCCCTCCCTCCCTCCCTCGGAGAGCGGCTGCATCTGAGAGCCAAGCGGGGGCTGGCTTTGTTTCTGCCCAGCCGCAGACTAAACCGCCAGGCAAAGCCTCCGCGAGGGAGCCCCGCTGCCAGCAGCTCCCCGCAGGCTCCCTCCTCTCCTCCTCCCCGTTTGCTCCCAGCACGCCGCCGAGGAGCTGCTCCGGCAGCTGGCACCGAGGGAGGGAAGTGCTGGGGAGGAGAAGCGTTGGAAGCGTCACTCCTTCATTGCCTCCCCTCCTAACGAACCCCGAAGTTTTCACTGCAAGCCCTCCTCCTCCTCCTCCTCCTCGCCGCCGCCCCAGCTCATCTGTAGGAAGAGCTCAGACAGACACCGCCAGGCAGCCGCCCCCTCGCACACAGCCTGGGCTCCTGCTCCAGTTGCTTTTTACGCCTTAGAGCAGAAAAATCCGAGGGGGCTTCCCCCGGGAACCTCGGTGGCTGCTCACACGCAGGAACCCCCAGCTCTTCTGCGGGCAGCGGGGGAAGCAGCGCCCAAGCAGGCTGCCTGGAGAAACACCTCGGAGCCTACAAGAGGCTTTTTGCAGGACGCACCGACATGGCCAGCTCCCCTCGGGGCAGCCGTGGCCACGCCAGCGCGTTTATCCCCAGCAATAGCCCGTCTTCAGCCCCCTTTCCTGGACAAGACCCTTCCCCGGCGCAAGCCCTCTGCTATTTCTACCCTGCCACAAGCACATCCCTCTGTCTTTCTGATCACAAAGCCTTCCCGGGGGGCAGAGATGTCCCGTGGTGGAGGGAGGAGGGCTGGGGAGACAGCAGGCCTGGAAGAGAGCAGAGAGCGGCTCAGCACCTTCACCTACAGCAGCCTCGGGTGTCTGCCCCGAAGTCAGAGGCACGAGCACGACATAAGGGTTTGCTTAGGTCTAGCAGAATGAAGGCAGAGGACGTGGAATTAGACTTCACTTTTTTTTTTAAAGGTTGTCCCAACAGGAAGGGCTTATTTAGCCCACTTCACCTAGCACAGGAAGGTTATTTCTCAGCTTAACTCAGCCGTACCCAGCTGGCTCTAACAATCACTCTCCAGAAGCTCACAGCATTTAATTTCTTAACACTCGCCTGTTTCTAACCTCCAGGGAAAGGAAAGCCGACCCTCAGTTGGAACTCAGCTCTCCTGGCAGGCCTGCAGCCTCTGGAAGGACCCTGCTAGGATCAGCCTTTTGGGGTTTTTAAACACGGGCAAAAGAACCGCATGATGCACGAGTTGCCCTTCCATCAGTTTCAAGGACAGCTCTTTTATCCCCGATGTTTATTGTACTCTCACCCAAGATAAGAGAGACATTCAATCTCTTCCCACTTTTTTTTTTAATTTCCCGATCCTCGTTTATGCTCACGGTACCCGTCTCAGCTGAGCCGTGGGGTACCAAACCACTCACACAACGCTTTGAAAGGCTGCAGCGAAGCAGCGCTGCCGCATTTTCCCCCAACTTTTCAGCCTCTCAGTGCAGCTCCCAAACCTGGCAATTTGCACGGTACACGGCAGCTCGCACGTCACGCGGGCTGATTTAATCCCCCAGCATTTCCATGGGGACTAAAGGTGCTACCGTGCCACCTGGACAGCAGCGCTGAGGTATTAAATGACATTATAACAAGCAAGAAGGAAGGGGAAGTGCCCTAAGAAAACAAGCGGTCAGCAACCCCAAGGGAGCTGCTATTCTCCCTCTCTCGCACACGGCTGATGGCAGCGTTAGGGGAGGACACACAAAAAGCAGGCTGCAGCCCTCACCCCCACGGGGCAGGCACAGCACCGGGCTCACACGCGGAGCCTGGCAGGTTTCCCTTCCCACCACCCGCACGTACGGACGTTTCTGAGGGTTGCAGACTGCTCGTGTTATCTTCTGGAGACCAAAAAGCCTCAGCTCGGCCGCTAACTCAGCTATTTGTGCAGGAAGCTGGCTCTTCGTGAGCTGAAATTTGTTTATGTAACGTTTGCGATGCCTTTCAAGCATCTCAGGACGTGGTTTCCTGGCCGCAGCCCGTGACTCCCGCCCCAGAGTCCACCTCCCGCACCCCTGAGCCTACTGACACAGCCGGCTGAGCTTTTGGGGGTTTTCCGAGCCAAAGCGAGTGGCAGAGCCCCCTTGGACGCTCGGGGATAGAACAGAGGTGAGAAGTGCAGCAGGAGCTCTATTGCGTGATACACGCACGCTAAGACCTGCGACAGCCGAGTCGAAGGAGACGGCCAAAGGCAGGCGGTGGCATCAGCCACTCACCTGGTGCTCACACGGGCGCTCGCGGTGCCAGGCTCCACGCAGGGACAGAAGCCTTCCCCAGCACACGGTGATCTCCAGGCTGGCCCAGGACGCCGGGGCAGGTCCGAAGCCTGAAGCACGCCCGCAGGAGCGCGCTCGCTGCGTGCCTCGCGGCCAACAGGAGCCCCCAGCGCCCCATCCTGCCCCGCTCACCGGCACATCCAGCGAGGACACTCACCGCAGGACTGCTTCCCCACTTGCTATGGTCAGGAACGTTCTCGGTTCACCACCACAGCGAACCGCAGCACCCTCAGAGAGCCCCCGGCTCGCTCAGACCAGCTCTCCCCACGCCGGGCTCCCAGCAAAAGCCGTGCCAGGGGAGCGAACAACGGAGCCGTGCCAGGGGAGACGGCTCGGGCACGGCGCTCCTCTCGCTTCCTGCGGCCACATGACGACCCTCGTGCCACTGACTCAGCACATATTTTGCTTGAGCACAGAAAGCAGAAGCACGGCCGTCACGATTCTAGCGCTGGGAGCTCCGCACCGGGGATGTCAGCGTGCCCCGGGAACATCCTTGCTGTCTCATGGTGACCGTTCTCGTACGGCACCGTGGAGAAGAAGCCTTAAAAAAAAAAAACACCCAGCTCTAAATCAGAGATCAGCTCAACACGGCACGGCACGGCCCCAGAAAAGAGCTTGGTGGCAGAGGGGGACCCTGGATGGAAACGAGCAGCCGGAGCCCGTGGAAACCCCCCGTCTTGGCACAGCACCGACCTGCAGCCCGAGCGTCAGGAGCAAGGGCAAAACGGGGAGACCGCCGAAGGAGCTCAACTTAAAGCCCAACTAAAACATCTGGGAGGGAGAAGCAAACGACTCGAGGCCACCTCACAGCCGCTGAGCCCCTGCACGCAGCCGGGGGATGGATGAGGCAGGAGGAACTTGCTTACCAGCAAGAACGCGGTCTTGTGACGGGAGGGCTGCCTGCCTTCACCCACGAGATGCGCGCAGGCTACTGAAGCAGCAGGAAGAAGTCCTGCGGACACAAGTCCGTGGGGGAGGAGTCGGCAGCAACAGGAACAGAGAGGGCCTGTGGTGGAGCTGCTATTTCTGCCCAGGCTCCTGCGCACCAAATACCCCTGCAGTGAGGACATCCCTGCGTGCCAGTGTGTGCTATTAGGCCTTCGGGGCAAAACTGTAACTTCTCTCGTCCCTCTTCTGTACGAATGCAGCTGATTAAAAGCAAGGGATTCTGCTTGCATCAGCCTGTGCCCGTTCTTGGCCTCAGCAAGACTCGGATTTGTTCTTTTTCCCCGTCCTTTGTAGGGAAAGGAGACCTGGAAAGAAGAGCGGTCCTTTCCAAAAGGGAAGCAGACCTCTGAGGGGCTCAGACCCAGTTACCGAACGCTGCGCTCACCAGCCCCCGGGTCAGCCAGTTCTCTGCACCTCTGCCTTGCAGCGTTGGCACTTCCCCCAGCCAAAAGCGCATCTTTAACAAGCCCCACCACGTCTCACGCGGTACCCAGGAAGGTGCCTCCCCAGCATAAATCCAGGAGGGGTTTTTAAGCCCCCCAGCAGGGTCAGGGACACGCACACGACTCGGGGCTTTTGCTGAGACGGAACGAACCAATTCCTCTTGCCGTGCAAGGCCCCTTCCAAGCGGGCCTTGACACACCGGCCCAGACATTGGCAGAATTTCTATTTTAGGCACGAGACAGATGCGCAGCGTGCATCGGGCAGTTTGGAACTGAAACACTGCGTATCTGGGCGTTCACTGTCACGCTGGGGCTTTTTCTGGCCAGTAGGTCCCCGCCAAGGACAGCAGAGCAGCAGTGAGAGCCAGGAAGAGAAGAGGAGCGGTTCTGCACCTCGGCCCTCGGGGCGTGCCACGGTGGGGCTACGCAGCAAGCGCAGGACGCTGCACCAGGGGACTTAAGGCTTTATGGAGTGAAATCAAACTTGCCAAGCTGTTGTAAAAGCCCGCAGCCTGGAAGTGCTGAATCCGTACACTTCCCTTCCCCAGGAGTCTCCCAAGCCCTGCACAAGGACGGGAGGCACCTCGCTGGCTCAGGCACTTGCGCACCGACTAACAGGAGCCAGCGCAGAAAAACGAGCACGCAGGACAGAAAAACAAGCCTGCAGGATTAGGGGATAAACAAAACCTGAGACTGGCAGGTAAATTGAACTGCTCTGCTGACTAATCCTGCTCCCCAGCCTTCCCTCCCAGGGCGTCGTGCCACACGGGCATGCTTTGAACGGGGAACAAGGGCCCCAGCGCTGCCAACACCTAGAAGCTGGGACAAGACTACAGGAGGTGCAGGCCACCCCTTTGCCAAACACCACGGGCACTCCTCAGCCAAAGCAGCTGCTCAGGGAGCTGCCCTGCTGAATGCCAGGAGCACCACTCACGCACGTGTTTTGCATGGTTCAGGTCCTGCCTGCTGAAAATGCTTTTGTGATGGGAAGGAGGCTGCTCACAAGCACCACGTTCCCTTCTGCAGGTGTTGTGCCCGACGCTGCTAAAGCCAGAGGTTCAGTGACACCTCTCCTGCTCGAAACCAGCCGGTTGCTCACCCCGTGCCCACACTACACGAGGGTACGGGACGAGACGTGACTTCACCCGAGGCTGCTACGGGAGGGGAGCCCCAGGGACGGGGCTGGTGGCCGCAAACCCTGACCTCTTCCACCAGGAGAGCTCAGATGACAAAAGCCTGAAACACTGCTCTTGTTTGGGAGGTTTGCTCTGAAACAAGCGGCTGGATGAGCATCAGAGGGACGCGGCTAAAACAGATCCAGCAAAGGTTTGAGATCCGTGAAGACCTCTGATCGGAACGGCGTGTTTCAGGGGTTATTTATTTACTTAAAGAAACCAGCGCTGTTTGTACAGAACCCGAACGTTTTGTACTCCCCTCCGTAGGGTGGAAAAGGCAGCGTTCCTCTGGGGATGTGGAAGCATTTGGGACATTACGTGCCCACCTCCTGCACTGCTGTGAGGGAAGATGTTACTGCGCGGCCCTTGTACGAGGCCATGTCACTGCCAGCCCCGTGGCAGCGCAGCGCGAGAGCTGCTGTCCCGGCCCCAGAGCTGCTGTCCCGGCCCCAGATGCAGGTTTCACACCTGGTTTTAGCATTAAGGGCGTGCAGGACCCTTCATCCCTCCCTGCCCGGCACAAGGCCACAGGACAAAGAGGAGTCGGGCAGGGAACGCCCAGGGCACAGGCTGAAAGGCGATCTCACGCTGTAAGAGCCACAGCCCCCCGACTCCGCGCTCCCCCTCCAGAACAGCCAGCACAAGCAGCAGACACCTGACACACAATTGTCCCTTCCCTCTGCACGCCCGGCTGCTCCTCGTACCCCAGGTAATTGTAGACACGGCCCCGTTACACAACCACGGCTTGCACAATCCTCGCGGGCATTTTAGCAGCTTCCTCCTTGGAAGCTTGGAGCTAGCTCGAACGCAGAGGTGCCACGAAGCCACGACAGCAGGCCAGCAAGTTTCACAAGCAGTCATTCAGCAGGATGAATTCAGCCAGTGCCACCAAGACAGACCTACCAACCCCCTGAGCTGCTTACCAAACCTTCACAGCCGCCTGGCACAGGCAGAGAGATTTTCCAAGGAGGAAAATCCAGCCCCATCTTTAATTCTGATCCTCCCCGTTTCCTAGTCCATACGGTGAAAGGAAAGGAAAATGAATCAGTAATTCTGCTTAATTCCTTGCGAAGGAACAACTGCGGGCACAGCAGTGGCCAACACCTAAGCAAGAACGCTTTGATAACCTGCCACCAGAGATCAAATTCAGCTGCCCTTTGGACCGGTGGCCTCAGAGAAGCCACCAGAGCTCCGGGCACTCCTGCCCCGCTCTTTGAGGACTCTGAGCACCAAGCAGCCCACAACTGACCCGAATGTTTACTTGGGGCGAAGCAGCGAGGGAGGGCTTACGAGCAGCCTGCCATTGTTTGCTCTGTTATATGAAATTTCAGACTCCGCAGAAACCAACCTTGGCAGGAATGCACCGGGCACCGCGGAGCTCCTGCCTCACGCCCAACAACGGCGTGTCCGCGGCGATCTCGGCGCCCGGATCAAACGATGGCGTTGGGAAAGCGCCTTATGCAAGTTCTGGAACTGCCTTGTTAAAGGGAGCAGGGCTCACGTCAGGCAACAGCACAAAGTCCGGTGTCACCAGAGGTAACTGCCGGCTGGTTTGTTCCTACAGGGGAGAAAAGGGATGGGGAGGAGATGGCAGGAGCACAGGCCTGAGCGGGGAAGTCTTTTGCCCAGTCCTCGAGGACGGAGCGAGCGTTCTCTTTGCTGCAACTCAGCGAAGGAGAGAGTGGAAATCTAATCAGGTTCCAGCCCACACGGCTCCACTTCTGCCGCAGGTGAAGTGGGCAAGGAAACCACCGCCCCCAGCTCGTGCTGCCAGCCGTCCCCCCAGACCCCCCAGCACCCAGAGGTGCTCCGCGGCCTGCGGGCTCAGAAGAAACACGTTACCTCGCTCCCACTGCTCCGCGAGCAGGCGCTGACGGCGCCCACGAGCTCCAGCACGGAGGGCAGCGAGCAGCACCAAACGCCTCCCTCGAGAGCAGGACAGGAGACTGGCTCGGGCGGCCCCGTCGAGCTCCTGCAGCTGCTTTGGAAGAAAGCAAAACAGAGTTGCAGAAACCACTCGCTTGCTCAACCCCGCGCAGGCACCACCCCGCGGATTACTGATTGAACGGGAGGCGGCCGCGAAGCGATGACAGAGCAAGAGCTTTCCCTCTGAGATCTACAGAAAGAGATTGTAAAAAGAGATTTACGAGCAGAACGGGGCTCCGTGCAAGTGGCAAGCCAGCGGGGCGGCGGCAGCTCCTCCTTCCTGCCCGCCCTGCACCCCGTTCTCCAAGGCTTTTACGCTGTGGGATTAGGAGAAAGTGCCCGGTGGTGCCACCCGCCTTCCCGTGGTGCCGCTTTTCCCTCCCTGCCTTTTCCCAGCGTTGTGGGAAAGTGTTTTACACACACGGCTCTCACGCAGCGCCACGTCCACGTGTGACACGCAGGGCTCCGAAACGAGACACCGTGAGCTGCGCACACCCCGGCGCCCAGCAATCACCCAACAAAAGACCCAGCAGGAGGAAAACCAAGCACTGGGCCAACACGAGGTGCTCCGGGGGGCCCGGCTCACCCGCAGATGCCAATTTCACTACCTGCAGCAGGTGAATTTACAAGCGTGCCCTGCACGTGCACAACAGGCCGTCAGGATTTCTCAGAGACCTACAGCAAAGCGAAGGCCGGCACGCTCCCCTCCAGCTAGGGAAGGGACGTGCACGTGCTGCTCCCCGCTGCGGTCCCCGTAAAGCCCAAACTGGGGGGTGAGATGCCCCCACGACACCGGCACCGTTTTACTTTCCGAATTTCTAAGCAGAGACCCGACCCTTTGCGCTTTTTTCACTTCTCACCAAGATGTGCTGCCGCTTTTTAGAAACGGACGCAAAAAGAAAATCCCGTTTCAGTTTCCCAGGCCACTGAGCCGAGGCAGAGACCCTAAGGGACACCTTTCTCCTCCAAGTTGTCACCTCTCGTTATCTATCAAATCATCACCCATCGTTATCTGCCCGCCTGCTCCGAAGGCTGACCCAGGGCAAGGCGGCGCTGAGCACTGCTGGGCCCAAGCAGGCTCCGGGCTGCGCCGACTCCCAGGGGACTTCCCAACATCAGTCCCCGTTCGCTGGCTAACGACCAGGACCAGGACCAGGACCAGGACCAGGACCCTTCCTCCTCTCCCGCTCAGCATTCCCAGACGCGGGGCTTTCCATTATTCCCCCGACCAGCCCGTTCCCTAGGGGGATAACTCCACTTCCCAAAGCGATTCCTCCGGGAGGGCCGGGAACGAGCAGCCTGCTGCCGCCCCACAGCCGAGGAAGGCAGACGGGAGGCAGCAGCACCCCGCAGGCGGCGGAGTTTTCGGGGGGACGCCGGGGTAACTGGCTGCAGGAAGGAGCCCTCGGAGGCTTTCGGGGAACAGCAGCCCCTCGGAGGGGGGAACCAGGTAGGGGGAACCCCACAGGGGGGAGCCCCGGGAGCCCCCCAATAACAGGGCTCAGCTCACCCCAGGCACCCCAGTAATGGGGCCCCATCGCCCCAGGCACCCCAAATAACGGGGACCCGCTCGCCCCAAGCCCCCCAATAACAGGGCTGTGGCTGCCCCAGGCCCCCCAGTCACAGGGCCCCGCTCACCCCAAGCCTACAAACAACAGGGCCCCGCCTGCCCCAGCCCCCCAATAACGCCCCCCCCTCCCCAAACCCCCAGTGACGGCTCCCCGCTCACCCCGAGCCCCGATAACGGGGTCCCCCTGCCCCCGGCCCCCCATAACGGGGCCCCCCTCACCCCCAGCCCCCCCATACCGGGGCCCCGCTCACCCCAACCCCCCCTCAGCAGCCCCCCCTCGCCCCAAACCCCCCGATAACGGGGTCCTCTCGCCCCCAGCCCCCCAACGACGAGCCCCCCTCACCCCAACCCCCCCAGCAGCGGAGCCACGACCCCCCGGCCCCGCACCGGGCCCCCTTCACCCCCGGCCCCGCACCGGGACCCCCCCGGCCCCACAGCGCCCCCCCCCCCCTCACCTGCGCCCCGCTCTCCCCCGCCCGGCCCGGCCCCGCCGCCGCACGCAGCCCGGCCCGCACCACCGCGGCCCCGCGCGGGGGGGGGGAGGAGCCCAGCCCCGCCCCGCCCCCGCCACGCAGCCAATCGGGGGCGAGCGCGCGGGCGGCCCCGCGGAACTTTTCCTCCCCCCCCCCCCCCCGTCCGTTCGGCGTTGGTACGGCCCCAGCGCGCCGAGCGGGGAGGGGGGGGGTGTTAAAGGGGCAGGGCGGGGGGGTGGGGGCATGGAGGGGGGACGGGGGGACACACGGACACCTGCGGGGGGGCGAGGCGTGGAGCGGGGGGGACAGACAGACGGACAGACAGACAGACAGACAGAGGTACGGGGACACGTACAGGCGGGGTGGATATACCACACCTAGCACCAGATGCGTACCACCAGGTACAGGCGGACAGACGTGTGGGTCTGTAGGGCCACGGACAGACGGACGGATATAGGTACGGGGACATAAGGACAGACACAGGTACACGGACGGACGGACAGACAGACAGAGGTACGGGGACAGCTACAGGTATGGTAGATGTACCATGCCTACCGCCATATGTAGGTACCACCAGGTAGAGGTGGACAGACATGTAGGTACATGGACGGACAGACGGATACAGGTACGGGGACAGACAGACGGAAGGATATAGGTACATGGACAGACAGACATAGGTATGTGGACAGACAGACAGACATAGGTACACGGACAGACAGACAGGCACCTGACATAAAGACAGAGGTACGTGGACATAGGTACAGGTACACGGACAGACAGACACGTACACGGACAGACAGACACGTACCTGGACAGACAGACGCAGATGTAGGTACACGGACAGACAGGTATGTGGACAGACGGACAGATGCAGGTACACGGACAGACGGACAGGTACCTGACATAAAGAGACAGAGGGACAGGCACATACAGCCGTACAGGTACACGGACAGACACGGGTACGTGGACAGACAGACAGACGGAGGCACGCGGACATACAGATACAGGTACACGGCCGTTAAGGACAGACGCAGGTACGTGCGGACAGACAGACGGCCGCAGGGACACGGCCGCACGGACTCGGCGCCCCTGGTCCGGCCGCAAACCCACGCTCCTGGGGCGTTTCAGCGAGGCTCCCGGGGAAAGCTCGCCTCGCTGCCACCGCAGTCGCTCAAGCGGCTCCAGAAACGCCTCCGGCGGGGGAAATTTCACGACCTGCAGCCCGGGACCCCGGCTGCCGCAGGGCCACCGCTCCCTTTTGGGGTTTTCTTTTCCCCCCGCCGTGACCGCAAACCCCGCGGGAGCGCTTGGGTGACGGGCTGGGCTCGGAGGGTGAGCTGCCGAGACAGGGCTGCGGGAGAGGTGCGGGGGCATCCTGGGGGGGATTTTGCCCCAGCAAAGCGCCGCCGGAGCACAGGGTGTAAGAGCAGAGGTCGCCGAGGTGCCTTTTGGGCCCCGTAGCACCCGCCAACCTGCGAGTACTGGAACGGGGCAGGGCGCTCCTCCTGGCTGCGCCGCGAAGCCCTCTGCCACTGCTGGACTCCTCCTGGCGTCCCCGAGGGGCCACGGCCCTGCTGCCATCGCCGTATCGCCGCTATCGGAGCCGATAACGCCCACGGGTAGGGCGCAAAGTCCGGGCGGGTGAGCTGGGGGCACCGAGGAGAGGCAGGGAGCCCAAAAGCTCCGGCTCCCCGGGCACGGCGCCCCGAGCGGCCCCGCAGCGGCAGAGGGGTCGGGGACCCCCTGCTTGGCGGAGGGGGCGAGCAGGGGAGCGGGGCTGCCCGTGGGTCACCCGGTGCCTGGTGACGGCACGCGTCGGCTTTGCCAGAAGAATAAGGAGTTGGGGAAGCAGAGAAATACAGAAATGTACGTACGGGAACGCAGGCCGCGGGGCTGCTCGCAGGGGAACGGGCAGCAACGTCCCCCCCAGCTCAGCTGGCTCCTGCTCAGAGCCGTCACCTCCAGACAGCTGAAACCTGCCGGTTTCACACAAAAATACCAAAAAAAAGATGCTCAGGACGTCGCTCAGCAGCGCCAGGAATCCCGCCTGGGTGCTCCAGCTGCATGCCAGCGCTTCAGCCATGGCCGCAGCCATCGCCGCCACCCACCTCGGCCTCCCTCGGCCCCTTCCAGCCCCCACCCCGCGGGCATCCCCACTCCCGGCACGGCTCAGAGCCGGAACCGTGCTGCCCGGTCCCCAAACCGTCCTCCTTCCCCCACGGCGGGGCGGAAGGGCAGCAGGGAAGGAGCTGGGCTCCGCCACAACACCCGTCCCGCTGCCCCGGGCGCAGGGCAAGCACCGCGTCAGCTCCCGGTGCTTGTCCCCACGCTCCTGTCACCCCCTGGGCACAGGGGTTGACCGAGGGGCTTTCTGGGGTCACGTCTCACCCCGCTTCCAGGGCAGAAGCGACCCCGAGCTCGGAAGCAGTGCCAGTTGTACTGGGAACGCACCAGGGGCGCAGAGTAACAAACCTTGGGAGGCGGCGTGTTCCCGGGGGCAGCCATCGCCCGCTGAGCTGCAGTTTTATTGATTTTTAGGGGGGAAAAAAAAGGGCAGAGAGGAAAGGAATAACTTCAGTTCTCTGTCTCCCCTCCAAGGAAGGGACCCGGTACTGCAACTCGCGAGCAGGGACCCCCTCTGTGGGCTCCAATGCCACGCCAAGCAGACGATTTTTACCTCCCCCTCCTCAATCCCACTCCTCCTTCCAGCCTTCAGCCGCGTTTGCCCACGTCCCATCCCGTCCTTTCCCCGCAAGGCCGCGGAGGAGCCTCGTGGCAGCACAGGAGGCTTTAGGGCTGCTCCCTGCTCCCTCACACGGGCACGGTTTGAGGGCTCGGGCCCCCCTCACCTGGGGAAGGAGCTCTGCTGTCCTGGCTCCACGCCGCCAGCCTGGGGCTGCTCCTGCTGCTGGCAGCGACACACCAGCGGCTCGCGGGGGACATTTTCTTTCTCCCGCGCCACCCACGGCACGAAAACACTCACTGGAAACCATGCCACCCCTCCGACGGCTCTGCAGCTGAGGAGAGTCAACCGTTAAAGAGTCTGAGAATAAAAATTCCCAGTCCCATGTGCGGCACCGCCCTTCCCCAGTGCGCGTCCTCCGTCACCGGGCACTCACGCAGCTCGCGCCCCGCACACGCTCGCCCCGCAGTCCCCAGGGGACTGAGCCCACCCCAAGAGGCCCGGGCCAGCTCTCCCACTTGAAAGCAAACCGGGAGACGTGGCGGTTTGTTTCCGGGCTGTATTTCAATCTTTCAGCCTGCGGGTACACGACGCTGCCGGTCCTCGTCACCCCGCTGGGCTCTCCGCCCGTTTCTGGAAACAGGAGCGGTGAGACGTCGCGGCTCGCAGGAAGGTTCTCGCAAGGCAGAGCACCAAGGCACCGACCGGAGTGGAACATCAGCACCTCAGTCACCTCCAGCAGCTCCTTCCCGGTGTTAAAAACACCCTTTTCCAGTTTCAGACGAGCACCTCGTCCTGTCGTTGCTCCCCGCTAAACAACGCGGTTGCTGGCAGCAGTCCGGGAAAAACAGGACCACGAAACCAAACCCGCCCGAGACCCCAGGGAGGGGGGAAACAATTGGGATGGAGCCAGCCACCACCTCCAGTCCCCCCCCTCCGCAAAGCCCCTGCCCAGCCCTCGAGCCTCCACCTCTGCGAGCAGCTTCAGACGAGCACGAACCTGAGGTCCGCGCCCTCGGCCTTCACTGCGGTCACCCCCGAAGCAAGGCCCTGCGGGGCCGCACGTCATCGCGGCAGAAGAGCTGCTGGCACGGCGGCTGTACGGCGAGACAGGGCTTCCTCGGGCACCCGAGAGGGGGGAAAAGGGAGAAAGAAAGAGGCACGTGGGGGCTTTGGGGCATGCAGCCGCCGGTGCTGCCTCCTACCTGCGCTCCTGGAGAGCACGGAGGAGCCCTGAGGACGCAGCTCAGGCACGGCAAGATCATTCCCCGGGGCAGCGAAGGCACTTCAGGCTTCACCTAACACTTTTTGGTGTTATTTTTTTTTTCTGAGAATAAACCTCTAGGCAGCTACTCAATGGCAACAGCTGAGACCCCGCCTGCTTCACAGACAGAACGAGGAGATTCCTCCTGGGCACGGCACGGCAAAGCAGCCGCCCGGTGGGAAATAAAGCCTACCAGGTCCCACCAACCCAACCCCACCCCTCCGCCACCAGCGCCACACAGCGCCCCGCTCTCCATCCCTTGCTGAGAGCTCCTCTCCCACGCCTTCCCACCCACCTCTGAAGGAAACAGAGGAGGGCTGTGCTAGTACTGGGGGGCCACGCGTCTCAAGCTGAGCGGTGCGAGCGCCCCAACGGAATAGCATCGTTCCAGCTCACTCTTATAACCCGCTCTCAAGGTCCCTCCAGCTCCTCGGATTTACGCTGGCCGCACAAACGGCCAAAATCCCCCACCGGAGACCCTTACGCTACTCTGCCTGCGCCGGGGCTGCCTTGTTGACGAGCGCGGGCGAGGCGGGCCAAGGCAGAGCTATCAGGGATCCTTCAGGCACCGCGCTGGTGCACAGGCTGGCCGCACTACGGACCCGCCAGCATTTAAGAGCTGGGTTCAGGGGGGCAGAAAAGGGCGCTCTTTATTCCGTGACACTCAGCCCAGCCCTGGCTTAACAAACCCCCTACAAGGCTGCTCCCAGGGGAGAAGTCACCGGCAGAACGGTTACCTGTGCCCCTCCGCTCAAAGACTACATTATAAACGAAGGTGTCCATGCTTTCCCCTTCTTTTGGGCCCTACCTACATCGTACCTGTAAGCAAGGAAGGGGACCGAGAGCCTCGGTGCAGGTGGGACGTGCCCCGGCCCTGCGGTGCGCTTCCATCCCCCGTTAGCTCAGCGCTCTGACCGCTGGCTTCGGCCTCTGGCTCAGGGCAGGGAACGGATGCACCGTAACCAGCGGCGGCGTGGAAAAAGGGGTGCGAAAAACAGCAGCGAGAAAAGACTCCGAGAGATGAGAGACGCAGAGAGGCGACACAGCCCCCACCTCCCCAGAACACTAAAAGTATCAAAATTACAAAGGAAACCCAATTAAAATAACCCATTCGGCTAGTCACAGACGCAGCAACAGTGCCAGCAACGTGCTGCCGCACGAGCACCGCGCGCGGTCCTCCCGTGCCGGAGGAGCCCCGCTGCCTTCGGGAGGCTCAGTACAGCTGGATCCTGGAAAATTCAGCCGGGACGGGCGGCGCTGCGGCTGCTGGGCGCCCCGGGGCTTGCTGAACCCCGGCCAGGGGCTCCAGGCCCGCGGGTGCCTGCGGTCCGGGCGGGCACACGTGCTGCGGGACGGAGAACTTGCCTGGCTGGCAGCACTGTCCAGGGGAGGCTCCGGCGTGGGTCTGGACGTAAAACTCCTCGAAGGCACCTCCGGCTTGGGAGGGGGAGGAAGGGGGGCCGTATCCTGCCGCAGAGCCGTGCTGAGCCCCGTCGTGTCCCCCCGCGTGGCTGTGGTGGAAGCCCTGGCTCCGAGCGGCAGCGTGCTGCGGGGGGAAAGCGGGAAGAGCCGGAGGCGAGGAGCCGCAGTAGCTTTGCGTGGGGTACGCGCCTGGCGGAGGGGCGATCCTGGGCAGGAAGGAAAGGGGAGGTTATTGCACAGCCGGCGCTGCCTCGCTGCTGCTGGAAGCGCCCCGGGGGCAGGTTTCCTCCTGACCGGAGCTCACGAAGGTCACTGCAACCCGCCGGAAAGGTGCTCCTTCTTACAACAGGAAAAATCCCTAGTACGAGCAGCGTTTGGGTAAAAATAGGGATATCGGTCACCCGGGACAGATGTGCCCACTCCCAACCCGCAGAACAAGCGGGGCTTTAGCCCTAAATCTCTTCACGCAAGGAACACGCCAGCAAAACCGCGAGGTTTGGCTTTACGAGGCCTCACAGTTTCCACGCACATCCCCCCTGCCTTCCGCCTAAGCTATTCAGCAGGAGCCGCAGCTGCTGAGCATCATTTATCGAGAGCCATAAAGGCCCCTGGTGGAAGCAGGAGCCCAGGGTAGAGAGCAAAAGGGAAGGAGGAGGAGAGCTACAGACGAAATGAATCATTCAGAAGCAAGGTCTAGGAGCAGCCTCTGCCAGCAGAAGGCGTGACTCACGCTGCCGAAACGCATCAAGCAGCCTGGGAGCTGAAGCCTCAGGGCCTTCGGGAGCACGGCTCGGCCCACGCACGCGCTACGATGGGCATCGAGGCGGCATTCACACAGGCTGTGACCACCAGATCCCGACGAGAACAAGGGCCTGGCTCATGCTGCGGGCTGGGAGCTTGGGTTTGTTCCCCCCACAGCTCCGTTTGTGGAGGCAGGCGCGATGCAGAAGGCAGAGCCTCCTAGGAACGCCTTCTGCCTGCTGGCAAGTCGGTGCCTGAAGCTTTCTGAAGCTTTAAAACATGCTCAGAGCTCGCACTTGGGAATAAGGATGGAAGTAATAAAAATTAAGGCCCGGAAGCAAGCACCAGACTTGCACCTAAGCCGCAGAGACATGCAAACCGAGCTGCAGAAATGGAAACATCCCCGAAACGCCTCCCCACGCCCTGCTCGATAGTGGGCGCTCAGACTGATCAGACTGGGGCTCAGTCTGATTGCCCCGCTGGATCTGGGTGCACGCCTCCTGCCAGCAGGGCTCTGTTCTATGGCTTCCCCTCGGGTGAGGGTAGGTGTAAACACTTCAGGATGCCTTACACTGAGGCCGTGGCTTCGGCAGAACGGGGAATTTAACCCTTCACAGAGAAATGTCCTTCCTCTGTGAAACTCAAACGGCTGGGGGAAAAACTGACCTGCATTTCTGAGCTTTATAACGTATAAGGGAGTTCTCAGGGATTGCGATAGACACAAAATTAAAATAACTCCCGAACATCAACCCAAGTCCCGAGGTTTCTTTTCGGTAAAGCCGTCTTGTTTGACGCTGACCACGAGCACTGGAAGGTGGCATCTTCAACTTCCAACGCGCCGCTCCTGTAGGTTTGGACGTGACTAACTTCACAGCGCTGCCAGCAGGCGAGGCGGGGCAAAGACAAAGATCACGCCCCAGGGCGCAACAGGGCCAGGAACGAACGGCAGCAGCGGCCCTGACGTCAGGGCAGAGCTGCACGACTCCACCTTTGCGTCAGCCACGTTACCTCCGCGTGCGTGCACAGCGGCCTCGCAGCAGCTGAGCAGGTCTTTCACCTCGGTTTGGCTTTCCCCGACGGAGTTGCCGTGAGAGCACGTTACTCGCAGCAACGTCACCGTTTTGCCACCCGGGGCCGGCGCGTCCCACGCTCCCACCCCCTTCGCGCTCTCAATACGAGCACAACAAAGCTTTAAGGGTGCCCCGGTGCCACCTCACACCTCGGAACTTCTCTACACGGCGAGAAGCTCTCGCGGGAGCTCCCGCACTTACTTGATGCTCTCGGAGGCTCTCCTCTCTGCCGAGGACCCCGGGATGTATTTCAGCCCTGGGACTCTCTTTAGCAGGCTGAAGGGGAACAGCCGATCCAGCTTAGAGCTCACCGACTCCGGAATATCCAGGCAGAAGCAGTAGCCAAGCCCATCTGAAGCCAGCAACACGTCAAGGAGGCCCACGGACAAAACGTGCTCGTTTCTACCACGGCCACGCACCATCCCCCTCTGGCCACAAACCCGTTCTCCCTGCAGAACTCTACCTCGTGCCACCCCCACAGCCCACCGCCCTCCTCAGCTCCAGGACCTCTGCAGGCCTCGAAGCCACGAAGTGGAAGCAGAGGGCGAGAGACGAATGCGGAGCTGGGTGTGCTGAGGGCAATTAAAGCCGGCGAGGGCTTCGCAGAGAGAAGAGCCCAGGCAACGCCAGAAAGCCACAGCCACCAGAACTGCAGCAGGCTCACCAGCAGCGATCCCGCGCTGCGCTTCAGGGCTGGGCACTCAAAGGATACAGGCTTCCCCGACCAGAAGCCCACTGATGTTACCGAGGAGGGAGGAGTGGGGGATAAACCACGCTACGCAGAGCAGAAACCACGGCACCAGCACCACCGGCACCCTAACCCCGAAGAACAGAGTTCTCTTCATCCGCGAGCGGGTGGTCGACACGCCCAACATGGCAAAAGCTACGGGCATGAACCCCTTGGGGCCTTCCACCTCCGACACCCTCGAGACGACAGCCTCGAGCAGGAGGTACAGGAGGGCGGAGAGGACGGCGAACAGGACGGTGAGGAAGCAGTGCTTGGCGGTGCCAACGTTCTTCTCAAAGCTGCCTGCGAAGTACCAGACGAGAACGGCCCCGCAGGTCAGGGATATCAGGTCGTCGTAGCTGAAGACGTAGGTGAGCAGCCTGTGGACTGAGCACAGCAGCACGTCACAACGGCAGGGGCAACGAGGGGTTTGTTTTAGCCACCAGAAGCTGGATTCATTTTAACCAAATCTGGTCAGCTGGAGTAGAGGGAGACCGAGCCTGCAGAAGTCATCGGTTTTTGTTCTATCCCGCTGCAGAAGAGGGGGAGCTTGGGGCCTTTAAAACCAGGAGTAAATAATGAAACACTGCTAAAAGGAGAGCTGTTGCAGGCACTGCGCACACGGACTGCCTCTCGCCGCTTCCTGGGATGGTGACTGGAAAAAAGCGACGGTGTCTGCAGTCAATTTCAGTGTCATTAAAAGAGACGCCAGGAGATGTGGAACCGTTAAGGTTGGAAAGGAGCTCCAAGATCTGGTCCAACCGTCCCCCTACCACCAATGTCACCACCAAACCACGTCCCCAAGCACCACGTCCAACCTTTCCTTGAACACCCCCAGGGACGGTGACCCCACCACCTCCCCGGGCAACCCGTCCCGGTGCCCGACTGCCCTTTCTGAGAAGAAACGTCCAATTTCCGACATAAAAACGACTGTCCCGGTAAGTACACCGGTCCTCTCTAACATTAGCTACCACAATAAAATAAACAAATAAACAACCAAACTGCCGGGGGCCGGCTGCTCTCACAGCAGCAGCTCCGGGGGGTTACCAGATGCCAGCCCCCAGCCCCGGGCGCACCACGCGGCCCGAGCCAAGCCACCCCCGCGCCCCTCCTGCCGGCCGGGCGGGCAGCGGGGCCGACCCCCGGCGGCTCCCGGCCCTCACGCGAGGCCGGGGGCAGCGCGGGGCGGGCCCAGCCGGCGGCGCTGGGGGGAGGAGGCGGCCCCGCACCTTCCCCCTCACCTTCCCCCGCCCGCAGGGAGGCCGCGGAGGGGCCGCCGGGGCCGCCCCCACCCCGCAGCAGCGCGGGCCCGGAGGCGCCGAGGCTGAGCAGCAGCGTCACGGCGCTGCCCGCCGCCGGCCGCCGCCAGCCCGCCGCCATCTTGCCGCGCGCCGCC
Source organism: Anser brachyrhynchus (assembly GCF_964034855.1). NCBI lineage: Eukaryota > Metazoa > Chordata > Aves > Anseriformes > Anatidae > Anser > Anser brachyrhynchus. The sequence goes on along the minus strand of NC_137713.1, from coordinate 7,260,203 downwards.
CCGCTTCCGGCCGCCGCCGGAAGGCCCGGGCCGTTGCCATGGCGACGCCGGGCGCTGTGAGGGGCCCCCCCGTTGCCATGGCGACCGGCTTTGCTTTTCCTTTTTTTATCTTTTAATCCCCCTTTTCTTTTTTTTTTTTTTAACTTTTAGTCCCCCTTCTATTTTCTTTTAACTTTAATCCCCTTTCTCTTTTTTTTTAATTTTTTAATCCCCTTTTTCTTTTCTTTTTTTTAACTTTTAATTCTCCTCTTCCTTTTCTGTTTTTATTTAATATTAATCCCCCCGTTTTCCTTTTTTCCTTTTTCCTTCTTTTTCATTCTTTTTCCTTCTTTTTCCTTTCGTTTCCCTCCCTTCCCTTCCCCCTTCCCTTCCCCCTTCCCTTCCATTCCCTTTTTTATTTTTTTTCCCCTTTCCAGCAAGGGGCCGAGCGTTCCCCCCAGGGGCTGCACCTGCTGCCGCCACAGGGACAGACAGGACAGACAGCTCACAGGCAGGCTGCCACAGACTGGGAGAGTCCTCCTGAAACAGCACCAACGTTGGGTGCGGAGAACAACGGACACGCCGCTGCCTGAGGGAAACGACAGAGGAAGGGGCCAGGGAAGGTCCTGCGTGAGAAGGATGGGGCAGGAAAAAAGCGAGAAACAGAGAGAAAGGCTTTGCTCTGAGAGCGGTGGGAGGTGAGCGGGGCCACAACTCTTGGTGTCCAGCTCCCGGTGCTCCCACCTTGCCTTAAACAACCAAGTGCCAGAAACAGAGCGTTTGTGCCACCGTCTCCTCCAGCCAAGAGCCCAGCCGCTGGTGATGGCTCAGGGCTAACAAAAGACCCTTGAGGTCTCATCTACACAGGAAAGACCAGCAGAAACACAGCTTCCCCGCTCCCTCTGGTTCTGGGAAAGGGAGACAGGGTTTGATACAGGTGGGATCCCTTTCAGCCGAGGGGGATGAGCAGGGGGCTGAGGTCTGAAATCTTTTCCCCACCAAAGCTTCAATACTTTTGTTTGGGAGCAATCGGAGAGCGCAGCACTGGGCTCTCCCTCTGAGTCTGCTGCAAGCAGTCAGAAGTCCCTGATCTATCAGCAGGCAAAAAGTACGTGAGCTCAGCTCTTTGTCTCAATGCCATTTTCTATTTATATGGACACCTCAATCTCTTAGGAGCACAAAGGTACCGAGAGGCTACACAGAGCAAAGGATGTCTCCCCTGCCCTGCCCCTGGAGCATTGTTTGGGACCTGCCCTAATCCCTCAGCACACTTCCAAGGGAGCCTTTGTCAAAAGGTCCCAGCTTGTCACAGGCCCAGGAAGGCGCTGGAGAAGGCACTGAGGCTGGAGGAGATGAAGTTTTTCAAGGAGAAAACCAAAAGACAGGCTGAGACCTTGACCCTTTTTAAATTTATCCTCCTGGTCACTGCTTGTTTTGCAGAAACTTATCTTAGGCCTTGGGCCTCCCGCTGCTATGTCCTGGGGGAAAGAAACAACCCGACTTGTTTGCAAATCTGCTCAACCCATTCAGCTGGAACCAGAGAATGCTCCTCATTCCCAGTAAAAAAAAAAAAAAGAAAAAAAGGTAAAACCTCACAGTGCTGTTCCCCCAGCCGCCCTGTAAATGCTGATGCGGGTACAAACCGTCACTGGGCGGAAAGCACACAGTTGTGTTTCACGGTAACTTTTCAAACACCCTCGCGGCCTTTACAAGAAGGCAGGCAGCCGATCGCACACAAGGAACACGAAACGTTCGTCCCTGATCAAACAAACCGCGCTTGTGCAGCAACACCTCCTGCTCCGCACGCTCCCTGCGCTTGGCCAGACCACGGCCCCTCGTCTTAGAAAGTCGCTTTCTGAGCCAGCATTTGGCTTTTTAAAAACATTTGGGCTCTCTGGCAAGGTTTTCTTTTCCCGATGGTGGGACCAGACGCTCCCGGGGGTCCTTCCCAACCCCAGTGCCCCCGGGATCCCCTCATCCTGTGCTTCTTTACGTTGCCTGCTTGAGGTTTAGGTTGCTCCAACCCCCCCCAAAAGGCTCCCCCGCCTTTCCCAGCGCCGGGCTGGGCCGCAGCCCCTCGGGCCGAGCTGCCCCACCCCCGCAGTGCCCCCCGGGGCACCCCCGAGCACCCCCAGGGCACCCCCAGCCCCCCCCGCGCCCCCTGGGATCCCCCCCCCCGCGACTCCCCCCAGCCTCCCCCCCCAATGCACTTGGTACGCTCCCCGCCCTCCTCTCCTCTCCTCCCTCCCCCCCCCCCCCTCCGCCGCGCGGGTGGGAGGCGCCGCGCGCTCCCATTGGCTGCCGGGCCCCGCAGTCCGCGCGAGCTGCGGGGGCCTCAGTGCGCGCGCGGCCGGCGCGGCGCTCGGTCACTGCCCCCGGCTGCCGCCGCCATGGCCTCGGGTGGGTGCCGCGGGGCGCGCGGGGGGGCGGGGCCTGCGCCTCCCGGTGGGGAGGGGGGAGGAGGAGGAGGAGGAGGAGGAAGGGGGGGGGGGGGGGGAAGAGAGGGCGCCGCGTCGCGGAGGGTGGGGGGGTGAGAAGGGATGGGGGGGGTAAGGGGGGGATGCGGGGAGGGGCCACGCCCCCTGATGGCGCCCGGTGGCCACGCCCCCTTGTGCAGGCCACGCCCCCCTTGTGCAGGCCACGCCCCTTCGTGCAGGCCACGCCCCCTTGTGCAGGCCACGCCTCCTTCCTGGGAGACGCTGTCTGAGCGGCCACGCCCCCTTTATGTACTGGGCCAGCCACGCCCACTTTGTGGGGGCGGGGCCTCGTGTGGCCACGCCCCCTTCCCTCCGGGGGCGGGGGAGCGAGGAGCGACTCCCAGCCCCCCTCAGGGCCTGCCCCCCCCCCTCAGTTTTGAACACCCCCCCCCCCCCCCAGCAAATTACCGTGTTTTAATTGGGATGTGGCTGCAGGGCTGCGCGAGGTGGCTGCCCTGCCCTGTTCCCAGGACGTTTGTCTGTGAACTTCGTCTGCCTTCGGGGAAAACGCCCCCGGATCCGTTAGTTTCCAGAACAAAAATGCTGTCCCCAGAGCTGCTGAGAGATTCCTGGTCCCGTTGAGCCCACCGAAATAAATCCGTCAGGAGGCCGTGGGCAACCCGGGAGGCCAGGGAGCAGTCCAAGAAAGGATACTTGGCACACAGAGAAATGTATAAAGAGAGGAAATTCCTCTGGTTCTGTGTATTCACATTTTACGGGCTCCTTATCTGGTTGCTTTCGATCTTCTTCCAAAACGCTGTGGTTTGGCACAAGTTCGTGAGGGAGAAGCTGAGGGGATCAAATGCGCTTCTTTACTTTGTAGGAAGTTACATCCTTCCTCAAGAATTCTTCCTGAGACGACCACTCATATTCTTTGCTTTAATTAGCAGTTTTAATGGCGTATAAATTTTAAGTGAGGCATTTTAAAATGCTGTAACCTATTTAATGGTAAGCTTTGTTATCGTTTAAATGGAAATAACAAAAAAACCCCTGACCTTCACTTTGTTAAAAGCAATAAACGTTTGAGCTGCACTGCCGACTTTACTGGAACGCTTGTGTGGCAGTGCAGGATGAGGAGAGCGTTTCCCGTCTGAGTAAAACCGCTTCCAGGAGGTGAAATGAAATACTTCATCTCATTTTGGGGTCTGGTAACTGCTTCTCTAACAGAATGGGAAACGTGGCGCTTTCTTTCGCCTTGCGGAGATAGTTTGATGTCGGGATAGCTGAGGTGGCCGCCTGCCCGCGTACGGGTGTGTGTGTAAGCGCTGGCAGGAGGGGGGTTATGACCAGGTGAGGGAGGTGCAGTGAGCAGATTTGGTGTGTGCTTTGATTGCAGAGCGGCTATAGCTGTTTGCTTATAGCTTATGACATTCATCCTGAACTGGAATTCATCCTCAGCTTCAGCTTTTTAAGCAATTCCAGGAGTAGCGGTTAGATATATGGAAAGAGAGAGGGGAAAGACTGAAACCAGAAGTTCTCGGTGTCTGGTCTTAGACTCTGGTAGCCCAATATTTGTAGCCCAATATTTGTACCACTTCTTGGGGTGATTTGGAAGGACCAGGAGCATCCCAAGGCTGTTACCCAGACTGACGGTACCGGTAGAGAGAACCCAGCGCTGGGTTTTGACCAGAAGATGGAAACAGATGATAGCTTTTACAGATTAGATGCCATACGTTAAATACAAGTCAAACAATTTCAGTGATTTTTTTTTTCTTACTTGAAAAAGTATTCTGAAATCCATATTCTTCCAGTGTGTTTGTCTTTCAAGAATCAATTTCCATGATATCTGATGTTTATGTTAATTGGAAATAACCTCTGTAATAGCTGTCTGAACAAGCTGTATGTAAATGAATTAATTCTTGCGTGGTTGGGGCTATCGGTAAGGGAAATGTCATCTCCAAATTCTGTCTCTTTGCTAGGCAGAGCTTTTGTAGGGTGCCTTAAAGGGGGTAGGCCTGACCTACTTAGCTTTGCTCGATTAATTAAGCAGCTGCATTCTGTTCTTTGGTGATGGAACTGTATTCAGTAGCCATTAGAGGGGGTTGTGCAGTCCCGAATTTGAGGATGCACCACGAAAATGGAATCCAGATGCTTCACAGAGGGAAGTTCAAAGTGTCCGCACCTCCCCACGCTGTGCTGTGCTCCCCTTCTGCCCATTGGGATTTCTTATCTGCTAGCAAGAAGCAGCTCTCAGATTCTGCTGGGAAAGTACTTGTGTTGTCTTGTGTCTATACCTTCCTTCGTCTCCCCCACGTTCTTCCTTTTATATTAAGTAGAGGAATAAAGTATTAATTGGAAGTTCTCAACATGACTTTCTTCTTCTTCTAGATTCGGGAAGCTACAGTCAGTCCGGGGGCCAGCAGAGGTATGTTTTTTTTGTTTCTTTCTTTCTCTTGGCAATTAAATTTGCAAAATAAAGGCAATTTAGGATTCCCAGCAAGGTGTTTGAATCTTTGGGTGTGATGCGGTATTGATAACGTTTTGGGAGTAACAGTTGCAAAAAGCTTGCAGCCCTGGGCCTTTACTAAGAAGCCTTATAAAATAGGGAAAAGTTGATATTCCTGAAGGGAAGAAAACAAAGAGGGTTAAGTTGGAAGGCTATCTTTTAATGAGAAGAACTTTTGAAATGTCATGGATATAGAGAAATATTTTTCATAAGTCTGTCTTAAGCTGCTCGCTGAGGTATTAGTCAAAGTTTATACAAGCATAAAGGTGATGGCCACATAGATATTTTACTTTGCCAGTAGAGGGAGTTTTTGTAAAAAAACCAAAACCTTTGAAAACTGTTCATAATTGTGCGATTTAAAAGCCAGTTAATAAAATAGCTGTAAGATTTTTAGGGTGATGTTGTATTTTAATCAGTAAAAAACAAAGCATTCTTACAGAAGTACGAAATTCATGGATAATATTGACTGCTAATGAAAGTCATCGGGTTCTGTGCATCTAGCAGTATGTGAGTTTGAGTTTATGTCTGAGTTTGATGTGAGTTTCAGCACATGATTCTTCTGTAAGTTCATGAAACCTTAAAGTGGCAGAATAACGAGTAAGTATAATCGAAAGCTAGTGCCGTGTTTGGTGGTGGTGATGTCAAATCGTCCAGCAAGCACCAAATAGACAGCAATTGATTGAAATAAAATTAACTTTCTGAAAATGTACTGAAAAATTTAAAATGCCATGGATTCGTATGATTAGATTTGTGTGATTCTTAAGAATCTATCAAATCACAGTAAGCCGAACTTTAACGTACTTTAAAATTACACTTGAAACACAGCAGAAATTAAAATAAGCTCATACGGCTCTGGCAATTAACTGTGGCAACCATCAGTTTATTGGTGCTTTTCTGAGTCCTGCAGTTGTGGCATATTAGATTAAACACCTTTTTTCAAGATGAAAAGAAACGTAAAATAACACCCAAAGTACTTTTATTTTCCAGCCTGTGTGGAGGGTGCTGTACGTGCTTACTAGCTGCGTTTTTCTCTTACAGCTATTCATCCTATGGCAATCAGGGCAGTCAAAGTTACGGACAAACACAGGTAAGCTGAGAAAAATCATTGTGTCTTTCAAAGCGGATGTTCTTTGAGTAAAATAAAAAATTGTTCCTGGTTAGCCCTGTTTGGGCTGGGAAGAAGTAGGTTCTCAACTTGTGCTTGATGTTTACAGTCGTCTCTAGCAAAGAAAAACTGCAATTACCTGCTGTGGAATTTGCACTTATTTGAATACATTATTTAAATTACAGGGATATTCTGGTTATGGGCAGAGTGGAGACAATTCCTCCTATGGACAGAACTATGGAAACTATCATGGGAACTATGGACAAAATCAAACAGGTTTGGCTAGCTTGTTACATTCATTGGCAGTAATTAAAAGGTGAATATTTGCTGAAAATTTTTTTCCTTGATTTCCAGGTTATGGACAAGATTCCCAGGGATATGATGATGAATCCAGTTACGATAATCAGAATCAGAGCTCATACAACCAGCAGTCTTACAGCAGTCAGGGACAGCAGAAGGGGTCGTCCAGAGGGTAAGGAAGCTTAAGCAATATTTGCTTAAACTACTGTCTAATAGTTGTACGTTCTTAACTAGAGCTATAAGAAGTTTCCCGCTACAGTTGATAAAATAAAAAGTAAACAACAGAACAACCAACAAACATCTGAAAATTCGCACTTTTAAGAGCTTTATAATGCCTGAAAGAGCAGAAGGTAGGGGGAAAATATTCCTTTAGATAAGAAGGATTGATACAGTCGTTCTGAAGCTAAGATGTATGAGGTGAGAAACTCTAGGAAGTCTTTGGATAGTGACTACAACAAAGGATGGACTTGGTAGAGGTTATTTTGATTACGAAAAAGATGGGTCAGGTACATCTCTGTTCACATTCCCATGTATAAACTTACAATGTCCTTACAGTTCTTAGATTTGCAGATTTCTGCTATGACTTTTACCTTTTATTGGTAGAAAGAAGATGAAAGGATTCATAAATATCATTTAAGAGAGATCTTTTTCCAACCAAGTGGGATTACTGCAGTCAGTTCAGTACTTTACACAATTACAAATGTATTTTATTTCTTAAATGATGTTGTACTCAAATCAGTTTCAGGGGGATTAATAATACAGCTTTGAAAGTATCCTGGAAAACACAGTCCAGCTTCCTGTAATGAGTTAAAAGGCCACTTGGTGCTAGAATACCTTTATTGTGTAATTTGCAAGCTCCATGTTTACACTCTAAGGTTACGTCTTACGGTGGTTCTTTAATGAGGCTCAAGTGGCCTATTAAAAATACACCGTACATACTAAACCTCATTCCTGTGTTCATGGTCCAAAAATTCTTACTCTGTTTTGCAAGGTTTATATAACAAGCTGGACTTCAGCAAACCAGTACTTGGTTTCTGCTTTTGTAGTCGTTATTGCCAAACATCTTAATATAAACAAGCACGATTTTAATCTGAACAGTAGGTGATGTCACTCAGAGTAGAGTGTCTTTTGCACATCTCAAAGTAAGGCAGGTACATGGTTAAGTTTTGGTTATCTTTGCTTTGTTTTCTGAGAATTTCGTAAGAGTTGTACAGACATACACAAGACTAGGCAATAACGTAGCCATTAGCTCTGTAGACATCCAGTGGAAAAACACTGCAGTAGGGCATAGATTCTCCAAAGCAGTTGGTTTTGACCAGGAAAATTAAAATAGAAATCGGAGGGAAACTGTTTTATGTATAGTTGTAACAAATAAGGAGAAACTGGCATGGTAAAAATGATAGTTTTGGAGAGGATGATCGCAAAATCGTAGCTCTCACCTCCTGAGGGAAGGGAGGAAGGAAAAACTGCAAATAGTGGATGCCCTCGGTAATGGCTTCTGTTGTTGGTGATGGTGAAAAGGCTGAAGTAGATCTGACTTTTTTTGAAATTAAGATATAAGCAAAGTCTTAGCAATCTCTTTGTTACTGGGATTAGTGACGTTAAAGGTAAGATCTAGACTAGAACTGGGAGGGAGCAGGTTACACAAGTATTTAGTTGCATGGCATAGTTTGAGATTGGTTGGTCCGAATGGATTTCATCTTAGTGTTCTTTGAAAAGCTGGTGGAAACTTCCTGTAGGCTTTTAGATTTTTGTTTGTTTGGTTTTCTGAGGCATTTTGGGGAGCAGATAAGATTACTAAAGACTTGAGTATGACAAACATGGTGCCTCATTTTTTGAAAAAGGGTGAGAGAAGGGAGGAGGAAGAGAAGAAAGGGTGACAGGTCAGTGATTAATTTCAGTTACTGAAAAGGTAATACAGTTAAGCTGCAACAAAGCACCCGGGGGAAAAGAAAGAGATAAGTAACAGTCAGTGTTTCCTGCATACAATTTATTTCTCATAAATTTACGCAATCTATTGCTATGACAGTGTAACCTAACTGGAACAATAATTGTCTAGCATAGCTAGTTTTTCAAAATACTTTTGCTTCTACCTTGCATGCTGAATTAGGAAGTAGCCTAGGGACATGTGGTGTAGGTGAGGTTTTCTTGTGGTTGCTGTAAAGTTGATTAAATAACATAGTCAGAGAAGAGTTATTGATGACTCCTTCTTAGAACTTGGAGGCACGTTGAGTTATAATATCCAAGAGGTCAATGTTTCTGGTAAAAGCTGGTGGGATAATATATACAGACGGCACTAAAATGGGAAGAACTGCAAGTTTGTTAGAGGACATCACTACAGTTAGAATAAGTTCTTGGCAAAATGGTAGAACAACCAGAAGATAGGGTGCAGTTCGGTAATGCAAAGTTTTGAGGGCTTTTTGTAGGCTAGAAGTACCGGCTGCGCAATACGGTGTGAGCAGCCTGTGTCTTCCCTACTGCTCTGTAGGAAAGGATTTGGCGTTCTGTGGGTCATGGGCTTTGCATCAGCTATTGTCACACTACTGGGGAGCCAGCCTTGTACTGGGATATGTAAAGGGAGCACTGCTGTTAAGTTTCACATGCAGTGGAAATTGAGGACGTCTTGAAAGTGATAGTGATGTACGCTTTTCTCTCTTGGTTTTACTGGAAGCCAGATACATCCCAACAGAGAAGAGACAGACAGTATTTTCATTTCAATATGCCAGTAATGACTTGGAAGGTAACTGTGACTAGGAAATTTTTAGCAATGTTATGTATTTTCAGCCATTACTTCGCTCTCTATTCTGTGAACATTTAGCTATTAATACACATTCTGTTTATTTTAAGTGGAAGAGGCTCTTATGAACAAAAGTCAAACTATGGTCAGCACCAAAGCTCTTATGACCAGCAGTCAAGCTATGGACAAAACCAAGACTCTTATGACCAGCAGTCAAGCTCATACGACCAGCAGTCGGGCTATGGCCACCAGGGCTCATACGACCAGCAGTCGGGCTATGGCCACCAGAGCTCATATGACCAAAAGTCAGGCTATAACCAGCACCAAAGCTCATATGGCCACTCTCAGCAATCCTACCAGTCTCAGAAGGGAAGCTATAGCCACAACAGCCAAGGTAAAATTCACAGGTTGAATTCAATATTTACTAGTAAGATTGAACAAAACACTCTGAAATAGCTGGATTTTCTTCCACAGACAGTTAATTTGGTGAATAGTTCAAAGCTCTTTTTTCTATGTTGATATTCCTGGGGAATGTTCTGTTTGTTAAGACTTTCAAAATGTTATGTGGAGATGAAAAACTGTTGGGGCCCTGAAAGTGTTGCGGTTGCATTTGTTGGAGACATCCTTGCAGAGTTCACGTCTCTTGAGTTCTAAAGCTCTAGGTGAAATTGTTATAGGTGAAAATGTTATTTTGCACCTTTTTCTTGTATGAAGGTAACATGTCTTGATCGGTCATGATGAGCTTTTCTACTTCACATTCCAGCTTTACGCTGTGTCAGTGAATTCTGAGATAGACAGAAATGAGAAGTTTAAGATTGACCTTTTTCTGCAAAATCTTGACACAGTCAGGCGGGCCCACACTGATCCTTGTTCTGCCTTCAGTGATTTCTTTTGCAAACTGGGAAGGCTAAGTGGAAGTATAATGAAAAGTATATTTTAGACAATATGTGTTTAATATTTGGAAAATGTAGTGTTTATGTTAAAATTAAAATAGACAATGTTTGCATTCTGAGATACTGTGTGGTGCTGGAAGCCAAGGGAGATAACTGGAGCAAAATCAGACTTTGCTCCATTACTTCCTAGAGTAGATAATGGAAGTGGGATATTTAGAAATTGCCATTTATATCTAGAAAGTGTCAGACTTGAGGAAAACAAATTGTAGGGCAGGAATTTTCACTGCACTCCAGTTTGCACTGCAATTTACTCGCGTTTTGTCTTTTTTTTTTCCTTCAGATGATCGTCGTGAAAAGAGTAGGTATGGAGAAGATAATAGAGGATATGGCGGGTCACAGGGAGGAGGTAGAGGGGGCTATGACATGGATGGAAGAGGTCATATGTCTGGATATAGGTAAGTAATCTCATTTCAGTGCCTGCAGTTCTTTACCCTTCTATCTTATTATTTAGCTGTTTTTAAATTTTATTATTATTCCTAACGTGGTTCAGATTTAGATTTCCAAAAATGGAAGGTAGTTGGTGTCTAAAGTTAAGCCTTTCTACACTGCACAAAAATGCATTTTGCCAAGGAAAAGCTTTCACATTCAGACAGATTGAGACCAAAGTATTTGATTTTTATGACACAAAGCTATATATTATGTTACATTAGTTGCAATAAAAGAACTGCCAGAAACCATCACTTGAAATAGGATATTTAAAACCTATGAAATTTATTTATTTATTTTTTTAAAATATTGTGAAAACCAACAGACAGGGTTTGAGACAGTTTTATAAAATTCATAGCTAAAGCAGCTAACCTTTCAGCAAGGAGGTATTTTGACTTTATGGTGACAAATCATTATAGTAAGGTTAGCTAATTATCTTTCTGCTTCCTAAATTTTTTTTAATCAAAAGTTTATTTTTTGATTTTACTCTAGTAACATTGCTTGTTCTTTACTGTTTGTTTTTTTTCAGTTCTAAACTTTAATTAAAATACAACTTTTTAATTGGGTTAGCTGTCAGTCTAAACCCATTTATTTTAGGTGAATTTTTTAATACTTACATTACTGTTTCCCCGGCTGCCATTGACTTAGGCCCTGTTCCTGTCAATATTTATGCACATATTTAATTTTGTGCTTGTAGATTTTTTTCATTCATAGGTCTGAGAGATTGGAACCTTTGCTTTAATCCTATTGATTTAGGAGAAATGACATTGCTATTTCTTAATTAACTGTCACAATTGGGTACATTTTATGTACCTCCGTGTTATGGCTGTGGGATGCAGAGTGTTCATTCATACAAAGGAAGAACATTGAGGCTTCCAGTGAGCTTTGCAGTGTTGCTTGCATCACTTTAAAAGACTGCACAATTCTGGGTTATTGCATAAACTCCAGATAAAGCACTCTTAAGTATACAATGCCGTTCATGTGAGCTGATCTAATTTTAAAAAAATAATCCAACAGTGTGTTAAGACTCAATTACTTTAAAAAATATTTAATTTTAAACCACATTTAAAGTTTGCCTTCTCCTAAGGTGGTCCCAGATTATACTTTGTGGTTTGCTGTTTTAATGACATCGGTGGACTGCTCTCTTTCTTAATTAGACATGGTAGTACAGTTTAAAAAAAAATAGTAGTTAATATTAAAATTTGCTGTGTTTTTATATAATTAATGTAAACTTAACTAGCTAAATAATTTCTAAGTTCATTTATAGTTAAAACTGAACATTTGTTTTTAAACCACGGATGAGGGCTTTTCGTATCCCTATGCCCTTTCCAATAGGAGAAATGAATGTGAGCTTCAAAAAACGTTTGGTAGACTTGATCACTCTGAAACAAACCTCTGTCTGTGCAAGACAAAAATAAGATAAATTAATGTCTGTGAAAATAAAGCCTCTTACCATATTTTTCAAAATGTAAGAAAAATTTTGTTCACGCGTCCATGTGGATAATAGTACATCACTGGACTTGAAAGCCCAAAGAAGGAAAAAAGTGAAGGTGAATGGAGAAATGGGGGAATCTCGATGGAAGTGGGAAGGCGTTAGAGACATTTATTGTGAAGTCTGTCTGCTTCCATTAAGTGATGCAGTCTTTAATGCCATTTCCATTGAAGTTTTTTCTGAAACTAGAGGGCTGTCGATGTTTTTTCAGTCTTTTTGCATGATTATGATTGGGGGTTCTGCTTTTGACGAATGTATTTTACTTAAGTCATACGCTTATTGGAAAAGTGTAAGTAAATTAAATAGCAAGCTGTGATCAAGGCGAAAATAAGATTGGGCAAGAAATCATGTTTGGTCCTGTGAAAGTGTGGGTTTCAGGGCAGTCGTTTGATTTTGTTTCTTTGGGTTTTATTTTTTATTTTTTCCTAAGGACAGCTTGTGTAGGAATGTCAGTTCTAACTCCAATAACTTCCAGTTTTTTACTTTGATCGTATTTTAATGTTTAAATTGTGGAAATTCCATAGCCATTAGGAAATATCTATCTAACAATCTCATCTACAGAGAGGTTTGCACTGCTGTAGTAAAATAGGCTTTGATTTTTATAATGATTAGAAACTGATGTGTAAACGAGTACTGTCAATACACAAAATTGATATTTCTAAATCACCTAAACAGACTTCTCAAATGATACAGTGCTTGGTTTTGATTTTTTTTCATTTCTTGTTCCCGGACTTTATGAAAAAAAACTAATAGCTGATCTGAGATCTTAACAAATGAATCTCTTTTGTGCCAGCTAGCAATAAAAATTGCCTTCCCTTGCGATGAAAAGCAGGGAAAACTTGCTGCAGCTTGTTCATCAGTAAGCATTACCCAGCCGCTGGTGTTCTCACAGCTGTATTGCCTAATTTAGTCTGTGGTGCTGAGCAATGAATGCGTCCTGTTCACGGGCGTTTGGTTGCTGGCACACTGCTGTCCTGCACTAGTGATATCAGAGACTTTGGCCACTGGTTGGACGTTTGTTTTACAGCAGGATTCTTGCCAGCTCCAGTGGCCCATAGAAGCTTACCCTCTGTGCCTCTCAGAGAGCCTGGCAGTGCAAAAAATTTTGGAGGATTTTGGGGTAAAATCAAATTAGCATTTTTAAATGTTGAGAGCTCACATTTCTATGAGTATCCTTTATCAAATATTTTAAAATACATCTGGTAATGTTAAGGTGTGAATCGTTATTCTGCAAACTAGAATGACCTGAATGCACACTGTAGCGAACGCTTTCCACACTCATTTTTCTTCTGTGCCTGTGCAAAGTCACGCAGCACTGAGAAGAATATCTTGAGAAATTGCTTTGCAGTTTCCCTAGCTGATACGATGATAGAGAATAATTATTTTCATATGTCAGCTGTTCACTTTTTAATCTTAGTAAGTGAGGGGTTTCAAAAGTATTCTTCAGATTTTTTGAATGGTCTTAAATTACATCTTTTGGGAATCTAGTACTCAATTTTTCTGCACTTTCATTTTGAAGCTTTAAAAAATGATGACTGCAAAAAGTCATATTTTGGCTAAGAAAATCATTTTCTTTAACCCATGATGGACGAGGCTCATCTTTGAGTTCTTAGGATTAGAAAGCAGGTACACTGGGTCGTTTCCTTGTAGAGTAAGTCTTTTTTTTCTGCTTCTTCTTAGTCCTCATCTAAAAAATAAGGAATTAATTGCTAATTGTAGTTATGGCACTGAATTGTTTTGATTAAGCATGCAAGTGGGAAATCCAGTAGCATTACAAAGCAGGGCTGTTCTCTCCCACCTTAGAAGTGCCATTCAGCCAGCTGAGTACCCGTGCCCACGCAAGCTCCCTTCTGTTAGAGCCTGGACCAACTGGGAGAAGCTTTGCCACTGAATTTGCTCATGAATTTGTTAGTGAAATTACATTGGCGCAGTTTAGAAAAGAATTTTGATGACCAAGTCCTTGGGTATGGCTAACTTTGCTCAACGTAGATTTTGTTCTTTTCCAGATTTGAAGTTGCTGCACTATAAACAGGAATTAGTTACGCAGCTTAATTGCTATATTAGCCATTCCGAGTGGGAGTTAGCTTACTGTGGTATCAAGAAACTACAGCATAACGCAAATGGTTTTTACAACAGGGTGGTTTGTGTTCAAATTAATGTTTAACTTGTAAGAGGCTAAGCTCAAGCACATATAGGCTTTGGGGAAATATGAACAGAGGCAATAAATACGGGCAGCAGAAAAAGCCATCTGCCGGTGACTTCACGAGTGCACTAAGCATTCCTTTCTTGTTTGCAAAATCACATCCTTACATGTAACTCCCACACACTTGATGAGGCATAGATACACGTCAGAGGCTAAAATTTGGTTCCTGAATTGTTAGTGCTGCTGCTGCCAATATCCGATCGCTTCTGAAGTGTATCACTTGTCTGCGTAGCGTTGAGCTTTCCAAGTAACTGAGCCTGTAATTTGAATTACTCCCAGATGAAGTAAGCAGTGTTCAGGTGAACTACGGTTACGCTCAAGTAGGTGATGTTTAGATGTGTGACCAAGTATAGAAGAACAGCTGACAATATTTTTCATAGCAGTAAGTTTTACCACCGTGAACGGTGTCACGTACACTCTCTGGCTGCTGCAGATCGGTCTGTTTTGTTTTACCTTTGTTGGTGGCCTTGCCAAATCTTAGCAACCTGTTCGTGATCCTAACGTCGGGTGCTAAAACCCCAAACTGCATCTGGTCAGCCATACGTTTGGTCTGTGTGCAAGACTGACGAAGCAATAGACTGTGAAACGCTGAGATGAAATGTTCCACGTGTTCTGGAAGTGCTGCGGTTCCTGACACTGAGGCTTACGCTTCAGGTCTCGGGGAGGGGAAGATGTGAGGCTGCCTGTCAGCTCCTCTGTGTGACTTCAGTTCCTGCAGCAGGTCTGCACGCCTCCTGGGGATCTGAGGAAGCTTTGCCCAGCAATCCCAGGAGCGTAACACACCGCAGCCTTATTATAAATTGCGTAAGGGCAGGGACTTCCAAATGGAGGAAGGCACTCATCCCTCGGTGAGGGTGTCTGCTGCTGAAGGGCTGCAGGTTTTGGTTGGGTCAGTCGTGTGGGACCAAGCAGGAGATAACGTGCTGAAGCATATTTGGGCAAAAACATATTAATTAATAAACGGTAATTGAAAAGCGTTGGATTGTACTAGCACTTGCAATCCAAGGTGCAGGATTAGTATAACACAAAGTTAAAATGAGGCTTTAGGCTACAGCTTCTGACATATTTTATATATCCAGCTCCATCGCTTCTCAGAGTCATGGTGCACACGTTTTACCTCAGCATCCGAAATAAAATCCTCACATCCTATAACATCTTGGCTGTATTGGTCTTGGACTTTCTCCATGTTTTTAGATTGTTGGGTTTTGTTCTGTTTTTTAAGTTTACATCTGTGCTGCTGTATACCTTCAAATCAAAACATACGTGTGCTGGATAATGCTGGCCTAGTGAATTGGGACCATAATCGAGGGCTTGAAAACTTTGAAATCATTTCCATGGTTGATGTATTGACTGTTGTAGTGTCTTATTTCTGAGTTAAGATTTTAGAAAAGCAGGTGCCCTACTGAAAATTGTTGGGTTATAATGACATTTTCTTTAACTGAACTGAACTGGAGGTGGCAGAAAGATATTTACAGTGGTTTTTTTGTGTGTGTGATCACCAGGATGTTTTTTTCATCTGTCCTTGAAAACAGCCAGCCTTGAATAAAGACCAGCTCTGATGCTGCATCTACAATTCATTCATTTTACCTCTTTAATGAGCAGAAAGTAATTGCTTATGAGTAAACAACAAGGCAATTTAGCATTCAGATTTTTTCAGTGGAGTATCAGTTAAAAATTGGCAGCAGAAATTTAGCTTTATTTCATTGCCTTTTGCTGGGATACCTGTGCCCTGTGTTAGGACACCCAAGAGCTGGCAGATGGAATTAAAACCTGGAGTGACTTCTAGTTGTCAAGCTTATTGCTGGAGATGCTGCTTGTACGGGTGCGTTACTTCCAGTACAAAATTCCTAGGGCTTGGAGACAGCCCTCTGCCTCGGGGTTTGAACTTGGGCTGGCTTTATTTTAGTATCTGAGCCTGAAAGCTGCCAGGGGTGATCGTAGGTGAACCTGCCCAATTTTTGGCTGGCAGCTGTGTTCTCCACGCAGGGGAGGGCAGGCAGCTGTGCGAGGCGGCCTTTGTGGCACTTGCTTATTGACTTTCCAAAAAATCCAGTGGTTGTATTTTTCCTGAAGGGCTTTGAATATCGATTACATTTTAATCATAGCACGGATGCAATTAAAATCGCTGTTGTGAAAATTCCTACCAGTGCAAACATTTACATTTTAAAGAGCGAGGGTTTATTTTCATGCACATAATCGGAGGCATAACATCCTGTTTCAGCTCCCCCTCCTAACCTTTGAAAATTGATGTGTCTAATCTCTTAACTTGGTCTACGTTTTGTGCCACAGGTTGCAGAATGAATGAATTAAAACTTCACGGCCTCTGCTTTTGAAGCTCACATGCACACACCTCTGTAAGGGGCTAATCGTGCAGCAGCTCCCCCCAGACCCTTTCTCAGAGAATGGCTGATGCTGCTGATTTGCCCCCAGTATATAAATGCCTAACAATGGAGGTTAATTAACTTTAACTCTTCTCATTTCTAGGAAAGTACTAAAGTACTAATTATTCCAAAGCAGCAATTACACCTACAATTAAAGCCCATTAACATTCATGAAAATAACGATTCCCTTTTAAAACCCAGTTCTTAATAGCAGTCATTTTGGTTTAGGGGATGGGAGGAAGTACTGAAACAAAGATACGTGTGTGGGCTAGTTTAAATGACTCTTTAGGACACTTCTTCTCCGGTGCAGCACCCTGTGAGATTATTTTCTTTCATGTATTTTAATCTTTGAATGATTAGTGAGGAGAACACAGGGAGGGTGCTTTAGCAGCTAGACAGTAACTCAACTTGTGATCAGTTAACTGTAGATTGAGCCTTGGGCTCAGCACTTAGAGACTTAAGGAAGAAATCATTTCTTCAATTTTTCCTCTGCAGTGGTGGTGACCGTGGTGGCTTCAAAAATTATGGTGGTAAGTGCCGAGTATCCAAAAATGTTTCAGTGGAAATTCTTTATAAATCTAAAAGCCACCAATATCTTGTTACTATCTCGTAGAAGCATTGTAGAGTTTTGGTGAGGCTGGTGTGTTCATGAGTTTTAATAGCCAAACCGTTAGCAATAAGGTGGATTTCTACTTTGTCCAATTGCATGAAAGAATTTGTGGAGACGGTGACGTTCACCGGATTTTTTTCTTTTTTTTTTTTTAATTTTCTTTTTTTTTTGTTGTTACAAATGCTTCTTAGAAAGGTACTAGAGGGGGAAAAAAACACCTTGGTAAACTGCTTGGTGATCTGATAACCAGCATTTGCAAGATAACACCAGCATAGCATCAGTGTGGCAATTGCTGCATACTGCAACTTAAAGAACACATTAACGTCCTACAGACACCCTCTGTTGAACGTTTTAATCTAAATACTCTCTAAATCTCTGGTTAATGTTTTAGATCTTAGATGCATTGCATACATACTTTAAATATTTTCTTGTCTTTAAAAAGAGTCACTTGAAAATGTTTTGCTAAAAATAGACTTTCTTTTTTTTTTTCTTTTTTTGTTTTAACCCGTTTCATAGGTCAAAGGGATTATGGACAGAGATCAGATGCTGGTAAGAAAGCAAGCAGTGGCTGTGAGTGGATTGTTGCTCTTAGGTCATTGCTTTTAAAATGTACGTCTAGAAACACGGATGAGGCTGTGATTCCCATGGTTGAAAAGCAATTTAGCTAAAGCTTGTCTTTCTTAAAATAAATTCCTTTTATTACAGCGCATGGGAATTTGTGGATGTTTTTTGTTACAGCAAGTAGGGATTTGCTGCTGAACCTTGAATTGGGTTGAGCCAAACAAATGCTTTTGCTGCTGTAACGTTTCTGCTAATCTTTATTATTGAAAGCATACGCTTCTCTGGTGGGTTTGGATGTCCCAGCTGCATGGACAAGCTGAGTGGGTGGCAAACAGCTGCTCAGCTGTTGAACATATTTGGGCTGATGTACTGCAGCACCTGAGGGTGCCGTGCAGGCCTTTTTGGAGTTTGTCATTAGCCTCACAATCATGCTTTCTGCTCATCTTTTATCTCACACAAGTTGTCTTTGAGATTTAAGGGTCCGTTACTGGGCGGTGTGGATCTAAGCTTAAAATGTTAAAGGTGTATGGTAAACGTAGCCTATTTTTTGATAGATACAGAGTCTGACAACTCTGACAACAACACTATCTTCGTGCAAGGACTTGGAGAGGATGTTTCAACAGACCAAGTGGCAGACTATTTCAAACAAATAGGTATTATAAAGGTATGTGAAATGGGAAATCATTAGGAAGAAGGAAGAGAACTCGTGGAACTAGCGTATTGGAGATGTACTGGTATCATTTGAAGCAGATGCTTGCTCTGACTCCCTAGGAGTTATGAATAAAATAATATCTTTATCTGGGTTCCCAGATGACAGCTCATTTGAAAAAAGCTGCTGGTGCTGCCAGCTTACTTAGTGACATTTAGATTGCTTCGTGTCTCTTTCAGTTTTTCAGTCTTTATAACCCTTAACACCCTATCCATTATGCCATCCTGATCCTTCAGCGAGTCTGCTTCAGCCTGTGGCTCTTTCTTCTCTTTCTGCAGTTCTAAATGAGGGCTTCCTGCACTTGACCTCAATTTTTGTAAAAACTGGGCCCATCATTATTTCATGGAGAACAGTCAGTCAGTATCCCTCGGTCAAAAGCATTTGTTTCTGAAAGCTAGCTCCAAGAGGATCTTCTGTCTAATGAGACTTACCCATTGCAGTTTATGCTCTGAACTGGCTTTACCAGCATTTCTCCTTTGCCAAGTATACGACCTTTCTTTTCAGACCAACAAAAAGACTGGCAAACCCATGATAAATCTTTATACAGATAAAGATACCGGCAAGCCAAAGGGAGAAGCAACGGTATCTTTTGATGACCCTCCTTCTGCTAAAGCAGCAATTGACTGGTTTGACGGTGAGTTGTTCTTTTTGTGATTCATGAATCTAACAAGCAGTGGAGAAAGCAAATCAATAATCTCACTGGGGACAGTATGCTACTTTTTGTTTTCCTAGGGAGACCTCTGTTTTCATGGTGTTTTGTGTGTGCTGGATTTCTCTTTTATTCAGTGGAAAAGCAGTTAGCGGTTAAGACCAAAAATGTGTAATGAAACACTTCAGATTTGCTGCTACACCTCAGTCATCCCTGCACAAAGCGTGAGAGTTGTTCTGACAAGAACAGGAGAGCGTAACTTCTTGTTCAGTCCTACAGAGCTGTAATCTGTAATTAACAGCTGAAAGGATTTCCTACAGTGTTACTATTGATATTATTAGTGATGTGGTAGTATTTTCAGATTTTGGCAAGGGTTACAGCAATCTTGAGCCAAGTGCTTTGTATACACGCAGTGGAGAACTTTTTTTTTTTAATTGTATGTTCAATAGAGGAAGATAGCAGATCCCAGAAATACATTAACATAAAACTCATCAGTCCTGATGCAGAAAATGCAATGATACTTTTTTTGTGGCAGTAAGCTTGAAAAAGAAAAAAAAGAAGTGCCTGTTCCAGTGACCTTGTGTGTCCACAGAATTTTAATAACAATGGGCAGAAACAAAAGTGCATACTCCGTTTTTGGTGTTCAATGATAATACATAAAAGTCTGGCATGGCATGCTATTTTGCTAATAAAATACAACTCATTTTTTGTTTTGGAGGATAGATCAAATATAACTATATTAGATATTCATTCAGCCCTACTTGCTTTGTAATAAACCTTTCACCTATGAAGAACTGAGACCTTGTATTGAGAAAAGTCACCTCTTTCCCTTACTTGGGAGTATCTCATTTTTGCACAGGGTATTGAATTGTACAAAAGCCTTGTTGCCCTACTTGGGGGAAGAAGTGGACTTGTAACGCACCTACCCGTGAAAATAGCAAAAATATTCATATGTATCTAGTTAAATTGTAAATTGCAGACTGTATTTTAATCAAAAGAAACATCTTTTGATTTATGGAAAAACTATTAAGTACCCTAGTGTTTGTCATCTCACATTTGGACCAGTGCATTCAAAAGTGAGAGATTGACTCCAGACTCCCTGTGTCTTAAAAGGTTTTAATTCAATCTGCATGTGCAAAACACTTCTGTTCTTTTGAACTTGTTGCTGTGTTGTCGGGAGCTCTAATGATCTTACTCTCACTTTGTCTTTCTACAGGAAAAGAATTCAATGGCAATGTTATCAAGGTTTCTTTTGCAACTAGAAGGCCTGAATTCATGAGAGGAGGTGGCGGTGGTGGACGTCGAGGTGAGACTAAAATCCGTAGAATCCTTTTTATGAAGTGAGACACATTTTAGCTGGTAACGGTTTATTCAAAAAAAGAAGTTGATTTTGTAGCAGTGATCTGTCAAAGTGTATGGGCCTTTGGGATTCTGGCAATAAGCGATATGGATTGAACCAGCTTAAGTAAAACTGAGATCTGTAATCTTTTATGGACAGCGTAGAATCTCTGCTTTCCTTCTGAACTGAAAAGTCCCCAGATCATGTCTCAGGATTTCTCACAAAGAGATGGCAATGACTTTGAGGCTGTACTGGTTCCACAGAGACTGCTGTGAATTAGCAGTGAATGTTTGCTTTGAACAGCAAAGTCTTGAGATACTCTGATGCTTGCAGATGGTATTCAGCAGGTTAAATTATTCAACTGCTACTGACTTAGAGCAGCAGTTGGAGGTCTGACTCCTTTAATTAAATAGACATTAATTTCCCCGATTCTCTACATAATCCAGTTTTATCAGTAGCCTGCTGGATAAAAATTACCATTTCACAGGAAGCATGTTTTGTGTGGCGGCTGTCAACACATTTTAGTTTTAAATCAGACAGTTCTGTAGGCTGATTTCAAAAAAAAAAAAAGATTCTTCAAGAAATTTAGTTGGTATAAAAGTTCTTGGTTTTTTTGATACGGAAAGCAAGAACTGTATTGTCTCTGGGGTTGTGTTCGATGCATGCTGGCATTAATCCGGACGGTTGTTTTCTTAAGTTTTTGTTCTGTGACTAAGTCAGGCCATCTGTGATTGATATCATAGATTGTTAAATCTTTGACATTTTATTAATGCGCATGGTGGTTTTATATTTATCCCCTGGCAATTCAAGCTGATCAAGTTTCCTTTTATTGATGAAAAAGAATTTATAAAAAGTACGTAGTGGAGCAGATTCTTGTGGCCTTCTTCTGGCCACCATGTGCTACTCCTGCTTCTTATTTTTCCTCATCTGCTCAAATTCGAAGTCTGTCCATGTAAGCATGTGTACCTCTGTTATGCAGATACATTAACCTCAGGATATCAAATGCCATTGAGGTTTGGTGGTGGCTGAACCTTCTGCAGTTCTTTTGCCCAAGCCTTCTAGCTAACTTGTATCTAGTAGTAAATGAAGGATTAAAAAAGTAATTCTTGAAGGCTGAATTCTACAGTGGTACAAATTTCTGCCAGTGGCCCTACCTGCTCTCCTTTCAGAGTTCCTAGTGTGGCTCGCCTTGTAGGCAATCCTCTGGTGATTACCTTAATCACTTACTCTTTCTTCCACATGGGAGGTCTGTCTGTCACTTGAGTTCTGAAGCCGGGGGCAGTCCTTAATAGATGTTTCTCATGTGTAGGTCGCAGGCACTTCCCCTCTTTTATTCTGATTATAATTTTGTCTACAGGTTCACGAGGTGGATATGGAAGAGGTGGGGGCTTCCAGGGTAGAAGTGGGGAACCCAAAAATGGTGATTGGGTTTGTCCTAACCCGTAAGTGTCATTTTAATTGGGCAGTGGTGTTTCATGCCCTCTGAGTTTCGTAGCAGCTAAGTCTGGGAAATCCTTGTCTTTTCTAGGGGCTGTGGTAACATGAACTTCGCTCGCAGGAACTCCTGCAACCAGTGTGGTGAGCCCAGACCAGAAGATTCACGTCCATCAGGAGGTGTGTAGAAGATCAGTTAAAACTGCTGCATCTCTTCTGTAGTGTTAAAAATGTTAATGATGCCTTCAGCTTTTTGGAAAACCTGACTGATGTGCTGATTTGCATTTTCCTCCAGATTTTCGTGGGAGAGGTGGCTATGGAGGAGAAAGAGGGTATCGAGGACGTGGTGGCAGAGGCGGTGATCGGGGAGGAGGCTATGGTGGTAAAATGGGAGGAAGGTAAGCAGCCTCTGTGCCCTGGCTTGGTTGTGCAGCATGTGGACTGTAGAAGTGATTTGGACTGTGGGAGAGGAGCGTTGTTTGTGTGTGCGTGCGCAGCTGTGCTATGAAAATATTAACTGCAGATAGGAGCTTCAGGACAAAATAAGTCAGTTTGCCCACTGAGTGTGTTTTGTGAGCGCTGTTGGATAAAGCTATCTAAAAACAACAGAGTACACAGCAGTAGGTATGGAGACGTTTGACTGAAAGGACTATTTGTTATGTGCTTAAAGGATTCCTTGCAACTTTTTCTTTCCCTTTCAGAAATGATTTCAGAAACGATCAACGCAACAGACCATACTGAAGACCACTGTGAATGTTCTGTTTGTCTTCTTGACCCGTTGGATAGTGAAATTGCCAGAGTTTTGCCTGCCGCTTCACCCATGGCCTCTTCGGATAGTGGAACTGAGTGAAACTAGATTTTTATTTTGGTGGGAGGGACTGGGGCAGTTTGGGAGGATTTTTTTTAAGTGAGACATTAAAATTTAATCTTGATTTCAATCTTCTCCTCTTTTCTTTTTCCCCCCATACCTCTTCAACAGGCCCTAAGAAGAAAAAGGATAAACTGTAAAATATTGCCAAAATACGAAGTGTTTTGTAATACAACAATAAATGCTGATTGTTTTATTTGTGAAATCTCACCGTTTCCCAGTTACTTAGGTTGCATGTGCTTCTTTGCAAATTCCCTGTCTTCCTGTGGTATGACCTAAGTAGTAAATAGAGGCTTGGAAATGCCACTGCTTCTTTGACCTGAGCTCTGTGCTGTTGGCAAAAATCTGCAGTTAAGTCAGCGGCAAGTCTACCTGCTCTCCATGCCCTCTATTCCGGACTTACAGACTTGTCCGCTTCTTCTTTCTTATTTCCTTCTGAGGCTATAGTCCTGTGTTGCCTGCACTTCTGCGACGCGTGCTTTGGTGTGCCCTGCAGCCTTCTTAAGGAGCAGGCAGATGGCAGTGTGCTCTCGTGCTGCCAGGAGCTCAGCGTGTCCAGGCAGTAACTCCAAAAACAAGGTGGGATGGCTTCAAAAAAAAAAAAGGTACAGTGATACGTAACAAATTACCTTTTAATTGCTGCTTTTGATGTGTGGGTGATAGCAAACGAGTTGTGTGCAGCAGTTTCATCTCAGGGAAAAGATGTGGGCGAGGTCCAGATAGATACATTGCAAGCATTTGGGATTCAGCGCTGAAGCCAAGGTTTGAAGAGGCAAAGATTCTCACTCCTCCTCGCTCCAGGTCGCTGCACACGCTGCAGAAGTGGGTTGGCATGGTGGGAGTCTGCGAGAAGCTAACGCTGCCACGGTCAGCTTGTGTCCAGCCCTGCCTTTTCAGCACAAGCATTTTGTTGAGAGCAAAAATGTGGTCGTGCAAAATTCCTGCGCGCAAAATACTACAAATGCAAGTTCTCAGGGCGTGTAGTTATAATCTAGATAATTGGGCATGCAGCTGCACAATTTCCATGGCCCCCCGACCACGTTTTTCAAAGCTTACAAAGAAATGAAGAAGAATAGCTTGTGTTAACGTCTGTAATCCAGCTCCCCAGCTTGGGGGTGCATTCATGGTCATGGTAACAGCTCGAATCAGCCATTACCCCGGCTGTAACTGTAATAACCGTGCTGTGCCTTTTCAAGGCTTATCCCGGAAAGCAGGGGTCTGGTCAGAGAAGGCATTCATCACAAACTCCGGCCAGCTGGTTCCTCGTAATACAGTGGAGTTTTAAGACACCTGTGTCCTAGTGACAGTATGGCTGTCACCTTTTTCCCTCTGGGGAAAGTGATGGTGGTTGGAAAAGCTGCTGCTTTTAATACTGGGGGGCAACAGTTCTATCTCCTTCTAGGACCTTCTCAGCCTCTAAGCTTGCTTTCTTCCCCCAGCTAAGAGCACTTAGGCCTTTAAACAGCCACTACCCGGCTGGATTACTAAGCAGAGCAGTATTCAAGTAAGCCCTGGGACGGCTGGAGCTGTCACCACCCTCAAAGCTTTCCCAGCCTGGCAGTGATGCTGAATGGTGTTTGTTTAGGATCTTTTCTGTACTGGGGCAAGACAACCTGTGTTCTTGCATGCTTTTTAAGACCGTGAAAATATCTTCTTCACCAGCTGTTTTGTCTTACAGAAAGCTTGCAAGTCAGACAGGGAAAGGGTGATCCTAGTGTGTTGGCACATACGGTTTTCAGTTGCTTTTGGTGTAGAGAGAGTTAAATTAATTTGAAGAGGCCTGGGAAGATACATTCTGTAAGAGACATAAACCCAGATGATGGTTTAACCATGTCATTGCCCTCCAGCCGTTTCTGCAAATTCCTTTAGCCCTGCAGTTTTTCTCAGCAACTACCTTAAGTTCAGCAGAGTAAGCTTTAATGAGGTTAAAAGAAAAGCAAAAAGCTTAAAAGAAAAAAGAATAAATCAGTAGCTAGTATCTTGAGGGTTGAATGAATCCTGGCTCTTCCTGACATGGTAACATCTGTTCTGGTGAAGCAGATCGCTCTGTGATGCTATGCAAATAAAGTCCTCTATTAATGGTCAGTGCTCACCATCAAAAGGCTTTAGAGTTTTGTAGCTGCTAGAATCACTGTCTATTTTTTTTTCCTTTAAACAGGTGAGGAAGGTGTCTGCAAATGCGTAACTTTCTGTTTTTAGCAGCCCAACAGCTGAACTGAAAATAAAAGGCAAATCTCACAAATCCTACTTAGAATTTCTCTCCAGTAGTTGCTTGTCTAAAACACAGAGACTGTCCCCGCAGAGCAAATAGGCTCGGGCTGAGCTGGGAAAAGCTCTGCGCTGCTTCGTCCATCTCTTTTATGATCTAGCCTCCAATATTTTTTTTTAAGCAGCGAGGTTTTAGTTTTGGAAATCAGTACTGTATGGAATGCTGGCGGTTTATTTATAAAAAACACATCTTGCACTTGCCAAGCTCAACAATGACTTTATAGAGAAAAGCGTAGCAGGAGGATGCCAATGTAGAAGAAGCATATGATCATTACAGAGCTGAAATGCAACAAAAATAGCTAAACAATTTCAGAGAGAGCCAAATACATTCAGAGCTGTCTCTGTATGGCCAAACCCACCTCGCCCTGAGAAGTAACGCGACTTTGTGAGCTGCTCAAACTCCATGGGCCTGGAGAGCAGCGGGCGTCACTGCTTTGCCTGATCTAGAAATGAAAGTTCGGATTTCCAGGGTAGCAAAGAGCTCGTGTGACGTTGTCCACGGTAGACGGTGTTGCTAATGCTGCTGGAGAAATTGCTTTTGCAAAAGGGCTGAGAAGAGCCTGCTTTTCACATAATTTTCTGATATGATGATGTGTGCTGGAACACAGGTGACGCGCTGATCCCAAAGAGATGCACGTGGTTGCAGCAGTCCTCTGGGCAAAGAGCTGGTGGCATTCAGTCAAATTGCTCGCAGCAGAGGAAGCCCGACCCGTGCAGGTGTGTTTGTAGGACGGCAGCTGGTGTTCCCGAGCACGGAAGGGTTGTGCCGAGCAGCAGTGCCAGCTGCAGGGCTGGATGCGGCCCCCCTTCACCCCACCAGTTTCCTGGTAGCTCCACACACAGTGGGTAAAGCCAAGGAAAGCATGTACGGATTCTGCATTTTCCTCCTTTTTTTTTTTTTTTTTTTCCCTCTGATAAGCATCTGCTCCTGACTTGTCTTGAAGACAGGGTATGGGACTAGGCACGCTCAGTATCTTGCACATTAAAGGCACGGGAAGTCCTTAGACTTGCGGGAACTTACTGTGTGCAGATGAAGCACCCAGGAAAACTATCCAAGCAGAAGAGCTTTGCCCTTGTGGCAGGCTTGGGGCTTTGTAAAGCACTGTGCCTCTCGCAGGTTAGGGGTGCTGCTGCTTCTGTGGCCATGCCCATCTGGTCCCACCTTTTCACGCCACAGGGCTGAGCACCCCCCAGCAGCAGGATTTGCTCCTAACATCCCCAAAGTGGCATCCAGCAGCCCATCCTGCTGCCCTCCAGCTGCTGCTGAGCAGCAGATGTCTGAGGAGAGACCGCTCTGCAGCGGAGGCAGCTGGAGCGGGTGAAAGGGAGCAACGTGAACGCGCGCTTAGAGCAAAGCACTGAAAGTTTTAACTGACAGCTCTTGTGCTTCACATCCATCCCCCGTAGAAACTGCCAGAGGGGAGTAATGCTGTTGCTATTTGCTTATCAGTTACGGTAAACACTGAAGCTACCCAGAAATTTCACATCGGAGTGGTGCTATTTCGTAACGCCCCTTTCTGAGCCGCTCCAGCACTCACCTCCGCCAGCAGCCAGTGGCGATGCCTGGGCTCGGCTCAGCACCACAAAGGAGCCCCTCGGCCGTTAATGTGCTGCTGGTAATTGAGGAGCTCGGGAAAGAGGTTTGTAATCGAAGTAGCTAACTGCACTGAGATCTTCTGTGTCAAATGCAAAGATGGCCGTATGTGTAGAGACCCAAGAAATCTGGACTGTTTAGGCAACCAGAGCTTGTTTGGATCTATTGGTCATGGTCTTCTGCAAGCTTTTTTAGTAAAACTCGGACAGCTGTTTGCCAAGGCTTAAATCCAGGCTTTATTTCTGGAGTTTCAGTTTTAGAGTAGAGGCCATAAGGATTCAAGCTTTCTTCCAGCCCACTTCTGAGCTTTCACCAGATGCCGAAAACTGTCCACCTTTCCACAAGGCAGACAGCGTTTCCGTTCCCGATGCCTCTCTGCTGAGCACAGCTGGATAAACATCTCCGTGCTGTGTGCCGGGACCTGCTGAGACCTGCGACTCGGCACCCGGCGCCCCAGGGCCAAATTCTTCCCCATCGGGGTGCCACATTGGGTACAGAGCAAGGCGGCAGCGTCACGGAGCACCAGGTCGGGGAGGTGGGGTGCAGGTGCCCCCCAGCCCCTTCCCTGCCTTACACCGAGCAGGGATGGAGCTTCCTGCTGCTGCTGGGCCTAAGCCAGGCACTTTCTCGTCGCCCATATTCTTAAGGGGAACAGCAGATGGATCGGTTGCTTCCTAGAGACGAACCAAACACGGATGCGTTTGCAGACAGAGCCGCTCTTGTTTTGAAAGGAAGCGCGGCTCTGACCTGCGCGAGCGGCTCCCCGCTCCTTATCGCGCTGCTGCCCTCCCTGTCTGCCAGCCCTGCCTTACTGCCAGCCTCTCCCTGCCCTGCTTCCTTATTTTGCCCCGTATTTTGCCCCGTGACACTGATCCCCTTCTCGAAACCTCAGGTCCCGAAAAGCCTCCCCTGTTCTGCTCCCGGCCCCGGTGAGAGGCAGCGTGCTGCGGGATCCCTGCGGCTCTCCTCAAGCTGCACTCCGCAGATGCTGCTGGAGCTCCGGGGCTTGGCACGCTTCAAAAGAAGAGGAAGAGGCCCGGGAGCTTTAAAATAGGTGTGTGGTTGAAGCTGGCATGAAAACAAAAGCAGATATAAGTCACATCCTATTATTTTTTTTCTGATCCAGAGCACAATCAAAACATCCTTTCGCTTTAGTCATATTAAAACAAAATAGTCAAACAAAATACTGCGGGGAGTAAACAGAGCTGTTAACTTGCCGTCGCTGGGAGCCGCTGGGCTCCAGCGGAGAATCCCTAAAGGCGGGTGGCTGTGGGGGAGCCCAGACGAGAGGAGCAGAGCCCGCGGCTCCTCGGGCTGTGCCCAGGTCGGGTGCTAGGGCCCGGCCGCCATTTCGTGCAGCTTGGGGCCGCAGGGTTGCTCTGGCCAGCGCTGGTGGCACCCGTGTGTGTCCTGTTCTGCGCCGGGGAGGCCGAGGAGAAGGATCTGACCTTGGGGGGGTGGTGGAGAGAGCTGGGTGTGGGGTGAGCCCCTGGGGCAGCTCTCCCGGCCCTACACCCTGTGGCACAGCGTGGTGACGGGGCTGGAGACCCCCATGGGAGTGGGTCCCGCTGGCACAGCCGCCCCCTGCCCTGACCAAAGGGGAGCCAAGCCGGGGGGTGTGAAGGGAAAAAAGGGGCATCGCTGCGAGGGGGGCGCAGAGCCAGTGCCTTAGAGGTGCCGTTAGAGCCCCCCGGTGCCCCCCAGCCAAGCACGACCCCTGATTTATAACATCGAGGCGGTGACAGATTGCCCCCCTCAGCCTTGTGCTCCGGGGCCCGGCCGCCCCCTCAGCCCCACGCCCTGAGGCGTGAGGGGGGCCCCGGGGGGGTCTCTCTTCGGGCCCCGCGGCTCCGGTGATCGCGGGAGGGGTGAAGGAGACACGGGGGGAACTCAGGGGACGGGGACGGGGGGACCCCGGGGAGGTAGGCGGGGGTGCGGAGGAGCCCGGCCCTGCGGGCGGGGCGGGTCGGGGCCGCCCCCGGGGCCGGGCCGTGGAGAAGCGGAGCCGGGACCGGCACCGGGGGAGAGGCGGTGGCGGCGGCACGGCCGCGGGCACGGGCACGGGCAGGAGCAGGAGCACGGCCACGGGCATGGCCGCGGTGCTGAGGGCAGCGCTGGCGCTGGGGCTGCTGGCGGCCGTGAGGGCGGCGGCGGGCGGCGGCCGGCGGCGGCAGGCGGAGGTAGGGCGGCGGCGGCGGCTGGGGGGGGGTCCCGGGGGGCTCCGGGCTGTGGCTGGGGGCCGGTGGTGGAGCTGGGGCCGGGGGCTTCTCCTGCCTGGGGTCGGCTGTTTTGGCACGGGTGGATGCTGGGCGGGGAAGGCGAGTGCTGGTGGGGACCTCGGGGGCGTTCGCGTCCCTCGTGGTGTCCCCGAGGTGGGGGGGGGGGTCCAGCCTTGGGGTGCTGGCTCACGGGTCCCTGTGGGCTTCACCCGCTGCATGCACGCCCCGAATCAGGCAAAGCTCAGCCCGAAGGTAGCGAAACCAGCTCCAAAAACCCCACAGCTCAGAGGGGACAGCGAGCGTGGCGAGGGTTTGGGGCTGACAGACCCTCACCCGCGGCCTCCGGGAGCTTGCGGGGGGGTTCGGGGGGCTGCCCCGGTACCTTCGTGCCCCGCAGCGATGCGATGTGCCTCCAGCATCAACACGCCGGGTAAATAAATGCCCGGAGGCTGGGGTGAGAAAGCTTGTCCAAATAAACGGAGCTGTTCAGCCGGCTTGTCGGTGGAAGCCGAAATTCTCGCGTAACATCAGACTTTGCTTCTAAAGTCGTTTCTCTCTTTTTTTTATTGCTTTTAAAATAGCCCGTGCTAGCAACAATGGGTTGTGTAAACTTAGATGCGAACGTCTGAGAAAACGTCCAGTTGGGTTAAGTTCCTGGCTTGTGCCCTTGTTTTCATTGCATTTGTTACGACGGCAGCTTAAAAAAAAAATAGCTTGGATATTTAATTTGAAGCACATTTATATTAAACCGTCTTGTTATGTGCAGATAGGAGGAGGCCCGGTGCTGGACAGCACGTAGCTTGGCAGACCCGGCTCATGCAGGAGGGTTGCGGGGATGTGCTCAGGGCAGCAGCAGGTACGCGGCAGTGCCCGAGCTGCGCCCATGCCAGGGGGTTTCTTTAAAAGACACGGCACGTGCGGGGTATCCCGGCACAGAGCGAAGCGTGTGTCCCCGTGCTTTTGGTGCCAACGGTGATGAAGTCCCTGCAGCGATCGTGTTTGAAGGTGCAGGTCTGTGGTGGCCGGAGGAAAAATCGGTGTGAAGTTTGAGAAAAGCGGGGAGTGGAAGTGGGGAGTGAGAAGTGACTGGGATGTTCTCCTTTCTGGTTTTTATTTTGATTTTTTGTTATCCTGCCTCCTTCCCCTCTCAGTGCTGCAGTGGCACAGCCCCGGGCTCTCCCCTCCACCTCGGCAAACCCGGGGCTCACTTTCTGTGTCTGTGCCCCGGTGTCCGGACGAGCTTTTCCATGGCGTGGGTGCGGAGGTGGGATGCTGGCTGAAAGGGGCACCCCGCATTTTCCTTCTGATTGACATAAGGGGAAGAAAAATCTCCCCAGGGTGGTCCCCGTTTGGCCTCAGCGTGTTTCTACCTTTAGCGGTACAAACAGAGGAGCAGAGGAGTTCTCCTGACGCTGCCCTTGCGGCATGGTGCGGTGTGAGCGTGCCGCACTCCTGCTCCCTGTTTCCACCTTGGTGATGGCAAAGACCAAATGTCTTCTTTCCCTTCTCTCTCGTTGTTCCCTCAGACATGAGAGCACAACCAGTCTGCGTGATCAAACTGGTTCGTCAGCCCTCTGCTATTCACCCTCGGAAAAACTTCCCCGAGCGCTTTGGGTCATTTTCCGTCAGCTTCTGTGCCGCGGTGCATTTCAGCCCCAGGCTCTTGCTTTCTCTTAAGCAATGCAAAGTTTCGTACTGCCATCCCGCAGCATCCCCGCTGCCCCGGTGAGCGCGCTCGGTGCTCAGCAGCCCGAACACCCGGGTGTTTGGTGCACCCCTGCTGCACCGCTCGAGGAGAGCAAGTGTGAAGGAAGAGCAAGGGAGCATAAAACCCACCAGGCACGGTATTCCCCAGCTCCACATCTTCAGGGGCAAGTAGATAATTCCCTGCTAAGGCAGGTTTTAGGGGTGTGGGTGGGAGAAGAGATGCCTTTGGGGCCGGATCAGGCACAGCAGGGAGCACGACAGCAACAGGGCTGGGGGTTTCATCAGCCCCTCGTCGACGTACGGGGTTAGCTGGTGTGGTCGCCGCCTTCCACCCTTTCTATGGAAGGCAAGCCAAGCTCTGTGTTTGCTAATTTCCCTTCTTGTGTGTCTCTGTACGTATGCGTGTATAATAATTTATACATCCACTTACACACACGCTTAAACAAAAGAGACGCGAGGACTCTGCCTAAGGGGCTGCGAACGCAGACAGGAATGCGGCGTGAGAGAGCGGCGAGAGATGAAGGTTTTCCAGCGCTGCAGCATCCCGGCAGGCAGCGACCTGCGGGCGCTCCTGCCAAAACCTGCTCGTGCCGGCAGCTTCCTGGGGCCGGGCCCCATCGTGTCTGCAGGGGGGGAACCGAGGGAGAGCTTCGTGGTGATGCCTGGTGGTGAAACGCCGCGGGACGGAGCTGGGGATGCTCAGCCTGGGCTGGGATCGCAGCATACCTCACAGGCATGCTGTTGGCTTCGCCGTGCGGCCGGCGTCCTCTGAAAGCACAGCACGAAATGTTAGCCATCCGCTTCGGACACCGGTCTGTGCTCAGGGGAACGGAGGGGAAAGAGGGGTTTTGTGTCCAGGTGCAGCAGAAGGGACCGCAGGCAACATAAGCTGCCTGCCAGGCAGGGGGAGAGGCTTGTCCGTGCGTTTCTGGTACTTAAGTGGTGGAAACAGGCCAGAAATGTGTCCGGAGGGGGGGCGGGACGGGAGCCTGCTGTCTCTGAGCTGTTGTTATCCCAGTTCCGAGGAGGGAGGTCCGCTTGTGTGTGCTGTTGGCCGGCTTCCACCTGGGGTGCCTGCGGTCGAGGGCAAGGTGTTTCCTTGGCTGCAGCCCTCGGCAGAGCCCATTTCCAGGGCTGTAAGCATCTCCCGTGGCGAGCCGCGGGCCGGGAAGGGCCCCTCCATCTCCTGCAGAGCCGAGGCTCCGCTGCCTCCCGGGCAGCCAGACCTTTCCTCTTCTCGTTTCCCTCCCCGCGTGCGGAGGGGGAGCCGGGCATGTTTCACGGGAATGCTCAGCCCTTGGCTTCCTGCTGTTTTTCTTCTCCCATTGTATGGAAAAGAGCCGTTCCCCGTCGGGGCAGGAGGGAGCGGGTTTTGCCGGGGCTGAGCATTGCGGCTGCTGGCTCAGCACCAGGGTCACAGGTTCTGCTGGGGGGGGGCTTTTAGCACTGCTTTGGGCAAGGGACACTGTGACACGGGGCTCTGCGGTTCTTCTGTCACCCCCAGGAGCCCCTGCTCCAGGGGACTCTGTATTCCCTCCTTACGCAGCGCAGGGTCAGCGCATCCCTTTCCTTTAGCTCTCTTGCCAGGTCTGATATCACCCGGAGATGACAGTAACCGCTTATCTCGAGTCTGCACACCTCTGGATCCCAGGAGCCAGGTGTTAGGTGGAAGAAAATGTGGTAAAATGACGGTGCGCAAGAACCTGAGCGTGAAACGGTCCCGAAACTGCAGGGAAACAGCCCGCTTTGGGCTGACTTTGTCAGCTCAAGGAAATGGGGATGGTAACGGCAGCGAGCGGCATGCGAGCAGTTCGGTGCCGTTACAGCACAGCTGCTGTGCTGCCTTATTGCCACGCACCCTGACTTGTCCAGATGGGTTTCCATGAGATCATGGCGGGGAAAAACCATTTTCATGCTTCAAGGATGGGATTGTGTTAGGTTACGGGAGAGGAGACAGCTCGGACTTGTTGTGGTTCAGATGCTGAGGGAAAGAAGAGCTGTGGGAGGAGAGGCTTACACCACGGTGGGCTTTTGGGACCCAGGACTTTCCTCCTGCTTCGTAGCCCTCAGTTGTCAGCAGGGGTGTGACTGTTCGGGGTTATCACCGTGCATCCATGGGTGTAGCTGGTGGTTTGCTAACTCTGGAGGGGAATGCTGTAAAAACCCAGCCCCAGCGAGAAGAGCAGACGTCTCTGCCCCTCCAGGCACCGCTGAGCCCCAAGCCCTGCCTGCGATAACACCGCCGCTGGTCTGAGCGCTCTCGGCAGCGCTCCTGAGACATCTGCGCCTCGGCTGCCGGGGTGAAGCCAGGACCAGCACCAGCACCTGTGGCAGCACCCAGCCCTCGTCTTCCTCCTGCGTCGCCTCTGCCGTGGCACGGGCTGGGAGGAGGCGTTAAAAGCAGGCAGCCCTGCAGTCCCTGCTGCCCTGCTGCCCCGCGCTGCCGGGATGAAGGAAGCAGCAGAGCCACTTTCCCTTTTCATCCCCATCCCTTTTCATTCCTCGTTCCCCTAACCCCGGCGCTAACAGGATGCGGGGAGGCGGGTTGGTCTGCAGCAAAT
Organism: Anser brachyrhynchus; assembly: GCF_964034855.1. Lineage (NCBI taxonomy): Eukaryota > Metazoa > Chordata > Aves > Anseriformes > Anatidae > Anser > Anser brachyrhynchus. Next base: position 7,227,185 of record NC_137713.1, on the reverse strand, counting down.
GTCCCCGGTGGGATGGGGAAGACGGGCGTGGAGCATTCCTGGGAATATTGCTGTTAAACTCCTCAGAAAGCCGGGGGCAGCGGGGGCAGCCACTTGTTTTCTTTGAAATGCAATTTATGTGCTGGAGCAAGTTCAGACCGACAATCTCCGTCCATTTCAGTGGACGATAAGGAGAAGAATGGTTTGGCAGAGCCCATTGCGCCCTCCCGGCGTGTGTCTGCTGCTCAGCAGCACATCCTGCCCCGGCCGGGGAGAGGCTGCAGCCTTTCGGGGGCAGCCTCGGGACTTGACCCTGCCCGACCCGGCCCTGGTGACCTGGTGAAATCCACAGAAATCCCTGATTGTAATCGGTGTGGCCCTGATTGTAATCACTGTGTTGAGCTGCTGGTTGTTAGAGATGGGCGAGTGGCTTCGTTAGCCCCTGGTGCGGATGACATTGCAGCGGGTTTTAATCCACGGCAGCAGTGTTCCCTGCTATGTCTCCGTCAGGTCATTGCCAAAAAACCCAGAGCCGTCAAAAATGAGTGAAAAGCACAGAAAGCTGTCTGAGCACTGCCGTGCACACGTGTGCTCACGTCCTGGGAATCACAAAAGTCTAACGAAGCAACAGCCGGGAATTTCTGCCCAGTCCCTGGGTTTGCCACGCTCTTTCCCACTGAATCTTTATCCTCTGCCCTCGCACGCCCTGAGCTGCTCCTCTAATTTCAGGTTGGAAATGAGGAGACATTTCTTCTCAGAAAGAGCAGTCAGGCATTGGGAGGGGCTGCCCAGGGAGGTGGTGGAGTCACCGTCCCTGGGGGTGTTTAAGAGAAGGTTGGACGTGGTGCCTGGGGACATGGTTCAGCGGGTGATGGTGGTGGCAGGGGGACGGTTGGACCAGGTGGTCTTGGAGCTGTTTTCCAACCCTAATGACTCCGTGATCCTCCCCTGTCTCCCCGCAGCAATTCCTGCAGAAGTACGGCTACCTGGGAGCAGCACACCCCAGCCCGCGCAGCCCCGCGGAGTTCACGGCGGCGCTGAGGTAGGAGCCTTTTATTTAACACCAGCATTATGCAGCGCTGCCCCGGGGGGTGCTCTGTGCAGCTCGGGGCTCGCCTGCTGTCAGATGCTAACGCACACGAGCGGTCCTTCGGAGGAGCACCGCTGGCTGGCAGCCGGCGCGGCGCTGCGTTATTTGCCTTTTATGGCCTGCTGTCCCCGCTGCAATAATATCTGCAGCGAGGCCGAGGATCTGGCTGGCTGGAAGAGCTCAGAGGGTTTGGGATTTGCAACGCCTGGCTCCCTTATCTCCCGGATGTACTCCTGCCAGCGGGGCGCGAAGCTCGCGGGGCAGAGCCCAGCACGGAACCCGGGGCGCTGCCGTCTCGAAATACGGGGTGCTGACATCTCCCTTCCTTTGCAGGGACTTCCAGCGGGTGAGCCACCTCCTGCCCAGCGGGGTCCTGGACGCCCCCACGCTGCGGCAGATGGGCCGTCCGCGGTGCGGCACGGGCGATGGGGAGAGCTGGGGCCACCTCGCCGCACCGCGCCACCGGCGCTCGGCACAGCACGGTGAGCGTCGGCATCCCGCAGGGCCTGGGCTCGGGGAGTCTGGCTCGAGGGCGGTGTTGGGAAAAGGAGCAAGGTCCACTCGTGGCTCAGCGATCTGGGAGGCAGAGCTTGATGGCTCCTGAGGTGCCTCCAGGTCACCCTGACCCCAGCAGCACAGTGTAGAGGACCAGGACTGACACGGAGCAAAGGCACACGCGGTCTGACTGCTCCCAGTGGATTTTCTTGCTCCTGGCTCTCCAGGATTGGGCCTCTTGCCTCTCGTGAGCTCTTGTGGATGAATAGCATGATTCCTAGAGAGCGAGAGGGCTGGGACCAGCTGTGCGTGGGACATGGGAAAAATGAGGGTGAGATTAAGGCAGGGCTCAGCACCGTGCCAAGCTGCCTCTGCATCTGGCACAGCTGGTGCTGGGGGACGGACCCAGGGGAAGGACACAGGAGGCAGCCTGGTGCTCCCCATGCCTCTGGTTTTCCATCCAAATCCCTGACACAAGGGATGCGATTGTGGGCAGAGAGACCACAGCAAGTGGGCAGGAGGCAGAGCAGGACTGGGGCCAGCAGCCCCTGCCCCAAAAGGCTCCTTGGTGGGGTGGCAAGAGGCACGGAGCAGCACCACATCTGTGCCGGCGGGGCGGAGGGGAGGCCGGGGAGCCCGGCGCCGGGCAGGAAGGCGGGCGGCTTTGTGCTAAGCTGGCTGTTTATCCGACCTGGGGCAGGAAGCCGCCGCGGCTGAGCCAGCAAAGCGCTTTGTTAGCCAGCCCGCTGCCAGCCGCGCCAGGACCCTCGGCCAGGTCACCAGCACCGCTGCCATGCATCCGGCACCCCGCCGGGCTCGGACACCCCGGTACCGTAGCAAAAGCCAGGGCTTTGTTCTGGCCGCCTTGCCGGGCTGTGAAAGCCGCCGGAGCTGGCGGGGAGCTGCTGGGCCCTGGCCAGACGGCGCTGGGTTTCCCGGGGAAGTCCCTGCCCGCCGGTCTGGGGGGGGCTGTCCGTGGAGGGACGGGCAGGCGGGATGCCCAGGTGCTGTCTCCGAGCTGCCACCATCCAGGCAGGTGTCCGGCCCCCGCCACGCGGGGTCTGTCCCAGCAGAAAGCTCAGCCCTGTCCCTTTTGGGATGGAGGTGCTGTGCCTCTAACAAGCAGGTCCTCTCCTGGACCACAGAAGGGAACGCTGGCGGGGGGGCTGCCAGAGCTGCCCTCGGGTGTCTGCAGACGGCTGTGAAACCCCGTCCTTTGGCTTCCCTGCACGTCTGGAGCAGGCGCAGGTGCCGGAGGTCCGTCACTGCTCCCACGCCTCGGCACCAGCTCCTGCACCCACATATTCCCAGAGCGGCCCCGCAGCTTCTCTCCCACTCCTGCACGCCCCCGGCCAGATGTCAGCCCCCCCAGCCCAGCTGCCGGGGCCCCCAGGGGAGTTGGGGTGCTGCACGGCAGCTGCACGAATGTGCCTCTGCCCCGATACATGGTCAGAGGATGGCAGGGGGATTACAGTGATCTCATGGCCAGGTTCCCTTTGTCATTGTCACCGTCCCCCCAGGGGCATCAAGGCTCTTTCTCCCCTGAAATTCTATTAGGGAAGCCCCAAGCAGCAGGAGCCTCAGTGCAGGGAAAACGGTCCTCTGAAAACAGATGGTGAGCAAAGGTTCGTCCCCACGGGGGTATCCCCAGGTGGGATTCAGGCAGAGTTTTCTGCGGGAAATTGAGTGGCCAAGGTGCCTTTAGGAACAGGGAAATACAGTGCCGTCCTCTAGAGAGCTGGCCTGGTTTCCCTTGCCTTAGCTCTATACCCACAGTGTTAAAATGACATGTGCAGGGGGAAAAGAAAAGAGATTTCCCTAAAAAAAAAAAAAAAAAAAAGCACAGGCTGGGATCTGGGATTCAGGGAGGCAGCTCGGGGAAGCAGGGAAGAGCTGCTGCTGTCCAGGGAAATTTGGGGCTGGTGAGCCTCCAGCCCTGTACACGGACACCTCATTTCCCCCTGGGTTTCAGCATCCGCCCCATCCTTTTCCCCTTGGGCCCCTGTTTTCAGAGGTGCCTTTGCTTTCCCTCCCTGAAAGCCCATCCCTGGGCCTCCTCTTCTGGGCATGGAGCTGGGCAGGGGCTGGATTTGCTCTCCCTGCGCGGCTGGGGCGGGAGGGCAAGGAGCCGCCCCCGTGGCGCTGAGCCCGTCCCGTCCCGTCCCGCAGGCAGCAAGTGGCACAAGCGGCACCTGACGTACCGGGTGGTGAACTGGCCGCCGTACCTGCCGCAGCACGAGGTGCGCCTGGCCGTCAGGGCCGCCTTCGAGCTCTGGAGCAACGTCTCCTCGCTGGTCTTTTGGGAAGCGCGGGACGGCCCGGCCGACATCCGCCTCACCTTCTTCCACGGGGACCACAACGACGGGCTCAGCAACGCCTTCGATGGGCCAGGTGCTGGTCGCTCCCCCCTCGTAAGCTTCTCTTTTACAACGGGGGCTCTTCCTGGGGCTGGGGGGGAGGCCAGGTTTGTTCCCCGGCTCTTACCAAGGACACATCCTGGTGCCCAGCAGTGTGAGCGAAGGTGATGGAGGGTCCTGAGTCCCAGCCCCGCAGCTCAGGAGCCCCCAGGTTGGGATGCTCGTGGCGGGCTCACGCTGGTGGCCTCCAAGGAGCCCTCCCTGCCCTGACCCCATCCTCCAGGCACAACTGGTTTGGGTTTCGTGGGGGCATGAAATAGCCACGGGAAGCTGGGTTTCCTTCGGGAAGCCTCCCGCTGGGCCAAAATCGATGCTATTTAAGCGCTCGTGTCCCCCCCCCCGCCCTGGGCACACGCCAGGGGCTGCGTGCTGCCCCCACGGCCCCCTGACGTCCATCCCGTCCCCAGGAGGTGCCCTGGCCCACGCCTTCTTCCCCCGCCGTGGAGAAGCCCACTTCGACAGCGCCGAGCGCTGGTCCCTGCGCAGCGGCAAGGGGCGCAACCTCTTCGTGGTGGTGGCGCACGAGGTCGGCCACACGCTGGGGCTGGAGCACTCCCCCGCCCGGAGCGCCCTCATGTCCCCCTACTACAAGAAGCTCAGCAAGGACTTCGTCCTCAGCTGGGATGACATCTTGGCCATCCAGAACTTGTACGGTGAGCATCGCTTCCCCGACACGTCGGTTGCTCCTGGGGACGTTCATCGGGGTGGAGAGGGAGGAGCAGGATGGCAGCAGGTCCGTGCAGGGGGTGAGGACTCCGTGCACGGTGCGTGGTGGGGATGGGCCCTGTCCCTTCACGTCTGCAGCAAGGAGGGCAGGATGGGTACCGGCTGCTCCAGGGAAAAGCCAGTGTGTGATTTTTTGGGGTACCAAGGGGTCTTTGCCACCATTACTGAGGGCGATAGGAACCAGGCCGTGTGACACGGAGCACCTGGTGCCCTCTGATGGCTCGCCAGCCTTGCGAGCAACCCGCTTCCATGCCCTGCTCCACAACTCACCCTGCTCCTTCCCAGGGAAGCCCTCCAGGGGCTCGGCCGTCCAGCTGCCGGGAAGGGTCTTCACTCACTTCCAGGACTGGAGCGGGGACCTGTACGGCGGGGACCGGCAGCGGCAGGGCGCCAGCACCTATTACTGCCACTCCTTCTTCGACGCCGTGACCGCCGGTGGGTGTTTGTGAGCCCTCTCCCAAAACCCCCGCACCGCTCCAGTGACCTCTCCCTGCACTGATGAGCCCCCGGGGTGGGACGGGAGGGTTTGTCCAGTCCTCAGCCCTATGTGGGCATCCCCAAAACACCGCAGGGCTGGGGGCGGTGGCGGTGACGAGAGGCGATGCGGTGCACGATGGGTGGTGGGCTGGGGCTGAATTTGGGATGTTGGCACCGTGCTTCTCGCCCTCACGGCCCCCTCTGCCCCAGCAGACGCGGACCACAGCCTGTACATCTTCAAGGGCGGCCACTTCTGGGTGGTGTCGGCCAGCGGCAACGCCAGCCAGCCCCAGCCGCTGCACGCGCGCTGGCCCGGCCTCCCCGCCGGCATCGACGCCTGTGCCTGCTCCCCGCTCAGCCGCAGCTTCTACTTCTTCAAAGGTCAGTGAGGCGCGGGCTGCGGCCGGCGTCTGTCCGTCCTGCGCCGCTCTGTCCGTCCAGGTCTGCCCTGCACCCCCAGCCTGGTGTGCCGGGGTGCTGAGTGCCGAGGGTGCCGGCTCCTGGGTGCTGTGCCAGTCACAGGTTAACCACGCATCACCCACAGCCTGCAGTGCCACCCTGTGCCTCAGTTTCACCCCTCTGGAGAGCAGCATTTGCACGGGTTTAAAAATCAAAGCAGATGCATTTTGGGGAGAAAAGGCTCTCTGGAGATGCGCAGCTGCCAGCAGCTGGGCGAGCACCGCGTTGTGGTGCCCGTGATTCATGCCCCGTGCCCGGTGCCTTGCTGCCATCTGCAAGCTGCCAGTGGCACAGCTGGCAGGGCAGAGGAAGGTCAGCCCAGGCAGCCAGGACACCGAGGTCAGCCCGAACTTTTCATGGAAACCACTCGCCAGCCCATCAGAAAGGGGGCTTTGTTGCTCCGGCTGGGGGAGAGCCAAAAGCCCCCCTCCGCGGGGCCTGACCCGGCACGGCCTGCGAGCAGAAAGGGGCTTTTGTCTGGGGCAGCGCGGTGCCTCGGCTCCCCGGGGACGAGACGGCCGGGCTGGGGTGGGGAGGGCGGCGCCGGGGGTGGTCTCGGTCCCTCCGGCTGCAGCGGGGGTTTGGCTGTCCCAGCCCAGGAGGGATGCGGGTCTGTCTGTCCTGTGCAGGAGCAGGAGGGAGGTTTGCACCTGGGCTTGGGGACAGCGTGGTGGCCACGCTCTGTTCCCAGCTGCCCCGTTAACCCCCCTGAGCAACCTTGCCTCAGCTGGGAAACTTGTGCATGTGGCACAAGCGGGGTGGGGAAAGCCTCTCCCCAGCCCTTGGACAAAACCCTTCATCCCCGCCCCTCCTTCCAGCACGAGAGCAGCAGCGCAACACGGGCAACTGCAGCCCCGAGAGCCCCATTTCCCACCACAGCCACAGCTTCGTGCTCCAGGGGCTGCTTCTTCCCAGCCAGGTCCACGGGGAAGCCTAACGGGGACGTGCCCATGGTGGTGCCGTCGGGTCACCGGTGGGCTGGGTGGCACCTCTGGGCCGTAAGGCTGCCCCGTGGCCGATTGCGAAGGGGAGCAGAAGGATCAGCCCTCCTGGTGGCCACCTCACCGCGCTTTGTGCTCTGACCCCTCTCCCATCTCTTCCCAGGTGGCCGATGCTGGCGCTACCAAGGCTCCACCCTGGCGTCAGGCTTCCCGCAGAAGTGCAGCGCCCGCGGCCTCCCGCGGCACCCCGACACGGCCCTCTACTTCCAGCGGCTCCGGCGCCTGGTGCTCTTCAAGGGCGCCAAGTACTTCGTGGCGAGCGAGGAGACCCTCGCCGTGGAGCCCTACTACCCCCGCAGCCTGCGGGACTGGGACGGCGTCCCCCCCGGCACGACGGGGGCCCTGGCGCACCGCGACGGCTCCGTCTACTTCTTTCGGGATGAGCAGTACTGGCGGTTCGACCAGGCCAAGCTGCGGGTGGTGGCCACGGGCAAGTGGGCCACCCAGCTGCCGTGGATGGGCTGCTGGGACGCCAACGGCGGGCAGGTCCTCTTCTGAGCCCCGCCGCCGCTGCCGAGCATCGTTCCTGAGCGTGCTGGGACGAAACGGGGGCTGAGCCCCATCTCGGTCCTCAGCGTGGACCCTGCTGTCTCAGGACAGCTCTCGGGGTCCCGAAGCAGTGTCCCCGAGCAGCGGGGATGTGGCTGGGACGAGGCAGCCTCCAGCCCAGCAGGTCCGACCTCGCCAGGTGGGCTGTGATGTTGGGGAGGAGGCATTTCTTTAAAAAAAAAAAGAAAAAGCCCACAAGAAAACATGGAGACTGCAATCGTACCCGTTTCTGATAATTTTCAGGATTGTTTTATGCCTTTCTTTCAAGCCAGGACTTGTTTGTTGCTACTTTATTTGTTGTTTTCCTGCAATCAGGCAGAGAAGTGCCTTGCCGATGGGTGCTGTAGGGCTTGGGTGTTTTTAAATGAGTGACTTAGAATGTTTTCCCGTTAAAACAAGATGAAAAGAGACATTTGGACATAACCACGGGCCCAGGCTGAGCTCTGCAAGAGACGGCAAGCAGGACAGACGGACGTGTCCATGCACACAGGCTCATGAGGACGGCCTGGCCACACAGTCCTCGTTCCTTTTACAAACCTCGAACGCTGCACCCACCACTGCCACCGGGACGGGCATTGTCCCTGAGAGTCCGCGGGGAACGTGAGGTCCCCAGGGCTCGACCTCTGTGCGAGCAAACACCAGCATCCCTGTCCCTGGCCAGGACGGGGCCGAGCGCTGTGGAACGTCCTCTGATTTGACATTTTGGAGCATTTCGGTTTGTTTTCTGTGATATTTGTGAATGAACCCTTCCTGTGCAGATGCAGCTTGAAATCTCAGGGGATTTTTCAGCGTTGCCAAAGAGACGGGGCCGCGGCGTTTTGGTTTGGGCTGGGTGGCAGTAACGCAGCATCGCTCGCAGCCATCCCCAGGGCTCACAGACCTGGTGGCAAATAAAATGAACCCCTGGAGTTGCAGTGCTGGCGTTGCCATTTGTTTTCAGGCCATGCCTTCATATTTTTTTAAAATCCAATCTCACGTTTCCTGAAAGGGGTGAATTAAGATGCACATGTGCCTTTAGGGTCGGGGTGGGCAGGGCTCAATTTGCCCCTAGGTTCCTTGCAGGAAGGCTGCTTTTGGGATTGCTCTCAGCAAAATGCAGCCATGTGAAGCACGGGATGCTGAAGAAAACAGGGAACCTCTCCTCCCTGCTTCATCCCAAGCTACTGAGGATTCCTCCACGCCTTGTGATGTATTAATAATGCTTTTTCCCAGTGTGAGAGGGGACCCCCCCTGTCTGCAGGCAGCCGTCGCGCTCTACCCCAGCCAGGCCATTTTGTCCCCAAGCAGGCGTCGGGTGCGTGCTGTCGCGGTGCTGACTCTGTCTCTTGGCCAAGGAGCTGCCGGAGGAGAAAGCAAGCGGTGTTTGCTCCCCTTGTTTGCTTTCCTTCATGCCGTGACACGCCGGGCATCCCACGTGCGCTGCCCATTGACCGGGCGGTGTTTTGTCTGCAGGGGAAGGTGCGGGCGGAGGTGCTCTGGGGATGTTTGCAGAGGTCGGGACACCTCGGTCGGTGCCTCCATCCCCTGTTCACAGCTCCTGCACCCCGCAGAGTGCGGGGCCGGGGGGGTGAGCGTGCAGCCCGAGCCGTGTCACCGTCCCCTCTGTGGCACAAGGCTCCTTTTCTCCTCCTGGGCTGCTTGCAGGGCACGCCAGGCGCCCGCCGCGCATTCCCCAGCCCGGGGGAATAGCTGGGATTCCTGCATTGCCTCCCCCAAAATGGCACCAAAAGGAGCAGCAGCAGGCAGAGGATGGAGTCCCTGAGCAGCACAACCCCCCCGCGCTCCCCAGAGACTCTTCCAGCCCCAAGGTGTGAGACGATCACTGGCAGAGCTGCTGTTTGCACCAGCACCTGGGTCCTGGGGTGCTCTGCAACATCTTTTGGGAGGGAGCCCTGCGAGGCTGCAGATTCCCGGAGCGCCCACTCGCTGCTGTGCCCCGTGGTTATTGCCGTGAAGCCCCAGCTCCTGGCGCCGTGCCCTCTGCGGAGGAGCTTGGCTCTTGTTCAGGGCTTCACAGCACAGAACTTGCAAGGGAGCACAGGGCAAAGAAACCCCAACGGCGCACATGCGAATAAAACCCCTCTCGTGCTCGTTTTGCTTTTTCAGAAAGAAGCCTGGGGGAGAGGACTGAGGCTTTTTGCAGGCTGAGCCCTGACACGGTGCAAAGCACGGGGCTCGGGGCCGCGCCTCGCTGCCAAAGCCCAGAGCACGGGGTGGCCGCGGCGGCTCTGCTGCTACCCGCTGCGTGTCCCGGTCGCACGGAAACCCCATGGGAAGGTTTGGGACCCCGGCCACTGACAGGACCAGCTCTTCCCATGGGATTTCTGCCCCAGCCCTACAGCTTTGCAAAGCCCTTTCCTTGGGATTTGGGTTTCCAGCTCCCAGTGCTGCAGTCCCCAGGGGGTGCGTGGGGAGGGTGGGGTGGGACTGGTCCGAGCGTCGTCCCCGTGCCATACCCAGAGGTCCTCACGCTGCACCTGCGCTGAGATCGGCCTCGTGGTCCCTTCTGGGCACCCCATGGGGCTGAGCCCCCACAGGGGGATGGAGCCATGCTCGGGGCTGTCTGTACCAGTGCTTCTCGCCATGGGGAGGGTGGGTGTGCTGGGGGGGGGTCTCAGTGGGAGCCTATGAGGCTGTAAAATGGGTACAAAGCTGTGGCTGGGTGGCACCGAGCCCTGAAGATAGGGCTTGTGGGGCCCCCGGGTCGCTCCACCTGCAGTGCAGGTGGGTATGGGGGGGGGGGAGGGGGCAATCCCCCCTCTTTTGGGGCTGTGAGTGGCTTGCGGTGCTGAGGAGCTGCTCTCTAACCCCCTGCAGCCCCAAGCTGGGGACCTTTAGGGGGCAAATCCACCTCTGGGGCGCAGAGAAGGAGCGGGGCTCCCGGAGGAGCAGCAGGTGCCGAAGGGTTAACGGGGAGTGTTTGCAGCCGGTCCCTTGTCACCAAGGAGAAGGGAGCAGCACTTGGGAAGGAAACAAAACACCCACTGCCCAGGAGGGACACTTCCCTTCCCCGGGCTGCCTCGCACAGCCCTGGGACCCCAGAAGGGCTCCGGCACCCCGCAGGCAGGCAGCCCTCGAGGGGACGAGTGGTGTCCCCCTCCTGGTGGCCCTGGTGGCAGAGAACAAGCGGCACCGGGTGAGTGGGGAGGTGGGCCGGGGACGTGGCCGGGGCAGCTCCCCGTGTCCCCATCACCCTTCTCCCTCTGCCTCCTCCCAGCCTGGGATCTTATGGCACGATGTGGGGGACGCCGGGCGCCGCGGAGCGGAGCATCCGTCCCTACCGCTCCAGCCAGCAGTACCTCTGCGCCATGAAGGAGGACCTGGCCGAGTGGCTGAAGGAGCTCTACGACCTGGACATCGAGGCAGGCACCTTCCTGGAGGTGCTGGAGACGGGGGCCGTGCTCTGCTCCCACGCCAACCACGTCGCCCACGCGGCCGCAGAGTTCGCCCGCGCCTGCCCCGCCGCAGCCCGCCGCCTCCGCCTGCCCGCCGCCGGCGTCGCCTGCAACCTCGCGGCGCAGCCAGGCACCTTCCAGGCCAGGGACAACGTCTCCAACTTCATCCAGTGGTGCAGGAAGGAGATGGGTATTAAAGGTAAGGCCTCGGGCTCCAGCAGCCCCGAGATGCGGCGTGCAATTCCCCTCCAGCCGCTCCTGGCATCGCCCTCGGTGTTTTCCCGTGCGTTCCCAAAGCCGGTGCCACCCCAGCGCTGGGTGGTGCCCGAGCTGGGATTTCTGCCCCAGGCTGGGCTTGCACAAGTTCCTCCAGGCTTGGCGGTGGCTTTGCAGGGTGCTGGCACACGGTGGATGTGTTTGCTTGGGTGGAAAAATGGGGATGGGAATGGGAAGGGCACATGGCATCGCACGGCCCTGCCATGCACGGCACCATCTCCGCCATAAGGACCAGGAGCACCCTGGCTCGGAGCAGGGGGCTGTCACCATGTCCCCACCAGCAGCGGTGCCCGCGAAGTGCCGTGGGCATGGAGTGAAATGTCCTCAGCACACCCAGCCCCTGGTGCATGGCTCCGGGATGGCACAAAACAGCTGCAGCATCTCCTCATGGAGATGCCCAAGGGGAAACGTCTGCCCCATGACTTTATGCCAACCCTTTCTGGACCCAGCCACACTCCTAGCATCCGTGGGATGGCACAGCAAGGAGGGCAGAGCCGGTCCTCGGGGAAATAACACCCCCTCGGGCGGGTTTTCTCTGCGCCTGTGCCCCCCAACCCCTTTGTCCCCGTCCCCTCGTGCGCCTGCCCTGGCTGAGCCCAGCCGTGCCCTGCCGCAGATGTGCTGATGTTCGAGACGGAGGACCTGGTGCTGCGGAAGAACGAGAAGAACTTCGTGCTGTGCCTGCTGGAGCTGGCGCGCCGCGCCGCCCGCTTCGGCATGCGCGCCCCGACCCTCGTGCAGATGGAGGAGGAGATCGAGGAGGAGCTGCGGCAGGAGCTGCACCTGCCCCCCACGGACACCCCCCTGCCCCGGCCCCCCAGGGAGCCCCGGGACCTCCACAACCTCGACCAGATGGTAGGGTGGGGTGGGGATGGAGGGGTGGAGACAGCGGGGAGAGGATGGTGGGGATGGTGGGGATGGTGGAGATGGGGGTGGTGGGGATGGGAACGATGGGGATGATGGAGATGATAGGGATGTGGATGATGGGGATAATAGGGATGAGGATGATGGGGATGGAGAAGATGGGGATGGGGGTTATGAGGATGATGGGGATGATGGGATGATGTGTATGGGGCCACCCCAGCCCCCTCCCCAGGAGCCTTGGTGCAGATCCATCCCTGCTGCCCGCAGGTCCAGCACCTGGTGAGCCGCTGCACCTGCCCCGTCCAGTTCCCCATGATTAAGATCTCGGACGGGAAATACCGCGTGGGCGACTCCGACACCCTCATCTTTGTCCGGGTGAGCCCGCTTTGTGCCGTCCTTTCAGGGCACGGGCACCAACAATCCTGCCTCAGCCCCCTGTTAAGCTCCCTAAATCCATCCCCCTTATAGGGCCAACATGGGGTTTTTGACAATTATCCACAACATAGGGCAGCAGGGCAGCTTGGGCCTGTGGTGTGGGTTTGCTTGGATGAAACCGTCTGCGGGTGCGGGACAAAACCTGCTGTCCCAGGCCAAGCTGGAGCCAGGTCCTACAGGTGATGGGAACCCTGTTTGGGGCTGATGCGCGGTCCCTGCCTGGGTCTGAAGGGCTTCCCAAAGGGCTCAGCATCCACCGGTGGACCAGGGAGCTTCCCAAAAGCCTCCCACCCTCCCTGGGGTGACAAAACATGCAGAGGGACATCAGAGGGAGACGAGACCCCCTCCCGCCCCCCCAAATCGATGGTGCCGGGTGAAGCGGGGCTGACGGTGGGCTGCTCCTCGCGCAGATCCTGCGGGAGCACGTCATGGTGCGGGTCGGGGGCGGCTGGGACACGCTGCAGCACTACCTGGACAAGCACGACCCGTGCCGCTGCACCTCGCTCTGTGAGTGCCCGCGCCCCCGCGCCCCCCGCCCCTGCCAGCCGCCGGTGGGAGGGGAGAGGGGGGGCTCGTCGCTGCTTATGGGGTGTTTGCTGCTGCTCCTGGGGTGTTTGCTGCTGCTTTTGGGGGTGCTTGCTGCTGCTCCTGGGGTGTTTGCTGCTGCTTTTGGGGGTGCTTGCTGCTGCTCCTGGGGGGTTTGCTGCTGCTTTTGGGGGTGCTTGCTGCAGCTCCTGGGGGTTTTCAGGAGCAGGAGGCCCCCTAACCCCAATGCTTTGCTGGGAAATCGTTGCTTTTGGGGTATAGCTCTTGCTGGGTGGCCGCTAGAGGTCACGGCAGACTTCGGGAAGGAAAGGGACCTTTGCGAGGCCCAAACCCCCTTTGCGAGGTGCTGGGGGCTGCGGGGAGCATCCCTGGCTGACAGCACGGGGGGGGCCGGGCAGCCGTTCCCTGGGGCTGGGGTCCGCAAAGTTGATGGGGAGGGGGCTGGCGGTGCTGGTGGCTGAGCCCCATCTTCCCCCGCAGCTCACAAGCAGCATTCCAGGAGCGGGACCCCCCAGCAGGTGCAGCACGAGGTCCAGCTCTGCAAAGCCCCCCCGGCCCCCAGCCGCGGGCAGCCCTCGCTGCTGGTCAGCCGCTCGCAGAGCCCGCTGCCCCCCGTCGCATGGGGACCCCGCGCCCCCCACGGCCACCGCCCCGGCCCCCTGCGCCCCGCCACCCCCTCGCCGGCTGCCAGCCCTCGCCGGGAGCCAGCGCAGCCCCGGAGGGTCCCTTCAGGCAGGTGAGGTGCAGAGCGGCTTCATACCCCAAAACCTCTGCTTTTCGGGGCACTTTTTGTCCCATCCCTGGATGCAGAGGGACGCGGTGGCTCTGTTACCCCCCCCTCCCGTCTCTCTCTCCTTGCAGGACACGGGACCCAACGCCGAGGTCACCCGCTCGGCCCAGCTCCCCCGGCCGTGGGGCCACGCAGCGGGCACCCACCCCGTCCCGGCTGGGCAGTGCGGGGGTCCGCGAGGTGCCGCCTGGGAGCATCCTGGGGACCCCCCGTTCTGCAGCAGCACAGGGCAGGGGCAAGGCCCCCAGTGCCCAGCGTCGGGCACCGTCGCCTCCAAAAAGCACCCGGCAAGGGGGGAGCTCATCCGTGGGGGCTGCCAGGCTGCAGCAAGCGGGGGTCCCTGCGGCTGCCCTGCCCTGTGCCCGCAGCCCCATCAAGGTCGGTTCTTCCTCCCCGGAACGGGGTGCCCGGGGTGCATCACAGAGCAGGAAAAGCCCCCGGGAAGGCAACAGGGCAGCCTTTGGACGTGGGCATCCAGCATCACCCCAAAACTCTTTGAGCCAAGCTCCGAAAGGGGACAGAAGTGTTAAACCCACCAGCAAAACCAGCCCAGCCATCTGCCAGCCCCCGACCCCTCTGTCCCCTACTGCAAACGGGTGCAAGGGCTGTGCCGCTGGGGAGGGTTCCCAGCGGTGCCACCCAGCCACGAGCCCGCCAGCCAAGGATGCTGAGAGCCCCGGGGTGCCAGCGGATGAACCGGGGGGAACCTGTGGCCATGGCAGGGGGGGCTCAGGGCTCCGGGGCTGCTGGGCACACTCACAGCCACCGGGCTACGACAGGGTGCTGGAGGAGCTCTCCCATGGCCGGCAACCCCTGCGCCCTGTGGAGATGGAGAGCTGGGTGGCCCAAAAGCCCCCCATGACCACCCCGCAGCGTGCCACCCTCCCAGCTGGGGGGACCACAGAGGAGCTGGCAGCAGGGGGGCAGACCCCGCAGGGCACGAGGGCGGCCACCCTGCCAAAGCCCCGGCGGTGCCTCAAGAAACCTGAGCGTGTGCCCTCCATCTACAAGCTGAAGCTGCGGCCCAAAGTGCGTCCCCGGCGGGACCATCGGCCCGGGAAGGGCCCCTCGCGCATCCCCACCCCGCTGGGGCAGCACAAGCCCCGTGCCCGGGGCCAGCATCGCCCCCCAGCCCCGACACGGCGCCCGCAGCCCGGGGGTGCACGCCCCGCAGCCAAGCCCTCGCTGGCTGACAGCGGCGCGTGGCTCACCGAGGACGATGAGGAGGCGTGGGTCTGAACCCCTGCCCCTTGGGTTTTGGGGGCACCCCTCATTTGTGGGAGCCGCAATGCCCAAGGTGGGGCCGGGATGCTGAGCCCTGGGAGGTTGGCGCAGGCAGCGCGATGCATTTGCTTCTGGGGACACCACCACGTGCCTCCGTCTTCCCCATCTGCCCAATGGAGCCAAGGACGCCCGAGCCTTCCAGTATGCACAGCCCTACCAGCCTGGTGAGCTCAGGGCAGGGTGACGCGCTTTCCCTGACGCTCTGCTGGCATTTCCCCGCGGGCCTGGGGTTGGAGCAGCCCCCCCTGCATTAAGGCTGGTCCGGCAAGGACGTGTCCCGCAGGGTGCGTTGTAGGCGAGGGTGGTCACCGGCACGGGGCGGCAGCGGCGGTCGGTGCTTGTGCAATAAGAGCTGTACCAAAGCCTCTTCTCTTCCAGCAGCTTTTCTGTGCGGGCAGGGAGGGAGAAGTCCCCGGTGACTGGTCCCGTGGGCAGCAAGCCCTGCTGGTGGGAGGGCTCCTGCCAGGGGGAACGCGGCATCCCCAGTGGGCTTCCAGCACCGCGGCGGGGCTGTGAGCGGTCCGGCGCCACAAGCAAGGAGCAGCGAGGCGGGTACAGAACAAGGGGGACAGACCTGATTTTAATTCAAGTTCAAGTCAAGGGGTGTGGGGTGTTTTAGGCGGTGTCGACACCTCGGGAATCTCCAACGAGAAGTACAGGGGGAATGGGGAGCCAGGTCCAGGAAATCGTGATGCACCTCCAGGAGGAGGAGAGGGCGAGCATCCTCATCGGGGCTGCACCGAGCCCACCTCGGGCTGTGCGGCGCCTCCTGGCTCAGCACACACACACACGGGGCAGAAAACAATATTTTTTTCCACCCTTCTGCCCCTGGGGACAGCCGGGGACATCCTCAGCCTCCCCCCAGCCCGGCAGCAGGTTATCTCTGCGCGAACTTAGAGCCGAGCGAGGCAACGCAGAGCGGGACGAGGCGGTGGTGGGAGAGCAGTAACACTTTGGGATGAGGGCATGTTTACGGGGCACGGGGCAAGGCAGTTCGATCCCAAGTGCTGCAGGGGTCAGGGGATGTGCTGATCCTCTGCCATCCCGGCCCCCAGCCCCGCTATGCCGGGGGGTCCTGGCCCCAATCCCGCTCTCCTCGCAGTGGTCCGGGAGCTGGGCACTGCTGCCGGAGCAGGGAGGGTTGTTAATACTCATATAACTTCTGTCTATAAAGTACAATAGAATATAACAATTATATTTATAACCATTTTTTTTTCCAAAATACTAAATAGATGCTATAAAAACCTGTAACTAATTGTGCTATAAACTGCAGGCTACAGGGTTATAACAAACAATGTATTGGTTTAGTCGCTGACATGTGCACGTCGGAGCACTGTATAAATGCTTTATTAGTAGCATTTACCAAGGAGTTTCCTTCTCAAACAATTTGGAGGGGTAAAGCTAGCGAGAGACCGATAACGTGGGCTGATAAATCCTGGTGAGATGGGTCTGGGCCGGCGGCGCTGCGCGGTGGGTTTGCCGTGAAGGTGAGGGATGGAGGATGGGAGCTGCTCTCCCCCAGCCCTTGGCCCTGTGCGTCCTCCCATCGACTTTTCTGTGTGTTTTTTCCTTATTTTGTTTGGGGTACGAGGATGGGGTTTTGGTTCCTGAAGAAGCTGCTGGGGGCAGCAGGGATGGAGCAGGGACTGATGGTGGGGATGGAGCAGGGATGCCGGGGCCGAGGGGTGGCCGGGATGCGAGGCCAGGCTGAATGCAGTGGGCTAGAGCTCAGTGGGAAGGACTCTGAATAGCGAGTGTTACCGGGATAACAGCAGTTCTCCTGGGAAATGGAGCCTGTCGGTGGGGAAGAGGCAGCGGGCTTTCGGTGTTGCCTGATTCACAGCATCCCCGTGTCACACAGCGACAAAGCCCAGACCCCTGCGCCCCTCGGACCCGGCACCATTTACGAGCTCGGGCTGCACTTTGCCTCCCGGGCTCCAGGACAAGCTGCAGATGAGCTGGCAGTCCGGAGTGGAAACAAGCCGAAAGATTAATTTATAAAAAAATAAAATAAATAAATAAAGAAAAATAAAGAGGGTCTCATTTTCCCATTAGGAATTAAGAAAAAAAGGTGGAAATGCAACTCCAGCTCCCTATTGCTTTGGAGGCTGCCTTTGTGCGGGCACCGTCTCCGTCTCGGATGGATGGATGGATGCGAGCTTTCCCTAGGAAAAGCCCCCGCAGGGGTTGAATCCACCTGGAAGCGCCGCCTGCCTAGCCAGGAACCCCTGCCTTTTGGGTCTGGGTGCTGAGCTTTGGGTCGGGGTGCTGAGCTGTGCCCAGCGTTCGATGGCAGCAGCTTTGCTGCAAACCCGGGGGTGGGCGAAGCCTCTGCGGGGCTGGTGCACATGGGGAGGACGAGGCTTAAGGAAAGGGAGCTGGTGGGGGTGGGAATAGCACTTTTTGGGGCAGGGGAACTGAATCAGGCTGCCCAGGTTGGGCACAGAGCAGCAAGAGCCCACGGAGGCGACCAGCTTGGGCCGGGGCGGCGCAGGAACGCAGCGATCAGCCCTGATGTGGGAATTTGAGGCCGGTGGGACCGCGGGGCTCTCCCCGAGCGGCTCCTTCGTGCGGAGAAGCAAGGATCCAGCCGAGGTCCTCCCTCACCCCTCACCTCTGGGCAGCACGGCCGCCCACCTGGCCCAGCCTGACCCGACCCGCCGGCGGCCACCGCATCGCCCTGCCCGGCCCCGTGCCGGGCGCGCCGTGTCCCCAAGTGTCACCGCAGGGGAAGCAACACCCGGGGTGCCTCCGGCACAGCTCCCAGCGGAGCATCACCCCGGCAGGGCTGGGGGTCCTGCGGGGACACGGCCCGGGGGGGGTCCGTCGGGGTCGGGGGGGCTCACATGATGGTGCATCGGTTCCTGCGCAGGGCGCCCTGGAAGCGGATGGTGGTGTGGACGTGCTTGCAGCGGGCGCAGCCCACGCTCTTCAGGAGCTCGCTGAAGAGCAGCAGGATGTGCCAGTTGTACTTGGCCGAGCACTCGATGTAGCCGCACTTCCACGTCTTCTTCACCAGGTTGGAGACGTTCCAGCGCGGGATCACCCGGCCCCGCTGCAGGTCCCGCTTGTTGCCCACGATGATGATGGGCGTCTCCGACGTGCCGATGACCCTGGGACGGGAGGGCGGTGAGGGAGGGCAGAGCCATAGAGCCACAACCCAGCCCCATCCCCACCCAGTACCTGGGCACACCAAGCTGCATGCCACCTCCCGTCCTGTCCCCTTGTCCCTCTCCGTGACCACCAAGGGGGCCCCGTGTCACCCCAAGGTGCTTTCCCCAGCAATATCTGCACTGGGATGTAAGGGGCCCTGTAAGGGGTTGTAGGATCCCGTCCCCACCTCCATATCGCCCCGCTCTTGGCATGCCCCCGCCGGCGAACAGCCCCTACCTCGTTTCCAGGATCTGCTGGCGGATGGTTTTGATGTACTCGAAGCTGTCAAAGCAACAGATGTCATAGACCAGGATGTAGGCATGGACGCTCCGGAGCCCCCTGCAACACACGTCCGCCCACTCCTGCAAGGTGCAGAGAGGGATCAATCCTGGCGTGCCCCGGGGGATGCCCCGCACTGCCTGGGGGCCGGACGCGTTTGTAGGGGGAAAGCCGTTTGTAGGATCTGGCCCCTCGGCACTTTGCAGGTGTGTAGGGTCCTGGCCAGGAGCGTTTCACCACACATTTCCCCAGCCCCAAAGCACAGCACCCATCGCTGCTCTGCCCCCCATCCCTGTGACACCTCTGTCTCCCCTCTTTGGCGTCTCCCCCCGAGATCGCGTATCCCCCGATCAACCCGGAGGAAGGATAACGAGATTTGTCAGCCCCAGTTCCTCTCCAGAGCGAGGATTAAAGCCTAACTATGCACTGCCACCCGGGGGCAGCTTGACTGGAGCTGGGTGAAGGGGGCTGAAAGCCTGGGTGTTAACATCTTTCGCCCCCTCCCCCAGAGCTGCTCGTTGGGCTGTTTAGGAGTGGTGGATCCCAGGTTTGGGGCAGGGGAGGCTGCAGGGTCACAGGCCAGCAGCTCGGCAGCACGGCAGCACCGCAGGTGGCAGCAGGAAGGTGACGCCGAAGGGGACCTGGGGACAGGAGAGGAGCAGCAGCTCCTCAGGAGTGGGGTCTGCTGAGGGCGAGGCCAGGACCTGGGACAGCCAAAATTCGGAGCTGTAAGGCATATGCTCCAAAAGCCTTGGGTTTCCAGGAACAACACGAGCTTTTTGCATGACACAGGAGCGAACATCCACCCCGCTCTCAGCCCCTTTCCTACACCAGCACTCGCTCGCCCAGGCCAGCTCGCCCCAAAGGCCAGCCTCCTGCGGACGCCAGTAACCGGCCCCAAAGCACAGCGTCCCCAGTGGAGCCTGTCCCTGGTTCCCAGTGGATCCCACGCTGTGGATCCCAGTGGATCCCCAGCACAGCCCCGCTGCGGGATGAAGCCATCCCCCCCGAGGTGTGCATGGGGTTATGTTCGGGCTGTGCTCAGGCAGCAGTGACACGGGGTCACAGCACGTGCAGGCAGCTCCACAGGGATCCCTCCTGAGGTTCAGCTGGAAAGGAGAGAAGCGCACGGAGGAGAAAAGGCACCAATGCTACCCGAGCAAAGCCCGTGCCCACGCTGAATCATCCCCTTCTGAGTTTATGATCTCTGGGAACAAGGCTAAATGAGACCTAGGACCGGAGGAAATCACGGAAAGTTTCACGGGGCAGTTTGGTCCTTGTGCAGACCCCAGCAGCCAGAGCAGAGCACGGGGGGGAGCTGGGAGCGCCCCGACCCCTGCTCAGGTCCCTGGGGAGGAGACGATGCTCCCGGCCCTGTTACCAGAGGGAGGAGGGCAGGTACAGCGCCGGTGTCTCGGGTTACTCTGAGCAAGCCCTGATACCTCTGGGAGATTAATAAATTACAGCTATTACGCCAGCAGGCTCGGTGCTGGGACGCAGCCTGCCGTGATGCCGTGACGCCGGGATGATTTCCCCACGTCCACGTTTGGATTCCTGGGGACGCTCGGGGCCGGAGCAGGATGTCGGGGAGCTGGGGCCGTGCTCCTCTCCCAGGCCATCTCCACGGGGAAGCTGCTCGTGGGCGAGGAGCGGAGCCCAGCGATGCTTCCAGCAGCCCCGGCCGCTGCCTGTCCCCCGCCGTGGTCCTCCCCTTCCCCTCTGGGCAGCCTCTGCCCTGGAAGCCTCCATCTGTTCCCACCGCCCGCCTCCCTTTGAGCACAGCGAGACACAGAGTTAATTGAGTATGTGAGCGTCGTCTGCCATGTCAATAAATTACCCTTTGCTATTTCGGGCCGTGTCTCTCGCTGACCTTTCGTTCCCTGCACACGCCGTTTAATTTTTAACCCCCCCCCCCATAGCGCTCCCTTCACCTCCTGCCCCGCAGCTTCGGGCAAGCGCGGAGCCCTGCAGAGCCCCCGTGACCCTGTCCCCACGGGGAGCGGGAGCAATGTAATTACGCTGATTAAAAATACAAGAGAGCCCGGCCCCAGCGGAGGCAGAGGGTTAAAATCCCCTTTTCCCCCACTGAACCCCGCAGGCAGCGGTGGTGGCAGCGGCCGCGGAGCTGGGGAGCAGCCGGCGGGGTCGGTGCTGCTGGGATCAATCCAGGCACCACTGCGGGGCCAGGGGTGAACCGGGATGGGACGGGCAGCCCGGCTTCGTCCAGCTCATCAGGGTTAAACACGAGCCCATAGAGAGGAAAATGGCCTTTCCCAAAGGGAAAAGAGGAGCAGGCTTAGAGGAACCTCAGAGATACACAGCAAAACCCCAAACCCACAACAGCAGCGGCCTTCAGGCAATGGGTGCACCGTGCTTCGGCTCTCCAGGACCCCCGGGACTTTCACCCAAGGGCTTTGGCTGCGCTCCTTGAGCCCTTTGTTGGCCCAGGACAGCAATGGGAGTGGATCCCAGTGCCCGGACCCAGCACCCAGATGGACGAGGAGACCCAGCGGAGCCACGGGCACTGCCAGAGCCAAGCTAACGGGGTGAGATCCAGCCCCTCCAGGGCTGGAAGTCAAGGTAAGTGAAAAAGCTGCAATAAAAAATAAATTAAAAAAAAAACAACAACAAAACCAACCACCTTATCCCGTCCTGCAGCGCTGAGGTCGCCATCCTCGGCTTCTAGGAAGCCAACCCCGAGCAGGGGGTGCTCGGCTCTCCCCTGGCGCCCCTACCTGCAGAGTGTTGACGGGGAAGGCGCTGATGGGGGGGAAGTCCATGATCTGCAGGTCGTGGACGTGGCCGTTCATCACGACGGCGGGCAGGTAGACGCGGCGGGCCGTGGTGGGCACGCAGACCTCGCTGAACTCGTTGTAGAGGAACTGCCGGACTATGGCGCTCTTGCCCACGCCCTGGGCTCCCAGCACGGCGATCTTGAAGGTCGCCACCATGCCGCCGCGCGCCGGCCGCTGCCCCGGTGCTGCCCCCGCGGCGCCGAGGCTGCATATTCCCGCGCAGGGGGCCTCAGCCCCATTCAGGATGCGTGTCCCCGCCGGGACAGCCCGTCACTGCAAGGCCAAGGGGAAGCGGTCAGGTACCGGGGATGCCCCGCAGACCCCAGTGTTGCTGCAGGTTGGGTTTTTTTTCCGAGCAGGATAAAGGGTTATGGCTGTCCCCTGGGAGCCGGGCTACGTCCCCAGCACGGGCACTGCGAGAGCCAAGGGTCCCCCACGAGGCTCCCATCCCGAAGAGCCAGGATTTGGGCAAGCCCTGTCCCAGGAAGGGTCTCACTTGGGTTTCCTAAAAGGCAGCAGAAGCCTGGAGCCCGGCCTGTGCCCATCGCCTCCCTCCCGCTGCACCCCAGCCGTCTCCTGCTCCTATTTTTACCACCGCTCCTCTTCTCCTTTAGGTTTCCTTTCGGCTCCTGCTCTTTCCAAAGCCCCCAGCAATCCCTGGAGCCCGCGGGAGGCACGTGCAGCCCCTTCGGCACCACAGCAAGGAAACCTCCCGGGGAGGGACCAGCGGCTCAGGGTCCCCCCGGGCCTGGCAGAGCAGGGGACGTGTCCCCTGGCACCCCTGGGGACAGTCCCCGGCAGCTCCGGTGCCGCCCCGAGCTGGGGAATCCATCTTCCCTCCGCTTGGACAGCCAGAACTGCCTCTTGCTGGGGGGGGGGATCGCTCTGTGCCTGCGAGCGACAGCTTTAATGTTTAATTTCAGGCTTTGAGCGGTTTGGCAATTAACTTGATGGAGGCTAATTTCCAAGCCAGCTGACGGGGCGAGCCCGCAAGCCGCGGGCACACGTGGCGAGGCTGGAGGGGGGCCTGGGGCAGGGCTGGGCGTGGAGGGGGCATGGGGGCAATCACCCACGCACATATACGCAGGAGCTGGGTCTGAGGGTCCCGAACACCCTCTGGCAATAGGGGTTTGATAGAAACAGCAGGGGCAATGGGATGGGTCCTGCTCTGGCCCCCATCCCTAGGAACCAGCTCGTGCTTTCTCCCGAAGCATGGATGCTTTTACCAATTCGTGCTGCTCTCGTCTGCTTTCCCTGAAAAACATCCCCAAAGCACAGGGCAGCGGTCCCCGAGCTGCCAGAAAGCAGCGGGCTCCAGCCGCCCCGTTCTCATGGGGTTCTTTGCCCCGGGGAGAGCCCGGCCCTAGACGTCCCCGCTGCGGGGTGCTGAGTGGCCCGGCTGGGCCAGCACTCGCACCGGGGCTGGGGGCCTTCGGCAGGGCCTGATCCAGCCCAGGGGCAGCGGGGAGGGTTTGTGCCCGGGGCCGGGGCCATGGCACGGGGCTGGGACCACCCCACGGGTGCTGAGTGCCTCTGGGGACCCGTGCGCCCCAGCCCCGGCCCCGGAGCGTTCCCAAGCCGTGTGCCTTGGGATGGGGGATGGGGGGGGTTCAGCCCCACCAGGGCCTTGCTCCACCAGCAGAAAGCACTGTCATGGCCAGGCCACCCCGCTGCGGGGACAGCCCCATCCCCACACCCCTTTCCCCTTCCCAGCAGCGACCCCAGCTCCCCTCTGGGGCCGGGGGCACGCAGCCGGACAGCCCCAGCCCCGCGGGACGTCGCGGGGTGCCCCAGCTGCAGAGCTGAGCGCTGCCCTGCCACCGTGCCGGGGGTCCCCACAGCCCCGTCCCCCTCCCGGCTGGCGGACGGGGAGCCACGCACGGGGAAAGCCACCCCGCAGGCCCTAGGAAGCCGCTCTGCCCCCCGAAGCACCCGGAGCTGCCCGCTGGCAGCAGCGGCGTTTGGGGCCACCGAGGGAAACTGAGGCGCGCACTGGGGACACGGCGGTGGCCGGGGGGGGATCGTGGCGAGGCCGAGCTCAGCAGCACCCCGCGGGCTGCGGGGCCGGGCTGAGACCCCCGGCTGCGGGCACGGCCCCGGGGCACCGTGACCTTGGGCACCCCAATTTGCCCCTCACCCCCGGGGGGGGGACCCAGCCAGCCCCGTCCCGCTCCCCACGGGGCCAGCATCGCCTCCCCAGCCCGAGCCCTGCAGAGGGGAGTGGGGGGGCTTTGGGGTCGCCCCCCTGGGTGCCCATATTGGGGCTGTAGGACCACAGGGGTGCCCGGTGGGGGGGGGGGGCGCAGACCCCCCCATACCCAACTAGGCGGGGGGGGGGGGAGCATCTTAGCTCCACAGCTCAACTTTACGGGGTCCCCCCACCCTGCTCCCCCCCTCCCAGCGGCAACTTTGCCCCCTCCCCATCATCACCCCCCCATTCCCTCCGTGCCCCCCCCCCCCCCCGTTACCTTGCAGCGGCGGCCCGGGCCGGCGGCGCCCCGGCGGGCGGCGGAGCCATGCGGCGAGCCCGGTGCGGGGACCGGGAGGCGGCGGGGGCTGCGGGGGGGGTACGGGGAGGGATGGGGGGGGGATAAAGGGGAAGGGGGGAGCCCGGGCTCGGCCGGGCTGGGGCTGCCGGGGGCCGGGGGGGGGGGACGCGGGAGGCGGCCGGGGCTGGAGGCTGAGCCCCGGGGTGGGGGGGGGAAGGCTGGGGATGCCCGAGCAGGGGGCTGGCAGAGGCCGGGGAGGGAGGCAGGCAGTGCCCGGAGCGCTGCGGGCTCTGCCCGGGGAGGGAAGGAGGCTGTGGCCGGGCGGGGATGCGGGGACTGCCCGCGGAGGGAGGCAGGCGGGGAAGGAGGCAGCGCCCGGCAGAGGCTGCGGGGAGTGCCCGGCCCGCTCTGCAGGGAGCCGGGAAGGGCACCGGCTTCTCCTCCCGGGGCTCTGGGGAGGTGCCGATGGGAGAAGACCCTCCCATGGCCCCCCGCAGCGCAGCTCGGGCACCCCCTCGCTGCCCGGCACCCGGCGGGGTCCCGGTGCCCTCAGCCCCCCCCCCCCCCGGCAGGACCCCGCTCGCCCCGACCCCGCCGCCCCGCTGGCTTTGGGGCCCGGCGCTTCTGGGCCCCTCCGTGTGGGCCCGGGGGCTTCTCCCAGCCCCCTGTCCCGGGGGTGCTCCCGCTTCGGCGTGGGGCGAGGCCGGATCGAGGAAGGGATGTTTCCGGAACAGAAGCTGCGTTTTTGGGACACCCCGCATCGAGTTTTTACCCGGCGGTGATGAAAGGGGAGCCTGTGGCTCCAGGCAGGGGGCCCAGGGCCCCCCCAAGGACTCCCCCCGGCTTCTCTGCTCCTCCAAGTGCCCCCCAAGCCCTGCTCCAGCTCCCCAGGACTCCAGCGAGCACCGGGACATCCCCGTGGCTCTTGGCAGAGCCCAAGCACCGGCCATGGCGCAGCCGGGCCCCCCCAAGCCTCGCTGACACCTCTTGCTGGGAAAAAAATCATCCGGAGGGGCTCATCCCCGGGGCGAGGAGGGTACCAGCACCGGCACACAGCCACAGCATCCCTCTTCCTTCCCAGGGGAAAACGGGAGGGCAGGCACAGCCCCACAGCCGGGGGGGACACGGGCAGCAGGCAAAGCCTTGGTGCTGCTCTGCGCCCCGGCTGGGCTGAGGTCGGTGCCAGGCAAAGGCAGGCAGAGCCCTTGTCTGCATCTCAACCCCGGGCTTTCAGAGATTTGGGGCTTGTTTTCCTGCAAAGCTGCCTGACGCTCGCAGCTAGGGAAACACTCGGGTGTCCCTGCGGGTTGTCACCAGCCCCAGATGCTGCTCCTCTCCCCTGGCCCCCCAGCATCGCATCCTGGCATCGCCGCAGAGCTGCGCTGAGCCCGAGACGTTTCTGGGAAAGGGCAGGGATCGCGGCTGCACATGAACTCGCCTGCACAATCTAGGCTCCAGCCTCGGGGCTATTTTTAGCAGTTCCCTCCGAGATGCTCTTCACTTGCAGCTTTATTTGTGAAATTTAATATACGGTGGCGGGGGGAAGGGAGCGGGGCTGGATCCTGGCGCGTCCCCGCCAGTGCGGAGGCTTCGCCCAGCCCCAGCCACGGGAGACTGATGTGAACCTAAAATCAGCCACCAAATTGCTCCTGTGTCCTGGCACACGGGTGGCAGCGGGGGACAAGCGAGGCTGAGGGCTCGGAGAGTGTCACAGCCTCTCCCCGTGCCGCCCCGTGGGCTTGGGGACCTGCTGCCACCCCTTACACACACACGGAGCAGGGTGCGCGAGGCCGCTGGGAGCTGCAGTGGTTTTGGGGAGCCCGCCCAGTGATTTCGGCTGGTCCCATCTCAGCCAGAGCAGCCAGGAGCAGCCGGGGAGGTTCCTGCCCCGTGGTGTGAGCCCCCTGCAGCAGCTCTGAGCCTGGGGGGCCACCCGCGTCCCCCGAGCTCTCAGCGCTGAGGACTGACGGTGCTAACGAAGCAAACCCAGTTTGCAAGGAACGGCACAGCCCAGGGTCGCCGTGTCCCCATTTGCGGGGCAGGGCACGAGTGTGCCGGTAAATCCAGAGCAGCAGCAAAGACCGAGTTCTCCCCGAGGAGCCCGTGGCAGAACTGTGGGGAGGGACAAACCCTTCCCCTCACCGTGGGACGTGACAGGGACGGTGGCAGCCCCGGGGGCTCGCAGCAGTGCGGGTTCCCACTGGGCTGAACGCTGCCCCCATCCCCAGGCGGGGCACGGTGGGCTGATACAGCCCCTGCCACCCTTGGTCCTGAGTCACTTCACCTCCACGTGCTGCTAATCCAGAGCTGGGTAGGGGCAAAGGAAAGGGCTGCTTGGCTGGAGGCAGGACCTCTCATCCTGCTTCCCGTGCTGCTGCTTTCCTGGCCCCTTCGATGGCTTCGTTTGGGGCTGGCTGCCACCGCAGAGGTTTTGCAGCCCAACCCGCCCTGCCTAAGACAGGACCAGCAACGGGCAAAACCCTCTGCAAGACACCGGCATAGGCCAAGGGCACTCCGAACGCATCAGCGACTCGCGTGGTTTTATTGTTTCTCCTGGGGAAAAGCGGGTCAGGGTAGGCACAGCCCATCTGGGGACCAGAAAGGGACGGACGGGCACATCCATCTTCCTCCCGCTCCTCCTCGGCTGCCCGTGCCGAGGTGCTGGTGCCCCCTGCACCGCATGCTGCCCTCTGAGACAGGAGGAGAGCAGCGGGCAGAGGCAGAGGAGCAGCACTGAGCACACTCGGTACCTCCTCGTGCAAGCCCCAGAAATTATTTTGGGGAGCCTCTGCTGTGTGCAGGGAGCAGGACGAGGGGCTCCCGGGGCGCACACGCGGCTGCCTCCCACCTAATTCAGCCCCAGTGGGCAGCAACTGGGGGAAGCAGACCCTGTCCCCAGCCCCACAGAGCCACACCGCAGCCACGGCTTTGTGGAAATGAGTTTATTGACACGGTCACCAGGTAAAGCCTGAAGAGCAACACAGCTACACGGCGAACAACCGAGCGAGAGGCACGGCGGGAGAGGAGGGCGAAATGCCACCGACCGAGCCCGGGCTCTGCCCTGCGGCACGGTGACACCCCCGTGCCCCAAAAGCTGGGAAGAAATTTGGCAAGAGAAAGGGGTGCCGAGCATCCCCTGCCCGCATCAAAGCTGCCCCGGCTGTTCAGCAGAGCGAGGCTGAGTTCAGTTCTGACCCTCTGCCATCTCCTGCCTGCCCTGACACAGCATCGCACTCGGTGCTGCCGGTGCTTCGTTAATTGCTCTAATAACGATTTCTGCGGTGTCCCTGCGGGCGTTGGAGCACATCACCTCCCAGCACACGCAGGCAGGGCTCGAGGGCTGGATTGCTTCAGCTCTGCCCCACTTTTTCCCTCACCAGAGCACAGGGCTGCCTACCCAGGGACACCACCTCTGCCGGGGTCCTGCAGCTCCCGTGCCCTGCTGGGGTCTCCTCCTCTCTTTATTGGGGCTGAGGGCTGGATAAATGGGGCAGTTTGGCCTCTTCCCAGCATTGGCTTCTTGGCTGCAGACAGTGCCAGAGTCCTAATGAACCACCTCCCACCATAAAGCATTTATTGACCTTGAATGTGGCAATTAAAGTGACACCAGGGGGATTGCGGTGCAGAAAAGCTTTGCTGGGGAGGCGATGGCGTCAAAGCATGCTGGGGAAGGCAAAGCTGCTCTGGGCAGTGGCTTGGTTTAAAAGCAGGACAAGCTACGGATGGAGCGAGGGCATGCAAAAGGCTTTGCTTTCACTGCTGTTGCTGCAGCACTTAGTGGTTGAGTGGCAATGTGGTGAGGCCACCGCTGTGGATGGGAAAGGGAAGCAGTCCTGGCCCTAAGGACGGGTAGGAACAGGGGGGCCAGGGCAGGGGCTGAGAGCAGGGACCCGAGCGACCTGTTACCCTGTGCCTGGGGGCACGGAGAACCAAGCCCCAGCTCCGGGAGCTACAAACTGAAGAAACGCTTCCAAGGTCTGCTCAACTTGGCAAACAGGGTGCAAACACCACCAAGCCCAAAGCGTCCCCCCACTGCGACAGCATCTGGGTTTTGGGGGACAGCACGGGAACGGGGAGAGCTGCTCAGCCCCTCAGGATGGGGCCAGCAGCAGCCAAGCCCCCCGGGTCCTGCCAGGCCCTTGTGCCTGGGGGGAAGCAGTGCTGCCGCGCTCAGGTTTACACCACCAGCCTAGGGGAGGGCCCGGGCTTCGCGCAGCGCCCGGTGAAAGCGGCACAGCTCAAGGGACGGCCGAGAAGGCAGCTCGGCTGCAGCAGGCACACAGAGAGCGAGAAGAGGAGCTGCAGGCGGTGAGGACAGACCACACCTCATGCTCTGGACAGAGCCCTTTGCTCTAAGAGCGGGCTCGTTTCCCTCATTTTGACCCTGCTGTCTCATTACAGACGTAGGGCCGCAGCTCCTCCCCGCCCAAAAAGAGCCTTGCTTCTTAAATCAGCAGATCATGAGCCAGGGAGATGGCTGGAGTGAAAACACACCACCAAGAGCAGAGCTGAGTCTGAAGAGCAAGTGTAATAAAAACCCCTTGCTTTAGGGCTGCGTCCGTCTCCACGGACCAAGCAGATGGCTCTGTTCCTAGGTCCCCGAGGCCCTTCTCACCCTGCGAGAGCCTAACAGCCCTCAGGGCTCCCAAACCTTCCTTGGAATCACTTTCCCTTTAACCCAATTACAATAAAAAAAAACCTCAAAAATGTATAAAAAATATAAAATAAAGTGCAGTGTATGTTTTTGACAATTTTGCCTTGTTTTAATGAGCCAACATGTGGTTTTTGCTTTTTCTTTTTTCTCCAGTGAGCAGTATTTTACAAAATTGTAACTACACCTAAAGCCATTTAGAAAACACTGAACATTGGCACAAAATGGAGAAGCCCACGAGAACGGACAAGGAGTGACGGGCGAGGGGGCGTGAGAGTAATCGAAGCAGTGGTTACAAACTCAATGGACGCTAAAAATACCAAAGGGGTTGTTCCCTATCATCGTTAGCACGTGGATACTAATTGCTACCTTGTTTAATCAGTGCCTTTGACTGAAATCCTACACATGAATACAGCTGCTTCCAGTTACAGAGTGCTTTTCCCTGCACCAGCGGCAAAGGAGGACTGGGGGCCCCTTTCTCCCTCCTCCTCCTGCAGGGCGAGGCACGGGCTGACCCCCGTCAGTTCTTCAGGATGGCGTCGTAGGCCTGGTAGATGTACTGGGACACCTCGGGAGCTCGGCATTTCAGGGAGAGCTGCGGAGAGGAGGGGAGCAGAGGTTAGCGGCGGTGCCGAGGGAGGCAGGAGCTTTCTGCTGAGCCCACGAAGACGACTGACCGACAGCACGGGGGGGACAGGCCATGGATGTGACCAGTAACTGTCACCACAAATATTTCCTCTGGGTACTGCTTTCTCCATCACTAACATCAGCATGCTTTTTCAGAGCTTGCTGCAAGCAGGAGGAAGTAGATGAACGCAAACGCCCACTTCGGGGTTCCCAAATTCCTTACCAAATGCAGACAGCTCTGTGGGCATGAAGGAAGGGGACGCTGTGCCCAGCTCTGTGACAAGGGACGTGCCCTCACGCTGTAAATCACAGCACCACGCCCGAGGGTGTGTTTGCTTGTAGCATTTCTGCTCGGTCCTGACAGATGCAAACTTGGATGTCGCCCCTCTCTAAGAAAGTGAGGACTGGGCCAAGATCACTGCGGTGGCATCAATCCTTGTCGTAAACATGTTAAAGCACTTGGCATCGCTTGCTTTCCCCCCCCCGCCCCTCGCAGCTCCCCAGACTGTGGATTTCTCTTAAAATTCCCGGAACACCTTCCAACAGGTGAGAAATGTTCTAATAACGGGAAGGTGAGATGCAGGTCCTCAGAACAGGAGCAAAGGGAAAGGGAAAGGCGATAGGGGTGCACGATGCCGGCCAGACGGCACCTTCCCACCAGCCACAGCTGATGCCAGCACGAGCCCAAAGCGCCTCCGACGCCCAGACAGGCAGGCTCCGCCGCAGGAGCCAGCAGGGCATAAATTTCTTCTTGTTTACTAGAGGGGGAAGGGTGTCCTGGCAAAGCTTTCTCGCTAATGTCTCTTGGCTTTATCTCTGGGTAACCTTGGCAAACAAAAGCTCGTTGCTGAGTGGGCATTATCCCAACTCGCTGGCAACAGAGCAATTCTGTTTCATCTCACTTTTTCCAGTCCAGCAGGAATTCCTAGCCCCCCGGTCAAATTAACAGCATCTGCCTGAGAACAAGCACACGAGGCACCGCAGGGAGAGACCGCTCTGCACGCTAGGTGAGCGGGAAGGATCCCAGCCTGCGCCGCGTCCCCGCGACCTCACCGTGTAGTTCGGGTTGCCCGGCTGAATGCGAAGCTCAGCCAAGATCCAGATGCCATTGGTGAGCTTCAGAGACTGGTAGAGCATGTCCTGGCCCTCCACGTTCCTCTTGGCAATGGTGTACACGTTGTTGTTCTGCAGTTTGCTGGAGACGGTGTCTTCAGAGAGAAAAGGAAGAAAAACACATCTGTTAATTCAGATTCATCATCAGTGGAGGCAGGGGAGCCCAGAGGAGCGTTCCCAGGATGCAAGCACACAAGGAAATGCTGACTTCTGTCCCAGAGATTTCTCTGGGGACAGGAGCAGCTATGACACAAAGAAAAAAGTCCTGTTTGCTTCCGTGGAGCCACCTTTTTATTTTCAAGCTGTGATCCTGATCCTTTGCTAAGTATTCGCCGATCTTGCAGGGCTTTCACTTACTGATCCCTGCCCTGGATCATGGAGAACTCAGCGCCTTGACGAGGCCGAGATTCTGCATCTGCATCTCAGAGGGTACGAGGGCTCTGCTCTGTCTACAGCCCCCAGCAGCCCCATGCAGGCTGCCCCGGAGGTAGCCAGAAGACGAGGGCAGAGAACAAAGATCCCTGCTTGAGGCTCACCAAGGTGCCTGGTTCCAAGGTCCTGTGCCAACCACAGCAGCTCCCTCCTGCTTCCTCCTCTCGTTCACAGAGAAACAGTTGTGGCCAAACCAATGTCCCAGAAAGTAATCAAAATCCTTCCGCTGCCCCCTATTCCCCCCATTTTATTATTATTTTTTTTTAAGTAATCATCTTAAGGAGTAGAACTATCTACTCTAGAGCCTATCTTCTTCAGCGCAGGGCCGTGATAGAGTTTGTATGAACTCTGCGCTCACAGAAGATGGGTGATTTCACCTGCAGGACTGCATGGACGTGACTATGACACACTTACTGCCAAGGGACATCACGGAGAAGCCAGAACAGAAGCAAATACGCACAACACGAAGCCCCAGCCCAGCAGCCTCTGGCTCTTGGGACGGCGCAGGGCAGGGCGAGCCTCAACCTTCGGGTGCCAGCAAGGGGGGCAGGTTACACGCTTGGGTGGAAGGCTCAGGGATGGGCACGGTCATGTCACTGCTCCAGTAAATTCCCATTCCCATTCCACAGATGCCTGTGCTGCTGTACGGAGGGAGTAGAGAAGGGACAGCTGGGTCTGCTCACATGCCATGGAAGGGTAAAGGCAGCAAAGGGCCCCACGAATCCCCAGGGTGATGCAGAGACCTGCTCCTCCCCGGGCAGCCCCAATAACCCCGGGCCGTGGGGTGGCTCCGTGGGCAGCCTGCGACCCCCTGCGCTCCCCGAGCTGCAGAGCGGCTGCGTGCGGGTCGAGGCACCCAGCTACCCAGACACGCTCAGATTTAGGTTTCCTCTCTTCCCCAGTTACTATGGAAACTGGCAGATATAAGGAACTAATGAGATCCTTTGCTTAAAAACCCTCATTCCCTCTGTCTCCTCCTCCCACCTCTACTCCTCCTCCCTACAACAAACTCAGCCAGGCCAGGGGAAGGGGCACCGTGGAGCCCTCTGCTCGCAGGGAGCCACAGCCTGGGCAAGACGCACGCTGGAGGCATCTCATCCATGAGGGATGAGGCCAAATCCCATCTCCTTGTGCCACCCCAGCCAGCGAGAGCGGCTGCCAGGGCTTTGGGAAAGCACGGCCTGCTACCCGAGTGCTGGCTCAGACAGCACATCCTTCTTTCCGAGGGACATCAGTATTAAATGGGATTTTATGTTTGTCCAATTTCAAGGGGCTGTGGTTAAACCTCACCGCTCGGGGCCCCTCTGGACATGAATTCGGGAAGTGGAGCTGCTGGCAAGGGTTCAGCGCCCTTCCTCCAGCGATCTTCATCCCCGTCGGGCACTGTCACAGCAGAGACATCCCTGGGGAGTGCGGGTGGGGGGTCAGAAGCAAGGCTGCAAGTGGGAAGCTGAAATTTGGGCAGCTGTGGGGCTGCTACCCCATCACGGGGCATGCAGCAGAGGGGGTGCAGGATGTGAGACGGGGCCACAGAGCAGCTGCCTTATGCCAAAGCCTTCCACTGCGTGCCAGCACCTCGTGCCATTCAGGCAGCCGCTGCCTCTGCTGGGGGCAGCCCCCCGTGCGGGGTCAGGGGCTCTCCTGGCTCCAAAGGGAGGCGACTTCTCCCCAGCTCCTCCTCACAGCCACCTGCTGGCTGCCCCACAGCTCTGCTTGTGGGGGTACAGGGAGGGAAACCGAGGCAGGTCGGCTCCCAGGACAGCCTGTTTTCTGCCTCCCCGCCTGACCTCAGTTATCCCCAGGGGAGCGCATGAAATCCCACCGAACACACCCAGTTTCAGCCAGGTGCCCGGAGCAATGGTGCGCAGCCTGCTGTGCTGGTGCTTGGCTCGCCCAACGCCTCCTGCCCCCTCCTCGCCCCGGGTAGCAGCAGCAGCTCCCATCCCTCCTGTGCTAGCGAGTGTGGGGATTTGGGATTTTGGAGGAGATCGGGCAGAGTTGCTAAGCAACAGTGCCAGGCTGTGCCTGGCTGAAGGCAGGGCCGCTGATGCCGTGTGACAGCGCAGCCCTTGAAGGCAGGGGTTTGCCGGGAGCACAGAGCTGTGCCCGGCTCCGAACGGGGCTGTGGTTCCCCGCTGAGAGCACGGTGCTCAGCAAGGCCCCGGCAGGAGTAGGGCCGGGCAGTGCTGCCGGGCACACATCGCCCCGTCCCGCAGCGCTCGGGGACTGCGAACCAGCCCAGAGCCACAGGAGCCCTTCTGCGGGCCGGCAGTCCGCATCCGGCCTCGCTACGCAACTTTCTGCGGGGCTTTTTCTTCTGGTTCAGCGCTCGCTGTCACATTTGGAGGATACAGAAACATCTCCCCATCACCATTGCCAGGGAAGCTCACGACATCAGTCCGTCTTTCAGTGGTTGCTTTCTTGTTTTTAAAACAGCACTTCTTACCCTGCCTCAGAGGAACTTCACTTCCCAACACAACCACCCAAGCCACTCCATCGGCAGAGCAGAGGGTTAACACCAGCGGGGCACCTTTTCTGAACACAGACCTTCCTCCACAGCGCTCTGCAACGAGCGCTGGCTGGCAGGGAGGAAAACCTAACCCCTGCAGTTTGTGCTGCGGCGGCTGGAAACGTCCCTGCTCCATCTCTAGCAGCACCTGAATGGTTCTGAGCAGCCAGCCAAGGGCGGCACTCAACCACCAGCCGGATCTGGAGACTCGGATCCAGCGGGGAGACACTTGGGTCAATATTATGACAGTACCTTCATTTCCAAGGTAATAAGGTTCCTCAACAAATGATCAGGCTACTAGATCCACACATACCTAAACACACCAGAGCGACTTGCACGTGATCATCTCCCTGTTTGTTCCAGCAAGAAAATCCAATTTCTTGTTGCCCTAGCACTGGTACATCGCTTGGGAAAAAACGAATGACCGCCGCGCACCAATAAAGCCCCATTCAGCTCCGAGTACCGAATTTGTCATTTCACACCAAATTAAGGACCAGCAATAAGCCAGCAAAACCCAAAGTTGCTAGAACTGCTGAACAGCACAGCGACTAATTAGCTCCTGTTTAATGGCATTCAAGCTCCATGTGCAAGTCAGCTTGTGCTCTTTCACTCAGTGCGCTTGAGTAAGCAAAATTTAAAAAAAGAAAATCATCCAGCTAATCTGATTTGCATATCTTAGCTTAATGTAGTGGTCCTTTAAAATTTAATCAAACCGAGTACGTTGAAAAGCAACGGAGAGGCAGCAAACGGAGCTTGAGTGCGTGTTCAGTTGCAGGGGAAACCTCACTCGGTACAGCTGCACCAACAGCACCCGGATTATCGGAGCCGTAGCAGTCTCTGAATCTATTTTCATCCATGAATGACACGAACGCTGGGTAAAACTGTCACAGTACGAGCAGGACTCGTTAGCAGTCATTAGGATGATTTCCAAAGAAAAGTGCTGAGGATGTTGCAGTTCTAGGGCCCTTCCCAAACGCTACCAGGGCCTGCTGCTTGTGCTCCCCGCCATCGAGGGGGACGCCACTGTCTGCTCCTAGCACTAGATCCCTGTCCTTTTGTTTAAGGCAGAACAATTAAGTTAGCTCTGGACTCATAATAGATGAGATTGCAGCGGTATAACCATGACCTTGCGTTTTCATTGCAAGTTGTATCTCCGAATACAGCTTTCTCCACAGCACTATCATAACTTCTTCCTAAAGAGGCAGATGCATGAAACGGAGCTCTAATCGATTCAAGACGTGCAGAGCATCCCAAGTACACCCTGGCCCCACAGTACTGCTACACACACTCACTCCTCCATGGCCATACAGCCTCAGCCCCAAAGAGTAGCCTCAGGACCACGCCAGCTGTCACTGCTGGGAACCTGAGCCCAAATCCCTCACCCAAATTTAAGCACTCATCTCTGAGTCGCTGGAGATCGTGGGGATACCTCCAAGGATGCAGGGCTCGCGTATTTTTGGAATAAAGATGCTGGAGAAGGGACAGGAGCAGCAAGCTGTGACCTTTTCAGGGCACCCGATCCTTGCCCCGCAGCCTGGCACCTTGCTGTAGACTTCAGCTGGCGGTGCTGCAGACTGCTACCTGCAGCAGCCAAGATTTTCCAGCTGCTCTGTGCCCTGGCATGGGGTGAGCTGCCAGGGCCACGAGCCTTTTCTGCCACCCCCGTTCCAAACCATCAAAGCTCCAGTCAATCCTATTTGGCTTGCCTCATAGGCACAGGATGAGTCTTTTGCCCACAAAGGCCTTGGAGCAGACTAACGCAGAAGCATCTCCACTGGCAGACGGCGTGCCCATCTCCTTTTTGTCTGCAGGAACAAAGGAAGGAACCTGGGGAAATATGGGAGGTGTTGTAAGGTGGCTGCTGCAGCGTGACAGCCAGCCAGGCCTGGATGTACAAGAAATTTGCGAGCTGCTTTCTTGACAGAGAAAGCCCAGCTCCATAAAATCCCTGTTCCAAGCTTGTTTTCTATTATTTTTTTTAGTTACTTCAAACTTCAGTTTCCCCATTGAAGAAAATCAGCATCCCCTGCTTAGCTGCTCGCCAGGGCCTCCTGCACGGCCGCAAATGGGCTCAGCCCCACTGCTCACGTGGCGGGGGAGCAGCACAGAGCCGGTGCTCAGCACAGCCCAGGCTCTCCGCAGCTAGGAGAGGCAAAGCCAGGCACGGAGGATACCACGCACTGGCCAGTCAGACCAAGGCACAGTATATCCCTGAGCCTTGGTGGCAACTTAGCACCAAGTGCACAGGCTCAGGCTAGGCATGAATTACTTATCTGAGAGGCTATGAGAGACCCAGCACCTTCTAAATTTCAGCTGGGAGTCACTGAAAGCTGCAGACTTTATTCTGCACAGCTCTGCTACAACAGCAGCTGTTGTGTACCTTATTTTATGCGGTGGTACGAAAGCTACGTGTGATTATTTCAATACAACAGACCTGCCACCTGCCCTGGCTGAGAGCTTCATTCTGCTTTGGCATCTCCCACAAGGAAGGCTTTGGAACACAAATCCCTCTCCTCCACAACGAGCAAGTTCCCGAAGATATTATATCCCACACCAATTTGCTATTTGTGGAAGAAAGAAACAAGGTGCCTTGAAACAAGGTGATCTTCACTGGATTTCAAGTGATCAAGATTTCAAGACTGTGAATTTTGAAAGATTATTGCCCTACTGCAGCGTGCGACCAAGCAGGCAGCGTTGCTCTGGCACAGCCCAGCAGCCAGCTGGATTCAGCTTTCGTCGGAGCTCACCCAGTTTACTGTGCCTCCACCAGCAGACACTTCCCATGGTACAAGCAGCTTCCATCCCTGACGGTGCTGGAAGCCCAGCCCTCCACAAGTTTTTGGGCACGTCTGATCATTGCAAGGACAGGCATGGTGCTCTTCAGATGGTCTGTGCCAGAGGAGGTCACTGCTTAGATGGAAGGCGAGCAGCAGACTGAGTCAGGGTTGCACCAGCAGCTGAACGCAAGGACCAAGACAAGCACACACCACATTCCCAGCTTTCCCTCCTGCAAGCTCTTGGCCTGCTCCCTGCCAAAACCCAGGTGGTCAAGGAAGGAAACAGCCCACAGAGCTGCAAGAGGGAGGAGGTGTCTGCAGTGGAAATGCAGGAACAGAAACTTCAGCTGATGGAAGCGTCTGAAATCTGTTCGTGAGACATGACCCACTTTCTCCTGTACGTAAGCAAGAGGCTGGCAGACCCGGAGAGCCCTAGAGCCTCCAAGTGCTTGGCCATGCTCGGGGAAAGCACCACTTCTAGGGCGTTCACTCCAGCACCCAGGGCAGCCTCCTCCTGCCTGAGCCGTGGCTGCAGACAGCTCTGCAGAGAAACCTCCCGGTGCGACCGAGCTCCCTGCGAGCTGCTAACATGATCTTCGCTGAGCATCACCGACTTGAGCAGGCCGGGCAACACGTCTGGCCTCTGAATGGCAACGCCCCCTTGTCTCGGACCTGCCACTCCACATTTTCTACTATTTCCTTCTGGAGGGAGACGGGTGCATGGACCAGTCCGTGGGATCACTTGGCCACCGCGCTGCCAGAGCTCATCCTCCCAGCCACGCACGCCTCCTCCCAACCACATCCTCCGTTAGCCAGGGCCACGACACCCCAGCGCTGGCCCAGAGAAGCTACCAGCATTTTTGATCTGACATACAAAGAGCTGGGGATGGCGCAGCTAGGGCATGGCCGGAGCAGAAGGCACCACGGACGGCAGCGCTGCAGTGCAGGGGGAGGCAGTGCCAAGCGTGGTGGGGAGCAGAGGGAGGGCTGGGGGAGGCGCAGAGGTTGTTCTCGTCTGAAACCCCACAGTGAAATCAAGTCATAAGGTTCAACAGCTGCTATTTTTTCCCCCCTCTTGCGTGCTCCATCTTTTATATTCAAAAATAGTAATAATTATGAGTACAAAGAGACCCATGGTTTCTTTCTGCAATTGAGGCAAGAGGGTGCTCATTGTGTAATAGCAGACACGAGAGAATAAAAAGGTTACGGGGTTTGTAATCAATAGGGACACTTTTTTCCTCTGTGAAACACAGCAGCTTTTGGTAGAATCGCTTGGCTCCCATCCAGAACCTCTTGATACGGAGCAGAGCTGCTTAGCTGGCCACATTTCACTCTCTACACTCCCTCATCCTCCTGCAGTAGTAAGGACACACCTGCAAGGAGAAGGCTCCCAAGCAGGGGCAGCTAGATAACTGAACGCAGAACAAAACGGGATGGATCACAATCAGAGCACATCCAGGCAGCAGCTAACTAGAGCAGCTCTAAACTCTTCTCTCACACGGCCTGTCCTCCGTAGATGGCAGAACATTTTTACAGTGGCATGTAGACTTACTCTGTCACAAGAGAAAGGCGAAAGCAGATGGTGAGAGGTGAAGAGACCAGCCCGGGTTTATGTAGCTAGGGTAAAGGCAGGGCTGTATGACATTGCCTGGCACAAACAGCAGCAGGACAGGATTAAGTACAGCCCCAACACAGCATTCGGCTCTATCTAAAAGAGCAGCTTTACAGGGAAGCAGAGTTATAAAGAGAAAAAAAAGAATACAAGATCCAGAATGAAAGGAAGACGCGGACGGGTGAAATCGAAGATGTGGGGTTTCAGATGTGCTTTCATGGACGTAGCTACGGACCCGTGCTTTTATAGCCCTGGGACCCAGGGCTCACAGGCTGTTGTGTTCATAAGCACAATGCCCACCTCCCTGCTATCCATACACACTGCTATTAATAAGGCGACGTCTAGTGACGATCAAAGGTGGGTCTCAGAGCTCTTACGGCAGTAGGATTAAGCTACTCACCAGCATTCAGGTGGCAGTCTTTAATCTGGAACTGCAGCTCGTTTTCGTTTGGAATGTCTTTCCATGTTGCGAGGAAGACCTGGCGCTCTACAAAGGAGAAAGACAATCAGCACTCCCGGCCCCTCGCAGGATTACGGCATTAATTAAATCACTGCAGAATGATACAAGGTAAGGACACAAAAGACTTCTTGGTCGCGTTTTGCCCTGGTGTGGTCAGATCCAGGATTTGCTTCTAAATAACCTCAATCTCACTGCAAAAGCAGCAAAGCTTTGGTGGTTTTCAGACCCGTCCTCCCCCCCAAATCAAAGACAGTCTGTGAGCTGTTTACAAACCAAGAACATGGGGGATTTGACAGGAAGGAAGGAGACCTACAAATTTAGGATTATGTTACTGTCAAAGCTAAGATGCTGCTTTTCAAGCAACCTCCCATCCAATTCAAACAACAATTTAATAAAGGAGAACAGGCACGTAAGTGCTACAGTGAATAGCGCTACGTGTGAAAGTGCTACTGGGACAAATCCTGCACCCATTTGAGTGAGCCAAACCAAAAAACACGAAAAGAAAAACAAAACAGAAACCAGCCTCAAAGAAAACAGATCCACTCCTTGCCTGACAGAGGATCAGAGCAGAGGACGTGGGTCCTGGAAGCGCAGCTATTGGAGTTGCAGGACGACAGGGAAGAGCTGTCAAACCTCCAGTGATCAGTTTGGGCTGCGGAGATGTGCTGGCACGGAGATCATGGCCAGGCACACGTGAACCTCAGCCATGGGACAATGGCGCCCGGCTGGGCGCTGCTAGTGCAGTCTGGCTCAGGGAGGCTGACAACAGACCTGAAAGCACTCACCCATTTTGCCATCCTCTACGAAAAGCACGTTGAGAGGAATTAGGCAGCTGAAGTAAAAGACATCAATGTTGTTTTTCACAGCCACCTGTTACAGAAGAAACGGGGGGGGGTTAAAGCATCTGTATTGTCTGGAAGTCCAAAGGGGTCCCAAGGTTTTACACAGTCTCGTCGCCTGCCTGCGCACTTGCAGTGCTCTCTCCTAGCAAAGGCCAGCTCTGAACACGAGACCACCTGGAGAGATGTTGCTGAGCTTCTGCAGAGTTTCAGACAGAGATCAGTCCCACCCCTCGGTGCCCACTCCATTTTCACTAAAAGCTGCTCAATCTTCTCCTGGGAGCATTTCACTGTGCTGCTTCAGAGCCAATTGCACTGATGGGGTCACCGCCAGCATCTTCGCTCTTTTCCCCTCTCCCTCCCCTCACTTCTTCCACCTCCAAGGCAAGTTCCTCTATCCTGACCACACACAGCTCCTAACACGTTTGTGATGTTGCACATGAGCTTCTCCATCACCCCTCTTTTTCTTTTCATTCTTGCAATTCCCCAGCTCCAACCCCTGTGTATTCCTTGTTCCTTAACCCCAGCTCTCAGTCACGTCTGAACGTCCTTGATATCTCACGGCCTGGTCATTCTCTAGAAAGCCTGAAGCCGATCCACTCGCTGCACTTTCCTCCTTTCCTCGTAGCATTTTCCAAGTCTCCTGCCTTAGTTAAAGCTGTGTAGAGAACGTGTATAGAAAACGTGCTGGGTGTTGATTCCTGGAAGGAAGCTCTGCTATGGAGCAATCAGGGAGGTAAAAATAAAAAAAAGGATCATTTGACAAAAGACTTAATTCTCAGTGTCATTAAACTCTGCCAGCCAGGGAGATGCACTGCATTGCCTTTTATCACACAAGCTTGCCACGTTACCAACTAAACTCTGCCAACACCGAGAGCAACCTCACTTTCAGTTTTCCCCAGGCTGAGAGTTGATGGTACAGCAGGAGCAAACGGGAGGTCTGAGAAAGTGCACTGTCATAACATAGCAGAGAAAACGTGGCTCTGGGCTTTATTTCTATGCCTCTCACGCTCTCCTTGCATCATCCTGCATAGCGATAGCCTGTCACGGGAATACAGTTCAGCAGACACCTGCCATTGCTTGCAATGAAGGCAACTTAGCCTGTAGGAGAGACCTGGAACTGAGGTTGCGTGGGGAGGAGCCTTGACTTTCAGGAGCCATTTGAGCTCCTACTTCCTCTGAAAAATCCCAGAAGGAGTTCTCCAATTTGTCACCCGGCTGAAACACAAACCAGACCACCCTGAATGCTAAGCCAAAGAAATAAATTTGCTGCTACAAAGATTTATGCCAAGGCAAACTCCATTCACATTAAATAATTACATACATTAGCGTTCTGCTGAGCAAATCTTTTGTGCCATAGTAGCAGGTTTAGAAAGACACCCCCAAACGTCTGTAAAAATAGCTATGGGTAGACAAAGGAGGGGAATAAACCAGAAAATTCAAACCCAAGTCAGCTGATTAGACATGCACACAAGCCAGCGGACAAGGGGTAGGAGATGAACATCCCATAAGAACTCTTCCAGCAGTTGGGAAGGTCCCAGAAGTGCAAAGAACAGCAGAAAGGCAGACGTGAGAGTCTGTGGGGCTTTCTGCTTTCAGCCATCACTAAAGGTAGTAGCTTATATTTAATTCCCCAGCACAAATCAGCTTAAGATGGGATTAGTTTAAA
The DNA here is from genome assembly GCF_964034855.1 of Anser brachyrhynchus. Lineage (NCBI taxonomy): Eukaryota > Metazoa > Chordata > Aves > Anseriformes > Anatidae > Anser > Anser brachyrhynchus. The sequence goes on along the minus strand of NC_137713.1, from coordinate 7,186,997 downwards.
GCCTACTGAAACCATGTAAATTATGGCGCAACCTAGAAAAAATACTGAACTGGCCCTCTGTAGCAGGGAGCTGTCTCATGCTTCCATCACTGGCGTCATACTTGGGAGCTGGAGCACCTGACGTTCGAGCTAGAGGCACCAAGATCCAGAGGGGTAAAAGCAGACTGGTGGCTGGGCTGAAGTGATTCACCTCTGCAAAATGTGATTAAAAAATACTGGGTGAGCAGCCAAAAATGCACCTCTGAATCTGGGCGGGGAGCCTGGGAAAGGACAGCAGCGTGGCCATTCGAGATGCTACGCTTGGAAACAACAGCCACGGAGATAAGCCAGAAGAGTGAAAATTTAAGCTAAACGTCTGGGAAAATTTGATAGTGAGAATTATTAAGCAGCACAAAATTCTCCTGATGGAGAGAGAAGCTCCAGTGTGCCTGAAGTATTTAAAACGAGCCTTGACAACGCTCTCAGTAAGAGGTACTGTAGCAAAACAACAAAGCAGAGCTGGGTCTACGCTGTGTGACCTAAGATCTCTCTCAAATCTGATTTAATGATTAATTGCTTTGCCTTAGAACAACAGAGATTACTTAGCTTTTGTAGCTAATTGTTGTTGCCATACAACAGAGGTTCCTTACAAGAGGGGCTGGGAAGCAGTGCCTTCTCTCTAGTCACGGTTCTAGAGGCTCACACCAAATTAATATGCTAACCCTGTCCCTGCAGTTCCAAAAATGCTATAAAAAGGTATCTGCTGACCTGCTTCTCAACTCTGCAGAAACATACTGAGTAAGCTGCTTTGGCTGTACTCAGGAGAACTACACAATTAAGATGCTCTGAAGTGTAATTTCTTCCCAGCAAAGCACAGCAAGCCACACATCAGCCTTCCCCCCCACACTGCATCGCTGGATTGAGCAACGACATCCCATGTCGCCTCGCAGGCATCTGTAATGATGCAGGAATCAGCTGTTACAAATAATTTTTGCAAACAGGAAAGGAAAACGATGCAGCCTCCCAAAACCTATAGCGCTGGGACAAGATGGGTAAGCTCTCCAAGACTGGCTTCCAGCACGAAACACCACGCACTTCTCAGAGCAGCCAGGCACGCACCGTGGTTCCCCAGATGAGGTCCAGGCACAGAAACCTGCAGATACGTGGGCAGGGGAACACATACCACGAAGTGGGTAAGAGGCTCTGCCAGCTGCTAACAGCTGTCTAGGGTCATGCCTCAGCCTCTGCACTGCCACACCAGGAGCATCCAATGCCACTTGATGGGCTACAAAAGCAACGCTCAGGCAGAAAGCAGATCCAGAGCAGTGCCTGTGAGAAACTGAGCAGCTAACAGCAGGCACGTGCCAAAAAAATCCAGTGCTCCTTAGGTGAGAGCACGGGCCTAAGACAATCAATGACATTTGAAGTGGTATCAGTAGCTGAGAAGTCTCTCCAGGTTTGACATGCTTGAAAGGAACCTCCACTCGCGTTCAATAAATTCTCCAGTCCAGACTAACTTTGCCTGGGGCTTTGCAGCTTTAACCTGTCGACCCGCACTTGAACTATTAAATCTTTAACAAGACTTCCAGCCTCAGACATTTGAGAGTTTAAACAGAAGCATTTGGAATCAAAATGGCTTTCCATCTGCTATCTTTTTGAAAGAAGAAAAAGATTACTACCTTGTGAATTTAGTCAAGCAGACTACAAAGCTTCTGAGGGATAAAAGTCAAAAGGTGCCAGATTTTCATGTGATGCTTCGCTGCTGAAAAGGTCTGAAAGCACTCGAAATTGGCACAGGGCTCCCAATTACTTACATCTTGTTTGTGGCCATCTGACTAAAGGAAACGGTACTCATAGAAGTAACCCCTGGAACATATTAGCTCACCTTGCAGCATGATCACCCTACCCTTCTGGCTTCCTTCCTTGTAGCGCAATGCTCTGATGGCCAACATACGGTATTTTGGGGAAGAAGTACCTCATAAGAACAACACTGAGTTATCTTCTTCAATAACATAGGTTTCTGACACTTTAAATCCCAGACTTGAGCGTAAGAACCAACTTTCAAAGTCAAGTCTGAAAGCAACACAGATGCTTTCCATCAGCAGCAAGTACACAACATACCCACTTGGAATCCCATTAGCACCTACACTAAATTAAGGATTTACTTCGAGTTTGGTTTTGCTTTAGAGCCTGGTAACAGCCAAACTGTTAAAGCGAGAACTCTACTCTGCGGAGTCTTTTTTTTTTTTTATTTTATTTTTTTTTTACCTCTGCCAGCACAAGGTCATGGTTTATTCTGTGACAGTCTGCTGCTCTGGCTGTCAGATGCCTCCAGGGAGTGCTCACTGTTTCGCTTCATTTTGTTTGACAGGTCGGGTTCTCAGGATCTATAGGCGCTTGACAGCCGCTGCCAGCCTCATGCTCTACCTACAGGCGCAAGTCCCGAGCCCGGACAGTGGAGCTGTGCGTGCACAGCCAGGCTGGGTGCTGCGCCCTTGGCCGGCTGCAGGCACATCGCTTACGTCAATGGTCAGAACAGCGAGTTACTGGGGGAGGGCTGCACGCTCACGTGTGCCCGGCCGGATGAGAAATTCAAAACACACATTTGATAAAACGTGCTGCGCCATGTGCCAGACCTGTCCTCAGTCAGCAACCAGCAGCTTCCCACAGCTGAGCTAGGAGCCGGCCGCAGATGTCGAGCCATGATGTGAGTGTTACTTCTGAGAGCCTGCCGGGGGTTCTCCTCTACGCTGGAATAAAACTCTTGCTTGTAAAGGCTGTTGAAAAAAATAATCCAGGCAACAAACCCAAAAAAAACCCTTCCATTTTTAACTACCCAAGGCTGTTGATGGTTGGTCCAGTGAGCTTGACACAGCTCACGCAGGCAGGTATCATGCCATTTATCAAGCGGGCTCCAAAGACAATGACATCTAGTCTGGACTCGCTGCTCATGCCAGTTCTCAGCCTTGTTTTCATGGAGAGGTGATAGTGTGAAATCTGTTGCCAAGTGCTGAGGGCTCTGCATTTGTGACCCAAGATGCATTAACACTTCTCGTGAATGAGAGCTCCAACAGCTCTGCACTGCCAGTGAGAAACCGCAGAGGGGAGGAGCACAGGTGAGGAGTTAGAGCAGAGCTGAGCTTGGAAGGGTAGGTACGATCTGGTGTGTTAGCATGACTGATCTTTTCTCATTGAGAAAAGTTGTACCTTCATCTGCCTTTACGGAAATAATGCTTTGCCAAAGTCACTGGAAGAAATACAAACGTTCTGCACCTCACACTGCTTAGCAGCAAGGGAGAGGTCTGTATTTCCAAGTGTCACTTTCCAGGAAGAGATGCAGCTGGCAGATCATCCCCTTCTGTGCTTGCCAGTCCAGTCCAAAACATTTTATGGGCATTTTGGAAAACTGAAGCTGTGCTTCTTTCAGTTGTGTGTTCGATAGCTGCAACTACCAGCCCTGGTAGCTGACAGCAGGTAACACCGGGGAACGCAACGCACTGATTGTCAGTTTTGAATGTTTATCCCAAGAGAACAGCAATGCTCCAGGCTCAGTCTCTCTACAGCTCCGGGGGTCCCTGCAGCTTGTTTTTGATTGTATTGACTCCTGCAAGTAGTTACCATCTCACAAAAGAGATTATCAGCCTTGTGACATGACAGGCCAGGCTTGGTCTCGGAAACTCAGCAGGCTGGCTCCACTTCACCCTTTCCCACGGTTATGGGAGCAATTTTTGTGTACACAAATGAACAAATAGAGTATTCTGACTTCATAGCATTTCACAACCCTTGAAAGGCCATTTATTAGGAACAGCGGTAGCATAGGAGGGCTCTAATAATTCCAGGCAGTTTCTTATTCCAAATTTTGCTTTAAGACCAAGAACCATCCGGAAAGAATTACTGTTCCTCACCAATGTAAAATCCAATTTCAGAACCCATTTTCCTCTTTGAGAATTCAGCCCTACAGTGCTGTGCCCAGTCCAACTTTGGCCTTATCCTTTGAATAAATCATTGCTTGACTAGGTGTTGAACCTGAATCTTGATCTCAACGGGTCAAGAAAATTAGCATCGCTGTGTTGGGATGGGAGGGAGCAGTCTGCTCTTCGTTATCACAAGATGCAAGACAACTGGCACACAGATGACTGTTTAATTGGGAACCGTAGTTATATTTTACCTACATAAACTCCTGAAAATATTTCAGCCTTCATCTTCTTGTAAAAAGGGCTTTTTGTTAACTTGTCAAATATTTTAGTTCCTTCCCATGATTACAAGTGTTAAGATTAAACCAGCTGTACCGGGTGAAAGATTAGAAATGGTAATAAAAATAACCTGAACAAGACTTGAGTTCATTACTTCCGAAATAGTTGCCTAAGGAATGTACAACTAGCCTTTGAAGTTCTTAATTAACATGACAAAAAGTTAAAAGCTATCGGTTTGGTTACTTGAGGACTTATTTTTCTTGTTACTAAAACAGAAAAAGCCCCACCGGAATAGGAGATGAACAGAAGGTCCTCAGGTTCAAACCAGCCCTGAATCTACTTCAACGTTTCCCAGCTCAGAAAAACTGCATTAAGCAAATTCAGCTTGATGAGTGTTTTGGTTCTTCAATGAATACACGGACATTTGTATTCTCTACTCCTATATTGTGCTATAAATTGTTCCCTAAGTAGGTCACCAAAATGATTTCTGAATGTTTCAAGACAGATAATTTTTACATGAACTCACAAAACAAACCCAGAGCCTTGGCTGTCAGGGCAATGACAGATCTCCATCAAACCCACTGCTGTCAGGAAAGTAAGGGGAGTGCTCTTTTTAACTTGGCATCTGCTATCATGATTCAACTCTTTGCAGAGAAATATACTATTACTCCATATGGCAGCTTCCCTAATTGTAAAAGGGCAGCCAACTTCTATGGCAATGAGGGAGCTAGCAAATTAGCAGCTAAGTCTGGCACTAATGAATGCTCTGCTGTCTCAATATAAGGTAGCTGGAGGTTTCCTCGCATGTTTTCTCTTCGCTTTGTTCTAGCAGAAGAAGCTACAAGAAACTGCGTTCTGATTCCTTTAGAGATTTAATAACCCAAATACTTCACTTCCTTCCTGATCAAAGGAAGCAGCAACTTGAGAATGCTTCATTGAGAGCATCTCTCGTGTTACAGAGGCAGATCACGTCATCTAGACTTCTGCTCCCTTCAGAGCAAGTGGTGGAGTTCACATCAGCTGACCCAGAGGCAGCGATGCAACGCATCCTTGTGACATGGATGCAGAGGGAATCCAGCTCTTCCATAAGGCAGAAGAGCCCGCTGAAGCACATGTAATTCCCTCCCTGTCCGCATGCTCCCCCAGTCGCATGACTGAGCTCAGAGTTGAGTGTAGGACTGCTCGTTTGAGCGCCAGAGAAGCTATTTCAAGCTGTTTGCCCAAAGACTCATCAATAAGTCATAAGCACCAGAATGGAAGTCAAGAGTAGGGGAAAAAAACAGTTGCTCAGGCAGAATAAATAGTAACTTTCATTGCATTCTCAATCTAAAAAGAGAATGAGCTGCTTCAAAATATTCCCCTCTATGGACTGCTACGTTACAGGAACCCAGCCTAGTTCCCTTCTCCTGTAGGCATGAGGCAAGCGGGACGTGCTGCAGTGCACATTAACTGGATACTGGGAAAAGCATCTTGGAGGACCCACCTACACAGAGCAGGGACAGTCACGGAGTCCAACTCCAGAGCAGCTGCAGGAGATAGCAGTGGGGACAGGATTCTTCCAGGTGAGGACCGTGTCTGCCCAACAAGTGCTTCAGCTACAGCAGCCTGTGCAGGACCACTGCCCTTGAGGCATGCGAGTACTGACACAGACAGCCCCATGTCCAAACAGGGGGCAATAACTCCCTGGTCTGTCTTGCCTACGGCAGTGCCATCTGATAAAAAGCCTATTTTATGGAATGCTGTCCCCAGTTTGCACACAACAGCCTCGTTAATGAAACGTGCACTGCTTATGTCACTTCTCCCCTGCCTTTCATGGGACACATCTTGTTTGCTTTGGCTTCATCTATCTGGAGGCAAGGATGTGCCAATGCCTTTGTAGAGCACCTGGAAATTAAGAGCACTAGAGAAATACTGATCACATGGCAGTTGCCATCTTTTCTGCAACTCCTTTAATTGCCTCAGTCCTTGCTGGTATTTCTCACTACCTGCTCCACCACAGGGATGTGCTCACTCTGTTCACACCAGCTCCAGTTCATAAGCCCAACCAAACCTCACGACGTGTTTACACAGATGTGTTGCTGGAGCATACATAGACCTTACACAGATACAAGCACTGGCTTTGAAGCATTTGAAAAGGCAAGTAACAAAATTCAAGAAATCTGCTTCAGAGGAAGGAACAGGAAGAAGTTTTGGCCAGACTCACAGCCCACATCTGTATAACCTTCTGGTTTTGCCTGGTTACCCTATATGCACCGGATTTTGTTTTTAGAGTCTTACTACATTGTGTTGGGATAAACAAAACAGGCTGAGCAGCTGATCTTCCCCCAGCCCAGAAGGGGCAATTCTTACCTGGAGGTTGTTCAGAGGCTCCATTTTCATGACTGGTCCCAGGGTATTGAGGGGCAGGGAGACATCAATGCTTTGGTTTGGCATCAGAGGTGTGTGAATGGCCAACGGGGTGCTCGGGATGACTCCGAAGCTACGCAAGAGAAAAGCAGAGGTGATGACAGCAGTACTGCATTTCTGGAGAGCCCCAGACTGACTTTATGAGGACAACACCTCTACACCTTTTTGCCAAGCACAAGCTGGCTCACCTGCCCTCTCCTGAGCTGCCCTTGCTATTACTCCAGGAAAAGGAACACAGCTGACTGCACCATGGCAGATACTCAAAGCAGGACAAAGCAGAGAAAAGTGAACCAGGGCGGTCTCCCTGACAATGTGCACATCCTGCTCAGGGAAGCAGCATCTGGGAACAGTTCAATCACCTGCATGATAACAGACTGTGTGCTGAGCAGCAGACTGCACAGCAAGGAGCGGCATTTGGACTCAGAAGGAGGAAGCAAGCTCAGGCCTCTGGGCTCTCTCTTGAAGAGCTGCAGAGCACTAGGAGTGGAGTACATCACACACCGCATGGCTGTTTATTATTGGGAGCTATGGAAGAAGGAACTGAAGCTGATACAGAAACAAATACATAAGCAAGGAGGAATATGTGGTTTGTAACAGAGCACTGCAGAACAAATAAATCAACGAGCTGGCTGTCTGGTCCCCAGTGGCAGTGCCTGGACTTAATCCTGGCTCTGTTGCTTAGTTCGAGACTCTTTTAGCTGGGGACACACACCACAGCAAAGCAAATGTTTGCTTGCCTCTTAAGTCCAAGTGGCACTTAATTCCACAGGCACCTCTGCTTAGTGTAGAGAAGAGGAAAAGTAGCTAACATCTAGCGTAACACTTCTGTACAATGTCAGGGCTTCTTTTCAAAAGCACGTGGAAGTGCAGATGCATGAGATACTTCGGGTGCCTACTTCTGATCGTATTTCTCTTTAGCAGTACTCACATTAACTCAGAGGTGATAGAGCACATATAGGAACAAAGATGTATAGGTGTGGATTTTTATTTCAGGCACTGAAAACTGATTGTGTCTTTGCACAAAGCCAGCTGCACATGTACTGGTTATGTCACTCCTTCTGAAACCAGCAGATGCACCATTCTCGGTTCTCCTCAGTTTTCAGCTCTTGGGAGCTGAAAAGAGAACACTGTCAGCAAGGGCCTAGCCATGTGATTTGCTGTCTGCAGCTGTTTCACCTTGGGAGACAAAAGCCCTGGTGTTTTTCCTTATTCTCTGAAGGGAAAGAAAGTTGCATTTTCCTACTAAGTGGCCGTGATATTACAGCACACTAGAGCTCTAGCTTTTTTTTCCCTCCCCCCATGCTTTATCCCAAGACTGCAGTGAAGGTGATTAGTAGCAGCAGGAACAGAAACTTCCCCATCACAAGCCTTAACGGTTAAACCCAGAGCCAGTCCACCGCAACTCTTTCCAACACAGACACAGTGGAAAATGGTGACACGAGAAAAGTGTTTGTAGAAGAGTAAATAGTAGTAGATTATATACAAAGCGTGTGCTGATATGCTGCAAAAGAAGGAACTGCTTTTTTCCTGTACAGTATTTAAACTTACATCCTTGAGAAGCACCACGTAGGTGTGGCTAGAACACAGCTTGATGTATAGGGAAAAATCAAACGCAAAACGCCTTTTTTTCCCAGGCCAATTTGCATGAAACATTCGCATATAGCAGCTTAACAAAAACTCTCCAGAAAATACAGCAGTCCAGGGAGAACATTTACTAAGATTACGTAGCATAATGTCTTTTGTAAGTAAATATTATTCGTCCCAAGAAATCCCAAATTTGCAAGGCTAACAGTGATATTAAAGAGATGGTTTCAGCGGACTTTCTTTACAGAGAACCCTCTTCCTGTGAAGGGATCACAAGATACTCCTTACAGCCTTGATAAGAATCAGCCCAATCCTCAATGCACTGCTCACAACAATCTACAACAAAGCACGCTACGTGCTCTGTGACTGGGAAGGATACTTATGGGAAGACACTGGGGTTGCACTGCCATGTCACATCTCCTGGCTAGGATGTGTTTCCGAGAACAATTTGTATATTCTAAACACTGAAGTGGCTGTTCCTTCTGACAAAGTCATTTTGCTGCCAATTACTGGAAAAACATGTGCCGTAGGCTCTTACCTTGCAACTTCTTCATTGACAAATAGCTTTATTAATGAGACCTGTACTTCCAGACAGTTTGAGGGGCAGCACAGCAATTAAGTCAGGAGGTAAAGGCATTTGGGATTGGTACTTGTGCAGCTCAAATGCTTTCCTGTTTATGCTCTCACTTTCCTTAGGGCACTTACTGGCTATAAAACCACTAACCTGCCTAACAACTCAAGAGGTGGCTTTAAAACTCTGCAGAGATTAAATGGGGAAGATGTTGCTTCAAAGCCAGGAGAATGATGGGACCATCTCCTGCCTGACTCCTCAGTGGAGGAAGGCTGCAGTACCAGGACAACTGAAAAACACCATGGATTTATCAGTTTGTGTTTTCATCTCTCTCACTCAACTGTGGTGGGATGAAGAGTTCAGGCTGTATCACCCAGCTGTTTCCAGGACTGTATTACACACCCACGTAAAAGGTAGCAGTATCTAGCAGTGCAGACAGACTCCTGTCATAGGAACGTGCAAGCTTTTTTACGATAGCAGACAAAGTGTATTGATTTCTTACCTGTTCTTGTTGAACTGAATGGCAAAGTCGGTCATGTGCTGCAAAGCCTTGTTGGTGAAGTTCATCTCCATGTAGATGTGTCCCTGCCTGTGACTGAATGTGCCGGAGATCTCCAATCCTTTAGCTTTCACTGCAGGCAACCAAACCTGGAACACAGGAGATCTCACTCAGCATGAGAAGTATAGCCTGAAGACAAACAAGCACGGTTTTCCTAACAGGAAAGTCTTCAGTTAGGAAATCCTGCTACCTTGGCACATTAAGCCCGCAGATGCTAAAGAAACTACAAGGAAGATACAATGTGGGGTGCTGAAAGGATCAAACTCACCAACGAGAAATTAGCTTGCTGCTCCTAATGCATATTTGTTCACAGCATTCACGTAGGAATTTAAGTATAACATTGGTGTGCACAAGAAACAGTGAAAGCTTGTGTCCATCACACTAACGGGAGACTTACCGTGTCTACTGATGGACAGGCTTCTCCAAGGATTTGTTGGGCTATTAGAGGCAGGACAATACTAAAGTTTGTACCAAATAAAACCACAGGGCCAATACTATTAGCTGTTTGTATTCTGGATTCCCAAATAATATTTGTGGAAAAAAAAACAACAAACAATCGGATTTGAGTGGTTCAGATAGAAATATTTAGCTCAGAATTAGTGGGTTCTTTTGTACTTGGTCTTATACAGTACATAACCAAGCAGATACACACCAAAAGTTTTGAGTATGCTTTGCAGTATCCTATGAATTCTAGAATCTCTGGCTGATTTTAGTTTATATGCCCCTTGACTATTTAATAAGAGTGCAAATTTTTGTTTATTCCCTTTGAGGCATGGATGGCTAACCCTGAACTTGCTGTGGTTGCTCCACAGCCTGTTACCAAAACCAAGCTCTGTGTATCTAATGAATGCTGCAGAGCTCTGTCGCTAACAGAGCATTTATCTGCATTACATTGTGGAGTGCTCATCCCAAGCACGAGTTTATCTTCAGCATCATGTTCGATTCCTTCGAATAAACGAGTCTTCCAGGAAAACTGTAGCTAATGGTATCCTGCCCTCAGTGTCCTGGCAAAGCATGATGAGAAAGTAGGTCTCCAAAAAAACTTGTCCGATAAAATTGAAATTCGCACAGCTGCTATATGCTATTCTTTACAGTAATATTGTTACATGAAAAATGAAGGAGCTGCTAAAGAAAAACAAAAATAACAACAAAAAAACAAACCAGAAGCATGTAACTAATACTGTCTCCTACAAATCACTACTCTGTCCAGGAAAAACCTAGGGCAAACATAACGCAAAAGAATTGAACAAAGATGCCCCGATAGCACCTGAGACCAACAACTGAGGGAACGTGTGAGCAGTTTCAGTCCCTGCAGCCCAAGGTATGGCAACATACTGAGGTTGTTCTTTTCCCTTACGTACAGACTTTGGAGCCACATATCCTCCAGGAGCCATGCCTATACCAGACGAGAGTTCGAAGAGATCGTTGAGTCCACTGCTCACCACAGCTGGGGTGGGTGAAGGGGCAAAGGTGGCTGGCACAGAAGAGGGAATGTAGGTCTGCCCCACCTGGAGGGGTTAAAAAGAACAGGCACCGATTAACATCACATATGAAGAACACTATTTATTAAATAAAGCATGAACTTGGGCAAAATCCTAAATATTTTAAAGCCATTTGCAGCTTCCCTGCAGAATTATCAATAGTGCTAAATAATGCATTTGAATTCGAAAGCTCTTGGCAACTAATCCCTACGCTCGGCTGTCACCTCAACCATGCAATAGCTTTCACATCATTTTTATAGTTCCAGTAATCTATTCCCACCATAGAGAAGTCTTTCTTCTCCATTGCTCCTTCCTAAAAAGACAGTGTGCTTTATGGATCTACCCTACATAAGCCCAGGGAAAAGACAAGATGCTTCAAATCTTCCCTCAATTGTACCAGTCTTCGGGAATCTGCAAGATTTTGCATATCCAGAGATAGCAAGGGAGGCAAAACTATATCGTGTACTCCCACCCAAAGCAAGAGCTCTGCATTCTTAGCACTGTGGTTCAAAAGGTCCATTGCATGAAGCAGAACCAGCGATCTCTCTGCCTGGGGACAGCATTTCTGCAACAAGGGCAATCCTTCCCCCTGGACTTCAAAGAGGACACCAAACTTGGGACATTAAGCCTCAGGTGCCCAGCTCCTAGGGGGATGATAACACCCAAGTTACACTTCCAAGTTGTCTTACTGTGAGCAGGAAGAATTAAGTGCTTGAGGACAGGATTCGCCAGTCAGCAGCCCAGAACAGGCAGAATGACCAAGGCAGGCAGCAGGAAATACTGGTGCTGTGTCTGAGATCTCACTCCTATTCTGTCCTTGGGAACCTACCTGAGAGGGCGTTTTACAACCAACCCTTTGGACAGGGAGGAGTGGCGGTTTTAGGGAACTGGGTGGTGGGTTTATGCTGGCCCAGGAAAGCAGAAACCTGACTTTGGAGGTGTGATCTCTGCAGAGTAAACATCTCCCATGTTCTGGAGCGTGCTGCCTGGGGGCTACAGGCAAACCATGCCACAGGCTCTCCTCTGCCCTCATGCCGAAGTTAGACAGGAATGCGAGAGTCACAGGGAAAGGAGCAGAGAGAATGACTGCAGCCACAAGAAGTGTTTCAAGGGCCCTCCTTCCAGAACTGAGCATGCTTTTCTCATTGAACTACTGGCAACACAGTGCTAGGAGGAGGGACTGGAGCTTTCTCTGGGAGATTGCTTTTGACCATGGGTTGGAGGCACACTCCCTCCTGCCTGCTGTGTCTCCAAGCCATTTTGCATCATTTTCCAATGCTTTCCTGAAAGAAGCTGGTATGCATTTGAAGCCAAGGGTGCTTTGAAGCAGCCTGGAAGTCTCCCATATCCTGGGCAAGTGCTCAAGGCACTAGGACACTCTCAGAGCACAGGCACAGAAAAGGAAGCCGGTGGCAGGCAGAGCGCAGCGCTGACCCTGCATGTTAGGAAAGCTCAGAGCACCTTTATGGGATCCTGATGTCCAGGAAAAGTCGTATGTGGCTTTTGGGAGGAGAAAAGCTACTCAGTTCTGACAAGCCCGTGGTGACACTGGGTTAGGGTTACAACAGAACAGGCTGTATGAGCAGACAAGTTAGCACCTTTGGCCTTTCAGCTGCCAAAGCAGTTGCACGTGGATTGGGAGTACCAAAATGTTAATGCTGGTGCTCAAACTAAAAGCTCTGAGAGAGAAGAGCTAAGCAAAGTCAACAGCTCTGGCCTTGGCTGCTCTTAGGAGAGCCCAGGTGACAGCTTGACTCAAAGCAACATAGGTTGGGACCTTTGGGTTTTGGCTCCGGTCATCCATTTTCAAACCTCTCCAGGGATTTGAGCATCTTCCCGCACATAATGGGTAAGGATGGGTTTAAAAACCCCGAGCTCTGAGCAGCTTTTTAAGTTGGGGAAAAAAACGGAATGGCACTTACTGCCGGACTTCCTCCAATGCCCCCGCCAAGGTCACTGCCAAGCTGAAAGAGAGAAGGAGAGAGAGGAGAGAAAGACCGAGTTCATTTAAGCCGAGGGTCAGACGGCCGGAGCAGAGCTCGCTCAGCTGCACCGCTGCGAGCGCGTCTCCCTCACTGGCCACGTACAGGACAGACAGAAATGCAATGATGGGAAAGCACAGGGAACAGAGGGGCTTTTTTTAGCTGTTTTGTGAGCAGAGCTGTTTGGAGAAGTACCCCCTACACCTAGCTGCAGAAAGGAGGAGCGTTTGCCAGGTTAATAAAACCAAACCCTCACTCCCTCGTGCGCCTGTCATCTGCCCCGCAGCCTGCGCAATCCGCCACGTTTCACGCATCAGCGCTTCTCCTTCAGCCCACAATGCTGGCTGCCAGCAGTCCCGAGCAGCTCTACAAAACCCAGTGGGGTAACTGTGAAAGGGAATAAAAATAAACCTGACAGGAAGCTCGCTTCCTGAACGCTTTATTTTTCGAGGGAACAGCTCCGAAGGACGGCAAAACCACAATGCGCCTCGCTGCATCTCGCTGCCACGCGGCTCTTCTCAATGACCAGGAACAAAGGGAAGGGAACGTAGCTGCTCTCACCGAAGCCCATTTAGATGAGCTTTGTTTTCCCTTTGAAGACTGCTGCCCCTCCCTTGGGGAAGGCAAAAGCAGCCTCCTAACCTAATGGGCCACTCGAATAGTGGAGACCTGGCAGCGCACTGGGGTGTTTCGGTAATGGTCTCTGCTGAGCTGCACAGACACATTTGGAGGCAGTTGGAATAGCTGCTGAACCCAGCTGCACGTCCCCCATGAACACTATAACCTCTCTAGAGCCCGTCTCCCAGGCCATCCTGCAGCTGTCCTACCATGAACTCTCTTTGCAAAGCACCTGAACCACTTTCTCAGTGACAAAGCCCGTTTTTTAAACATCCGCACCATTCCAGGCACTTGAGAGATTTCAGTGCTCAGGACAGACGCCAAACCTGGCTACAAGTGCTGTTGGCGGGTACAACATGACTCCCGTGAATATTTATAAGGCACTCGACAGGTGACTGATAGCCAGGAGAGCAAGCACAGACCTGCAGCAGTTACTCACTACAGAGACATCTCCAGGACTGTGTCCTAGGCTCTTGCTCAGGAGACCACAGCACTTTTTGCCTAGCGCAGCTTTTTGTCACGTTCAGACATGGATCATGCTGTGATGACGTGTGTAGGAAGAAGTGAGACCAGGGGGTGAGGGTTTTTTCCTTTTTTTTCCCCACTGTGGGTCTCAGTTTATCCCTACCTGAGGTCATGGGGAATTTTATAGGAGGTCCCTCATCGTCTGCAACTGCCGCCTCTCCGCACACAGCCCCAGCCTCTCGCTGCCTCTGGCAGGGCAGCGCAGAGTCCAGTTTTTCTTCGCTTACTTAGATGACAGATAAGAGAGAGCGATTCCAAAGTCAAAAGAAGGATCAATTGGACCAAAGAAAGCCAGCCAGAAGATTCAAATCCAATTAATACCGAGCTTGTAAAATAGCACTGATTACACTGTCAGGTCTCTGACTGAGACAGCCTGGCAGAGCACAGTTTTGTTCTACAGACTGCTCTTCAGCCAAGATGTTTTTAGAGGAATAGATCAGATCATTTACACCTTGTTACTGGCTCACTAAGGAGTAATAAATGCATCTATTACACCTCATCTCTATTCACAGTCTTGCACACAGATGAACTTCACACTTTATGCTGACAGGCAGTGAAGTCCAGAGGAAAAAAAACTGTAAATAATCCAGTTCATTTCCAGATGACTGTATGCATGGAGGATTTCTGGTACTGTTGTCTGAGGCAGGAAAAAGACTGGTTTATCAGGCAGCAAGCATTTCACAAAGGGTATTATGGAAATGACGGAATAACTCTGCATAATCGAGCCAGATGTTAACTGTTCTGCCATTTCCTACTACACTCACAAGAGGCTGCAGGTTAGGAATCCAGCCTTGAAGAAACACTGGTATCTCCGTGTGCTCACTGCAAGCAAGGGAAGGAGAGACTCATGGCGTTCCTCAAGCTATCTGTCAATCTTCCATTTTCCCTGGCTGTCAAGCCTTGGGGTAAGAGTAGAACCTGAATTTGTTGCTTGCCCTGAGTCAAGTCTCCAGCTCTCACTCCCTACAAGGAGGAGGAAAAATTCATTGGCTCAGAGAATTTATCACAAGCCTCCTTACATCCCTAGATCGCACCCAGCATCTTCGCTTCATGGTAAAAAGAAGAGCTCTTGGTGATGCCGGGAAGCTCTGACCTGATGCCACTGCAGCCCAGGTCTGCTCCTCAGGGGGTGTGTGCGCAGGGGTCTGCCACCCCCGGGGCTCCTGAGACCGAGCGCTGCTGGTGGGTGGCACGAGGCTGCACAGCAAGCTCCAGGCGGCGGGCAGCTTCAGAGCTGGCTCTGCCTGGGCAGCGAAAGGAGAAGTGACAACATATCGACGTAGAGATTTAAGGGGGAAAAATAAAGAATACAACATGTTCCACACCAGGTCTGGGCTGTGCTGCCCATCGCAGCGGCACAGAAGTCTCTTTCCCCATCTTTCTTGCCTGTCGCCCTCCCGCAGCACCTGGTTCAGAAACTACAGGTGCCGAGCACCCAGTCCGCCAAGACACCTCGGAGCTAACTTTCCTCCAGCCTCCAGAGGCTGAAGAGATGGTAGCAGCGACGTGAGCACGAGGGGAGGAGGAAGACAGAGGGAACAGGAACCAATTACCCACTGAGCGTCTTCTCCCATCTGTAGTGAGAGGCAGAAGGGAAGAAGCAGACATTAGTCAGGCGTGAGGCGATGCTGAACCAATTCCCAAGGGCTGGCCGCTCTGCTTAACCGTTTCCATTCATCCATTAGGCAGCTGCTCCTGAAGGAGAGAGGCTGTGATCCTGCCTGCCACGAGAGCAGATTGCCATGAGGACAGGACTGTGACAGCACTGTTGCGAGCCCTGCTGGGATGAGTGCTTGCTGTGATGCGGAGCGGTGAAGGACAGCTGCTCCAGCTCGGGATGGTCCAGGGTCAATGGGCAGCTTGGGGTTGGGAGCTTGCAGCACCACAAAACCCCAGTCCTGAGCCCAAAGCTGGCAGGCTCACCTCTTGGTACAGCGCACAGAGCCTCTGTCTGCGATGATAAGCAGGGGATGAACACGGAGCCCTGGCCACCCGACACAAAGCCCTTCAACAGGGCATTTTCTTTAGTCCCACCACAGCTCCAAACCACCCTGCCACGACAGCGCTCGAGCAGCCACGTGGATTTGCAGGAGAGGCCAGGCTTGCCCTGCATCAACAGGACCAGCACCAGCACCTCTTCCCAGCCCGCATCGGTGTCTTCACTTCGCATTAGTTGGCTCAGATGGCGTCGTGGCTGCTCTGCTCTGAAAGCACCTGCCCCACGACTTCAGCTGCTGCGTGCAGTTATCCTGACTTATGAACTCCAGCACTGCTGGAGTTACTGCATCAGAAGGGTTTATTTGCATTTTAACAGTAGCTTGTAACGAAGTGACTTTGCTGAAGTGTTCATGTGATCCGGAGGGGTTACAATCCCTTCTGCAACACGACGTGAGATATTTGGAGCTTCAAGAAATAATGGGAAGGAGGAGCCAGGAACTGACTGACACTGCAACCACCATGGCTCAGCGACCAGGTTGCCTTGCATCTGCAGCACAGCCAGAGCTTTCCGAGCAGCTATGCATTTCATGGAGTGATAATTCACAGGTTAAAAGGAGACAAGTGCTGCCTCCCCCCTCCTTCAGACCCCAAACCAAGAGTTAAGCTCAAGGAGCTGGCTGAGGGCATGCACTCAAGAACATCGCAGCGAGGAACACCAGGCACTTACTGAACAAAAATCAGGTGGAAGGGCTGACCCGAGCTGAGAGCAGAGCTGCTAGCAGGTCGCTTGATCTGGGCTAATCCTGCTCAAGACATCTTCTTAACTGCAGGCCTGACCGTGCACAGACTGACCTCCCGGTGGGCTGCAGGTATCTTGTTGCAGACTCGGCTGTGGCTCTCACACAGACATTTTCGGTACCTTGCTTTCTGCCTCTTGTCTGTTTTTGTGCCGCCAAGGCAGGCTCACAGAGCAGGACAGCTGCCCAGACCAAAGGTGGTAGAGGACAGGTCACACTGCTGGTGCTGCAGCCACCAGCTTCATTAGCACTTGCTTTGCTGCTAATGCTTTGCCTTGCTGAATGATTTCCATCAACAAATGAAATTAAATACTAACCATTTGGGTTTTCTGAAGTGTAAAAAAGCAACTCCCCAAAGCTCTAGCAGTCCTACTACAGTAACAACTTGCATAGCCTTTAATAAGACATGAATGAGCGACCCACCAGAAGAGCTCCTTTTCCATATCAGCACTGCTCCAGCAACGGCCATGTGCCCTTTGTCAGAAATCCTAACAGATGTCCTTTGTAGCTCATCAAACCAGAACAGCCTGGATGAAAGGAGACGCTCAGATCACTGTGGGAGGCTGGAGGAGAGCCCTGGGGAAGCATCACATCCGCTGCATAAATGGATTTTGGGTCTCAGCTACCATAGCCACACTCACGCTGTAGTTCCAGGAACAGGTAAATGAAGCAACTTTCTTAAGATTATACACAGCAAGTCACTTGCAGAGCCAGCACAAGAATTTGGCACCCAGGGCAGACTGGGGGCTGCTGTTGGGCTTCCACAGCCAAGTGAGGCTCCCTACTCTGAGCAAGTGAAATAACTCAGCAGCATGTTTTCAGAATAAAACACCACTGAGGCCCTAATCAACCTGAACGAGCCAGGTCTTGTCCACGGAGGCCAAGCTTTGGCCTCTCCACTTGAAAGCAGTTGGACTGGGAGGGATCACACCAGTCGCCTCTGCTCCCCAGCCGCTGGGATCAGCAGGCACTCGGGACTGGAGAAGCAGGGATTTCTTCCCAGGCTGCCAAGCCTGGAGCCCGGGATGCCTCGCAAGAGAGGGCGAGGTGATGCTCAGCTCCCAGCCCCAGATCACACTTCAGGGCAAGCAGAGCGCTGGGACACAGCCCTAAATCATGCAGGGGAGACAGTTGGGGTCAGACCTCCAACACCCAACCTGATTACACAGAGGGCAGCAGCTCCACCGAGAACAGCCCGCAGCGATCACGGCAGCGCAGGTATTGCAGAACACGTGGATATTACAGAACGTGGATATCCAGTGTTTATCCAACAGCCTTACAATTTGGGACATAAATCAATCTCACGAGCTGCCAGCCTTGAATCAATAATACTCTTGTAGATGAGTGGGTAGAGTATTAAATAAAATCCTTACATAACAGACAATCCAAGCCCGTCCATTCCTACAGATTTACTGCTCTGCCTCCGAGTTTCGAGCCAGCCCCTTTGGCTCCCTGCCACAGCGCCCAGCTCCCGTTAAACGCTCGGCTCACGGCGAGCCACGCGGTGTGCCATGCAGCAGAGCTCTCGTGCCCTGGGATTTTCAGTGCAAATGAGCACACAAAAAGGTTTAAAGACAAAATGACCCTAGCTTATTACAGCGCCCTTTGTAGGACTGCATCAAGAGCAAACGAGGAGCTGGAGAGCTGCCTGTACCCTGCACGAAGCGTAGCCACTGGGATCCTGCTGCAAGGGGACGCAGCATCAAAGGCCAGCTCTCAGCATCCTGCAACTTGCTGTCCGAGCAAATTTTGCTTCTCCCACGTTAGTGGCCGCTATCACTGAGTAACACTTCAGAGCTGGCGATCTCAAGCTTTGTAACAGTGACCTTGGTCAGCATTTTACAGAAAAGCAAGCAGAAGTGAGGAGGAGAAGAGCTGCGCGGGGCTGAGAGGGGCACACCGTGGAGCATACTCAGTTCTGGCTCTGTTCGCTGCAGAACAGCTCTCCGTAAGTCGTGTAGCAAGTCTGATCTGGTTAAAAGCAAAGCATATCTTGTTCTTGTACTAACAGCCCCCTTTTTTTTTTTTAATTTGTTAACACATGCTCAGCATCTGTGCACGCACGATATGCACGTTACATTTAATACCAATTACAGGACTTGCTATGGAAATAAAGTATCGGTTATTCCCTAAAGAAATTAACCTCTCAAGCAGCTGGAGTCTCACTGGCCATAGAAATAAGAACCTACCAATAGTGAGGAAAATTCAAGCAAACAATGTTAATCTGGTGTTCATCCAGTTTTATAGCATGCTGCCTCCTTTCAAATGCTTGCAAGAAAACAACACTACGGTTTAAGAAACAAATGCTGAATGACGTCTGCCGTGGAAGTTAACGCTTCTGTTATCTTCCCAGTTAGTCCTGTCGGGACTTTGGCTGCAAGAGCGTCCTTCTGAAGACAGACACCCTCTCCCCAAAAAGAAGGCATTACCAAATATACAAGGCCTGCAACCAGCAACCTGATCGAGTGGGAGGTGTCCCTGCTCACGGCAGGGGGGTTGGAACTAGATGATCTTTGAGGTCCCTTCCAACCCAAACCATTTGGTGGAGCATCCAAAGGGATCAACCCATGACACTGAGGGGATGTGACACACTGGCTGAGAGCCTGCCAGCAGCCTCTTCCAGACCTTCAGCTGCCTTTGCGACACTCGCAGTACTGACACCACCTCACCATGGCAGGAACAGCCCATGATTTCATACATCAACGCCAGCACATCCCAAACCATTTTCTTCCTCTGCAGCAGAGAGGCTTCGCTGGTTTTCAAGCAGCTGCGTGCAAAATGGAAGCAGGGCTTGAGACTGCTCTGCTCTGACAGGTCACCTGAGGTACGTCCCCACTCAGGCTATGCAGGGATGGTGCCAGAGACATAATGCAGAAAATCTGCTGCATTTGAATACCTCGTGTTCCTCTCTGGTCAGCTGAGATCCAGAAGGGATCTGCTTGTGATGAGCAGAAAACCAAGACCGACAGCAGGGGTGAGAGAAACTCCATCGCTGGGAGTCGTGAAAAGGACTGCAGGCGAAGCCCTGCTGGGAACACTCAGGGCTGCCTGAGATCAGCCCCCTCCCATGGTCCAGTACCCTTCTTTACCTCCTAAGGTGGTAAGAGGGATGGGAAAAGACAGGCCAGAGCAGTGTGCACACAGAGGAAGACTCTGCCTCGCCATCCAGCACCAAACAGGCTTACTTTCTTGCAGCACAAGGAGCTAAAGTGAAATAAACTCTTTCCGGTCTGAGCAAAGAGAGAGAGACTGCTCACACCGCTCCACGCAAGGGAACGGGTGCCGCGTTCAATCCTCCCAGCAAGGCAGAGGAATGAAATGCATTTGAAAAAACTTGAGGAGGAACAGAGAAGGAGACTCCACCGCTGAGGGAGTCAGGCAGTGATATAACACACAAAGTGTGCGGCTAAGCCGTCTGGAAGAGAGAGAGGGAAGGGCTGCCCCAGCAGGAACCTGAATGCAACACAATAAGGACAGGGGAAGAAGATCTTATTTCAAGCTCCAGCTCCACTGCCTGCCTGACAATGCAAGCGCCCGTCATCCCTGGCCATTTCTAGCTCCCGGGGAAGGGCGAGGAGCTCAGCCCTTCCTCCAGGAGGCTCCTGGGGACACCTCTCACCCACTCACCACGCTTATAAGTCAGGCACACACATACCTGCATCCTGAGCCTCTCTTTTTGGCCCTGCACAACCCTGCCTAAGACCCAAGTGCCGATCCCCTTGGCCGGCCAAGCAGCGCAGAGATGCTGCCGAGCGATGTAGTTAATTCCAGCCCAGGGTAACTCAGCTGGGTTCTTTTTAAACACATGTCCACAGCAATAAACAAAAGCAGATCTCACTCACTTGCACACAGACCAGGCTCATTAGGGAAT
This sequence comes from Anser brachyrhynchus, assembly GCF_964034855.1. NCBI lineage: Eukaryota > Metazoa > Chordata > Aves > Anseriformes > Anatidae > Anser > Anser brachyrhynchus. Next base: position 7,166,493 of record NC_137713.1, on the reverse strand, counting down.
GAAAAGCCAGAGAAATACAGAGCTTTACCAGGACAAAATTCGCCTGTACGTGTGAGGGATAAGGAGAAGATGGGACATTTGATCCAAGAGAACTCCAGCAGAAAGCATTCTGGAGGAACAACATCATTCAGGGTTTTGTTTAGTGCTCTCCCCACCTAATAATGCAGCTGAGCCAGCGCTGGTGCACACAGCCCCAGGCACCACTTCTCCCCGGTCCAGAAACAGTCACTTCGTTAGCTACCACCCCACAGCCCATCCATTTATTTAAGGCTCGAGAAAAATACGAAGTAAAAGCCTACTATCATCTCAACTAGCAGCTCTCCTGCCCAAGTGGGTCACTGAATTAAGCCCATTAATGCCAACTGATAGGGAAATATTTTCCCCAAACCAAGCTTCAGTCCTTCTGCCATGTCCGTTTATTTGCCTCTGATACTAACAAGGAACAGAGGGCTACAAGAGGTGGAAGGAGGGCTACAAAGAGGCTGGAAGACAGCACAGAGAAATTTAAGTCCTGCTCATTTCGAATTGCTGCTGTCTTCTGCGATGCCTCAGCACAATTAAGGATTCTGCAGTTTCTTAGTTACAGCTCTTGCAATGCAGAGCAAAGGCTGCAAAGGTCACTGCCCTGCGCTGTGCATTCCCAGCAACATGGGCTGAAAACCTGCCCTCGTCCCCTATCCCTGGGAGAAAAGCAGATTCCCCAGCTGCCATCTGCCCCCCAGATAGCACAGACTGAAGTACACCTGAGCTCCACGAACACCGATGCCATTATGGGTTAGCCTGTTTCCAGTTCATTAGCTCATGAAACACCAGAGCTGGAGAGGTGTTTAACATCTGCTTTAATAAGACTGTGGCAGCTTAAGAAAGTGTCTTTGGCAAACAGGAATCCGGTGCAGTGGGGTTCCTACAGCTGCTCCTGCTTCTCAGAACCGAAGCACACCTAAACAGGCACACAGACAACTTGGCCCTGCTCACTGGAAGCCAAACCTCACACCAAAGCGAAACAAATCCACTGCAGGTCTGCAACCCACGCAGCTGTGCTCTGGGGTGGTCTTATTTGGGTTACATGGTGCAAGTACAGCTGGCCTGCTCCTCATCCCACTGGTGAGCCCCGAGGCTGAACACATCCCAGGCTGACGGTGACCGCTTCTCCCTTCCTGGCTGCCACCAGTGTAAGGCCACAGCCCCCAGCTCCTCCCCGCTGCAGCGGTCTCCTCACTAGCAGATCATCTCACTGCAGCTTCTTCTCAGCTCTCACCCCAGAGCAGATGCAATATGTGATCATTCATACTCAGGGCCTGACCCTTTTAGGCCCTGAATGCCCCCCTGTGTCTGCTGCAGCAAGGGGAGGGCTGCGCAGCAGCTTCCCTCTCGACCTAACTGCAATTAAGACATTACTGATACTAAACCATGACACGCTCTGGAGAATATATAAATGGGATGACCCAGGGCTACAGCCCGCAGCCCTGAGCTTTGCATTGAAATTCAATAGGGTTGGGAATGGGATGGAACAAACGCCCTCCTGAATGGGAGTCAGAACTAATTACAAAACAGTGCCGCACTTTACATGTTTAAAACAACTTGCTAGTTTTTTTCTACAGGCAGAAAAAGCATGAAAACAAACATGCCCACTGAGCGCAGGGATTCTACTGCATGCACCAACATTCATTTTAGAGCAGGAAAACCTGCTGAAAATTGGTACCGCTTAAATCCTATTGGAGTTTGAGGTCTCAGCACTGGGGAGCTTAAGGATCCGAGCATTACAAGCACAAGTGAAGGCTTTGCAGAGATGAGCACAGCTCCAATTATTTCACATCAGCTGAAGGTAAAGAGCACGCTGCTTACCAGGCTGTCCAGCCCTCCTCCCAGGAGGTCCACGGCACCCATCTGCATGGAGGACACTTGGGGAACGTTGACGGGGGGTCCCAGGTCCAGGTTGAGAAGGTCGCCCAGAAGGTCGCCCTGCGATGGGATGACCTGGGGCTGCTCCAGGTTCGTAGCGGCTGTTGTGCCCACGGGGCTATCTCCTGCGTCAGTGCTGCGGGTGGGAGCAACAAGAGGCAGAGAAGAGAGAAGTCGGTCACCTTCAGCCTCCAGCTTCAGGTTGCCAGCATGGGGAAACACAGCAAGAGGTAGCCCACGAGCAGGAAGCAGCTAAAGGATTACCCTAGCAGCTGGCCTAACCATTGCTGTGTACGAGGTGCTCTGTGCTGGCAAGTGGTCCTTCAACAAATGCTTTGAGCACAAGGACCTGCCATGCATTGTGCACGATTTGCAGCTCACAAAAGGGAACTTTCAGGTGTGAAATCCTTCCCCCCTCCCCACAGAATCACAGACCTCTCTAAAATCACGAGCCGTATGTACTACATAGACCACGGCACTGAAAACAAATACTTTCCAACTCAGAAAGAGCCTATGGAGGTGATTTTTAGACCACTGGACCTGGAGAGCTACACATAAACGTGAAAAAAAATCCTAACTTCCTCAGAGACCTAACAGATATAACCCTTAAGCCCTTACTCTAACTGGTGCAAACTCAACCACTCCCTTCAGATCCAGACTTAACACCTTCTACTGACCTGCACCAAGGTCCACCACTTTCCTAATTAAAGACCTCAATCTAAAACTGGCACCTCCCTTCCACCAATAACATCCTTTTCTCTGCATTAGCAGACATACTAATTACTAGTCTAGAAATGCCTCAAACAAATTCCAAAAGTTTCTCACCAGAAACAGTCTGGCTATCTTTTACATCCATTTGCCACTGAGTTTTACGAGGGAAAAAAAAACACCAGTAACACTCACTGTAGCTCCCGGAGAGCTCATTACAACATATTTATTCTTTAAATCCAGACACGCGAATATTTTAGATGACTTCAAATCTATTCTGTGTCTTGCTGCCAACAGAAACTGACAGAATTATTTCCAGCTCGTATTACTGCGGATGCGGCCAACAGGTAATTGCATAGAAACGCCACGGGAATTAGTGTACTGACAAGGTGTTTTAACACTGGGGCTCTTTTCTAAGGATTGCAGCTGCTGGTTTTGAGTAGCCACGATCCTCTTCCTTATCCCTACTCAGCTGCTGAGGGGAAAGCTTTAGCACCACAGTGTAAGTTGCTACCAACTTGGTGCCAAGAGGGAAAGATGCAGCATAAGGGCTGCTGAATGAATTAGTTACCAGGCAGCGACAGAAAGGATTGAAAACTTCTTTGCATTAAAAGCTTTAGACCTCTAATAGCACTAATATTAGCTGTCCTCTCTGCTTCTGCCTTCGGCAGGGAGACTTCTGAGTATGCCGAACAGCTAGCTAAAACATTTCTGAAGAGCGAGTGGTTACCGTGATCCACTCCCACCCCCAACCTGAGAACAGGAAAGAACAGCATGTATGAGCAGAGGCACATTACAAGCTGGTAGTGCACACACTTGGTTCGTTCCCAGTATATAATCCCTTTAACACTACACCTCTTCAACACTTACTCATCCTTCTTCTGATGGAGATAAAGCAATCCCTGCAAGGTCTTGTTTAACTGCAGTTGCCCCAAAGCCCAGCACAAAATTAGGAAGGGACGAAGCTAAGTCAGTTTGTATTAAAAAAACAACAAAAAACAACCAAGCCTTCTATTTGCTGTACAGAACAGACCTTTTTTAAGGAGATTTGTATATACACCTTTGTATTTTCTTCGGAAGAAAAGAAAGGAATTAAGAGTATGAGGGTTATAAAGGGCCAAAAGACTTGATAAAGGTTTTCTTGCTTGAAGTCTTGGACAGTGGCAAGCAGTTGGGTTTCCTGTCCTACATTGCTTTGTATGGAAATACACCTCTGCTTCCACTGCAAGGGAGTGTATTCTGCCAACCACAACCACCTCCTCCTACGTTTATACCCAGAAAAGCACCGAACAGCTAATTCTGCCCATCTACTCAAGGAAAAGCTATCTTTACCCTCTTAAGCCACATTCATTGCAGACATCCCCACACTCCCACCTCTATCTCACTGCACAATCTGAAGGAAAACCTCAGTCTGTACTGGACAGGTCGGCCACCAGAACGGTCATCGCCGGAGTGCAGAAGTAGCAAAGATGACTCCAAACAGCTGGCTGATGTTATCTGCCACTGGACACCTTTAAACTTCTTTAAGAGGACAAATTTTCACGTACCTCTTTGTGCATCTTTTCACAGACATTCAGCACTAGGAAAAGGCAAACTGGTTTCTTAGCATTCAGTAAAGATGTACTGGCTGCACAGATTCAGGCTTGCCACAGCCTGCACCCGCGGTGCTGCTCTCTGTACTTCCAGGGCTGCACGTGGCCACCCAGTACGCTGGAACATGGTGCAAGTAGGCCTTGGCATCAGCCTGATCAATCTGTCCTTTTACTGACAGGAAAGCAGAAAGTCACAATAACGGGGCCTCTTTACGAGTGACCTCACTTCGGAGAAGCTTGGCGTGTCACTAACAACACTTTTTTTTTTTTTTTTTTTTAATTTACCAAGCAGGCTAAAGCACTGCATCAGCATTCAGCCCTTTACACTTTCCCGCTGCTCTGGCTTCCTCACCTTACCACTGGTGATTAAGCCCTGAAGGCTTTCTCTTGAAGTAATGGGTAATTCAGTAGTAAGCAGCACAAGGGCAATGTACAACACTGCTATAATGAGAAAAAAAACGGGGAAAGCTGACTGTCTGGGCACTAGCTTCGAGTGTGTTGTATACACAGAAGCCAGTAAAAAGATTACTCCTTGCAGTAGCTGAATTCCTTGAGTTAATTAAACCCCTCTGTTCATTTCTGTACTGAAACAAGTGCATGGGAAGGGTGCTAACATGGGAGGCCAAAGCTACCCCCAACCCAGCTTATTTTGCTATTGAGGCAAATCTTGAAGCTGAGCGAAGCATCCACTGCTTTTCTTGCCTGACTGGTAGAGTTGTGCTTGCTGGTCCTGGGTCAGTGCAGCCAGACTTGATCTCATAGGCAGGGAGAAAACAACTCAGCTTCTCAAAACTAGTCATATGACAGAAATAGCTTTAGTTGCTAAGAATAGCAGAGAAGTGGTATCAGAAAATAGAAAAGAAGCAGCATCGCACACTGATTTATCAGTGCAACGGCAAAAAATAGCACTCCAAATGTCACTTTGGGAATATTATTAAAAGGTAAGCCTGGATACTTTGCCTCCTGCTGTAAAGCAGACTTATATTTGTAATTAATACCATTAGCAAATAGCACTGCTTACCTGAATGAGGAACCATGGGAACAGGCTCAACAGCAGCACCACCACAGCCTGGGACTGCTGCAATGCCTGCTCTTGCAGACCTAACCCACTTTCAGGACTGTGATTATGGGGAAACATTAAAGCTCCAGATAATAAGCTGAAGCATTTTTTCCCCAAAGGTTAGACAGAACAACATCAGTCTAGCCATTTTGTTTTAAGCCTGAACAGTTTTCAGTGACAGGGCCTAGACGGCTTTTACGCTCCCCTTGCTTTACAGGCACCGAGTAAGAGAGGTAGCCTTGTTCATCCTTCCCCATTTCACATTTAACCACAGAAGATCCCTGTTCTTGCCAGTTCCAGGAACCTGGTATTATTCTACGCAACTGAGGCTTGTAAAGCTGTCCCATCACTGAAGCAAAAACTCTTACACAACCAAAGAGTACCCTTCTGTAAGATACTTGCTTTCACTGCTCCTCCTCCTGAAATATGCCCTTTCACCACCTATCCACCTTCTGCTTTGTTAGCCCAGCTCTCAAGTCAGAGACCTTATAGCCAGAGTCTTCCCCAAAAACATTAAAGTTCTTGTGTGAGGAGAAGTTATATGATACTTCTCCTGTCTTTTGACCCAGGAACTCAGAAGCTACACACCCAGAATTAAATCCTACAATGAAACGGCTCCTTGAATGATCCACAAGCCTCTACACAATCAGTAAAAAAGCAAGGAGTATTTCAGAAGACCCATGTGTCTTTAGGACTGTTTACTAGCAAGAAACAACCAAACCTGCTCATTATCACCAGCGTTGCCTCAGCTTACCTCCCGTGGTGAATTGGCAAGTGCTTGCGGTGGATACCGTGGCTCCCCTCCACAAAAGCGTTGGGTGGCTTGTGGTACACCGAAGCCAGAGATCCAATATGGCAGATCAGCTCGTCCAGCAGAGTTGGTTCAATCAGATCGGTCTCTTCAGAAATCAGGGGCTTTTCTGACAGGACCACTTCTTTGGCAGTCACCGGGTCCGTGGAAAGAAGGCGCCAGTAGATGTAGCCACGGTCCCGCAGGTCTGGGTTGTCAGAGTCCTACGACAGAACAATGCATCAGTCACGGTTCTAAAGGGGACTAACTCCTCTGATCACTTAATTTTTCTAGCAGTGGTTCTGGTGGATTAAAAAAACAAAACACGAAACAACCATCCAGTAGTGACAATCATCAATTTCAGAATGAAGTTATAAACTGTTGTGATGTACATCGCAAAATTAAAAACAAATCCCAAAGCATTAATGCCTGGCTTCCTAACCAAAGAGTTGACCCATCTGGTCAGGGAGCAAAAAGTCCCTGGATTTACACATCCCCCAGCTGCCCCGTCCCACAGAATATCATCTGCTTTCCTGACACTTAAAAGAAATCAGGAGAACTCCAAGGGGTTGTGGACAGGAGAAAAGAGGGTGAGTCAAAATGACCATCGCACACTAAGAATAAACATGTTATATTCTGTATTGCAACAGAAAGATTCAGAATTCCTAGAAATATACGCCTTACGCAAGGGCATTCACTGGACAAAGAGACCCTGCAGAGCTACAGGATAGATCTTAATAAGCAGTATTCTTCACAACAAAAGAGGCCTTATTTACCCTGCATCTTAGTTATCTAATGAAGTATGGGGAGATACTAATGGTACATGGTAAAGACACCTCATCAGTTCTCCAGCTGTCAATAATATCCTTGTTTTACTGCAGACAGTCCTGCCGCAGCATGAATTAATTTCTCTCCTTTTCAAACAGCTCTGCCCAGGACAACAAAGTAAGTGGTGATAGCTTGCAGCTAGTGTTCTAGGGATAGAGAGGTGCTGGGGTTTTATGCTGTAGTGTAACATGTTCGAACTGTTCATTGAAGAAAGAGCTGGGATTTTTAATCCCCATGTCAGGAGAACAATAGGGTAGATGCTACTGAGGTTTTTTTCCTGAAAAATTCTGGCAATATATCCTACACCTCATTAGACTTCCTCCTTGGCATTTCTTCTGCTCTTCTGTGATCTCATTCACATTGCTGCTGACCTGCTGTAACCTGCCTCTCTGCCCTCTGTCTCAAGACATTCTCAGGCACACAGCAAAACCTTTACTTGTAATGAGGCTGGGCACGCTAAACTCGTTTTGCTCACAAGGACCTAGATACATTGTCTGGGTCAACTGACAGATTTCTCTGCAGTGCTGTTTTTCAGTTTGATGGCGGAGTTGTGAACTCTTTACACCCGTTGCCCTTAGCAATTCCTACCAGGATGTCCTCATCCTGCCTTCAGCAGGCAGTTCAAGATCAGACAGGGCCTTTGCAAGGGCAGACATGAAAGACCACGCGCTCCTACCTACTTTCAGGGACATCCAGATTCAGGACTGACTGTTTCTTCCTACAGCCAAATAAACAGACTTGAAACTTTAGTAAATTTACTGGAAAAAGAGGCTCAGATCTTTCCTTTCCACATTTCTCCTAATTCTCCAGTCTCCAGGGCCTGCATGCACACCTGCAGAGCATACCAATGAACCCATGCTAGCTCAGTTACCCACCCATGCCAGACAGACAACAGCAATGAAGATGTAGAGGCTCTGTGCCATCCGTTAGGTTATAGGCTTGCTAGGGACCTTGATCACTACTCCACATCTGTGTCCCTCCCATCCCCAGCTGCTTCAGTGCTATTTTTACCAGTGTTGGCTGGATTACACTGGCTCCTGCTACAATCACACCTGCAGTTTGCTGCGCAGACATACCCTAAGAGGCACTCAAAGTGCAACAATACCTAAGCTGGGGAAAGAAACACACATGTAATTACTCCCCCACTCAAGTGAAAAACGGTATCTCTACCTAGAAATCAGACCTTGAAGCATAAGGCTTTTTAGTGTTTTTCATCCAGTTATCCTACATTGACTTATTATTCATATAAAATACAAAAAGCCAGACTGAATCAACATTTGTGACAAACAGAGAAAAAACAGACGCCTATTATATTCCTAGGGTGCCATTAAGTGTTTTATGACTCAGCAGAGTGGGTTTTAACACTTAGTACCTTTCCTCTGTTGGCTTAGACAAATGATATACCCAGCCACTGGCCCAACCCTCTCTAAAAAAGAGCCAAGAGCCTGCCTAATAGCAGATTTTGAACACTCAGAAGCAAGAAGAGCAGGCTAGGTTTCTTGTGCCTGCCCAATGCACCACCTCCAGCTGGATGAATAGAAGTACCAAGAAGTCCATAGGCATGACTTCTTCCAGCAAAGAGGGCCAAAAAGGCTAGCTGATGACTGCTTCTGAGCAGAAAACCTGGAGTCAATCGCTGCCCATTCAGTGCAGTCAGGTGTATTTTCCTCAGTTGGTACGGTAGGTCTGCAGAGGAAATGCTCTTTCTGGGCTACATCACGGCGCAGGGAGTGCAGTAGGTTCAGCTGAGTCTCACTCCTACCACCACCACATCTCTGCTTCCGTCCTCCAGAACTACAGCGCTCCTTTCTTTCAGCTCAAGCCCAGCCCTACCTGCAGTGATCTGAGCTCACAACTCAGCTCCTCATGCATAACGAATCTGGAATCTTAACCCACTGTTACAGCCTCCAACAAAGCTGCCACATTGGTTGACAGCATCCAAGTACAAAGGAAAAAACTAAACCTTATTTCTTTTGTTTTTATAGCACCGTTTAAGCTTTGCTGTTCACAGAACAAAGTCTTTGCTTGGCCCTATCCCTCTGTCAGAGCAGCAGATGTTTTAATTGCAAGCCACCTTTCAAGAAGAAGGCATTTTGGTTTCTTCAAAACCCCACCCTGCGCCTAACATTTAATTTGGTGGGGGAATGTGGAAGGATTTAGGATGAAGCAAGAGCTAAGAAGTAGAGAGCAGACACCAGATGGCATGGTAACAGGCACAGAGCAGCTCTTAATGGAGTCAACCCCCTTCTCTTTGGGAGAGAGGAAAACATGCCTGAACCCTATCTACCAGCAAGGCTGATCAGTCCAGCAGATGGGACACAGCACACTGCCTGCCAGCACAGGGTCGGGAGGACTCTAGTTCACTGTGCATCTTGGCTTACCTGCGTGGCCAGGCTGAGGACCTGCTGAACCAGCTCCTGGGTCTCAGAAGGCTTTTTTAAGAACAGCTTCACTATAGCAGTCAGCAGGGTGAGCTGCACCTAAGAGAAAGGTACACAGGAGAGAGATTAGAGTCAGCCTTGCTTTAGCAATGTGTCCTGGGTCTCAACATCCTTTAGTAGTATAAAATTCACATCCCATAGTTTCTAACAGCATTACACTATTCTTTGCCAGGGAAACCCAGTATAACGAAAAATCAGACTCTTGCCCATTGTAAAATACTTTTGCAAACAAGTCCCTGATCAGTACACTGAGATTTATGTAATATTTTGATGCATTTCATCACCATTCTTCTGTACATTCTCGTCCCTAGTAGGGCTATTCCTCAAGAAGTATCCAACATGCAGAAAGCCTTACTGTTCTGTCTTATTCATCCACCAAAAAAAAAAAAAAGTTTGGGAGATAAGACAAAACAAATCTGCAGAGTCCCAAGACTTTTATTTTAGCTAAATATTGAAGTTTTCATTGGGAGGTATTTCTGACTACTACAGTAATATTTACAGTTCGTCCCACAGACACACTGCATGAAACACTACAGGCAAGATGTATAACAATTTTTACCTGAGTACTTTCATCATGAAAGCCCTCCAGAAAACTCTCCAACAGCTCATCTGCATTGTCAATCCTTTCTGCGTATTCACCCACTATCCAGATCATGGCAGCTCTGGCATCTGGCTCATCCAGGGAATCCAGGTTCTCACACAGGGTGGCAATGATGCTTTCGTACCTAATTTATCAGAATACAGGTGGGTTACTAGGGTGAATTCAACTTGCGTTACTCCATCTCTGCCCACATTATTCCGCAGAGAATCCTGCACTGAATTACAATGTCTAGTATTCCTATGCAACATGAAATAAACAGCACTTTCACTCAACTGACAATATTCCTAGGCTTTTTCTTTCCCCAGGCTGAGTGTTAAGATCTCACAGGGTCCTCAAGAGCTTCACAGTTTCTGTAATCAGCAAGACCACCCAGATGTGGAATTCAAGACAAAACTGCCTCCCTTTCATTTTTGCTAAAGGGTTGTTTTATCCAAATAGGTCAAACCATGAATCTGTGCCCGACCCTGCAGCCTCACTAGCATCTTCAGACTTCAACTCTAAAATTGGATATTACACTTCCCCAAAGGCTTTGCTGTAAAACAGACAATACCCCACACTAGTTATTTAGCCTCCCCGATCCCCGTGCGTGGGTATCCCTGTCATAAACACGCAATCTATCTTCTAACTGACAGCAGAAATTGCCAGAGAGACCTGCAGATGTCCCACATTACTTTTTAGGTGATCATGAAGTCTCTGCTGAAAGACACTACTGCACTATTTTGTAGCTGAAGAGACAGTGTTTTATTGCACAAACTGCTTAAAATAAGACGAATACTGCCCAAGCCAGAGAGAACACTTGATGGAGAAAGCCAGCAGCATTTTGTTCAGCACAATCTGCCTGGAATTTCAGACCATGAAAGCCATGAATTTGCAGGAGACTGTATATAATATCCTTCTAAAATAGACGAGGGAAAACAGAAGCCTAATGCTGCAAACTTGGTCAAATTTTCCTTCTGGCATCCTCTGCGAGATCTTTACTTGCTTTTGATGAAGTCTTATACTTAGCATGCATACAGAGTTGGGCAAAGGAAAAGCTTTCCACTTGAATTAATTCTGTCAGGCTGGTATCTTGTCTGGAGCTGACATCTGAATCCTGCCACACTAGCAGCTAGGACCAGAACGGACACTGCTTTTCAGAAAGAAAACCACCTTGGCTTCAGTGGCCTGGTAAGCTATTCGGACTGGGGTTTGCATTGCTGTACTGCGATGATAAAACAGACAAAAGCTTCCAAAAGCGTTGCAGTTCTTTCACCTACTTGTTGGGGTACTTGCGGAAGATGTCCCTGATTACCACGATGGCCTCCTGGACCACGTAGTTGACCTTGGTCTGGATGAGGTCCAGCAGTGTGCTCACACAGCGCTCTGCAGATTGCTGGGGGGAAGAACACAAACGCCACAATTAAAACAAGTTGAAGAACTACTACTGCCACGGCACAAGCTGAGGAACCTGGTATGTATGAAGATACGAAAGGCCAAGAGGGGAAAAATAAAAGCACTCCAGCTACCAACTCGATACGTGTCCAGAAAACCCTGCAGGGTGACAAGTGTCTGTTAACCAGGGAATTTAGGATACTAGACAACGGAGAGACCAACTGACTCCAACTCCTGCAAAAAATAAAATAAAAATGGTCAAAGCAACTGTGCCAGTAGATGGCTGGATGATCATGCAAGAGATATTAAGAAAATTGCCTGCATTACTACTTATACCACCCTCGTGCTGGCTAGCAGGTGAAACATGTCACTGTATAAGCTCTCTTGGACTTGGCCAGGCCATGGCAATCAGGGCTGAGAGACTTGGGGGTGAGGTCACTAGCAATGTGTGAAAATACAGTCATAAACAGAAATCCAGCTGTTGCCAATGCAGCTTTCACACTAAGTTCCTAATCCCCAGCTACAGACCCTGTAGGATAACAAGGACTGGTCGCTGGCATGCTCCAGGAACAAGAACTGGAGTTAGAGGCAAACAATTCAGGGAGGTCTGTTCCCAAATAGCAGTGAGGCAGGACAACACGGGAGCAACAAACTCCAGCACTAGAGAGTCAGAAATAAGGATAGTGATTTGGCTATTAGCAGAGCACATATGAAGCCTCATTACACAGCTGGTGATTAATGTGAGAAGCAGACTGCTCATGACACTGCCTAGGCAGTCACCATCAGCACATTCATAAAGCATTCAGGATCAAGACAGATGTCGTAGGGCACAAACAATAGCATCGTAGGTGGATTTTTCAATTCAAGTGAGCTAATAGTCCCCTCCGCTTTTACAGCTCTCGAAGGCTGGGCAGGAGGCAGAGGAATGAAATGGCATTTGAGTAAGTTGCAGGAATCAGTTTTTTGAGAATGGGCAAAAATCTCAAGGACAAACCTGATGACTTGTACAGCTAAATTTAGGACAAGCAAAGACTAAAAACCTCACTGTGATATTTGCCTGCCCTCGTGACTGTTGCAGTGGTATCTTACAAACACAGCCTACAAGCACAAACAGTGCTAATGCCAGCACGGGGATCAGCCAAGGAGGCACTTTATAAACCAGCATTTGCACTATCTTTGCAAACTGGTACCATGAGACTCTCCCCTGAAATCCACACCAAATAAAAATATTTAAACTCCTCTGGTTTTGATACAATACCTCTCCCTCCTTAACATGACTTCGTACTCACTATGCCGCTACAGAGGCAGTGAAAAGATAGTCCAACAACATCCTGCTCTGATCTCTTCTCTTGATCAGGAGGAATTTGAGCCTGTGAACTGGATGACTCTTCGGTTTCCTGGAGACTGACCAAGGGCCCTGGCTCAACACAGACCGATGTCACTCGCAGCAAGAACCTCACTTGAAGTCCTTACAGGCTAGATGCTCCAGAACTTGTAATTTCATCTCTTGCAATTTATCAACTGACCTTAAGATTTACCTGGGGTAAACCTGTCCTAAGCCAAATCCTCTTTACAGCATCTACAGCATCGTTTGCTGTTTACAGCTCAAGCAAATGCAGCCCTCTCAGAGCTTACAAGTAGCAAAGTTTCAAGAGATGAAGATTTCAAGGAAAAGCAAATTAAGGCTTATTTTTCTTTTCTTTAGATGCTTTGAAGCATGATTCTTCCAGGAAGAGTACAACATCCACTTTGAAATACACAGTATTGATTTCGAGCCCAAGAGTCCCTTGGAAAGCAAGCCATCACGTGGGCACATGCTCAGTACAGCAGTCCTCAAGTCCCTGCAACAAAACACATCTCAGCTCACCCCATCCTTTGTAAACACATTGCTGTTTGAAGGTGGATGTCCCCGGGGGCCGCAGTGCTCTGCAAACTGATGAAAGAGTGCCCCCAAAAGAACAGCTCTCGAGGTGGCATGAGAAAGGACAACCATCCAGCCAAACTTGCTTTGGTGTTCTGTAGCAACCGAACGAAAGTCTGCAAGGTGACTGAATTACCACACTCAGTCATAAGCCTCAAAGGTTTCTAAGAGCTCGTCTGCCAGCAGAATGTCCTGGAACCAAGACAAATCCCCCTCTAACACGGTGCCTGCTGTTTCTCCTTTGCTCTAGAGTAATCACTGTTCTTACGACATCCGTGTCATTTCCTTTTCCTCGGAGGGGAACAGGAGCAGGGCTTTGTTTCCTTACAATCTAAGAGGCAGATGGCTTCTTCATCTACTGCTGCCCGTGGAACAAACCAACAGACAACCCACAGATACCCCACAGATACCTTCACCCTATGCTAAACCACACAGTTTGCTGTAGACACACCCAAGCTAACTTTGACCCTAGCTAGTCTATCCTTGGTCCCCCAAACCCATATGACAACTTAAATCTGGACAAAATCCACTAACCTTGCTATTCAGCATGCGTACTGCTTACATTTCCACAATGAGCACCACTGCTACTCTTAGCACTGTGCACTGCTGCACAACAAAGGTACTGCCACACTTGCTCTACGGCTCAAGTCACAGCAGACAAATTTATTTTACTGTCTTACTCTTCTAGGAGAGATAATTAGACAAAAGGTAGGATCCTTGAAGGCAGAGCTGAGGTTCCCTGTGAACACTCATTCATCAACAGCTCCTGCCGGCTGCGTCCTATGTCAAAAAGCAGATTTCTAAGCCTTGGGAACCTGGACACTGATGGCTGTGAAAATGCTCTTCCATTAGTCATAACTCACAGAACAAACAGCCTCTAGTAAACACAGATGCGCTGGGGACAGGGATTAACCTACAGATGAGGACACTGTAATGAGTTGTTCTATATTTGCCCTCTTAAATTTGGCTCTTGTCAGAGGAGTAAACAGACCTCATCTTTAGCAGCAGTGTCTTCAAAGGAGCGCTGCTGAAAAAAATCAAGGTTAACTCTACTTGAGAGATTCTCAATTATACAGTTACAGGGTCACTGCAAATTTGCTGGGGAATTATTATCAGCCCTGTGTGCACTGAATGCAACTCTGGCATGGCATCCAGGATAGGAGTGAAGAGTGTAGAAGATGAGGGTGAGAAAGGGTGAAAACTTCTAAACCATCTTGATGCTGCCAGAACACACCACCTGTCATGTGAAACCAGGACAGACACAGGGCCAAGTCCTACTGAGAAGTCCCTGCTGGGCACTAAAGCAAGCTTGTGCTCCGCGGTACAAAGACCTCAACAAAAAGGGCTGCCACCAGCTTCTTTTAACTTCTCAGTAGCCTTCTTTAATGCTCAAGAGCATTTCCTACCGTCACTGCTGTGGCTTCTCCCAGACAGCCTCCTGCCTGCAGGCAGGATAGAGGGAGCACTCTGTATTTTGAAACGCAGACTTGACACAGAGGCAGTGATCACCTGCTCTGTTGGCCCCACTTAAAAGGAAGCCCACTGCAGCGATAAGCCTTTACAAGCCAAAGGAGGGAAGAGGAAGCTGCGCAGGAAGAGGCTGTCATTTCTCTCAAGAGGACAAAGTTGGTGCCCTCTTTGTGCAGACTTACAGTGGTTTAGCTGAAACAAGGGAAACCTGTGCACTGACACTGTACTCAGCCAGGCATGATTAGGTTATTTAAATCTGCTGCCAGTCAGTGCTCGTGGGAATACACTTTAGCAAAAGCTAAATAAGCTCAGCTGAAATTAGACCACTTATGTGACATTTTACACTCGTTTATCAGTTTACTGAAAAGTATCAACACCACAGCATAAGTCATCTCTCTCGCTTTGCAGCCTCTCTGAGCTCCTGTCAGGCACACTGGATTTATTTGCGGGGAGTTTAACAAATTAAAAGCTGTTCTATTACGAGCATTTGGTGGATGTTCAACTGGCAGAGGACATTTCAAACTGTTGTTTTGGATAACTACAAGGGTTCTTGGGAACGTATTTGCATAAGCAGCTAGGCTGAAGAGAGCACACCCCAAATGAAGCCACGGGCTACATGGACCTTCAAAACTAGATAAGCAGATGGAGTGAGTCCACGTTTGTGCAAGTTGTTCTTAAGTGACCCCAGGCTCCCTAACTCTTAGCTGAACTCTCTCTGTTCAGCTGAAGGGAGGAGGGGGGGATACAAAACATGTAGTACTGAGTTCCTCTGCACAATCTCTTTTCCTTCCCCCTTCAAAAGGTCAGACCACAGCTGTTAAAGGAGGACCTCGTGAATAAGTGGTCATTGTCCCACTGGTGCCAACACAGTAAAATATTCCACCAAGAATGATTTTGCTGCCTGGCCCTGCCTGCAAGCTGATGTCTGAGAGAAGCACACCACCCTCTTGCGACGTACTCAGCCAGAGCTCACAGCTAAGCTGTTCAGCTGGGGCATGATGTATCCAGGTCACCGTCACCAGCACAGGAGCAAAGAAACTTTGCATAATATGGGAATGAGATGGAAAAGCCTAATATTGTTTTTGGAGTCTGAGAAGCATGAAAAACCTCAAGTTTCAGGTACTTGCCTCAACCTTGATGGCACAGCGACCGATTGCTCGGACAGCCTTGCGAACAAAGTCAACATCCACCTCAGTAGCATATTCCTTCAGCTCTGCCAGGACCTGCAAAGCAAGCACACCAACGTGAGGCCGGGGTCACACTGGGAGAACGCCCACCCGACAAGCGATGCCACTTGAACAACAGAACACAAGCAGGATGAATTCTTCCACAGCTAGCCACACGCATTCAAAGCAAACACAGTCAAAGCTTGTAATCGATTTCTACCTCTGAAACCAACACCACTGGGGGGGAAAAATGGCTTGGAGTAGGCAGCCAGACTTGGTTCAGGCTGGCTGAAGCCAAAACATGGCTCCATGAAGATCCCCTGACCAAAAGCTGGAGACAAGATCAGCCCTGCCAAGCTTTAATATTACAACTCCTCCTTATGGTGATGCCATAGTGAAGTAGGGTTCACCATATCCATGCACATAGATTTTATGTACAGTTTATTGTACTTTTGTTCTACAGCCACTGTATGCAAAGCTCTAAGCAACAATTTCTGATCTCTCCTTTTCTGCGCTGAGGTGAATCCCTGGATCCCTGCTGGATCAGGAAAGTGGAGAAGGAGATCCGAAGACATCCTGAAACAGCTCTACAGATTAAAAACGATGTAAAGATTTTTCCCATATTAAGATTTCTTCTACCGGGAGGGGGGTGCTAATGGAAACTGAACAAGGGCTTAAACCAAGACCTACTGGGATCTTACAAACCACTAAATAAAAAGCCACTTCATCTTAAATAAAATCACTTTAAAAAATGATTACAAAAAAGACCCTATGCAATTTATACCCTTCTCAGAATCTCATGTTTCAGTTTCTCACACATGACATCAGGGATTTCACGTCGATGTCACCAATAGATTGCAAGGGAGAACTGAACAGCACAAAGCAAGACAGTTGTTTGAAAAATCTATAGTGAATGCCAATTCCTCAGAACAATGACAAGATAAAGAGGCCTTGAAGGGCCAGACTGCAGACAAATAAATCTACAAGGAGTAGACGGGACATCTGTGTTTTGAAGTTTTATTATTGCCTTAGATGATCTACACTGCACAGTACTTAGTACCCAGGTTTGGTAGTTTATGCCTTCCAAATGCTGCTCGAGTCTGAGCACCTCAGACACAAGCACTGTGCTGCCTTGGTCTAGAGCAGGCATGCAGATTAAGCGTCTTGACAAGCTGCACGGGGAGGAAGAGAGTGGAAGCCTGTTCTCAGTGGGTCTCATTTCAGTGCATACTTCTGACAAAGCTTAGTTTGTTTTTAGGAATGCCTCTTTAGAACCAGGTAAGGATTTATTTATTAATCTGCAGATCCCAGTTCCAGACTGTGTCCCCCAGGCACGACTGCCTTTCGTCCAAAGAACTTGCATTATCTAAACATTATGCATTAAAATTGGTATGGAGCCTACCAAGAATACATAGAAAATTCTGAATACATTCTCATGGAAACTGATTTTTAAAATGTTTTCCATGTACCCATCACAAAAGGGGCATGAATTACCTTGCTCTGTTCCAAAACAAACAAGACAAACAAACAAAAAAATCCCAAAGAACAGACGAGAGAGCTGAAGAGAGCTGCTTAAAAACGTCACATTAAATGAAGTTGCTTTTTGACAATTATGATAGGACAGTAAGAGCATTAGCCAGATGCATTACTCATTCTGCATTAACATAAGGCCTTGTGACCAGGGCGGCATTTGAGAACGCTTCCTTTCTTTTCAGAATTTGAATTAAACTACATTAAAACCAAAAGAATCTATACTGTAAAGTGGTCTCAACTTAGTTTAGCTCTAGCTTTGGAAAGTTTCCACCCTGGAAGCAAGTTAAGTTAAAATAAAGGTTATTGTAGCTCTGAAGAATGCCTGTACAATGGTGTAATAATTTAACTAATACACTTGAAATTCACACTTCAGTAATGTTTGACCTTTTTGAATGCCTCCATTACAGGCACACCTCTCTCACTTGAAACAAGCCTCTCATTCTAACCTCAGCTCTAGCAGTGACTCATTTGACAGGAGACATCAGCTCTCCTGGAAATGTAATCTCTGAGATGATCTGCCTAATTGTCACGACTCCTGGTACCTCCAGTTACATTATGGAGGCAACTCCATAATTTAGGCAATCCTTTCCATTAAGCAGCTGCAAAGAGCACAGGGATAGTGATGTCTAACAGCCAGGACACTGGCAATAGCTGCACACATCCTCTCCCAAGGACCTTCCCCAGAACACATGCAGGATCCATTAGAACTTGTTTAGCTGACCTGGGCAATGTTCGCTTGAGAAGCCAGGCGGATCATGATGTCCAGTTTCTCCAGCTTGACATAGATGGGGTCGTTGTACTTCACAAAGAACACCTTGATTTCCTGCTTCAGGATTTCAGGCCTGAAGGAAACATAATGTTGTTTCACCCAAGACTGGTACAAACAGTGGGCTCTATCCTAATTAAAGGTACCTTCAGTTTAGAAATCTACCCGAACTTTCACTGAAAAGCAGAATGGTGCTATTTTGTGTCTGAGACACGCACCAAACATGAGAACAACAACATGAAGGAAGTCAGTAGGCTAGAGAAAACAATTGTTTAAATACAAAATACAGATTCTAAGTCTATCTAACCATATCTATGTCTCCACCTCCATTTGAATTGCTGAGCCAAGCACGTCTGACAGTCAGTGAACATCACTGTTTTCAATGAATGTGTAACACCCTTATCTCAATGCAGAACCCACTGACTGACAAACTCATTTTTTGCTTTCACTTAGAAGATACCAGATACCAGTCCCATTGCACAGTAACTCTTCTGTAAATGCAATCGGGTAAAAAAATAGGAAAAAAAATAGGTAAAAAGTTAAAGGTAAAAAGGTGTCATCCCACCTTTCCAGTAGGGACCAACAGTACCCAGGCACATGAATGCAAGTAAACTGGTTAAAAAAACAACCCACTGTACATCATTATATCACCAGTCTGGTTTTGTGCTCAAGAGCAAATAGCATAAAGGATGTTGAGTTTCTACAGGTCACTACAACCTCTGCAGTTACACCCTCCTCCCTCTATGCAATCTGATTTACAGTGTTGTAGGAGGACACTTCTCGCTGCGCTTAAAAAGGCAGCAAAGAGAGAGGCAGGTAAAAAAGCACTGTATGACACTGGTATCACGAGTGCGCTGTAAAGACAACTTATGTAAGCTACCAGAGTCACAAGTCTGCTTAATCCATCCCTTGAAGGGGCTGAACCTGGATTAAATGCAGTTCTGTGTACGTGGAAATACCTGAAGGTCTGAGGTAACACACCCAGGAATAACACTCCTTCAAGGTTTTACCTTTTTTGCACAATCAAGTTGATGTTCCTCAGGGCAACATACTGAACTTCAGGCTCTCCAGACAGCAGGGTAACCAGCGGAGGGGCAAGTTTCTTAAGCAGCATGTTGTAGTAGTCGGAGTCCTTGGGCAGAAGTTCCAGGAACTTCATCAAAACTTTCACTGCTGACAGTACCACTGCCGAGTTGGCGTGAGACAGCCGAGGGGTCACCCGTTCACAAATACTGGAAATAGAGGAGTAAGAAAGGGTTCGCATTTATTTCAGAAATGTCAAATATTTCAGATCTTATCTGAACTTAGGAGATCGCGCATGGCTGAAGACAGCTTCCTCAGACCGTTCTTTGACTCGGTTTTGTTTACCAAGAACAGGCAGTCTTGCTTTCCTGGACACAGCAGGAAGCAAACAAGAACAACTCCTTTCACAGCTCCAGGTTTGTCTCCTGCTACAGCTAGCTCAGAAACTCTTCCAGTTCTCAGCACTACAGTCCCAATGCGTGTTCAGTTATTAGCTTTCTCTTCCTTCGCCTCATGGTATTCTTTCCTATTTCTGTGATCTTGTCTGTCACTTACAAACACAACTTTAACAGAACCGCTACCAGAAAAAACACTTCAGCCCCCATAGAATCACTCAGAGGTGATACACGCTTCTGGCTTCCTTGGGGGGAGGTTGCTGTCATTTCAGCCATTTGTTTCTGCAAAAAAAAAAAAAGATTTCCGTTGCTCTGAAGATATAGGCAAAGAGTGACCTAAATACCCTCCCAAGTCTCAGCTTCACTACTTGCCTAAGCGGATCCTATAGTCAACAGCATCCTAAACAACCCAAGCCAAGCAGAAAGGAAGTTTGGGTTCATATGGTCTTTCTTACAGCATCTGTCAAGTTTCTTCCCACCCCCTCCTGCATATTGCTAACCCAGAACAATCTTCTTCCCATCTGTGCCTCCCTAAAGTTTCTTTCTCGGAAAGATTTGCTTTCAGCTGCTCTGGAAAGGAAGCAGCAGGGCTAAGGGAAGAGCACAAGAGGCTGGAAATCAGAACCAGAGGCCATCCCCAGCTGCCACTGCTCGAGGTCTGGCAAGCCAAAGTTGCTTGCTTGCTCCGTGCCTCAGTTTCTCCACGCGCAGAGGCAGTGGCACCGGCTGTGCTGTAAACGAGAACACTATAAAAAAGCAGGTGCTGCCGTTCTCCTATCTGGAATAAGACAGGCTCTAGGAGTCAAACTCCACAGAAAGGAGGAGAAGTCGTTACTGCCCATCCAGTTTTATACTCCACTGTAGCGGAATTAAGGATGAGGAACTGGGACATGTTCACAGCTGTTCAGACTAGTGGTCCCTTTCTGACAAAGCTGGGATAATACTAGCCTGGCACCCCGGAGATCTCTGCAGGTTTCTAGCACTCATTAATATCTGCTTTCTGGCACAGCCTCTTAGAGCACAAGAGGGAGGGAGGTGGAAAAATCAGCAAGGCTACTGGCAGGCCTTTTTTTTTAAAAGTGGATTATCTGTTCTGCCTCAAAAAAGCAGAGTTAGCAAAGAAACCCAGAGAATCACAGAAGGCCCGACCAAATTTTTCATGTGGTCTTGTGCCCCTTTCTTCCCCTCCACCCCACATTTTATATGAAATCAAGTCTGAGAATTCCCCTATTCCAAGTAACTTTCCTTGCTTGTTCCTTGTTTTCTTGGGTACAAAATCTGATTTTTTGTGATTCTGGGGACAGATCAGGAGTAGGCATGAAGTGTGTGATTAACACTGGGTAAACCTAAGGTCTCTGTATTTAGCTTTAGTCATTAAAACTAGAAGTAGAAGCACAAGGGAGAATTTGGAGTGATAAGTATTTTTTTTAAATTTACCTTTAGTTTTATCACAGACTAGCTTTTAGCTGGAAAAAAAATAGCCTCAGACCTGCAGTACTATGGAAGCCCCCAAACCTAAGGGCTTTTTGCCTCTCAAATTAGCAAAAAACAGATTTGAAAGATCTGCTTTAGCATAGGAAACCCTGCAAACAGCGCTTCCAGATGGGTTATTAACATTGTTATAGCGTTGGTCTCGGGCTGATGCTTTCTTAGTAGGGTCAATTTCAATGCCTTTTAAAGGAAGGGAAGAAAAAGCAGCTAACAAAGAGAAATTGGTTCTGCAAAGGGAAGAGGCAGGTTTCCACCACCAGCCCAAATTCCCCAAGCTTGCCTCCCTCTTAAACTTCTTGTACTTCAAGTCTTATTTGTGCTGCTACAGACCTGAACACAGAGACCCTGTTAACACAAGCCCTTTTCAGAGAGGTGACACTGCCAGAAGTCTGCAAGTGCTCTTCTACCAAACAACCCCAGGTGGCCCGCGCAAAGAGCGGGATCAAACATACCTCTGAGCTTCGCGATCATCCTTGGGGTTGTAGTTAGACAGGCAGTCCAGGATGAAGATCTGGCCCCACTCTGTGCACTCATTTAAAGCTGTCAGCAGCTTGTTAATGTTCTGAGGGTTCAGATCCAGCAGGTTGCTGTTGGGATGCGATTCGCTGATTTCCGACAAAGCAGCGACGGCGTTCGCTACCACCTGGGAGGAGAGGAGACAAGGAGATGCATTCCCTGCTAGCACGTCTTCAGCGGCTTTGATGGGGATTAGCTTGAGCTTAGCACGGGTTTCACATGGAAAACGCAGAGATCCTGATGCCTGCTCGCAGCAGCCACCATGTCAGTCACTAGAGCCTTCAGGGACCCGGTACAACCTCTAAAAACTTGGAGAGCCCACAGCTCGATTGTAACCTTACTCTTTGCCAAGTCTGAAGTCTCTTGGGGAAGAAGTGAAAGAATAGCAGCACAGCAGGAGGGGGCTGCTGACAAACACAGGAAACATGGACAGTCAGCGCAGGTGTAAAGAGCATTTTGCTAGAGAAGTTACAACCTGAAAGTGGTTTTGTCTACGACAGACAAAAGATAAAGCTGTCTCTGGATGGAATGGAGACCTGGGACCACGACTTCACAGGAGACATCGCAGCAGAAGGAGATAGAGATGGCATTAGAGTGCCCACACGGATGGAGCAGAACATCTCACCTTCCTACAGGCTCCAGGCTTCCATCTTAGAAGGTTCATCTCCCCCCACTTCCACCAACTCAACTGACATAGCCAAGGTCGCAAAACCTTTCATTACCGTACTCATTCAGGGAGGGATGCCTCTTGCCTGATTTCCCCTTGGCAGCCCTGTGACACACAGCTTAACGCAATCCTAGAAACGAGAACCATCTCCCCTATAAGAGATGGCAGGTGCCAGGTGGACTTTAGCTCTGTAGCAATTCTGCCAGGTCACTCCATTTGAAAGCAAACCCACAATTTCCCTGAGATGGCCAGCTCCCATTATATTTGTAATAAGGCATATTTCAATTCCAAATAGTCTCCATAGTACCCAACAGGCTGCTAGGCACTTTATGGAGTCCTGTTAAAGCAGGCACTCCAGCACAACTCAGCGCTGAAAACATTCTTGCTGCATTTAAGACAATATAAAGTCTTCCCTATTCTCCGTATGGATTAAAGGAATATGCTTCCCTGAGGTCAAGGGTCCAGTCTGACAAGAATGAGAAGCAATACATGTTTCTGGTTCCTATTTCCATGCTCAAGCTCCAAAGTTATTTTAACAGATGTCACGCGAAGACCTTTAAAATAGAAGGGTTGCAGAATTCATACACAAAAATAGGTTTTTCTATTTGTTCCTTTCAAGAACAAACATTTCATTTGTTTAACTAGAACAGGGATTTAAACCCGAGTTTGACATACAGAACGGATATACCCAATGAAGAGGCATTGTCAGGATATTCTACAGTGTATATCATGTCATCGCCAACTCAAAAGGCAAACCTGCTCAGATGAAGTCCTGTAAGATTTTCCATGGAATTAAGGCAAAGAGATGTTATTAAAAATCCCGTGTTTCTCGGATGACTGAAGAGGTTTTTGATGCAGCACACGACACAAGAACAGCGCGACCAGAGAAGTCTGCATTGTTCCCATCGCTGCTTGTCGTTAAGCGAATCTATTCCAAAGTCATCGCGCAAGCACAGCAATGTTGATTGTTTTGCATTTCACACCTAGAGGTCACAGATAGGATTCTGATCCAAGATTTTATGAATTTCATTAGCTGAATGAGCCTTCTGTCACCAAAATCATTAGCAATCAGAACTGCTGTCTTCCTGTGCTGTTTTAATGAGTTACTTATTAAGATATGCTGCTGTTACTTATTAAGATATTCCCATTATTTAATTTGCCTAATTCCTGAATGGTTAATGTGACGCAGCATAAAACTGAGGAGACAGCTTTAATTTCATTAAACTTCAGAAATTTGCAAGTGAAAACAAACCATAAAAGCAACTTAAAAATTCAAAACCATTACGAAAAAGCACTTATAAAACAAAATGAGGACTTAGGGAAAAAAAAAAAAAAAGGAGGGGACAGAATGAAAGCACTGCAGAAAGCTACCTGCCAGCTGCACTAAGGCAGAGGGCTGCGCTTCGGCAAATGAACTCAAGCAGCCAAGCACCAACCTCATTGCAGTAATTAGGCCTTGTGGATATCCCAAGCCCTGGAGCAAGTACAAGTCAAAGCAGCTGCACTTATCTCCTTCCTTGCAGGTTAAGCCAAGTCTGTCCTCTGGGGTCTGCCACGGGCACAGGCTGCACAGAAATGCTGCTGCTGTGGTCACCTGCCCAGCAGGGACCCCAACCCAGAGACCTGGCTGCGAACAATGTCCTGCTTTTAGGATTTTTGGGGCTCTTTTCAGGAACTAGCAGGGCAGCATCAATGCAAGTATCCAAATCCAGCTGAGGATGGGACACTAAACGGCAACCCACTGGATCAAGTATGTCAGATTTTCAGTAAAAGCATCCATAAGAAGGAGCATCAGGCAGCAAGATGCCCAAGAAGACCCCAGGCTGCACCTTAAAGCGTGCTAGAAAAAGGACTGGGAGGGACTGAAACATTTGGTGGCAGCTCAGTTCTGCCAGACTGGCTGGCAGATAGTCTCATAGTCCACAACCACAGCTGTCCTCACCTTCTACCTTAGCAGGACAGTGCTGCTGTCAGCGTGGTGACAAGATAATGAACCTGAAGAGGAGTGGAAAGGGGACGGGGAATATCTTCAACCAACTTTAAGCAACGCTGATTAAAAAAAAAAAAAAACAACAAATTTGCTGGCGATTCACACTGAACATATTGATATGTTATGGTATGCCAACAAAAATAATTAGCATCTTCAAGGCTTTTTACACAGCCATAGCACAGCTGAAACGAAAACAGATTTCAGGAAGCGGTCCAACATAAACACTGGTTCAAGTAGGCACGCTCACCTCTCCTCACTGGCACTGCCGCTGGCTTTGTGAATTACAAGAATTAAATCACCTGGTGAACTAGCTGGTATGCTCTGGCAATCACGTATATGTTACCGGAAATATTCAGAACGAAGTGTTGCTCTGAGTAGCAATATTACCAGCACCCCACCAACTTCAGTGCGACTTAGCCAAAGAAAGGTTCAGCCTTGAAGCTGTAGATTTAAGTCTTCAGCTCTGCTGATACTCCTTCCTGAGCACAGCAAGGCAAGATAATGAAGTCCAGCTGCACCGAACAGCAAGTGCAAAGTAGAAGGTGATAAAACAAGCTACGTGACAGTTGAAAAATAGGTTTTCAAGGCTGACACCTTGAAAATAAGTAGCAAAGATGATGATACTGAGGGACAAATTATAAATAAAGCTGAAGCTCTACATTTGGTATAGAACAACAAAGTTAAGAGTCAGATCACTGAACTGGAGATGTTTCACAGCAAACGCCATACCTTGGCTGAGGAGAAAGAGCCAGCCCTAAGCTCCTTGCAGGGCACCCTCTGCTTCTCAAAACATGCAACGAGTTCAGTTTGATGAGAAGCCAGCTGAGAGCTAGAGGACTTATTTCACAGATTGGAAGCAAACTAAAAGGACAACCTAACATCTAGTGTAGTGTTCTAGTGCTCAGAAGTCATGAAAAAACAGGCCACTAGTCACAGAAGTGGGGCCCGAAACAATTAATAAACAGAAATCATAGTTTTTAAAAGCTAAAGCTTGTAAGTTAACTGTAATCTTTTATCCAAATGCGTAACAAGTCTGAGGGAAAGATTAATGGAGTAAAAACACTGAAAAGCACTGTTTTAGAAAATAATAAAATGTACAAAAAAATGGACAAATAAGCTGTGTCTTATAAAAGCTGAAATAAGACCACGTATACAAGGATGTGCATGGCAGAACGCCTCACCTGACTCACAACTACAAATACAGTCTTTCAATAAGAACCAGACTAAAAAATAACCAGAAAGCACAAATGCAGAACAGATTGAAGATTAAATAGTAATAACAATCACCATCAGAGCTCCCTGGCTTGCTGATTTATATCAATCCACCCCGGGTACATTTCAGCATTATTCAGATGCAGTCACAGCACCATCCCTTCGGAGCACAGCTGAGCCGAATGACAATCGACCTGCTTCTTGGCTCCAATTTCCCAACAAACTTAGACTCTCGGAGCAGTGTCACTGGGAGCAGGATAACTAAATCTCGCAGGCTCTTATTAAAAAATAAAGCCTGCACTTAAAACTGCATTACGGTTTCAGCGAGAACCCAACTTTCTAAACCCACGTACAGTCAACTCCCCCCTCCGCGGCCCAAGAGACCGGATCCGACCTCGCGCAGCGCTGCAGAGGTAGGAGCACTCGTTTGCCAGCTCTTCCTTCTGGCAGCTCAAACCTTTAGCTCAGAGCAAATGGCATCAAACACATCGACAAGGAGGAAAGGGGGTGGGTGAAAACCTGAGTGTCTGCCTATCAACCCACACGGAAAAGCTTCGCAGGGGCTTTGGGGGGCAGGAGGGAAGCTCGGCAGCCCTAGAACACCGATCAGCCCTAGCAATCAGATTATTTCACTAGCAGCCCGGGCTAATTGGAAATTAAACCAAGTGTGTAATGTAGTTAATGAAATACAACATTCTGCTGCCTAGCAGGAACCTTCAGCTCACTACTCTGTTATAGTGAGGAGGAAAGGAAGGAAAGGAAGAAAAATCAAGGGGCTCTGAAAAGATTCCGAGGAAAGGCAGCCTTCCCCACCTCGCTGGAGGCTCCCGTCCTCGAGAAAGCCAGGCACCACCACGAGATGTTTTTGAGGACAGACAGAGGTGCTGACATTTTCCAGCAGCATGCCGAACGTGCACGGTTATGTCCATGCCATTAAGCACAGCTTCCCAGATGGGATATTCGGAGCATCTGCATGGAAGTGTACCTCACAGGGCCACTCGTGTTCCCAGCCATGGATGATACAGCGTGCCCGAAAGGTCCCTCACAAGTACCAATGTAGAGAAGCTCTCTCCTCCGAGCACAGGACCACTTCTTCTGTCCACATTCTAGAAGCCCCCCTTTACTTGGAATCCCTATAAACGGTCTAAGAACAATTCAAATGGCCCAAGCAGGCAAGTCAGAGAGCCTTTATGAACATCTCACAGTCAATGCATGTCATGTGTGTAGAGCATTACATTGGGGAGACCAGCACACCTCCAGCCTGTGCACAGTCTTGGGAAGGAACAGCTTGCCTGTCCAGCTTTAATCGTGACAAGGCTCTCAGGAAGTCATTTGTCTTCCATCGCTTTTGTTCCAGCTCGCTGTACTTCAGTGCCTAAAACTCTGGAAATGCATTGCTGGGTAAGTAATCAGCTCCTGACCAGGGAGCCAGAAATTGCCTGGGGGGGGGTGGGGAAGACCTCCTGCTTGCGTTTTGCAAGTGGGATGAATTTTTCTGGAGGTGACGATGGCAGGGAAGGCAAAGTGATATGTTTCCCATGGCGTGCTTGCCCTAACTGGTTTCTGCACTTCCCTGCTCGTACAAAGCACTGCAGAAAAACACTACTTGGTAGCAGGCTAAAACACCGCTCCTGCTCTCTGGTCCTTGCAAGATCAGGATGTGTCAGCTGTAAGACAGGAAGCCTTGCTCCCCCAGCTGTTGAACCTCTTATGGTGGGTGGGTAAGAAGGTGCTCAAGGATGTCTTCAATACAAAGGGTTTCTCTTTGGTGCAGTCGAGCATCCTAGTGCAGGAAACAAGCTCTGCAGGAAGCCACTGAGGATCTGCAGACCCCTCAGCCTCTTCCAGAAAGCACTGGGGTCTGACCCCAGCCGCCCTAGGACCAAGCACCTATCACATACCAGAAATGTTTCTTTTGCAGTTTTTTTTTTGGTAAGTCCTTTTGCAATTTTCCTTGCAGAGGTTCTCACTGGCACCATCCAGTGGCAAACAGGGGTCTCTCTCAACCAAGCAGCCTCCTTAGAAGGGAGCTACCAGCCAAACATCAACAAAAATTTCAATTAGCCCTGAAAGGAGGGAGAACTGGGGGGTAACAAAACATCATAGCTGCAGAGTTTTGTGACAAATGGTGCTTGTCAATAGCTAGGAGTGTCTGTTCTGATTGAAATCAGAACATCTAGGCACACGTCGAAAAATTCCTGAGCACCCTAAGTTGATATCAGAAATCCTGGAATGATCTATTCAGCAAGCCTTAGACTTTGGAAACTAGACATACTGGCAGCAGCAATTGGAAGGAGACAAGCTCTGATGGATGAGTTTGTCAATTAGGCTTTATAAATGAGGGGTCTGTGAGGACAGACTCAGTGCAGTCATGGAAATTCGTGCATTATTATACAACGTGTTGCATCTCTGCCAGAGTGAGGGCATCCAAAAGGAAGAGAAAAGCACTGTTTTATACATTCTCCTCTGCAACCCGGCCCTATTACATTTCCAGCTTGCTACCTCCAGCTGTCTGGCTTCTCTGCAAAAACTGTTACTCTCCCTCCCAAGTAGCCTCAGGTAAATGGCAGGAGCACCCTATAAAAAGCCCCAGTGTGAAGCCACTCGACTTCATTAGCCCCTAAGCAGTGCTCTCACTGACTGTAATACATGCAACGCTGGGTCGACAATCGCACCTACTGATGCCTACCAACACCGTGAGGTCTCTCCCAGAAGGAAACATGAGCTCCACTAGCACCACAAACAGATTTAAAAACCACACCACAACCTACACACAGGAGCAGCACCAGGATACAGCCCTCACTGCAACACCCAGGCTGAAAAGAAGAGAAATGCTGCGACCAGTGAGGCAGCCAGGGTGTCCTGGAGGCAGCCCTGCTGACATGGTGCACTGCCCACGGCTCCCAGCAGGATTCAGCTCCACACTGCAGTGTGAATTCTCCAGTCCTTACAACTCTCATGAGCAGGAACCTCAAACTCACCTGGGAGCAGCGGTTCACTCTTTGTACTATATAAAACATCAGCTGAAGAGGGAAAAAAATAGAGCCGTGAGAAGTCCAAGTTTCCCCAAGAGACAAAAGCTCTCCTGTGCCTGTGGAAAAGGTGGTGTTCCACCCCCAGTTGGACAAGAAAAGTCCCACGTCCCAGACTCTGCTTCCCACAGAATCCTGTTGGGACTCAGAGGACCACCAACAGCTTCTCAGCAAGGGGTTCATTTCTCAGCTTTATTACACAGACAAAGAGGAATAAAATTCCTGCAAAGTACACAGCAGAGGACAGGCCAGGAGGTAAAAGCAGCCTCCGTTCCTGAACAGGCTCATACCTCAGACCTGGTCCCAGAGCAACATGCAGCTTGCCAGTAGCAGGAGAAAGAAGAATATAAACAGCAGGAGAAAGAAGAAAATTCTTCCTCCATAAGGCCATCCAGGAAGCCCAAACGTACACCTGAAGTTCTGGTTGGCAGAGCAGGAACCTACAGGGCCTGCAGTCGCAGCAGGAGAGAAAGAAAACACCGTGATACAAATCAATGGGTATTCAGTCTAGTCCAAAACTCGATGCTGCTGGAGGGGATTATGACTAAATCAAGAGGAACCTCGTCTCCTCCAGTTGCCAGGGCTCGATAGATTCCCTTCTTGCTGCGTGTTATTAAACGCTAAAGGCAAAAAGAGAGGCACAACACAAGAGCAACTATATTCCACACACTTGGCGCCTTTGCTGATCAGCTTGTTATGTGATCTCAGTTTACTTTGTATGGATTCACAGCAGCGTTTTGCCAATAAGCTGGGATGCACAGATGGTGAAAAACATGACATGTTACTGGACAACGCGTAAGTCGTATGTCCACACAGCCCATGAAAACACAGGAGCAGAACAGCCACACCTGTGAAAGCTGCGATCCAGGGCATCACGGTGACAAGGCAGAACACGAGGAAGAAGAAACGCGACAAGGAATTAGAAATCCAATAGCACCCAGAGAACTGGAAGAAGGTGACACCAACCAAACTTAAGCCTCATGGAGAACAGAGGTAGACTGACAAGAAAATCATTCCATGGGTTAAGAGTTAGCCTCGGAGATCAAGGATTTAAAGTGTTTGGAGAGGGAAATGTTGTTCATTCAAATATTAAAAGACTAGTAAGGCTTAAGATGGATTTCCTCTTAGGTTTTTCTGATAATATTTACATTCCTGGGCAAAAACAAGAGGTGCAGTGATAAAAGCCAGAAGGGAACTAGCTACAAAATAAGGTGTCCAACTATAAACAGCTTGGGTTCTGTTTTAAGCTGCTGCCATCTCGTGGTCCTGTTCTCCATCACCAGGGCTCAGAGCTTGCAGTGTTCTAATGATAGGCAATCAGTCACTAGGTCCGACGCACACGTGTCAGAACAAAACAACATGAGGATGAAGAAAAAGAATTTTGTCCTCTGAAATACTTCAGAGAGCCTCTGGCCGTAAACAGCCACGTCAGAGACCTACCTCCCTCACTTCACTATCAGCTAGTGCTAACGCTGGGCGTGAACGGCATTCTGCAGAAATCTGCCATCCTGTGAACGAGAACACAGAAACCCTGGGACGTCATCCTCAAACTCTGTTTTGTTAGAACAACATGAGGATCAGGGGGAGGACAGGCTGTCCGGATTGAACTATACCAAAGTCACCAGCAAGAAAAGCCCTTAGGACAGAGCAAATCCAAGAGCATGCAAGTCCAGGCCCTAGCTCTATGTTCGTTCAGAGCTGGTTCTGCTGAGCTTCACACGAGGAAATGCTGAGCAGTGAAGGAGAAGCGTTTGCCCTGAGACACGTCTGGGAAGAAGCAAAGCCTCACTTTACAGAGGGAAACTCTTCAGCAGGATCCCAAGTGACAAAGGGCAGCCCCAACCAATTTAGGCCCACCTGCGAAATGAGATTAAACACTCCAACCATAATCAGACTCCTGCAGTGTAACCAAGCTGTAACTGAACCACGTCCTTGTACGTGTTACTGGCCCACTGCCCGCAGAAAGAGAGACATCTCGGGTACTCAGCTGCAACGCAGTAAGCCACCAACCCATATGGTAGCTTGCCGTATATATCCATAGCATACAGACGCAATTAGAGTCTGAATTAATTCACTCAGGAGAAGCAGCAAAGCTACCACAGGGATGCTGCAGAAGCAGGCAGTGAACTACCACGTTCAGGTGCCAGCCCTTGAATCACAGCTAAAGCAAGCTCATCTGAAAGGATTCCGCCCTGCACCTCTTCAAGGAAGCACCTCAACAGCCCTGAATATCCCCAGTCCCTTTTTTGTGTGATTCTATGATAATAAACTACTAGTTCCAAAAATACGAAAAGAGTATTTCTGACAAGGTCACCTCCAACTCAGCGTCACCAACCTCTGTGAGGAGGGTGATGTGAGCTGACGGAAACACGCACCCTGATCTCTGCACAATTACAAGCCGCAGATGGAGTTGTTATTCTGCACAGCACCCAGCTTGAACAGCGAGTGCCTGCTCATGTGCTAGAGGCAGCCAATTACAGGAGAGGACTAAAACCCTTCTTGAGGACTATTTTTCAACAGGAGGTTTTTTTAGCTCCTGCTTAAAATCCCCATTTTTCAGAGAACAGAGCAAGTGTGGATTTCCTGTCTAAAAACATTCTGCTTCATTAAACGTCTAATGTGCCTATTTCCACCAGACATCAAAGAAGAGGAGCATTTATAATAATAAAAACATGAATGAGTTTAGATAAGTTGCAATAAATGAGATGCACCATTTACAGACGAATATGCCGTAAGGATGGATGTATCTGTACCATTCTTTTCATTAATCTTTCTTTTGATATCTGATACTGATACATTTTTTACTTAATCGGAGCTTCCAGGCAGGGCTGCATTCCACCTGATTTCCACATGGAATAATACTTTGATAAATACCAGCTTGCACATAAACAATTTATTTGGCAAGCGAACCCCCACTTGCGTCTCATATGGAGAGAGCAGGGATGATCCGGATAGCTTGACTAAGAAGATGAACTTAATTAGACATGGATAACTCCTGCACTTGGGGAGCAACTGTGCTACAGGCACAAAGGGGACCAAAGCAACAAACTTAACTAGAAGGAACATCTGTATCTACTAAAAATTGTAACCAGATTAAATACTGCCTTAAGTCAGCACCTATAAGGGCCCCAAAACTGATAAAAATCTCTCCCCACGCACGCTTAAAAAGCAAGAACATAACGTCCTGTCTGCCTGGGAAGCCAGTACACCAAACACTGGTCACACAATCCTCTCCAAGTCTGGAGATCTATGAATGTCTATGTTCAGATCTGAAAACACAGCACAGGCCTCCCCCCTTCCTCACCATCACTCCTCCAAATTGCATTCTCCTGCTGTGAATCCTCAGCTTCAGGGCGAGCAGGTAAGCATGACGTGATGCAGGTCCTGTGATCCTGCAGAGTTTCAGCTGCAAAGATTTTCTGTCCCAGACCATCTCCATTACCACCAGGGAGCTCGTTAGTTGTACTGATGTTTGATTAGGAATCCCTATGCTACTTTTGCTGGTTTATTTATCAAATGAAGCATATACTGCCCTTTGATATTTCTCCCTTTCTCTCCATTCATTTCAGTCAGTGTTAAGTTAATGTGCTTTCGAAACAGATATCAGTTCTCTCCTAACAGCCACTGGTTCATTTACCAAAACAGTTCCACAGAGATCAACGAGCAGAAAAGGCAAGCAAAACCTTATTAATTTCTCCTTAAGGACCGCATCACTTCAGTCTGAG
Organism: Anser brachyrhynchus; assembly: GCF_964034855.1. Lineage (NCBI taxonomy): Eukaryota > Metazoa > Chordata > Aves > Anseriformes > Anatidae > Anser > Anser brachyrhynchus. Next base: position 7,134,293 of record NC_137713.1, on the reverse strand, counting down.
CTCCTCAACTCACATCCACATGGCTGGAATCAGGAGAAGAAAATGAGAAAGCTGGAACCAAGGCTAGGAAACGAGTAGGTTATATGCCTGTCCACAGCCCTCCATCACTGCCTGTGAACTAGTAAAGGTCGGGGCCAGTATTTAAGTGGAGTTAAAGCAGCCCAATCAAGTACCTTCGGAGGCTGTAAGGCATTCTCAATATCAAATTTATAAAAAGCAGGTGTTCTCCTTATGGCTCAAAATTACCAAGACAGAGAGAGCATCTTCAAGTAGTCATCAGTATTCATGCAGAAGCCTGGCATAATAAATTCGGGGAGGCATGAAAAAGAGAAGAGCTTGTAAAAGAGACTGATACCAGCAGTAATAAGCACCTCTATCTTCTGGTATGCACCACTGCTCACGGACTTGTGCCTGTGAAAGCCAGACACCTTTAGTTTTATTTCTATGAAGCCATAAGAAATGCAGCCAGCAGCCTTCACTCTCTACTGCAGGGGGTGGTACCTCACCACCCACACTGGATTTAGCCAGAGCTGCCCAAAGATAGCTATAGCAGGACAGCACGTTGCTTTACATGGTTTGATTCATGCAGCATAGAATGAGTTGTTAGACGTAATGATGTGAAATGATGTCTCTAAGCAGAGACCATCAGAGCTGTACTCTAAAAGAGCTTAAAAAAAAGTAGTCACTTCCTTAAACTCCGAGTTAGACCAAACTGTGGAAGTTTTCCCTCTGGGTAGAGTTACAATGTTAGAAGTATGCTCACTGAATTCTGGCAAATCACAGGAAAAAAAGCACTGAATGAAAGTATTATGCATTGGGGCACTTCAGTCCATTGTCCACCATCTTTTAATTGCAAAATAAGTGTAAAATGCCTGGTATGCAAATAGACACTTATCCGTGAAAACAAGATTTAGCTGGTAAGTTACCCCTGTGAAATTCTTGGTCTTGACCTCCACCTCTTCTCTGAGCATTCATTTAACTTTATTGAAAACACAAGCGGCAATTCCCTTCGCTCATTACAGGCCAGTGGATTTATCTGGATTAGCGAGTGAATTCATCCACTCTCTCAATCCAAGAGCCAAAACCTGCAGAAAGCAACAGCTAGGAGCTGTAGCCAAAGTAGCAGCCTCCAAAAGAATATTTCTCACCCTGCTTTTCTGAGTCATTTGACCAGGAGCTTAAACTTGCCACAGTACTCAAGACAGGTAAAACAAGCAAAAGCCCAAACAGACCTAAGAACAGAAGCCATTTCCTATTTTCCTAATGCATTCCTCATGGTGCATCAGCTGCAATTAAAAAGGCTTCACACTCCTGATTATCTGCCTGTTACAAATTCAGGCAGTGCATGGGAAGTACAGGTACATTACCATGGGATTGGAGTCTGCAATCAGGTCACGCAGAGAATCCAGAAAGCCCTGGTCCTCCACCATCTGGGCATTGATGTCATGCAGCTTCGCCACACAGACAGCTGCAGTCTTTCGAACGTAAGGGTCTTCATCCTTCAGACACTTGCGAAGAGGCTCACACAAATACTCTGTGATCTTGTCCACCCTGATGCATCCCATCGTACGGACAGCCAGAGCACGGATGAGAGGGTTTGGGTCTTCACAGTCCTGCAAGGGGGCAGAACATGCAGTCGTCAAATCTGTGCCACTAGCCACTAATGTCTTACCTACGGTCAGAATCACACTGTTCTTATTTCAAACAAAAGCCATTCTCTCTGATTAAGGGCTGAAAAAGGCAGTGAATTCAGTTTGGGGACAAAAGGTGGAACTTACTGATTCACAGAAATGTTCTGTACCATCTCAGAATGTTTTCAGGCTATGATAGCTTGCAAAAAAAGTAAAATTGTGATCTCTGTGTCCCTTGTTTCTCCCCAAGCAAAGCCTCCTTCAACATGATCTAGCAGCTAAATCTAAAGCCCAGCTGTGCTGGAAAGGGATCTCTCACCATCTACAGGCTTCTTTCAGACAAAATACAATGTTGGCTTCCAGCCTTACTGTTCGAAAGGAGCAAGATAATATAATGGGAAAAGTCAACAATTAAACGTAACACTATAGTCAACAAGGCCTATTTTTCACAGGCCATCAGGTCTAGACATAAGCATCCCTTAAATTTGTAATAAAAGAAGCACTAGGCAAAGGCTAGTCTAGAGGTACTTTCCTGATGAGATAATTATATTTCAAACCTACGTAGTTTTCCACACAACTTTAAAAATTCAGTAGGTTTTACAGCTAACCTCTTAGCCTACCCCACCCAATTTATCCACATCTCTGAGCAACACTACTCCATATTCACCTTAAAATAGGATGGATGCAAAATGACCTACAGAAGAGTAAGGCACACTTGCCTTTCACTGTTTTAATGTCCTATAGCTGAAACACATCCAAAGGCATCAATTTCAAAGCACACAAGAGAAGTGACATCTCTTGCCACCCTGAGCTGGGAACTTGACATGAATCACTGAACTAGGGCAGACTAGCACAAGACTTGCTCTTTACTAACACTTGTCCCTCAGCTTGCCAAAACAGACATCAGATATGTTTGTTAGCCTGTTCTAACAGAATTACGCTTTCAGGATATGCCAGACAACAATAATCCTTCCAAGAGCCTGCAGAGGGAGGTAGGGACATCATCTCTGGCCAGAACAGGCCTGCTCTCAGCCTAGCTCCTCTCACCTCTTTCAGCCTCACACACCACACTAGAAACTCAAACCACCATCAGATTCCTCAGTTTCTGGGATTTTGTAGTGCTTTAAGAGGAGCTTCAAACTTTTTCTAAGCGCCAGGTTTTAACTTACATAACATGAGACTGAAATAACATTCCTAGATAAGGAGAGGCAACTTGACAACAGAACTAAAGGCAACACTACAATCAGGCTGTTATTTTCCATTGAACTGTCTTTCATTTTCACCACAGATAACGGTTTTCCATACAGCACACAGCTGAGACATACAAAAAAGTAGCTATCTGTATGACAGAGCTACTACAAAGGCTGGAAGATGAAAAATATCCATTCTGTTATCCAGTGACAGCAGGTGGTCTTCAACAATGATCAGCAAACCGATAGAAGCAGCTTTTCCTGGAGCTTGCTCCCTCACAGCCACTTTCTGGAGCACTTAAATCATCTCCTCTGCAATACGTAGAGACAGCAAGTGAAAGGTCCCAGATCTGCCAGCTCCTTATTTCCTACTACCCTACATGCACCTCCCAAAGCAGAGACTCCAGTCCAAAAGCAAAGGTCAACAACAGCTCAGAAAGGCTAATGGGCAAAGGAGAAATGGTGACAATCGCTGTGCTGAGCCGTTTTCTGATGAGCTGTGGGAACAAGTTACCTTCACAAAGCTGTTGACAGCCATAATGGCCATATCTGGCTGACTTTTGGCGTAGTTCATCAGGTACAGGTACACCAGCTTCTTTAACTCCAAGTTGTCAGTCTGCATGCAGTTCACAACGTCGGGAAAGAGCGAGCTGGATAGACAAGAGATAAGCAAGAATAGAGAAAAAGCAGCGAGATTACACGGTATGCAAAGGGATAGCAACAATACCAATGAAGCCAAGAAAACAAGTTCAACTCTAATTATTGTGCAGTCTAATGACAGGTCACTTCCCTCCCAAAACAGTTTTATAAGTTTAATCATTTATTTTTTTTTTATGGGTTTTACACAGATCAGTGCCTGGAACAGGTGAAAACTGATGGAATTTTTTTGAAAGCATTTTAACTGGGGAGTTCACCAAACAAGAACATTTTACCACGCCAGCCCTGGAAATTGACCAACAAGAAAAATGGATGCTTTGGTAAAATGGTTTGGTAATGCAAGACATTTACAAAGAAGCTGGTAAACCCTTAAGAGGTTAGGAGATTAAACACCGATAAGCTGAGTTTCACTCAAATACCAAGTGTCAGCCTCTAAACAGCACTGCAGAAGAAAGCAGAAAGTTACACAAAGACATCTGCAGCTCTCAGGAATGATGTAGAGATCTAAACATGAAGGTCAAGAGTCGTGGACAAAAAGATTACTTTTTTTTCCCTCCAGTTTATCTGTTCCTCCATCCTAAGATGAAGTCATAACTCTAAATTTGCAACCTTATCTTAATTTCCGCGGCAACAGACCACACTGCCATGAAGCCTCTGACAGAGATGTGTGCCTGGTACACCTGACTGAGGCCCAGCAGAACCAGAGCTGCTACAGGTGAAGTTTGCTTTTACCTGACATCCTTCCCCACAGTCATGGCTGCAATAACCTTCTTTACAGCTTCTTTCCTCTTCTCTTTCTTTTCATTATTGAGTTCAGCCTTCAGTTCAAAAATCTCTCCTGGAAGAAAAAAACAGATTGAGTTTCTTGGGAGAAGAAAAAGATCTGGCTTTAGAGAGAGCCTGAAAGTGACTTTCTATTCTTCTGGCCTGTTGTTCCCATTAACCCAATGCACATGGAAGCTGTCAGACTTTACGGAGAACATGATGCAACAAGGAACAAGGCTGCAACACTCAAAATGACATGGGCTACACCTTGCTACTGAAAAAGCTGTTAACAAGAACCACGCTGCACGTTGCAGCTCTCCCACTTTCAGAACATTAAATCACATCCCTGTAGCGCCTGTTTCTCATTATATAACCAGAATGAGAAGGTATTTGGAGACACCAGAATCGTACCTGCGAGAAAAAATGAACTTAGCTAGGAATTTAGCCCAGACTTTTTAACTTTTGCCCATCAGCACTTGCTTCCTGCAGGGGCAGTGAGAAAACAGCAGAACAAAAAGCAGTACAACTGCCATGATACACAGAAACGGGAAAGCACAAATTTAGTCCAGTGGAATAAATTCCTCCCAGGCTAGAAAGACAGAGCTCTTACTAAGAAAAGCAGCAAGCAGCAACAGCTCGCCCTGACGCTGAGGTCACCAGAGCAGCCTTTGCCATGGTGGCAGTTCTTCCAGATACCGCTGCATGGGAAGGCAGCTCAGGACGGATCACAAAAGCAGCACAGCAAGTTTGCAAAACACAGTCAGACCTGCAAACAGCAGCTTATCAGGCCTGTTCCAGACACAGCAAGCAGTGCGAGACGGGTAACGCTCCTCGGTGACAGACAGCTTCCCAGGAAGGACAGCGAGCAGCACTGCCACTAGAAACTACAGGCTGAGAAGGACACGTTCACTACAAATATCAAAACGTCTCCAACAAAATAGATCCTAGCCCCTAGCCTTCAATTCCTACGCACCAATGCCACTCTGTCAGAGCAGCAGCGCTAATTACCAAAGAGCCCGGCGCGAAAGGACTAACACAAAGAACAGAAGTTACTGCTCTGAGGAGCAGAGGGCAGTGACCACTTGTAGCATCTCTTGCCTGAATGAGAGATGCCAGCGTCACTCGCACCGAGATCACGCCCCGGAGCTGAGCAGCAGCTTGCTCACCGGAGCTCACCTGCTGCGCCCTGGCCTCTTGCAGGCATCTCAGAAAAACACGGCTGATGCTTCAGCACTGAACTTACAGCCAGCGGCGTTCCTCAGAACGAAGCGAACTGCATTTGCTTATTTTACGTTTCATTACGCTTCCGTACGAGCTCATAAATAGATCAACGCTGTGGTTTTTCTCTAGCGAGCGTTCGCTAGAAACACTTAGCCGTTCTGAGAAGGAGAGGTTAATGTGAACCATTTCCACATCTCCCAGAGAAGGGATGAGCAACACCAGGCTTAAATTGCAGCCAGCGAGAGCTAGGATAAACAACGTTTTGTTTGAGAACACATTAGGAAAAAAAAAAGAAAAAAAAAAGAATCTGCCTGGGACTGTTCCAGCAAAACAAGTCCTGCCCTGGGGAGGTGAATGGGTGAAACAGCCCCAGGGATCCCTTCCAGTTTTCAAATGCTGCTGTTCGTCCAAAAGAGAGGTGACCACCACACTTACAGTGAAGTCCAGTGAAAGTTAAATGGAGCACGTGGAAAACAAATGTATTTCACTGCAACTTTGAAGGAAGAAGCAGCAGAAAACCCCATTATCTATGTGTCAAGCTTGATGCAGAGATGCATGCTTTCACCTTAAATATTAATCTCTCTCCGTCAACTTAATCCCGTGATGCCCATCTGAACAACCATCCTCAGTCCTGAGCTTCCCAGCCTACAACCAAACCTCTGTTTCTGACCATACCTGCATGCACATCCCGACGTTTTGTTCTCTGATCCTTGAAAAAGCAACAATTTGGGTCACTTAGTGCATCACAAAACTGTGTATTACATCAGTTTTGTCTCTTACCACCATGTGACCTACTTTAAGTTTCTCCCTGGATGATTAAGATGAGAATCAGGGACAGAGCTAACAGAAAAGCACAAGTTCTTCCGCATGCAGTTAAAAAGCCGTGTAAAAATAGCCACCCACCAACTCCCATCCACTGCACCTGCTTAACGCTCACCTTTTTTATTGGTCGTGAAGTACTTGGAGTCCGTCATGGTTCCGGCTCCTTAAGACACCTGAAAATAAAAGTATAAAAGAAGAGTCAAACAGCAGAGATGGCAGCAGCCAGTTTGCAACCCAGAAACTTGGAGGAACAACGGATCGGTGAGCAAATGATGTAAGGGAAGAAACAAACGCCCCACGTGCACGCACACAAGTTCCACAGCCTTCATCCTGCACCTGCTGCTGGTGTTATTCAGCAAACCCAGGGACGTGGAGGGCTCACATGGACAACGTTAGTGAAAACACAACGCAACAGCCTGGAAAAGTCTACGAGAGCCTTTTAAATTCTCAGTCTGAGGACGGAAAAGGAAGTTTTTAACTGCTTGTACTCAGCAGATCTTGACACGTGCTGCGCTTGTCTTTCCCCTAGGTACACAATTTTGTTTTCCAAAAAAAGCACTGCCCATTTAGTATCTCTGCTCGGCTAGAAGCGAGAAGTCCACATTTCAGACAAAGGAAACTGTCAACTCCCCCTAACGATACTGCTCCAGGCTGCACCTCGATGGAAAGAACCATTAGCCCTTTTGCAACACCCTCCCCGAGGCTCTGTCATTTCTTTTCCTACTTTTGGTCTTCCTAAATCCTGGAAAACAGACAGCAGTTTTTGTTGCAAAGCAAAGCCTTCGCTTTTCAGCTCTCTCGAGCTTGAAACTGAAATCCCTCTGCCAAGACCTTCCATCCCTCCTCTGGCAGACACGCGAGCTTGTTATTTCAGGGCTGCCCTGCACGTTTGTGGACCACGCAACGCTGCTGGGCCAGCAAGTGCTTAACAGGGCTCTGAGAGGGGTCCCAGCAGCTCCACGAAAATAAACGCTGAACACATCACACCCCAGAGATGGCCCAAACATATGTGGCGAGCCATCATTTATTCTTGCAGTTGCCAGCTCGCTAACAAACATGACTCAAACAATTTTCAAGCGCTGCCTGAAAAACAAGCAGGGAGTGGGCAGCGTGCTGTTTTCCATGAAACAATCTGCCTGAGTGCTAAGGACCCGCGACCCTCAACACATCCAAACAGGCTTTTTCCTATTTTTCCCTCCTTTTCCTCCTTTTTGCCCAATTCCCCTCCTCTTGTATGTAGCTCTACAACCTTAAATGCCACCAGCAAAGCAACAAGCAGTTGTTGTCCCCACGCGCTGCCTGTTTTGCCTCCTTACCACTCACACTTTGCTGGCCCAGCACCAAAAGGACGAGCTCGGCTTTGAACCCCGAGGCCCAGCCGCGCAACCAGCTCGCCGTCCCCTAACTCTTTCCTTCCTCATCCCTTAACCAGCCCTGCCACCACGGCCATCCTTTTTCCGACCAGAAGTTAAATCCCCAGGAGCTGAGGGGAATGCCACAGCCTCCAGCGCGCCTGTGGTCTCCTCGAAGCACCAAGCAGGCAGAGAAGCAGCCTGTCGCTGAGCCCGGCCCCGGAGCTCCTGCCCTCTGCCTGGCTCCTCACCAGGCACCAGGACTGGGTTCTGCTTGGTTTTTTCTCCCTTTCTGCCACGCTGGCTGAGCAAACCACCCGGGGGCAGCTCTGGAGGTGTTTCTCCTGCCGGGGAGGGTCGCCCTCCTTCCAAACCAGTGGCTGGGCTGGGCAAGCCGTGCGGGCCGCAGCACCTTGGTGATCTTTGTAGCAAAAATGCCCAGGATCTCCGAAGGAGCTGCTGCCGCGAGCCTCGTTTTACAGCTAAACACACAGCCCGGGGCCAGCCGCAGCGCTGTTGCTGACACAGGCCTTCAGGCGGAGCCCAGCTCGGATGACCTCGAGGTTTCCCTCCACGAGGGAGGCTGGCAGGGGGCCACGCACGGAGCGCAGCCACCCCAGAGGCGCGGAGCACGGCCTCGCCGCTCCCGGTGGCGCCGCGCGGGGAGCCGCCAGCCTGGGTCACATCGCCCGGCTGAGCCGGCCCGAACGCATTTACAGTGACCAAAGGAGCAGGTGACAGAGGAATCCAGGGGAAAGAAAAAAGCACAACACTGTACGCCTCATGCCAATCGCGTTCAGCTACGCCCAGGAAGAAGCCCTGCTGGTCTCGGCGCTGACCTTTAAACCCAGAGCAGGCCGTCCCGCTGCTTCTCCTGAGTTCAGATCCCACCTGCAGGCAGCAGGAAGGGTCATACAGCCGCACAGCGCCTGCCTCACCCCCCTTCAGGCGGATGTAGAAGGGATTCAGTCCAAGAAGCCCACTACCAAGTGCATCGCAGGAAAAAGGAAAGCTCCCTTCCTCCCGAGCACACGGATTTTTGCCCCACACGCTGTGCAGAGGCAGCTTGCTAGCGGAACCGAGGCGCTCTCCGGCACCACGCAGACTCAGCGCCGTTTGCGGCAAGCCCCACACGAAGGCCAGAAACCAAACAGCCCGGATTTGCAAATAGCAAGGTTTTAAATAACTCAGGGAAATGCCAGCTTCTCGTGCACGAGCCTAAATCTGTAAAGCCCGAAGAGTTCCCAGCAGCGGCGCAAACAGCCTTGGCTTTTTAGGGAAGATCCGGACCCGACTGCCCTCTCCTTATCAGACCTGCGTCCGACCGCAGCCGCTGAAGCACAAAGGGGCACGGGGCGCTGCAGAGGGCAGCGGGAGGCTCCCGGTCAGCGCCCAGCGAACCCAGGAGCCGCTCCAGGAGCTGTGGCACAGCCCCACGCCGCGAGCGCTGCCTCCACGTCTCAGCGCGGAGCGAAGCCAGCCCGCGGCTACGCGAAGGCAGCGAGGAAGCGGCGGGGGGGGGCAGTGCCCGAGAAGCCCTCCGCCCGCCCAGCACGTGCTGGGAGCGAAGCCCCGGCCCCGGGGTGCTCCCAGTGCCCCCCGTCCCCTCCCTGCCCCTCGCCCCCCGTGCCCGCTGTGCCCCCCCAGCCCCTCCGTGCCCCCAGGACACCCTGCGCAGGCAGCAGGAGCCCGGCCCCTGCCCGGCCCCTCGCACCCCCCACACCTCTCCCAGTACCCTCCCAGCTGCAGGAGCATCCCCCATTCCTGCCCAGTGCCCGCTCCCAGTGCCCTCCCAGTATGCCTGCACTCGCCTGCCCAGTCCTTCCAGTGCCCCCCCAGATCCCCCTATCCCAGGACCCCCCTCCCCGTGCCCCACCAGTGATCACCCCACCCTATTCCAGTATCCCCTCCCAGTCCCTCATCAGTGCCACCATCCACTCCCAATAACCCCTCCTAGTATTTTGCCTCCACCCTATCCCTGTATCCCCTCCCAGTACCCCACCAGTGCCTCCCAGTACCCCCCTCCCCTTCCAGTATCTCCCAAGCACGCCCCAATTCCCCCACCGCATGCTCCCAACCCCTCCCAGTATCCCTCCAGTTCCCCCTAATACCCCCACCAGCATCCCCAACCCCTCCCTGTGCCCCCTCCCAATATCCCCCAGTACCACACCCAGAGCATCCCCAGCGCCCCCAATCCCTCCCAGTATCCCCCAGTACTCCCTCACAGTAAGCCCCCCCAGTACCCCAAACAGCATCCCCAACCCCTCCCAGTATCATCTCCCAGTATCCCCCCAGTCCCCTCAACCCCTCCCAGTATCCCCCAGTAACCCTATCCAGTGCCCCCAGCCCCTCCCTATGCCCCCTCCCAGTTCCTCCCAGTACCCTCTCCATTCCCAGTACCCCCCAATACCCCTTCCCAGTAAGCCTCCCAGTACCTCCCAGTCCCCTCAGCCCCTCCCAGTATCCCCCACTACCCCTATCCAGTGCCACCAGCCCCTCCCTATGCCCCCTCCCAGTGCCCCCTCCATTCCCCCCACTACCCCTTCCCAGTATCCCCCAGTACCCCTCCCAGTACCTCCCAGTCCCCCCCACTACCCCTATCCAGTGCCCCCAGCCCCTCCCTATACCCCCTCCCAGTACCCTCTCCATTCCCCCAGTACCCCCCAATACCCCTTCCCAGTAAGCCTCCCAGTCCCCTCAGCCCCTCCCAGTATCCCCCACTACCCCTACCCAGTGCCTCCAGCCCCTCCCTATACCCCCTCCCAGTACCCCCTCCATTCCCCCCAGTACCCCTTCCCAGTATCCCCCAGTACCCCCCCCAGTCCCCTCAGCCCCTCCCAGCACCCCCACCCAGTATCCCCCAGTCCCCCTACCCAGTGCCCCCAGCCCCTCCCTGTGCCCCTCCCGGTCCCCCACCCCCTCCCAGTACCTCCCAGTACCCCCCAGTGCCCCCAGTACCCCCCCACTCACAGCTCCGCGCACTCCTCTGCGGGGGGGGGCGGGGGCGGGGCGGGGCCTCGGGGCGGATGCGGAAGGTGCCGAGGCGCCTCGCGAGAAGCGCCCCCCCCCCCCCCAAAGCACCATAGAGAGGGGCGCGGCGCGGGGCCAGAGCGCCTCCCGGTGGCGGCGGGGCGGGCGCCATGGCGGAGCTGGGCGCCCACCTCACGGCGCCCCCGGCGGATGGCGGCGGGGGGCAGCGGCCGAGCGTCTTCGAGGCGGTGGCCCAGGAGAGCCTGACGGCCGCGCTGCGGCCTGCCCTGCGCCACCTGGCCAAGGTGAGGCCGCTGCGAGCCGGCCCCGAGCCGGGGGGAGGGGGGGAACCCTCCCCTGGGCTGTGCCGGGTGCCCCCGGCACCCATGGGTGCTGCCGCCCACCGAGGGGGGGGGGCTGCAGGTGGGAGCAGCAGGGGTGGAGGGAGAGGTGGTGGGCGCCGAAGGGTGCTGAGGGCAGCGTGGGTGAGCGCTTTGCACAGATACCGAGGCTGTGTGCTGCCCTGTGTGCCTCCCTGCCGAGCCTTCCTTCACCAAAATTCACCTTTTTTGCCCCACTCGCGGGGCAGCCTCACAGCCCCGAGGCACCCAGCCCCAAACGAAAGGCGAAGGGAGAGGTGGTGGGCACCGAAGGGTGCTGAGGGCAGCGTGGGTGCTTGCCTTGCACAGATATTGAGGCTGTGTGCTGCCCTGTGTGACTCCCTGCCGAGCCTTCCTTCACCAAAATTCACCTTTTTTGCCCCACTCGCGGGGCAGCCTCACAGATTGGAGGCACCCAGCCCCGACCCAAAGCGATGATTTTATAGCGCCCGTAACTCGGCGCGATGCCTCCGGCTCCGTCCCTGCCCCGTGTCTCGCTGCAGGTGCTGGCCGAGTCCAACCCCGGGCGGTTCGGCTGCCTGTGGCGCTGGTTCGACGAGGCGTACGCCGTCCTGGAGCTGCTGCTCCAGCAGCACTACCTGGCCACCTGCAGCGCCTCCTTCTCCGAAAACTTCTACAGCTTGAAGAGGGTCCCGCTGGGAGGCCGCGGACGGCCAGCCCTGGCGGCCGCGGGGCTGCCCAAGAAGCAGCACTGGCAGTCCCTCCTGCTGCTGGTCCTCGTCCCTTACCTGAAGGGGAAGCTGGAGAGGCTGGTGGCCAGCCTCCGGGAGGAGGACGAGTACTCCATCCACCCCCCGTCGTCCTCCTGGAAGCGTTTTTACAAAGCCTTCCTAGCCGCCTACCCCTTTGTACACATGACCTGGGAGGGCTGGTTCCTGATCCAGCAGCTGTGCTACATCCTCGGGAAGGCTCAGCACCACTCGCCCCTGCTGCGGCTAGCTGGCGTCCGCCTGGTGAGGCTGACTGCGGAGGACATCCAGAGCCTGGAGAGGAAGGTGCCGGTACCCGCCTCAGGGCAGGCACACAGGTACGGCGGGACGTGGCGCGGCGGCTGCGCTCTGGAGGGTGCTGTGGGGGTGTTGAGTTAGAGGTGGTTCTGCAAGCGAAACCGTCTTGTTCTGCCGAAACTCTTCAAGGTGAAGTTTGCTTCTTGCAAAACGTGCTCCAAAAGGGAACACGGTTAGTGTAAAGGAGGACACAGGTAGCAGAGACTACAGGATTTTGTTGTAATAAAATTGCCTTCTTTTTTTGGCACCCCATCCGTTCAGTCCTTACCTGCGTGCTCCTAAAGGAAGCTCGCTGCAACACGTTGCCAACAGGACTGAACCTTGGTACTAGATTTTTCTGAGCAGCAGCAAAGTCATTACCACACTCAGTGTTCTGTAAAATGATGATCCAGGGGTGAAATGATCTGTGGTCTGGGTCCCCTCAATCCAAACTCTCCTGGTTTAGTTGGAACAAGACTTGAAGCTTTCTTCTCATACAGAGGATCTGAACCATCCTGGATGTTTTCATTACAAACACAGGATGCGCTGGTGTCACAGCTTAGCGTTAAGAAGCCGTAGAAAGCAGTGCCCTGCTAATCCCCGAGCCTTTTTGCCATGGTTTGCAGACGGAGTGATGTGCCTTACTAATGATTTCTCCGTATCTTCTGTCCCTGCTACAGCATTAAAACACAAGTGCAGTCAGCGACGAGGAGAGCGCTGGGTGGCATTGCCTTCTCCCTGTCCAGCGGGCTGGCCGTGTCTGTGTTCTTCCTCCAGTTCCTGGACTGGTGGTACTCCTCGGAAAACCAGGAAACGATCAAATCTCTGACGGCGCTGCCCACTCCGCCGCCCCCCGTGCATCTCGACCACGGGGAGGGCTCGGTCCTTTTACCCAAGCTGAAGACGGTGTGCCCGCTGTGCCGCAAAATCCGAGTCAACGCCACCGCCCTGTCCACGTCGGGCTTCGTGTTCTGCTACCGCTGCGTGTACAGCTACGTGAAGGCTCACCAGCGCTGCCCCGTCACCGGCTACGCCACCGAGCTGCAGCACCTCGTCAAACTGTACTCTCCCGAGAGCTGAACGCCCTGCGCCGTGCTTGCCGAGACATCGCTGAGGACAGTGGCTGGGAAGCAGGGGTGGTGGGTGAACCCCACTGCACCGCTCTCCCACGCCGCCTCCTCAAAGAGGGGGAGAAAATATGAAAAGGGGATCACTCGTTGGGACTGGGACCACTCGTCAGTTACTGTCGTGGGCAAAACTGACTCAGCGTAGGGAGATTAATATTTATTGCCTGCTACTAACAGACAAGAGCAGTGAGGAACTATAAAAGCAAACTAAAAACACCTTTACCCTGTCCACCCTCTTCTTCCTCCTCCCCCCAGATGGTGCAGGGGAACCACTACAGCTCTAAAGCTCCCCTGAACGTGGCTGCACAGAGCTTTGCTGCCCTCGTAACCTTTGGTAAGGTTCTTGCAGCAGAGTTTCGGAGGGGTTGGACAGCCACTGCCTGTCAGCTGGCCCGGAAATGCCTTCGGGCACCAACTGAAGGAGAGGAAGCGCTCATTGAGATAGTAAGAACGCAGGTGGGAAGATCAGAGACCATCGCTGGTAAAAGTCCTGCCTGAGGGCGTGAACTAGCAAATTAGGTAGGGAGAACTGTCTCGGAGAGCTCGTCCTCCCTCAGCTGCCCCCCCGGGCACTCGCAATGCCTGGGGCAGGCCCTGGCACTACCGCTCGTCCAAGAGACAGGCTCAGACCTCTCCGCTGATCGCGCTATTCTTAGGAGTCACCCTGCGTTTTCAGGCTACTCACCTTTGAATTAATGAGAACATCCCACCCTTAATTGCTACCAACAGTGCTAAATTAAGACTTTTGACTCTTTAAAGGAACAGGGGTTGATACGTACAAGCAGGGGTGCAAGAGGGAGGGTACGTGTTCTCCAAAGGGAGAAAAACGACAAACCAGATTAAAGCAGCACTGTGCCAACTGATGAACTGTTAAACGTGTCTTTGAATCTGTTGGTGCCTGCTTTTATAAAGCAAGATTCTTTCTTGTCTGAGAATCCAAGAGTATTTATTTATTTTCTGATGACTGGGAAAAGCTTGCTAGTGGTTCTCTTTGCATAATGGAGGCTGAAGCTGCTTCCACCTTTGCAGATGATGACCATGGATACAAGATTAGTATCTTGCAGGCTGGGAACCTTTAATGTCTGTGTTTGAATTAAGGATTACGTTGCGATTATTCCAGTCTCAACCACGTAGCACATTCATATTGCACTGAAGCGCCTTTCATTGAACAGAACAAAAAAGCAAACGTGATGTTATGGCTGGTTCTGGCTTGACACATGATTTTTCAAGATGGAAGGCTGCTTTTTTCCAGACTTGGCTTTAGGGAGCAGCAGTTAGCTACTCCAGACATCGGTCTCCTCGCTTACAGAACACGAAGCAAAGTTTGCTGCACAGAGTACATGGTCTTCCCAGATTAAGAGATAAGCTCTAACATTTCATCCACTGAACCAGTGATCTAATTTTTCCCCATTTTAGCTGCACTTCAGAAGATAAAAATCTATAATATCCTCCCTCACCTGTAAGCAAGACAGCAGGGTTATTGAACAGCCTTAAAAAAAATAGTAATTTTCATCCACCCAGAGATGCTCTGGAAAACACTGTAACAAATGAGATGGGTCCCCTACGCTTGTCATTTCACCTCTTTACAACTTCCAGACCCTTCCACCTTTGCCACTGTGGGTCGATAATAAAAACTGTCACCTTTCTCCAGCAGTTACAGGATCCACGGACACCCCTCTTCTCTTAGAAGACCATTAACAGCATACACATCGTTTTGGAAAAAGAAACCACATCAAGGTGCAAGATTTCCTGCAATTTCATATCACTTTTAATGCAGCTGGGCATTAATTCACATCACCCGCTACCTCAGTTTTGCTTCATGTGCAGAGATCTCCTGTGAACAGCCTGTACCAAGAGGCTGCATTGCTGCTGCACAGCCTTACCCTGCCTGATCAGATGTGGCCTGGCTGTCCCACTGACGCTGGTGCTCATTTAAATAATGGCTGCCGGATTTGACTGAAAATTCAGTTTCAGGACAGGTTTACTTTCCTTTGATCCTTCCTATCCTTTCCAATTTACCTGTCTGTTGCTCAGTGAGAAGCTGAGCAGAGACTTGGGACAAAATACCGACTGGTGCAGACTCACCCACCAGCGCAGCAGAACTCTTGGCAAAGTTCTGCGCCATCCTGCCCTGTAAAGGAGGATTCGCTAACTGAACAGCGCAGACACTTCTCCAGGGCCTCTGTCCCTCCTTCTCCCAGGGCTAATACCTGTTCCCCTCTCCAGATCACCCCTGGATGTCCTCCTGTCAGCTCTTGGCAGCCTTCCACTCCACCTCCCCCATACCATGCTGCACAACGCCGTCCCTGCCAAACTGAGATCTGGCCAACTCCACAGCAGCTCCAAGACCTGCACAGAACCACCCACGTCTGAGCCTCACAGTTCTGAACTGCTGTAATTACTCTTTTGAATGTTAAATTGCTCTTTAATGCCTATCTGACTAGCAGGCATTAAGCCCACGATGGTGCCAGGCTCAGCAGTTACCTGGCAGATTTTTAGTGCTCCTGCAGATGGCTGCAGAATACCAGCTTGAATTTGACTGCTTCTTCTAACTGGCCTGTCTTCAGTAGTCAACTAAGTATCAGTTTATCAGGTTTGCTGCTGTACAACAAAGCTCTGAAACTGATTCAGGTTACAGAATCATTCCCTTGTATCTGCTTTTTAACTGCGTTATCAATGCAATGATGGTCTAAAGATCGACGAGAAAAAGATTTGTAAAGGACCACCAGCTTTATTAAACCAACCTTTGGGTTTACATATTAATTGTGAGTTCCGTGGTCATGAACAAAGCATCCTCGATCCATGATGCTGTTCCTTAATACAATTAAATCAACATTAACAGTAGCCCTGGAGTTGCCCAATACATCATGGTCAGACCTTGACTTGGCAAATCTTTTCAAGAACATCTACCACATTCACATCTCACCTAGACACTTCAAAACGGGTGCATTAGCAACTGAGTTGGCTTCCCCACTTCCTCAACAGAAAGCACTTGGCTTCTCACTGTAACTCTACTCCTGGGTACATACCCCCACAGACGCTTCCTTCTCCACAGGCAGAGAGAAATGAATGTAAAGTTGTCACCAAAACCTGGAAGAGAATAAAAAACTGCATTAGAGTAGCTCCATATCTGTGCTTGCTTGATTAGCCCTGTCTTTCTTCCTGCACTTCATCCCTGCGCGGTCCCACGGGTTTGGATTAGCCCAGCCCTCAATAACTTCTAACTATTGAGTCAGATGTCGGTGTAAAGTTGCCATATTTCAAAAAACAACAGAATCTAAAAACCCCTCTGCGTCTGCCCATGCAATCTGGGTGTTGCTGTTCCTGGTGACCTTTTCAGGTACCTGTTAGAGGGTCTCGTGACATCAAGGAGGCCTTGGCCAGCCTGGTCTAGGGGGTGGCATCCCTGCCTATGGCAGGGGGGCTGCAGTTAGATGATCTTTAAAGTCCTTTCCCAACCAAGCCACTCTATAATCAAAGGAGTCATTTGAAAGTAAAGCATAGACTAAAGATATTTGAATGGTCCATCAAGGCAAGATCAAAATTCAGTTTAACTCATTACACTGTCTGCATGTTTTCTGCAGCAAAACTGTTCCTGGGCTTTCTGATTAGAGGCATACACCGCTTCTTACAGCTGGAGAATCTGCTCTGCTTCACAGCACTTAGTTTTAAAAACCTTGAAAGCTTAGTCACGTTATTCTGTTTCTAATGTAGAACTAAAGATTCGTGTCTGTAACACAGCTTAAGGAAAAGAAACGTCTTGCATACACTAGACAAATCATTATGAAACAGCCACAAATTATGCTGAGCTCCTCAGCTCTGGGATCCCTGCCTAGCCCCTTCTTCTGAGGGTGTAAAGGAAGACGTGTTCCCTGGATCCTTCTCTCAGAAAATGCATGTGCATCACATGCAACAAAAACCATCTCCAGTGAAGAGTCCTGGGGAATGCCTCATTATGCCTTTTTTCCCCAATATTTGTATTTTAATATCCTCAACCCTACCAGAAAAGAAGCTACGTGACCCCCCTGCCAGATCCTCCCCGTCCCACATCCAACAGGCGGCATGAGAGAGCAGAGCCAGGCCCAACATCACAACTCACTTCTAAAAATACTGCTGCTCGCTGGCAGCCACTAGATAACAGAGCTGAACCAACTGCTAATGAGTTCTTCACAGGATAACCTGTCAAGCTCTATTTTACAGTCTGTAATGCATTTGCAAACGGAGAAAACACAGAGGCAGAGTATCTGGAGGTTCGTAAGCCGTGGCACACATGGCAGAAACACCAAGAAACCCTTCTCACTGCAAGCTCTGCGCTAAATCTGGTGTTACAGTAGATACATAAATCCAAACAAGTATTTGCTCTGCTCACTTTTCAAATCAACACTTTGTTTTTCTACTGCTAAACACAATTGCTAAAACATCGTCATATTTTTCCACTATTTTTTTAGGGTGCTTCAAAACATTTCAGGCAGCAGCAAAATTGTTTGCTCCAGATGAGCTTAGCCTAAACAAGCTCAGAGAGAAGATTACGTGATCATGCCCTGGTCAGAGCAAAGACGCAAAGCCTTGGCAATACCAGTTCAGAGAATACTTCGCTCATCATTGCTTCGGGCAAATCTATTTCCATTCAGTCGGGAGCTCGCTCCCAGGCCAGGAACTAGAACTGGGAAGTTCCAGCTCCAGGTGTGGGGATTTATGTATTTTTTTCCTGGAGAGAACAAAGAAACAGCAACACACGCACAACTTCTGGATTTATTGTTTTCAGGAACACATGGCTTTCTGCAGGGCACAGTTTCTGATAAATTACCGGTGTCCCTGGGAGGTGAGACAGGACCGGCTGTTACATGACCGACAAACCGAGCCCCTGCTTGGTACTTCTGCACCCAACTCCACGGCACGGCAGCAGCAGGGAGATGCTGCTTAGTGCCACCAGCACAGCTCTACGCCCCTCTCCACACACAGCCTGTGTGTTCAGCTGCGTGTGTGACGAAGCCACGTTGTTAACACCGTTTCTCCTTCCCAAAGAGTTAGCTGGCCCAGCAGAAGCCCTTTCTCCCCCTGACACACCTGTACATTTCTTTTTACATCCACCCCACAAGTCAACAGGGTGAGCATTAACCGGAACTCTGATCTGCCAGCATGCAGATAACTGCCCCGGTTTGTGTTTTATACTCATCCGTGGCCGCAGAGCATTTTTCTCCTCACCAACCCTTCCAGTCAGGGACAGCACGGGGCTGCAGCACCCTCAGCAGCCAGGGAAGGGAGGAGGAGGGGAGCTGTGTGGAACCAAGCAGGAGCCCGGGCGCACAGGCCAGCAGCTGAGACCCCAGGGAGGCCGAGGGGAGCTAGGAGCGGGCAAAACGGCGAGGAAAAGCCCCGCGATGCCTCCGGCCCTGCGGCTCCCCGAGCCCTCTCCGAACGGAGCTCCCCCAAGCCTCCGCCCTGCGCTCCCCGCTGCCAGCCGGGCGCCGTCCCCTTCCCCTCCGACCTTGTCCCATGCGTCCACCGCCCCTCCTGGCCTCGCCATCGCCTCCGGACCCCGCACCAGCCCCGCTCCCGGCCCCTCCGCCCGCCCGCAGCGCCCCGCTCCCCTCACGGCCCCGCTCCCCTCACGGCCCCGCTCACCCAGGCACGACCGCGCCCAGGCGGAGCTCCCCGCCTCGTCCCGCCCCCGCTGCGACCAACAGCCAATGGAAACACGGGATTCTACCGACGGACGCGGGAGGCCGCCAATAGAAAATGAGCGGGGGGAGCTCGGGGTGGAGGGAGCGTTTCCCGCCTTGAGGGGGCTGAGGTGATGGCGGAGGAGGGAGGCGGCTATGGCTGGCAGAGGGCTCTGCTGGGAGCCGTTCGCCTTCGTATAATCGTTTGGACTGGAAGAGCCATTCAAGATCATCTGGTCCAACCATTACGCTACTACCAATGTCACCCACTAAACCATGTCCCTAAGCACCACATCCAACCTTTGCTTAAACACCGCCAGGGACAGCGATGCCAGCCTCTCCCTCCTGCTTCCTCAGCCACACGGTGATAAAGTCACTGCCCCTAATCCTTTCCAGCCCTGAAGGCTCTCTTCTAAGGGCCGCAACTGCTCCACCAGAAGGGGAGACGATAGGCTTGGGGATCACTGGGAAAAACCTTTAGGGAGAAGAAAGGGGAGAAACAACCACGAATGGTACAAGAAATAAAAACATTCCACCAACTGAACAAAAGGTGATCTGAAAAGAATAGTCCTATCACGGATTACTAGAGGAGTTAAAGCAGTTGCTTGAATGGTTAAGGCCAGGTGGGCGGATAGCATTTGTTGCAAGGCACTCAGTCAGTCCGGCAGTCAGTCAGTCAGTCTGTCCGTCTGGTGAGCAGCAATTTGCCAGAAATTCCTGCCAAGCGGCCTGCACGTTCGAGTTTCACACGGAGAGGAGGGTTCTAGCCTTGCTCTGGGCTTTTCCGTGCTGGATCAAGAGGAGGATCTGGCCAGAGGGGTAAGTACAGTTCTGTGGTGTAGAAAGGAGGCACAAAGAGAAATTCAGAAGTTAAAAATGCATATTTGTTATTTATTTATTTATTTATTTATTATTTTTATTTTATTTTTTTAGCCTGCCCACGCATCTGTCGGTTTCATTCTGACACTGTGCCCACATAGAAAAATACACCTGCAAGGAAGGTAAGGAAGTCACCAGTAACTGGCAGCGGGCTCCATTAAAAAAATTAACCAGGAAAATTCGTACTTTGCAATGAATGAGCAGAAGCCTGGGGCACCGGAATGCAGCCCGTTCTGTTAGCAACTGCCTCCCCCTCCTCTGGGCATTTCCCCGAGGCAGTGGGGAGGGGGAAAAATAGAGAAGGGAGAAGAGAAGACAAGTGGCAGAGCAATGAAGGGCAGCTGATATATTGCTCCCAAATTTTCCTTCTAGAAGTGGCCATTTTATGGCTCTCAGAAACTCTTCTGCTGCAGGCAGGCTCCCGTTCCCAAAAGCTAGCAGCAATTTTAGCACAGCGACTTTCATTTTCGCTTCACGGCACGGCAGCGTCAGCTTTTGTGGAACAGAAAGGAATCGCTGTACATCCCGGATCCAGTGTCTCTTTTACCCTGTGTGGGAGCAAAAGGTAAAAAGCATTTTTAACCTGTAAATGAAGCTGTATGTCTTCTCACAGTCAGAATGTTTCTATTTTCCTTTCTATCCTGGAAGTAAGTTTCTGCACAGCCTTGCACTAACTTGCTCTTTTTTTCACATTACTTCATCTCCTCTCTTCCTGTCTCAAAAAATCCACAGCTTTGTTGAGCAAATCAGGGCACACGCATCCACTGCTGCATGAGCCTTCTCAAGGCTTTGTAATCAAGGCTATTACCTTCCTTGCTTTCAGTCTTCTCACTATTGCCCCAATCTCAGTGTCTTTGCTGACATTTCAACCTGAGGAGGGAGGTATCACTGAGGATGCTCCAAAGTGGCCCCCTGCCTGGCTCTTTCACAGAGACAAGTTCTGAAAACAAATTAACCTATACCAATTTTCAGCTTCTGCTGAAAATTGTATATGGGCATGATTTCAGTATAAAATTATTGGCTTTACCATGCTCCGTCAGTACAAAGAGGTAAAATAATTGAATCTCCTACTGAAAATACTGTGACTGTAGATAAGCAGATCATATTTTCTGCATGGGGCTTTCTAGCTTGCTATCCTGCTTCCCAGCTTCCAGAACTATAGCTATCTGATTTTGCAGCTCTGAGGTTTAACGAAAGGTCAGCCTTTCAGGCCGAGCAAACAATGCCATATGTAAATGCTGTAGGTTGGGGGATTTCTTCTAAGCTATTTTTTTTTTAATTATTATTATTTTTTCCTTTGCTGTGGTAGGCTGTGGCCATTGGAAAAGTGGCAGAGGGCGGGAACTGGCTCTGGAGGACGAGACTCCCGCCAAAACCCTCTTACGAACTTTGGACAGAACTAGAAAGTTCCAGTGAAGTCTGTGGACGCTGTGCGTGCCTGATCACAGGTAACACAAAGGAAAAGAAACCAAAACCAGCAGAGAAGAACTGCAACCAGCAAAAAAGTAAGTTTAATTTCTCTGAGATTTTAATGGAGTGGGCAGATTGAGGAGGAGAAAAGAGATGAGATATCCTGTATGCTTTGTCCTCTGCTTCTGCCATGCAGAACTTATTTATGGATTTAAAATTGATATTTGAGATTTGTTGATTTAGCCCAGAACTAAGAAAATGAGGTGTGGTGAGTCCTTTTCTCTGTTAAACTGGTGATAATCTGAGATCCCACCGGTCAGCCAGGTTGTCCTGCTGCAGGAAGCTGGAAGGAAACTCTTGAAAATGTCTAGGAAAATTCCTTTAACTGGGATCAAAAATTAGCTCATGCAAAGGTCCTCGCTGTTCAATTGTGTTGGGTTACTGAGGGATGCTGCTACTCCGGCTCTATCAGGAGGTGGCATGGGGAAAACACAAGGACTTCCCAAAAGCAAAGCTTCAGGTACGTTTGGGGCTGGAACAAATTACTACGATTTATTCTTCATCTCTTATCTCTGTGATTGTGTGTTTATTGTTCAAAGGATAGCCTCTGTTTAGCTAATGTTTTTTTGGAACTCTTTGGAAGATTGATGTTTCAACATAAATGGTAAGCAATTTTTGCACAATTGTTTCAGGTCCAGAATGGCTCTTGAGGACCATCAACAGCTGCAGCAGGTCTGGGTTGATTCAGCAACAAAGTATCCTGAAGTAGTTTTGAACGTAGGAAAAATGTGTTTTGGTGAAAAAGCAAGAAAAAAGATGCCAAAAAATTCAAAACAAGATCAAAAATATACCCTTGCCTCGGCAGTGTGTGCCTTGCTAAACTCTGGAGGAGGTGTGATAAAAGCAGAGATTGAAAATGAAGACTACAGCTTACAGAGAGATGAGATCGGACTAGATTTGCATGAAACTTTTCGATCACTTCTTTTGTCTGCAGACTTGACAAAATACCTGGACTTCAAACAGCAAGATAATTACCTTTTGATTTTTGTTAAAACATGGAGCAGGGGAAAAGCATCCCTAAAAAGAAAGCCACGTATCTGTACCCTGAGCACTGGGTTGTATGCAAAATGTGGTGCTTCTCTTTCCCACATGACCCTTACTGAAGCTGTTATGTTCCTTGAAGAAAAGCAAGATGAAGCCAGGAGAGAGCTTAGCCCAGGAACACCTGCCAAGAAAAGGAAGACAAGGGATGTTGAAGAAGACATGGATATTGTAAATGACACTGTTGCCGAGTTGTTTAATAGGGACCAACTGCGATACAGAGAGACACTGAATTTCACAGAGTCAGCAGATGTGGAATTTAAGCACTATTCTACTGACAACTTTTTTGATCGTGTTAAAGAAATATTGCCTCAGTATATCTCTGGATTTGCAAATACACGTGGCGGGTATTTATGGATCGGTGTAGATGATGCCAGGAGAGTACAGGGATTCAGATGTGATGATGAGGGCCTTGAAAAATTAAGCGACCGAATCAAATCCATTCAGTACAAATTAAAGGTCTTCCATTTCTGTAAAAGAAGATATGAACACAGCATAAAATACGAACACAAAATCTTCAAAGTGTACGATGAGGCTGGAGAGCACTGTGGCTATGTCTGCGCTGTGAAGATCGAGCCGTTTACTTGTGCCGTGTTTACAAAAGATCCAGAGTCGTGGCGAGTGGAAGGTCCCACTATCAGGAGGCTGAGAGCAGAAGAATGGGCCGCGTGGATGATCTCTGCTGATCCAGGTCCAAAAGACCCAGGATAATCCCCTTCTGTTCTCCATATTCCCCTTTATTTTCTTAATTTTTATTTCTCTTTTCCAGATCTTTCAGAGTTGTCTGAGACCTTTACATTAGCACTCAGTCTGTCAGAGGGGCCACCCCTTGCCAAGCCAGTTTATTCGCACCAGGGCCTTGACAATGTTGATGATCTTTGTAAGCAACTGTTTCCAGGTAGGTATACACGTTGCTTTCACTGTCTGATAGGTCTACATGATGAATCTCAAGGCCATGGTCGAGGTCAAAGATGAGTTTGAAAACATTCTTTAAACAGGTGAAAAATCTGGAAATATTTTGCAGATCTGACAGCAGCGTAGCATTCAAATGTCTGGTGAGCCCTTCCCCAAGTACTGATATTCTGCAGGATGTTGCCATGTATACATGACAGAGCTCAGCTAGCTGAACTTCTCTGGGGACTGTACACAGCCATGCCAATGTCTTTTCACAATCCAGTGAAAATGGGAAAGATGGGAGGAGAAGTTTATGTGGAATCAGCCTAGAATAGGAAAGGTGACTGGGGCTGGGAACAGAGCGGAGCGTCTGCTCCCAGTTACAGTCCAGTGTTTCTGTGGCATTGCAAGATCAGACAGGTGTCCAGAGGCTTTTTTACTGATTTCTTTGTTAATCTTCATTTCTCTGTCTGCTAGGCCAATATACCAAGAAAGGCTGGCATAAGCTGGCCGTGTGCTAGGGTTTGTAGCAAAGGGACTGATTTCTGGCTGGGAAAAAGGATTGAGTTCCCTGAGGATGCAGTCTTTGCAAAAGAAACTAGAAATACATGGAATGGGTGAGGAAAATTTTGAAGAAGCAGAAAAGGGCTTTCGGGCAGCGAGGGTCTGAATTTGTAACCTTTCACCACTATTAATTCCCACAGCATCATTTTGGAGGGCTGGATTTGCATACTTTATACTAACACCGACTATTTCTTTTGCTCTGTATTGATAGTAAAATCCCACAGCATAAAATATACTCCAGAAAAACTCACTGAAGACCTTGTTCAAGAGCATCCAGAGTTGAAGATTTTAATGGAAGAACAATTGAGGCAGGTATCTGAGGGAATTGTGATATCTTCCAGAAGCTGGGCTGTTGATGTTGGCTTGCCAGAAAACCGAGACGTAATTTGTGACGTTCTTGTACTAGCCAAGGATTGGCCACCTATCCTCTACACAGTCTGTAAGCATCATATCTCTAAGGATTTATTTGAATACTCAAAATGCACAGCCAGGAAGCTGAAGGAGAAACTAGTCAACACTGGAGGCTATATTCACAAACTGTGTATAATACCAAAGCTACTGATTTTGCCTCCCAGATTTAACCATGGAGAAGAATGGGATCTGAACATTCAAGAAATGTATCCCCAAAACTACAGCCTAATCAACAGAATAAACTTCAAAGACCTCTTGCGTTCTCTCACCATAGCTTTGTTGACTTTCAAATCCTTTTTAAGTGATCGTGTTGGTTCTGAGTTTTTGAACCTCCTGACCATGAAACAATACCAGCTGTTGTCAGAAAACCTCCACAAAACTAAGAAGCTGTTTGTTTATGGTCTACCAGGAACAGGAAAAACTATCCTGGCGCTGAACATCATAGAGAAAATAAGAAATATGTTTCAGTGCAAACAAGAGGAGGTTCTTTACATATGTGAGAACCAGCCTCTGAGAGATTTTGTGAGGTAAGTCTTTCCTCCAATTATTCATTTCAACATGTTATTATTTGACCTTCATTTTTTAAATAGCTGGGTACTGATCAGCATATTTGGTATGGTGGGTGTCCACCACCACTGTAGTGTTTGAAGTGTGTATTTGGGATGCATTTTGAGTAAGGCTTGATTTTTTTTTTTCTTGACGTCCTGAGCATCTAGTAATAAATATGATTTAAATATCATTGGCATTCACTTTGTTCTGGTCAAGTAACTAGTAGTTTACAACACACAAAGATTGTTTTTAATCTGCTTGTATTTCTTCTGTAGACAGAAAAATATTTGCCAAGCTGTGACAAGAGTAGCCTTTTTGAGCAAAAGCTTTAATGATGTGAAGCACATAATAATTGATGAAGCACAGAATTTCCAAGATGGGGAAGGTGACTGGTATCAAAAGGCCTTGGACCTGACTTCATCACCACATCTCCCCAAGCCTGGCTTTCTCTGGATTTTCTTGGACTACTTGCAGACAAGTCACTGCTTCTCAACTGGTCTTCCAGAACCAAGATGGCACGATCCTGTTGAGTCACTATCCAAAGTGGTTCGTAACGCTAACAGCATCTTTTGCTATCTAAAAAACATAATGGAAAAGATTGTAAAGTACCCTACTGTAAGTATTCCAAAAGAACATATACAGAAGTTGTTGTGTACAGCCACATGTGCTTCCGCTGTGCCTGGCTCTTTTGAAATAGTAAAGAAAACAGACAAAAATGAAATAGCAAAGTATGTGGCAGAGCATTGCCGCATGTACCTTAAAAGCGGTTACTCTGAGAAAGATATCGCTATTCTGTGCTACAGAGATGAAGAAGTAAAAGCATACCATGAAATACTGACATCAAAAATGAGGAAGTTAAATATATTACTAGGAAAACTGGGCGGAGGACTAGAGAGGCACATGATTCTCGACAGCTTCCGTCGCTTCTCTGGTTTAGAAAGAACTATTGTGTTTGGTATTCTTCCTAATCCCCTTCCATCTCAGGATGTAATTTTTAAAAATGTATTAGTATGTGTAGCATCCAGAGCTAATTTAAATCTACACATGTTACGTGAGTACTGGGGATATGAAAACGAATCACTCCTGTACCTGTAGTACTGCTCAGAACAGTACCAAACAGCACAGGCGTCCAGTGTTAGAAGCCATTTTAAAAAAGACCTTTCATTCAGATAGCCAGAAAAGTAAAATTGAGGCCTTCTGTCCATGGTTTGACTAGCATACAAATAAATAGCTTTTACAAGAGCAGCTTCCCACTCAACTTCAGCAAGTCAGTATGGGTTAGAACCACCCAGTTATGCCAAAGTAGTTTTAGTGGGATAAGAAAAGTTTTGCCTAACTGCATTTATGTACCAATAGCATTTTTGTCTTGGTTTCAGACATGCTGGTTACGTAAAACTCTGTACGGAGTTAGATGCAAAGTATTTGCAAAAGACAGATCCCGAATTCCTAAAACTGAGCATCTAAAACTGAAGGCTAGTTGAAAGCAACCCATGAACCTTCATATTGTTTTCCACCACAGAATGACCTATGGTTCATCTGGTTTGGGAAAACAGTCTGATGACCCGGATAACATAAAGCACCAACAACTTTATTGGGTGTGTGCAATAACAAGACATTGTACACAGCTGGAATCCATCCTTCAAGTAAATTTGCTTCTAAACTGTCAAACCTATTAGCTTAAACGTTCTTGCTTCTCTAACTTCTGGAAGGTAGAGGCACCTTCCACTTTTTTCTTTAGTCAGCAACTAGGAAAGACTACCTGTGTGGTTTCTTTCATGATCCCCGCACCTCATTCACTTAATCATGCCATGGCTATCAGACAAGAATCACTGACAATTATTATGATCAGAACTAGCTGAATGTACTTCGCTTTCAGATCATTGCTGATTGTAGTTACTGCATACTCAGATCTCTGTTCCCCCTCTGCTGATTAAAGCAAGGGTCTGTGATCAGTGTGCATAGCATGCGTAAAGAATCTGTGCTTGATTGTAAACTTATATAAAGTAAAAATTTAATGTGATCACCACCTGGTGGGTTTCCTTCTCATTCTTCTTTCCTAAGTGAGATATTTTCAAAATTCCCTGTTGAGCCCACTGTGTGTCCTGGTATGAACACCAGCTTATCCCATTAGTGCTGCCTCTTCATATAGCCTATTTTCACAGTGCCTTCACACGTTCTTTTGAGCAGCATTAGATTATTTTGCAAGTGGTGTAAATTCAGCTTGTGCCCACATTGCTGGATGTGAAGCAAACTTGAGATTGGGAATTGCCCCAGATCCTCCATTTGCTTAATTAAAGCAGAACAGTAGAGATTCCACATGGAACAAAGTAATACATTTATTAAAAGTTCATCCACCAGCCTCAAACTCTGGCACACCACTTAAAGACATTTAAAAATACCATAAATGAACAACAAAAAAAAGCACACAACTAACAGCCAACTTCTTTTCTGAATGCAGGATGGGATGCAATTAAACCTCCTCCTGGTTCCATCACTGGTAGGAATTACTGAAGTACCAGGAGCTGTGGATGGTTGCAGAACCAATTTCAGTTGAGTTTTCTTCAACAGCCCCGGAACATTTCCCAAACAACCAACTCTTTCCATAGCTAGGCCTTGAAACTTTAAGTATTATCAGCTGAATGGGGGCAAAGAAAGAATTTACACCATCTAGAAACTATTCAGATGGACATTTTCCAAATTTCTGATGCAAATGCCACCCTTTTCGTAATACAGTTTCTGATCTTCTAAAACTGTCCCCCAGCTCTATTCCATGCCTTGACAATGGGAGTAAGTTTTCTTCACGGTTCTGTTCTCCACGTTTCTCAGTAGCTTTTTTTTCTCCCCACTCAGCCTTTTTCGGTACTTTTCATTTCCTCATGCTCGAGAGAGAGGTTTGATCAGTCCATAATCCATGCATTTTGTGAGGCAATCGCGTGCTACATTAATGATGTGCTGCTTCTTGGGGTCATCTTCTTGCTTGCCGATGAAGGTCAGGATCTCTAGGAGCTCTGTCTCCACCACCTTCTTTGCTAGCTCTTTGTCAGCGCTGATTAAATTGAAAGTGATGACCAGTCCGCGGTGCTGCACTTCCATGTTATCATGCAAGCAGAGCCTCTGCAGGATTTCAAGCCACTGGGTGGTCTTCAAGGAAGGGAGATATCATTAGTATTGGTCTGAAGAATAACCTCAACCGCGAACACAAGTTTGGCAGGGCATGTCCCAGCAGAAGTACAGGGACTCACCTCTTCATACTTATGTCAGGTATGGTTAGTTGATTCTGTAACTAAGGAAACCTGACTCCAAAACTGTGAACCCCTTCACGTACTGCCCACCTCCATCCCCATGTCAGAAGTTTTCATGACCCTAGCACCACATAAAACAGAAGTTCCACATGTACGCTGCTGCATAATCTCTGTGCAGAGAATCTTGCTAGAGAAGCAACACAGCTGAGATGACTGGAAGCAGTCCACTCCCCACAGTAATTTTCCTGAGCCCCTCCTTTGGCTTGATTGATGATTTGTATTCTAATAAACCCCAGCGTCCAACATCAGCATGTGTGCCACAAAAAGAGGGTTCGTTTGTCAACCACAGATATTCTGCTCTGAAGTGTCTGAGCTCTCAGGACTAGAGATCTCTGTAGGAAGCGGAGATGTTTTGGTATCTGTAAAGCTCAATACATTACTGATCAAGCTCTTTTCATTTCTGAATGAAGCAAGGTTTGGATTTCACGTTACGTATGGCAGGTTTTAAGGATCTATACTGAATACCATTCTGCATTCCTAACCTTGTTTGACAGCTAGTATGCTGGACTTCACTTGAGGAATAGCTACATAAAAATGTTTCATCTGAGGTGAAGTCTTGGAGACTGATATAAACAAGACTGTTTTACTTTGTGCAGGGGTGGACTAGGAGCATGAACATCCACGTCTCAGCTTCACCAGTAAGTTCCTCGCTAGCCATCTGGTAGACTACATCTTCCCTATGAGCATTTTCACTGAGCCAGGCCCCTTTCAAGGTTACTTCTACACTGCCAGTGATTCTACTTATGGTCTTACCACTTCAGTCATCTTAGAGCAGAGTTTCTTTTGTGCCGCTGTAAGCATGGCCAGGGCTCCTGCTGCTGCCCTCTGCACTTTCTCATCATCCTCACCACACAGTAACACCACCAACTTCAGCCGGTCATTTCCATCAGCCACAAACCGCTCTTGAACCTGAAAAAAAACACACGATATCCAGAGACAACACAGTTATGAACGCATCACTGAGGTGGCTCACGAGCTGGTGCGTGCAGTCGAGTCTGAGATGCAGAGTGAGTTACCTCCTTGTTGACCACCAGGTTGCACATGCACTCTGTGGCTGCCTGTCGAAGTTGGTCATGGTTCTCAAACATGTAGTTTTCAATGTCTGGCAATGCCTTCTCCTTGACTATCTTCATCCTGTGTTGAAGAGGAGTCAAAACACATCATGGGACATGCAATAGTCACCCTAAAATATTAACTGCAGACAGAAGGGAGGCAGGGAAGGGCGTAAAATGAATCTGGGCCCACAGCACTGAAACTCATTAAATGTGCTTCATCCCTTATCTAATGCCAATTGAATTCACATTGTTTTTCCTTTTTCTAAGGGAAAACATGCCACTCTTCTTACTGGTTATTCTATTAATCTTTCTGTTCTAAGACCTTTATATCTCTGCCAAAGGTAGCTCAAATTAATCAGTCTTTGCAGTCCCATAAGAAAAGCATTGAACTGAAATTCAGCTTCACCCTGATAAAGCATATAGGAAAGAAAGGTGAAAAAGCAGGTACGCTCACCTAAGTTTGTCACTTCTTCCTGAGAAGTTAGTGAGACCCAACAGAGCCTCATAATTCTGGAGGCCGTCTCTCTCAGTGTTCAGCAGGCTGACAAGGGGCCTCACCACTTCATACACCTGTGAGAGAACATGTAACACGTGTCACCACTTTTCCAGCTTTCATATCTTGGCAATTTCCATTTGCTAATGGAGTTGTTTTTGTTTTGTTTTTTTTTTTTAAACTTACCCTCTCTCCTGGGAATGCTATATCTGGATTGGAAATAGCAGCAATTTTTGCCAGAGCATGAGAAGCCTTTATCTTGCCAACATCTGTACCTTCCACAGCCAGAGGTATCAGGGCCTAGTGACACAGAGGAAAGCATTAAATGCCCCTGACAAGATTCACAGGATGGCCTTGATGTATGCTAGGGTAAGTTTAAAATATCCTAAAGATTTGTCTGTTGGAGAAATGGGTCTGGGCGGTAGCCCACAGTGATGTTTTCCATTTGCTCATACATGCACCATGCCAGAACTGGAAGCTGACAAACAGTTATTTCAAGGTTCATTAGAGGTTCATTGCAAGCTTCATTGGAGGCTTGCAGAGGTAAGACTGCAGTCAGTCTGTGCCCCAGGGGCTACCAGGACAGCTCAGGCTTTTCTGCCACCTTCCCTCACTGTAGGCTCCCGACAGACAGTAAATGCACATCAGGCAGATAAGAGTCATCACCTTTCCACCACCTTGAGCAATGACGGTCCCACGGTCCTTGGGGTCCTCACACAATGCAAGAAACACCCTGCAACAGCACAGCATCGCTCAGTGAAACAGCCATGCCAGATGGCCAAAACCAGTACAGGTGACTAGAAATTCAAAACACAACCTAGCAAGACAGTCCCATAAGCCAGCTTCGATGCCAGCATGAGCATTTTATGAAATAGGTTAAGAAATGCTTTGTGCTTAAGCCTTTTCTCCACCCCCGTTTCATCCTGCCCCTGTAGGCAGGACGCACCACCCCGCAAACAAGGAGCCAACCCAGGCACCCATCTCAGGCCAGCACCCCCGGCTCCCAGGACGGAAGGCAGGCACCTGGCTATGAGCTCCTTGCTCTGGTCCGTCAGAATGGCACTGTCTGCCTTCACCATGCAGGCCAAGGCAGAGACGACGCCGGCTTTCAGCAACCGCTTCACTCTCTTCACAACAAAATCTTTCTTGTCCTGGCAGGGGGGGGACATTGGAAAGGGGTCAGCCCCTCAGCAGCCCCCATCCTGCTCGACTACAGCCAAGCCTGGCTGGAGAGCAAAGAGATTGCAGCCTCGTAGCCTGGGAGCCAGGAGGCCTGAGGTCTGTGACAATGAATACACCAAAGAAAGTCTTCAGACCTGAGCATCTCCTCCAACCTACCTTTGGATGCTCCTCAGGCACGTGCTGCTTGGAGAATTTTGCCAGTTGCACCAGCTCCGGGACCAGCTCCTTGGTGTCGTAGCTGTTGGTGCAGTTCACCAGCGCAGAAGCCACAGAATACAGGATAGTCTTGTCACTCATCTGCACAGAAACAAAAGTTCATGTGAGGGTGAAGAGAACACGGCAGGGAAACATGTCCCCAGACTGCAAGCCACCACCTTGGCAGTCCTAGCTGAAGTGCCCATTGGCTTCTCCCCTGGTCAGGGAAAAATGGAAGTTTATGGTCAAACAGGATGTGGTCTCATCAGATGCTGTCTGAATCTTGATGCCTTTGGTTTTTGTGCAGGAACACCTACTGATAGGACAGGTAAGAGCAACCTTCCACACTCCTGGGAGAAGACCAGGATGAGAACAAGCTTGAGGTGTCTCAACTGCACAGGCTAAACTGACGTTTTGCCAAGCTAGATAGAGGTGAGGTTTTGGGGTCACAGCTTCTCCAGCTTGGGGAGACAGTGTTACTCTGGAGAGCTTGATGCTACCAGAGGAGTGAGAGAACAAGGAAAGGGGAAAGCACCTTGGCTAATTCAAACATAGCTTGCAGGGCTTGTTCGTCTTCCACAAAGTCATCTTTCACATCTGCATCAAGGGTCAGGTACGCCAGTCCTTCCACAGCCCACTTCCTGGTGCGGGCATCAATGCTGGTGTTGCACAACCACCTGGAAGAGAGAAATCTGAATTTATCTCAGGAGCCAGCACTAATTTATTCGAGAGGAAAAACTAAGATGTGCTGAGAACTGTATCAGGCCTGAACCTGTACGTAGGTCCTGCTGCAACTCCCTTGTGGGTCCCTTGAGACAAGACCTCCTCCCATGGCCCAACGTGAGGGATCTAAAGGCCACAGGGGAGAACAGATTAGGACAGCTACACAGCACTGAGGCAGGAGGAACATCAGCTGCTTGAAGCTTTGAAGAGCTCCAGGTCCCGGAGCAATGGCCCCACGGGCATTATCAGCTGTCAAGCAGCAACAAGAAACGAAGGCAACGCGTGGGCAGGATCTCACAGGGAAGGAGCATACTGTATTTTGAAAAAGTATGGAATAACAGGAGAAAAGACAAGGTAAAACTCACTTTCGGCACTGCCTGGCTAGCTTCTCAGTGGACCCCTCGGCAAATTGCCGCAGTCCGTAATCTGTCCCTCCTGCTGAGCCCAGCTTGCAGAGACCCTGAGGAGGAAGAAAACACACCGGTGAGAAAGGTTCATTAATCCCCTAGTGGTGCTGCCCAGAATCAGCCTAAACCCATATCTAAAATTTGAAGTCAGTTCTAAGAGGAAACATCCCAATACCCAGGAGATTTTTCAGCTCGTAGCACAGCAGTCCGATCCTGTGCTCTTATGGGATGTCTTTAACCAGTTTTGCCTTCAATGTTCCCAATAATCCCTGTGCTTTTCTGGTCTGCTCTCTCCCCCTTTCTTGCAGGGGAAGCACCATAAGCCATCCCCCAGCTGCGAGGGCTGACCCAGCACGTTCCCAGCACCTCCTCCCTCTCCCAAGTCCAGGGGCAAGGTAGGGAGCAGGGCAGGTGGAGAAGAGGCAGGGGGCTGACGTCCTTACCACCAGGGCTCGGATTTTGATCTTCTCATTCTTGGTCTTCTTGTAGATCTCCTTCAGGAGCGTCACTCCGTTAGAGATGATGAAAGTGGCCCTGCTCAGCTTGGTGGAGGCGTGGATGAGGGCTTCCACAGCCACCAGCTGGTCAATCTCCCTCTCGGACCCACACAGGGCAACCATCATCTCCATGACTCCCTTCATGCCCAGCAGCTTGTTGCCTAAGTCGAAGGGCCCTTGCAGAACCCCAGACACCATCTGGATGGCGTGGAGTGTCTTATCCATGTTCTGGGGGTCGATTTTGCTCCTGCATGGGACAGAGAGAGTCAGCACATGGCTCAGTGGTCAGTTACTGTTCTCATTCCCTTGGATAGTTCCTTATGGGACAGGGAATGTCCTCCATCAGATTGGGGGCAGTTGGAAAGCTAGATTGACTGCTACTGCACCCCACGGGAGATCTGGGGCACCAGGAAAGGTGGGGTGGGGTATGGAGAGATGTTCAGGTTGCCCGAGGGATCCCCTCTGCTGCACTCTGGCAGGGGAAGCAGGGACATAGAGAACAGTTTTGTTTCAAGAGAATAACAGGTCCCTTGTTTCTCTGCTGGATTTCACTCCACTGGTGAAATATGTAGGTATTTGGGACACAGCTGATTGCAAATTCATGCAAAGTTTGCGATCCAGCAGGTAGGATTACATGAGGATTTGAGGATCCATGCTGAGGAATCGTGCAGGATCTCAAGCAAATCATCTCCCAGGGCCTCAGTTTGGCATCTAACCGCACTGCAAGACCCCCTCGCTTTCTTTAGCCCTCCCGCGCCTCGAGCCCACCCGACTCACTTGATGTACTCCTCGCAGATCACCCGGTAGTTGTCACGCTCCGGGTCGCAGCGCAGGTCGTCGTACAGCTTGTTTAGGAGGATGGACGCAGTCAGCTGGGTGTTCTCTGTCAGCGGCAGGCAGTCAGGCATCTCAGGAATCTGGCCCACCACTTTCAGTATCTTTTTTAAGCCTGGAAACAATGAAGTGATATGGCTGCTAGAGCAGAGAGGGCCTGGACAAGATTTGGGATCGTTTGCTGCGTTCTTGCAACAAAACAACCGTCTTAGTTTTCATCTTAGTTTTTTATAGCCTAATCATGTCATGTAAGACAAAGAAGTTATCGAGATATTTACTGGAAAGGACCTTCTGCTGGTGGGTTGTGGGTTTGCAGCACGGAGCATTTATCCAGCTCTCGGAGAAGCAGAACTGTGCAGCTGGGCCCCAGCTGGGCCAGGGGGCATGGAACCTCCTGACCTCCCAGGCTGGAGGCCCTTACTGGGGAGAAGTCATGACCTTCAAGTGATTCTGGATGTCTTAACCCTCCTTTTGCTACAAGCGTTATTAAAGAACTTTCACCAAAATGGTAAACACGCACACATTGGAATTGATATAAAACAGCCCACACATTAACACCCCCCCCCCTCCTTTTAGAAATCAAATTTAAGCATCCAGGAAACCCAGTGGTTTTTCATCTCCTGCCTAAGGCACCCAATTTATGCAAGCCAAATTGCCCTAACATTACAAACATCAGCAAATACACTGGAATAAACTAACTGGAGAAGCTTAAACCAATTCTCTGGAAACTGAAGAGATCTTGTTTTCATACATGCTTTTTTTCCTCTTAACCTTATAACTATTTCCTGCTAATAAGCTCTGAATTTGCTCCAGGCTTGCATGCACCAAATAAAAAAAGCCCGAGTGAATTCATTTTGTAGAGAGGAACAATTTTACAGCTGTTCAAGCAATAGGCAGCTCCATGCCTCCCAGGCCAGAGCAGGAACGGAGGGGAAGGACTCACCATTGTCAATGACAAAGATGGTCCTGCTGTTGTCGTGGTCTTTCAGGTCTTTCCTCGGTATGTTCTTGTTGAGGAGGTTGAGAGCTCGGTCTCGTCCTTGCCCAGACACTTTCTTACTGACCAACATATCCAGCAAACGTGTTGTGATCATCCTCAAGTCTTTTTTAGTATCTACAGAAGCAAGGCAGTAGCAGCCAGTTAGGAGAAGTTTTCTTTGAAAGCTGGTGAATCCAGTGAAAACCACTCAAAGCCACCACATGGCTGGAACGTAGGTGTTTAAGTCAGAGCAGAAAGCACCTTTTTCTCCGGACAGACCAAGGGACTGCCCATTACCTAGCACCACAGCCTCCTCCTTCCCGTGCTGCTCCTCTTTGCCCTGGCCCAGCAAGCAGTCAGTGATGGTCTGCAGGAGGTTGCAGACAGCCAGGGAGATCTCCTCGTTGTCCACCGACATCCACATACAGATGCTGTCGATGCCCAGGTAGTGCAGAATTGCGGTGGCCTGGTCCCAGAAAGGAGAAAACAGAGCGGCAGTCAGCAAAGGGTAAGAGCCTGTCCCTCCTGCATGCTTTACAAAGGTCAGGCTTGGCTTGTAAAAAAGTATTTTCTCTGGTGAATCCTAAGTCTGCACAGGGCAGTTTTACTTTTCAGCCTTGCGTTCATTTATAAGACAACTTCTAACAATCCAGAGTTGTCAGAAATGATGGGCTATTTACTCCGAGGATGCTGAGATGAGCACAGCTGGGTCTGGTCCCCACACCAGGTGGGTAACAAGGAGACAGTTTAGTGCAGGAACCTGTCCTGGCTGCCAGCAAACCCTGTGTCATCACACAGTGTCCCCACGCATGGTGACACCAGCAAGTCAGGGGAGGCCTGTTCAGGACTACTCTGACCTAGTGGGCTTCCCAGCACAGCCTTTGTGCAGAAGACAACAGTTAAGGTTTCAGAAATAAAATAGGTGTCCACAGCACTGGATTTTTATCCGATGTCTTATCCATCTTCTGTCGTGTTGTAGTTCCCCCCACTCCTCCTTCACACCATTTCACGGACATCCTTGCTCATGTGGGCTGGAAGCAGGAGGTGGA
Organism: Anser brachyrhynchus; assembly: GCF_964034855.1. Lineage (NCBI taxonomy): Eukaryota > Metazoa > Chordata > Aves > Anseriformes > Anatidae > Anser > Anser brachyrhynchus. Next base: position 7,098,984 of record NC_137713.1, on the reverse strand, counting down.
CACGCACATGTAGCAGATGGGACCTCTCACGGGCCATTTTGCACAACAAAAACTTGATTTTGAGCAAGACACTAGCTGGGTCAGACTGCCGGGACTTCCCTTGGGACCCCTTCCAGGAATCTGAACTGTCTTGCAGATCCTCCCTGCTTTCCTTCCTCTAACAGAAGTCTTGGGCAAAACTTCCCTGCAGAGACCAAGTCATTTTTTGCTTTCCTGAGACCTGTGGTGAAGGACCGGGGCTTGACCCAGCCCTGCCCACCACCACTTGTGGTGATGACATCCTAAATTTTGCTTCACCAGCACACAGGAAGGCACCACGAGGAGCACAGCTTTGACCCCAGGGGTCAGGAGCACAGTGACAGGATCAGTTTCTTCGGTCTGTGTTAACCCACTTGTTTATTTGTGTTGTTTTCCCCAGAATTAAAAATGTCATTCGTAGGATTTCATTTTTTCCCTGCAAGAAGCAGAAGGAGGTGAAATCCCCGCTGCTCACAGACATTGCCAACGACTGATTTTCCACTCCCCAGGTGCAAGGCAAGAGCAGTGAAGGTCCCGAGCACCCCGCTGCTTACCCGAGCCTTATGTCCCGTGCACATGCCCGAAAGCGTCCTCACGGCTGCCAGGATCAGCTCAGCATTTTTGGTTTCTATCAGCTGCAGCAGCAAGCTGACCCCGTTGTTCTGGAAAATCCTCTCAGCGCCCGCTTCCTCCCGCCCCAGGACTATGAGGTTGTTCGCAGCCTGGAGGGGAGACAAGAGGACACGTTAGCGGCACGACCCCGGCCTCCAAAACTCCTCCACCAAATTCCCAGACCTGGCTCTGGGATGTGCTGGTGGGAGCTGTGGGCGCCCAGCTGGCAGAAGTGCACAGCTCTGACCCCACCGAGAGGTTTCTCCAGGCACACTTTGGGACCAGCTTTGCTCCTCTCAAGACAAATGGGTCAGCACCCAGCAGGAGACACAGGGAAGGTGGAGGAGAGGGGCCGGTTTGATCCCTCCTCTGGTATTTGGGAGGCTGGCCCACCCTCAGCACAGGGGTGATGGCTCCTCGGGGCATTGCCCCTCTCAGCTGCCTCAGAGCGTGCTTCTTCTCCCTGCTCCTGACCTCGTCCTCCAGCTGGGGAGGTGGGGAAGGGAAGGCGGCCTTCTGCTCCTCAGAGGGGCCTTTGACATTAAACAACAGCAATTTGGGCAAGTCCGGGGCAATTCTCACCTTCTCTCGCTTCTCCTTCTCGCTGTTCTCATCCAGCAGGATTTCAAACATCTTCTGTACCCTCAGGTCCGTGGAGAACTGAATGCGCAGCTGTGCCAGCAGAGAGCACGGAGCATCAGAGGCAGAAAATCAAGAAGCAATTTTTCCTTACCCCTTCAAGACAACCACAGGCCTCCAACTAGCAGGCAGTGAGCTGAATAACAAAACAAGTGTAACTTCTCAGAAACAGCATCGATTGCCTGTTTCAGACACAGGGGCCCAAACCCTGAGCCATCGTCTGAGACCTCGTGGTGCTTTGCGATGCAGGGACGGGACACAGCACCTCTGAGGAGGGACCAGTCCATGTGGGGACTGCCAGACCCTGTCTGAAGCCAGTCCAGCTCCTCACCAGGACCTTACCGAGATGTTCAGGACCAATCCAGCCTCGGGAGAAAGCTGTCATGCTTTTTAATTTATCCATTCAATCTGATCCTCAGATTTCCATGTTTCAAGTAGGAACTTCCAGTTCCAGAGCCTGTTTATCCCCCTACACTGCTGTAAATTTTCAGTATGACCAATAATCCAGCGAGACCCCAGAGCAAGGAGTGCCCTCGGTCTTCCCACTGCTGGGCTGCGAGCCTGGGACTGCTCCCCCCAAATTTACCTTCTCCTGGATGTCAGCCCCCAGCCGCCTCAGGGTCTCCTGGAAGTTTTTGTTGCGGGGCTCGATGGTAGCACATTTCTGAGCATCTTTGAATGCTTGGTCCAATTTCCCCAATTTTTCCAGAGCTTGGCTGCGCCGGTACAAGGCTTTGATATCCGAAGAATTGATGTCGATAGCTGGGAAAGGGATCCGAAAGACCAGGCATCACAGTTTGCTTCTCAGGAACCCCCCATGTAAACCGTGATCTGCTTCACAGCGACTGCAGCTCCTGAGAGCAGGCTGGAGCGAGTGTAAAAAACAGCTCTCCTTTCTAAAAACTGCCCCCTCCTTACCTCTCGATGCATCCGAGGCTGCCTTGGCATATTCCTCCTGTCAAACCAGAAAGGCAGTGCAATTTGTTAGCAGCGGAACAGCAGGGCAGCTGAGACAGTTTTGGTACAGAGGCGAGTAACTCATTGTGCTGCAGATCTGTGCCTGTTCTGTGCCGGGACAGGCAGCGAGCGATGCCCCTGCACCTCCAGCCAGGGCTTACAGAGCCCCTGTAAGATGGAGCAGGGTGGCTGCCAAAAGCTTGCACTTCAAAATGGTTAAATGGGGCCATCTCTGAGCTGAACCGGGGTGCTCAGCCCTGTCGGGATGGAGGGGGAGCTTTTCTCACCTTCTTCAGGAAGCAGGCCGCCCTGTTGCGGTACAGCACTGCCTGCAGCGCCTTGTCCTTGCTGAGCTTGATGGCCTGCGTGTAGCTCTGAGCGGCTTTCTCGTAGTCGCTGGCCTGGAAGTATTTATTGCCTTCCTCTTTCAGCTGGATGGGATCCTCCATCTAGGGGGCAGAGGGGAAAAAAAAAAAGAAAAGAAAAAAAAAAGCATGTTTTAGGAGTTCTAAGGAAAAACACGGAATTTGTGCCCCTTCTGTTTTCTGCCGCCTCTGCCAGCAGGGTCGCCCGCCCACGCCACCCAGCTGAGCTTCACCATGAGCCCAGCGTGTAATAACCACACGCATGAATAAAAGCAGATTACCAGGCTAAAGCGTTTGGAAAATCAAACTGCTCCTCAAGGCTGTGGCTTCTCAGAAGCTTTTCCCAAGGTTGTAGATCCTTAAGGGCCAATTAATAAATGAAAAAGTAACAAAAAGCAGCTTGAGAAGTCCGCTGGCACTGCGTAGGGTCCGTACGGCTCAGGAAAGAGCTCGCCTTCCACTCCAAGTTTGGGCAGGACCTGGCAGCTCCTGCTGCGTGTCAGTGTCACCTGTCACCACAGCCTGTCCCCTTCCCGTGCTATATAGCACCCAGGGAGGGCTGCGAGCCAGGGCGCCAGCAGCCAGCCCAGCTCGGGGGGGACACACCGTGCACGGGGACACGGCTCCCCGCAGCGAGAGGGGATGCTCTCCCACCCGCCGGGACGGATCGCAGCTTTCCTCGACCCACAGAGCTGCACGGGGCAGGGGGAGCAGGAATGGGAGGGCTTTGTGCCAAAAAAAGCCCACGGCTGGGACGGCTGACCCCCGTCCCAGCGCTCAGACCCGTCTCCCTTTCTATTTAGGGACGCACGAGACAGCTGCACAGGGACAAGTGGCCCCGTGCCGGCAGCTGCGGCAGTGCCCAGCACCTTCCAGAAGGCCCTCGGGGGGAAGCATCCAGCACTGCCACCTCCCTGCAGGGACTTGGGAAGCCTGAACTGCTGGAAATCCCACCCTAATGGAAATCCCACCCGTGTCCCGCGCTCCCACAGCCCACCGGGCACGGTCTAACACAAAGGTCTGTATCGGAGCCCAGCAGCCCACTGCTGTGACGAGAGCCTCAGCTCGAGGGACACCAGCGCTCAGCCCCTCAGCCCCCCACGTTTCACAGGGTCACAGCTTTGGGAATTCTGCTTTGCAGCTTCTCTCTCCCCAAAACGCCCGCTCAGTTGCTCCGATCAGCTCACGCTGCGAGGCTGAGCCGCAGCAGGCAGTGCAATAGGCAGCGCGATCCCCTGCTGAGGCTCTGCCAAGAGAAATTCGTTATCTGCAGCCCTGGTGAGCTGCGTCCCAGCCTGGGGATCTTCCGCCTCCAGGTCCAAGGCAGAGGCAGCTCTGCAGGGTGTAAGAGGGTTGCTCTGCCTCAGGCGGACCTGGTGTGGTGGCTTTTCCAGGCTGTGCTCGGGTATGTGGGTCAGAAAGCCCTTCCCACGTTGCTTTTGGTCCAGGAAGGGTCAGCTCAGCCCTGCCAGCCCCCCTCCTGCCTGGCCCAGGCCCCCCACGCCAGCAGCTTCGCCCCCACCAGCAGCAGCAGCGCTGGGGGAGCCCCCAGCAAGCCCAGTTCCGCACCAAAAGTGTGGCTGCGGCCTTGCCTCCCACATCTCAGTGGGTGCTGGGGGCCCTCTTGAGGCTCCGGGTGAGAAAGCAAAAGGAAGCTTTTCCTGGGGAAACGAAGTCCTAGGGGAACAGGGAGGGAGACGGCCCCCAGGCACCCCCTGCAGCAAGCGCCTTTGGGGACAGCAAGGAGCCCCCCACACACCTTCATTTTCCACCCCACAAACCTGCCCGAAAGAGCTTCAGAAGTCACAGCAGAGTGTTAATTAATTAATTAATTAATTATTTTTTTCCCTGCTTGCACCAGCTGCTTTGCAGGAGCAAGGGGGGTGCCCCAGCAGCTCTGCAGGGAGACCGTGGACCCCCCCCGGCTGCTGGGCACCCCGCTGGCACCTGGAGGTGGCCCTGGACGCAGCACCCTCCTTTGATAGAAGGGACAAAACCCCTGCCTGGGAGCACGGGGAGCTCCGTAAGGCTTCACTGGCCCCCTCATTTCCCGAGCCCTTCGGCTCATTTCTATTTTTCCACTTTAAAATTTACCTGCACCCCCAACCCCTAACACAGCCGCCACCTCCATCACCATCAGCATCGCCACCATCACCACCAGCTGTCGTAGGGCCCCAGAGCACCCCTAGGTGCCAGCAGCCGGGGGGGGGGGGAGGCTCCCATTGCCCAGCAGGCCCCAGGGACCCCCCCACGCGAGACCCCTCGCCCACGGCGGCCGGCGGGGGGCTGCCGCTAGGGGGGGTGCGGAGCGGGGCCGGCCCTTCCGCAGGAAGCAGGAAGGGAGCCGGGGGGAGCCGGGGGTCCGTGGGGTGCTGGGGGGGCTGAGCGGGGCTGGGGCTCAGCCCCTGTGGTGCCTGGGGGCCCCCCCGGAGGGAGGCAGGAGCAGGGCACGGCGTGCTCCCGAGGGGCGCAGCCCCGCGTGGGTGAGGCTCCCGGCCTCAGCCCGGCAGGGTCTGGGGGCTGTCTGGTGATAAATTAGGGGATAAATGAAATCCGCCATCGCCCACTTCATGGGGCGAGGCCTCTGTGGTGCCTCCCCGGCGTGGGCCTCGCCGTGGGGAGGCTGCGGGGTCCCACGGGAGGCTGGCACCTGACCCACGCTCCGTCTCCTCCGCAGGGCTCCGCGCCCCGTCCCGGGGGTCCGGGGACATGGTGGTCCTGCGGGCCGGCCTCTGCCCCGGCCTCACCGAAGAGATGATCCAGGTCCTCCGGGCGAACAGCGTCAGGACGGGTAAAATGGGGGGGGATCGGGGTGGGGAAGGTCGGCCCCGGCACCTCCCGGGGGCACCGCGCTCTGTCCCCGTGTGGGAGCCGCCTGCTGTGGTCGTGGTCTGTCCGGGCTTGGCCTCCAGCTCCTCGTCCCTCGTGCTGTTTGCAGTGGTGGACTTTGTGTCGTCAGACCTGGAGGATGTCTCCCAGAAGTGCTCCCTGTCCTACAAGGTAACGGGGTGCCCCCACGTCCCGGCATTTCAGCTGGGGAGCTCAGAGCTCGGCTCACTGCTCGGATGGGCTTTTCCTGGGGGCAGCCCACAGCGATCATCGGTGGCCCCGAACTTCCCCAGTCCCTTTTACAGGTGTCTCTCTGCCCGCCAGGCGCTGGTTGCGGTGAGACGTGTGCTGCTGGCCCAGTTCTCGGCCTTCCCTGCCAACGGGGCAGACCTCTACGAGGAGCTCAAGAGCTCCACGGCCATCCTGCCCACCGGGAGCCCCAGGTGGGGACAGCGCCGGGGGAAGGCCGTGGCTGCCCTGGTTGTGGGGCGGTGATGCCCTGAGCGGGCTCAGTGGTGTCCAAACCATCCCAAGCAGCTGCCACCTGGCTCTGGCTTTGAGAGGAGAGAGGAGTTTTTTTTGTCCTGTGGCTGCAAAGTCAGCTGGTGTCTGTCCCTGGAGGGGGCGATGCTGATGTTGTCCTTGCAAGAGCCTGCACGTTTATGGGGAAATCTCACTTTTAGGCTGGGCAACACACTGCCTTCAGCCTTTCCAGCCTTTGCCTTGAGGGCTCCAGGGAAGAGGGCTGTGGATCTGGGAGGGCTTTGGAGTCGTGAAGTCCGACATTGGGCATGGGAATGAGTTGCTCTCTATTCCCTGCTCTTTATTTCTCTCCTTCCCCAGTCTCCTTGCTGGGCTGTAGCAGGGAGGATGCAGAGAAACCCCTGGGCATTCAGATGTGGCTCCCAGACCCACAGCTCCTCTCCAGCCCGGTGCGGGCCCCTTGTCCCCACCACACTGCAGATCTGCTACAGCCCGCGGTGCGGAGAGGGCCGGGGGTGGGAGGGAAGGAGCAGAGCCCGAGGCGTGTGTCTGCGTTTGGGAAGGGGGCCGTAGGGGCGGGTGTCTGGGCGCTGCAGCTTCCCATATCCCCGCCTTTCTGGCGGGGAGCACATTGATGGTCCCACCTTGTGTTGCACCCGCAGCCTGGACCAGCTGCTGGACTCGGGGCTGTACACAGGGGAAGTGACGGAGCTGATGGGCGCGCCGGGCAGCGGGAAGACGCAGGTGAGCGGGGCGGAGGAGGCGAGAGGGGCAGTGGGGGGGACATGGTGCCTTCAGGCACACGAAGCATCCCCTGCCCCGAACCGAGAGCCCTTGGCTAAGGGAGCGGAGGGACTTCTCAAAGGGGGAGAGCTGCTTGGCAGTCCTGGTGGCTCTCAGGCTGAGGCCATCAGAGGGATTTTGTCATTGGCAATAGTTGCTCTTGTCGTTTTTCCTTGGGTGTGAGGAAAAATAAGGCACTGAGTGAAACAGATGGTGCTCAGACGCTGGTTGCATCTCCAGTGGTCTCCAGCCTCTCCTACAGCACAAGGCAGCCCCAGGAGGAGGTTGGGATCAAGCTTCTGGCCAGCCCTGGTGGCTCTGGGGCTGCCGCCAAGGTCAGGGGACCCCGAGGGCTCCCCTTGTCCTTTGGGGGATGCTGGCTAACGCCACATCCCTGCCTCTCCAGGTGTGCCTCAGCATCGCGGCCAGCGTGTCCCTCGGCCTCAAGCAGCATGTCCTGTTCCTGGACTCCACGGGGGGGTTCACCGCCTCCCGCCTCTACCAGATGCTTCAGGCCCAGGCAGAGGATGAGGAAGAGCAGGCAAGTTCTGTGGAGCCTCCACCACTTGTGCTAAAACTGCCTTGGCTCTTGCCTGCCGACAGCCCCAGAGGTGGCTCAGCTGTCGTCTGTGTCCCCATGGGCTCTTCTGGGTCCAAACTCTTCCTCCTGAGGCCACTTTGTTTTTTCTTGGGGAGGCTGTCGGTGACACTGCTTTGTCACAGCTGGAGGCTCTGCAGCGGATCCAGGTGGCCCGCGTGTTCGACGTCTATGAAATGCTGAGTGCCCTGCAGGAGGTGCGGGACCGCCTCTCCCAGCAGGTAGGAGCCTGGCTCCAGGTCCCTCTCCTTGACAAGCGACACCAGCTCACCCCGTCCTGGGGACATCCTCCCTGCAGCCACGGGACTTTCAAAAATGTTGCTTGGCATTGCACGGGGTGCTTTTTTCCTGCAGGCGGTGAGCTGCACGGGACCTCTCAAGACGGTGGTGATCGACTCGGTCTCGGCTGTGATCCACCCGCTGCTGGGCGGCAGGCAGTCAGAGGGTGAGACGCTTCGTTGGGGCACGAGGCTGATGGCAAAACGCTGCGGGTGCAAGGCTCTTCCAGAAGAGCATCGTCCTCCTGTGTGTGCTGTGCCTGGGGTTGGGGCAGGGCTGATGAGAGTGTGGCTGCTCCTGGCTTGTCTTTTGCAACTGGATAAAATGGGAGTCTGCAGCATTATTTGCAAAGCTTCAAGCTAGCTGTGGCCATGCAGGCCAGGGGTCTGAAACCTTGCTGGGAGACAGGGGATGCACTGAGCTGTTTGCTTAACGAGTAAAACCTCTGCTTTTGGTGTCGTATTGCGGTAGCTAGCATAGTTTGTAAAGCTCCTTGTAGGCTCTTTTTGCCACATAGGCTCAAAGATCAGGAGTTGAGGGGCTTTCTGCTGGCTGAGATGCTGAGGAGACCCTCAGACACCTTCCGGAGCATCTCACACTTCGATAGCAGCCAGTGCTATCACAGCGGTTCCCCTCACAGCCATGGAAAATGAAGCTGTGAGCTGGAAAGAGGGGTCCTGTGCCTGCTAAATCAGCCTGGCCAAGTTTGTCTGGAGCTCCTGGTGCTTTTGTAGGGTTTTTTTGGCCTCAGGTGGAAGACAAAGGAGTGGGACAGCTCAGGGTTTGGTCTGTCCATGCCAAATCCATTTGCCTGGGCTCCCAGCAGAGGTCCCTGTGTGGTGCTGGTGTACAGCAGGGATCTGTGGGTGCAAAGGGTACAGTGGGGTGCTGGAAATGGGGTGAAGGTGCCCTTCAGCACCGTACCCAGGGCTCCCACAAATCTAGGTGTCACCTGCCTTCAGGGTGCACCTTGGGGGCTGTTCCCTGTGTTTTGGTTGGAACCCCCAGCAGCCCCATGCCTTGTCCTCCAGGCTTGGCCATCATGATGCAGCTGGCCAGGGAGCTGAAGATGCTGGCCAAGGAGTTCAGCCTTGCGGTGGTGGTGAGTGTTGCTGCGCCTTGTCCTTCATGTGCCACAGCAAGGAGCCCAGGAGAGGTTTTGGAGCACTTGTGAGGGGGGACCCCATTCCCATCTGAGCAGGAGGCCATCCCTCAGTGCTCTGCTCCCCACATAGCTCTGCCTCTGCAGCCTGCGGATGTTTTGTTCCAGCAAGTGTGGAGCAAGGACAGGGCTGCTTTGCTGCCTGCTTTTGTTGCTGTCCTCAGCCAACAAGTCATTCACTTGATTGAGCAAGGTAGTGTTAAGTACAGACAGACCAAAAGGCTGTTTGTATTTAGTTTTGATTACGCACCATTTATTTAAGAGGCTGGCTAGCTTCTTAAGTAACCTCATGCTTAGTTTCCATGGAGGAGTTGCAGGGCACTGCATTGCACAGAGCTGGGGGCTGGGAAGGGCCTTGCTGTGTTCTTCCCCCAGCTCTTGGCCAAGCAATTGCGTTTGCTTTGATGCTCCCAGGCAGGTTGCGGTGACCACAAATAATGTGTTTGAATTGGAAAAGCCACAACAGAAAGTGGTGGCATGCTGAACCTGGCATGGGAAGGCATTGAGACAGTCCTGCCCTTTGCTCTGATTAGCAACGAAGGAGGACAAAATGTCTTCAGGGACACTTGGAAGTTCCAAACTAAACTTCTGTGTGGCTTTAGTGCCAGGAGCTGCTGCAGCTTACAGATAGGAGTGAGCTGATGTCCGAGTACGTATCTGGTGCGGTTGCATGGGCTGTGTTTCAAGGGGATGGCACGGTCATGCTAAGGAGGAGAGCGCAGGAAGAAGAGAGAAACTTCACAGAAGTAGCAGCTTGGCCATCATCTCCTGGCCATCTCTGGTGTTCCACTGAGTAGTACCACTTTTCCCTGGGTGTGATGAGTGTGTCTGTGTGGCAGGTGACTAACCAGGTGACAAGGGACAGCAGCACCGGCCTGCTGAAGCCAGCCCTCGGCCGCTCCTGGAGTTTTGTGCCCAGCACCCGGGTACTGCTGGAGAGCAAAGGAGCTGCCTGGGAGGAGGCCACCACGCGGCGCAGCGCTTCCTTGGCAAAGTCACCACGGCAGGTGAGACTCCTGCCCGCCCAGCACCTCTGCGATGGAGAAGTGACTCGGACCTGGGCTCAGAGCAGAGGGAGGCTCCTTATGGGGTAGGGCAGGATCAGGCCCCATGGGGGGACCCAGTGCAACAGGAGAGGAGCAGATGCAGCCCGGCTGCATGCTATGGAAGACGAGAGCACCTGCTTCCTGCAGCCTGAGCTCGTATTTATAGGTGTGTTAAATGAGAGGCACTGCTTGCAATCTAGGTCACCTTGTTCCTCGTGCTCATCTTGCTCTCGGGATGCTGCGGAACCAGCTCAGACACCTGCAGAGGTGACCCTGGCCTGATCCTGCCTGTGCACGGGGCAGCGCTGCCTCAGCCCCCTGGCTCTGAGCCCTCTCTGCCTCCTGATCCAAATGGCTTTGGATGCGGTGGTGCGCTGGGCAGCGACATGCATCCGGGATGTGCTAAACGAGAGTAATAGTGCATCTGGGGACATCTTTCTTTACTAAATTGCATCCTCTATTTGTCTCTGTGTTCAGCAGACCCAGTTAAAATGAGGGCAGAAAAGTCCTCAAGGGGATGGATCTGGGGATATTGGCTCTGGGGCAGGTGATGGAGTGATGTGCAGGCTTGCCCTTTGTCCCAGCACAGCGAGGTTAAGCTCCTCTCTGTTTCTCCTTGCAGCCGACAGGGATGCAGGTGGAGCTGGATATTGGAAACAGTGACGTGCAGGAGCCAAGCCCAGCGACACCCACAGAGGGGCTCTGATGTGGACGGAAAAGCAAATGTCATGGTCCAGGAGAGCTGCAAAAAAAAACATACAAATGTTGAATGTTTTACATTCAGCCCATCTGAGTCCTGCAGCCCCAGGAAGGACCAACACCAAGCAGCTCCTGTTCTCCTGCACCTGGGAGAAAATGTGCGTGGGGTTCTCTGGAGACCTTGCTCAGCACATTCAGGCTGCGGTGGCTGGGCCTTGTGGGCAGCACGGCAAACGGGTCCCCTCCTCTGCAGGTTTTGTCTGCAGCCAACAGAGCTGCCCTGTCCTCAGCTGCTGGCTTGGGACCAGCTGGCATGTCCCTGTGCCGACCTGCGGCTTGTCACAGCAGCTTCATTCCCCCCATCACTTGCTGTCCTCTGGTCCTGGAGCTCTTCCTCAGGCAGCCCGTGGTGGTTTTGGTTGAGAAATTAAAAAAGGCATTGCACACTGCTGTGGTATTCAGGAGCTGGAAATCAGTTAATGGTAACTTCTGTTGGACTTCAAATTTCTGATTAGTCCCTAGCAGGAGTGGGGTGGGAAGGGCTGTTGATCAGCAGAGATGCGATCGGGTGCTTGATCTGACCCCACAGCAACAGCAGGGCCCTCAAGGGAGCCGCCGGTATTTCTGGGGCACTGCTGTGCTGCTCGCTTCCTGCTCTGGGCAACCTCCTGGGGCTTGTGCAGAGCTGGGGAGGAGATGAGAAGCTGGGTTGGAGCGTGGCCTCTCTTGACTCCAAATTTCTAGATCCTCATCCTCCTTGTGCTCAAGAGGAGTGTAAGAAACCTTCAGTAAGTGAGCTGATGCAGGTTGTGGTGGCTGGGACTCGGCAGGGCATTCTTATTAAACTAATGGCAGTGAAAACAGTTGTATTTTGAAGCCATTTATTTGCATTTCTGGGATTTCCAGGCTTGGGAGATGAGTGGGGCTGGTTATCCCCAGGGAGCTGCAGCCGGGCTGGCAGGGGTGAGGAGCAGTGTGTTTTTCCTGTCTGTGGGAGGCTCGTGCTGGTCCTTACAAGCAGAAAACCTGGCCCGTTACATCCCTTGAAGCCATGAACAAACATGCAAACATTTCAGCCATAACCTCTATGCTACAATTTTCTCTCTCTGCCTGAGGTTCCTCTTCTGCAGGGAAAGCAAAGTGCTCGTGGGGGAGCGCAGGGCAGGGGAAAAGCCAAACAAACATCTTCGGTTACACGTAAACCAGAGGGGTTTTCCCTCTGCCTCCTTCCCCGAACTCGCAGGAGGTGGTGGAGGCGACCGGCTCGCCTCGGGCCCTGCGTCAGCCTCGGCCTGGAGCCAGCCGCGCGCCCGGCCTGCGTCTTCGGGGGCCACGCTCCGGTCCCCGGGAAGTGACAGCAGAAACTCGGTCACGGTCATGGGACGGTGATTCAAAGGGGATGGTGATCCGGAGGGGACAGGGGAAGGCGGCGAAGCGTGTGGGCTGCGCTCCTCTGAAGCTTTCGGGCACCGCTGTGACCCCGGGGAGGATTTTCTCTCCTTGGCAGTCGGCTGGAGGCAGCTGCTGGAGCTTCGTGCCCTTCTGGGGAAGGACGGGGTAGGTCGGGGGGGCGGCGGGGGGCGGGCTGTGCGTGTGAGGTGACGGGGAGGCCCTGAATTTCTGGCGGTGCGTGCCGGTTATCACCCGGCTGGGGGACCCTGGTAGTGGGCGGGTGGAGGTTACGGCGATCAGGTACCAACCCTGGAAAACCTCAACTCCCTCCTGGCGCTGATTTGCCTTAAATTTACACAGCAAAGTTGAAACTAATTTAATCCCTAAGGAGCTGCTGACCGCTCGGGCAGCGAGCTTCAAACCGGGCCACGACCTATCCAAACACCCCCCTGAATAAACCCCGAGGCCAGGTGCCGGGCCGGGGTCTCGAACCGGGGTCCTTGAGGGCGGCGCTGCCCCCTCTCAGCCTCCTGAGGGCGCCAGCGGAGCCTCGGCGCCACCCGGGGGCGGGCCGGGCCGGCCGCGCCATGGCGGCCGCGGCGGGGGGCAGTTGCCATAGCGCCGCCGCCGCCGCCTCACGGAGCGCAGGGCCCGGGGCGGAGCCGCGGCCTGGCCCGGCCCAGTGCCCGCGGCGGGACGGGGCAGGTGAGGAGGCGGCGAGGGCCGGAGGGAACCCGGGGGGTGCTGCCCCGCCGGGTAAGGGGAGATCGGGGGGGAGCTGGGGAGCTGCTGAGGGTCGGGGGAAGGGGGGAGGCTGCGGGGGGCCGGCTCCAGCCTCTGCTGCTCGGGAGGAGGCGTTTGGCAGCGCTCTGCTCCTGTTTCCGCCCCCCCCCCCAGAGGGGCTGTGAGGGTTTCAGATGGAAGCCGAGCAGCTGGGGATAAGCGCGGAGCTTTCCTACAGCTCTTTTTTGAAACTGCGGTCTCCCCGCGTCTGGTGGTGGTTGGGGTGCTGGCTTGGTATGGTGGAAGCACACCTGAGGTGATGCCTCCTTGGTGGGAACGCGTTATCCTCCTCAGGAGGAGCTGTGCCTCGCTTCTGTGTCAAAAGCGAGGGCGTGCGGCAGGGCGAGAGCTGTGCGAAGCGCTGCAGAAGGCAGAAGGAGCTCAGAAAATAAAAGTAGCCGGCTGCCGTGCGGAACAGCCTGTTCCCGTAAGCCGGTCAAGGTGCTTCCTGCCGAGAGCGTTGACGTATGGCCCGATCGGTTCCTTACCAGCAGATTCCGTTTGATTGCAGGTTAATAAACACAAGTCCTCGGCAGTCTGAGCCTTTACGGATCAGGGGCTTGGCCAAACAGCTGAGGACGAATGTGCTCGATGTTACAGCGGCGTGATAAATGAGCTGTCGCGCTGGAGTTCCGTGTGTTTCCCAGCATAGCGAGGGTAGCCAGGCTTGCCTGGGTGCTGCAGAGATAAGTGTAATATTAACGTGTCGGTAGGGATGTTCTGGCTCTATGATTTTTCGATTAAGATACGTTCGAGGTAATGTTTAACTTCCCGAGGCATAAAAATGTTTTGTTTGGGTGTTTTGTTTGAGCTCTTTATGTCGCCTTCTCCTCTCTGACACAGAGCATGGGTAGCGTGGGAGGCCTCGGACCCCGGTTTTGGGGAGCTCTTTGAGAGCAGAGGAGGAACCGACGGCAGGTTTCTCTGCTTTCTGACCCCATTATGGTACCGGTGAAGAACTTACTGGATTTGCAAAATGCTTTTTTAGTTCTCTGTTTCAACTGGATGGGAAATGACAGGTGCAGTATAAGCTGGCGTTTTTAATAACGTAGCAGGCGGTATTTTTTAAGAAATTGAAGGTTTTATTTCAAGATAAGTAATGATTAAGGCATATACGTGATGGCATGGAACAAAAACAAATTAGTATTTGCACCTTGTCATCATTTCCACTGCTACCTTGTTTATCCAGAGCTGAGAGGCAGAATGCAAAGCTATTAGCTTAAAATGTTGGGTTTTGTGATTTCTAGATCCTTGCGTTTACCTACCACTGCTCCGTCGAATACTGTTGTCTCTTTAATGTTTTTTGTGTTCGTAGTGGTGGGGAGGAATATCTTGTACTCATTCTTAGGAACCTTTACTTCTGTAAACATAATTACTTTCAGAAGAACAATTGGGTCTAATGAAACAAAACGATTGACTTAGGCTATTGTTGTGTTTTCTGTTATGGGTAATTCTCTTTGGTTGTGTGAATCCTGTTGCAGAGTTACCCAGCTGTAGTGCTCTGTGGTTTCCTTGTCCCCTCAGCTGGTAGCAATTGGACTTTAATTAAAGCTGATTGCCATGACATCGGTGTTCATGGATAACTGCTTAATTGCTCAAGTTTTTTGTTGAATTGGAATGGCTTTAAAGTCATAATTTAAATATTGTATTTAAGTGCAGGGTAGTAAAAATAGGCTGTGGGGTTTAGGCTTTCTCATTGGGAGGCACATGTAACTGGGCTTTTAGGGTTTGAAATAAGAGCAGAATGCAATACTCCGCAGGAAGCATACAAAGCAATGAAATATATATAAACTAGATTTTGAGGTTGGTGGTCACTAGCTGAATTTGTATTCATAACCGGAATCTATCTTCGTTTCTCCAGGCCTTCATTTTTTGGTTTATTGTGGTTGATTTCAGTTTTTGGTTTTTTTTTTTTTTTTTTAATGGTATATAAATGTGTAGTCTTCACTTGTGCGTGTTCGTGCCATGGTTTGTTTATAAGAAATTACAGAGACTGTAAACTCTTCAGTCAGGCTAGAGTGTGATTCGGGTTGAATCTACAGTGCTATATATAGAAGGGTTATTAAAACTTGTGCTTTAGACTTTGAACCAGCTTTTGCGTGGTGGAAGGGCATAAGCAGATTTTCACACAGTTGTCTGTTGCGTGTTGTTGCGCCTGCTTGCCTCCCGCTGGCTCACCTGGAGCCGTGCTGCAGGCAGGCTGTCCGTCTGATCCAGCACCCAGCTTCGTGTCCTCGCCTCTAGCCGGGTAAAATGCTGCCCTTGTCCAGCGGGTGTTGGCTTCCCTGTAACATATGTAGGGAAAAATGTGTTTCGTTCAGTTTAGGTTACCTTTCCGTCTCTTAGAGCTCATTTTCATGTGCGTATAGAATATCTCAGAGCAGCTGTTCTCCAAAGCCTTCGACCAGTCCTGAGGAATATGGAGCCTGATCCAAAGATGAGAAGTTAGGAAGACCTGTGCCTTTGAACCAGCTGCTTAGTGCTGAGGAGTGAAACGGAAGGTAGGGATTAATAAAATACCTTGCTGGAAGAAGGCTTGTGAGATGCAAATAGCTGTGTGTGTGCCACCCTTGTTGGGGTGCAGCTCGTATGAACCGCTCCTGACCCGGGGCAGAGGACCTGCTGGTGGGTGGTAGTGAGGACGAGGGAACTTGGCACTTCTCTGTGGTCAGAGCTCTGGCTACAAGCACGACATGACTTTAAATTACCGAGTATTGTTACCACTCCGGTGGGGGCTGCGTGCTTGATCTAATGTCACGGGGAAGCATTACGGCTGATGCTGCGGTAAGGTCTGTGCTGCTGGAGGACTTCGCTGCTCGCCTGCCTGTGTTTCGTGCTCTCCGCTTTGCTGTGTTTGTCTGGTGCAAATGTTTATCCAGCGAATGTTTTATTCCTCCCCTGATCACCTGTTCCCATTGCGAAACCCCAGCCCATCCCCTGCTCCCCAAATTCCAGTCATTAGTCTTGATAGCGCCTATCAGTACCTCCCGTATCGTGCTTGTTTTCCTTCGCTTCCTGGGGACGGTCATTGCAAGGAGCCAGAAATCAGTACTTTGAACTTGCACCAGCTGGCATTCAGGGAGCACAGAACGCTGCAGGATGAATAAATGAAGTCTCCGTTTCACAGGTGGGGAGAGCCAGAGTGGGAGAATCGCAGCACCACCGAGTCGATGTCAGAAGCAGAACTTGTCTGCACGCCAGGTTTTCTAACCAGATGGTACATGCCTCTGAAGTTGGTTATTCAGTCTTCAGAGAACACTGCAAGGTTGAAAAATTACAGTTTTCTTTAAGAAATGGAGTATGACTTTCAGATCAGTAATTCGTATTTTTTTATTAGTTTTTCCCCTCAGCCAGTTTCCTCAGAGCTGAGAGCTTATTCTCACTTCTGAAAACCCTTCTTGGATTTTTTAATTTATGTTCCCATGAGGTGCTTTCTTAAAAAAAAAATGTTCCTTTCAGAGACACTGTTTATTCTTCTCAGGATCTGTAAAATCTGTGGATTTTTCACATTAATTGCCCTGGAGGTTTTCACTTCTGTCTAAAATATTAGTTAGACTTCTTTCTCTAACAGATCTGCCCTCCGGCCGCTCTGCCAAATAATCCCAGAATAGGAAATCTCATGTTGTACTTCCATGTAGACTGAAATATTAATATTGGCATTTTTTTCTCGACACCTTCTTTTATATTCAGAGGGTTGTGGGATGTGCTTAAAAGAATGTTTGTAAGCAGTGTGTGTTTTGAATCTTTAGCCTCCAGACTGATGTTAAGTGAGATTTTTAAACAGGCGAATTTAAAATACCCTCCTTGGGGAGCAGCTTGTCGTGCAGTAACCTTTACTGCAGAAGACAGCTTCCTTGGGCGTTACATATTCTATATATACCCCTGGATAATTTGAGGCTGCAGTGTCACAAAGGTCGTTGCTGAATCAATGCCACTTACTATGTCCATGAGTTTATATTGGTTTGGCTTGGTCCCCAAATGACTCACAAACCATAATTTGCATCCTGGGGAAGTCCAGACTAAAACTGGTGTGTCACCACTTCTCGGTGATGTCAGAGCACCTCGCTCAGAAGGCAGTCACCGGTCGGTGACTTGCACATTTCGTTCACCCCACCGCTCTGGGGAGCTGGCAGAAGCCCTCAGACGAGCGATTTCTGGAATGTCGTGCTTGAGGATGTGCTTGAGGATGTGCGGGGTTGCAGCAGACACTGATGGTTTTGTTCCAGGACTGTGTTGAGGCTGCTTAGGACTGCCGCGGTGACACGGACACGTGCTGAGCAGCGGTGCTCTGGGGATGGGAGGGCTGGTGCTCGATGTGATAACCATGGTGGGGATGGAGCCACGATGGGCAGTGCTGCTGTGTCGTGGTGATGAATCCCTTCTCTATAGGATTGCCTTACAGTTTGTGCTATACTTGTCTTAAAATGGGGCTTTTATTCATCTGATGGAGTAGTTTTCTTTACAGATCCTTGCGTATGATCGCTCAGAGGATGTGCAGGCCCTCGGTATCCAGAACAGGTTTTTAAGATGGCAAGCTAACCATTAAAAGAACAGAAAAGGTTCCTCTGTTTAGATAAAATAATTTTTCCTTTTGAATCCTTGAACCTCTTCCTACATATGCCTAGTGCTCTGAGCTAGCAGCAGAGACGGATGAAATGTCAAGCTTGATAGATTGTTGGAGCTGTTTTTTGGTGGTTAAACAATAATGAAACTGTTATATGGTTGCAGGGAAACACTGCTCTCTGTGTGCGGACTTCGTCCCGGAGAAAGTTTCAATTGTTCCCAGGAAGGGCTATTTCTAAAATGCAGCTTCTGTGGCTGGTCACACAGCTGTCTAAATTACTGGCTGTCTTGAGGCCATTACACAAGCATTACAAAATAGTTTGGAAACAGTTTATTTTTCAGATTCCAAATCAAGTGTAGATCTCAAAGTCCCTTTTGACTGTATAATCAAAAAAAAAGTCGAAATTGAAGCCGGTGTTTACAGAGGCCGATTTATGCTCTTGGAGCTCCGAGCGCAGGTTTCTTCCCGGCGGAGGCTGATACTTGCGTAATTCGTGCCTTCTGTCTCTCAGATTGAAAATCTTATCAGTGGTCGCATGTGATCATGCCTTTCCGCGTGGGGTTAGTCAAATCTAGCCGCTCGTCGTGCGTCTGTCTGTGCGTGGGGCTCCCAGGTAAGATGAGTAAGATCCTCTCTTCTTCAGAAGAGAAGTGAGAAGGAGTTGATGCAGGCATCTGATGAAAACAAACTCAAAAACCTCAGCCTTCTTGTTCTTTCTTTTTCCTGTCGTTATTTCTTCTGCTTGCTTCTCTGAGTCGAGGGGAGATCGCAGGCTGGTTTCTGCAATGGAAATAGCTGAATCAAGAATGTCGTTCCGAGGGATGTAAGAAATTCCTGAAAAGAATTAAAATGTTGTTTAGCTTGCTGCTGGAGTCTCAGAAGTGAATTGCAATGCCTACGAAATGTGCATAGAGAATGCAGTTGGAATTCAAAGCGCCAGTAAATGACTACTTGTGCGGAGCAAAGCAAGGCATTTAAAAACAAAGTACTTGCAGTTTCTTCTTATGTGCCGACGTCTGCCTCGAGAGACATCTTAAATCTGCACATGGGTTTATCTGATAGTGCTGAATGGTGCTGATACCATCTCAGAACCCTTTCATCGGTGAAAACCTACTTAAGGATTTTCAGACTGTGTATGTTTTTACAGATACTAAATTATATTTAATATATTATTTAATTAAATGTTATTAAGTAACCATTCTATGATTGTACTTAAAACGAGTCCTGCCTCCTCAACAGTGTTTTCCAAGTGGTGATCTGGTGAAAACCTAAGTAGCTTGGTAAGGTACTGTTATGGAAGCCTAAACTTATTTTTTACTTCTGGTTATGACTCATTATAGTACAAGCTAATGCTTTTATTGCTCTGCCTGGAATAAGAGATGCAAGCTTGAAATTAAATCTGGAGTACATAGTAGTAGTTCCTAAAAATTCTCCTGGTAAAAGCAAAGGTGAAGGAAAGGATATAAACTCTTCCAGTCTACTGCTTACTTTGACTGATGAGCTGTAATCCCTAAATATGAAGGAAATAGCCTACAAGCATTTAGCAAACCTTCTGAACTTATAAATAAAAGGGGATTTTTACAACATCCACAAAATATTTGAAGTCTAAAATCCTAGATGTTTTTCTAAACAGCAATTTAGTAACATACTGCCTCCTGACATTTTTCTTTGTCAAGTACCAATAATGTCTTTTTTTTGACATAGCCAAATATGTTAGCGAAGCTCTTTTTAAAGTAAAAATGCTCCATTAAGTAAAAATAAACGTTTTGAACAATATTTTGTTCTGCACGTTACCATAATTTTGGCTGTGAACTGGTAGGGAGTTAAAACAAACCTCAACAAAAAAGACCAGAAGACTAACTGGACTTGCGTTGTCTTTGGCACTTGTCTGAAACAAAGTCAGCCTTAAAATAGCCTCCTGTTGTCTGCTTTTTCTTCTTCTGTGTTTTGGTATGACGTTACATTGTTAGGATGCTCTGTAAAAGCGCAAGACAGTCATAAGTACATTTTCGCTCTAAGCATTTCTTCCCAGAAGCGCCTTACTGAGCTGTGACGGCTCTCTGAAAGTATTTACCTCCATTATGCATATAGCACTGCCTTGGAGAAATAAGATATTAACTTGGTTCTGTTCCCTGAGGGAGTATCATTTGTGTATTATGTAGGGGAAACTGAGGCACGGAGAACTGATCTGATCAGATTCACAGGTTGTCCAGGATAGGGCTAGAAACTGAAACCAAAAATCCTCGCCCACGTTTGTCCCTTATTATTTATTCCATTACTGATCTGAAAGTAGTTTCCCAATGGCATTTGTTGAACTTTAGGTCTCTTAGAAATAGGAATAAGTGGTGTGTGATTTTGCGTGTGTAATCCAAAATGGGGCAATCTCTGCTGGACTGAGAAAAGAAGAACTCGAAATGGAAGGAAGTTCACGGTGGTGTTGCAAGGCAGCTGGTGGAAGAGGCTGGGTGGGCTGTGGGGAGCTTCCTCGCGGCAGGAGTCCTGGAGCTGGGACATTGGGTAAGTTGTTTGGGATCCGAGAACAGAAGTGGAGATGTTTGGAGGTTTTATTTAAAAAAATAAGTGTTCCTTGTTGTTAAAAAGCTGTGTGAAAGTACAAGACAGCATAATATCTGTTCCCAGCTTCCGTGATAGTCGGTACGTTTTTTCTTAATGCCCCAGCATCACTATTTAGTCTGTTACAAAAGTTTTGTCTGTCGTTTTACAAAGCAACCAAACCAGGATGGAAAAAGGCACTCCTCCCAGTAACGGAGAAGCAAAATGAAAATGGGACCATACCTGTGTACTGCAAAGGTTGGAGAAAAAAAGCAGCAAATTAAAAAAACAAACAAACAAAAATCAGATTTATTGGTTTATAAAGCCCAACAGTTTCTGGAGCACTGACTCATGGTGTCTGAATGCTTGGGCTTGCCAAAAGCCGTGCACTGAAATGTGAACCCAGGCTGCTTGGGCCATATATGGGAAATTTCCTCTTTGTGACGAAGGTGCGGAGTCCAGAAGATGCAGGTCCTTAAAGGCTGCTTGGAGTTTTCATTACCTGGTATCTTCTAAGTCTTTTGAAAATATTTTCTACAGGTAGGATCCAACATTGGTTTCATGTTCAGCAATCCTGACTTTCTGCTTGGATAAACATAAATTCCAGCAGGTTTAGGTGAGCTGTGCCTTAGGATGGTGTGCTCTCCTGCTTCTGTTGGCAGTTTGCATGGGTGCTTGCAGTGCTTGGCACGCAATTTTAATGTTGGAATGTGTGTGTAGAGATGTGACAGTAAAGGAAGGTGGGTGGCTTTTTTTTTTGTCATGACTTTAGTTGCAAGAGAGAAGTGTTTACTTGTATGGAAGTAATTTGTACTGATAGTGTAGGTAAGCTCCTCTGTGAGCTCTTGCAGCATCTCCTTGGGATGTTACCCTTCAACTCGCTATCCAAAAATCCCGGACAATATGGTTGCCTTTTTTTTTTTTTTTAATGTTTGAGTAAAGCACAGATCTCAGTCTGTAATGTTTTGGGGTTACTAATCCTTAGTGTTCAGCAGAAATTGAGGCTGAAGGAAGACAGGCACGGCAGTCAAACAAGAGCAGTGGTAAAGTAACTGACTTAGAATCTTTCAGCACTAGATGTTGTAGGCAGTTGGAAATGGTCTTTTTTTTTTTTTACAACATCTGTCCCATGAATGTTGCAAGTAGTTCCTGTTACTCTACTGACAGACACTGGATGGTAAGGCTTGTGCTTTCCTTCGGTTTTTAAGCTCTTATACAGGCCTGAACGTAAGCAAGTTTGAATTTCAAATGCTTCAGTGCTAATTGGAGATTTTTTTGGCACAAAAATTGTCGTTAGTATTTATGAAAATACTTTAGGAGTGCAGCTTCAAAGCCTCTCTCAAACTTTCACCTGTACTAACTTACCACAAGTGAGGGTGGGTATTTTCTGTTGCCTACAGATGTGGTGACTAAGCCGTAAATGAACTGACTTCTGGGTTCCAATATCCTTTGTTGTCTGAATAACAATACTAGTACTCAGGTTTGCTGCGTTCAGTGTCCTGGACCCGCCTTTCTTTAACTGCTGACAAACCCAAAAGTACTCCAGCGCTCGAGGAGAACTGAGCTTTCACGCTATTTCAGCTGTGACGTGCCTGCTGGTCGTTGTCCCCATCTATTACAGGACATAATTTGCAGTTGCATTTTTTTCTATTTCAGCACCTAGCCTGGATTTGAATTCGGGTTAATTTGGAATAGGCATAGCTAAGAAGTGAGTTTGCGGTGTTGGTACTTGTTATGATGTGCCTAAATTACATGCATTCAGATCTTCTTCAGCCTAGCCAAGTAAGTGGTCTTTTTTCTGGCTACAGTTAAACGGGTTAGAGGTTGCCTACCAGTCTGCACAGATCTTTGTTGCAAGCTATTTTACTGCAGAATCATCCATCTGAATGTGTTTTCCCCCACGTGTGAATTCCTTGGGTTTTACGTTCATTTTCTACTACCAGTTTGTGAAAAAGAGGCAGTGGGAGAGTAGGCTTTGTGTGCGAGAAGTTTTGAGGCGGTCTTCTGATTCTAAAAAAAGACTTAGAAGTGTACTATTTAAATAATAAATCCCAAGCTTGCCATGAAAAGTAATTTAGGGGCTTTCCAACTGGCACTGTAGCTCGTCATTAAACACTCTTGACTCTTGGTGTCTGAGACAGTGACAGCACAGAGCCTATAGAGCATTAGTGCCAATTGCAATCCCAATTTCAGACACATTTGATGCAATTCTGAGGGCTGAGACAGCATCACCTCCAACACAAGCTCAGCTGTTGCACGAATAACACTGCACGGCTTGAGATTGCACTTGTAACGATCTCTGTTTTGGGAACAGCCGCTCCAGAGTGCTCCATCTCTCCAAATCCTTACGCTTGTTACACCGGGTGGGACAGGGAGTTTGTGTACACATCACTGCAATTTGTGGGGAGATACATCTTACGTACTGTGCTCCTATCCTGCTTCTAGGAGCTGGAGGAGCGGTGGCTGGATAATGCCTCCTTCTCTGCTCGCCTGCCCCGTACAGTCGCGCTTCGTTCCAGGGATTAGCTGTTGATGAACACGTCATTTATTGAGCTGGAGAGAGAGCTCCAGTCAAAATGAAACGAGACGTGCAGCAGTCCTGGGCCAAGGATTTCAACAGAAATAGCTTGATGTCTTTTTATTTGAAATGGGGACTGCAGTGATAGGATGAAGACACAACAAGACATCCCATTCTCAGCCAGCTCCCTGTGATCCCCCTGCTCAGAAGAGCACCATTAAAGCCCTGCAGTGGTGATTAGCTTTTTCCTTCTTGAAAGCAGAGGTGACTTGAAACTGTTCCTCTGCAGTACTGGCTTAAATTGGGGAGCTGCTGTTGCTTGTTTGTAATATCTGAATGCTGGAGTCACTCAGGTCGTAGCAGCGTTCTGCAGCAGAAACTTAGTTTGAGTGATTTTTATTACGGGGACTGTAGAATTTCTGAAGGGGGTGTGAGGTGTTTGTGGTGTCAGCAGCCGGAGGATTCCCTGAATTGAGTATGTTGTGCCTTTGGAGACCATTTCTGGCTTTCAGGTGGGCACACATCCAGCTAGCCTCTCCCAGCTATCGCCACGCGACTGTCACAGAGGTAGTCCAGGTGGGTTTTGAGACAGAAAAACTTCCCTTGAATAGAGCTGGTTAGGGAAGCCGTGCAGTTAAGTTATCAGATTTTCATTCAGCAATTTGTTGCTATATATTGCAGTTATTTTAGCAGCTACTCAACTGCTTGAAAAAAAAGATAGCTGGCTGAAACTAAGTCCAGGAAAGACTTGTGATGATGTGAATGGAAAGAGAAAAAACTTCAGAACACGAGCCAGGATCAATCTTTTTCCCATAATGAAAAGTACCGATTGAAGTGGTACACAACAGTCTCAGATTTCTGGACTGTGACTGCAGAACTTTTGACAGAGAACTTCTGTTTTTGCTGTCACTTCTGTGTGTGGGATGGAGACAGAGGTCCGCACATGCAGGATGTTAGGCAGGTATGGTAAAAACGCCGTGCTTCAGAATCGAATTTCTTCAGAGTTTTTTCTTCTCTTTCTGACTTAGTTTGTTATGTATTACACCTGACTTAATTTTGTTTTGGTGATGAGTGTGTCCTGCTAGGGTGAAAGTACGCACCAGATTTCTTGTTGCTGTTTTTCAGGATAGCAAGGTAGTGGAAGGGAGATGGTCTATCTGAGGTTACAAAAAAATTATTCGGGAAGAGGTATGGGACTAAGGAATTAAGGTAAAACTGGGTAAGAAAAATATTTGTCCAAAACTAGTCGGTAATATGATTTCGTTAATCACTAGGGGGTTTTGTTGTTTTGTTTGTTAGCTTGCTGAAAGAACGTCACTGACTTTTTGCAAGGGAAAAAGCAGGCTGTTGTTGAATTTCCATTTTGGCAGATGTCTCGAAACCTAATTATGTGTAATAGCAAGAAGAACTTTTAATCTAAATATTTTTTTCAATATATACAGTGCAACTTTAGGTCAAAATAAACAGTTTACATTGCAATAATACACCCCCCAGGTACCCTGTTCCTTTTAAAACAAAACAGGATTTCCAAAGTTCTCTTATTGGGAAAAACCATTTGACATAAGCTGTGCTTCTGAGAAGGAAGAAAACGGGTGAGTGCTGTTTGCAATTCAGGTGCAGAGCCTGGGAGTTGAGTGAGACGGTCTCATTTTTGTGACTTTGGTATTAGCTTGCTCTGCAATGCTGTATAAATAGCACAGCTTTCTAAAAGCATTTTCTCAGTTTCTAAATGAAAATGACGGGTCTCTGGTTTCAAAGAGGTGCTTGAAGCGCAGATCCTGTGCGCTCGTAACAGCACGGGCGGGTTTGCTGATGGCCATAGGTGCTTGCACCATACACGTAGAGCATCAGCAAGCGTGGCACACAATATGCTTGCAAAGTAGCATTGAATGCTGATAAGCACTGATAGAGCTGTAAAATGTTCTTGGATTACCCTCTGTGTTTTTTAATGTATTTGAGGTCTCTAATTCTTAATCTTTCTCTCTTTAAGCACATTTCCTAAAGGCTTACGTTGCAGAGGACTTGCTCCACTGTAAAACAGGTTATAGCAGTATAAAGGGATCTTTGTCTGCGTGATGGTTTCCTTTGTATGATATAACTAGGAAATTGCTTTGGTATTTTCACTTCTCGTGGAATTGGCAATAATTTAAGGCGATAGCGTTTCAGTGGAGCTGTGTGGGGTTGTGTCTATGCAGCTCCAGCTTTTTCCTGCGCTGCTTTGCGCCCTGCCCCAATGGGCTGCGCTGTTTACTTTCTGCTCTGTGGTAAACGGATGTCACTTCCTTGATTAAAATGCTGGTGTGCGGCCAAATTCCCGTCCTTTGGGCTCGGGGAAGCAGCGCACCTAGCAAATCCGCTGTCGGACGCGGCCGTGCGCCGTGCTCCATCACCTGGCTGGGCGCATTGGGATGCTCCGCGCCTCTGCTGCCCGCCTGGAGGCTTTGGAAGGCATCGTGGCTGCGTTAAGGAGGGCCTGAAGATGGATTGCTGGAGTGTACAAGCCGAGCTTCCAGCCCCATGGTAATGCACCCGATGGGGAAGGTCTAGGCAGCTCCATCCACCAGCCAGGGAATGCGAGTGTGCCGGCGCTGCTCGAGGACAGCTGCTGGCACTGACAGCAAGTGTGCTGCGCTCCTTGGTGCTCCAAAGCCTCGCCAAGACACCACAGAAAATAGCTTGGATGTTTAGTTCTGGCTAAGTTCAGTGCGGATTGAGCCGAATGCCTCATCCTCTGTGTAGCTGGATGGTTTCTGAGACTGACATCGAAGTCGCTGCTTGGACTGGTGAGCTGTCGTGTATTTGTCTTCATAAAGGTTGTCGGTGTTGCATGCTTAGGTGCCTAGAGATGAGACACGTCTCGTCTCTCCAAAACAACACTTCAGTCTCTCTTCCCTCAAACCCTCCCATTTCTAGCTGTGGTACAGCTCTGATGTGTGCCCGTGTATTTTTGCAAGATGCGTGTTGTCATCCTGGGCGTGATGTGGACTCCTACCTTTGCTCCGAAGTGCATTTTTCCTTTCCCAAGGTAAAAATCTAACGTGCTTAATCCAGTTGTTATATACAATGAACTGGATTTCCTTGCTATCTGTTAGCTGGTGCCCACTCTTCGATTTCCTCATGTTAGTCAAGTCACCAGCTCTGCGAGTGTGCTCGGACTGACAGCCTGCCTCCTTGCCTTGTGCCTCTTGCAAATATCTTGTTTGCTGAGTTTTCCACCAGCCCCAACACGTGGCTTCTTCCATTTACCATAATTCAGGTCTGTGTGACACAGACTGATTAAAATAAAACTTAATGAATAAATGTCATTTGAGCAGATTATAGCCTTGTTATCAAGTAAATACCAATTTGTGATGAGGGAAGCAGTGATTTCAGCTTGTAAGTGGTAGGTTATTAGTGGAACTAATTTTAGCAGGGCATTCCTTATCAGTGCAGGTTTACTTTTATTTAAAAAATGAAGAATTATAACAATGAACAACCATACAGTGCTATTAATGGGGCAAAAAATGGTTAATTACATACTTAAGTCATTGCAAAACAATGTTCATGAAAGTGGCATCTGCTGAATTTTGCAGGGGATATTGCATGGAATAATAACATAAAAATAATTCTAAAAGGGCTGTGGCAGGGCATGAGTATTGTGAAGTCACACTACCCTGTTCTGGCTTCCTGAGCAGGCTTCAGTGGTCTTCAAGGCCCTAGAAATAGTGGAAAGTAGTGGTTTTGTGAATAAAATTAATCTCAGTTGTCTTGTGTCCCACTGGAAGCGGTGCCTTACCAATGAATGTGGTGTTGTGGGTGCTGCGCAGTGGATAGCAGGTTGGACGTGTGTTTTTGTACGCTGTCTGTACTTGAAGCGCAGACCTCGGTGGATTCTGCGGCTCGGCAGTTGGCTGGTACGGGGCAAAGAGTGAGGGGAAGGGGGAGAAAGGAGGCTGAGACCCTGTGGTGATCTCACGGAAATCGCTGAGAAGCAGGAGAAGGCAGTTCAGGAGCACGGGGCGCTGCTGGCAGGGAGTAAGGAAGTCAGGGAGGGTGGCCTCTGAGTGATGCACGAGATGGAGAGAGGAGCTCGGTGCTTCAGGGAGCTGACAGAAGAGAAGCTCAGTGTGGAGAGCAGAGCCACTAAAGCAGGAGGTGTGAGGGCAGCTGATGGAGCTAACGAGCAAGCATGATTGTTGAAAAGCATGACCTGGCAAGGCTGCTGTTTGTCGTGCATCTCCCTCCCTTTTTGGCACCCTTCCGTATCTGCAGTAGCCTCAAGGGTCGTTGGCCTTGGTGTTGCAGTGGCTGAAGGACTCTGGGGAGGAGGAGGAGGACTTGGTGCTGCAGCCTCTGCTCATGTGGGAGCGAAATCAGCTGCTCGTGGGAGCGCAGTTCCTTTTGATCTCTTAACTCGAGTGTCTTGTTTGTGCTATTGTATTCCAGCTCCCAAATTCCTGAGCAGCCAAGCACACTCATGGACAACTTTATTCTGTTGAGCCAAAAGCTCAAAGATTCTGAGAAATGTTGGTTTTGCTTGCTCTGGTCTCTTACTGTTTGCACTCTTATAAAAATTCCCTTTATTTTCTTGTTCAAACATCAACCTAAGTTCTCCTATACAGACAAAGCCTACCCTTTGATAGAAGTCCACAAAGCATGTGTAATAAATCCTGTGTGTAGACAGTAGTCTCTGATATTCCAGCCAGAAGGGTTATGGCATTAATATTGCCTCTGCAGTAAGAGGTATTGTGAGAGTCTGAGTTCAAATGCTTGCCTTTTTTTTAAAAAATGAATATGGAAAGCATAAAATCCCAGGAATGCATTATGAATACTATCTCCAACAGGGTATGGGAGGAAAGCTTCTGGCATCAGTGATTTTTCCTCTGGAATGGAATAACACTCGCAACTTTATACAAAACTCATGGAGATGCGTAGAAGATGTTAATGAACAGCTGGTGAAATGAATTTCAGCCTGCTGTTTAAAGTCAGTGAAGAGAGTCACAGCATTCACAGCTTCATACCTGAGGGGGGAAAAAAGGCAATCCAGCAGTGTGGTAGCACTGCTGTGCCTACAGACCACGGCAAGCGACTCCCTGCCTCATCCGCGGTTTATTGGATGCCTTCTGGCTTTTCATTAAAGGAACTCAAGAAAGAAGGTAGAAGAGCACCCCCACCCTGCCAGGAACACGCCCAGAGTGATAATTGCAGGTGGGTGGATGTGTTTGCATGGCCAGGTTAGGCTGTCTTTGATCTTGCACCTCCAGCCCCTGCTATTGCAGGCACCCCGAGCGCAACGCGTGCTTATGGTGCAGGGTAGGTCTGTGTGGCCACCAGGAGTTCTCTGGTGATTGCCTGCAACACGGCTTCAGTTTCCCCAAAGCGTGATCTGCTCTCATCCTGCAGCTGTGTAGCGAAAACATTTACTTTCTCCCGTTGGCCAGTATGAGCAGCGTGTCCAAGAATAATGATGCCTGCTGCTATCAGTAATGCCTGTGATGTTACTCACGCCAGCAACTCGACCTCTTCCATTCAAGAAGTTGCTTGAGAACGCCAGAAGACTGTGGTGTCGTTAGCTTTGCCACACGGGTGTGCTAATATTGGTCAGGTTACTGTAGGGGTGTACCAAGCACAACAAAGCAGCGGCATTTTTTGCTGGTAAATGTTGTGGAAAGGCAGTTGTTTGTGTTAGTGCAGCTGGGGTGCTCCCCGCATGGAAAACAGCCGCTTGTCTGCTGAGGTTTGGGCTTTACGTAGGGCAGTGCTTGCTAGGTACAGTGCTTGAACTGCCACGTCTGCACCAACAAGCTGTCCTTCCAAAGCACTGCTTACGGAAATCATTAGTTTCTGGGTGGTGGTGACCATGTGCCTCTGAATGGGTAATGAGATAAATAAGGGAGTAGTTAGGTTATAGAAGTCATTGTAGAGCAATCTAAGAAATTGCCAGCTTGAAATCTCACCCTGAAGTACAGCTGTTGCTTCCAGCCCTCTTCCTCCGGTCTGCAAGTGGTGCTGCACAGAGCAAAGGAAAGCCCCTTTTTGAAGCAGGTGCTGGGTCTTACCTCTGATTCCTGTCATCTTCCTTCAGCTGTAGGCAGGCAGAAATTGCAGCACCTTAAATCTCAGTCCAGTCTGCTCGGTAGTGTAGCCGCCGGTTAGCAAAGCTTCACCCAACTGGTGGCAGTTTGAAGTTCCCATATTACAGCTGCTGCCTTTCCAGCCATTAGCAGCATAATTACTGCTTTTCAGCCACTGTGGCCCTGTGCGGATGTGGAACTAGTAGCAAGTATCTAGGAAATGAGATGCAGAGCGTGAGGACGGCTGCACGGGCAGAGGTTTGTGAGCTCCTTCTCTTGCCCATGGAGCAGTCCGGCTGGGCTGCAGTGGGAGGGCAGGCTGCTGGCAGGCAGGTACGGCACCGTGTGCCTGCAGGAGCAGCCTGCCTCGTCCGAGGGCTGGTGGCAGCACAGAGGTGCAGGGTGCCTGCTCAGGGCAAGAACGTGCTCAGGAGGAACCCTTCGGCCTCCTGAAAAGTCAGAGCTGTTCGTTTCCGTACACCTAGCAAAGGGCAGCACAAAGCAGTTTCAGTGAGGCACCTTTGTCAGTGTAAATCCTGCTTGCAGACAAGCTTAAACTTACACACCAAGGTTCTTAAATAATTAAAACCTGCCATACGCTATTACAGGCTGCGGTAATGTGGCTGTTGTACCTCCATGTGCTCCTTCCTCTTAGAGATGGAAGGTGCCTTTGGGAGAAGCTGTGCAGACCGGAGGGCGGGCCTGGTTGTAGCTGTCTGCTTGTGGATGTTTCCCTTCCGTACTCTCACAGATGAGCAGGATTAAGGTTCTTCTAAAACAACATCTGAGCCTTTTGTCAGCCTTTTCATTTCCAAGCAATAGCACGACTCTACAATTTCAGCTGAATGCAGAGTTCTGTCTTATTTTATCCCTGTTTGTGCCCTCCCTTGTGTTTTTCTTCCTGAAGTTTGATGTGTTGCAATGTTCCGGAGTGAATTACTGGGCTGTCTTTTTAGGAGAACAAAGTTTTGGGGGCAGGCAGTAGCATTTGTATATTCTGCTGCCGTGGGTGGCCTTTGGTTTGCAGGGGTCTTTGGAGCAGGAAGAGAAGAGAGCTTACGATGGACGCAGTTTTCCCCTGCTGCAGAGCCTGCGAATACAAGTTTCGCTGTGCAGAAGTCTCTCGTGTTGTTTAGATTTGCAATTCCTAGGAAGAAACCTCCAAACAGCATAGTTTAAAATACAAACTCAGTGTTTCCTAAATATATAGGATCTGTTAATGTGTGAGAAGGACTGATTGCTTGAAAATGAGTGTGCAGAAAGAAAGAGTAACTGTTTTTTCCTGTATGATATGTGAAGTATGTGTTTTGATTGCAGTGCAGCGCTAATACAAGTGGATGATGTGTTATTTCTGTTCGTGGAACATCTCTCCGTGTATTTATCAAGTGATAATTACCTTTGCTTACACAGGATGACAACCCTGGCATGTGAAACTAAATGTTAGGCTGAGACACTGGAGCTGTGCCGCTGCCATTTGCAGACCTCAGCTCCCTGTGTGTCGGTGAGAACTCGCTCTGCTTTTCCCTCGATTCTTGTTTATGGTTATAAATACCAACTGCATTGAAGCTTACCTTCTGACACCAAGTTTTGTACACAGAGATGCAACACGAATCCAAGTAGCTGGGGGCCTGAAGGCCCTCGCTGTTTTGCTGTGACCATCCCGAGTGCTTTCTGTGCGGGACGTGCGTGCTCCTGCCGAGGTGGTTTGCTCTCCGGAGCCGCTGGGGAAGCACAGTAGCCTGCTTGTTGTGTCTGAGGGTGGCTCCAAGTGACGTGGGAGGAGGATGGTCCAGGCACCTACAACACTTTCTGTCAACACTCACCGATAGGATCACACCTTGTGATTTTGGGGGTTCAGTAGTATCAGCTTTTGATAGTTTTAACATCACAAATATCTGTAATAATAGTCCAGTGCCCTGTGTCTGTGCCGTGCTTTTGGTCGCCCCGTCCTTCCGTCAGCTGCCTGGTGCTCCTTTTTCTGTTACTATCCTACTATTAGAGATCTCAGCACTGTGAACATCGGTTACGCCACAAATTGTTTAGCAGTCACGAATCTGTAGATCTTCCCACAAACACTGAAATCTGCTGAGCTGCCGGGGTAAACTCGTCGGTAAGCTCACCATTGTGAATCCTGAAAGGCGCGCGTCCGCTGCGGTGACAGCAGCCACTTTGACAAGCCACGTTTGGGCTTCAAAAGGAATAATGTTACCACTAACGCCACAGATACTGGAGCTGCGCCAAACTGCAGCAGCTTTCCAATTCAAATATATCAGCCCCAAAGACGTGACACAGCTTCAAAACAAACCAACCCCCAGTTTGTTAGCGTGTTGTACCAAATTACCCTTAGGGCTCGTACCAGCCCCCTTCCCATGGGAATCTGGGTTTTTACAGTGGCAAAAATTACCGTGGTGAAATAAATGAATTGGCTGCGTAGCTGGGAGATGTTTTATTTCCAGATTATAAAACTGAGCAGTTGCCGAACGCTGCCAGTGATGGACCTGATTGTTAAGACATAAAAGAAACACAGTCCAGGAGCTACAGCGTGAATGCAGAAATGCAGAGGAGGCAATTTGTATTCTGTTTACCATTAAGTGATGACACGTGGTGTGTGCTCTAGAAACTGAATGCCCAGATGAATTCAGATTTCTTTGTAAACTCCCCAAAGCCAGTTTATAGCAGTGTGTTTCTGGAATACTTCTGCATGGGTGGTCTTAGAATACAAGACCGTGCATTTTGCATTTGGCTGCTGGGATTTTAGGTTACGTGTGTATACGTCACTGTTTGGCTCGCAAGAAAATAAACAAGCGATTATGTGTCTCATACGCGATTGTTTTCCCAAGTTAGTTAGTGGAAGCTAGTGTCTGAATTTTCTTGAATGGCTAACGTTACTTGCTGCACGATGATTTAGTGTTTAAATGCTGCAGATTTGATTGAGAACTGGCATATGTGAGATCAGTGGCTCCACTGTCCTTGTCCTCTTAGGTTTGTACCTGTAAATTTGTGGAGGGATTTAGAATGCAGCTGAAGAATACTCGTCTGTAATCTAGCTGTTAATTATGTCTCATAAGCATTACTGAAATAAAATGGGAGCTTATCTGTTCCTGATACACAAAAAAAGAAAGTGTGTTATGCTTACATGGAATAGAGACAGACTGTTATAGCAAACTAATCACAGAGCTTCAGCCAACTGGAACATAAACTTTATCTTATCACTGGGATCTCTTAACACTTAAGAAATTCCACTAACAGCAGTCCCGAACTTCGTCCTTTCTCACCAAATGAGTGCTTGATGCAAGGTTTTTCTGTGTGCACGTTTAAGTTAGAGGAAAGCTCAAACCTTACAAATGCTGTCAGAACGTGAATCGAGGGTGGGAAATTTAAATGTGCATTTTATGATTCGTTCTTGCTTTAGCTGGCAGGTTGCTCCTCGTGCCGTGTCTAATGTATATTTTTTTTTCCCCTTCCAGTTACTATGTGGGCAAGCTGTTGTAACTGGTTTTGCCTGGATGGCTCACCTGAAGAGATGCAGCCACAGCCAGAGCAGGTAGCCGGAGCCCAGGCCTACTCCAACCCTGGGTACAGCTCCTACCCGTCTCCCACTGCTTCTGAGGAGAGCTGTAAAGCCTGCGGGGCGCACTTCGACAATTCCTCCAGAAAGGTGAGTTGTGAACGTCTTCCCTGGTGCCACTGACTGTTCGGTTTGCAGCGTGCTGTCTGATGTCTGCTTAATTACCAAGGGCTGCTTTGAAGAGAAATGGGTGCGCGTTAGAGACATCTGATTTGAGGATACCATATGGAGTAAGAGCTTGCCTTAGTATCCCTTAGTCATTCTTTCGCAATTAGCAGGCGCAGTTAAAGATGATTAGAGATGTGGTAGTTAGCCTTAAACTTGGCTCTCCCAGATGCTAAAAGAAGGCGGCCAAACTGTTTGTAATCATTTAAAGGAGCATTAACCTGAACGTTAGTTTTTTCATCTGTCATTTTAAAACGTCTAATGCTCTTTAACAAAAAGTCGTGGTAAGAAGTTTAGCATTTTATCTGTGCTTTCAGGAAAGGAAGATCTACGTATCTCTTGCAAACTAGAAAGCCATAAAAGTTTATTGAGGGCGTGTTGAATTGCTGAAGCTTGGTGCCAAAACAAATAACAAGCCAACCGGAAAACAAATCCATTTTATCTTGCCTATAGACTTCACTTGCAAGCATACAGATGCCAAAATAATTGTTGCCATGAGGTGTTCAATTAGACAGTAAACCCTGTCTGGGAAATTATTTGGGCATGGTGGTTCCTATAATGGTGCTTTAAAAGGCTTCTTTTGAGGAAAGCTGTTCAGAGTCCAAACTCCATGGCTTAAGAAGTGTCTGATATATTCATCCACGTTGGCAAATATCTTTGAGATATTTTTTGAGATATTTTTGCTGAGAAAGGGTGAGTCTTGGTAGAGCTGTTGCTTTCTACTCATGGAACAACAGGGATGTTTTATTTTTGCACCGAGAAGTGTTACTGCTCCAGAAATCAGTACAAATTGCAATTTTGTTAATATATTTTGAGGTGTTACTCCCCTTAGTGGTTTGGGTATGTAAATATGCTTAGATGTTTTTTTGACAGCAGGCAGACTCTGGGTCAGCTGGGAATAAACACTACAATCACTGCATGTGAGTGTGCATAGTATTGTCTTTACACTGCAGTGTCTTTGCAAATACTTGCAAAAAGAATTATTCTGAATCCAATGTTAACTCTTCTGCATACTAGCAAGTAGTGGATGTAGATGATTCTGCTTTTGAAATGTAAATAAATCGTGAAGGTATGTGTGAGTTATACTATATCCAGTGCTAGGTCTATTTTTTCCTGTTATCTTCTAAAATGTATGTTCCAGTATAAGCTGGTGTGCAAGCTGTAGAGGATCTGCTGAAGCAGTGCAAGGTGTTTCTGCCCCCAGCAGATTTCCCTGTTTTCCTGCTGGAGTTGGCTGGCTGTGTAACTGGGACAGCGGAGTACAATGCGTGCTTCTGTCTCAGCTGCTGCCATTCAGAGCAGGCTATCAATGAGGATGAGTTTGAGGCTTATGTTCTGTATTGTGAAGGGGGGTTCCTAACTCACAGGCCACCTCTCTTCTGCCACCACAACTACTGCAATCCCTGGGACTGACGGGAGCTGGGTGGCTACGGGTGGTAAAGCTTAAACAGCTGCGGGAAGGTCTGCTAGAGCTCAGCCATCAGCCCTTGGCCTCCAGAGGAGGATTTGATGTAAAGAACTGTATACGCAACTTATAGAAAAACTGACATGTTTGTAAGCCATGTTAATTCTTTAATTCTGTTGATGTGGATGGAGAAAGGCAGGAAATCTTACTTTGATGCAACAAGACCACAGAAAACTGTGTTTTGTCCCAGGAGAGGCAGTACCTTTGAACTCTAACGTCCAGCTGATGTTTATGTTGAAATACAGCGGATTAAAACAAATTCTTTCCACATTGCAGACTGTATGGATAACTTAATTTGCCTTTAAAAACAAAGGCAGAAAGATTGTATTTTAAGTTCTTGAGTTTTAATCATAATTGTATTTTTAATTTTTATATAACATGGCACCAACTAAAAGAACTAGGGTAGGGAACATATGAATGAGCATGGACTTGTAAAATGCTTTTTAGTAACTGTTGGAGCATCTTTAAAAGATGTAAAGCTTAATTTTGGAAGCAAAAATAATCTCCATTTTTTGTTTTGTTTTTGTTTTTCTTCCGTTAGCTGACTTTTTTGATCTTGGTGTTCTGCAGCAAAATCCCCACAATCTTTTAAATTTGAAACAAGCATTCCTCATTTCCCTCTCAGCTAATGGAAAGCCATGGCAGGAGTTTCTGGGGGATATGTCAGATTGTTGTTCCTTCCCCGTTTTCTGATTTCAGTGGCTTAAATTGGCTGACATTTCAGGAAGATGCTGTTCTTTGCATGCTTCCAGAAAAAAACTCCTGGCAAGCTGGAGTGTAAGATTTGAGGGGAAAAAAAAAAAAAAAAAAAAAAAAAAAACCAAAACCAAACAACACTAGCTGTGCTGAAAGCTTGAATATTGGCATTTCTTCCTTTTACCCTGCATATGGAGAAGAGCCAAGTGTATCAAAGCCCTGTCCTGGTGTCTCTGGGAGACTAGCTGTCAGAGCACACCACCAGCAGCAGCTTACGTTCGGGACAGACTTCTGATTTAAAGTATTTTGCTTCTGCTTGACCACCCTGTGATTGTGCTACCAGTTAGAAATACGAAGTTAGAAATACGAAATTGTTCAGAAGTGGTCTGACCTTTTAGTAACAGGCTTTAATTTACTGCCACATCTGAAATGCATTGTTCTGAAGAGAACGTGGTCTTCAGTCACTGCCTTTTCAGAGCTCAACAGATGTATCAAAAGCTGTAAAAGCTGCTTAATGCTAGGGTGCAGCAAGCAGCTTCTGTGTGTGTTTAAATACCTGACACTTTGATGCAGGCTGGGAATGAAGATGAACCCTAGTGGCGAGCTGATAAGTCAGAGGCTTAGCAGCCTGCTTTTATTTTGCCTTCTCAAATGTATCATTTGATAACTAAGGCAAACGTGTGTTATTGCTGTTAATGGCTTGCAAAAAGTACGTTGGATAATGCAGCCCTTGTGCTGTGCTCGCTCATGTGATAGCTAAACACAGAAGCACTCAAGTAGGCGTTTTCTGGGTTAGAAGGTCCTTGGCCATACAGTTCCCTTGGGAGCCAAAGTGGCAGCCTGCAGAGCACGGGGAAGGCTACCCTACAGACAGAGTAAAGCAGAATATATATATATACATACGCACACACATATATACATATATATATTTTTTCCTCAGTTTTTCTGGTTGCTCTCCTGTCAGGATGGGCAATTGACAGAAGGAAAGTGCTGTTAACGTGGTTATTTTCCATTAATCTGCCTTTGTGGAGTGTTTGTTTCCCCACTCCAGGCACGTGCCTGCCCCAAAACTTTTCAAATTAATGAATTGTCCCTCCAACCTTGGGGTCAAAGAAGTCACCAATGCTTCTTTTAGTAATGACCAAGTTACGGAAAACTTTTCAAAACTGAATGGTATGTGGAGATTGACTTCCATCAGCAACAGAGCAAGACAGGAAAAGGCACTTCTGTGTGGCGTGCCCCCAAGTAAACAGCAATTTTGAGATGAGGTTTCACGTCCGCGTGAGATTCTCTCTGTGGTAAAAATGTTCATGTCTTAATGTGCTTAGGCAGGAAGCTGGGACCTTTCCCACTAACTGTCATTTTAAGTCTATTACAGGGGCTAAATGAGAAGTCTGGCGGTTATAATTGTATGGGTGGTGTGGGGCAGGGGGGCTGCCAGGCTGTAAAGGGGTCAGAAGGAGCTTATGTAGGCAAGTAGTGTATTACACCTTTAAAACATGAGAAGCAGCTACTTTCTTTGAACTGTGAAATTATAAATCTTCTTTAATCACTAGGAGCAATTCATGAAACTTTCGTTTGTCTATGAGTTTGTATTTGTTGCTTCTCCAAGTCTTCATGGATATTTTTCCTTGTACAGCTCTGAAGGATTAGGACGTTAGGATAAATAGGCAAATTTATGGTGACTCATAGATAGAACAGGGAAAACTATTTATCTCTCCCAAGCAGATGTAGAAGTAAAGGGTATAAATGATAAATATCTAAGCACAGCCTACAACTCTAGTGATACAAGGTGACTGCTGCTGACTGGTCTCTCTGAAGCCTTTTTGATTTTTGCTCCAGCTCCTGCTGGGACAAGCAAACATATGCACAAACCCTTTCAGAACGAGGAACCTCAAAAGAAGGAAAACGTGAGCCTACTTGGCTCATTCCAGAGGTGACCGTTTCAGGGTAGAAATGATGTGCCCTGTCAGGACAAGAAAGGAAATGACGTCTGTAGGTGCCGCCTGTTGAGCTCCGTTTCATAGGGCTGCTGGTCTTCTCTGAGACTGTGAGTTAGCATTCCTTAACCAGCACTGAAATAATCCGGTTCTTTTTTTCCCCTCAGGACTTTTTAAAGGGTGCATAATGTGGCTGTTCTGCTGCTATTCCTATTGGAAAGTGCAGGATTTGACTTCCCCAAGTGTTGAACACTTTCTGCAGAAGTCAACATGGACTGTGAGTGCTTGGAACTTCTGAAAATCGAGCCCTGAGTGATATCAGAACAGAATAAAATACAAACATTAAACAATGGAACTTGATCTGAAAAGTTTTAAAACATCTGGGGCCTAATATTTCCAAAACTTCCAACGCTTTCTGTCTAGTAGCTCATTGCCACACAGCGTGCATATTATTTTTAAAATAAATAGCTGGTTTTGATGAATAAATGTTAAGTTCTTTTCTGTTTGTCAGACAGCTCCTCTTATGGTGAAAAGAAGATTCATTTAGTGACTGCAGCAATTTGGAGAGGAAAAAAAGGGTGGGGGGTAGCTTGGAGCATGTACAAAGCAACAGAGAAATGTTTGTAAGTAGTTCCCTCTGATGCTGGAGCTTTCTTACTGCACAGAGCAGTGTTTCGTTGTTTTATGAAGCAATGTATAGCTGGCTGTGATGTACTCTGCAGTCTCCTGCCTCCTCAATCTCTCTTACTTTAATCTGTGGCTTAAACTGGATGAACAGGTCCAGACTGTGGGCAGAAATCTCCTGTCATTTGAGGGAATTGTTTCAGGATATATTTAATTCTGGGTAGGTCTCTAGTGTACGCAGTGCTTCTCTAACATCTGTGAGGAATTTAGTGGTCTGCTCATAGGGTCAGTCCTTTACCTCGCCTAGGAGCATGCACGCATACTTGGCACTTTGTTGTAAATTAGGTTTTGATTATGCCCTAATAGGGGTCACGGCTTATGTTGGCTTCCAGGTGCCAGGGGAGCGCTGCCTGTGGCTGTTGTGCCCTGCTGTCTCAGAGCATGGCAGATCCCTTTGATTCTGTTCCCTTCTCTTCCCCAGCATATCTGCTTGGACTGTAAGAAAAATTTTTGTACGTCCTGCTCAAACCAGACTGAAGGTGGTCCCCTCCTCTGCCACCTCTGTCAGCGTTTCCGAGCCACAGCTTTCCAGCGGGAAGAGCTGATAAAGATGAAGGTGAAGGATCTGCGAGACTATTTGGCACTCCATGAGATTTCCACAGAGTTGTGTCGTGAAAAGGAGGACCTGGTATTTCTGATTCTTGGCCAGCAGCCACTAATTAACCAGGAAGATCAGATAAGAACAAATTCATTTAATACTAGTGCCTCTGGACAGCAAGACTTTGTGATTCTCCCACCAACCAGCACAGCATCTTCTACCTCAAATGATGTGTCTCCAGCGTCTGCAGATTCCATCTCAAGTTCACAAGCTCAGGAAAATCAACAGGTACAGTCTCTAACCAGAAGCATCTTTCGCATACTTGTCCATCTCTGTTTTTGGATTAACTACGAAGATGCTGCATGAGGTTTCCAAGTAGGTAATGTGCCATAAAAGTTTAACACTATGGATGCCTGCTTAAAAAGCAAGAGGGCTTCTGTTTAGAGCAGCTGACAAAATGCTTCAATTGCATTTTACACATGCTTTTCTCAGTTGTGGTGTTTTTTAATATTAATAAATTCGGAGTGAGGACTTCACATTTTTTTACAGAATAATTAGGAGAGTTGTTTTACACTGCCATGCTGCTGCACCAAAGTGGAATGTGCCACTTCTGTGGAATTTCTGCACTAGTGGCATTTAATTTGGTGGGCAGGGCTAAGTATAGTGAGCGCTCACTCTGAGAACATCAATATTTTGAAGTCCTTTGAGACATATTTTTTTGCCACTAGCTACTTCCTGTGACTAATGGTTCCTTTGGTATGTGATGTCTGTGTTGGTGCACAGATCTTTGTGTGTTGATGTTGACAGCTTTTTGACAACTGTATGTAGGTATTAGTTGTTGTTACTCTTGAATTCATGTGCGAGACAGCAAGCACAGTTTAGAGCAATCCTGCAATTGAAACTGCTGGGAAAGCCTATTGTGAGATGGGCAAAGTTTTTGGTATCTCCTGCACCCAGATTAATAGAAGACAAAACCCCAAGCCTGTTGTTAGTCTTCAGTCGACGATGAATGCTGTTCTGAGGAACCTTGTAAAGGGCATTTGAATCTAATTGTTTTTATTGATTTTTGCTTTGTTTGTCTTTCTGCTATCTCGTATGGGAAGTTTACTCAGTGTCTGACATCTGCTCCCAGTCCTATTACATAAGTTAATAGGTATGTTTAGTTCCTTGTGGACCGGAGCTGTGGAAGCGTCTGTACCTTCTGCTTCCTCAGCAGATATATCTAGTACAAAATAAAGAGGTTCATTATTTTTTTCTCCTTTTTTATTCTATATTATTATTTACATTATTGTTATTATTTAAAGGGCCTTTTTTGTTTTCTGGATATTGTCATCCCAATTTTTTACCTGCACATTCAGCTCTGCAGTCTTCCCTTACTGTCCTGTAACATATTACAGGTTCTTTTCTCGACTGACAGGACACCCTACTACAGTTCAACTCCTTTCATTGTTATTCCTTGACTTTGTAAATATCAACCAGTTATCACCTCTCTAGGATGGTAACATTGCAGTCTCCTTCCTCAGTAGGGAAACCAGAGGGGAAGGATAGCAGCTGAGGGAAGTCAGCTGGAATTACGCTGCAGTTCCTTTCACTTTATTGAGTGCTCTGAGCAACTGCCCCTTCTCCAGCTTTGGTTCTGCTGCTCCTTCATGTAGTGTCTCCTGTTTGTCCAATCCAGAACCCAGCCGAGGAGGTACTTCTGTGTGGTTACTCTGAAGGTGACCTTTGATGTCTCTGAGTATTTTTGTGGAGGGGTCTTATAAGGAGTCTTGCACTGATACTGGGTGTGCAGTCAGGCTGTGATATCACAGCGGGTCACGTGCTGCAGCCACTTCGCAGTGAAGGATTGCATAGCAGTGCCAGGACTTGCACCGTGACCTTGTCGGGGGCCCTGCTACTGTCTTACGTCCACGTAGATTTTGTTCTCTTCCTGACCCAGCCTCACAAGAACATCATGTGGGACCTTACTGTAAAAGTACTCTACCAGGGTTTAAATTAAGTGGGACTTTGGAGGGTCAGATGCTGCATTTCCATTTTTAAAAATTGTTTTACTCATCTTAAAATTATTTGTTTCTAAGTGCTGCACAGGAAGTATCTTCTGCCAGTGTGCCTAGCTTTTACCTCGTGCTACAGTTTGCGATTCCAG
This sequence comes from Anser brachyrhynchus, assembly GCF_964034855.1. Taxonomy (NCBI): domain Eukaryota; kingdom Metazoa; phylum Chordata; class Aves; order Anseriformes; family Anatidae; genus Anser; species Anser brachyrhynchus. Next base: position 7,059,449 of record NC_137713.1, on the reverse strand, counting down.
TGGGTGGGGTTTGCAGTTGTACTGAACTATCACGCTTATTTCCCTCTGGACAGAGACATGCTGTTGGTGAAAGCTTTATTTCCTCTTTTAGGCAATTGGGTATGTGTCTCCAAGCCAAGTCGATATGACAGGAGTTGGGAATGCACCAGAAGCACCAACAGAGGAGGAGACACAGGTTTGTGACCTGGAATTAGACAGATAACAAGGAACACCAAGTTTCCTTTGCTGTATTTGCCACCACAGAATCATTACTACAGAGATGGGTGACTAAACAGTAATTCAGCCTGACCACCTGCAGACGCAACCAACCCCCTTCTATAGCATCATCCTGTCCTCCACATACAGAAAGAACTGGTGTCACTTGGACACTATAATTATAGGAATGATTTCTTTCCATCTTAGGATTTGTATTTCTGATAAATGGAAGGATTCACAGAATAATCAAAGTTACATGTACATCCAAACATTAATTCCTGCTAGTGCACATGTTGAAAGCTTATTTAAATTGTAGTGCTGGTTGCTGAGAGCAAGAATTGTTCCATCTTTGTTCCCTTTCAGTCTACTCACTCGGGAGATAACCTGGTGCTGGGGAGGAAGGCTTCTCTTTCTGATCTAACAAGCATTGGAGACATCAATGCACTGTCTGTGCGACAGCTGAAGGAAATTCTTGCTCGCAACTTTGTCAACTACAAAGGCTGCTGTGAAAAGTGGGAGCTGTTAGAGAGGGTGACTCGTCTTTACAAAGAAAAAGACCTTCAGCATCTAGGTAAGAAATCTAGCAAGCATGTACCTGTTTTCCCTTTCTGCTAGCAGTTGCAGAAGAGAGTAGAACTTATCTTGTTTCTTTTTCTTGCAAGTGAGAGTAGAGGCACTGTATCAAACTCGAATTACAATGAAAGTGGCAAACTATTTGCCACCATTTGTGTGTGTTCAAGAGGAGAGCATTATGCAAGCTGTGGAGAGTTATTTCCCCATAGTAGGAATAAAGGAGAACCACATGCCATCCAACTCAGGACTTTGTACAGCTGTGGCAGATCGCACTGGTTGCTGCAGCACCCACAGAACAGCTGATGTATGGCTACAGACAGGACTGCAAGAGCTAGAGTGAGCTTTCATCACTTGACTTGTGGTAACTGACAAAGTGAGCCAGAAAATGCCTTAGCTTAAAACCAGTGAAAAGTAGCTGGTCTGCAGAGAGCAGGCGTGTAGTCGGTGACTGTGGCTCCTGCTTCTGAACAGCTGTGGTTATCTGTCCCTTGGTTCTGTCCTTTTAATCACAAGGGGAACCTTCCTGTGCATGACCTGCACCTGCTGCGCTTGCACGGTTGACTGATGAAGAGAGAGTGGCGTGCTAGAAGTGCGTAGAGAATGCATCTCGCTTGACTTTCAGGTCCCAGCGTGCAATTCTTGGTGATTAGTTTTAAAAACACCCCTCTCTCTTCTCCCCTCCCCTGACTTGCAAGTTGTTTACAGAAGTATATTTAGAAGTATATTTTAATGCTTTTACTTTAGAGAGAGGTTTGTTTCTTGCTGTTGTCTAAAGCAGTGCTGTTTTTTTAAACATCTCTCCAAGCTTTGTCCTACACATATGATGAAAGATTTAAGACAACCACCTCATTTTTGTGTTCTTTCAGTGCATTTTGTACTTTTGACAGAATTTATCACTTTTTCTTGATTAGTTACCCAGTGTGTGCATATGTTTCAGCTGTGTTCAACAGTATTGGTGAGCTTGTGTAACATCAAAGAAACTGGCAGAAGCGGCTACTTAAAGAGTAGTTCTAGGAAGCTACATTGCATAAATTCCGCCTGTCTTAAAAATTGAGATATCACTCTAGATAGTCGCTTATCTCTGCAAAGCAGTAGCTATTACGTAAGCTCAGTAGAAGAGAGTTTCTTGCTCGTTGAAGAACCTGTCCTAATCAGAGAACGTGCAAACCTCTGCATGGGGATCAGGAAAAAGGAGTCTTGTTTGTTTTGGTTTAGTAATCTCCCTTCAAGGCTTTCACCTCCTGCTTAATAGTACTGCTTGAGTAATTTTTCCCAGCTTCTCTTATTCCCACCAAATAATTTTTTCTTTTTGTTGCAGTTTCTGACACTGATGATCAAACAGGTAAGTGATATTCCTAATGTTGCTTCATTTGTGTCGCTGCTAAGAATCTCAGTGGTACTTCTGTTTTGATCATACAGAAAGTACCGTGTAAAAGCTAAAGCCTTCTACTTCTTCCCATTTGACGGAGCAGGTATACCTACATAAATGTAGATGCAAAGGGGATTTTTTCCAAATCTTCAGTGTTCAAAGTACATTAGAAGCCCTTTGATAAAGACAACTCACAGATTGCACAATGACATACCCTTCTGTGTCTCATGCAAACTGTGGTCTCTTGTTCACTTAGGTGGTGCTGGGCTCCCTGGCATGGAGGACAACCTCTGCAAAATCTGCATGGACTTACCCATTGACTGTGTCCTGCTAGAATGTGGCCACATGGTCACCTGCACCAAGTGTGGAAAGCGAATGAGCGAATGTCCCATATGCAGGCAGTATGTGATAAGGGCTGTTCATGTCTTTAAGTCCTAAGCGGAAGACTGGTGATGCCTTAAAGCCTCATCTGCTGTTAGGGAAATGGTCAAAATTACTACAAATAATTAGGTCAGAGATTAGGTTGTGGACCATATTGGAAGCTGGAAGTGAGGGAAGAATGAAGCTTGGGGAAAATTGCTCTTACTCAAGCTATGTTTGGCTGTGCCCTTTCCGCTGTACCGTTTTACACCACAGTGCCTGGACTCCTGGGAGGTTATTGCCAGCAGCAGACAGAAATAATTAACAACCACCATTCTAGAGTAACTTGATCCACTGGTGGGAGATAAACAGATGCCTGTCTTTCCACCACAAGTATTAGATACTGAAGCTTCTGATTTTCCCCTGAATAATAAATAAAATAAGACTGGGGTCTCAAAAAGCGATGTGTTTTGCTGCTACTGAATTCTGATTCTACTTCCCCCATGTTGTTTTTATGCAACATACTACTTACCGTCAATTTAATTTTCAATTAATAAATTTTTTTTCAATTTAACTTCTTATGCTTGCAGGACAGGCAGCCTGCCTCCAATTTCCATATTCAGAATGAGCTTAATTCCAGCCTGGTAGAATTGTGGAAAAATGTACCATTTTATTTGAAGGTGGGCTCTGTATTACTGAAATATGTAAGGGGACTGAGAGACTGTGAAACATACAGCCTTATCTTGCCTGGTGTTTTTTTTTGTTTGTGCCACTAGAAGGGGAATATCTCGTTTGCCTGCTGTTAATTTGTTTGAATTCATAGGCTTCCTTACAATCTATGCCAGTAGTTGCTTTAAAATTGAACTGACTTCATGTGATTAAGGAGTTAAGAAGCTACAGCTTGAGTCTTTCTGGTTTTGTGAGGAAAACGTACAGCTGAAGTGTAAGAATTCTATTGCTACACAATCATATTTAAGTACAGGTGACTTTCTTTTTAGAAGAGACATGAAAGAAGGCAGAGGCAAACTTCATTTCCCCTGAATCAATAAAATGAGCAGAAGTGAAGTGCAGAGGCTTCTGTGTATTAATCAGCTTCCCTTTTTTCAGTTTTAGTCCTCTTGCATTAAGCCTGCTTAGCAAGAACAATTTATTTTGTGATCTTTGTTTGTGAGGGTGGATAAGAGACTCTGTGGTCTGACAGGTGACAATCACAAGATCTTAGAGCTATCCTTGTGAAGAGCATGTTCCTTTGGAAGCCTTACTACAGAAAACTGTAACTAGCCTATTTTTCCCTCAGTGGCCTGCAAGTAGCCCGTCCATTTGGCTGGTAACATGTATAAGTTTCAGAATCTTGATGCCTTAATTTTTCAGCCACTGTGGTACTGCATACTCAGTTCAAGTAATGTGTGAAGTTGAGTACCTTCTGCTGCAGGCTTTTCCTATCCAACTTTCCCCTTTATGCTCTGATGATCATTGAGCGTTCAAACATACTCTGCATGGGTGTCAGAGGAACAGCATAAAAACAAGTGTTGACTTAAAGCCTCTGGAGTACTGGAAAGTGCAGTTGTAGAAATGATCACCAAAGCCTTCTACTTTTGCAATAAGTGGTAATGAGTTAACAGTAAATTAAACTTCTGTAATATTTAACATGAAATATCACGTGAGTAGCAACTCACTTCTCAACTGGCACAGAGTGGAGGGTCTCTACTTTGCAAGTAGGAGTTAAGCACTTCAGACGAAGAAATCTGTCACTCAGTAGTTAACAGAACCTCTCCACTATTGAGGTGGCCTCTGACCTCGATAAAAAATAAGCTGCTGAGGCTTATTTAAATGAAAATGCTGAGTTTCACCTCTTCCCCTGTTCAGGTTGTTCTCTAATCTTCGGCTTAAGGTTTAACAGCTTCCAGCATGAGGAGAGAACTGATACAATTCAATGCATCATGTTAAAAACATGCAGGTAAGCATTAACTGTATTTACTCTTCAAGAGGTACAGGAATATACATACAAAGCTTCGAACAGCCTCATTAGTAAATTCACTGTGAAAATTCATGTCCTTTTTCGATAAACTCAGGACTGGGGGGTATTTAACAGGAAGAAGATTATTCTCCTGTGGACAGATCTACTTTTATTGTAGAGAGTAGGTTTATTTTCTACAACAGATAAATCAAGTTGCACATCGATGGTTGAAATTTTAGCAATGAGAAGATATACCCACCATGAGTCTGAAGTGTGCTTTCTGAAGGGAAAAGCACTTTTTTTTTTGACTACACTGTTTCCCTTGCAAAAATGTTTTCTCTTTCATGGATACGACTGACTTGTTTTTAAAGGGAAATCAAAATCTGGAAGAAACTGATTAATAATCCAAAGGAATATAATGATCTAAACTAATAAAGTAAATGGAAATATTTATGTGCTTTATGTACACTGTACATGGTTTAAATATTTTAAAGTTAATATTCTACTTGAAATGGCATGTTTTTCTCTTAAAAAATCCTCTTGGTACTACAATGGTTAAACCTACTAGTTTTGGTACAGAAGTTTGGTTTATAATTTTATAATAAACTTGAAATGTGATTTAGTTAACTTTGTTTTCTGCCTCTGTTGCCAACAAGCTAGGACAAAACAGAAGTACTTCTGATTTTTAACCAGAAAAAAGTTTGGGATACCCTGTGATTAAGTATCATTATAGAGTGGGATACAAACAAGTACGTAGATATTGAAGGGGAAAAAGTTTAACTGAGAACCCTAACTTCATCTTAACTTTATGAATACTACAAAGGGGAAAGTAGTCTGTGAACCCTCAAAACAAAGGCAACTGAGAGGAAATAAACTGGTCAACTTGCATCTACTATACATACACATGCAGTCTGAGCCTGCACCTTCAGAGCTCATGCATATTATCCAGCAAGTGCACATCATCATATGCAAAACAGGTTTTAAAAATGGATTTTTAATTTATTGTTAATTAATATTCAAGTACTTAAGAGTAGTTCTAAACAGCTTCAGTTAAGGAGGTCTCAACTGTTCTACGAGATCCAGATGGCAGAATTCCTGTCTCAGCTTTTACTAATTGAAACATGAAGAGCAAAACCCAAGTAACTTGTTCTAGAAAACAAACACTGCAAGAGGATGATCAAATAATGTTGCACCAAGTGTTGTAAGGGAAGCTTATTTGGTACCTCATTTTTTAATAGGAAACCTATGCAGAAGTGTAAACTGCTACTGTATTATAGATCTGTGCTGAATGTTACAAGATAGGGGAAAAAATAAAAGTCAGACCAGCTGAAGGACATGTCCTTTGTGTAAGTTGTAGCCATGCAGCACAATTATCCTGGTATTACAACCTATAGTTTCAGATATTTGGTGGTCTGGTGTCCTGTCCCGACAGAGAATAACCTTTAGAAAAGATGTCCTGACAGTACAGGAGAAGCTGTTTCAGTTTTATTGCTTTATTTATAAAAATACCCTAACTTTAAAAACCCAAGGAAATGAAACCAGCACCTAGATATTAAGTGCATTGGTCTACATTATGGGCAGAAAAATGGATTCAGCAGTAGTGTCCCTCAGAGTTGTTTTAATTACTTCCATATAGCTGCTATGGATCTTGATAACTACCTCTGATGGACTTGAGCATTTCATTTCCATTCACATCCCCACAGAGGAATCTCACCCTTTCTTCCACCTACCTAGTTCTCAGCTGTTCCCTTCAGGGAGTTCCTGAAGTATAGCAGTGTAAAGACCACTCAGCTGCCCCAGATTGCTAGCATGGGGCTACCAGTCTCCGTTTGCGTATGCATTCCCAGATCCAGTTGGGAGATACACGCTTAGCACCAGGATTCTCATCAATGTCCCCTATAACATGCGTTGCTGAGGCTGTGTCAAACTCTGGCACAAGATCACCATCGTATGCTATGAAGTAGCGACGGATTTTGTTGAAATCCTTCACGGAGGGCGATAGGTACAGCTTCACACCAGTGAATATGTCCAGCAGTGTCTGTGTATTGGGGAAGAGGATGGAGAAGCAAACGTTGATAAAACACTAGAGTGGTCTGGAAATCACACTGAATTCTTTGAGGCATGAACAAGTCTACTTGCAGTCCCCAAGGACAGGCATGGGCTTAGAACGATAATGTCTATAAATTAGACTTTGGCCTGCTGTTGAATCATACAGAAGAGTTACACCCATACACCTCCTCTGAAAGCCAGATGCTGCAACTGAGTAGTGCTTCCCTTGCTAAGGGGAATTATTACCCCATTAGCAGCCCTTGCAAATACTGCCTTTAGTGATGATGTTGATGTGGTCCAGTAAACATGATCTTAATGCCTTTGCCCTTACAGGCTGATGCTTCTTAGTTAAAATAGGAGAACATAACAACCCTGGGAGTGGACTTGCTGTTTACATCAAGTAGCAAATAGCTACTCCAAGCTTATCAGATAATTACAGCTCTTGTGATTCCTAATCCACTCCCACCATTTGCTGCACAATGAGCTAGAAAGGACGGCTCTCTCCGTTTACAGCTCCCATCTCTTCTATATGCGGTACTCAAGAGCAGCCACTCAGCAATCACAGCACTTTGCCTTTGTAGAGCAGGACATTGTTGGGTGATGAACAGAGCCTTTAGCATAACAAACCCAGTTGTGTCAACTTTGCAGGTAGGGAAGAAAAGCTGCAGAAATCTCTTTCCTCTACAAGAGGGCGCATTGTTGCTATTTCTGCCTTTACATTTCCTTTTAATTTAGGGTGCTGCTATGGAAATATTTCAAAGACTTGCCAGACAGAAGGCAAAAGTGAACAGACAATTGAAACAGCCTCAGCTTCTTCCCGCCCCGAAGCGTTTGCTTCCTAGCTGTCCATACCTTCTTTCCATTGTCATCCATCTCAGATGCTTTTCGCTTCTCTCCTCGTTTCTCCTCTGGCTTTTGAGGGGATTCAGTGATTGCTTTAGTGCCTAAAAACAAAAAATTGTCTTGTGATCTTGTCTAGAAAAGAATGAGGATAGGAAAACGTAAAAGGCAAATTTTCCCCCCTTTCTGAAAAATCTGTGAATTAAAACATAGCTAGTAAGACACGTTTATCTGCTGCAAATTGCCCAGGGCACCTTCCTGCCCTCAGCTCCAAAAGACTACACTGTTGTTCAGCTTTCTGTCTTGCTGTCACCACACTGCCTTTCTGAGACTGCTCAGAAATTTGATACAAGTTATTCCCCAGTGAGCACACTGGTGAAGCAAACTCGTTTCATGTCTTTGCAGTCTAATACCTGGAAATCCCCTCCAGGTGTCCTGTTACATGTACGACCTTCGAATAAAATTAAATACTGTTTCTTGGCCAAAAATGTCTAACCATAAGGCACGTGATCTGCAGGAACAGGAGCAGCAGGTTTGCTGTTCAGACCAGTCTTATACATTCTGTTAAGGACCTTGATCTAAAGATTAAAAGGGACTGCAGTCCTAGAGAAATCACACCAAAGTAATTCTGATACTAGCTATAACTGAGACTCTACAAAGTTCAAGGTATCTTCTCTTGACAGCATTATTTCAGAGAGCTTTAATTGTCGGAATGAGTTGCCTGAGCACCAGCCTTTTAAACAGCATCACCAGTCCTATCAGTCCTGTTGCATCTTTTCCCAATCTCAGCACACCTCAAAGCTGTGGCTATTCAGCCCATGCTATGAATGACACTGGCCAAACCATGGATCGAATCAGCTTTGCTCATTAACCCTGACATGCATGTAAAAGCGGCCATGGGATCTTCAAGCATCTCACAGAAGGCATAGAATGTATCCTGAGGCTCCTCTCCCTGGGAAGTACTGTCTTACCTTCTGGCTTCTTGGCTTTTGCAGGTGACTTGCTTGGGGGAGTTTTAGTAGCCTTGTGTGGCGTGGAAGACCTGGAATTTCCCTCATTCTCTCCACTGCTGCCAGCCGTGGACTCTTCTTCCTCCCCAGCAACAACACTGAAGTCAGCCTTTTCTTTGGAGAGTTGGTACAGCTCCTGTCCCACCAGAAACAAAGCATTACCTTTAAGCCACAGTGAAATCTCAGATACTGGACATGAGCAGTAATGCATCTGCTCCTCTTGTTTTCCTTTTTTTACCCCCCTGAAGCGTAACTCTCTGCTTTCCACCCAGCTACTTGACATTAAGGGAAGCCATACATATTTTCACCACCTGCTACAGAGCAAGTCAGACTAACTCTTCAGCACCTGGCTCCCTGGACTGAAAAACAGACAACACCCATTGTCCAACACTCAGGCAACAGTCTGTCTGAGGGTATTTTACCTTTCTCTCCCCTACCTGCACAGGGAGCCAAAAAGACTGCTGGACAGCAGATGGGCTGAATCACTCCTTCCTTCAGTGGCGTAACAAGCACTTGCATCTGCTGTCAGTATCCCTGTAGGCAGTGTGAAGACAGCCCAAATGACAATAACTAGACTGAGAACAGAGCTCATCGACAGCTGACTTACTGCTGGGGATGGCAACAAGCCAACCGGTTTCTATCACTAAAGGAGGTATAGGAGCTGTGTGGGGTGGGTGCCGCACCAGGGATCCAGGCAGGCTGCCATTTGGCCCCTCCGCCGTGGAACTGGGCCAGGCTACCCTTAGTCACTTCCCAGATGCCTCCCCCAATCTCGGCAATTAACGGGAAACTGAATGACCATAACCACTTAAGAGAATAAGGTCACCTCTTTCAGGAAGGAAATTCCTCACCATGAAGGCTGTTATAAGAGCTGATACAACTATCTGCCAGCACAAACTTTCCTGAAAGTGCACAACACAACCCAACAGCTCAAGAGACTCAAGAAGCCCCATGAAAATATAAGATTCACATCAAAATAGTCCAGGAAGCAGGCTGAGCCTAGAATAAATAAGAAAATGTAACATGCCATTGTAGATACTAGTTAGCAAGTATCTTCATTACATGTCCTATCAGTATTTGATTTTTAAAGTACAGACTGCTGCCAGAACTTATCTGCAGACACGCTGCAGGCAAGCATAACACATTAACTCACCTTAAGCTGCGGGAGGTTGGTGGCTGTCTTCCAGTCCTTGTCATCTCGAATGCGGGTGCAGCGAGGGAAGCGAATGGAGATCCCATCTGCAGTGTGGGCTTCTGCTTTAGAGAATTCAGCTCCTGTGATCTCCCATACAGGGGCTTTCTAAACACAGTATCAAGGAAGAAAGTCATGTCGCATTCTTGTGCTCTCATGAACTAACATTAATGCATTTGAATTCCACTACTTCTTAAAAAACAAACAAACAAAACAAAACAAAAAACCACCCCACATTTTACTCCCCCTCCCAGAACAACAGAGCTCTACAAGGACCCTCTGGGCACCTTGTGTCAAAAGACTTCTATTTTCTTTTTTCCAATGACTCAGAGATCCTCAGCCAATACACAATGCCAATTTATAAATAACACATGTTCTGTCAGACATGCATGGCACAAAGCATACTGGTAAATTTAGTAAAACAACAATAGCAACTTCTGGGTTACGAGTGTGCTTCATCTGTTTTAACTGCACTTTAATTGCTTATTTAAAGTAGATTAGTTCACTTCTGGGAAGGATTTGATGCACAAGAGTGTCTCCCAGAGGTGCTGCTGGTATGATTTCCTCATGAAGCTCTTAGCCTCAAATGCACATGCAAGATTCAGATAAGAAGTTGTGCTTAATTTCCTGTTCCAAGCTTAGGACTAATTTTTATAACAGTGACAATCTGTACACTTACAAAAAGTATGTTTGTATATCAGGGCTGGGAAACAGTCATTTAATGTCAGCACTTACCTTTGGATCTGGGACAATGAAGTCTGGGTAGTAGATTTTGTTAATTTTTAGCCAGCTTGGAATTTTACTGGGATCCTATTAAGAGCACAAAAACAAAATGATAGCACTTATGATCATGTACGAACCTAGTCCTACAGAAGAGGTTCCTGAAAGAAAATGTGGTAGCAAATTAGCAAATACGTATTTCATTGCCTTTGTATGGATGAAATTTGCTGCAGCATGCAGCGCAAGGTGCATGGACCTGCAGCAGTTCCTTTCATCTAGAGAATCACAAAAATTTCTTGCAACGCATCTGTCAACTACTGTCATCCCAAACATAAAACCACTACCACATTACTCTCCAATTGTAATTCATGTAAAACCAGACATTTTCAAGATTCTATACCCTTGATGCAAATGACCTTCAAGATGTCAAATGAATACTAAAATTCAGCTGTTTGTATGTCAGGTCTTGAGAAATAAGATTTGTCACCTTTATCAATCACTCACAAAAGACGTCTAACTCCAACATTTCAGGTTATCTAGCCGCAAGACAACAGCCTGACAAGCATTTCTCACTTGCAGCCCCATCTAGTGACTGTCTTCACGGATTGCAATATGCCAAAAAAATGGTACTTGCGCTGCTCTTCCCAATAAAACTTTGAGCAGGAACCAGATGGTGCCTGGCTTCCCACTCAGTGTCTGAGTACAAATCTCAGGCAGTGCATCATCTTCAGGAGATGGCTGCACCTACATCTCAGTTCTCATGTAGGTTTTTAGAGCAATTTACCCAGTTTAGCTGTAATTGAGACACCGTTCAGTCCTGGCAGAGCACTTCAATTCTGCATTTAATCAGCACCTCAACTGCAGCTCAGCAGGAGGAAGCTTTTTACTAAGTCCTTTGCTGAGCATTCCTTTGATCGCCTCCATGCCAGAGGCCATCTCACCTTGCTGATCTTCACCATATCCAGCTCTGTTTGCAGACGGGCCAAGGTGGCATCGTCATGGCCACCAGCACACTTGGTCACAGTACACCACTTCTCACTCTTGGGATCATAGCAGCCCATGAGGAAAATGGACATCATCCCACCTGTAGGAGGGGAGAGCACAGTGGTTCACATCTTCTACAGGATAAGCCACAGCTTTTTAAAAAGAAAGGTAAGGAACCAAAACTCTTTTTCATCTTTGGGAGCTGAAGGACCTTGGGTCTGTGATGGCTTCACAGCATCAGCACATACAAAAAGCTGAACAGAGAGCCTTTAGTCAAGACCACCAACCCAAGACCTAATGCTTTTCTGTGCCAACTAAGCCACAGTGAAGTCAGACAGCTTGCAATAGCCTGGGATGCGATGGGCTGTGGCAGACAGTCACTGTAAGAGCCAGTCTTATGGTAGGTGTCCAAATGCTACAGAAAGCCTGGAGTAGGAAAAAGCTTGAGATTTTTCTGAACTGACAGATCTCTGACTTTAACTAACTCCAAAGACTTACCTTTACTGCCTTGCCCATAGAAAGCTCCCAGCACCACCAAGTCTGCTGTGTCAGCCATTGCACCCTCATTTAAGTAGTCCTTTTTCACTTTCAGCCAGTGCCGTTTTCCTGGTTCATAATTACCCTGTGCAAAACAAGGCAAGAACCCCTCATTCAGAAAGCTACCCACCAAACAAATGATATCCTGTCTCCTCAGATGGCCCTTGCTTTTATGCGGCTTAGCAGTACCAGAGCACTGAAGTGCTCAGATATATAAGGAACAACTTGGACTGGATGTCAGCACATACAAGTATCCAGAAATGTTTCAAGGATGCCCAGCCTTGTATGATTCATTCACAGACCTCCAAGCACTTCACAGAAGTGGTGACTGCACTGAGCAAAGCAGAGAATCACATGAGGGACTAGCAGCAGAGCTGCAATTAAAATGCTGTTCTGGTTACCAGTTCAGTAATCTGCATGCTGGACCATATCGCTACAGGTGCATACAAACAGACTTGATGGTTCAAAAAGTTTCAGGGACATCAGGAAATTCAGAAAAGTGGAATTCTGTCTAATGACAGAAGACAGCCAAGAGAAGAACAAAGGAAAAGCAATACCAAAATTCAGGAAAGAAATGACAGTAACTGAGATTCAGGTAAAGCTACTGCATATCCCCCTTCAAGCATTGTTAAAAACCTCTTAAAAACAGAAAAGGGCTCAGTTCAAACCTAGATTAAGTACGCAGCACTCTGTTTTTACTCCCTGATTCCCAGCATAAACCAGTTAGGAATAAATATGCACTTGCCTTTATATCTTTCAACACCAGTCCTTCCAGTCCTTCACGGATGACTCGGGTGATCATATCTGCCAGATCCGAAGCTTTCTGTAAAGGAAAGGAATTGTGGAAAGACCAAGACTGTCAAATGGCTGTGGTCATCAGGCTTTCTACTTGGAGTGGTAGCACTGAAACTAAAGCAACTACAGAGAGATGAGCAGGTAATTTAATAAAATAGTTTTCCAGGGAGGGTCCCATACCTGTTCTCTTTGCGGCACATCCAGTAACTAAGCTAGGAATATGTCCCAAGAAAAAAATAATTGGCTAACTTAAAAAAAAACAAAAAGTACTCCCCAGAGATGAGGTAGCCACACTGACTTTGTGTCCTAAGCATGTCCCATATACTCAAGATCAGATCTTCTGAGCCAGCAGTGCCTGTTTACTTCTCTGTCCAACTGCTCTGGGACACAGTCTTTTCTTCTTCCCAAAATGCTACCTCTGCCCTAAATGTCCAAGCGTTTTTCCAGTAAAAGCAACGTGCTCCAGAAATCAGCAGCAGGGAAAAATGATGGGACATACGGCTGTGCATAACAATCAAAGGAAAAAAAAATTGAGCATGTTGGTGTCTAAATGCAGTTTTTAAGCACTCAGGATTTATCCGTGCTACAAAAGTAAGAGCTGTGTGGCACTTGAAGTTGTCAGTTTGTGTGCTGGAAGCAGTCTAGTTCCCTTCAATCTTACTTCAGTCTTCTCTATGTGGCACAGCATTACAAATTACAGACTAAATTACAACAGGCTGGTCCTAACAATATCAAAGTTGCAATGTTTAAAAATTATTAAGATGACAGAAAACAAGATGTGCAAGTTAAAACTCTACTAAATTTGGTTGTAGCTGAGACAAGACACTAGCCTAAAAATTCTTGTACACAGACCACATGCAGAACCCATTTTGATAGACACGGAACTGCTGGATTTGCAGTCTTAATTATACAAAAGTCCATGTGGTAAAGGAGCAGTGAAGTACTAAGACTACAACCTATGAGATCACCATGTATACTGTCTTATTTAACATCAGACTCACTGAGACATGCTTCATCTCTGAGAAGAGGATCCGGTTGGGGATTTCAACCATGTTATCATGTAGAAACTTGCGACGCTCGCGCAGAGGCCTGGAACATAGAGATAGATAATTAAGGATATGCAATGAATTTCAACATGAAGTACCAGTCACGTGAACAGTGCGAAAAGTTATTTAAATAACTAAATGATTTATTCTGCAGAGTTCTAGAACAGACAATCAATTCTTTTAGCATTCCTCCAGGAAAAAAATATAAAAATAGAAATCTGTAAGACGAGTGTATTTAGTTTCAGAGGACATGAGATAAGCTGAGTACTGAACCCCACTGAGCTCAGCTGAAATACAGTTACTATAGCGATGTCCCTTAGCGCAGCAAGGATTACCCCATGCTGTCTTGAATTTACAGAGGTAAATGGGCAGCCTTAACAGACGAAGTGAACTGCTGCTTCTGCAGTGGTAGCGTATTCCAGCAAGTTCATGCTGGGAAACCTGTCAGGCTACTTACTCTCACACTGTGCCACACACATACCTGTCCATCAGGCTGATGTCATTGAAATAGATGCAGTCAAACACAAACAAGCAAACATTGGCGTCTTGGAAAGCAGCTTTCTGCAAGACAATTAAGATCAATTAAAGGAAATCTGCACTCGTAGCAGCATGGAGTTTTAGAAAAAAAATCACAAACAAAGAAGATGTATTTTTATCCCCACAATCTTATAATCTTTTAGCTATAATAAGCATAGGCTTCAGATTTAGACCAAATGCATCAGAGCACAAAGAAAATAAAACATGTTAATCTCCTATTGACAGAGAAATAACAAATACAAATGACTTCGGGCAAGCTAACATCCATCACTACTGCTGCAACAACAACAAAAACAAGCATTCTGGAGACTTCAGATTAATGTCTCCTTTAACTTGAAATACTTACAGTTTAATTGTCACTTTACTGTCCTCATCCTAAACGCTATTTAATCTAGACATTCTTATATGGACTACATATATATCTGCATCATTCTGTCCTCTCATCTGCTATATATTGCTACAGGCAACTATAAGCAATGACAGAATTGCAAGATCTTCCTTTTTTTTTTTTTTTTCCTAAATCTTGAGCTGAAGTTTCTTGCTATCTTGCCTGTGATTAAGTTAATATCAAATCTATTGTATTATAACAGTACCTTTTCTTTAAAATCAGGCTTCTCAGGGATCTTATTTTTTTCCAAATTCTCTAGTAAGCACCAGATCTCTTAAATTAGCCTGTGATAACAGAACACATGCTAGTGTGTTTAAGTCAGCAGAATAACAGCCTTACAGCCTCCAACTATAAAAAAGGATTCATTATTTATTTATTTTTTACCTTATGCACACCAAGAGTCCCAAAAGGAAGTGGCTTGCCAGTTTTGTTATCAATTAGAAGAACTTCCGAATCCAGGATCATACTGTGCCCGCCAGGGAAAGCCTGGGGGATGAAGTCCTTAAAATGTGCTACCTTGAGGGAGAAGAAAAAAAAAAAAAAGAAGAAAAATAGATGTCTACTAACTGAAGAGATGGACTCACTCCAATGCAGATGTTCTCTCCAGAAGTCTCTGAGGCATGTGTATGCATATCTGCACTAACTTTACTTTCTACTACAGCACAGACTACTAGCACAGTCTATAAATAAAAAAAGGAGACTTGAACAAATATAACAAAGTCACTCAGCTGGCTTAAAGTCAACCCAAATGCACTGCACAAAGAGGACTTAAAAGCAGGTAAGTTAACTGTAGTTTCAAGGCTTAACAGCCACCAAAACAAATTGGTTACAGTTCTATTAAATGTTGCCTTTCCAGATTCAAGTATCTGCAGAAATTAAACAAGAAATCCTACAACAAAAGGCATCTTCCTTGCCTATAGGAACTTGTGAAATTCAGTCATATTTATGGAGGAGAAGGGTAAAATCTGGCACAAAAGATGGGGCAATTTATAGGTGCTTACTTTGTGAGGAAGGACAGGTTTGAGGCTCCGGCTGAAGTAGCTGAAGTGATCTCCATTTTTATGGACCTGCACTCGCTCACCATCGTATTTGATCTCCGCATACATGCCATTTGGGCACTTCTTCATGGCATACTCAATTGACTTGCAGGCTTCAGCCTTAGAAATACGGAGAGAGAAGTTCAAAATAAATTTGGCTGACATGTTTAAAAACAAAGCTACTCCTACCTAATTTCATGAATGAACTATCAAGTCCTTTTTACATCTTTCTGTCCAGGGTTTCTGATATCCAGTCCAGATTTTCCCTTTCTTAATTAGTCATTTACTTTAAATTGTCTGAATATGCTCAAGTAATTATAGTTTTTCAGTGTTTATCTCCTCCAGATGCCTGAAGGTGCAAGTTCTGTGCCTTTTGTAGGAGTGCACTTAGCTCAGAAGTAGAATATTTATCTCCTATTTGTTCAAACAAAATATAAACAAATCTCCAATCCAACAAAAAGCTTAGAGCATTTCCAAATAAAGGATCAACTTCTGGGATGATAGCAAACAAACCAACACAGACAAGTCACTTCTGGACTGAAATCAAGTCAAGATTTAGCTTCTGCAGCATCACTGAAGCTGCACTAAATACTGGCCCTGTGGCAGAAAACACTAAAAAATGGCATTATACCTAAAAATCAGCTATTAGCTCCCACTACATTTAATCACTTGTCTACTGATTCCCAAAGGTGACAGCCTCTGACAGCGTATATGAGAACTCCATCTCTTCCTCTGCTGTAGGTCACCATTGCGGGGGAGCCAACGTTACCAGCATGGGCTGCACTGGGGTCATCAGGGAGGCCTGCACGCTGAGGGTTCGCTTCAGCCCTGGCATCTTCTCGGCCTCCTGCTGGTTCTTCAGGACTCGCTCTACCACATCCTGGAGGTTGCGTGACGCTTTGAACGCCTCGTAAGCATTTGGATCCAAAGCATCCAGCCTTTAACAAATCAAGGACAGGAGCAAAACACATCAATCTCAGGTCTGCTGCCCATGGCTTATGAGGCTAATGCTCACTTCTGCTTTTATCTCACAACAAAAGGTGGGACTTACACATGCTTTGCACCAGCATTCATTTTCAGGTCATGCTTAATTAGCCTGATGATGCATTTCAGGTCGTTGCCCGTACATCTGAAGTGAGAGAGAAGATTCAGAGATAGTAGACACTTATCTGCACTACTTTCCAGCTGAAAAAAGGAAACTGGGCAAGGCCTCCATAAAAAGAGGTCCTTCCCTTCTGTAGGGTTTAAGCTCCAAGGAGTAAGTGTTTTATTAGTGACACAGAGGCACAAGAGTAACACAAATGGCTTTTTAGCATATTCACATTTGAATGCCAATATTAATTCTGCCTCTGTGTTGAAACGCCTTCCAAAATTGTTAGTTAATGCATCAAGAGTAAGTTTAGTAATATCAGCTTCAAATCAACACAAACTATGCCAGACCAAGAACCTTCAACACGTCCAAATGGCTTGAAGACTTTTCCCAACTTACTTAGGAACAGCAACTTGATTTACAGCTAAGTACCATTAAGGCAGTTTTGCAAGCCATTTGTCTAGTACTGATACAATGTCTTGACAGACAAGGATGAAATTCTGCCATGAACAGGAGCCATACATGTTTCTCCATGCTATTCAGAGGTCAAGGAGTCAATCAAACCACTGATAGCGGCTTACAGATGTAAAGTTCAGTCTCTGTGGTTTATGATTAATTTTTCACCTGTTCTAGTCTGTGAACTATTGATAACCACTACTAGTTTTAGTCTAAACCTTCAGAGGCTGTTTAGATTCCTTACCTGCGAGTGATATCGTGCAGCACACTTTGCTGGTCATCTTCCTTAGTAAGCTTTGATAGCTGGATTAGGAACTCATCTACCTCTTGGATGGTCAGGAGACTTTTAGCTGCCGGAGGACAAGACTTGCTCTGTTCAAAGAAGAGGCGTATGGTCTCGGAGACATCTCCCTGTCTCCAAAAAAGAAAATGAGAGTCAGAGCTACACGTAGAGAACGGGTAAGACACCACCAGTAAGTAGAAGAGGGCACATGAATGATGCTCCAATTGCATGAAGGAATTGTAACCAAACATTGGAATGAAGTTGCCATGACACAGAGTACATCTTTTCAGCTATTTCACTTGCAAAATAAGATATGTAAGAGCACCAGTATCACCTCGTTGATGCTTTTCTTTTCTTTTTTTTTTTTTTTTTTTTAAATTACACTGCTGCAGCACCACAGACCCTCTATTTCCTCAGGATAAATCCTCTTGTAAAACAAAGAATCTCAATCAGTCTAGTGAAGTCTCTAGAAGGCAGTATATACTAAGGCAATAAAGATAAGAGAAAAAATTATATTCACTAGCTAATTAACCAACTTCTTCCATCTTGCACTAGAATCAGAAGCATGTATAATCAATTATCAGTTCCTGTGCACGGGAATTAAATGCACACATCCAAGCACTGGTGATAGTACAAACCTAACCTAATCCCATAAGCCAACTTGAGCTCATAGGAACAGGTCTATTAACTGAGTCAGTTTTTGATATATGTGATATTAACAAAAGCAATATAAAACATTTAAAAAGAGAAACATACTAGACAAAGCAGTTTAGACAAAGCAGGTGCAGCCTAATTTGCCTAGATATTTTAGTCTTGCTTTTTAAAGCTTTGCAGGTGAGTTCAAGTCTTGCTTTCTGTTCAAACATCATTTTCTAAAGCTTCCAGGTGGCAGAAAGCTCTATGAAAACTGCTAAAACAAACAGAACAGAAAAGATTCACTGTCTCCCACTCTAACAGTTAAGCTAACAATCTTTCATGTGGGGGAGGGGGGGAAGAATACAATTTCCAAACTAAGGGACTGAACAGCACAAATGAAGAGAACTGCTGTCTGTACTCACCTGTTCCAGGTCCCGGATCATTTCCTCTTGGCTGCAGTTAAAAATCCTACTAAACAGCTTTACAATCTGCTTATCGTTCAAGTTGTAAACAATTTTAATGACGCCTGGTAACAGCAGCTTAATGGTCAGGTATACGTCACCATGAAAACCATCTGGAAAAAAGCACAAACCATTAGAAACTGTCACAATTTATTTTCATCTACAGTTAGTTGTGCTCGTTAGCATGACTGGGGAAAAAACAACACAGCTGGGGCTTACCTGTTCCACCACATTGTTCTGCTTTACATGAAAGGCCATTTCTCAGGAGAAACACCCACAGTTTCCCTCCAAATCTGATTTCAGCACTAAATTTGATGGCACTTACGAACATTTGCCACTGTCCTGGCCCGAGTCATTTTCTTATCTGATCTGAATTTGTTTTTCAAAAAACAGTTCATGTTGCAAATTTTATCCGCATCAGTTCAGAAATCATCACAGCTAACAGCTTGGACTACAGAGCAATCAGATTTTAATTCACCCTTGCTTTTGCAATAATACTTGGAAGTTTAATTTTGAGAGGGCTTTCATATGCAGAAAATACCACACAAGAATCGTACCTCCTCCAGTTCCCTTCTTCAGGAAGTCCTGGATGATCTGCGTTTTCACATTATAGCTGGGCTTGTCGGCAACCATGGCGCAGAGCTTCCTGAACTCTCGCAGCAAGCAGTCTTTGTGCTTCGGATCACTTTTTTTTGCAGACAGACTAGACTTGTGGGAAGAGTTTGCAGGGACATCTTCTGAATTCTTTGGCTTGGCTGAATGAAAGATAAAAAGTTTTTTTTTTTTTTTTTTTAAAGTAGATGGGGCGGACTTTGAAGATGAGGGCACCTGTGCCTGGCAATCTGAAAAGAACAACCCCAGTATGGTGACAAAGCTTTGGAACTGAATAATGAGGTGCTACACCAAAATTTGTGACCTTAAATTTTATTTACATTTAAAAAATGTACAATTTTTTCCAGTATTCTTACTCTTCACAGTACACCAGATTTTTATGGACCTTAATTCTACCAAACATGGTTAGGCCTTCGTGAAAAGGAATTCCTGCTGGCAGACACTTCTATTTGATTTCTATTTTATACGTCTTCCCCCTTCACAGAAGCATGTTTGCCTAAGATCACTGCTAAAATGCGGGAAAAAATTTCAAGAACTCTTTTGTTGACATCTGTCAAGCATTTATCAAAAATAATCCAGTGATCAAAATAAACAATCATAAAACAATTTAGTCCACTAACAATAGAGCTAAGCCTGGTTTCCCACAGGCTCATATTCCCTGTACCTCTAACGCTTCTACCTGGGCTATCTTTAGCCTGTACCCTCACAATTCGACTGAAATTAGCCAGTGGACAAATAGCACTGGAGTCACTCTGACGACGTGGGTTACTGCATAAACTGTGTTTCCTTGGGAATATCAGAAGTGCAAGCATCAGTTCTTTCAAAACTGACAGCCTACGAAGGCGGTCAAAATTTTTGGCAAACGTGATAAAAAATACTTAAAACTAAACCACCTTCTACAGAGCAAAAAATGACTGAACTAAGTTAAAAAAACTTCTGATGCTGGTATTGGAAGAAAAGTATTTCCCAGAATCAGTTTCTTTTAAGTCCTACCTGTGAAGCCAGAGAACTTCTTCGGACTGACAGCAGCTAACGGATCCTTTGAGGGACTGGTTATTTGTCCTGTGGGAGTGAGCTTAGCTTGGACTGTTGCTTTTTTCTTCGGCGTACTTGCAGCCTTGGTAGTAGCTTCTGTAGAACAGCAAGGTAGGGGTTTGATCCAGCAGTCAGAAACAATCTCCGACATCCCTCAACATATACAAGATATACTTGTATAACAAGTATAAACACGTCCTAAAACAACTGGGGACAGAGGGGCATTTCTCAGACAGCAGAAGATAAAAAAACTATGTAACTTACTAAAGATCATGAGAAAGATAAAACCAGAACATAACTGATGCTTTCTGGTGGCATTTATCTGAAACTTTAAGCGCCTACACGTGGATTAAATCACTGAGACCTTCTGCACAGTCAGTTGAGACAAAAGAAATTACAAAGTGTGATTCTAGAAGTGCCTACTTCTTCCCTTTACTTTAGGGCTAAGGCACTGATCAGACAGAGAGCACTACCCACCTTTTCACGAGATCACACCAGCAAATCAGCAAGGATTACACAGTAAATGCACGGCTGCGTGGCAGTCGGTGGCATGTTTTAAAAACGAGCAGGGCTGAAATGCGGCCCAGGCCCTGCCTCCTGCCTCACCTGCGATGTGCTTGTGGATTAGCTCCTTCTCCTCGTCCTGCAGCTCCTCCCAGCCCTCCAAGTCCGTGATGTCCTCGATCTTCTTGGTGGTGGCGCGGGCCTTCTCCAGCTTCTCAAACATGCACCTGACGTGGTACCACTCCTTCATCTCCCCGCCGGACTCGGTGAAGGGGTTGGGCACGATCTTCCCGATGCGCACCGTGCCCTTCACCAGCTTCTCCTTGCACTTCTTGCAGCCGGCCGTGCCGCGCTTGGCGTAGTCCACGCAGTACCGCTGCTCCGCCATCGCCCCCCCCGGGGCCGGGCAGCCCTCCGGCGGCCCCGCGATCACCGCCGGGAGCCCCCCTCCGACCCCGCCGCCCCTCTCCGCCCCCGGGCGGCCTCCGCAGGCTCCGCTCGCCGCTAACCGGCCCCGGGGGCTGCCCGCGGGGGGGCAGCGGCGGGGCCCCGCTGAGGAGAGCGGCGGCCGGCAGAGGCCGAGGGCCGCGCCGCGACCGAGCACCCGGGCAGCCTGGGCCAGAGCCCTGCCGCCAACGGGCATCCGGCCCCCGCCGGCGGCGCTGCGAGAGGCGGGAGGCGCCCGGTGCTGAGCCCCGCGCCCGCCGCCCCCCTTCGCTCCCCTCACGGGCCCCGCAACCGCCCCTCGCTGGGCCCCGGCCGCGCCGCCTCCGGGCTTCCGTAGGGCACAGTGCGCGTGCGCCCCGCCGCTACCGGCAGCCCCTGAGAGGATCCCGGGGCTTGGCCGCGCCCCCCCGCGGCAGGTCCCGCCCCTCGGAGCGGCGGTGGCCCCGCCTCTGGCCCCGCCTCGCGCCCGTTCCCGCCTCTGGCCCCGCCTCACGTTTCCCGCCTCTGGTGCCTCTGAGGCGACGCCGCCATGCGGGCGCCTGGAGGGGAGCCCGGCGCCATCTTGGTGCGGGCCTGAGGCGATGCCCGCGGCCCGCTGAGACTGCTGAGAGCGCCGCACCGCCTTGGTTCTGGCCTGAGGTGCTGCCAGGTCACCGGGGCTCCTGAGCGGCTCCCCTGGGAGGGTTTTGGTATTTTGGATACGCGGGGCTGAAGTGCTGCTGTGTCACCCGGCCTTCGGAACAGCTCCTCTGAGAGCGCTGTGCTGTGTCAGCGTGGGTCTGAGGCACTGCCCTCTCATGGGCCTCACAGTATTCGTCCCCCCAGAGCGTTACACGGTGTTTGTGGAGGTCTGAGGCGCTGCTGTGTCACCTGGCCTTCAGAAGGGGACCCCTGGAGTGCTGTGCCGTGTCTGCACCAGCCTGAGGCGCTGCTCAATCACCCGGCCTCGTGAAACTGGCCATCCAGGAGCATTGCGTTGTGACTGTGTGGGGCTGGGGCGCTGCCCCCTGTCTGCCTTCCCCGCATGGGCACTCCAGGAGCACTCTCTCACGTTTGCCCAGGCCCTGAGGTACTGCGCTGTCCCCTCAACTCCCTGAAAGTGCCCCTTATCTCAGCGCAGGGGGGCATGTGCCCGTGGTCTGGCTGCTGGCTCTCTGGAGGTTACAGCCATCCTCGTTTCTGTGGTGAAAGTGCTGTTGGGCAGTGCCAGGAGGCTGCTGAGGAAGCTGCTGTGGATGCCAAGCACACCACCAACAGGATTCCTGCCTTCATCCAGGAAAAGGACACTGTGTTGCCTGTCATGGCTGGGCCAACCTCGACCTGTTTTACTGTTCCTCGTGGCTGAGGCAGAGCATGAGGTATAGAGCACAGAACTGACTTCAGGCTTATGCCTGTCTTTTTGCCAGCCTCCAGCTAGTCACGAGATGAGCTACAGGCAGTCTTCCTCATTTTCTTTGCCAACCTCCAGTTATACCAACCACGCTGTTTGGAGCTGTGGATGAGGACAAAAACTTTGCTCACAGAACTGCTACTGACTTTACGTGGACGGCGTCCGTACAGCGCTATGCTTCAGTTTTAAAGCGCTGAACAAAAGGCTGAAAACGTTTGACTTCAGGACCGTGCATTTGACCGAGTCAGATTAAAGGTATTTGTGGAAGTTTAACGTGGTTAAATTTTTAATTGTCCAAATTGCTTTGTAAAAAGATGTGCCATTGAGAAATGATTTACAGAATCAACGGTGTTTGGTGTAACAGTTTGCATAACAGTGATCTGTTACCAGTGAAGAAAACCATCAAACCCTGGAAGACACGTGGGTACGGTGTTCTGAGAGAGCTTGCAGGGAGCCCAGAGCACAATGCAGTGTTCATGGCATCGTTCCCTTTGGTGTTCTCTCTCATTCATTGTGGTTTTGAGCCTGGTAAAAGAGATGGACAGGAAAGATGAATTTGGGCCCCCAATAATTGCAGTACATCGTTATCTGGTTTAAATAAGGCTGCTGAGCAACCTCTCAGCAGTAGGGTTTGCTTCCCTAACTTTTACTGTTTAAAAGTCAGCAACATGATCTAAAATAAGCTGTGTCTCTGATCAGTAGAGGAACCTGCAGAGGGCATTTCAGAGGCACGCGTTAGGGTGAGATGAATTGCCTTCTGGCTCTCCGCAGTCTGCGGGGGTTCAGGTGGCGTTGCAGACAGGTAAGCGAAGGAGGAGGGCTCACCTCCGGGGCGCCATGCTGAGACAGAAGATGGATGCCCCGACGCATGACGAAAAGCAGTAAGCACAGGTAGGTGGCAGAATGCTGCAGGGACAAAGTGTGAGCTTCATATTAATTTCTTCCGTGGGAAGCAAGCACAACTGATGTTTAGTTGCTTTTGAAAGGCCTGGGAATAACAGTAGCAAAGCCAGGATACTCTTATTTCCAGCTCTCTTTCTCTGGAACAGTGTAGCTGAAGGATCTTCAGCCTGCAGCATTTTGGTGTTCATCTGCAGTGTCACCAAAGGAATCCGTGGAAAGTTGAAACTGTGTGTCTTCTGAGCTGCCTGTGACTGGCAGGCCTGAGATGACATTAGGACGTGGAAGGAAAGTTTAAACTGGCATGGTACTGAAGGCGTCTCATTTTGGTCACTGCTCTTAAGTTTTCCACATAGAAACTTTATTTCCCTGAAGTTGCAATGTGCATCTGCTGTTCTTCTGAGCGGGAGAGTACTTTTGCAAGGGGAAGGATTGAAATTACTTCGGGTTTTACAGTTTATTTGAATAAATTCCTCCAGCTCCCAGTTTGGCCAAGATATACTTTTAAACGGCTGTGAATAGAGCAATGTATCTGGTGAGCGTCTTTCCACAAAACTACACAACGCTGATTTCACAGGAAGCCCAGAGAAAACCGGCAGACAAATGAGTGCTGTTTCTCAAAGGACCAGTGAGGAATCCCTCCCGGTTTCTCTTGGTAGTTAATACTGAAGTTGCTCAGATGAGCCTCTTTGCGTGTCGGTCATCAACAACAGACTGGTAGAGAGACCCTAGGAAAGTAGAACTCTCTTATTAGTAGTTTATTCCATTCATGCAGGGAAGATAACACCAAAAAAGTAGGATTTAAAGGTCGAAGTGTGTCCTTGCTTAAGCAAAGTGGCCATCAGGAGTCTTGTCAGGACTCAAAATTCTATGTGAAAGTGAATTAATGGTCTCAAGGTTATGTTTGTTTATTTTTTATTTTTTTTCCCAGTGTTAAGAAGGAAAAATAACCTTAGTTGTTTCATCTTAAACCAGTGTTGAAAATAGTTTATGAAAAAAAGGCTCACCTTGTCCGGATCTTACGGGGATACCTTAAATTGATGTGGTTTTGAACTGAAATAAAAGTCTTGATGCAAGACTTTTTTCAGAGTTACATTCCAATGAATCTAATCTCCTTGGTATTGACAAGATATCCAAAATCTTGCTAAAATCAAATAAAGAGAGGAAGATGTTTAGAATTTTAATAACTGCAATGAACAAATATATCTTCCCATATGGCTGCTAAAGAAGATACTGAATCTGGACATGTGGTTTATTAAAATATAAGAGATAAGAGAAATGGAGAAGATTATAGAAAACAGGCATATATACATGAAACGTATTTGAAAAAAAGGGAAGTGATGTCAGTTAAATAACAGATCAAGAAGCCATGTAAGGAAGTTACAGATCTCAATATTATTTATTTGCATATGTATTTGCTGGTGAGACTGACTTTGTTAGGGCTTCGAAAGGAAAAGCTGCTGCGGGCTTCATGGTGAAGTCAGCCGGAGTGGTAGATGGCAGTTCAGTCTGAAAGGATTCACAATGCCTTTGTTTTGAGAAGTGGCTTACAAGGCTTTCTGCCTTGTTAAGGTTTGAAAAGTTTCTACCTGAATGACTTTTCGTGGTCAGATTCACACGGATGCAATTTTCCATGTACCAGTCAAGTGCCCCAGTGGTTGCACAACACTTATGTTTCACTTGATGCCGGATGGAACAGGAATGAAATCTCTTAGAAGCCTCTTTCTGGCCCTCAGTTTGGGGGGGAGAGGGGAGAATATAATCCATTGTCAGTTTACAAAAGTATGCTCGTCTTCAATTCATGTTTTCTTCTTATGGACTGGAAGTGTACTTTTTGGAAACATAAGTGGGCTAAGCATGATCCAAGATATAACACTGAAAATGTGGATCTCAAAAGAATAGCTGTTCCCTTCTGTAGGGCCTGTTGTTAGGTGTATGGACAGGAGTTCCACTTTCCTTTTCCTCCATGTTAGCACTCTCCAGGACAATGCGAGTGATTCAGTGCATGTGACACACAGAGCCACGTAACTCCTCTGCATCCCTGTTCCCATCGCAGTGACATGCCTGCCTAGAGCTGTGACAAAAAGATGACAACGAATGTGGTATTATCCTGAAATCCGTATATACAGCCCTCTGCTGAGGAGACAGTTTTGGAATGTGAACTTTGTCCTTTAATCCAAACATAGCCAAAGTCTGTCTCTCCTTACCACATCTCAGCTGTCTTTTTGAGGGAAAATCATGATGTTTGTTACATGGACATTATGAATATCTGAGTACGGGGAAAAAAATATGAAATTTGTCATTTCTAGTGTGGGTTGCCCAAAGAGTCATTTAACAGCCATGAAAAATGTGTCAGATATTTCCAAAGGCATTTAGGAGATGCTGATGCCCATTTGCTGTTAATGCTAATGAGAAGTGAGTGTCCAAATCACTTGGACGGGTTTGGGAAAGTCTCAACTAGATTCATTTCTTCCTGGAGAAAATTACATCTGACAGGAGGCTTCTGATGCAGCGGGAGGAAGGGCATTGGAGGCCGCTATTTGAATCCATTGTATTTCGGTTGAGAAGCCTGCCAAGTGTGCGATAGATACAGATGCTGATATCCACACCTCTATTCTGCTGTCAGCTAATATAATATCCTTTATTTTTCTGCTTACTGCATATGCTGTTAAATTAGATAGACGGATAGACGTATTTGCAAGGTGAATGACAAGTGTAATTGGCTATAAATGCTCCGTTTAGAGAGATTGCAAACTATGTTTAAGTCACACCCAAATGCACGTGTACTTGAGATGCAAAGTCATTCAGCTCCCACAGCACCTTCGTTATAACCATACTTCATCCTCCCACACAAATAGATTCTGAAGAAAATAATTTCTCCCCAAATGTACATCTGCTGCAAATTATACCAGCATCATTACACATGCAAGTATAGTGAACACAAATCTCTCGTACTATACGTTGGAGCTGGTTGAAAGATGACACCTACTTTTGGAAAACAAAGGAAAGCTAGAATAAAAGCTTGGCAATTTTTTTGATTTGTTTCAAAGCATTTACCAAATTCATTTGTCACGTGCATTTCCGCATGCTTGGAAAAGATTTTTTTCAAAATTTTTGTTGTAAATTAAATTTTTAAAATCCTTGAGAGGGAGATTGAAAGCATGGCTGAAGTTTTCATTGATCTTGTTAGGGAATGACTGTTGCTAAAACCTAGAGATCATTTTGATACCATTCTTTGAGACATCTAAAATTAATTTCAGAAAAAACATGAACATTTTCAAGAATGGATATAAAAATTCAAACTTTTTTGTCTTTTGAAAAAGTCTTTTTAAAAAATTCTGATAAAAAGGCTATTTTTGAATGCAAACAGCTTTTCAGTGAAACACTTTGACCAGCTCTCCTGCAAAGTAACACTTGTGACCAGAAAGAAAATGGTGCAGCTTAATCGGTGCCTACCTTTCATTGTCCCCGTCAGATCTGCGGTTGGTTGTGAAAAAAGCACATGCGTGCAAAGCATTGCTCATTATCTCAACAGCCAGGAATCTTGCAGGTTTCAAATTCCCAATTTCTCTTCTGTGTTTCTTCATTACACTAAGTGGGAGTTGTGCACCAATACAGAGCAGACAGGGCCAAGGCAGTTTTAACTTCACTTTGTGTTTCAGGTAGTCTGTGTTCTCTGCTTTAATACAAAGTAGTCCTGAGGCTGCTGCACACTTTCCCGCGTTCTTTCAAGCTGCATCTGTCAAATCTGTACTCAGCAGCTGGTCTGCATGGGTGTTGTACATTCAAAGAACAGAGAGTTAAATAAAAGAAACTCCTAAATAAATTAAGTATAGATCGTGGGCTGAGGTACGTCTGATTTGGAGATCTATCACTTTTAATCTCACTGTGATACCTGAGCAGTAATAATGACAGTGCTCCATTTTGTCCTGCCCAAGTAGGCTGTGAGGTGCCTTTAGCTGTACAAAGCATTAACACTCCTTAGGCTTTCCACAGCCAAGACCATCTTCGAGAAGGCGGATGGAAATTCAGGTTCAAGGTGTCTTCTGGAGACCCCAGCTCTTGTCCTGTCACGTTCAGCACGTGTGCAAGTTGGGCTTTAACAGAGCCTCGGGGTGCCACCTGCTAAGGAGGCATAGACAAACCTCTGCTCGGAGGGAAGTTCTGCTGTTTAATGTTACAGGGAACTTTTTTACTTTAGAGCCAAACTGAATTCATAGAATCATAGAATCATAGAATATCCTGAGTTGGAAGGGACCCTTAAGGATCATCAAGTCCAACTCTTGATACCGCACAGGTCTACCCAAAAGTTCAGACCATGTGACTAAGTGCACAGTCCAATCTATTTCCAATTATTTCTCTTTGCATCTCCCCCGAAATAGTATGAAGTGTTACACGTTGCTGCGCTAAGGGCTGTATGTGTAATTAGTGACTTGTATGGTTCCCAAAAGCTGTGGTCTAAACCTTAATCCATCCTTTGCGCTGATCACCATGCCACATTTCTTAAAAGCATTTATGACCTGAAGACTGCAATTCTTAGAGCTGGTTCCACGTTGAAACTGACTTTTATTAGGGAGACAGGATGTTAAAAAAATAATTTAAACTGATCCTCATTAGGATCTGGAGACATAAAAGTCTCTTGAGCCAGATTGTGACTTTCACTGCAGAGCTGTTTATGCAGCTGTTTATGCAGAGAATAGCTCACCAGGGATGGGTATTTGCTGCTGCTTTTGCTCCAAAGACCCCACACCTAGATTCCAGCCCTGGAACCAGGCGTTTGGGGTTCCTGTCTGAACAGCGTGCTCTCCTGAGGGTTGCGAAGTGCCTTGTTCTGCTCTCTGGAGAGCGGGTGGGTTGTCACAATTCCTCTGTCTCACTTGCAGCACCCTGGGGCATGAGAACAGCATAAAAACAAAGCCAAAGCAAATGTGAAATATCTGACCTATCTGTAAATGCTGCATTTGGGGCTATTTGTTTCTGCGTATCTTCAGAGCACGTGGTGGGGTGCTAGTTTATTCCTTCCTGGGCTATCTATCTGCTTTGCTCTCAATAAAATGCAACTGTTTTTTCTATCTTAAGGGCTCTGCAGATGACTTAAGATGAACTGAGGAGCTGCTATTTTCCTTCTGCGTATCTGCAGCCAATAACTACATGTTACCTTTGTTGCTACCAGCTCCTTCCCTGCCAGGCTGCTGCCCAGGGAGCTGGGCCCCAACCTGCACCAATGCACGGGGGCTAGGCTGTCCCAGGCAGAGGGGCTTTGCTTCTCTGTGCTGAATTCATGAGGTTCTTGCTGGCCCCTTTCTGCAGCCAGTTGTAGGCCCTCAGTAAAAGTTCAGGTTGTCCTGTCCATCTGGCTTCTCCTCTCCTTTCTTCCTGGCTCCCGATCTTTGCCATTCATCATCCCAGACCTGGGATCTCATTGAAATGAACATGCATGAGTGAAAACACCTGTGCATTGAAGCAAGTACATTTCCAACAACATTAAAAAAAGCTTTTCCATCTTGCTTATCATCTGTTGTTAGTATTTTGGAGAAAGCCAGCCTGCTTGCAGTTACACCATTACCTTTACATGCAAGGTCATGTTAACTGTTTGAGCAGATGCTGACAGTGTTAGAGACACCCACCTGCTGCAGATGAAACCCAATTAACTGGCCTCATGCTGTTATAAAAACCCCAAGCAACAGCTCTTCTGGTTCTTTGCCTGGGGAGAGAGATGTGTGGGCTGTGTTCAGGCTCAGAGCTAGGAGTTTTACTCTCATATGTCTTTCTAAAGACTCCTTCCTCTTGTGATAGGAGATGTAGTGCTGAATAGCAGTGTTAGAGAATGTTGCCTGTCTGATAAGGGAATTTTCTTTAAACCAGGTCTAATTGCCTTATCTGGATCTGTGTCTTTTCCTCCTTAATTTCAGGGATATTTTTAGACTAGTCCGTTAGTCTGTGATATGACAGGACCTCTTAAAGCTCTGGGAAGCTCAGCTTGTAGAGTCTGAAAGGGAAGGGGATTTGCCTTGGAAGGAGGCTGGCAGCTATTCCTAAGGTGTTTAAAGGTGTTTAGATCTAATCCATACTAATGAGATAGCTTCTTATCTAACTGAACTGCAACGTTTCCTAACTGCTTTCTGCCTTCTTTTGAAAACCTATGTATTAAATTGCTATGAGACAATAGTTTCTAAAAGGCATTCTCCTAACCTTAGTTTCTTTACTAAATTGAATGAATCTACTGAAGTGTCTCTTAGAAACAAATCTTTTTTAAACCTGCACTCTATTCTTCTTAACCTCTTTGCCCTAAACAATTTCTGAGACAAGATGAATACCAGCCTGTGAAGATCATAGCTACATATATTCTATTTAAGCATTCACTTGGCTGATAGCCTGGAATAAGTCACTTTTGAGGGTTAAACAACTTCTGGGGCTATAGATGAGACTTCATTATGCAATGTGTGTGTAGAGTTATTACTGTAAGCCAGTCGCTGAGGTATGGTTGCAGCGTTCACTACATAAAAAGCCCAGGCACTGAAACCTCCTACCTGAAATTTGAAACAAGTGGGTTAACCTCTCTCTCATGGGAACCTTCCATAACTTGTCCTATTTTTCTCATTTAGGGTTCTACCTGCTTGCTGCTAGAAAATGTAGAAAAACAAGGTTTCTGTTCCTTGTAAGGATTATGTCCTTGCTTTGAGATGCTTTGAATTGCTAATACTAGCTTAAATATGACGTGGGCTAATATCACTGCTGAGAATCAGACCGAGACTGACAAAACTTTGAAATCAGAGGCTTCCAGTGTGAATCTCAGATGTCCCCAAAGCACTCGAGCACTGAAAGTCGTTATGCCTAAACGAATAGGGTGAATGATCCTGCCTCTGGAGTTCAGTGAGGTAACCAGGATGGCTGTTTTGCTAGAAGTGTGTTGCTCAGAATGAAGCTTTGCTTGGATTCTTCTAAACAGCTATAGCCTTTTAGGGTCTGTCAGCAAAGGCTTATTTGACAAGGGCTGGGAAATAATAGGACCAGGAAAATGAACCAAAATCAGAATTAAATAATCTTACTAGTTTCATTGCTGATAGAAAGTTACCTACAAAAGCAGATAAGAGGGAGTTTCTAGCTAGATTTATCCTCAAATGGGACTGGAAGAGAAACTTGAATTGGTTTGGACCTGCATAGCAGGGGGGAATTTTGTCATGTTCAAAGAAGCGCCAAAATATTAAAGGTTCCAAATTTTCATGCTGCAACTTCTAACATCGGTGTCCTAGAAAAATCACTAAACCAAGTAGCTGCTTTTTGGGCCTGTCTGAAATGCTTAGGTCTACAGGCTGAATTTTGAAATCCCAGTGAAATGCATAAAGTCATCTTAGATTAAGAGTTCAACTCACCTTTACTGCATGCTTAGTGTCAGATGGGATGAATAGTGACATGCTTTGGATCACTTTTCCCACACAACAAGTAGCACATATATCTGTTTGAAATTCAGAGTGGAATAGGACACTCAGCTTCATCCTCAGCTTTTTTAGCTGAGCCTTGCTCTGACTTGCTGTATTTTCATGTGAGCTGTGTACCTCTTCCTGCATTAGTGTGAATTCTGAGTGGATATTCAAATGGGTGGGATTGCTGCGTCCTGGGCTTGCCGTCAAATACCCACATCCTTATGGGGAACCCATGTCGTAGCTAATGTGATGGGACAGTCCTTCGTCCTCTGCATGCAGAATGAGCACCTAAAAGTTACCGACCCAGTGCTTCCAAACGATGCTGCATTCTCTTAGGGCTGATGCCATGAAGCAGTGTATTACTGCTCTCCTCTCAGGGCTTCGCTCATAAACATGTTTAACCTTCTATGTAATGGAAATGGATGCTTAATTCAGTGAATGGTTGCTCCCTTTCTGCATGTAAATAGTGAACTGGAGGGTGCTGACAGGACCCTCTAAAGGGATCGTGTAATGTAGAGAGATCTGTTCAATACAAATGCTCCCCCAGCCACTTCCTACAGATTAAGTGGCTGCCGGTGCTGTGCTGTGCACTGGAATTGTCAAGGCGTTCTGTTCCCCAGCCTTTAGAATGGGATCGTGCTGCAAGTCCTGCTTAGCCTGCACTTGCTTTAGAATAAAAACCTTGTTGACAAACATGTCCTTAACTCTTTCAGGACACCAGTACGGAGGTTGCTAGTTACTTTCTAACCTGCCCCTGGAGTTGCTGCATAACTTAAATCACCAAGTTATTCTTGCAAACAGTTCTTCCATTTCATTTTAATACTTCAAAGAGTTACTGGACCTCATAATATTGATCTATTCACTTCCTATCCTTTTATAGCTGCCTGTATAATTTCTGATCTTTAAATCTGACAACTATGTCCCCAAGATGACTGTTCTTAATGTTTAAATGATTGCTACCTTCCATCAAAAGATCTAGCATTAAAACAGGAAATACAGTGCAAAAGCAATAAAACAGAATGTCTATGGATTAATTTCAGTCTACCCTTTAAGTATAAAAACAAATGTGGGGAATATAGCTTGGTTTTTAGGCAAAACTGGATCAAAGTTCTCTAAGCACTAACAAGAAATCACCTGAAATAGTGCCTACTGCAAGTAAAAGTGTCCAAATTTC
Organism: Anser brachyrhynchus; assembly: GCF_964034855.1. Lineage (NCBI taxonomy): Eukaryota > Metazoa > Chordata > Aves > Anseriformes > Anatidae > Anser > Anser brachyrhynchus. The sequence continues at coordinate 7,027,448 of NC_137713.1, read as the reverse complement.
GTGCATTTCATGTATATGAAACTGCATAGAAAAGGTTATATCAGGTAACTATATGTAGATATCACAAAGACATACAGGATTATGAGACTGCTAGAAATAGCAATTAATGTACTAGGGCTTTCAGTAATGCCATTTCCTCTCTGTTGAGCATCACAGTTCTTAAACTTTCTTTTTTCTTTTTAGTAGATCTCTGTTTTCATGCTGAAGCCCGGTGTATAATTTTGGGGCATAACTTCTTATGAATGCCACAAAAATTCCCCGCTGCTCCCCTTCCTGTTCTTTAGACCACTGAAGAAACTACTAATGCAATTTTAATTTATAGCTCTACCTTTTCCTCAAGCTCTGGGACAAAGATTCCCTAAAGTGCTTTAGAACAGAGGTCAGACTGCATTTTGAAAAACAGCTGTGAGAAGTCTCTGATCTCTAATATAAACCCTAAGTTACCCAGCTCTGCAGTCTAATCAAGCTTGGAAGCTGCTGATTTCTAAGAGGGTAACTGCGCATGCAGCAGCCCTGTAGATCATGTCACATCTTCGTGAGGCAGTTAGATGCTATGGCAGGCCAAGTTTCCAGTTTTCCCTCTATTCCTCTTCCTTCCTTTACCTCTGGGGCTGTCCCTCAGGCGATAGAAGGCTTCTTAAACAACCAATGCCAACTGCACCCACGTAGGATGATAATTAGCTTCACCGCCAGTGCCGCAGTCCACACTGAAGCGCTTATAGCCTCTCTCTAGATCTATTAAGAGCTGCAGCCTTGCTGAACATGCTTCCCAGAGCCTCTGACTTTTGGTTTGACATGTTTGTCCATTTCTTTATTAGCACACGGAGCAGGGAAGCCGTTATCCAGCTTGGTCTGTTTGCTCTGGCTTTCTAGAGCAAACATCAAGTGACTGAGCCATCTATCTTCTGAGGGGAAAGCAAGCACGGAAGTCCAATCTAGCAGTTTTTGAATCTGGGCAACCTGAAGAGTATGAGCTTCTGGATTTCTGGGCTGTGAGGCAGATCCTGTTTAACAGCTTCCTCACTTACCTGACAGTCAAATCTCTAGATAAGTGGTTAATATCTGCCAGTCTTACTTCTGTCATTCCAAATATGCTTGGGTTGTTCACTGCTTGTGCAGATGGTGTGGTAGGGGCTTGCGTTAGGTTGGGACTGCGTTACGTACGTCTGATGCTTATACCTTATGCACAAGGAATGAGATATGATCAATTGGTGCTCCCATGATACTTTTTTTTTTCCTTTATTTTTTTCCTCTTTGCTTTCTAAGATAGGGCCCCTGTATACTCCCCTTTTCTTCCTGTTTCTACCCCAAGCTGCCTAAGGTTACACCACCTGTGCAGAGAAATGCTTCTCTGAGGACAGAAAGGTGAATTACTGTAATTCCAAGTTTTACACGTTTCAGTTCAATGTCTGTTGAATTACCTCATGAGTCATCTTTCTTCAGAGAAAGATGAGCCTGTTTTTTAGCAAAGAGTGGCATACATCTGCCCCCACCTAGTGAGGCCAGGTGTTACAGTAGAATAAATATTTTTGAGATTGAAGGTACAAGTAGTGGGTCGATACGAGGAATTTTTGAACTGGCAGTGACAAAAAGTGTAACTTTGCTACTGGATCTCTTTTTTAAAAACTACTAGAAAGCTTTCTGAAGTGCTTCATAATTTTGGTATCTCCCCCCACAACACCCCGAATTAACACACAACCTTGTGATTAACCAGCCTCTTTCAGGCAAAACACTTGTGATATGTAAAGCTGAGAAAGCTGTAACAGGAGTATCTGATTTTTAGGACTACTACTCTAAAATCTATTGGGGCAGGAAGTTCTGTTGCAGCATAAGCAGAGTATTAAGCTTTTCAGGAGGAAGACAAGCTGGGAATTCCTGTAATACAAAAAGGAAGGGATTTTAGAGGCACTCCCTTGCAAAGAAAGGGAGTTAACTGAGATTTATCAGATGTAAGGCAAGTAATTCAACTTGGAAAAGCTGGTTCAGACGCTGCAGCTTTGAAGCACTGAGTTAGTCTGCAAAGCACAACTCTGCGGAGATTTCAGCGGCCCTAACCTGAAACTTGAGGTAATGGTGGCCACTGAAGTTCTGTAAGGAAGCAAACCCTGCCTGCATAACTGCTCTGCATTATGGCAAGGAAGGCTGACTTCACGCAAGCTGCATCTCAGGCTCCTAATTTCATTTTCCACTGATATAACAGCCCTGGAAGGGTTTTCACTAAAGCAGGGTAATGGGATTTTGTGCAGAGCATCATGTAACAATTGCCTTTTCCCAGTTGCAGGCCTCATTTTTACACCCCCTTGTGGCATCAAGATCCACTCTGCGAGGGCAGACACTAAGCCTCAGTCATGTACCTGTCTGAACTACTGAAAGCTCCTCAAAAGCAGTTCTCATTAGGGCAGACCACAAAATCAAGTCCTCTTTAATCTGTCAGCTGGCTTATTAAATACAAGGTGTTGTTGGGGCTGCTCTGGTGTTGTCAGTCTAGTTTGATGCAAAGCATGAAAAATGTGCTTTGCCTTGCTGCTGACGGGGGTGCTGGATCGAGACTGGTGATTTAGCGGCTCAGCTCCCTATGTTCCGTGGTAATCTGCCACTTGAAGAGCTGCTGGTAGCACCAGGGTGGTGTTAAACCATAGTAGGTAATTTTTCTTCCTTGTCTTGTTGGCAGGAGAAGCTTTCGCACAGAAAGTGCCACTCTGACCTTCAATTTGCAAGAACAGAAATTGTAGCCTTTACACAGGCAGGGAAGGGAACCTGCTCTTATCTTCTGAGGGCAGAGATCTGCACCTCCAGAAAGCTTGTCTGGACTCATGTGAGTGGAAAATTATGTAAATGCTGTACCATGGTTGTGGCCACTTGCTGTCTCACCAGCTTGTCGTCTTATCGCTCTCCTTTTTTATTTTTCCTGTCACTCCTTAACATGCTAGAAAACATTCTTATTTCTTTCTGAGTATGAGAAGGGGGGCAGGCAAGTAGAAGGTTAGTAGTAGAGAGGAAAAGATGGCTGTGGTCACGTCTTCCATCAAATCAGTTTCAGGTGCCAAGCAGTAACGTGGTGTCAAAATACCAAGCAATGAAGCATTGGGGTGATGCATCTCAATTTGTTTCAGTCCTCTAGAACCCAGAAGGAAATCTACTACTTCAGATCCTATCACGAAATAATGGCATCATGCTCTCCTTCCTCCTCTTCTGCCTCCCTCCCCGTTCCCCCGGGGAGACATCAGGCAGCTTTGGATAACCAGAGCTTTCATTCATGTGGCATAATGACATTACAAGAGAGAAGATATTTAAAAACAAGCCCCAAACAGGCCTGGAGTCAGCCTCAGCCCACCCTCCTTGTGGTTGGTGGGAGGGGGAATATGGTTGCCTTTCTGGGGAGGTGCTGCCCGTGACATTTTGCTGCCATCCCTACTAACGTTGGTCCTTTCATGGGCCACGAAGGACGGTTTGTCATAACCCCTTGGTTCCTGGCAGCAAATGCCAGTTCTGTAAGCAATGACTTTTGAATGACTGAAGTGGGGAAAGAGGAGGGATGACAGCCTGACCAGGTGACCTTACAGGCTCCCTGCTGGTGAGATGCCCACGATGAGATGCCCGTCTTTTGCAGGCAATAGGTCAGCTTCTTCTCCATCCTGCTTCCTGTGAAGGGCTCTGCCGTCTTGTAATGCAGCCAGGCAGGGAGAAGGGGGCTCTCCTGCGTTTTTCAGGATGGCCCGTGAGGAGTCTGTAGCCTCTAGGGCTGTAGGCAAGAACAAGTTATTTTTGATTAAAACTGCGGTGTGTTGGTAAACTGAGAGTGTGTGAGGGACAGCTTGAAACATTCAGATCCTCCAGGACTAGATAAGCATAATTGCATATTTGGAATTAGCAAAACTGCAAGGATCAAAGCAATCTCCTGGAAGGAGGACTAGATCAAAGGAGAGACTTTAAAAGGAGAAAACATGGATGTTAAGTTCTCCATCTACACTCATAAATACAAGATGCCAGCGGTAAAGAGGATATAGGAATAAAGAGAGCTTTTACACATTTCTCAGCAGGAAATAATTTGGTGTCTGACTAGTTAGATTTTAAATTATGATAAAATAACAGGCACAAAATTCCAGCACGGGGAAGGCTTTCCATTTAAAAGCTGAGTTTGAGTCCGTATTAGGATATAGGATAAATTCATAACTTCTTCCATAAATTTACATAAAAGAGCATTATCGTGTTGCTCTGCTTAAAGAACAGATGCTACCTGACTAAACAGCAAACTGCAGCGTATCCAAAAATCTATCAAGAAAAGACTGTTACTTGGTCTCACTTTAAATCCCTCTCTGCCATTCCGATTCTGATAGAATCAGAGGATAGAGATCTCTGTGCGAGCACAAGAGGCCCAGCAAAGTGCATGGCAGATTGGAAACGTGACTGCTGCTTGTTGTGCATGCAACTATTAAAAGCGTGCGGTATTCTGGATGACAAACATCAATCTGCTCCAGCTTGCCTTATCTTCGGAAGGGCGAGATGCTGCCTTTTAAAATTGATCAGTCTTATCCTGAACAGCCTGCAGATGCGGTCCTCCTGCTTGCGAATTGACCGTGATACTTTGGCCTGGGTGGAGATGGCTGCCAGCGGGGCAGGAGTGAGAGCTGAGCTGCAAACTCCGAGCAGAAACATCTCTGGAGTCTGTGTGTTGTGGTATGAATTGTCTTGTCATTTCCTCAGGGACTGAACTCCCACACTGACATGTGCATCCTGCTGCAAGTAACGCTAATGAGCAAATACTCCTTCGGTTAAATTAGATGTTTCGGAGGGTTATAAAAGCAGCTTTCTGGGAGTCAGAAAATAAGCTGAGCAGCAGCTTATGCAAGAAGAAAGCACGAATTGTAAATGTCTGTACATTCCGCCTGTACATTCGCCCTTCCCTCACTAGGTGCTCTGTGGTTGCGGATCTGGAGGTATTTAAAGGATTAGGCAGGCAGCTCAGAGGATCTCAGTGGTGGACTGGATTGGAGTTTGTTCACTGAGATCATTTTGTGAATATGATTCCTTGGGCTTATCCCATAGCTTGGCAATGAAAATATGGAAGCCTGGAGAATAAATCCAGGTTTTAGGAATAGGATTGGCTTAAGTGTTTTGAAAGGGCATTTGGAACATGGCAGCATTAATGTTACCTCATGCTACAACTGTGTTTTCTGCCCGAGGCTTTCCTTAATTACACTTTGGATGGGAGACAGGAAAGAAGCATCCAAAAGAACAGCGCTACCATTCCTGGCTCCTCTTCTTTTCTGAGCAAATAAAGCTGAGAGGAAGGAAAACATTTTTCATCGTATACTGCTGTTTTTCCAAATTCTGAAATCAGTTAACTGCCAAGCGCTTTCTAATCCAACCAAATCAATTTGCAAACTTTCATTAATACTATCAGGTAATCTGCAAGCTGTTTACCCCCTGCCTTATTGGAAGGGCCATTAATACACTGGATAATGGATACCTCGGGGAAGACAGACATTAAGTTAATAATTAATGATTACAGAGGCCTTGAGGCAACTGAGCACATTTACCTCTGTGAGGATATTGAAATTGTGTTCCTCTCATTTCAGCTGTCTCCCTGCAGTAGGTACTCGCAGCCGAATTGGAGCCTGGCTCCAGACTAGTTCTCACCCTGAATTGCAACGTATATAACATTCTTGAGAAGTGCCAGGCTTATCCGTGCTATTCAGTTAGCTTGTGCTAGCATCACGGGGAGAGGGACGGGGTTAATTCCTCTCGACAAGCCCCTGTGGTGCTCTGCTGACGCTTGCACCTTTGGAGCCTGCTGCACCTGACTGTGGGTGCTGAGCGTAGGGTGGGTGGAACTGCTGTGAAGTGCTGATGCCTTCACTGGCTTTAGAGGTCACTGCAGAACAGTTTTGCAACCTCAGAATAGGTTCTGTGAGTGGGAGGCATGGTGTGGGGCGGATCCTATGAGCAACGTGCAACCTAAACACCAGCCTTGGCCTTCCACTAGCCAAGGAGGGTCATAATCACTGAAGGGGCCTCTCACAGACTCGGTAACAGAGATCATGCATAGCCTTAATCCAAAGGAGAAATCTCATGATGTGTGCTCCATCCATAAGCCTCAGAAAGTGGGGTGTTGGGTGTCAGCTCTCTGGGCTGTGGTGTGCATGCTTAATGTTTGCAGTTCACTATTTGTACAGCCTGTGTAAAGTAGTGGTGCGTGTTCGTCTCAAATTCTCAGCTTTTCTTAGGTACCCACTTGTAGCTTTTCTTCCCTTCTTGCTGCACCACCCTCAGTTTCAAACATTACCTCTTCCAGTCCTGGCTCCATTCCACCTGTACCCAGTGTACATTCCCCATTCTCTCAGCTCACGTCTGCTGCCTCTGAAGTTTCCTCTGTATAGGCTACATTGCGCTGTTCTCATCCATTTTCCCTCTTATGCTTGCTTCAGGGCCAAACTAAGTCTGTCTGGGGTCAGTGTGCAGGGCTGTGGCTGGCACAGCTACTGCCTTCAGGACGACATTGAGCACATGCCTGTGACATGGGACGTTTGGGCAGGGAGACTTCAACATGGTTATCTACAGATGGGAAAAACTGAGTTGTGTGTTAGCTGAATTTGTGGCCCTTTGGCTGACGTTCAAACTGTAAGCATAGCACCAACATCCCCATCCCCATGCTTGGATGAATTTTTGCCAAGTGCTAGGATGTCTGAAACAGCGTTAGACAGCCCCCCCGGGGCAGAGGTCAGCCCTGATTTATGACTCTTTGGTTCTGAAGAATCTGCTTGGAGAGTGTTTAATTCTTACACCCGCTGTTTTCCACTCAGAGCCTCTTCACTCTGGATGTGAGGGAAGCTACTTGGAGCTCCTTGTCTTTCCTCCAGCCCCCTGGAGATAGGTCTTATCTGGCTTGGAGGTGTAATTTGTCTGAAGCTGTCCTTCCTTACTCATCAATTTCAATGATGTTAACGTGGTGCTTAAGCTAGTTCTTTTATTAAGGTTCAGGGGTTTTGTATTCCACAATCCAATTTTGCATTATTGATAAAGTTTTGAGCAGGGGATTACTTGAGGCATGAGCTTTCTGCTGTGCATTAGTCATACCTGAGTTGTGTTTTTCAGAGGAAGCTGTCTCTTAGTTAGGCCAGTTACTTGCCTGTCTGGCTGCTTCTCTTCCTCTGTAGCAGCAGGGTTGCTAACTCCAGGCATAATTGTAGGCTGATGCTGTCAGCCCGCAGTGGGGGCGACGGGGCTGACAGCAGGGTGAGCAGAAGCCGTGGCCTTGCTGCCATGAGCTGCAGTCCCACGGGACCCTCGCAAGAGGAGCAGAGCAGGTCCGTGGGCAGAAAGCAGGGTGAGCCGCAGCCTGGCAATCGCTCGGCAAGTCCGCAGTGCCCAGGTCGAGCCGGGAAGTTACGTCTGCAGGTCAGGGTCTGGCCCAGGATGGTTTGTGGCCAGGCAGGGGCAGGTGCTGAGGTGTGCGTGCTGTGCTGTCCCCAGGGCCGTGCCCTTCGGGGAATCCCGGGCTGTGTCTCCCAGCAGCCTGCTGGAGGTGCAGCAGGGCACAGCGGGAGGACAGCGGTCGCAGAGGGTCCCTGGGTGTAGAGCTGCTTGTCCTAAATTACATGGCTTTTCCTTGGCGTGGGTGTAGCCTTGGAACTACGATGGCTCTCATGTGACACTTATTTATAAGTCTAAGAAAATGTTAAGATTTTTTTTAACCCAGACTTCAGCAAGATGATCATAAAGATGTTGAAACCAGTAATAGTCTTACTTAATATGTCACCTCACTGATAGATATGCATGTGGTAGTTAAAAAAAAAAATGGGACTGTGCAGCCTTCCACTGCATAGCAAGGCAGGGTACGTCCTTTTGGAGTCCTCACCATGAAATACAGATCTGCCATCGTGGACTTGCTCACAAAATAGTGCAAACCAGAAAATATTAACCTTATAGCACTTGCTCTCTTTGTTTCAGAAGGAAGAAGTTTCTTTCTCCAGCACATTTATGTTTGGAGTTTTCCATGGTTAATTTCTGTCTTTTTAAAACTACTGTGGAACTGCCAGAATGAAGGTATTGAAAAGTTCAGTGTTGCTCAAAATAGGTTTGAAACTAGTTGTAGCAACCGTTCTTTCCTCTGAGGGTTTTTCAGTGCAATTTGCAGAGCTGTGCAGTGAAGTGTGGCTTGTATGCAGCCTGGTTTTGCTTTCCTTGACTTGTGTATTATCACTTGGATAGGCAGTGATGCTGGAGTGATGGCACCCGAAGGACAGACTCCTGCAGGTGATGTTACGTGCACGTTTCAGAACCAGTGCTCTCCACCCTGTTCAGGTTTTTTATCCCACGCTCATTGCTGTGGCATCTCTGGGCCTTCCAGATGCACCATAAAGGCTAGAATCAGAACGCCCTCCTGTTTTTCCTTCAATCTCTCCTCTTATCTGGTTGGAGGGGCAAAAAAAGAAATCAAAAAGCCTTAGCACTGTATTCTGCTGTGTTATGTCTTGATGGCTAGGATGGAGACACACAGCTTTCTTCTCGAAACCGCATGGAAGTCTGGTGTTGGTGAGACAGGAAAGCTGGACTCAACATCCGGGGATGTGCGTGGTCACCTGTGCTGATGCACCGAAGCTGTGTCCCCTGGGTAGAGTGACAAGTCGCAGAGCAGGGTGCTGCCTGGTTCCACACCAGGTCTGCCCTGCCTGCCCGGTCTCGGTGGCTGGATGCCAGCTGTGCTCCTGCAGATCCCCTCTGAGTTTCCTTTATTAGCTGAAGATGGACAGGCTTCCATTTCTTTTACAATTCACATACTTAAAGGCCTTTTACTTCTTCCCCCTTTCCCTAGCCTCTATTGTAGAGGGCTAGTTTTATAAGCCTTATTAGAGTTTCATGTGGAAGGCTCCTGGGTGCTATTTGGCTTGATAAAACACCATATAAATTGGAGTGGCTGTTGATTTTGGTGCCTTTCTTATAAGACAATTGTGTTTCCAATTAGGGATTTTCTTCTCTTACATGCAGAACATGCTTTTTCTTTGCTAGATGGCTTAACATGCCTGCCACGTGCTGATAAGCTCTGTGCTAGTCCTTTTGTCTTCTGGTGCATGTGTACAGGACACAGTGCACAATGGGATAGTGGATACAACTCCCCAGATCCACTGCCAGCCATATAACTGCTGATACCAGGCAGTGCTCATTCTTCCCAGCAGCTGTGGGGGTGTACAGAAATTCAGTAGTGAAGAGGGTGGTTGGACACTGCCCTGTGTGGAATGACTTGGTGTGTAAGGCAACCTCGTAAGGGTGAGAGGCAGATTAGCAGGGCAGGAGGGCTGCCAAGCGCCAGCACCAGCTGGCGGAGGGCACGGTGTTGCCTCAGTAAGCACGGTGCTTCCAGGCTCCTCGAAAGCTTGACTGGCTGGGAGGGATGCTCTTGGGGGTCCCACAGAGTCAGGTGCTGCTTTGTTTGAGGAACAAGAGGCAGGGCAGGCAGAGTCTGCTTGCGTGTTCACAGGCAAATGTTGCCCTGGTCGGAAATAAGTGGAAGGTTGCCATGATATTTTTTAAAATTTCTTTTTAGTTCTGTTTACCTATTCAAAAGGATTTCCATCATAAATTGGACTTGATCATAATAGTGTTGCAGGGTTCCCCCCATCCCTTGGCCCCGAAAAGGATATAAGAGAAACATGAAATCCAAGCTTATTAGAGGGAAGAAAATGTGGCCTATTAGAATAACATAGGTTCTGATTTGGGGGCTGAAAGTGATCTTTCATGTTTTAAAAGACGCCTAGCTAAAAATGTCTGTGGAACAGGCCTTGCTGATGCATGCAGATATTTAAGGGTGGAGAGAGGTGATAATTCTCTCACACTTTTCACAAAACAAAGTGGGAGATAAAATTTACTCTGGAGTCCGTAGCATGCTCCAGCACACTTGTCCTCTAGTAGTGGCCTGTGCTAAAAGCACATCAATAAAATTGCTGATGCTGCTGTTAAGTAACAAGGTAATTACATAGGATGAGGAGGGGGACATAACTAAAATTCTGAAATAGTAGTTAATGCTGTTCCCGTTAAGTTACCAGGCTTAAATACATGGCTTACTGCCTCTCTAACTTTTAGTGCCATAAAATAGCACAGGCTGCAGACTTAAGAGATCATTAGAATAATACACAATGGATTTATCTTCATGAATAAAAATGATGCGACGCAGAGCTCTTTCTTTTGTGGATAAGCAGATATAAGTCAAGACAAGAAAGGCCGTGTTCCCAAATAGTGTTTCTTAAGAACAGCAAATCTGATTGTGCTCCAAAGGTTATGCTGTATGTGTGGTTAAGGCTGTGTCTTAACCTCCTTGATGTAAATAGTTCTTAAGATAAAAGATGAAGCTCTTCCGAGAATATTTTGCTGTTCCCTGGTGACAAATCAAGAAAATGTTTTGTGCTGATTAAGTCACTGTCAGAAGGTCAGCTGTCTCGGTGAACAGATTTAGAAGCCTCTTAAATAAATCACCTCTTTCTGTCCCCCTGCCCATTACTCATTCAGCTCTGTACCTGCCCTGGAGCTGGGGATGGGGCATTGTGCACCGCTGTGATCTCAGCTGTGCCTCCCCACACCTCTGTAGAAGCTTGAACAGCAACAACTTTATGTGCTGGTGTGTACTGGCTCCATTGCAGATCAGCTCCTGTTATGCCATCTCTCACCACAGAATGAAAAGGGAAGACAATGTGTTCCCATTGTGAAGGTTGGCTTTTGTCTGCCCTTGAGCTGGTTATGTTAATTGTGGCTATTCAGGCTTTCAAATTGCCTCCAGCTTTAAGATACAGTGAAACTGTGCAGGTTCTCATTCCAGCATGGTTGGAAAAGTGCCCTAATTACCCCAGAGTGTCTTGTTATTCCAAGCAAGTCTAGAAACAATGTGCCTCCTGTCTCTGCTTCATTTCATACCGGGTAATGAGAGAACGTGCATGTCCCCCACATCTATTTAGCTAAGTTGTCTATAGGACAGGTCTTTCAGTTTATAATTTCACAGAGTTGCTCTGGGTCTGGATACAAATAAAGCAATTGCACAGGCAGGTCACCAAGGTGGCACAGTAGTGACGCTGTGCTGCCGTGTGCATCTCACTTTTTCTTGTATTTTACTGGATAGCGTTGCCTAGTGGGACTTCTGGAGACAGGTATCTGCTGGCCCTGACTTCTACTTTCACGTTCAGTCGTCACTCCCTGCAGCTGTGCATTTGGAGGTAGAGTGCCTGCCACAGGCATTGCTGAGTGCCCGCTGGCAGTCCCTGGCCCTCTGGTGAGCCCTTTTCAGAGCTTCCCCACAGCACTGCTCTGCATACAGTCCCAGACCGTGGGATGGTCAGTGCTGCAGTGTCATGGTGCACCATCCCCTTGTATTCCCATGCAGGGCTGCTGCACTCTCTGGTATTTTTTTCACAGGAGACCCAGCAGTAGGACCTGAGGGAATGGCATGAGACTGTGTCAGGGGAGGTTCAGGCTGGGTGTTAGGAAAAGGCTCTTCACCGAGAGAGTTGTTAGGCACTGGAACAGGCTCCCCAGGGCAGTGGTCACGGCACCGAGCCTGCTGGAGTGTTCAAGAAGTGTTTGGACTGTGCTCTCAGACACAGTCTGATTTATGGGTGGTCCTATGCAGAGCCAGGAGTTGGACTCGATGATCCTTGTGGATCCCTTCCAGCTCGGGGTATTTTGTGATTCTGTGACTCTAAGTGAAGCATTTGCACCCAAGTCTCCTTGGTTGCACTGTAAAGAGCACTCAGCCTCGCTTCTTGCCTTTCTGCCGTCTCATGTCAGGTAAAACAAGCATTTTGTTTCAGGAATCCTAGCGAAGAAAGCCCACTGGTTCATGCCAAAGGAGATTCAATGCTTCAGTCTTAAGGCTAAGGGGGCTATGCAGTCACGCACGATGACCTCGAACAGCATTAGCGGGTGGGAGAGCGCAAAAAAAGGATTGTTGCGAAGGCCTGTGGGATTTCAGTACAATGAGACATTAGCCAAGCATATATTCTGCTACTATCATTAACATTTTCAGTACAAAGCTGAACAGATCCAGGAGCTTTAGACCAGATCAGGGCTCTGTATCATCTGGCCATTACAGCTTTTGACACAGAGCCAGCACCAGCCTCTCACGAATCACAGCTCTGGCTAGCGAGAATCTGAGAAGCATTTGTTCGGTTTTCTAAGTGGAAGAGATGTATCACCAGTGCTCCCATTTCCCTTTTCTCACATTTCCTAAAACAATAAATATTTCTCATAGATGTACCTAATGGTTTAAGCACAACCTGGCAGTTCATGAAATATTTCCTTCCTTTAATCAGAATCCTGAAGCAAACACGAAGGGAAATAAAAAGCCAATAATATGCTTGGTTGTGTGCACAAAAGTAGAATGAAATATATGAAGCTGGTAATGGCTCTGCTGTCACATCTTAAAAACATTTGCTTTGACTTGCATAAGTGTCAATTCAGCTTGCACTTGATACATTACTCCATGGATAAAGCTGCTGGCTTTTAAAATCAGGTCTCTTACTCAAGGAATGTAGAGATACTCAAAGTAGGTACTCTGTATTGCTGGGTAATTATGTCTATAGCAGAGAAAGCTTTTTTGCTTTAAAAGCTCAACTTTTGGGCTGCAATTTTTTCTGCCATGTCTCTGCATCAGGGAGGGAGCCCAGAAGCTGAGCCGCAAAGCACGATTAAAGGCAGAGCTCTCTTGCCAAGGTTACGGCAAGTTCAGCCTCTTGGCTGTTTGCTGGGGAGATGTGTTAAGCCAGGCCTCGTGCCGTGCCAGGGCAGCTTTCCAGCTCCTGGGCAGCCTTGCTGGGAAGAGAGGGGGGAAGCTGGGGGCTCTGCACGCATCTACGCGGGTGTGTTGCAAATCGCACCCTCCAGTCATTAAACCTTCTGTGCCACTGAACGTCCTCGTGGTGGTCCTCTGTGCCTGTGTGGTGTGCCTTTGAACTGGGCTGTAGGAGATCGGATTCTCTGTTGGGAATGTCTCATTTCCATCCTCTGGAGGACACGCTGCTGTCACTCTTAGGTCATTTAGCTGGTTTTTGAAGGACTGAGGCACCAAACTCGTCTAGATCCTGGGTTATTTGCAGGCAGTGAATGCATGACAAAAACTCTTCTGTTCTAGGGCGTTCAGTCTTACTTCTGCGTCTCTGGTGTTCAAGGTCACTCAGTGTTTTCAGCCCTTTCTGCATTGTTGTGACAACTGCATGCACCCCCTGGGCACCACAGAACAACCTTGATGGGTTTTGGCCATCCTCTGAGCCACCTCTGCTCCCCTCTTAGGGCTAGAGAAATGCCCCTGATGGACACCCAAGCTCTCTGTCCTTTGAGTGCCCACCCAGCAGGGTAGCGCTGCCCGTTGGATTTGCTCAGCTGGCTGTCTTACTGGAGAGTAGCGAGCTGTTCTGAGAGAAAGCTCGAGGCAGGGAGAAATGACTTACGGGGGGCTGTAAGTTACTGCACCTTGCACTGGGCAAGACAGTTTACCTTACAACTGCTTCTCAAGACCTTACAGCCTCTAATTTTCTTGTCACACTGCCTTGAACTTTATTTACTCTGGGGAAAATTGAGGAGGTGCCTTTGAATGTTTCTCTAAACATTGAACAGCAAGAGCTGGATTGGCATGTGTGAATTGCTGAGGGCCTTACTTGACAGCTGCTGCACTTGTGACTCTTGGGTGAGGAAATTAGAGAGTGTGAAGCCTCTAGAAAGGCTTTCCGCTACTTTATTTACTTTGCCCAATGCCCCTAAAGCTTGCTCAGAAATGTGCTTCTGAGGACTCTTTAGTGCTTGCATGTTTGCAGTGCAATGGAGTTAAAAGCACTTGGGATTTGCCTTGCTGCTGGGAAAAGCTGGGTGGGAAACCAGGCTGCCCTGAAGGGCTTTTAAATGTGATTAAAGCTTTCCTGACTGTGAGGAAGGGAATGCGGAAGGCTTTTGCCACGGTGTTGTTTGATCAGTGGACAGGTGGACTTCATTACCTAGGATAAGCTGTTGTCTCATTGCGGAGCAGCCGTGTGACACAGGGGAGGGTAAGCATACCTGCGCTTCCCAACCCCATTTTTCTTTGCAGGCAGTTTTCGGGTTTCCAGACAGAGCCCTCTCAATCTTTTTTACCCTGTTAGAGAGAGCCATAAGAGGGGCCCCAGTTCAGAGCGGCAGTCAGGGTGTCAGATGTTTGCTTTAAACAGAGTCTTTGTATTGCTAACGCCCACCTTCCTCCCTCTCCAGACTGCTCCAGCATCTTGGAGGAGGGCTGCAGCCGCCGCAGTAACCTTCCTCACTTCCTGCCTAGATGGATGGGAAGTGGGAGCTTTGCAGAAGGCCTCCACCACATCCTCTGCAGAGCAGGGAGCTCCTTCTGCCATTTCTGCTGAGGTACTTAGGATCTAGCTAGCCAGACCTTTACCTTGAGCTTGTTTGAGAGGGGCTTCGTGCTCTCCTGCCCTCAGCCTGAGTATCTTGACCTCTGGCAGCAACAAGCAGTGTTAATGTGGAACCTTACAGCCACGTTCGCTGCACCGGTTGATGTGGTTCTCATTAGAAATGTAGCCAAAGCCCTCCAGATTCCAGGAAGCAGGTAGCGGAGTGCTACATGCAAGCCACTGAACTGCCTGTGAAGCTCTGCTGGAACCCATGGTGTTTTAAGGAGTCAAGGCCGTGAAGAGTGGTTGCAAAGGATGTGCCATGTTTCTGAATCTGCACGTCATCCCTCCCCTGGGTGCTGCTCATGTGTGTTCAAAAACTTAGTTTAAAGGTAGCTTTTTCCAACCGCTGTCTCTGGAATAGAGGGAGGGACATATCTCCTCCACCACAAGATGAGCCTGGAGGTGACAGTCCTTGTGGTCCTGGAAAATAGGCCCCTTCCCTATCAGCAGCAACGGGGAGGTTCTTCGTGTCCTGCACGAGGAGAAATGTCTTTGCAACACTCAGCACTGGAGCTGCTGCTGGCAGGGAACCGCTGCCTTCCGGTGCTTGTGCCAGCCCCCTCAGTGAGGTGCCTTGCTCGGGGAAAGTGCTTGCAACAAAATTCAGGGTTCAGAGCTCCTTCTGAACATCATGGTTGTATTTCAGACTCTTTCCAAATCATCTCTCAGTGTCCTGGTTCCAGTTAGGACAGAGTTAATTTTCCTCCTAGTAGCTGGTAGGGTGCTATGTTTTGGATTAGGATGAGAAGAGCGCTGATAACATGCTGATGTTTTAATTGTTGCAGAGCAGTGTTTACACCAGGCCAAGGACTTTTCGGCTTCTCGCTCTGTCCTGCCAGCGAGCAGGCTGGGGGTGCAGCAGGAGTTGGGAGGGGACAGACCCAGGGCAGCTGACCCAAACTGGCCAAAGGGGTATTCCATACCATCTGACAGCATGCTAAACAATATATAGGGGTGGCTGGCCGGGGTGGGGGGCTGGCTGCTCGGGGATAGGCTGGGCATCGGTCAGCGGGTGGTGAGCAATTGCATTGTGCATCACTTGTTTTTTACACATTATTATTATTAATACTATTATCATTATCACTATTATTATTATTACTGTTATTATTATATTCCTGTCTTAATAAACTGTCTTTATCTCAACTCATCGGCTTCACTTTCCCGTTTCTCTCCCCCATCCCAGAGAGGGAGGGGGGAGGGTGAGCGAACGGCTGTGTGGTGTTTAGCTGCCAGCCAGGTTAAACCACAACACTCAGGTAGTAAGTTGAGGGATAGGGTTATTATTGCTGACAGAAAGAATCTGGCAGCTGCCAGATTTGCAAGGGTAGGATCCAGGAGGTGGGGTCTGGTTCCCTGCTCTGCCAGTGACTCTGACCTTGGGTAAGACCTGCTTGTGGTGGGGGTGACTGAGATGAGAGCTTGAGACATTTCCATCAACGAAAGTGCTTATGTAAGCATGGGGAAAATAAATAAATAACCTAGGAAGTTTTGTAATTTTTTTTTTGTCTACCAGTACCTGAAAAAAAGAATACCAAGAAAACTTGGCTGGAGTCCCTATTCACTTAATCCTTTTCTCCTTGACAAATGCTATGAATTCTATGTGCTGAAGCTTATTCTTCAAGAGAAGTCTGGCTGTTAGTACATTAAGAGGCAATTTAATACTGAATGCACACTGAAGAAGCATAGAGTTCTTGACTGGAAAGGAAACAGGACCAGAAAGGGGATTCAAATAAATAAAGCAAGCACCAACCTTTTCCTGAGCCTCACCTCAAATTCCCTTTTAAGAAAAGCTGAATCTGATGCTGCCATTTCCTGCTTGAGGAACTCCTGCTACTTTATCACAGTATAAATGCAAAACAAGCTGAGCACTAAACAGTCCTCTGGTGATCTGTTGTGTTGTTGGCAGCCCTGTGGCTGCGGGTCCTTCTCTTCTGAATGCATGCAAGTTTCCTTTTTTGCTGTCCTGCAAAGCCAAATGCCTCAGGAAGGTGTTAGCCACAATTTCCTGCTGCCTGTTTCATACAAATGGTATGTTGATAGCTGGGTTTTGTTATTTTACTTCAGAGCACCTGTTGTCTATGAGGTGCTTTTCAAACATCAGGTGGGTGGGGGGTGCCTTTGCAGCAGAGTCTGGAAGACAGATGTAAAAGCTTCATTTGCACTATGTTGGCTTTGAAGATAATAAAACATCTTCTCATGCTGACATCCCTGAGCTCTGCATGTTCCACCCTGCTCCCTTTAGTTACTTGTCATTTCTGCAGGTAACAGCTCAGTAAATAAAGCTCATATGCTAATGGTAGGATTACCATCTTATTATGCTCTGCTCTCAGCAACAAGAGTTGAAATTATAGCCGTTCCCTTTTCAAGACTGAAGATGCACTCAGTTCAACAAGTAACGGAAAGCTGCGAACTTGTGGCATAGAAACCTTCAAGTTGTCTGGGAGAAATTCGACGTTGTTGAGCTTGTTACGCTTCCTGCCTCAGTCCTGGCAGTTGTGCTAAATCTGCACACAGAATTTTCCTGATCTCTGCAGCAGACAAATACAGTACTGTGGTGCCCGGCACTGAGGTAGATGCCGCTGATTTTAGTGCAGACTGCTTTGTACGGTGGCCTTTGGCTGAGTTACCTGGTTTACCCAACGATGGACTGATTCAGTGATGAAATACATGCCACTCTCCAAGCCCGTAGCCCACCGCACGACTTAACCTTTCCATCCTTTTGCAGACGTTTTTTTGCAAAGCTTCTCCATATTCAGAGATGCTCAGTGCTGTTCTGACATCATTTCTCCCTGTCTAAAGCAGTGCCCTCAAGCAGCTCCTTCTCAGAGCAGTCGGTCCACTGCAAGTGGCTGGAGTCATGGCTTTGCCAGAGCAGCGGCTGCTCTTTCTAGGGACCTGGAGAGAGGTTCACTCTGGCCTGTGTTTGGCATTTCTGGATTTCTCTGAAGTGAAAGAGTTGTTCCCTAAGGATGTTTCACCACTGTGGAGTTCGAGGGAACGGAGATTGAGGTAACACAGCAGTTAACATCACGGTGGTAGAGCTCTGTACAGGTTTTGGCATCTCAGCCTGAGAAACAGCATGACTTTGTGTCATGCTATCTGCAATTGCCGCTGCCTCAAGGTTCTCCATCTGTTCTCTGTCCCCCTTTATTGTTGCCCTTGTAACAGAGAAAGAATTGACAAGCTGGTGGAGTCTGAATCAGCCTTTGCTTGTGGTGGGGACAGGTAGAGAAATGGGGCGCTCAGTCCCCTCCCCTGGGCCAAGCTGGGCCAGAATCCCTTTAGTGCCAGAAAACTCCTCTGATGACAAAGCTTTTCCCTCCCTCCTCGTGTGTGTGAGCAGATACAAATTGTCCCACCATGCTCTGTGGGTTTAACTTCATTACAAAAAGTGTCCCTGCTGAAAGCCAATGCCCTTCACAGGTGCTAAGGGAGAAAAATGTGTCTGAAATAGCCCATCTGGTACGTGCGTGCGTTTTGATTACTTCCCCCCTTCCATCTCACTGCCCTCATTACTAAGAAATGCCCAAGTGCTGTTAACAGCCCATTCCCCTAATAATGGTGCTGCTTCCTCAAGTGCAGCCTCCATTAGAGGAGAAAGCAGAGGAGCTTTTTTCTTCTTTTGATGGGGAAGGGGGAAATCATATTGGGAAATAGTGTTTGAACCCTGAGCAGGGTGGGGAAGGGAAGAACGGTTCTAGGGCAATAGATACTGGAGTCACTGCTCTGCCAGCGTGATGGACCAGCAGGTTTAGAGCAGGCAGTGCAAAAAATCCGAGATACACCACTGAGCTGGGACATCCACACTCCACAGGCACGTTGCACTATGCAGGGGCAAGGCAGATCAGCCCTCAACTTCCTCTGCTCGTTTACAGGACTGTAAAAGTACCCCGTTGCTTTGGGTACATGAGCTCTCCCCTGGAAACAAAGTGCTGGACTTAAAAAGACTTACGCTTGTATTTGGAATAGTAGGTGAACAGATGTTTGAAATCCATTTAGATGGGACAGTAATCTTAAAACTAGCAGGTGAGAAGGTACACCTAAGAATTAGTTCTGGTTTTAATGAAGAAATTAGTTGCTTCTGTAGTCTAAAGCCCGGCAAAGCAGTTGTGCTACCAAAACAGATGTCAGTTAAGTTGCTGCTTTCTCTGGTTGTGTTCCAAAATTTCTGTCTTTTCATGCTCATACCTCATGCTCCCTACATGACCATATTGTAACCCTTTGACTTGGCACTTAAAAAAAAATCTAGGTGTAGTGACCTCTCGTCTTTGGTCTCTGTCTTGAAAAAATGAATTGCACTGTCCGGACATCTGTGACGAGCAATAAATTTGTCTCTTCAGTTGAGTAGAACCGCAGTGTGGGGGGAAGGAAACAGTGAGTTTGTGAATTCTTGGGAGATATTTCTGTTTGTCTTCTCCTCATTTGCTCTTCCCTGCGGCTCCCTGCCTGGCTTTTGGGTAGTCACTGGGATTTTAACCTTTTCTTCCCAGTGTGAATTACCAATAAAACAGAAGTGACTTTTTCCTGTGTCTCAACTGTCTGGAGGAGGCTGTAGCTGGCACCTGATGCTTGGAGAGGAGGAGTGTGATGGTATTGCAGTCTCCATTCACACTACATTTCCATGTGCCATCTTCCACATCTCGTGTATGCTTTCCTGACACAGAGCAACAGGCTGCTTGCTAATCATGGGTTTCTCACGTGAAGTTTGGCCCCGCAGTCAGATTTTGCTAATGTTCCACAACCTGCTTTAGGACTGCGTCATGCTTAACTTCAGCACAGACTTTTTCTTTCAGCTCTAGCTGCCAGATGCAGCACCCAAGGCCAGACTGTAGGTGCTGTGCTGCCTTGGAAATAGTCAGTGTGAGGTAACAGCTGCCTCTGACAGCTCTCGCATTCTTTGTTCCCTTACAGCAGAGGGATTCTCATTTCAGCCTGGACACCCCGCGTGTGGGTAGCCACCTCCCCACCTCAGCCTTCTCACTTGATTGCAATGCAGCGAGCCCGAGGTATGTGCTCATTTCACTCCCCCGCAGGAGCCATCCTCAAAGTCCAGACACCCCTTTGGATGCCCACATTTGTTTGCAAGCAGCAGCCACTATCCACTACTATCTCCACTGCTGTAGCTGCTTTTTCTTTCATTGGGCCTAATGATTCTTCATGCAGAAAGACTTTAGGAGCTAGCAGTTACCCCATGCGTTACGAGGCCCAGTAGGCAGCACAGGCACTTTGTACATGCAGGGTTAGTGCCTATTGAACAGTGCTGGAAGAGGCTCAGCTAGCCATCTCAGGAAATGTCCAGCTGAGGACACAGAGCCCAGCCTGGCACAGGCAATGCCATTCTGCAGGAGACAGCTTGGTTACTGCTGCCTGAGGGCAGTTTGCCTCTACTTTCAGCCTGTGCTGTAATTTGCATGCTCTCAGGATTCCCCCAGAAAGGCAAGTCTGAGGAGAGGTGCTGAGGAGTAGGGAGGAGGAGTTTGGAGGGGAAGACGCTGTGCTGATACACTTGATACATGTCCTGGCGTGTTTGTTCAGTTCTTTATCCTTCACAGAACAGGCAGGATGAAGGCACAGGGCCAGGAACACCTCTGGCAGTTCTCTTGATGCATTCAAGGTACTGTCAAGGGGATTTTCCTGCATTTCTTGCAGATGGGAAGCATTTCTGGCATTCCTTTCACAGGCATTTCTGGTCTGAGCCAGATGCACAGATAGCAAGGGGAGATCTGATATTTGTAAGTGGTGTGGTATCGTTACACAGTGGGCAGGTTAGCAGGAGAGTGATGTCTGTGGACATGCTGGAAAGGAGAACAGAGCAAGCATTTGAGAGATTTGTGCCCTGACACAGCTTCTCAGGGCCAGGGCTGGCGCTTACCTTGAGTATAGCGGGGTTCATTCCCAAAGAGCTTTATAAAGCTCACTGAAATCTTTGTCATTCTGTCTTAATATTGATGTGTGGTATTGGCGTGATGGAATGGAGATTAGTGTATAAGACAAGAATAGCAGAGTTTATTCGTTATGGAGATAATACGAGCAGCTAAAAGCCAGTAGAGCTATCACTTCTCAGGATAGAAAACTATGATTCTTGCTCTGCTTCCCACAACTCCTGCTGTCCTGTAGCCAGCTGCTGACGGAAGCCAGGTCCTAGAGTGCTTGTCGGGCTGATGTGCCCAGCACCATGGCAGTTCTCACAGTGAGCACCTGAATACATAGAAGTTGTCTCGATGCCTTGGTCACCCCAGAGCAGTGCTTCCAGCTACTCTGTGGAGTGTCAGCAGGGGCGAGGGGAAGGAAGAGAGGATTGGGGGCGAAGGAACCCCTCTGCTGCTCTGTGCTGTAGAACTGAGAGGACCCACCAGAAGTCCCATTCCTCCGAGTTAATTCCTGAGCTTGGAGCTCTGCTCACCACCCCTAGGGCTCCTCTCTTCCCTCTGGCCCTCCCCAAGCACAGCTCAGGGGCTTCCCACAAGGGTGCTGCTCATGGGGCTTGGGGCACAACCTCCTTGTTCAGCCTGCTGTCACTGTGCAACTGCAGTGAAACCGATACCCTTGTTTCAGTTTCCTGACCTTCACTAGACAAATAATTTACTGTCATTTCCCACTCTCCCCTCTTCCCTACCCTGGCAATAACTGCGTGTGCACATAAAAGCTTAGTGAATGCTAATCAGGATAAATGTAACGGCATTTCTAGCCCTGTGAACACATACTTTACGATTCTTGTGCGTTTTGTTTTTCTGGTGGTTTTTTTTGTTAAAAAAAAAAAGCCCCACAGGGTTTTTGTTAACATAATTGTGTTGAGCAAATTTGAAATATTTGAAAGCTTTTAAGTGCCTGTTATATATACATCCAAGGTTTGTCTTGGAACATGCTAGGTTGCAATAGACATTTTCCAATTAAGTGAAACAGCAGTGAGGATAATGGGTTTATGGAAATGGAAGAGCCATGCTGGAGGGAGATGGTAAGCCAAAAAGCATTAATCTTAATAGGATCCTTTTTCTTTTTTTGTGCTTTGCTTTTCCTTTAAACTTTTTTAAAATTTCCCTAGGCACGTCACTGGTTCTGCAGTGGCATGTTTCATATCTGGAGAATCTCTCCCTCTTTCTTTTCTCATTTACTTCAAATTTCTCTCCTCTTCAGTTTTTTTTGTCCCCCTGTACTTCTTTGTTTCCAAGACATCATCTATACCATCCTTTCAGCAATGATGGAGGCTCGTGCAGACATACAGTCATCTGTCAGTTTAACTGAGTGTGCAGAGTAGGAAATGGGGAATTCGCAGCCTTCTGCTCTCCAAAGAGCCAAAGCCTCGCTCCCTCCCACTGCCTGTGGTAGAGGAAAACCTCTGGGAGAGGTCTGGGCTCTGGTCCAGTTCTGCAGCCCAGTCACCTTGGGCCAGGCTCCTCCCTTCTGCACGGTGAGCAAATATTTTTCCAGGAGGCTTCCCAGTGAAATAAGCAGGATCTGGGGTGGAATCAGTGCCTAGCACTGGCATCTTTTTATCTTACTGTGATTTTCACGTTGCGCCTTGCTGGGTCAGTGCTTGGCTGGGAAATCCGCACAGACCGAAGCAGCCAGATGGGGAGTGAGCCAGGAAGGTTGCGGTGAGCACTGCTGCAGTCAACATCCCCTTTTGGGAAGGATGTTTGCACTGGAGGTGGGATCAAAGGGGAGTTCAATGGTTATAAGCAGGAACCATGACTCTGAGGCCCTAACCAAATTTCTTAGGAGTAACTGGCACTTTTTGAAAGTAGGGAATTTGTGGGTTGCAGCTGATAGTTATTCAGAGGAAGCACTATGCCATCTCTCACAAAAGATGCTGGGCTTAACCCACCATTTTCCTCTGCCTGTCACCTCTCCTGCCTTTTCTAAATTGATCTGCAAAGCATTCCTGCCCTCACTGCTGCTTCGCCTTGATTGCGTGACTACCAGCATGGATTTCTCTGGGATGCTTCACTGGGCTACGTCTCTATAGAAAAGATCACCTTGAATCTGGCATGGAATTTTTTAGCCAAATCTCCAGGTGCAAAAGTCGACTATGTTTCTTTAAATCCTCTCCCTGCTTTGCTGTTTTTCAGGAAACAGTGCTTAGATCTTTAATCTGAAAACAAAAGAGCTCAGACTCCCTAACTGTATTTATCTTTGCCCAAATCAGAAGGGTTGGAGGCTTAGACACCACAAACGTCTCCCTAGAGGTTGGTGCATTTCAATAGTGGATGAAGGGATCTATATATAACATTGAGGTTAGATAGGCTTTTGCACGGAAGGGTCCCGAAGGTACTACATAATTCCACTCTATTGAGGTTCTAATACTGCACCTGTCACTGCGGTGTCAGTGTGATATTAGAGCGGGTCACTGGGGAGAGCATATTGATCCCATCTGTATACAGTTTATAGCATCCTCAGCATCCTTTATGTCCAGCGCATCAGTCCTTGCCCAGTTTTCCCCCCTCCCCTAACAGCAAAATCTTTAATCCGTGAGCCAAAGCAAAACGGTCTCACCAGCTCTGATGTCCTCAGGAAATGTGTTGGGCTTCTGCCACGAGTACAGAGACTCCTTCCACACCCAGAAGCTTTCAAGCAGTAAGCAGGATTAAGACACACAGACGTAGGCTTTTCTGTGACCTTTGGGTATTTAAACAGTCTTGGCCTGGCTTCATGAATATGAGCAGAGCTCTGTTTGGTTTCCAATCCAGCACTCTCTCTGCACAGAAATACCTGAAACAGTGGATTTGACTATGTTTTTAGACGGATTTCTTGGAAAAGTAAAAAATAACAGTCTAAGTGATGATCAGACTTTATTCCTCTATTTCCCCACGATATGATGGTTCTCTGTTTTCAAGAACATTCTATAGCATTTTCAAGCTCACCCTCAGTGCATTTTCTGGGAGATGTAAAATCCTGTGTTTGTGTGTGTATGTTACGGTTTTAAAGGCTTTCGCCAAGCCATTTTCCCACTAGGGGGTACTCCTGCTACATCAGAAATAGGCATTCAGGCGGTTCGCAGTGCTCCCCTCTTCTTTGGAGCAGGCTGTTCACTGGCAGCACAACCTGGATGTGTTCAGTCGTGCTGCTGCTCTGCTTCAGCAGCTGTGCAGCTGCCTTGTTGTTAGTTGTGCAGGGGCCCGGAGATGCCGTGCTGCCTAGTTTGGCCTCTTGTGTTTCCAGCCTGTTGGCTATGCAACGCTCTGTTCCTCTGGGAGCTGAGATAGTTTGCTTTAAGTTAGGGCAAGGTCAGTGTGTGCCACGCTACAAGATTTTGATTTGAAAATGCCCTTAATGGCTGTGTGGTTCTGTGGAAACAGGCTGGCTGCTGAGCTGAGGGGTATAGTATGGGGGCTGCTGTGTTTGGGGCATGTTATTGGGGTCAAGAAATGGGGAAATTTTACTGGCCACTATTTTAAGGCAGGAGATCAGACCATGCTGACTATTTTGGGCTTAAACTCTGTGCTGGTGTTGGCTGTTGGTGGATGGGAGGCTCCCTTAAGAGCAGATTTGTTTGGCTTTCATGTTGTGAGGCTGTCAAAGTAGCTTTGGGTATGGCGGGACCCCCTCCTTCCTCCTCCATGCCTGAACGCCCCTATGTGTTTATGGCTGGCAGGCAGGCTGCCGGTGAGCAGGCAAGCAGGATGCGGCACATGCTGTGGTTTATGCTACTCTAGGGGCTGTTTTTTCATGCAGCATGGTTTCAGCCTCTGAAATGGCACAGCTAGCAGAAGTAATTTTAGTTTTTCAGCTCTTATCCAAGGATGCGCCCCAGGTTCCTCCCCATGGTCCCTCATATCAGAGCTCTACCCTCAGCATCTCCCCTTCACACCTCCCTGCTCTGTAGTGCCTCTGGGATTTCCACCACTGCCTGCTGCTTTCTCTTTTGAGCATGCTCAAGCTTCCGTCTGTTCACGCTGATTAAATGAGTAGGCAGGAATTACAGTCAACCATCCATCACCGGAGTCAGTGTTCCCTTGACCCAGTCAAGATGAAAGAGGTCAAAATCTTTCTTTCCCAGGCTGTTCCTAGCAGCGAGATAGCTAGCTACTGTTTTCTGGCAGTGCAAATCCAGAACTGTGCTGGGGATAGTTCTCCTTCCTAACAGAAGCTTAAGTGGACTGTCACCAGCTACACAGAGTGTTCCCTTTGAGCGATGACAGTCGGAACTCAGTACTGGTAGCTGGTTGGAAAGTCTTCTACCCTCATGAGAACTGTACATCATTTTTGCAGAAAGGGAGAGCCTGTGTAGCCTGTGCTGGTATTTGGAGCAATAAATCCCGAATGTCAATCACAAGGGGGGATCCCAATGTCCCATCAAGTCTGTCTTAGGCTTCTCCAGAGCAGCTCGTATTTATTTGCTGCCTATAGGTGGGTCTCCTAAGTGTGCACTGTCAAACAGACGTGAGGCGATGATCCAAGACACTAAATGCTCTACTAGAGCACTCAGTCCTCCTTGACTGAACCTGCAGGGATCTCGTACGAAGACTAGCGGTGGTTGTGATGTAGTTGTTCCTGGAAGCATCAGTAGAGCTGGCTCCTTTTCAGATATCTGTGTAGCTCCTGGAGAGGCCAGGAATGACATCCTTCAAACTGGCAAAGCCTTCACTTCTCCCCAGAAAGACAGCTCTGGCCATAACGTGAGGCTGGAACCTCTTTGCTCCCCAGTACTTGAAAAGAAGTTGGGGTGACAACTAGGAAGGGGGAAATGGAAAGTGGAGCCTACAAAGGGGGGTAACTTGCCACTGTGACTAACAGTTCCTCTTGGAAAACCTGGAGAAAGTAATCTAGCAGCTCAGAATTACAGTAAATTACAGACCTGGCTTAGTCTGTCTGCTGAGTGCACTCAGCCTCTATTGATTTCAGAACCAGGCTATGAATTGCTGCCAGGCAATGAGCTGGCTGGTCCCTGAACCCTTACGTACTCCCCTGGACCCAATTCCTCTCCTTGTCCCAGTTGCCATCAATGTGCATAGGTGCTATCAGTCAGTCCAGCTGAGTGGTGAATCTACACCATTTTACCCCAGTGCAAATCCAGGGGAGTTTCACAGATGCTCTAACAGCCCTTTCAGGCTTTCATCAGTGTAATGGAGCCCCCTTTTCTGTTGAGTACATGCAATTCCTGGTCATTATCAGTGTGCTCCTTAAGGCAGCAGGACATCTTGAAGCTCTGTTGGAAGGCTGAGTCTCCGCTGCCTTCTGCCGCCCCCAGACACGCGCAGCGAGGACAGCCTGCTGAGCATCTCTGTGCCGTGCGCCTCTGCTTCCTTCCTGGCTGAGAGCGGCTCAGTCTGGGAGGTGGAGAAGAATTTCTCACCCCACCTTGCACATGCGGAGCTGCCGAGGCTGCTCTGGAGAGCTGTTGTGCAAACAAACCTTTATTTGTTTGTGCAGCCGTTGCAGTTGTGACATGCTGAACTCTGTATTTTTCGAAGCAGGGGTGTGCTGCTCCGGAGGACAGAGGGCTGTATGAAACATCCCCGGCCGGGGGACGCGAGTCAGCTCGTCCGGCAGGCCTTGTCTGTTGGTGCTGACAGGTCTCTGACAAGCCCCCGCTCCTCAGGCTGAGGGGGAGTCTGTTGAGCCAGAGCTCCCAAAAGGAGTGCTTGGGAGAGGGAGCATTAGACTTGCTAATCAGGAGGTGTCTGGTGCCCTGTGTTGGGACAGCTTTATCCATAATGATGAGTCATATGCATTCAGGTTAGCAGCCTCGGGGGCAGGCAGAGTGTAAATAGAGAGAAGACTTTCCCTTAATAAAGAGGTGCAGCCCTATAATCGAGGCAGCTCCACTCCACGAGATGTTCCCAGCCTCCAGCTGCACTTTGTTCAGCTAAAAATCTGCTGGATTTGCTTTGTTCTCTGCCTTTCCTTCTCTGATCCTCCCTTGATATTTCCACATCATGCTGTGACATGTAGCCCTTTCTCTCCCCTGTTTTATCTGCCTACACTTAATCTGCCGTGGCTTTTGGCGTGATGACCTCTGAGCTGGGAGGCTTGTTGCTTTGTGTATTCAACTTAATGGTAAAATACACAGCGTGGTACAGAGCAAAACTGTCAGGGAATCTTTGTGAAAGAGCTGCTCTTTTAGGAGATCAGATGGTGATGGCTTTGGGGTGTGTTCCCAGGGCTCCCACAAGCTTGGAGTCCAGCAGCGGGTGCCTGGGCTTTGCTGGAGGTCTGGGAGCTGGCCCGGAGCAGGCCCAGGGCTGCTGTCACAGCTGGGAGAGGGGCTGGGAGGGGAGGTGGGAGGAGGGAGAGAGGCAGAATGAAGCCAAGCTGCTGCTTGATTCAAGTCAGCCAGTGGGCTTCAGAGACAGCAAAGAATGCGGCTAGGGGAGGAGCATGGAGGAGCAGAGTTTTGGGGTCTAAATCCAGATCCTAGAGAACGGACCAGCATATGAACACATCACACGGAGAAGTCTTGTTGCTTCAGCCTAGTGTGTATGGGAGAAGGGGAGATGAAACTAATGAAGATAGATGTTGTACCTGGAGGGATGTTTGCTCTTGTTTCCATTAGGTACTCAGACATATGAGAAGAGTGAATAGCCTCAAAGACCCAGAATAACCTTGAGAGCTTTATCAGGACCTGTGATTGTGGTTCACTCCTTAAGGGCTGACAGAAATGAAGTGACTAATGTTGGTTACCCCCAGTTACCACAAAACAGCTTAAAAATTGAGCATCTTTAAAAAAAATGGAGCTTTGTCAGTTTGTTACTACAGTGTGTCACTGTCTCAAATCAGTGTTGCTGCGTCTGCTGAGCTGTTTGTTTGTCTAATGAAGGGGGAAAAATAAGCCAATGTGAAGCTGGAGATGAAAGTAGGCTGAGAACAGGTTTTTTTCCCTTCTCAGTCTCAGCCTTTCCAGGCAGGTTCCAGTAGGTGCCAGTCTCACCTTGTGGAGCAGGGGAGAATGGAAACTGCTAGCAATTCGTCACAGAAGTAAGAAAAATACAGCGAAAGAGGGGGTGAGGGAAAAAAGGAAAGCCTATAGGAAAGACCTCTGTTCTCAGGGATGCTCACTTCATTTCTTTCTCCCTACTCAGCAAAGTTTATCTTGGGCTCTGCAGCACAGACCAGTTCCCCCCGTCCCCCGACTCTCTTTAATTAGTGTGTTGTAAAGGAAGAAGGTGTTGGGGGAAGAAAAGGGAAATGGGATATTGTATTTTGATGCCCCAAAAGGTAGAAAAACGCCGGTTTCCAAATATGATAGTTAATGCTTAATCTGACAGACTCTCTCTTATCAACAGGCTGTATGTGACACCCCATTACTTGATAATGGAATCCTATATAGAGACCGCAGGAGACCCAGTTCCATTCAATTAACGTACAAAACGGCAAACCTCCGAAAGCATCTTTGTCTTTTCTTTTCTCCACCTCTTTCCTTTTTTTTTTTTACCCTGAGAAAATGACAGAGTGAATATTTCTATTTTGTTTTGCAGAGGATTAGCACCAACTAATAGGATTAATATCCTGAGTTGTGTGGCAAATGGAACATTGTTACTAGGGTGATTATTAGAGAATTATATGGAGGGGCAAAAATATTAAAGCAGTTGAAAGAAAAGCATCCCTGTGCTGGAGAGACTGCCATTTCTGTGCAATATCCCAGCTGCTGGCCTGCCCGTGCTGGCTCATGCTTCTTTATTTCTCAGACTTGCTCTGCCTCTGGGATTGGCTTCATCAGCACAGGGCAGCAAGTGATTTCAGAGCCTGGAAGTGCTGGATGCAAGAGCTGGTATCTCCTCCAGGGCAAGCTATCAGGACTCTAAAAACGAAAGGAAGTCAAACGATTTACGAGTACCAGAGAGTCAACATTTCACCTGCCGTCCCAGGGATGCTTCTAGCTGTCAGTGGATGTCTGCCCATGATCACTAACTCCATCTCTCCCTTGTCTCCTTCCTCTCTGGTCAGTTTGGCTTTGCCCGCGGGCTCTGGCAGCAGGCAGGCAGCAGCAAGGATCACTGTGCGTGTGTGATGGCCACCTCCTTTCCTCCTTTCTCTGGGAATGCTGAGCACTGAACACTGGGGGCTGCGTAACGTGTGCTGGAGAACTTCAGTCTCCACCAGTTTACCGGGCCAAATACAGCTGGCAAAAGTCTTGTAGTGGTTGTGCACAATTGCACTAACAGGTGTAAAATGGGCAAATTAAAGGAAACTTACCTGTTTCCCAAACCCTGCACGCATCTGTGGTCATATTCACATAAAAGAATGTGTGTGAGAGTGTGAGGCCCTCGAGGAGGGGCTCTTGGGAGAGAACACAGCCAAGCACAGTTGATGCATAGAGATTTTTTCTGACATCTGTCTGAGAAAGTATCCTTAAGCTCTGCGTAAATCCTTCTGTCCAGGGCCACAAACCAAAGTCACCCACAGCAGTGGTATTATCCCAACTTCGGTATTTCCAGATCCCTAGGGGTATTTAGACCTGCGCTGCTCAAAGGCATTTGCTGTAGGAGGCTTTGTCTGAGCAACTGATAGAAATTTGTTCCCCAGACTGAATCCCCGTTGCACCGTAAGTCACTCCTATTTATATCAGCTGCTGATCTCTCCCAGTGGGCATCTATTTCTGGCTACCTGTCTTGTATTCAGTGGAGATTTAGCACTTTTTTTTTTTAATTGAACTTCCTTTTAAAATTTTTCAAATTTTTTTGCCTTAGTTTGTTTTTCAGCGCCTGATGAGCTGTCCAGGTTTGGGCTGCCCCAACTGAATACTTGTTGTGCTGCTGGAAATGAGGTATCCAGTGCTACCTTGTGGTAGATTCAGCTTTCTCTAAAGGAGCACTTTGCCACAGAGTAAGAGTGTCCTGGCATCTAGAAATGAAATGCTGCAATGAGAAACAAAGCACTTTGCATCAAACAGGCATTTTAAACATGTAGAGCTGCAATGCAAAGTAGTAGGTTTACTCTGTGTATGGCCCTTATTAGCCTAGGAGCCTTGCAAGTACACAGCAAATAATCCTTTCGTGTGAGCAGAGAGAAAAAGACCGACCCCTTTTATTGAAAAGGGAAGGAAAATGGGCCATGTTGAGGGCTGTGCCTCAGCTGTGCTGAGGAAAGCTGTTAGCAGAGCTGAGAGTTGGGCCAAAGCCTCCTGAGGTCCGGTTGGGTACTCAAGCCACAAGGCTGTGCTTTCTGCTTTGATCTGTTTTCCCTCCCTGAACTTCCTGTGCACACTCAGAATTTCCCATGTATCATATTCAGTTAAATAAAACAGTCTTTCTCCTGTCTTATACCAGGACCAGGACTTCCTTTTCCTCCCCACATCTCAGTCAACCAAGGGGTCTCCTGCCTGCCTTGGGCTCTCCCTGTAGCAGAACAAGTTGAATTGGAGTTGTGCGCACTTCCAAGAAGGAGGAAGTCCTCAGGGGCCTGCTGGGAGACCTCCATAGCACGGCCAATATTCTGTGGCTGGTGTTGCGTGATGCAGGGTCACAGTTGCTGGGGCACCCGCCCACACCTGCAGACTCAGAGTGAATGGCAATTACCCATTTTCCAGCTAGGTAGGTTGAGAGCAGGCACTGGTAAGACAAGGATCTCCTGAAGGGCTTGCACTGTTGGATCACGCACCCCGACCCTCTTGCGGAGAAGTCGGAGGAGCCGCCTCTACTTGTGAGTGAAGCCAGCTGCTATGAAGCAAGACATGTAGGAACGGCAGGATGGTGTTTTACCTTCACCTCTCCATGGAAGGTAAAAGTCTGCGTAATTTAAAGATGAGTTCCCTTATGCCAGGCTATGAAAAGAGTCTTCAGAACACCCCCAAGGTTTCCATTTAATTACCAATTGCAGCTGATTTCACAGAGCAATTTCTAAGCCTCCAGCAAGGCCTTGTGGCAGTTCTTTCATCTCTCAGGCTTATTCGGAAAAGCTGTATTAAACGTCTTTTAATCCTGCCTTGGATGCACTACCTTTGATCACCTACAATTTTATACATCCGTGCTCAGGCTCACGTTCCTACGTACGTGCTTCCCCATCCAAAATACTTTAAACTGTGTTCGTTGATTAGAAAGTCTCTCCTGATGGATATAAAGCATGCTGCAAAGTTGACTGAAATACCCTGATATCTAATGATGATCCAGAGGATCTGGGTGAGGCAACTGTAAGTTCTTCCATTGCTAGGTAAGCTAGTGAATGTCAATTCCTCATTTGTGTTTTACTCCAGTTTTTCTTCATAGGGAGCAAGTTTCTGTAGGGAGAAAGAAAAAAGTAAATGACACTGCATGGAAAAAGAGAGGTTTAGTCAGATCTGAGATGAAACACGTGTTAATAAAGCTTCATTCTCAGCTGAGGCTGGGACACGAGAAGGCTGGATGTTCCCGGAGAGGACGCAGAAGTCTACATTCTGAAAAGCCAAAGTTTCTGCAGTTCATTGAGGGCAAGATCAATGTGAGGAGCTGGAACTCTGAGCTCTTAGTCGAATTTCTGAGGTACAGAACGCTGTGCTCCTTGTGATGCTTCCTGCCTGAGGAGAATGTGACCTCTTTTTTGGGGGGCAGTCATAGTGGTAATAATAAGAGATTGCATTTTCAATCCTGCTGGACTCCCAGTGCTCCTGAACACTGCCATATGGCATGGAAGCTGTGCCATTTCACTGTTGTAAGGCTCTCACTTTCGGACATCACTGGGAGCTCTGTGAGAGCACTGTCATTTGAAACGGTCCCAAAGCCCATCAGGGAAGGAAAAGCCAGAAAAAAGCACATGTTGTTTTGGGGTGGATATAAGCAAATTTTCCACAGCATACAGCAAAGCTCCATATTGTGGCCATGAGAACAGCAAGAAATCCACACAAAGCGCCAATGGGATTATCTGTCCGAAAAAGGCAAGCAGGCCAGGCCCTAAAACTGCCTGTGTATAAATGGGGACATCTGCCTACACCAACAGCTCTGGATGACCACCTGGACTTAGCCTTGCCTCAGTGCTATTTGTTTATTTCAATTACAACAAGAAAACTCAGTGCAGGGTCATGTTGTTAAGGCCTTGCGTTTGCTTACTGGAGCAGGAACAATATTTTTCCCAGGAAGTCATTGTCTTGGTACTCAGAGAGAACAGCCGGAGAGGTTTGTGATCTAAGTAACCAACGTGAAAGTAACTCGGCTCTGTAGGAATCCTAAGGTCAACTTCCAGATGGGTCAACTCCCTTTGCTCTGCCAAGACCAGTATGTTTTGCACTCTGTGGCTTTTCCATGGGATTGTCAGGATATGACATTATTAGGTAGATGCCCTTTTGGTGCAGTGTGCCCTCTAGATCCCCAAGAGTCTGTCTCTTTAGAAGCATCATGCTTATAAAGGTAACAATCTGCTCTCTTACTCTCTTTTTTTTTGAGGTCTTGTGTATTGCTGCTCTCCCTCACCTTGAAGGCTTGAATATCTGGGCCCGGCTGTGCTTTTTGTGCAATGGGAATGCCTTGGGATCGTCCATAAACTTCTCCTCTTCACAGCAGAGGAGCCCATGTTTTTGGCTGGGTGGGATGAACTAGACTAATTTCCTTGCTCTTTCTCTGTCAGGAAAGAGAGTGAATCTTAATGGACTCTGATCCAAGAGTTAGACGCGACAATCCAGCACTGGCACGCTTGCCAGGGCTGATAGAACTGTGATCTGATGTGTCAAATGCATTTTAGGGTCTCAGCTATGTGACAGCTTGCTAATGACTCTGAGCTTCGGAAGCTTTGACTGATCCCTCTGGGAGCTGGTGGAAAATATGTAGGAAAACTTTTTTTTTTTTTAAACAATTTTATCAAAATCAAAACATTGAATGGAAACATGTCTCTTCCAGCATCATTTAAAACTGGAATGTGTCAAAACAAATGCTTTTATTTTGATTTAAGTGAGATGCTTATAATTTTTACTTTATATTGCAGTAAGGAAAAACCACATTTACTGTATTTTTATTTATGTCTCTGCTTTTTGGATAATTATCAGAAACCAGGAACTGCAGGCTTCCAAAGTGAATTCTTGGCATTTCTATTCAGAGATTTTCAATTTCTTGTTCATGGGGAAAGCAGATGTGGATGTACAGCCAGAACTACCCACAGGTGGGAACTCCAGTGTTTCAGATTCTTGCCTCTGGCTGTTAGCTGTTTTTTCAGCTGCAGCCTCATAGTGCGGAACCTTGGGAGGGGTCATCTTAGTCTGCTTTAGGCTGTTCAGGGTCTTTAATGGTGGTGCAATTGAAAACCGAAAGCCAAAATTCACTTTATTATAAGTGGAGAGAGCCACTTCCCTCTACCTGTTAAAAATTTTCAGGCAAAGGGGGCAACCAGCGCAGTGCACCCCATGTACCTTATGTCCCTGCTGACTGAAGCAGAATCAGCTGGGAAGTCGGATTCCTGTTTCTGGGCTGGAGCCACACAGAATTCCTCTTTGGTGCCTCTGGGAGGGCTGGCAGGTCCGTCTTCATGCACACCCCTTCCTGGTAAATGAATCGGTGAGTTGGAGACATCTGATGAGCCTGGCAGAGGAAGGAGGCCCTGCTGCTTGCTGGCTTTTTTCAAGCAACCTGTTCTCTGCATTCATTCACTTCAGGCCCCAGAATTTCAAGGCTGTGTAAATAAATCACATTCCCAGCACACAATGGACTGAGCTGTCCACGGAGAGCAGAGCATGACTGAGCTTGATCCTAAAAAGCCGGTCCCTGTGCATGTTCCTGTGCATTAAGCAGCTCTGCCTTGGAGGACGCAGGCTAAGCCTGAGCTTCGAAGAGGAGGATGCTCCAGCAGCTGCGCTGACTGCTGGGTGGAAGGGTGGCATTTCTCTCCTGTTTTTCTTGCCTGCAGGCTGAAAATGTCTTGAGTTGTTTTTCTTCTTTCTTTTTTTTTTTTCTTCCCACGTGTTGGCCTCTAGGCTGATGGTGATTTTTGTCTTGTCTTAATTGCTTTTTAAAGCTTGCAAAGCTCCATGTCTACCACAGGTAGTACTGAGCTCCATGATGCACTTATCATTTTCCCAAACACCTTTTTAATTAAAATTGTAGCAGAGCACTCCATTTTTTAGGGCTGTCTGTCTCAGCAAGTGTCTTGTTTCTGCTGGGAAGGTGTTATGCTGTTTAGCACTGGCAAAATTGGGTGTTTTCTGCACAGGCTTTGGGATTTGCAAGGATGTTCTCTTCTGATGGGAAGATGGCTGCTCACAGAAAGGCTGCTCAGGCTGGCTGCTGTGAGTTAAGGACCTGCTGCATCAGTTTGGGGAAGTATTGTCACGGGGCTTGCCAAGAAAAATGTGGTGTCTGTGATATGAATGAATGAAGTTTGATACTGCATCAGGCCTCACTTTGCCCCTGAACTCTGCAAGTGTGAGACAAAAAAATACTTTTTTTTTTTTCTTCTTGGCAAAGACCAATGCTTTGATTTTGGTTAAAAGGGTAAGATCAACCTGTGCATTCAGGAAAGCGGCGGATGTTTCACTTGATCACAGGTACCTGTGATACTGGTGACCTCTCCTGCTCAGCATGGAAACTATGCTCTCTGCAGCACCTTTTGCCTTGACAGGCCTTTTGCAGTGATGTGCCAGTTATTTCTGAGCTCCCTCATTGTGCTGAGATTTGGTGGTCAAGCATCCGTCCTGCACCAGCACGCACAGCATTGCTTTTAAAACCCAAGCCCAGGTCGTACCATTGGAGAGATGAAGGTCAATGGAGTGACTGCATAGAAATGACACTTTATTCCTCTGAAAACAGACAGTGAGCATCCGAGTCATATCTGCTTTGCTGGAGGAAAAAAAAATAAGAGGTGGTTTCCACTATTTTTACCACTCTTACCCTGCAGAATCAACTTTGCTCTGGGAGAGCACAACAGTCTTTGCCTTGTGAATCCAAAGAATTATGAACTTTCCTCCAACTGAGGGCTGTCTCCATATCCTGAGTAACTTTGCCTATGCCCTGAGCTACAGCTGTGCAATCCTTTTACAGAAGAGGGGTTGTGGAATTGTCCAACACAAGCAGCATTTGGCCCCAGGGAATCTTTTTACAGCCGCCGATGATGACTGAGCCAAAGAGAGCATGACCTGATCTCACCAGGTGAGTTCATGGGCATTTTCACATGGCAGAGTGGCATGAGGAGCCATTTTTAACATACGAATTGAGATTTGTTGCTGATATTGAGAAAACGGAGGTGGTGCCCCACAACGAAGCTTTGGAAACACATCTTTTAAAGACTCCAGCAATGTGTGACAGCTCTAAACTTTCTTCTGATGAATTAGCTTCATTTGCAAGAGACAATGCAGCTGTTTTCATGGCTGGGCACGTCTCCTCACTCCTAATTGAAGTGATCTGTTGGGGACTGAGAGTTAGTGCCTGGTGAGGTATAAAAATGCTGTCATGAGAGCATGCAGGGACCCCGAGATTTCAATGCAAATTACACAAACACCCACAGAAGGAGCTGCAACACCAAATCCTGCATCAGTGCAGGTCATTGCACAGCTCCAGAGAGGGACACTGACAAGGTGTCAGTATTATTGTCCATGCAATTTAAAGCTGGAACCTGGAATTTCCTAAGTTAAAAGGCGTAAGAGCTGTGGTCTAGGAAAGCCCCTGCTTGGCTCTGAACGTCTTTGATGGTATCTTTGGACTCTGGGCTTCAGGCTGTTTTCATTTCTCTTTTGATATTACCTAAGAGGAGCTTACATGCTCAACCTGGATGTGTCATGCCAACGTTCTGGGGCTCCCCCAAACAAAGGTTTTGCATCTTTAAGACGTCTCCTTTTGTCAGAGACAATTGGATCAGAGTTGTTCGATTTTGTTGGGTTTGGGGTTTGATTTTCTTTGTGTCACAACAGTTTTCTCTTGAAAAATGTCATTTTGATGAAACAGAAATTGCTCAGGAAAACTTACTGATTTTGACAATCCTGCTTGGAAGGGAGCTGGGGAGGAATATCTTGAAAGTGTTGGAGCTCCCAGTTATGACACTTCCTGAATGGAAAGGAGTTTTGATTTATTTCTTTTTCTCTTTTCAAAATAATGTTTCAAAATGTACTGTTTTACGGGGCGGGGGGGGGGGGGGGGGGGGGAGTCTGAGTCTTGATAAGTCTGAATGAAATGCCTGAAAAAAGGAAATCAAATGTTTTGACTGATCCAAGGCAGTTCTTCAGCACTGAATTTTGCAACTTCTCTGGCTTTTCGGACAATATAGGATGATTTAAAAATTGTTGGTTGTTAGGTTCTGCTATCTGTACACTCAGATGAGTTTCTAGGTTGAGGCAGCGATGTATGAACTACGCTTCTTTCTGTAGTGATAAATTACCTGGTTTCATAGCTGAAGAAAACTGTTTTAATCCATTAACTATAGAGAACAAAATACCCCAAGTCTCTTGATTCACGGAACCATGCAAGGATCTTCCACTGTATGAATTATTCAGGAGGAGTGGTGGAAATGAAGTACCCATTACATTTACAAATATTCCACAAAGAGTTCAAGGCTGAGCAGGAATAGATCAGACGGCGTTTATTGTAAAGCCTTGCTGAGTATTACTGTAGATGTAATTTCCTGTAGTAATTAATGCAGGATCTGCAATCCAGCTTTCAAAAGGCGACTGAACCTTTCCCTGTGAATTTAGGAATCATCTGCATTATTACACGGTATAGGTGACTTGGAGCATCCAGCCTTTGTCTAAAATTAGTCCTTAGCGTGGTGGATGATTAAAGAGGGATTGTTCCTTCAGGCTACTTGGGATTGATGTTTTCTATTAAAAAATGCATTGCTAAGGATTTGTGAAATATAGAGAGCTTCTCTGGTTGCGTTTAACTTATTATGCAGATATGCTTAAGCTATCAGATAAATGATAAATGATTTCTATAAGTTGGATGGGTAGCATGACCCAAGGGTAGTTTTTTTTATTATTTTTTTCCCCTCTAAGAATCGGAGAGAGTCATTTGTCAAGTCAACCAAGTGAGGTACCCGGAGATCGTATGTCAAAGACTGTTCTGTCTGGAGTGTGCACAACAGGAGTTGATAATGTTGCACCTCATCAGACCTCTTCATTTCTACGAGATCTCCCTGCCCTTTTCCTTGGTTTCGAACTACACAGTGTTCTGGCTTGTGATGGTGTGACTGCCTCTGAGTGCTGCACTCTGGGAAACCTACCAGCACCGCTGGAGCTGAGCGAAACACCACCTAATGGGATTGGAACAACCTTCTCTTTACCCCCAGACCAAAGCTGAGCTGACGACGTCTGGGAACAAGGAGACAAACTAATCCCTTCAGCTCCCCTTCCTTCGGAGTGGTCTGTGTATTTTGCTTGGTTGTCCGTTTTGCTCCTGTGTACCTTAGGTTCCTCTGCCACCTGAATAAAACAGCCGCTTGCTAGGGCCTGGTGAAATGGCAGCCTCCTGAAGGCTGGCTCTTGTCCCACCCTGGGCACAGGGCCTCCCTGTTCACCCGGAGCAGAGGTTGGGTTTCAACTGATGCAAGACCCTCTCTGAGAGGGGAAGGTGTGGGCTGGGCACAGCGTGGAAAGAGCAGTGTCCCACGACGGCCTTGTGCTTGTGTCCCAGATAAGCATGCAGCAGCTCTGTGTGATTTGCATTTCAGTTCTCTCCACAGCTACAGGAAGCAAGGGCCTGACATCACCCTGGGCAGAGTTCAGGCTGTCTGGGTGGGTTGGGTTGGGTTAGCCGGGTTACTGGGCTGGCTGTAATATAGGTAGAGTCACTGACCTTGGGTTGGACGAAAATTCTGCTGTTGGGCTTTTTTTGAGCAATAAGATGCGGTTTGTTCTTGATTGTGCTGAAACTTCTCTAGCACCATAAAATACTAAATCAGTATTTAAAAAAACAAGACTTTTTCTAATTACTTCTGCAACATTAATTTGCTATTGGAAATTGGGATTCTGTTTTGCTAAAGTCTGTACATAGAGTACAGCAGTCACTGGCTTGAAGAATTATCTATTTAACAAAATAGAGTAAAGGAAAGGTTATTAGAACTGTTCCCAGCTTTGAAATGTGTGGTGTCTTTTTAAATCAAAATTTCAGTGGAAGAAATGATAACTCTTTCAGAAACACAATTCTTACATTTTAGTTAGCTCTGACTTACCGGTGAAGCACCGATGACAGGAGATAGTGACTTCTCGAGGAATATTGAATCTCAGAATGGTCAAAATACAGCCTTTCCCTCTTTCATATAATTAGAAACATGCTTGCATATTTTTTCATCCATAATCTGCTTTCTAAGGAGAAAAATGACAGCTCTGAAAAAATTACAGTTTTCTTTAGGAATCTATTTGACTGGATGTTTTGCTGGCCTTTTCCTGGTTGGTAAAATTATATCACTTCCCAACAGTTTTATTCTCTGAAAATTATTTTTCTTCTGTAAACTTGAAATATCCTAAACCAGTTCAACCAAACAATTTAAAAGTATTTCCTCAGTAATGAATTACTTTATAGGTGGCATCTGGGCCCTTCTTTTGCCCTTACTGGCTAGACCCCTCTGCAGGATGTTAAATCGTAGGGCTTCCATTCAAGCTGCATTGTGTTTCGTCAAAGGGGGGATAAAAAGATCTAGATGTCTGTGCCGTTGAGGCAAGGGATGTCTTACTCCACATTTGTTTAGCATCTAACACAACAGGGCTGCAATCAAGGCCAGCATACACCAATGCTGGTATAAAATCCCTTATTTTGTTTTTAACCTGGTCTTGTAATTATACTGGAGTTTGGATTTAATTTGGCTTTTGCAGGGCAATTTTTGTTTTCCTAAATGTAATGTAAATAGCCCAGGATATGCTAAGAAGAGAAGGTCTGGGGATTTGAACAAATTGTGCTGGATTTGAGTAGTAGGAGATAATCCCTAGCCTGCACAAAGCACCTTTCATATTGTGTTAGTTTTGTAGACAGCAGTCACTTTGCTCGAGACTGAATTGTATGTGACAGCATCTCTGTGCCTTGCTACCTAGTCCAGCAAAGAGTGCGGCAGGCTTTTTAATTACTGTAATCCGCTGCGCGTGGTACCGGTGTGTTACAGTGATGACTGCATCCGAAGGATAAAGCACCTTGGGAGAGGAGTGAGCAACAGGCACAGATAAGCTCTGCAGGAGTTCAGACACTGCCCACCCTGAAAAACTGGTGTCTTCAGGAGCAGTTGTGCCCTCCTACCACACCTCCTTCTTAGAGGGCTTCTTTGCTTTCTGTTCTCCGGGGAGATCATCTGCTTCTCTGGCCGTCAGCTGCTTCAGAGCTTTGCTTGCTAATACTGAAGGACAAGGGAGATTCTGCTGCCGGTGTTGATATAAATATGAAATAATTTGTTTTTAATCAGTATTAACAGTGCTGGGATTACAAAGTCAGATCCACTCATATCACAGTATTGCGGTAACAAGAAATGACCAGTGGTATGTTGCTTGAGATCTTTCCAGGAAAGCATACAGATAGCTTGAATATAAATCATAAATGCAAAATCAAAGACAGCATGCGCAGCTTCTTTGGGAAACTCCCCTTCCAACACCTTTGTCAACAGTGTGAGCCTTATTGTACACACACAAGTCTCTGAAGACTCAGAGAGCCCAGCGTTTCGTTTGTTTGCATAGGAAACTTTGGGCTCGTGTGTGTTGAAAATCTGCTTTCATTAAAAGGAAATAAAAACAACTAATAAAAAGAAACAATATATTGCTTTCTTACCTCTGGCGGGTACCTATCTGAGTAGCACAGGTGGACTAAGTATTGCCGGTTGTCCCTTAATGACTTTGACTGATTTCCAAGTCAAATCAGGATGGACAGGAATGCACAAAGATGCTTTTTGCATTTGTCCCTCCTTCCCTGCTGCAAGCTCAGCAGCAAGGCATGGACACTGTACTGCTCTCAGTTTTTGTTTTTTTTTTTTCCTTGGGAAAAACTTCTTCATCTTCAGAAGTAATCAAATAGGGCTTTTTAACAAGCTGGGCCCATGCTGTCTCCCAAGAGCTGTGACACCACAGTGCCGTGGGAAGGGTTGGCTCCAGCAGTGTGGAGCTGCTGCTTCCTTTGGACCGTGCATGGTCCCAGCTCTCTATCTCCTGGTCCAGGTCACCAAACTGGGCTCTTCGTAGCCACGCTTGGGCCAAGCAGCTCTGCTGTCTTGACTTAATACATAGCCAGATCTCTTAGCAAGGGATTGAAGTCTGTGCTGCATGCTCAGACTTCAAATCCCTGCCAATAATGCAGAGTTAAAGAAGCGGATTATAATGGTGCATAACAAATAACAAGGGTTTAAATCGTCTTAAGAACACTGTACTCAGAAAAGGGGGGATTGTTTGGATGGTTAGGCCCATGGGTATGAAGAGAGGCTTTTCTTTCATGTATCTATGTACCTGCACTAATAAACTCTACTGCTGCTTGTGATGTGGGTTGTTATAACGAACTTACCCTGGACTTGCATGTTCTTGCTGTAATGTATGTGGGTTGTGATGACTGCTTCCTTCAAAGCCATTCAGTCTTATTCAGGGACAAAAATGAGAAGAATGAGCAAAAATCTCCTTTTTCTTACCATCTTCTCATCCCTTTCTCCTTGGTTTGTCCCCAGAGGTAGGGGGACCCCAGCAAAGCTCATGTCTCCTGGTTTGCATCTCCCTCAAGGCACATGGGGATGGTTTCCATTGAGCCCATCCTGTCTCGATCAAGGTGGTAGATCCCAAATGAACTGTTTGTGGTGAGGTGCCTCTGCACAGAACCTCAGCGCCCTTTGGAAAGCCTGGGAGCCATGCATGTTAGTGTCTCTTCATGTGGGGAATAGCCTAAGCGGTTTAAATCTCAGTGTAAAGCAAGACAGTCATATGGGAGACAGAAGCGAGGGAGTCAGAACATGGTAGTGCAGCTTTGAGCACCTGCCTACCCTGTTCATCCATGCTTCCCTCTGAAATCCCACGCAGACTTCAGTTTGCACAAGGGGAACTGGCAAATGCTTGTTTATGTTGTGTTAAACATAGCTGCTTTTTTTTTTTCCCTCGTGTTTTTGAGTGGTTGCCACATGTGGCAAGAGAAGATGGGGAGAAGGAACCTTGCTTTTGAAATAAGTAAAGCTTCTTGAAAACAAGTAGACCTGAGGCATCTAAGAGAAGTATTTATTTAAGCCAGTTCATGGTTTGCTTTGTGCATTCCCTTTTTACAATGATGAAACATCTGGATTTGTCTCGTTTGCCAAATTTGAATGGCAGGTACCAGGCAGCAGAGGTGAAGGTGATTATATACAGGTTTAAAAAACCAAGCAAATCAGACTGGTTGCTATTTAAGTGCCACTAGCAAGCCAAAGGTAGCCATGCTGTAAACAGCCACTCCTGTGGCCTGAATCTGTTCCTGGCTGTATTTTCTTCTGGTGTAAAGCTAGCCTTGCTCTCCTGCAGTTTCTGTGCATCTTTTTAGGCAGAGTCTGACTTTTCCTTGCTGGCTTCAAAAAAAAGTGATGATATTTGCCTCCTTAGTACTAAATTCAACTCCTACAGGTTGCTCTCTTCTTATTTTTAGTTATATTTACACTGAGGTCTAGGTCATTAGCATTTTGGTTGTCATGTACACTCTCACATTAATCACTGCTAAACCTGGCCCAGAGACTCAGACCCAAATACTGGAAAACAAATGATTCGTTATTTCTCCATAGCTGAAGGAAAGGAAGGAGGCTCGGAATGGCTTGTTTATGCCTCGTGAGCTCAAGCTCTCAGCCTAAGGCATTTCCAGGAGTTCTCCAGATCGCGTGTCCACTTGACCCCAAAGGTAGAGATACGGGATGAACGGAACTATAATCAATAAAGGGCACGTTGAGTTTCCTCCTTTACTTCTGCTTTTTCACTGTGTATAGTGTTGACACGCTTCTCAGTGGCTTCCAAGTGTTACGATGCCAACTAATCTTTCACAGACAAGCTGCTACAGTGGTCATTTTTGCCTTGCTCTTTAGTAGTGTGTGTTGGTCTACAAGGCTGGATAGGGAAGGGGAGAAAAGACTCCCTCAGCTATTTTTTTCAGCTTCTTTACTCACAGCCTTCC
Organism: Anser brachyrhynchus; assembly: GCF_964034855.1. Classification (NCBI taxonomy): domain Eukaryota; kingdom Metazoa; phylum Chordata; class Aves; order Anseriformes; family Anatidae; genus Anser; species Anser brachyrhynchus. Next base: position 6,986,131 of record NC_137713.1, on the reverse strand, counting down.
TTTCTGCTTAGGTTTCTCTCTCTTTTTTTTTTTTTTTCCCTAAAGCTGTCCTTTTTATTACAGAAAAGCCGTTCAGCTGGCGGGAAAACTCTTCAGGCATTCTGAGGATTGTCATCACTCAGAGTTCCACCCAGGGAGTTTTTGTCCATTGTTAGCTGGATTCATAGTTCAGCTCATTTTCATCTCCATCCAAAACAGGGAGCTAAATACAGAAGTGTAGTTCCTCTATTAATATCCTCTATGTTATGGTAGGACCAAGCTGCCAGGCGCTGGGCTGTGTGAATAGTGAGGGAGACTATAGTTCCATTGCATTTCAAGCAAAAGCATAGAGAGAAGCCAGATTACTCGTGAGAGCTGAAAAATCAGCTTTGGTTTCCTAAGCCCCAACGCAATCTTTGATCCACCAAGCTATGCTCTTTTTTAGTTTGAAATTGCTCACTTCCACGAGGGCCAAATCTGCCCCCCTACAATTAAGTGCAAAGCTCTTGATGTCTTACTCCAAACTTTTATTGCCTCAGGCCTCTCCTGAGGCTACTTTCTGTTCTAGCATCCTAAAACCACTATATTTATTTTTTTTGGTACACATTTTATACAAGTCAGAAGAATCTACTTGACTCTCTGCTGCCAGCTTCATACTTCAAGGGTAAATATCCTAATTACTGCCAGGTAGTAGAGCTTTGTGGAAGGGCCTAAATTGCAGATTTATTTACTGATTACATGACCAATCTTCCTTACCTCTGGTGTCTGTATCTTACTGGGTTTGGGTTGGTTTAAATTTGGTGTCTTCTTTCCTTTCCATGGAAAGGTAGCTGATAAGTAGCAAGTTCTCACTTGGCATGGCTCATGCTGGTCTTGGGCCTAGTTCGTTCCAGTGGTGAATGGCCACGAACTTCCTGAGTAATTCCTGAAACACAGAACCTTGTAGAGGTGCACAGCATACCCACAGTGCTCGGGGCAATCTGTGGCCATGTTCTTTTCACGGACTCCTATTCGAGGCTGCATTGTACACTGCACTAGATAGTCTCACCAGTTGTACGTTCCTGTCTGGAAGAGCTCATGTCCCCCAGCCGCTCTTGGACTCCTCTGATCTCTTCAGTGGATGCTGCTGGCTGAAAGGGCTTCCTCCACCTGCGGGGTCCTTGGTCTGTTGACTGCAGCCCACAAAGGTGTCTGAGAGAGTTTGAAGGAGGTATCACTTAGAACAGAGGGCCACACCTAGTCCTTTAAAAAAGGATGAGGTTGTTGTGCAGCAGGTCTTTTTAGCAAGTGGGGGTGATTTGCCATCAGAGCAACTCCTAATGGCCTCCTATCGACAGCAGTGTAGCTGTCTGAAAAAAATAACCGTTTCCCTTGATAAGAATAGTAATAAACAAACAGGAAAACACCCCAGAGCATTAGCAGTCATTATCTTGAATTCACTCTGAGAGCACTCTTGGATTTGAACTCACTGGAATAATACTAAAACTTTTTCATGTTAATAATTAATTACATGTTTTTAATTAGAAATTGCTGTTGCATCCACATAGACTTCTAGCACATTGCATCTTATTAAAGGTGTAATTGGAATGCGTTATTTATTTGTTTCTTTTGTTAATGTTCATATTCTGGGCTCCTCAGGTCACTAGAGCTGCAAAAGCAACTTGTTTAAAATGAAATGCAGCAAACTCTCAGCAGTAAATGTTCTTGTGTGATAGTAAGTGTTCTTGTTCCTCCTTGGTACTTTGAGATGTGGGGAATATTTACGTGATGTCTGTGCTGGTGGCTGAGTGTCTAAAATGGCATAGATCCAGCTGCTCACCAGCTTCTACCCAAGTCCAGGCACAATCGTGGTTACTCCTGCTTCTTTCCCACGGAGACCTGGGTGGGCTGCGTTGTCCTGGTGCTGCGATAGCAATGTAGACATAAGGTAGATGATGTTGCCAGGAGGGAAGTATTTAAAGCACTCCAGTAAACCATTCTGGTAGCAAACCTCTGCTGTAGATAGGAGTACTACTGAATGGGTCTGAGTTCAGCCGGGTGGATATGAATAGTCTTCATGGTGAGCTCTGGAAAGGTGTGTATGAGGGGGAGAGCAGTCCTTCGGGGAGTGGTGGGCTGGAAACTCCTTTGGGTCAGTCCAGTAAAGCCTGTGGAAGAAGTAACAGAGATCATCAGGAAGAACTGGTGCTCTGTCGGTTATAAACAAAACTGTATTTTATTCCATTTGTTTCATTATCTGCTGAGAGAATTGACTCAGAAATCCTTTGTTGTGTAAGAAAGAAATGAGATAATCTAAGGAGCCTTTGTAGCCTTCTAATCTAAAGTCTGCGTGGAAGCTGACACCTAAAATCTGCCCTCATTAAGACAGCTGAGAGATTACCAGTTGCAGGCCACCCAGTTTGCCTGTAAGCATTCAAGAAGTTGAAGTAAACTCCACAGATGTGAAAAGCCAGTATGTCAAAGCTACAGTAAAACCTTTGGCACACATTCAAATAATCTTTCTAACACCAGGATTTGGGCTGATCAGAAGAGAAAACCAAATTTTAGGAATTTGGAGGGGGGTTAGAGAAAGAAATAAATTTAGACAAAAGCAATTACAGGCTTAAAAGGAATAATAAGCATCAATTAGCAGCAAGTATCTCTGCTTACAATGAAAGCATTTTCAAGTACATACACGATGGAATAGAGAAAGAGAAAAGAGAAAAGAGAAAAGACAGCTTCGTCAATGAATTACAGCAGGGATTCCAAGATAAAGGGGAGCGAATGCTGTGGAGATATTAAACAATTACTTAGCATCAGCCTTTTAGAAATTAAAAAGGTGGAGGTTGCCCTGAGCTGAGGAGCTTTACAAAGCGACTAGATAAGACTGCGGATGTCAGCTGATAATGCCGTGTGTCTGATTCTCTTCTGAGAGCCTCTCGCATTTGGCCAAACACCAACTTCCCACCAAGTGCTGCAGAGGCGGTACGGTGAGAGCGGGGAGCTGAAGGCAGTGGGCTGCATAGGAGACTGGTAATGAAGTGCCTGCTCTGCCCCAGTGTTGCATGGCCGCCTGTCAGCATGTGTGCACTTGTCTTCTGTGGAAAGGGGGTGGGAGGAAAGGCTCGGTTTTGTCCATCTGCTTCTTGCTGCTTGTGGTGCCTGGTGAATGATTGTGCTTCTCTTTCTGGCCAGGATTTTACGCTCAGTTGTGCCTGGTGGGGAGCTAAGTGATGGACAGCTGTGCTGAGGAGTCCAGACCTGGCAGCTGTTATGAAAGGCGAGCGATGACAGGGTTCAATTGGCTTCACATCTTAGCTGTGGCCATGTTTGTAGCACAGGCCACTAATTGGATCACACTGGTTACTCTGTGGAGCATAGCTAATCCTTTTCTGTCTCCTTTTTTCTCTCCTGTCCCAAAATGATGGGAGTCTGGGGATGGGCCCAGGCCTGCAGGGAAACATTTTGTGTCTGGGACACTGATTTTTCAGCCTTTGCTTAGGAAGATCTTGCTCATCCCCTTTTCCTGAATAGCAGCAGTTGGCAGAGATCAAGTATGTCCTCTACTTTCATACCTTCTCTTCTCAGCAAAGACACATCAGGAGCTGTTACACTGCCCTAGAAATGATTGCAGTATACAGCAGGGATGTGGCAACTACTGCTGAGTTAATTTTGGCAGCCCACCAGCACTGTGCATTTTTGGTCTTCCCATTTCATAAAGGATCTCGCAAAACTGGGAGAGGTTCAGAGGAGGGTGACAGAAGTGTTCAAAAGTCTGTGATGGCCTCAGGGTAAGGAGTGATGGGACACCTGCGTCCGAAAGACTGCTGATTGCAGGCATGTAAGAGAAAGGTCTGTGAAGTCATGAGAGGCCTGGAGAGGATGGGGAGGGAATGAATGTGCACTACCACTTCCCGAACAAGAAAGCACCAAGTGAAGCATCCAGCTGTGGGGCGCAGGATCATAAGAAACAAAAGGAGGTTGTTCCTTGCACTGGTAGTTTAACTGAGGAACTCCTTGCTGTGCCCTGATTTACACAATACAGAGGGGTTACTAGACTGATTAATGGAAGAGAAATCTGCTCAGGAATACTAAGCATGTGGAAGTGATATCCAACTCTGAATGTCCCTGAGCCCCAAAGGTTGGGGTCTGAGGGACTATCTGGGGAAAGAATATATATGCTTGCTATTAATTCTTACAGTTTTTCCACGTATCTATTTTGGGCTGCTGTCAGAGATAGCTACCTGGATGTTTGTGCTGACCTAACTGCTCTTTATGCTTGTATGTTTTCCTGTTCCAGTGTTCTAGCGGTAGTAATCTCGCTGCAGCAGCAGCAGGATTACAGAGATGTTTGGAAAAGCAAGATCAATTCTAGTCTGTGGGGCTTTCTCTGCTGCAGCAGCTAGGATGATACAGGTACACATGACAGACAACTAAAAACTAACATGGGTCTCCCTCTCCAACACACGGCAGTCATTTCTGTGACCTCAATGCAACGCGATCCCGCTAAGCATTAAATGGAGCTGAAAAATATTGGTCTTATTGTGAAACAGTAGCTAATTCAGGAGTGGGAACAAGTGAATGAACACCACTGAGACTTCAATTTATAAATGAGCTGTGTAACCCCTTGTTCCCTCCTTTCCCAAGATGTACTGGGTCTCTACAGCAGGCCAGGATTAGGCAAAGAAGGTAATTGCCAATGTAGATTCTTTCTTCATTTTTCTGCAACTACCTGTAAAAAGTAAAAAGTCATATCATGAGCTGGCTCATTCTAATGTGAACAGGGAACAACTCACTTGAAATTAGTATCATTACCCAGATTTGTGCCAGTTTGATTTGTAGCTACTGGCATCTCAGCTTGCACAGGTTTTCCTGAGGCATTTGCACTCTCCCTTCTGCTAACAGTCTCTGCAGCAACACTTTAGGCCGTGTCAGAGTAGGCGTGAAACTGGGCCTCATTAGGGTCTTAGCAAATGCCAGCTGAGCCATCCTGACAGTGATTTTTCTTTCCTCCCAGTCATCTAAATGGCTGTGCGAGGGCAGAATGGGTAGTGGAAATGGAAAGGCTCATACCTCGTGTTAAATTTGTTCTTCCACAAAGTATAGACGTTCTTTTGCACTAGGAGGTCTCTCCCACAAGGGTTCGATTCTGTCTAGTCCTGCAGATGTGAAAATGCCTTAGGAGCATGAAGCGTTTATGCTGTTACGTGTTAAAGGGATTTACTCCAACATGCTACAACTACCATCCAGCTCGGATGAGACCTGGAGCAGGTTCATAGCCAAAGCAGAGTTCCTCTGGGAGTGACCAGCATAAGACACCCATGTGCGGCTAGGATCTGCTTTGGGATCAGTCGGCAGCTGACAGCCAGGGGTGGATCGGGATCACCTTTTCCATGCTGAAGGCTTGCTCTTGTGATGGTGATGTGCTGAGACTGACAGAGGGTCCAGCAGGATTACAGTGGGAGGAACTCTGTGGAGGGAGAGGAAGATGGGGGAAAGAATGTTTCAGTGACCTAATTCAAAGCTGGTTTTAATTTAAAAAAAAAAAAGAAAAAAAAGAATGAGATAAAAGTCAAAGACAGGAAAAATCTGCTTAAGGCTGGACAGAGCCATCATGCAAATAAGGATTTTAAGTGGAAAATTGAAGAAATTAGCAATAAAAAGAAGAGAAGCAAAAAAGTAGCCAGCACAAAAGCTGAATTGCTGAGACAGTCATGGAAAGAGTTCAGAAGAGCATTTTTTTTTTTTCTCAGATAGGTCTTTTCCTGTAAATAATAGATGAAATAGGAACCAACAACACTAAAATACTGCATTTTGTAATGCTGAGGCTGTCCTCATTAAGAGTATTTTTTAAAGACATACGGGGGAACCCTCCTTTCCTAGCAGCTGCCAAGTTCCAGAGCACTTTACAGCCACCTGTGGCCCACCTGTGGCTTGTTGGCTTCTTTTTGCTTGTGGAAGTTAGTGATTGAGGCATATGGGAGGGGTCTGGAATTGGTAGGGATGAAGTCCTCATGCTCTTTGGCTGGCAAAGCCTCCGTGCTGGGTGTACTGAAGCATCATCTCGGTGTGAGATGGAGTGCGAGTGATCTGTAGCTCCCAACTAAGCCCAGGAAAAGCTGATGGAAGTTTAGTCTCCTGCTTGGAGTCGTGAGTCGGAGTCTGGCAACCACCAGCTTGGAGAGCTGCCTGTTTGTTGTGTTTGTACGGCTCCACGAGGGGCCCAGCCCCTCTCCACGGCTGTTAGGTACTGCTGCAGGGAGGCAGTGTGACCCAGCAGTTTTTCAGCTGAGAGAGCCCAGAGCACCACAGGTCAGACAGGAGACAAGGTTTAATACATTTCCTCATGGCTGACTTGTTGCACACAGTAGCACTGTCCCCCAGTGCTTCTCTTTCAGCCAAGAGCACATTGACTACAGGCTGAGGAGCAGTTGAGGCAGACTTTGGTCATAGGTGTGGTGTGTCCCCTGGGAGAATTGCCCTCTGAGGCACCACTGAGGCTTGTGAGGGGGGTGTTGTCCATCGATCCATAACCTCTTGCTTCTGATGGGAGAGATCTAAAGTTGCTGTGTGAAGAGGGGGGACGTTTTAGCCTGATTCTACCTTTCGTCTTCATCCTGGAAGTCTCCAGTTGCAATTCTAAAAGCTGTCAGCCTTTCACAAAGCATCCACTGCAGGAGATAAGCAAATCCTCTGAGAAGCTGATCTGGCAGCAGCATTAGTAACCAGCTGTGTACAGCCATGAAGTAGGTGGAAGAAGCCTTACAGATTCACAGTGTGCTGTGCCAGTAGAAATGTCACATAAAACTGCCCCACCATCTGGCCAGTGCTGCCTTTTGCACACCCCTTCTCCTACCATCATGTCTGTCCTCTCTCCCGGAGTGATAACCAGGTTGCCAAGGACTGAACTTGTGACCTTCAGCACTGAAGATGCCATATGACTAAATTCTGCTCTGAAGCCATCTAGCAGAGGGACCGTAACAAACTTGGGTTTGATGCCATCTGAAGGCTTGCTCTGCTGTGTCCAGTTGGCTGGGAGATTCTGCTTCAGCCTGGCAGATGATCTGACCTTGGTTATTGGTATCTGTATCCCTTCTGGGCTGAGCTGCAGTGATGTTCCTGGGCATGGAGCCCTTCATCACTTAGGAAATTCCAGCTAAAGGATGCTGTAATGCGTCTCCTTAGCAACACGGGCTACTCAGAGTTCATCGGCTCGGCAGCTTTCTCTCCACTTACTTTCCAGGCTGGCCTCCCATGCAACTTGAATCATGTTCAAGTTCATATCAGTCCTGGTCTTCTTGCTGTTGTCTGAGCTCACAGCTGGGGTATCTAGAACACATCAAAAAAAAAGAAAGACCTTGAGAAGTGGCTAAGATCGTTTGGCACCACAGGAGTCTGTGCAATAGACTGTCACCCTGTCTACAGTTCATATCCGTGTGTCGTTTGCAAAGCAGATTTTAGCTTTTAAGAACCTTCTGATGAGACAAGCTGAAGTTCCTGTCCCCTCAATGTCCAAATGCTACATGTTAATGTTCAGCTTTCCCATTTCACACTGCACTGCAGATGTCTGTCTGTCTGCTCTGCCAACAGAGACTGTAGCATGCTGTTCTTCATACTTTCAAAATAGAGGTGTGTGTCACTGCTCCCTATGTCCTGATGTTTGATCCTGCCTATCTTTAAACTGACATTGCTCCCTTCATCGAAAGCATCTTCTGAGTCTTGAGCATTCCAGACTGGCCGTGGGCTTTACATTGCCTTGTTCTTGCTGCAATTGCTGGGGAAAAGGGCAAAGCAACCTTTTCCAGTAAAGGAAAGCGTTACATTTCTCCCAGCAATACTGGGAGTGCAGCAGGAAGGAAAACATGAGACCAAGAACAACAACTAGCAATAAACCTGACATTTAGCTCCTAGAAACTCACATTAAGCGCTGATTTTCCTTCTACTTTCCTAAGAGGTACCTAGGTTGAGGACTCAGCTCAGAGACGTTCCTCTGACAGCCCAGTGCCGTCAGAGAGGGTCTCATCCCTGGGCATCTGTCCCTCACTTGCGCTTGGTGATGTGTTGGTTGTTAGTGAACACAAGCAGCTATTCCTGAGTACCCCCAGTCCCTCTGCAGGCTCTGCGAGTCGTGTTGTGGTGTCACTGTATGGCAGCTGCGGCAATCCTCAGCAAGAGAATTCTCTTAAACAATTCCACCTCTTCTCTCTGGCTGGGTGAATGGATTGTAGCTATAATTATGTGATTGTTAGAGTGCATTGCAAGTCACGTACCGGCAAACTTGTGTTTCTTGCTGTACAGCAGTTTCAAACGTCCTTTAGTTCTTAGTAGCCATTTACAAAGGCAAGGCAGGACATGTTAATAGGCACATTAAGGGCAAGGGTCACAGTGCCACATGTGACACTGGCCTTGAGGTGAAGCATCTTATAGCTCATGTCATAAGCTAGGATTTATGCTGAACTCCCCCACAATCAAAAGATTGATGCAAAGTTCTCCACCTTCTGTGCTGAGTAGTGAGAGTGCCTCTTGGATCCTGTCAGATGCACCTACCAAAAAAAAATCTCTGACTTCAGATAAACACACAGATCGCCCGCCTCCCCCTGGGAAGGTAGCAGAGGCTGAACAGCTTTTGTAGTGGTGGTCAGCTAGATGGAAGGGGCTTTGGAGTTCAGGGGACTCAAACAAACCATTAAGACCTCCTGAAGGTTGTCTTGACTGATGTAGGATGCATGGGTTAGATCAGCTTAGGGTCTGGAGTATCCCTGTAGGTAGTATATGACTACCGGGATTCTGTATTAACAAGGGAGGGGAAAAAAAATGAAAACATATGTGGGTAGCCCTCCCTGATAGTTGGAGCTAAATACAAGACATTAGTTTCTGTTCCTCCACCCGTCTGTACCTTAACTTTCTGAAACAGGTGATGGGGACAAAGATTTTACTGTGTATGCCACCCACTTGCTTGACAGGATGAAGGCAGCATACACGAACCCCACAGCGACTCCCTCAGGCAGGAGTGGCCTGGAAGCAGCTCTAGGTGTCTGCCGTGCTGCAGGACTGGTGGCTGTGGGCGCAGCCTCACTGCCTCAACCACTGCCAGCGCCAGTGCTTGGTCAGCTCCCTGGATGTATGACCATAAAAAGAAACCAGTGCCTTTCCAGACTTATTCCCCTAACATAAATCACTTACTCTCAAAATTAAAAAAAAAAAAGAAAAAAAAAAACCCTTAGAATATTATATTTTAACCGTTTTCCTTTGGGGAGACAAATCTGAGTGGAAAACAATCCGTTGACTTCTGATGTGAGGTATATTGCAAAACCAGACTGTCTGGGACTGTTTTGTATCCCAGGTTGTCCTGTTTGTGTCCAAGTACAATGAGTTAGTGGTGTACCACTGGGGCATGGGGAGCGTGAATCCATTGCTGAAGACACAACAAATGTAATTTTCTTCTCCCTCTATCTGTGCAGTAAAGGCAACTCAATTTAATCTTTTCTTTCCAAGCACAAATGAATATTTTAATGGAAACAATGACAATATTTGGCCTGGCATGGTGGGTGGTTACTCATGCAAATGAGATGCGTCTCCCTTCTACCTCTCTGCCACCAACAGACAACAGGGCTCAGCCCCCCCCATCGCAGACTCAGGCCAACATCAAGACAATGACACGGAGGAGCTGACTTTGCTTTGTGCAGAGACACTGTTGGACAGGTCTGAGCCGGAAAGCTTAATTCCACATGGCTGGGCAATTAGTCGACCGTTTTGTTGCAGCACTAACATCAGCTGCAGACTATCTGCTTTGATAAAACTCTTTGCGTTAGAAAACCTTAAAGCCAAAGAAGCAAAGACGGAAGCAATAAAGCGGACGGAAGCAATAAAGCGGGAGTTAGGTACCGCTCGGTTAATGAAGTGAGCTTCGCTAAGAAGAAATGTGTGTCAGGTCAGGGGCCCTGAGGGAAGAACGACAGGGTTTCCTCTGAAGAAGCAAGCAGCAGAGTCCAAGACCTAAGGATTTGGTAATTGAGTAAGTTTCAGACCGTCAGGGGAACTAGCTGCAAATACAGGAGTCCACCCTGGCAGCTGAATATGAGAAAAAATAGCTGAACAAGATGTTGACTTACCCCTGAGAGAACAGAATGAGTTGTCTGGGAAGAAGAGAATATTAGAGGAGGGTGAAAGGTGGGTGAGCACTGCCCTTTTTCTTCCATTGAATTACTCTCCTATCACTGTGCGGTTTGGATGTAAGATCAGACCCTTTGCTATTTGGCCCTTACCTGCTCTAATATAAAGTTAGGCACTACCATATAGCCCCTCCCAGGCCAGTGCTCATGGCCATAATTAGAGAGAGGACTCCAGAACTGGCCAGACCTGCTAGAGCCATTGCTGTGCTTCTCTGCTTATGTCTTCATTGCAGCTAAATTGAAGCTAATGAACTCCATCACTGAGTAGGGCCTTGTGTGTATATGTCTGAGGGCAGAGAAGGCCGCCCTGGTTGTCCCAGGGGCTGTAGATGGAGGTTGGAGATGTCTGACAGCTGCATGGGTTTGCATCTGCCAGCCAGGAGTGGAGAGGGCAGGGGAGGCTGCCCTGCTGCAGTGCCTAGCCACGGGTGCCCCAGCAGCAGGAGAACTGGGTGCTGCTGAGCTGGGAAAGCCTCCTGCAGCCCAGGTACAGCATCAGCCAAAAGCTGCGGCATGAGCACCATCTCTCTGACAAGGATGTCCAGCCTTGATTTAAACACTGCAGGGAGCAGCAAAACTAGCTTGTACTGATGGTACCCTGACTATCCCGGTGAATGTTTTTCACTGTTTCTTCAACGAATGTGCCCCGCTCCCATCCAGTAGTTCCTCTACTACTCTACCTTCTTGACAGAGCAACTTGAACCCATCGCCAGCATCCCACAGAACCTGGGCTCCTTCGGTCCCCTCTCAGAGACAGCCACTCTCCTGCCTCCAGGTAATGCTTTTTTACACGCTTCTGTCAGTTCTGCAGCAGTCGTGGGGCCAGATGAAGCTTTTGCACTCTGAGGCTCTGACATTAACCAATTTTCAGAATACACCAGTGGCCTTCCATCCAAATCACTTAGTGGGCATAGGAGGGTCTAGTAGGATCAAGTGTGTTCAGTCTGTAAGTCTCTATCCTATGTTCACTGACCGTAAACTTGTGGAATACCATCTCCATCGAGCCTTGAATTCAAGATGGAAAAAGCTGTGATATAGTTCCAGTCTGTAACAAGTGGCTAGTTCGAAATTGGGGTAATCATTTAGATAATAAACAACCATTAAGGGTTAGATTAAACTATGATTTCTCCCTTTGCTGTTCTGTCGTTGTATCTTATTTAGTAGCTGCATTTAGGAGTATTCACACATGATTGCTTATGATGTTTTAATTGTCTTTGAAATGTTGTTTCACAGCTTAGGTTCAAACCTGGGTAAAGTGATGTGCATGGTGATCCTGAGAAGCAATGCATCTAATTGGTATCTGGCTGCTTAGCAGTGATTCAGGGTTATCTTTTTCCTTGTTTGACCGTTTCATCTCTGCTAATAGTCAGACTTTTCTGTTTGCCGAGACTGGAGTCCTTCACCTTGTTAGGAGCAATGAGAAATCAACAGAGGAAAGCTCTGCTGCTAATATCCAAGGAATATGGCTAACCAACTGCTATTAATCATGATGCAAACCAGACAGTCAGACTTAAATCGTATCATCCTTAATGGAGTAACACAGTTAAAGCAAGCATCAAGTGGCCCCAGGGCAAAGATGTTTCAGTATCATTGAGCTTTTCCTGATCTGGTAAGGGACAAGTATTTTGTTTGATAATTTTGAGTCCTACAGAAAGCAGCACTGCTGGCAGACCTCAAGGGAAGGATTGGGTTGTGCGTGTGTATGGATTACGAATGGCTGGAGTAACCCTGGGGATGGAAGGCAATTTTCCACAATGCACCCCAGGGGGCCTGGGGAGTTCTCCCATTGCTGGATCAGGATTTCTGGTCTCCTGGGCCCTTCCCCTTGCCCTGCAAAGGCTTCTCTCAACAGCGGCAGCAGAGGTGACTGCTGTGTGTGGTTCCTCAGAGTCCCTGTCACTCAGAGGAGTTTCTAGCCTGGACACATTGATAAAGAGACTTGGCATTCACCGTTTTGCTCAGAACAGCTTGTCTGGCATTCCTAGTGCAAACAAGGCCCCTTCTCCCTGCAGGATGGTAATAACTAACTAGAGAAACAAGGGATCCCTCTGAGCACACTGACTGCACTGGGGAAATACAATCTATCTGTGAAAACTCCAGCTGAAGCATGGAAGAGAGGATCTAAATTTAGCTGCAGCCTGCCTGAGGCTCCTGAGGTTTGTGACTGCTGGGGCAGTTGCTCGCAGCATTGTACAGGTTAGAAGTTGATTCTGCATCCAAAGGCTGCAAGCATCACAGGATAGCAACACACTTGCTCTGTTGTGTTTCCAAATACCTCTCTGTCACATCTTTGGGGCTCACAAATTCATGTGGTGCATTGGCTGGTTATTTCAAAAAATGGCTGTTCTACATACGTGGGAAGATAGAGAGCTTGCGCCCTGCAGGGCCTGCAGTCTGCACAGCAAAGTCAAACAAGCCTGGGTGAACAAAGTACTTCTTATCCTCACTTCGCAGCTGGGTGAGATGAAGTGATTTGCCTGTGGTTGCGCAGGAGATGGGGAGGCAGGGCATGGAGCTGGTTCTCAGGAGATCTGAGTTCAAAACCGGCTTATTTTTGTAGCTCCAGACAAACCAGGTGATTTTTCAATGACCTGTTGTTTTTGCCCTTGGCATCCTCCAGTCAAAGAATCAGCGGGTTAGCATCTCCACCAAAAATAGATGCAGTAAGGCCAGTGCTTGGGACTAAGGAACGCTGGATATTTTAAGAAAAAAATCCCCACTGCATTTAGAGATTGCTTGTTACCTGTGCTCAACGGACAACTTGTAGATGCCACATTTAGGCCAGGAAGCAAACCACAAATTTCTGTCTCACACAAAAATCTGTGACTCACAACTGCAAGTTATAGGAGAATATACTTACTGTGGCTGATAGAAGCTTGCTTGCACTCACGTTTTTGAAGCCAACAGCACGGAAAATTGAATTCCTGGGGAAGAGAAACTGGGTAGTTGTGACCAGAGGAAATTGCTAGTGCTTGGTGCAGATGGAATGGCTATTGCTGTAAAAGTGTAACCCTAGATTTGGTGGGATCAATGCCAAAACCAGCATATTGCCCCCAGCATTAGGACCAAACTCCGGTATATTTTGTTCAGCAAGCGCAGTGGTTGCTTGATGCAAAGCAATCATACCGTCAATGCTCACAGAGCGGTGGAAAGGACTGCTAAATGAATGAGAGGCAGAAATGAAATGTACTTTGAGTGATCTACTTGCCTATTAAATGTTCTCTGGAAGGGGTCATTGTTAATGTTGCTGCTTCCCATCTAAACAGAAACACACAGCCTTCTTGACAGGGAATTTAGCAGAAGCTGAAGGGATTACTGGGTGTTACAATATCTCACTCCTAAAAAGTTAATGTATTAGCAACGTGTGAGTCTAGACACGTATTGCAAGACTGATTTAGGATCTTAAAGAGGATTCTGCCTTTCATTCTGGCTTTTATTAAAAGCTTTGTAGTACATCTTTAAAGAGCCACTAAAGCCACATTGAAAACATAAAGAGGAAAAAAGAATAGAGGCAGAAAGGTTTTTAAATGGATTTTTCCCCCTTTTTTTCTCTTGCCCCTACCCGAAGTTTAAGACTATTTGCATAAAAACAATATTCTTTTTTTTTTTCTTTTCTTCCAAAAATCTAGCTACTCTTTGTCTTTAATTTCTTCCCCTGAAAGCTGTGGACCAGTGTCTAAGGCTGATGTCAGGCGCTGGAGGAGCAGAATGCCTCAGATTTGGAAGTTCATCCAAACTTCATGTAACTGCAGACTGCTTGAGATAGGAGCAAGCATGGTTACAGCCCTGGTGGCATTTGGGACACGGCAATGGGTCCTCAGCAGGAGCTTGAGTAGCTTCAGATAAATTAGGAAAGAGGTGATGTACAAGGGAGCTATGCGGATTTATGAAGGAAATGGATTTTACTGTGGGTTGATGTGCATATGCCTATGTGAACACACTGATTTCTGCAGAAGCCGGGAAAAAATACTAGTTGGTATGGGCAGATCCAGTGTTCGCTTTTGCTTTTTTTTTTTTTTTTTCCCTCCCACTCTCTAACTTCTCAGGTGTTTTTAACTCAGAGGCACCCAAAACAGTGTAAGCAGGACTGCCTGACTTCTCAGGTGAGGAGGGAACAGCAGGAACAGATGGATTTCTCAACACCAGAGGCTGGTTTCCATGCAAATACAACTTGATGACAAAGAACAAGGAGGCAAATGCTGCTGATAAAGGGTGTGGGAACTGGTGTCTGAAAGTTTCTTGAGGCTCTGGTGAATCTGTAACAGGTGGCAGCCAAATGGAACTGCTTTCTAGTCAGAAGGGACTGTTTTGTGTTTTGTTTTGTTTTGTTTTTTTCTGTTTTTTTTTAAGTACAGCCTAAGTCACTGAACAAAGCAGAGAGAAGTTCCTAACAGCATCTGGTGGAATGCAAATGCACTGGTGTTACCAGGCACATTATAGCCAGCTTACCCGCCTCAAAGAGGAGGAAGAAGGCACCGCAATTTGCATATAGATAAGGTCAGATTGTGTTCCTTTATAGGCAATAAGATGGGTTTATTATCCTGTTTGTTCTTTGCAAAGCTGTTCACCCCATCACCCCAGTCCGACCAGCTCCTAATAATACAGTCTGTCCTTGGCTGGCAAAAAAATATCTCAGAAGCTCTAAAATGCGGCAATGTGCCTGGCTTCCTGTCGTGCCTCTCCACTTTGGCTCCTAGGAGAAATGGGGAAAGAGCCCCTGGAGCTGGTGATTTGGCTTGGGACCTGAGCTACACCAGCAAGCTGTGGCAGTGCTTAGTGCTTAGGGCACTTAGGGCAGAGGGAAACTGAGACACGGTGTGAAAGAAAAAGTGACTGGGATGGAACAGTGGAAGCACGACTGACACCCACCTTTCGGTGCAGAGAAGCTGACCCTTACTTTCACCGTGGAAAACCCTTGCTTTACTCAACCTCAGCTGGAGGCTCTGCTGTCAGAGCCGGAATCAAAAGTCTTCTTCATTCACGTCTTGGTAGGTCTGTACTAGCTCTGATGACTTTAAAATTACCCTGACTTTACATCAGCAGAATCAGGCCTGGTGCGTGGTACAGTATAAAATACTAGCGAGTGAAGGTTTAATCCTGTTTGACCCTTTGAAGCGTGTCTTGGAAACAGCTGGATCAAGTGGGAAAAGGTCTGCTAAAAGCTAGTTAAAAGACCTTGAGTGATTTTCTGTCTCACTTTCTTTTTGGAGCAATCACTGAGCCATATCAAAATGCCCTGCCACAGCATTTCAGAGCATTTAGTGTTCAGAAATTACGGGTGACTGTGCTTTGCTCTCAAAATGCAGTAGGAGTGTGGTTCCCCAAATTATTTATAATAAAAAGGAGTTTTAAGCCAAACCTCAAAGTTCCAAGATTTGTTTTGATTTTTACAAAATACTTTCAATGAGCAGACTGCTCATAAAACGTAGAAATTTAGTCAAAATCAAGTTGGCTTAATTTGATGAAATAGTGTTTTCTGCTGGAAAAGGTGTTGTAGGGAAATCTGACTGTAGCTAGCACAACAGAAACACGTACACAGAGAGCAGGATTAGAATAGAAATGTATGGAACAAGAGGAAATGCCTTCCATCTGGCTGCTGATGGCTACTAAACATTTCAAATATACTTTGTGTCCCTCTAATTCACACCCTTCAAATGCTCTACCTGCAGCAAACTGCATACCTGTGCAGCATCTCTGTATCCAGTTAGCGCCAGGAAGCACCCTGTGTTGGAGCAAAATAAATCTGTGCCTGCAAAGTGCCTGCTCTTTTCAATGAAATACAGGCTTTCATTGCAGCAAGTGATCTCAGCACAAAGTGCTAAGTGTTGTAAACAGTTTTCAGCGAGACATTTCAGGTGCTGCAAACTGACAACTTTGGTAGCTGCAATTGCTAAAAAGCAAACGGAAAAACATAAGCCCTCTCCCTGAGCTCAGTAAAGGCAATGTTCTGCTTTCCATGAAGTCTTCTGCTGAGCTGCCTCTGGCTGACCACCGTCTGCTGAGTGACTGGGGACCTGAGCTCATGGTCTGTCTTAGAGCCGTGTCCGTATGTTAACAGCTGTCTTTTGAGCATTCGGCCCTAAGTACGAGGTCTCTTTGCTCAGCACGCTTTGTTGGCAGTGCGAGCTTCGATGAATGTCTTCCATTCGTCATGGAGTAACATGAGTTCATCCCCTGTTTGTCATGGTCTAGGGGTGTCTCTGTAGATGATGAGTGTGGCTTGGATGGTGCAGGGTAACTGACTGCTTAATTGTCCAGGGCTCTAAACCCAGCAGTCAAACACTTCTGTATGTTTTTTTTCTGCACCTTTACATAAAAGGGATTCATTTGTATTCCTTCATGAACAGCCATAGTGCTGTGTGCTGGTTGCTGTTCTCTCTTTTCTCTTATTGAAACAATATGTAATGTAGAGGAAAAAAACAGGGACTGACTTCCTAGGACTAGCTGTTCTGGCTGAAGCAGCTATTTGCTATACAGCTACAGTTATGTATTATTTGGGCTATTGAAAAGAAGCAGTGATTAGTGTTGCTCTTGATTTTCCTGTATGGCCAGTTTCCTGAAGTGTTAATCCTTGAATGCTAAGGTCAGACGGGTGACTGAAAGACAGCAGGGCAAGTTCAGAGCAGAAGACAGAGTTTCACAAGGTGTCAGAAGTACATTTTTGGTTCTTCTTGTTCACATCTGCTCTCATGGGACTGGCTGGGGTGGGGTAAGCGCTCTAAGTCTTGCACTTTTCATTTTTGTGCTGAAGTGGGAAGCTGAAAATGGCAACAGAGGTTAAGACTATGGTCATATGAGCATGCTCACTACTGGCATAGTCAAGCTACCCTAAGCTTTTAAAAAGCAGTAGCTGAAAACATAGAGTCCAGCTACTTTAACCAAGGAAGGCCCCCAACAATGACATTGCATTCACATCTAGTTAAATTCAGGGCATACTTTCAGACATGGGGCTAAGCTGCTGCAGAACAATTTTATTCCAGTTTTGTGCCTTAAATTTGGTTCCCCACATTGTACTGCTCCCAACAAAGACAGACACAGCAACTGCCAAGGCCAAGCAGCACCGACATTCTCCTCAGAGTGGTTCTGTACACACCACTTACGGCTTCCTGGCCTCTTGATCTCCTGGGTTGTGCTAGCCAGGAGTGGACAGAGATCCCAGCTAGGCATGAGTAACAAGTCACAGCAGTTTTAGGGGCTCTCTTGCAATTAGGCACAAAGCAAACCCAAGTCAGAACAAAGCATGGGCTGGGAGAGAGCTGATCTACAGTGGCAGGAAGGCTGGGGCCTACAGATGCTCTTTGACTGCTGTTTGTTACTGCTCTCACCTAATTATCGCATCATACCTCCCTTCTTCTTCATCTATTTGACATCTATTGACATCTATTGACATCATTTGACATCTATTATCCAGCAGCTTTAGGCTTGAGTGGAGGTGAGGATTGTCCTGTTGGACTTAGGGTACAGAGGCAATTTCAGATATGCAGGGAGGCATCAAGTGAAAAGAGGTGATGGGAGGGTCAAGCCAAGCAAAAGGAAATATTTACGAAACGTGGAACTTAAGCTGTGGTACTCCTTGCCGTCAGGGCATTGTGGTGCAAAAAATCTTATGTGGATTTGGGGAAGGATTGAGCAAAGGCAAGGAAGAAAAATCTCTTGAGAGCTATTAAAGACAGATGCAAAACTCTCACCTGGAAAGTTCCTGTGTGGCATGTTGCTGAGAGCAGGGGAATACTCTGGGGAAGGGTCGCTGCGTGTTTGTCATGTTTTAATGCTCTTCCTTTGGTATGTTGGATATTGGGCGTTGAGTAGTGGACTGGCTTGATCTGTGGTCTGGGCAGCTGCTTCGCTTCTGTGCTGCGAGACACCCAGACTGCCCTCTTTTCAGCAATCATAGTCCAGTAATATCTCTGTTCCTTGCCTGTTTCTGTCCATTATTGCCCCTGGGACCTTCTCAAACATCCCGTTCCACCTAATGAGAACAAGACGTAATTGAGCTTGCTTGTCCAGTTCCTTGGTAGTCTCAAGGCTGAGAGGCTGCCCTAAAACACAGCCCTGGGAGATGTGCTGTGATGGCACAGCCAGAGAGTGGCAGTGAAGTGGTTAAACAGGAGAGGGTTTTGCCAGGCAGTGGGTAAAACATGGCTGATTCTCACCCTAGAGTTGAAGTGCTAAAACTACCCGCAAATATTTCAATAAATAGCAAGTTCATAAATAACTCGCAACATTGCACTTCATAATAAACCGGTGACAAATGTTACATCTTTCTACAACATGGATTAATGGTAATGGGGGTGGGAAGAAGGCGTGATGTCTGCGAGGTGGTATTAAAAATCACTTACATTTCACAGGTTCCCATAAAAGGGAGGCTTGTGCAAAATAATTAATCATGCATTATAAATACAGCTTTTATTAAAGACAAGCAAAAGCATAAATACAGCCAAGCCCTTAAGCACTTGTTCTTTGCAATGGTTAGAAAGTGTTTGGAAATATGAATCAACACTTAGGATCCAGTTTAGCTCTGTTGTTGGTGCTGGAAGAAAAGCTGGGAAGCAGAGGCGGCTTTGCTGCCTTATTCTTGTCTTTGCTACAGTCTGGCATGGACCACCCTGGATATCTGCAGCTTTTCCTTTGCCTTGCAATACTCGAGGTCTAGGAGCAGCCCAGTTAGATCCTTCCAAAGACTTGTCCTGGAGAGGACCTCTGCAGAACACTGTTAAACAGCTGTCTGTGCTGACCCTGTATTGGCTGGAGACCGTCCCCCCCAGTCATGAAAGTCTGCAACCTTTGCAAAGCCAATTCAAAATAACCCAGTGTGCCACCCAAGCATCAGAGAGCTTTAAGATGAGGAGAGGAAGCTGGTTTTGCTAAACACACCCTGTGGAGAGCTGTCACAGCAGTTTCCCCGTGGTATTAGGAAAGATGAGTTTGTTGATTAGAGCTTTGGGGTTATTCCGCTCTCCCAAATCCTGCACCTGAAATACAGAAACTTTGGGGGTCTTTATTGTTCCACTTGGATAGATATGCTCTTTCAAGTTAAGTCTAAGCTTTGAAGGAGGGATGGTGGCAGAACTAGAAGGTGATGCAAGAAGAATATTAAGGGGAAGGGGGATTTTATGACAGTACAGTAAGACAGATGATTTATTTTGTCCTTCAAGTGCTTTCTCTCGAAGGCTGCTAAAGCCCATTAAAACTTCTGTCTGAAGCTATGGTGAGATTCACTCCCTGGAAAGGACAGAGGTTTTACCATGGGGAGCCAGAAGTGGTGATGGCTCTGATTTCATTAGCAGAGCAGTTATATGAGCTAAAAAGGTTTCTGCTAAATTAGCAGGGGCCCTTGTTGCAATTAAAGAGCTGCTGTTTTGTAACCAAAGTCACTGTCATTTGTTCAGTTTTTGAGGGTGAGCCAGAAAACCATATCCAGAATCGCAGAGCTGTCAAACAGCAGGTACTGAAGGGATTTCAGGAGATTGTCAGTTTCACAAATCCTCCCCAACCACCTGTGCTTCCTTCCCTTGGACTTTTCCAAAGCTCAGCACCCCAAGGCTCAACACCTAAGGTTCAATACCAGACATTTCCAACCTGTAGTGTGCATATGGAGCAGAGTTAGTAGTATAAGCAAGACAATTCCTTGCTTGCACAAAGCAGGGCGTTTTTTAGCTTGTGCAGTGCAGCATTTCTTCATGTGTGAGTAGGGATTTAGTCACCATGCTAGCTCTTCCATGTGACTTACAGCCTCGAAATTGTTTCTGGTGACCGTGAACTTAAATGGTCCAGGACCGTATGGAGACATGCACAATGGAAGAAATACTGGGTGAGTCTTGCAAGAACTCCCTTTGGCAGTGTTGTATCAGTCCAGAAAACAAAATTTTCTGCATTCTGGAAAAACAGAAGTCCTGGGGTTAAAATCTTCCTGTTCTGCTTAGATCCATCTCTGGGGCTGCAAGGTCATGCTTCTTCCAGCCACACAGCTTTTGGCTTCGGTTCTCTGGAGATGAGCCAAGGATGCTGCTAACTCCCCACTGCTGCAGCCTTGTATCTGCTGACTGCTCCGAGGTATACAGGGGCCTTCAGGACCATTTTGACACAACAGCTGTCCTGAGCTGTCACACAGGCTATTAAAAATTTAATTCATCCATGACTTGAAGACCAGCCGTGATCAAAGGGACAAAGTAGCTGCTGTTCAGTAATGCTAGATAATCAGAGCAGTTCTGATGAATAGCTCTGACACCTTGAGAGTATTTTTTTTATATTTCTATTGGGGTGCTCAGATCTGTCACGCTGGAAAGAGGACACCTGCCAGCATCCTCCACTTTCTCCGAGTCCCTGAGAACCAGATCTTATCTGGGTAATAGTGGGAATGCCATATAAATGATGCCTTTCATCTGGCTACTTGAACTGGAGCTAAGCCCTGAAAGTGGGTCTTCTTTGAATGATTCTGGTGAAGGGGAAATTGATAAGA
Source organism: Anser brachyrhynchus (assembly GCF_964034855.1). Lineage (NCBI taxonomy): Eukaryota > Metazoa > Chordata > Aves > Anseriformes > Anatidae > Anser > Anser brachyrhynchus. The sequence continues at coordinate 6,965,542 of NC_137713.1, read as the reverse complement.
AATTCCTGCGTCACCAAGCCTAAGTCTGATGGTTTCCTTTTTCATTTGGAGATAATCAATGACCTGGAACAAAAACACAGCCGATGCTCTTTGCTATCACTTAATTTTCAAGTAAAACAAATTTTCAGCAACTAGTGAAATTGGATATTAGTTTTCCTGTTGATCTCACTAAATATGCTGTTCCACAGAACCACTCTCTTATCTGTTTATTGTGTCCTTGGACATGCTGTCAAGTCTCGACTGCCTTCTGTCTTTTTTCTCCTTCAATCTGAAGACTGGCTTCTGCATTCATACTGGACTATCTCCAAACATTTTAACTGCCCGAAGGGTCCCCAGGCTTCAGCATCAAATCCAGCCCTAATTGCTTTTTACTGGTCTTCATCACCCTGCAATGACAGAGGTCCGAGATGCCATCCTGCCCATCTGTTTCTGCAGCCCCTGGATGAAGAAGTTCTCTTCTTTGTCACTGCACCGTTTGACGTGTAAGGCTACAAGTGTCTGAATGGAAATACAAGTCACTGAAGTTACAGCATCTGGGGCACACAGGGGAAGAGCAGGAATGGTGCAAAAATCCCTCATTCTCAAGCTCTCTAGGCAGTAAGAGATCTTACAGCTGTCACCTCTTTTATTTCTTGCCCTAAATGATGACTAGGCTTCTCTTGCCTGTCAAGTTGCTTGGCCAACATTGTAAATACTTTCCATTACCCATCTGAACGCCATTCAACCAGCTGTTCCTTGTATCTCTCTTGCTTATAAATCCTACCGTTAGCTCATATATTTATTTAGGGCAATGAGTTCTACAGCTTTGAACACTGCTTCCTAGGTCAGACCGAGTTAGCAGTGCTTTTCATTCTCTTTCACACCTCTTTTCTTTTTGCATTTCCTCTCCACGCTTTGTTCCCCAGTTTTCTTTCTGGTCTGGTTGAGATGCTAAATCAGGAATCCTCTTTTCCATACACCCTCAAGTTCCCACTGAAACACTATTCCCCCCCCGCCTTCCCAGCCCACCTAGAGGGTAGATAGCCTGTTTGCTCATTGCAGAGCCTGTGGGCAACCTGCCTCCTGAAAACGGAGTCTGCTTTATCCAAACCTTCCCCTTTTCCTCGCCAAACACACCGTGTGTCCCCAGACCTCAGCACTGCTTGGTCTCTAGCCTCCTTTGTGAGCACCTTTTGCGTTTCAGTTCTAAAAAGCCTTACGCCTGTGACGAAGGGAGGCTCGCAGTTTGCTTGTTGTCCTTTACACCTCTGGATCTCTCCCAGGCCCAGAAACACTGTTCTGTAGGTTTCTAATTAAAATCTTCAAAGAAGCGTAGAGGATGTATGGGCTGCAAACAGCCAAGTGAACTCTGGATGCCTATTCCCCGATGCCTTCTTTGTCCTTAGCTTCTGCAGGCTGGGGTGTTTGCTAGATAGTCAGTCCTGATCACAGGAAGAACGTTTTATACAACCACTGCTATTAGTGATAATGAGAATAAATGATACAATAATGAAATCTTATTATACACTTTTCAATGAGAGCCTTTCATCTGAAAGATTTTGAAGTACTTTACAGGCTACTGAACATAGAAATCGTTTTACTCACCAGGGAAATTCAGCCAGTGCAGGAAAGGTAGTTGGGGAACTGTTGAAAAACATACATTGAGCGTGTGGGACAGTTCAGTAGGGGGAGCAAACATACTGAATTCAAACAAAATTGCTGCCCGGATTTAGAGGAGGAAGCAGGCTAGAATGCCTTTTACTTGAGGTATTAAACAGTTATCCCTCAGCTAATACCTGTTGTTGGAAAGAGACAGGAGATTTTATGATCAGGGCTGATATTTTCTTACAAGACCTCAAAGAAGGCTTGACTCTCATGTAATTCTGGTTCCTCCCTTTGGTTCCTTTGAAGGTGCCAGCCCAGCCCTCCCTCACATCCCATAGGAAGAAGGAGCCTTCTGCAGCTGTGATTTCCTTCTTGACCCTGCCTGCAATGGGGAATCAGCGTTGGCTCAAGGAGCGTAGCATTACTCACTGAAAAGCCAAGTCACAAGCATTTCTCTTCCTAATGTACTGTGGATTTTGTTTTCCCTTGAGATCTCCCGCCCAAGTACTGACCAATGCTTGACCCTGCTTAGTTTATGAGAAGTTGACAAGATGTAAATTCAGAGCAAAAAATTTCCTGGGCCTATTTATCTTTTGTAAAAGAGAAAAAAATCAACACAAAAGCCTAACCTCTGAAGACACCAGCTGCCTCCTGCTTATTAAATGGTCCTTGTTTCTGTTTATCGAAGTAGATTGAATAGGGCTGGCCCTAGTGCTCCGTGCAAAAGGGAGCTGTGCGCACTCCCCAGTGATATATGAGGTTAATAATATTCGCAGTACAAGCATTATGCAAAGCAGGACATCCGTTCTGCTGGTTGGCAACCAAGGAGCAGTAGGCAAAGGTGACAACACAATCAATCCCAAGCTCTCCGCACTCCCGAGCTGCCTGTGCTGCTGGTGGCCTTGCTGAACGCCGGTGCGTGGCTGGGTGCCCTGGTCATCTCCCCAGGCCCTGAGCTTTGGGAAGACCTCTTGCAAAACCTGTTGCATCAAGGGGCTGGGTGAGAGGCTTTGGGAAGAAGGAGAGAAGGGAATTCCCTGCGTTAGCTGCTTTGATGGTGTGGAGAGGAGCACAGTGGTCTCTCCAGACATCCATAAAAGCCCTGAAAGTCTCGAGGGAACCAAAAAGCAGTAGTTGGGGCCCATGGTGGACATGGTTGGGCTCTGAGAGCTCATAGCCTGGAGGAAATCATAGATGGAGCAGCATGGGCAGACAAATTGAGTGTGACCTTTCCTGACACACCAGCGGATTGAAAACCCCATCATGGATTGACTCACTCCCTAGGAAAAACACCGTTAGTCTTACAGGACTCTGGCAGCAGGTGACACTGTGAATGACGGGAAGAGGACACATAAGGGCGGTGCGGCACCTCTGTCACCAGAGGTATTTAAGAACAGAATGGACAGCTCTGACAGAAACAAGTGAGGTGTTAGACTCCTGCCTTGGAGCAAGGGGAATGGACCAGATGTCTCTCAAGACCTTCCCAGTACTTCCTGCCCGCGCTCAACATTGCAGGAGTGGGCACTTGCACACCAAAGCCCTTGCTCATCCCTCCAGGGAGATGAATTCATCCAGGGCAAGAAATTATTCAGGGTAATTTTTTTTTGCCCAGAGTGGAGCCTGGCTCCTTTGGCTGACTGCTGTTTGAGGAAGATCCCACATCCACTGTCGTGACATGAACTGCTTTGTGGGTCATTTCAGAGGCAGAGTTGGGTGAGGAGCTGTTGAAGTCATTATATGAACCATTTGATACTGCTGTCTGCTATTAAAGAGACAAATCGGAACCCCTGATTCAGAGCAGGGACCAGTTGCACACAGAGCTCCCTCCTTTCTCTCTGCAGAGGCTGTGATGGGGAGAGCTAGCGGTATGGATAATTTACAGCAAAGGTTGTTGGGGGAAAGTATTTGGGTATTTGGGAAGTATTTGAGTCAAGGATCACTCCTAGGAGTTGCTGGCTTTAAATATTCAAGCGCAAGGGGGAGAACAAGCCACGAGAAACTGTCATAAAAATATCATCTTGACCCAATTCATCTAGGATCAGTGCTGGCCTTTCTGTGGGAGCAGCTATTTGTGTTAGGATTCAGGAGAGTTATAAACAAGCAAAGATGAGTTTAAGAAACCTGCGAGCGCCTGATCTGGATTTTCTAGCAGCTGTTCCATGAGTGGGGATCATCAGCCACTCGTTTCCAGCACACTTGGAGGAATGTAGCATTTCCAAGCCCTTTATTCCTGTGGTGGATCTGAGAAATTGGCCAGGAGATTCAAGAGTTATTAAGAGGAAATGACTAACACAAAGCAATAACAGACTGCTTTCTTTTTTTTTTTTTTGCTTTTTTTTTTCCCCCTTAGGAAATGCAGGCTAAAAAGAAGCTTGAATAAATGCATGTAGTAGATCATTTACTGTTAGCTGTTCACCTACCTTGACTTTAAACTAGCTAGTTGAATGACTTACTTGTGCTTAAAATAAATGTTTATTTTAAACCTAAGCACATTGTAGAAAGCTTCAAACCCCCAGTGCTGCTATCGGCTAAATATATTTTCTCAGAGTATATACAAGACTCTAATTAAGGTTTTGTCAGACGTTCCATTATATGTCTCTCATCTCCGTCTCTTAATATTTATCACCCATTTTCACATCACTCTAGCCTTACTCTGGGCAATCACTCAGACCTGGCATGATATTTCCTCCTGAAGTGGCTTTAATCCACCAGTGGTGTTTTCAAACCTAAAAAGCATCACCAAAGGTTGTTCCCACTTGGTTTTGATGTGGCCTTGTGACTTCAGCCATTGACTGGCCCCTGCCTGCCCCTGCCATGTGCAGTGTGCTGTGGACTGGGCTCGTTTCCCAGCATAGGCTCTCTCCTTTGGCTCTGGCCATGCAGAGACCAGAGGGACACTTCCCTGTGCACCCCTACCCCCTGTGCCTACACAGGGGTGGTCCGGGGACTGAGCCTCTGCTGACAGAGGTTGCCCATTGTGTCTCAGCCCCAGTGTTGCCCCCAGGTGTCTGCCCCTCTGTAGCCACAGTTGGATCCTTGCTGACTGGAGCCAGTTTCCATCACAGAAAAGCAATGTGCCATCTTGTGGTTCACTGGATAAACGTGGCTTCCTGTAACTCTCCTGCTGTGTCCCAAGCTCCCGAACGTCCTTCCAGGCTGCTGCCAGGACTGCAGTTTGTGAGCGGTCAGTCTGAAGGGTTCCCCGTGGGTTGTGTGGTGGCAGTTCCACCCCACAGATGCACACTCACTCCTCTCAGGGATCTCTTAGACCTATATATTGTGGCACCAAGCGAGTGGCTCATCCTTGGCTCTTGCAAGGTAGTGTGCCAGAGAGCCGTCACCACCTGGGGGCTGAAATGCTGCCATGGGACTCTGAAATGCCATTGCCAGTTCTGCTGCTAACCTGCCAGATCCCTGAGAAAGGGTGGGAAGGGGAAGAGGTGACTAGCATCTCTTGTGGCCTATATTTTTATACCTGACTTTATAGATCATACTCACTGGGGCTTATAGGTGCTCCAGAAACCAGCAGCGAGCCCTTGGTGTCCTGGGGACTGGTGGCAGCAAGGACCCCCCGGTCTAGGTGAGGCTGTTTTGCTTTCCCTGGGGGAAAGTGGCAAAAGGCAGGAGGTAACAGGAAAGGAGGCTTCAGTCAGAGAGCAAAGAACAGAGTAATCTGTGGGCATGGGTATGTAAGCGTGCTGTGTCGACTATGCTAATTCATTTTGGTTGAATGAGAAGCATTTATTATATGTCAGGGGGAGTGTGATGAATGGGAAGTCAGTTTTTCCCCTGCATTATTTCAGCTCTCTGGTCTGTTGGTGATTTATTCAGTAGCGTTTATGGTGTTAGTAGTCTAAAACCAAAGGGGAAATTTATTCAACCCTTTCTTGCCTCTCTTTTTCCTCCCCTTTCTGTTTTATTATATTTTTGACTTTTTTTTTTCTTCTGGTTTAAAGTCTTCCTTGCTTTTAGGTAGATGGATTGTATTCCCACAGCAGGCAGCTTGCTTCTCTGCTGTTCAGCTCTCCCAAACAAGGACAGCTTTTCCAGGGACTTCAGATGGGCAGCTTGGGTGCTGAGCTCTTTCAAAAACTCGCATGTGTCACCAGAGGAGCTGCTGTGCATCAGGCTTTTCTGGAAGGCTGGCCCTGGTGGTGAGTGGCTGAGCTTTTAGAAATCAAACCATATGCTCTTTGAAAATAAAACAAATACGCTAGCCTTTGTCACATAAAATCTGATCATGAAGCAGATGGGACAGTTTGGGGTGACTGGCTTGCCCCTGTGTTTTGTGTTTTAATTTCATTTGACAGGAAAAAAACATATCTCAGTACCTTAAAATAAAAACCACTCTGTTTGACTGCAGACCTACATACGGGAAGGCTGGAAAGGTTCAGGAGATTTGAGGTTCCTTTTCCCCTTTCTTTTCAGAGATCAATGCATATTGCAGGACCTGCTTGTATTTGCCAGCTACTGCAAAGCAACATGAAAATCAGTGCAGCTCCTCCACTTTAATCCCAGCCAAAGGTTGAAACCTGTGTCTATAGGGCTGCAAACCACACAGGCATCCCTCGTGTCCCTCAGACACAGCAGTCCCTGAACGTGTCCACTGAATCAAATCCTGGAGGGATGCAACATCCATTTACCGCATTGATATCAGTGTCTGTTTCCATCTACAGAAAACCTGCTTCCCTTCATGCATAGCCTATAGGGAAGCATCATTTATGTCTTGCAGTATATAAATTGCGCATGCTGGGTTCGATCTTCCAGTGTAATTGTACTCAGTTCGGTGTGACTGCCCCAAGCCACAGTGCTGGAGGACCACGCTGTCTTCTGGGACCGGTAACCCCCTGTCTCTGGGGACCTAGCAGGGTGCCTGAGCAGTGCTGACTCGTCACACTGAGATGCGATTCTTTTGCTTTTGAGTCAAAGCACACAGGAACTTGTTGAAAGAAGTTTGCTGCTGGTAATAGGTTGGTTTTAAGTGGCACATAAACCTGCCGGCTCTTTATGGAGGCTGTCGGGCAATAAGGACATGGGGAATTATGACAGTGGAGGCATCGTACGATAGTGCTTTGCAGATGATGTCTCACAGGGGACGTGCTATTTATTTATCTAAAGGAGCAGGTTTGCAGTGGTTTTACAGAAGAACAGCTTCCAGGCTAGTATGTCTCCGTGCCTCATCCACTTCTTCTTACTACCTTTGACAGACTCTAAATCTGGGGTGACAAGGGGTTGGAGGGGCAAAGGAGCATCCCCGGAGAGTTCAGAATGATGCCAAAATGAGCAATTTTCTTGTTGGAGACCTGGGATATTTTGCAAAGAAAGCTGGGCTGCTTTTGCTGAGAGTTGCATATTTTTTTTTGTCACTATTGTTGTTTACAAACCGAGCCATTCATTTAGGAGTGAAACATTTAATTGCAATTGGCTTTTCTCAGTCTTGTAGTCTTTTACCAGCCAGGGAAGGAGGGAGAGGATGAGAGGCTGTAAAAAAAAAAAAAAAGAGAGAGAAAAATTAGTTTCCGTCTGGCTTTAACAATTACAAAGGACTTTTACTGCCGCTGCAGCAGGAGACGACAGTTTCTTTCCTCACGTCCGTCCTCAGCTTGAATGTGGTGTGGCTCTGCCTTGCCAAGCAGCTGCAGCGGCCTCCCTGGGTGCCTGCTGCATGCCAGCAGCAGCCGGCAGACACCTCTGCAGCATGGGGAAGGACCAGGTGAACACCAGGGCCGGCCCTGCCGAGGCTCTGGGCAGCCCTGCCCTGCTGGCATCGCTGCGCAGCATGCAAAGCCTTGCCCACGCTAGGGGATCTGCCTTTAGTTGTAATTGCCAGGCCCCTATGGTGCTTGTAAAGAGCAAGCCCAGTCCAAGCTGGCAGGGCTGATTCTTGTTTCTTACCAGACCCTGTGTCTGCTTCCCTAACTCTTCTGTCTTGGGAAAAATAATCCTTGTGTGCTCCCAAGTGGGAGCTGGGGAAACCCGCCGTGCAGCATGGGTCTGCAGAATAGCTCGGCATTTCTGCTCCGCGTTCTCCTTCCACCTGAAGCAGATGGGTGGCACTTAGAGGGAAGGGGTGTTTGTACCACTCACCATAGGTGTTTGACATCTAGGCTAGAGAGAGGTTTCTTCAGGGAATGATGTGGAGCTCTTAAATTCAGCTCCTGCTGATCAATTTAATGACTTAAAAGGAGCCTCGAGCAAAAAAACCCACCCTTTTCATGGAAAGTTATGTGGTGTGAATATTGCAAAAAACAGTGCAGAACGCCCTTCCTGCAGGGGAGTTATAAAAGCAGGAACTGAAACCAATTCCACTATCGTGATGCAAGATAGCTTTCCCGTAACCTCCTGAGAAGGCATTCCTTCCCTTCCATTACCAGCAAGGGGAGTGGAGGTCTGGAAGAGCCTTCCCCAAGTTGCTGGAGCTGAGATGTGCTCGAGTTGCCTTCCGTCCTTCACTCCTCCCTCGTTAGATGCTGCATTTATCTGATTCACCCCTCACCTCCACCCCCTTTGACTTCTGGGTGCTAGCTCATCCCAGACTCCCATCCACCCGGTCCCTTCTGCCTGTCTCCTTCCAGAAGCTCTTCTGTGCCGGGCTCAGGGATTTCTGTCCACCAGAGGAGCAGGCACAGATCCTGCAGGCAGAGACGAGCCGGGCTGCAGTCCCTGCCAGCTGCAGGCAGCAGCTTTTCTCCTAATGCTCCATTTAGAGCTGATGTTTTTTAATAGAGATTCAGTGCAACCATTTTAAGATGGACATGAAAGAGCAGATCTGCAGTGCATAAAAGCCAAAGAAGGACAAGGTAACGAGTCAGGATGTGACCAGTTCCTCAAGTAGCTTGTGTTATTGCTTTGTCTTTCTGTGTTTCTCAAGTGAATAAACTGAGGTCATGATTATAAAAAGAACAAATATATTAAATCCCAGTATCCTGAAGGCTGCCTGTGCAGGTTGATTCAATCAACTCGCTCCAGCGTGAGGGCTTTGTGCCACCCAGCCCCAGCGGTGCAGGGGCCCCGGTGGTCAGCTGGGGGCTGGCTCCCGAAGTGCGGAGTGGAAGGCAGGGAGTTAGAGGGGTGGCTCCAGGAGGATGAATCGCATGCAGGGGGCAGGGAAATTTCAGCCTATGGAAAGTGGTGGTATCTGCTGTCTATCTGGCCTGCGTGCTCAGCTGCTGCTCCTCATCGCATGTATGATTTGCAGTGGAGGCCGAAGAGCCAAGTTTCCACTAAATCCTGTCTCTGCCTTTGCTTTTATCTTTGCAACAGGGTTAGGAGGTACTTCAGGAGTCAAAAAAAAAAAAAAAAAAAGGAACTGGCTCCTGTTGGACACAAGGAAAGCAACACTTTTTGTTTGGGGTTCAAACCACAAACCTTTCATTTGAGTCAAGATTGAAAATGGTAAGATTTCGCTCTACGTAACCTTCCTTAGGCAGTTCAGTAACACTGAAAATGGCTGCCTCAAAGCGAAGCGCTGAGTTGCTTTTAGGAACTGCTGCAATAAAAACGTTTGACATTTCAGAAACAAAAAGAAATGACCTTTCTCACACTTGGGAGAGGGATAGTATCCCCCAAAGATCTGTCTTTCTACAGCTTTTCTCTTTCTTCCAAAAATACGGTCCATTTCTGCTTTCTGTGTGCTGAGGTCTGATTAAAAACCCTTCACATCCCTCTGTCAGACCATGCAGCGAGACCTAGTGCCCCCTTTGCACCAGGCACACCTTTGCAAAATGATGATGTGTTCCCCTGTCCTCGGGTCACTGACGTGCACGTGGTTTCCAGCCTCAGCAGTCACGCTGCAATGAGCTGCTCACGTCCCACTGCAATCCCTGGGCATCAGGTTCTGTAGGCTCCTTCCTGATGAGTTTGTTTGCGTTTCTCCTGGCTGGTCTCTGCCAGCTGTGGTCCCAGAGCGCTTGTGGATGGTACTGGCAATAAACTGCTTCCCAGTATGGGAAAGCCAAGGAGCTTGAGGAAACATGAGGATAGGAATCTGGGAAGATGCACAACGCGGGAGGCCATAGCCTCATGCATGGGGCAGGTCTGCTCAGCTGCCCCTGCAGTCAGCAGGCAGAGGAGGAGGGGTGTAGGGCATGTTCAGTGGGCTGTGGGCCAGTCTGGGAGGCAGGAGGAGGGAAATTTTCCTTTCCATCCTCCAAAATAGCTGAAATATTGAGAATTCCTGATTTCCTTATGGCTGTAACTATGATATAGAAACTGTTCTCAAAAAAATGAGAGAGAGTGAGCCTGGGAGAGTCTGGGGAAGAGAAGTTGTAGGGAGAAGGAAGAGCCTTAAAGCCCTCCTTAGCTTTTCTCCCGCTTGCGAGGGAGTAAGCAAGCATCCTCATTACAGGACTGCTGACTATGCTAGAGCCTCATCTTTTCTGCAAAATAAATAGAAGAATGAAATTAAGCTGCAAGGGATTGGCATATTTTGTAAATAATAATTTAGAGAAAAATCCTTTTTGCTAGGCATTTCTAATTGTCTCCTTTCTGAATACAGCTGGGTTATCTCTCCGCTGAGCAATTCTCTCGCAAATAGGCAGGCGTGCGTGCGTGCGTGAGCGTGGCGGGGGGCTCTGCCATTCTTCTCCCTGGGTAACACTGGGGGAGGCTTCCACGTGCGTTCAGTACATGGCGATGTTCAGCTGGTCCAACTGCTGGAGCAGGGCTGGCGGGCCAAGGCGTGTCTCCCCTGGGGACCTGCTGCAGGTCACCACGCACGGGAGACGAGCAGTACGCTGTCACACGCAGCTGCTGGTGCTTGGCTCCGTTCCCTCTGGAGGGGATTTCCAGCAAAGAGCTGCTCCCGGTTAGCGTTCACGAGGGGAAGACTCAGCCTGCGCCTCTGCGGTACAGAGCCTCGCAGGTACGGAGCAGACTAAGTTCCTGTGGGCAAGAGACCTCAGGCAGTGTTTGAGCTTATTGCAAGGGGTGAAAGACAAATACACTCCCCGCCTCCCTCCTCAGTCCCATCCTGTGTATAATTTACGATACGGCGTGTTACATTTTTATTACTACACCATTTCTCAGGCTCTCGGCTGGCATGATTCCCAGAAGGCAACGCAGGAAGGCTTTTGTATTGAGACCTTAAACAGGAGGAGCGATTCCTTGTGAGCCTTTGTATCTATGTGTGGATTTAACATGCAGCTCCTAAAATAAGCTTTAATGAAATGTGGGTTTGGGTGTTAATAACTTCCAAGATCTTTTTTTTTTTTTTTTCAATGGAATTGATACCGGAAAAAAAGGCTCAGAAGAAATCGTAGAGGAAATGAGAGTCACCCCAGTCATTTACATGTAATCGCTTCCAGTATAGATTGCAATTGTGTGTGAATTATAGGGTAATTAGTCTGTCAGGCTGGTAAGTATTATACAAGACCCCTGGAATTTCCTTGGAAGCTCTCAGTACCTCTTAGCCTTGAAGTCTGGAGAGGTTTTAATAAGAAAAGATGTCATACTGGGCTGTGCTAATACCGTGTATTGATTTACTACCCGTAGCAGATGTTACAGGGCAGCTGACAAATTGCTGACATATAAATATATTGACACCCCTGAAACACAGTTCTGGGGTGGGACTTGTGAGGGCAGCAGAAATTGTCCTCATCGGGAGCAGAAGCTTCCCTCTCAATAGCACATGCTGTGTCCATGTGCGTGCAGGAAACCTCCCCTCGCTTCAGCAGCAGGAGTCAGGTCTCAGTGCAGGGCTGCGACATTCCTTCCTGAGTGCTCCCCTAAGTGTGGTAGGCATCACACTAGAATGCCTAAATTAACAAAATCTGGGAAGTTTTTGGTGGAAAGTTATATTTAATGCCTGGCCTCATTCTGACAGGAATGATAACATAAGTGCCAAGGCAGGGTAAAAATAGGCAGCATCTCTAGCAGAGTTCAGGATACCTGGAGCTGCAGGAAGAAAAACCCATCACAGAGGCAGACACTGATGGCAGGGACTGAGTTGATTTCTACTCCAAAAATGATAATTTGCATCCTCTAAAACCTGGCTCTCAAAGAGGCTCACCTAGTGAACTAGCAGCAATTGCTTGGTTTCTTCTTCAAGGTTTCTCTTCATTGTAGTGGACTGGCTCAGTTCTTGCGTGGGCTTGTGAGTAACTCTGTATGCATGGCTGGAATGGGTTTATTCAAAGGTTTGTGTCATGCTCTATGACACTGAAGTGGCCTGTCTGATTCCTGTGGTTAATTAATGTCCTGCTCGAAGCACCAAGACTTCAAACTTAGCCCAGTACTGAGCAAGACCCTGGCAATCTCATTCCCTGCAGCCTGATCAAAGGCTTTGAGAGCTGTCACATGAACCAACATAGCCAATTCTCCCTCTCTCTCTGTCTCCCCTGTTGCCCCTGGGAAGAGACCTCCCAAAAACGAGGCCGAGAGGAGTGTGATCCCTATCCTCGAGCAGTAATGGCACTGGCAAAGGGAGGAGAAGTTGAGCATCCCACTGAGGATCTCAAGGAAAGCCTGCCCTCTGTGCTGGCAGGCTCCCAGAGCTCGGTCCCTCTCTGCTCCAAGATGTGGACAAGCGGGATCCTTAATGAAGAGTTTTGTTGCTGGCAATGCTCCCTATTCATTTTCTGCACTAAGATTCACAGGGTCCCGGGCTTTATACAACATGAAGCACTTTAGGGCAGGAGGGAGAGGAGAAGGAAATTCTGCTGCAGCCTTGAGACCCCACCAGTGACGCTGAAATATCTCTGTGTTTCTCTTTGCTTCCGTGGGCATTTCTCAGAGGGGTGTTTCCATCCTTGACTCCTGGGGAGGGAGATGCAGGCTCTGCAAAAATTCAACTTAACGTGAGACACAGAGAAGTTTGGTAGATAAAGTGCTGCGGCTGTTCCTTGCTTTCCTCTCTCTGCCTGGAACTGAAGCAGCTCCCTCTCTGCTGCAAACTAGTCTGAGCTTTCACCTTGCTCCTGTGTGCATGGGGTCCCTGTTTGTTCACACAGAAGTTCGTCTAAGGCAGTGACCTATCAAATTGGCCTGGCTGGCAGGCAGTGAATCTGAGGAATGGATGCATTGTGGGCTGTAGCTCACGTCTCCATTCCTCATCAAACTGAAAAACACAAAGCAAAACAAAATAAAGGACTGTGAGCAACAGCAGGATCTTAGAACATCTGCAGTGAGTCTGCGTGGATTTGTAGCATCTCCCATATCCCTGGACAGGATTTGGTCGGGTACCAGCATGTACCTCATTCTGCAGCAGATGTTCAGACGCATGAAGCTGTGTGTTTAGTTTGACTCATGGTGTTCCCCTAAATCTATCCCTCCCTGCTCTCCTGACGCTAAATAGCCTTTTTTCTATTCTCCCCGCCTGGCTCCCGAACTCTCATCCAATTTGATGACGGGTATGAAAAAACTCCCCTTTCTACAACCTGGCACTTTGTTTGCAACGCTATTCCATTCCAGATTGTGAATGAAAAATCTTATTGCATTTGAGGGTGTGCTTGTAGCTGGTAATTAACACCCAGCAAACTCTGCCAATGCATCTCATATTTGCTTTACAGAAACCTAGAGCTGAAACAGAAGCCACCCATAAAAACAATGTCTGCCAATCGAGTTAAACCTTAAGTAAAATCCCCAGCCAAATGTCTGTAGAGTAAATCTGGTAAGGATGTTGGCTTCTGCACTGAGCTCAGGAGGTGTTTTCCAACTACAGGGCCCAAGAGATAACAAACGCTAAGTGTTAATGGGACTTATGCAGATATATCTCCCCCTCTTGTGTGCTGCGTTCCAGCTGGGAGCGGATGCTTTATGGGAAGTTAAAACAACTCCTCCAAACTTGTAGTGGAAGTGCTGACAGAGCCGAGTTTTAAGCGCTGCTAATGGAAATGTCTGCTTTCCAGATGATCTTGGGAAGCGAGGTTAGACATAGTATACACAGAGGCAGAGAGTAAGTCCTGTACTAACAAATTAAGTTTGCAGCTTTTGAGTGAAGAACTAATCTGTACATTAAATTTGCCTGCTGGCCATGTGGCCTGACTCGAGCATTATGGATTGCTCTCACCCACATACTTCCCCCCCTCTTTGTCATGCTTTCTGAACAAGAGCTTAACAGAAAGGCTAACATCCTTGTCCAAGTGCCTCCCTAGCAAACATGCCTAAACCCTAACCAAAGCGGCTGTCAGAGCCGGGAGTGTAAATTTGCAGTGCCCTGAACTCTCTACTCTTTCTGGCACGTACGGGGCTGGGGGAGACGAGTTTAATGGACTTGATATCGTGGAGAGCTGCACTTGTCCCCTGTGGCCAGATTGCCCTGTGCTTCTTCAATGTGACACCACTTCCACCAAGAATGTGATCTCCAAATGTGTGGGATTTCCTGGCAGCTACAAATTAAATGCCTGTCTCCAAGGAAATTGAGCAGCTGGTTCATTAACCCTCTCTGACAGCCACCTTCCTTACTGCTAATGCATGTGGGTTTTGTGGGGGTTTGATTTTGTTTCTCCCAGTTCATGGCTAAAGAGGTAACAAGCTCATTTGCCTTCCTTCGGTCTGTTTGTGTGGCTGTGTGACTCGTTAGCTCCTGAGAAGTGTCCAGTGGCTGAGAGCGCTCAGTGAACCTTCTGCATAGTCTGCAGGCACCGGGGCCATCGGCGTGGCTCTGCCCAGCTAGTTAGGAGGAACAGGCGAGGTCTCACGTGGCCTGGGTGCAAACTGGGGAGAGAATCGGACCCACGGTTTTGTAGCCAAGGTGTTCCCACCTGCAATAAGAACCTGCAGGATAGCCACAAGCCAGAAACCTCCTGGGAGATAGCTTTTAATTTTAGATCTCTGTAGCCTTTTGTTTACTTGTGCCTTAAAACAAGACAGTAATGTGTGTGTGCGTGCATACACAGACAGTTTTATTTGTACAGATAGTTACAGTAAGAGACAATTTGCTGCCTCAAAATGTCCAAGGGCCAGATTTGAGAGGCATTTGGGATGCCTGAGGCTGCACTGAAATGGGACAAGGCCCAAGTGAGTAAGGCACGTAATTGCTTAGAACAATTTTAAATACTTCTGGGCATACACATGCATCCTTTAGGGTCTGTATTGTCTTAGAAAACCTGGTCCTTAAGCAGTAAGCAGCAGGAAGGATGGCAGTGCTCAGCTGCCCTGTGGGACTTGTGGCAAAGGAGGTACCAGTAACTTTCCCAAGGCTGTGTGAGAAGGCAGTGGCAGAGCATCCTCTTTCTTCCGTTACGCCAATCCCCAGGGCCAGCTCTCCCCTCTCTCACTGGCACCGTGGCTGAAAGATGTGGGAGTCACTCGCGCAGCTGCCCAGCTCTCTCCATCCTGTTCATTTCTGCAGATCTGCCTGTAGCCACCATATGTGACTCAGATCAATCCAAAAAAGCTCCTCGTGCATCCTTGAGCTCCCAGACGGTGCAGCTATGGCTGTAGGCTGCAAGTTTGCGTGTGGTCTCTAGTTTGGCCCCCTCCACCCCTCCTCCTATCTCCCATCTTTGTTTGTCTGCTATTTTCTTTTGATTTGCAGCTTTACCGAGCGCTGTGTTTGCAGCAGCATGTGATTACCCTGTATGGAGCCTTTCCCACTGACAGCGTGATGAGCAGAGACAGTGTTCGGTGCATATACAATTTAAGCCAAGCGGGAGGCCGGTCCAACACCTCACTTGCCAATTAACTGAGTCGATATTGTGCACAGGATAATGTTTGTTGTTTGCCTCTGTTGCTAAAACACTTCCAGAGTGTTTAGAGCAATATAGCAAAATCCTCACACCCCCCCGTAAGGCTGAGCTCTCCAGCAATGCCGGAACGCCATTGCCCTGAGCCCAGGAGGGGGAGCGGGAGACAGGGACCTCCACAGCTCTGTGGGCCCTTGGGTTTTGTGCTACAGGCCTCTTCAGGGAAGACTTCAGGGACCTGTTTCTTCCATTGGTCAGCTGATGAAGTGTGTAGGTGCAAGGAACTGAAAGGGAAGTTGCATCTATGTAGATAAAAAAGCCTTCAAGAGGTGTGGTGCAGTGGACAAACCATCTGCAATGCAACCACGTAAAAGAACCACAAGCAAACACAGTTCCCACCAATCTCCTTTGCGTTGTAAGTTACAGTACCCATGCTTCACTATCAGACTTACAAAGGCTGGTGTCTGCGTAGTTTCCACTGACAGCTCAAGGCACAGGGAATCCAGCAGAGAAGACCTACAAGTGGATGCAGGCTTCTCCCATGTAGCAAGCACCTGCCCTGGGAGCAGAGCCGCCAGCAGCCCCGCGGCATGCGGGTGGTGTCGGAGCACTGCTGCTCGCCTCGCAGGCGGATGGGAGTTCTGAGTGAGCTGCTGCTACCTGCAAACGCCTGCCAGAGTTATTTGCTAGCTTACTTTTCCTTCCCTGAGGGTGAACTCCCTCTTCTTTCAGGGGCTAGGTGGTATTTGGAGGCACCGGGATCTGATTCCTGCCCAGCTCAGGCTGCACAGCGGGGGGAGCTGCTAACGCCGCAGGGGAAGCAGAGACACGTGCTTGGCAAGGCTAGCTAGTCTGCTTGAGGAGCTTCTGAGTGATGCCCCAGGCAAACTGCCTTTGGTTCTCTCAGGGCAAGTCTCTGCCTCAGGTTTGTTTCTTTTCCTGAAGAACACAGACAACATTTTCCTGCGTCTCTGTGGAGACATGGCAATGGATGGCCGTGAGGCGCTTCCATACCCGAGCTAAGGTATTGTGTTGGTGCACAGGGCTATCAGCACGCAAACCGTGGGACGCACCAGCACTCCTCGTGTGGTGGCACTGGGGTGATAGCACAAGGGAAAAGGGGGCACACGCCATTTTACTTTGGCATTTGGGCCCTTCATTATCAGTATTATACAAGGTCAGTGTCTACAGGGGCCTTGCCTAAGCTTAGAAGGGGGCTTTTGGGATGGTTATGGACAAGAAAAGTCCCCATTAAGCTGAGACCTCACCTCTTTCAGTGTCTCCATCCATTCCTCTAGCAGGTCCCAGGCCTGTGTTTCCTGGTTGGTCTCTCACCATCCTCCACCATATGCCATGTTCAGTGAAAGCACCTGGTGACCACACGCATGGAATATCATCCTCCCTCCTCTTCCTCTTTCCTAGGTTTCACCAGGAAGTGTATATTAAGTGCCAGAGTGATAAACGTAAAGTCATATTTTATTGTGAATTATTGCAGCTCTGCAGTGGAGCCCAGATCTATAGCCTTAGAGAGTTATTAAGTGCTTGCCGCAGAGAGCTATAAAATCCTCATCATTTTCTCTTGTGTCTGCTCTGTCAGGATGAAGGAAGGAGAACTGGATTATCACACAAGATGGTTGGGAAGCTGCTTCCACAATTCCACTTGGAGGGCAAGTCAGGTTTCTGGAGAAGCATCTTAGCTGGGGTTGGTTCTTCCAATGCATTATTCTCCTTTTCAGGTTGAACTGCTCAAACTCCTGATGAGACAGCACTTGGGAATCTCTCTCTGGCAGTGGTGGTTGTGTTTCTTCCCTTGCATTCTTCGTGGGTTTTATTTGGAGGCACAAAAGTAAACAAATGCCACTGGGAGGTGCAGCCAGTGCTGTGTTTTTAATTTCTTTCATTGACTTCCTCCAAAGAAACCTGAAAGCTTTCCAAACAACTAACAGTATTGGCATGCCCTTCATTGCTGCACTGGAAACTTAAACACGTCGTGTCCGTCTGCTCCTTGCCCAGGCTGCCAAACACATTCCTGGTACAATTTCACCCCTTCAAATGCCTGCAAGGGAGCTGAATTCCTGTTCACACCAATTGAATTAGGAACGCGCTCTTCACTTCTTTTACTCTATGAGAAATAATTTCAGCTCCTTGTGTCCTCACAATCATCTCAGAATAAAGACCCTACTGGCTTTCTCCATGGTCTGACTGCTCCTGCTGTTTCCCATCAGAGTAGCCCCAGCACTTTTGATCTCTGTGCAGGCAGAGCTGGTTCCTGGGCATCTGTGTGCTGCCAAGGCTGTGCTGGCTCTCGTGCCCAGCAAGGGATTGCCTTCCCAGGGCCTGCGTGGCTCAAGGCCTGGTGAGTACGATCAAGTAACTCGTCCTTATGGGTGCTGGTGGTGCTGTCAGAAGGACTTGCTGCTCATTCCCAGGTGCTGCCAGAGCCATGGCTGCCCTCATCCCAGCGGCTGCCGTGGGCTCACACCTCAGCCATTGGAGGGCTCATTGCTGTTGGCCGCAGCAGAAAAGCCAAAGCTGGACTAGACCCAAAAGGCTGCTGTGCCTTTCATTGTGCCCTGTTGATGTAGGGCTGGGCACTCAGATAGTGCAGTGTACGAGGAATATATCCTGACTGGGTTGTTTGTCCTCATCTTTCTCACAGAACCTTTCTGTGCCTTTTGGCTTTGGATTTTGATTTTTTTTTTGTAGAGCTGATAGGCCAGAAGAGATTGGCTTTAGAAGCTACCAGGACTTAAAAGACTGCGGTTGATCAAGCCTTAAAGACTACACTCCATCTTTCTGAAGACACAGGTACCCTGGATATTCTGCAGTTTGTTTGCTACTGAATGATTGTCAAGAGGTAGAACAAACGCTCTCTTGGGGCAATGAATACAACCAAGACTGGTTCATCCTCCATGCCTTCATATACAGGGGACTTTTCTCTATGGCCATATTTGTTTCTGCTTGAATTCGTGATCTGGGAAGGGAGTAAAAGTGTGTGCACCGACTGCACGTTGGGGTTGGACAGACATGGCTGGAAAAGGGGGGGATCCTACCATGGCAGCAGCTGAAAGCCAGCAGATTCAGTCCATCAGCCTGTACAATCTGTTGCTGTGCTGTGTGATCTCACAGGTGCAATGATGGGCTAAATGCACGTGCAGAGCTTTACTCATTAGCTAGAGATAGAACATCTGAAGCAAGATCATCAGCGTCATCTAGGTCATCCTCAGTGCAACAGGCATTTGAAGTGCTCCAGAACAGCAGCAGCAGCAGAGGGGAGCGTGGGGGAATCATAGCCTGCAGCTTGGTGGACTCTTGGGGTGCTTGACACATCGCTGCCTCCATTAAATGCGACTCCACTTCTAATTATATCCCATAATTATAGCCTTCAACCAATGTGATTTGTAAGGAGAGGGGTCATAGATACCAAGATCACTCTGAGATTGACTGTGCGGTGGATATCAGTAAACATCCTTGACTGCCTACCAGAGCCTGACAGAGATGTAAAGAACTAATGCAATAAGGCAAGGCACGCAGCTGGATTGATAGAAGCAGTGGTGTGGCCTCTGGCCCCTGAAGATATTACGTGACAAGGCAGTGAAAGCTGCAAACATGAGGGCAAACCATCTATTCAGCGTGACAGTATTAGACAGAGGTTAAGAATCTTGTGGACTGCTATCAGCATCGATGAATGGGCTCCAGCAGGGATCTGCATTAACACATCGAGTGCCAGGCTCTGTTGCGTGTGCAGCTGTGTGAGACCAAACATCCCCGCATCAGAGATGGAGCCCAGCATCCTGAGAGAGTGGCCAGGGACGTGTGGCTTCTGGGTCCCTGGCAATGGGCTGCCCACCTGAGGAGGCAGCTTGGGAAAGCTGGCCAGCCTGGCGAGGATGGACTCTTTAGGAGCATGGGATGCATTGCTATGAATGATGCAGTTTGGGCTCGAAAACCTGGTAGTGGTTCTCACGTGCTATTCTACTGCCTATTTCTCTGGTGACCTCTAAGAGTGGTGCAAGTTCATCTCCCAGGATTGATAGGAGTGCAGCAGAGACTCTGTATCAATAAGAGTCAGTCCCATAGGTTTTCTGGTTAGAAAGAGCCTGTGTGTTGCTCTGGTCTGGCCTCCTGCATCTCTCAGGCTCAGAAAAGCTCAGTGACTGACCTTTTCACCGGGTCTAATAAGTTGTGGTTCCTCCTATGCTCTCCTGGTCTGGATCCAAAGCCCCTTAAGTGACAGAGAATTAGCACGGCTCTTTGGTCAGCTCTTCCAGGGGATAGCTCCTCTCCCTGTTAATATTTGTGTCCAGGTGCTGATTAAATATTTTAGGCTCATCTTACAATCAGTTGGTCCTCAGTGCATTAAGACAGGAAGGCAATGGAGACCGAATGAAAATCAAAACCAGATTGTCTTCTCATTTGCCTGGTGATAAAGTTCCCCTTGAAACTTAAACTGAATGAGAAAGGAGACCGGGCTGTTTAGAGAATACAAACTGATCTGCTGATTGAGATTGGAGAGGTTTGGCTTTGCTCCAGACAAGTTTTTGAATCTGTTCCCCCTGGAAATGAGTTGTGTAGCTGCATGTCCTTCAAGTCACCAACGTCTGCACATCTTGACCAGTTTTAGCCAGTGTAATGGGGGGGAAATGGTCGTAAGGGGAATGATGCCCATACAGGTTACACAGAAACAGTGGTGAGGCAGAGGGAGGGGGCTTTGCAAGGCTCATGGTGAGAAAAAGCCCCAGCTTCAACGTCCTCCATGTGTCCCGTGGGAGAAGAGGGTCCTGAATGTCTCCCCAGTTGGAAAAGCTTCAGTAAGAGTTCGCAGGCAGTTAACGGTGAAACGCACCGTCTGATTTAGCTGTCCTGGTGTTCGTGAATTTTTTCTTTGTTTACCTTGACAGCAATAGCGGATCGACTTGGCTAGAAAGTGTGCAGGCATACAGCGAGAGACCGTCCCTGACCCCAGCCTCCCACAGGCTAAACGGATAAGGTGGCTAATAGCCATCTTACAGACGGGGAATTGAAGCAAAAGAAAGATTAAATTGTGTTCTCCAAGTCCCCCAGGGAGTCTGGTTGACTGTCAGCCAGTTCTGTCTTCCTTTCTTGTCTCTAATTTGATTCTTTGATCAGAGGGTTTGGATTTTGTTTCTATAACTCGTCCAACCTTCTTCTTGCTTTCCAGCAACCTTGTTACAGATTTTAGCAGGCTCTGCTGTGCTGGCACAAGCATTGTTCTTCTCTGCAGGATGGGACGTACGCCTGAGTCATTCTTTGCATGAGATGTCTTTCTTTCAGAGATGTTTCTGTTTTCTGTGATACAGAGTAAATTGCAGTACATAGCTTATTAGAAAAACAACAACAACAAAACCCACCACAAACAAACCTTCAAAATCAGGGAGGTTCAAAGAAGCAAGCAGTGAAGTCCTCCATAAGCAAGCTGTAGGAGTACAATTAGAAACTCTCCCACTAGTTTTCGGGATTGATTTATCAATGACCTCTGCTCTCCATTATCAAATGCTGCAGTCTGGGTTTACATTCATATTTTCACCCTCTGAACAGCAAAGGACATCCTTCCCTGCCCGTGGAATCT
This sequence comes from Anser brachyrhynchus, assembly GCF_964034855.1. Lineage (NCBI taxonomy): Eukaryota > Metazoa > Chordata > Aves > Anseriformes > Anatidae > Anser > Anser brachyrhynchus. The sequence goes on along the minus strand of NC_137713.1, from coordinate 6,944,743 downwards.
GGGTGGAAGGCTCAGCTTGTGAGGTGCTTCCCACTGTTTGCCCAGGGCCAGATCCTGGGTCCTCCCATCGACCAGCTGCCTTCCTCTTGCGAAGAAAGCAGTGTGTGAATGCTTCTCCTTGTGACCAGCACTTCTCCCGCAGCTTGCCTGCTGGCAGGGCTGGCCTGCAGCCTCTGTTGCATTAAAGCAGCCAACAAGAGGCGTTTGGAAAGCAGGACCTGGGCACTGTGCTGGCGTTAAAGCACCCGGCTTGAGCTACAGCCACAAGTGGGTCCGACCCTGAGCCTGGAGCGGTGAAGCTCAGTGCTGCTGTTAGAGATTAAGGCAAGCTCGGAGCTGTGTTCTGGAAGGATTCCCCTGCTGCTGGTGCTTTTCACCGCGCATTGCTGCGGCTGAACAGCACGGGGGTTTGACAACCTGTGGGAAGATATTCCAGACCAGCAGGCTTTCCATCGCTTGGCACTTGGAGCAGAAAGCACTTCTTTCCGCTCCGTGCTCTTTTCTTGTTTTTGGAAAACACAGCTCCCCCGCTATGCCCCTCTCAACGATACAGCTACGATCTTTCTCCACAAAAGATCAGATTTACCAAGAATGTCTTTATTGATTTACAGGGTTCAGCTTTATGAACAACTCCAGTATTTCTCTTTGGACAAAATGAACCAATATTAAGCATTGTAACAATAAATCCAGGGTGCCCTCCTCTCCCCAGGGTGTAAGGTTATCCAAATGTATGGTCTGATATTTATCATTTACCAACAGAGCTATTTAAACTACAATATTTGACAGGAGTGGTTGCGTCAGGTGTGATGGAGTGTGTTTTATAAAAGGACGGTAAGAGAGACTTTGCATTTGTCCTTCAAACATAAAGTCGATTTTTGCATGATTGGTTCTTCAGAGATCATCTTTAGCACAAGATTAACTAGGGACAGTGTTCAGCCAAGGCAATGACTAAGACCCAGTGGCTTTCTGTGTGTGCTGCAGCTCCCAGAGGGCTCTGTACTTCTACAGAGTACACAAAAAGCGCTTAGGAAAAGTGAGTTCACCTGTGCTGTGCAGCAACCTCCAGATGTGACTTTTGAAGAGGAGTTCACACCCATCCTGTAAGATTCTGAGCTAGGGGCAAAAAGTTTAAGTCCACCAGGCCATCATATCTTTAATGCATTCTGCAGGAATGGCCAGTGCCTGTAAACGGGCCCGAATCCAGCTAGTTTGAATTCTGCTTTTAATCTAAGAGCTGCTCTGGTGAGCACGCAAGTCTGCTTCGCTCCCGGGAGCCCTTCTGGTGTTAATGCATTAACACGTGGCGGGTGGCTGAGGTCAGCTGGGTCAGTGACTGGCCCTTGCAGAAGGTATGATTGATAAGGATTCCCTAACGAGTTGGAGAAAGGATGCAGGGAAGCTGTAGGGAAACCAGAGGCTCCGAGTGAGGTGCAGGGTACCAGACACGCACAGTTCACCCGTCAGTCTGGGGTGCGTGGAGGCATAACCCCGGCTGAGCTCAGGACGTGCGGAAAGCACCACCTGGATGCAGTGCAAAGAAAAAGGAAAATACGGCGTGGTGCTGGCTGGGGGAAGGGCACTGAAAAATGTGTCTGTATACAGGCTTTTGCTAGAAACTTACTATTTCCTTTGGAGCGAAGAGAAAAACGGTAGAGCTTGGACAAAGCGGTGCATGCTTACTGTCCCGCTGTCGCAGCGCAGCCCGTGTTTTGCAGTGCTGGCTCTTGTCCTGGAAGAAGGGCTGTCTGGCTGCAGCAGTGCACGCTGCTGCTGAGCTGACAGCTGCTGAGCTGCGGAGCCGGGGGGCACAGGCTGGTACTAATTACAAGCACGGCGTCGGCTGCAGGCACCTTCGGCAGTGCTTCACCTGCTGTGCTGCGAGTTGTACAAACAGAGGGAGAGCCCTGGGGTGCCGCGCAGCTAAGCAGACACGTTGAAGCGATTTTCCCAAGACTGCCAAGGCAACTGGTGGTAAAGGCAGGAATAGATGAGGGTTTCTTTGTCATCCTCCTGCAGGTTCCTTGCTGCTATGCTAAGCAAAATGCAGTTCCAGGCTATAGCTGGGGTGGAGAGACAGAAATATTTAAAATCCAGAGTGGGAAAAAAGGAACAGTGCGCTCAGGTGTTTCATTATTCCTCAGGTAACTCAGAGCCCAAGTTTTTAGATCATAGCAGGAAGAAAGCATTGATTTTGTAAGCCCTTGTTCGCAAAAATGCGGGTATGTTAGCAATAGCTGGAGCCTCTGTGTATATTCAGCTGTTGAGCTAGGCTCTTAAATGCCTCTCTCATAATGTATTTACCAATGCTGTGAAGTTCACCCTTTTATACTATATTATGGTGATAACGGTATTGTGCAGCAGATGAAATTAGTTTTCTACACAGTTTTGTTTCATCTCAGTGGCTAAACGTGTGAAATAAAAGGTGCAATTGGCAATATTTTCATGGGTAAGCCAGTTGCCTCCCACACACCCCCTACAAACACAGATGCTTCCTCATATCCTGGGGACAAGCTGACTGCCAAGCAATGCATGAAAGGACTGCGAGGAGCAAGGGCTTTTAAAAGATTTATATTTGTCCATAGGGTAATTCTGGCGATTTATACATTTTCAGACGATCAGGGGCTGCTAAGTGCATCTTGCGTGGGCTGGCATCTAGCGTGGACTGTAGGTATCATGACCACTGGTCTTCCCCACCTGCATACACCAGCAAAAGGTGCCCCACATAGATATAAAGACTTGGAGCACAAGGGACTCCTCTGTATCTCGGTGTCCTCTTTACATCAACTCTGGGAGGTCAGAACAAGCTAGGTGCCTCGGGCTGCAGCGTGGGCTTGCCTGCAATGCTGACAGCACTGCTAAAGCCTCGAGGCAGGGGCTCAATATGTTCAAGAAGGAGCAGCACGCTGTGCAGGAGGATAACACACAACCCCTGGCCTGTGCTCTGCCATGCGAGACCTCAGCCTGTAGCAACGTGAGGTGTGGATGTGGAGGAGCACCGGGACAGTCTCCAGCACCTTAGGGCTTGTTATACCAGCAGCTGCATGATATGGAATGTTTAATGGACTCACCTGTTGATTTCTCAGCCCAAACCCCTTTCTCCTGTGGCTAGTATTAGAAGGAAATCTGATAACAACAATGACCTCTCTCCTCATCCCTTTCTGAACATTGGGTTTGCTGTGAAAAGATGTCAAAAACCATCAAAGGGATGATGTCCCTCAGCAAAAGCTCACATCTAATCTCCTAAAATCAGCTTGGGAAAAAAAAAAAAGGCCAAGTCTCCATAATTTTGTTTGGGAAATACCAGTTTCCACTGTTTGGTCAGACTGAACCGACATACCAAAGAGAATTTACACTCCTGCAATGGAAACATTACCTTCTATGATGTATTTTGGTAACTTCTCTTTGTGAGCCACTGGAGTAGGTCAAAATCACAGAATCATAAAATGGATTGGATTGGAAGGGACCTTAAGGATCATCTAATTCCAACAAAATTCAGGCTGTTCTTATCACACATCCCAGATTTTCCTGGCCAGAAGTTCAAGCTAGGAGCCATCTTAGCAATTTCCCAAGGAGATTTTATTGTTCTCACGTTCTGAACAGATAGCCCAGGAGTGGTCCAGTCACGGCCTCCCACCTGGATCAGGGATATCTGCAATCGCCAGTGTTCCAGCAGTGAGACAGGTAGAGCAAAGTCTTTTTTTCTTGGCTTCAGTAGCAACTCCTTCAAGTTTAATTTGAAGATTTGTATCAGTAAGCTGAAAGAGGGGAGGCAGTGCTACTGCTCAGTTTGGAGAGGGAGAGCAAGTAGGTGAGAAGGAAAAGTATATTAGTATTACCGATTTATTGCACAGCATGTGCTCCAGTGACAAAACTACTTGTGAACATTTGCTGTGAACATTTCACAGCCAAAAGCCTTCAGAACTGTCCAGAGGTGAACCCAGACCCCAGCTGAAACGTGGCCACCGCTGGGGCTGGGCACAGAGGTGCTTGAACAGCCAAGCACTGCCCACTGGGGACTGAAGAGATGGATGCAGCTTTAGAAATAACAGGTTAGGAAAAAATGAATCTAAGTATCTTACACATGATAGCCTTAAAAGCTCTTTCCACCACCCTTGCAGAGCATGCTTATGAAATTCAGCGGAGCAGTTGGTACAGCTGTGAGCGGAATCAGGCTGGGTTCTCCTTGTCTGCCTCACGTGCGCAAAAGCTTGTTAGTTTTCTCAGTAGGTTAATGAAGGATATTATTTCTCTCACCAGTCCTGGCTTTGCTAATATTCTTAATCACCCACAGCAACCGAGTCTTTAATGAGCTGATGTGGTCAGGGCCTTGTTTTTTGTGTTTCCACTGAGAAGTAGCACCTCCAACAAGGCGTGCGTCCTAACAGCACACAGGGGAGCTGCTTCACCACAGCCTGGATGGGAAGAGTGATGTGCTGTCAGCGCCACACGGAGAGCTGCAGAAGCCACGTTTAACTTGCGAGATGCGACAAGATTATTTCTCCGTGGTGATGGTGGGGAAGGAGCCGGCTGCAGTGTGACAAACAGCTCCTTTCACACCCGCAATGACAAGCACATCCTGCTGTGTGTGAAGAGGATGGAGGTGCATGTGTCCAACGAACATGGGACACAGCTGCCTGTACAGTGTTAACCCCTCTCCACTTGTGTTTGGTGCTGCTGGTGAGTTTCAGATCAAGCTTGGTGTTCAAACAGGTTGGAGTGGGGGGTTGTACATGAATTTTTTTTCTTCAGTCTAATTTTTGGCAATAATTATACGTAATTTTCATGCACTGCCTTGCATCTCAGCTTCATTCATCACCAATGAGATGGCCAATTAGTCATCTCTCACTATTAAGCAGTGCTAACAGCTACTTTAAATGCAAGCAGAGCCTTAATCTAGTTCTAACTCAGATGGACGGTGATACTTGTAATTAGGACATCAAACAGAGGAAGGAAAAATGTGATATGTTTATAGCTGAAAGAACCTTTTCATTGAACTATTTCGGCAATAATTACGTATTATCTTTATTAACATGGCCTGAGTTAGTAAATAATGGGTCATGCTTTTGCATTTGTAGTGTTAAGTATGTATGTCTTACAATCAGGCTAAATTCCAGATTTCAATGCTGTCTAATTCACTCTGAGGTGCTGCCTTTCCAGAACATCCATTCCGGGTGCAGGTTATCTGGGAAGTGTCGGGACCTCCTGACACTGTCCCTCCCGAGTGGGGTACAGGCGCTGGACCAGACGATGTAGCTGTGTGTTTCTGGAGCATCTCCCCAGTGCAGCTGGACCTTGTCTCACCCTGATGTCTCAGGCCAGGGGGCAATTTGGGTGCTGCAGGCAGGATAGAATCACAGAATCTTTCCAGTTGGAAAAGACCTCTAAGATCATCTAGTCCAATCTTTAACCTAGAACTGACAAAACGGATGCATACTGCTACCTGCTAATACACCGTGGTACCATTTGCAGATGACAAGCAGTAAGTGCAGGACTAAGTGTGTGTGTTTCTCTCTGTGAGATACAGAGGCAGTGCAAAGTACTGGCATTCATAATTTTGCAGTGCGCCTCTCCAGGAAGAAATAGAAGCTACGTTCCCCTCTGGTTTTCCAGGACCCCACAGCATGCGCAGTTCTGCGTGGATGTTAAAGTGCTGCTGCTCACGGGGCTGGGTGGTGCATCCCCTTCTCCCACCCCAGGCCCACCCCGTCAGCACCTCTCCTTCTCTGTGCCAAACCGTGAGGCTCCTGGCCACAGGCGTTTGGTACCCAAGGGCTCCCAGTTAGCTCCCTTGGAGCCAGTTCTTCTCACACATCCTTGCTGCTCTGAGCTGCACCTAGGGGATGACGCAGTCCTTGGTAAAGCTGAATAAAGTTCTTTCAGACAAGAGCAAAGCAATAATGGGTGAAGAAGCCATTGCAATAAATATGTATTGATATACATCATGTGTATGCCTCCTCAGATATGCTTTGGCCTGAGCAGTGCGTGTGACAAAAATCAGATAAACACCTACCAGGTTTTGATGAGAAAATTCAAACTGAACATTTCCATTACTGGAGGAGCTGGGAACCTGCTTGCTCTCTCGTTCTGAGATTAATAAAGAGGAGGGGGGGAAACAGAGAGCAGTTGTTTTGAAAACAGGAAGTTTCTATTTAAAACAATAAACATGAAAAGGGGAAAAGATCAGTGTCAAAATTCATTTGAGGTGGGAAGGAAAAATATGGAAATTATTTTAAACAAAATGTATTTCTTTCTCTGGGGAGGGTTCTCTGTTTTTCTGTAGCCTTATTAATCAGCCTGTTCCTATCTCTCCTTTTAAAAGAGGCAAGGGAGAACAGAAACACGGTGCGAGAAAATGTGAGAGTGAGGCTAGAGGACCACTTTGCACATATATTTATAACATCAGTATTGCAGTTCTTTGATTCCAGTTTTAATCGACCTTCTTTTCTCTTAATGAGCCACTCAGAGATATGTTTGCTCTTGCAGTGAAGTGGTATACTCTCCCTCTTTTTCTGCATTTAAGATCTCACTAAAGAATCCCGTGTACCCTCAGTTCTCACGTCAGAGACGGCATACCCAGGAGTCCCTTTGCTGACCACAGCTGGCAGGGTCTTGGTTGTACCTGCGGTAAGATCTCTGAGAAACACAGTCGCTTCAACTTGATGGCCTCTGTGACAGTCCTGGCATTTCAGGACAGCGTGGGCCACACACAGGTTCCACTCCATCCTTGAAGCCGGATCAGAGACAGCGGGCTAATGGTACCGAATTCCCTGATGTTCTTTCATAGATCATCCTTTCGGTGTTTGATGTAAGACTCCACGTTTTCAGGGTCACCTCAGCTGACTACCTCTCTGTATGGAAATCCTTCAGTGGTGCATGTAAGAAATCAATAATGACTTCAGCGTGATGCTCTCTCTGTTGGAAGGCACTAATGAACTGTCAGGTGGAAGGCCCGCCTGATGTTCATTAAACCCAGGAAATGCCCTGCAGCAATGTAACAATTGCAAAACAGAAGTGGAAAGGCAGGAGGGGTGAGCCATACCTCCAGCCAGCATACCCTGGCCTGTGTCCAGAAGAATTCCCAAATCAAGGATAGGATCTGGGCTGTAGGCCCATACCTCCCCAGTTCCTGCAGTAGACTCCTCTAAAGGAAGTGATGGAGAGAGTTTTTTAGGGTCAGTCAGTTTTGTGGGAAGGTAAAATAAGCAGAAGAACTTAAAGTTGACCTAAGGGGAGTCATTTTAGTTTAACTCCTGGTTGGATCCAGCTCTGTGGCTTCACTCAGAAGTATGATGTGTAGAGTGAGGACCTTGTATAGGGCTGCGTCACGTAACAGCAGCTTTTCTGTGACAACTTGTCCTAAAGCGTTCGGTCACTCCTTCAGGCTCTGTCCACATGGCATTAAGATCCATGCCAGATCCGTGACCAGGCTGGGCTGTGGCCCATCTAATTCACTCTCTGGTCTGATGCCATGCTTGAGTGGAGCAAGGCAGGTTTCTCCTGCTTGCCAGTTCAGGCCATGCTCTTTCTCAGGTCAGGCCATTTCAGGAGGTAGAAGGTCTTCTTGCACGGGTGGTGTGCAAGGCACTGCTTCCCAAACGTGGCTGAGCTGTCTTGTCATACCCCGTGCCCGCTGTGTATACAATAAGCAGAACAATTTCCACACTTCCTCAACCACAGAAGGAAGCAAAAAGCATCCAATAACTTGTAATGGGACTTTTACAAGCGTCTTTCCCCAATGCACAGAAACTGCTGCTGAATTTTATTGCGTATTGGTGATCAAATGGACGAAGGCAGTTACCAATGTGAAACAGACTTTCAAGGACTAAGTGCTCTTAGAGTCTAAGTGCGTCATCTTCAGTTAAAAAAATCAAAGAATTGGAAGACAAGGTGAGAGGGAGGGCAGATTTTCAAACAAGTGTTTGTCAGGCTTCAGAGGTACCAGCAGAAAAAAACAGAGCTAGCTTTTCAGCTTCCTGTATAAACATTTCAATTAGGGCTAGATTTCCTGGTGTCCTCAGCAGTCCTTTTGGGGATGGGTGGAGATCAGCTGTCCTTGGGCTGTGCAGCGATCCCTGAGGTCACGAGGCTCAGTGCATGGACCCCTGGGTTGTACAGATCGCTGCTTCACCTGGGACCAGCCGTGACACTGGAGATTGCTACCAGAGCCTGCACAGCACCGCTCTGGAAAGCACCACCTGAACTACTGGGTCTGCCCCGTGCTGTCCTAGGCAGCCCGTCAGACAGCCCAGGGTCCCCACAGCCAGCACCCCACACTCACCGGCTGCGTCCCGGCCTGCCAGCTGCTGGTGTTTGCGTTCGACACAGCAGAGCCGCGTATTTTGGGTTACTGGGGTTCTGCCTTTCATCCTGATCTTGTTTCATTTGCTTTTACCTTCTCAGGAATGACTATCACAGTTATCTGTTTCCTCTTTAACTAGCTATTTCTTCTTCTGTGCCTTCTTTTATTCCATTCCTCACTTCCCTTTCTGTTTACCAGCCCCTCCCCACCTTCTTTTCTCTATATCCTGCAGGGCTGTTTTATCGCAGTTCTCATGTTTAGTGGATTAACTTTATTAGTTTCTTTTGTATGCATCTAATTGACATGCAGTCTCAAAATCTATTTCATTTCAGCAGAACTGACCTTTATTCCCTTGCAGACAGATTTGTTTTTTCTCCAGACAGTACCTTTGCTATGTTACTGAAAAGCACAGAGAGGTGCTCACCGTTTTGCTCAGAGGGTGCAGAGTTTAGGACAGCCGCAGGAATCGTGCAGCAGTTGGACTGGAGAATAGACCTGAGCTTCCTAGCCTGTACAAACGAGTGAGCTTAAGGGCTTTTATTTTTCTTTCCCCTTGTATTTCTAACAAAATCTCTTTCCTCCTCTGAGAATGTCATTGCTGCAAAAGGAGCAAAGCAACGCATGGGGACACCTGAGCCCTGGTGGTACGAGCTGTCCCTGATGACAGGAAGCATGTTCTGTTTCAAAAGTGCAACACCTTTCTAAATGGGGCTTTGGGGGTACCCTTTCCTTCCAGCTCCCTGTCTGCCCAAACCTGTGCTAGTTCTCCCTTCCAGAAAGAGTCAGGGCTGTGCCAGTTCCAGTGCGCATCGCCATCGCAGCAGGGCCCTGGCCTTGCTGGGGCTTTGCAGGAGGGAGAACTCGCCGCTTGTTTCTGCTACCCAGCTTCTCAGAAGGAAGTGAGACCAAACGTGAATGCAGGACAAGGATCCCCTTTTCTCATAGCCTTTTGAAAGACCTGAAACTGTCCTTTCACCGGGAGAATCTCAGTCAGCTCCCAGGAGCCTTTCAGCTCCCCCCAACACGGGTTCCTGTTCCAGAGCCCCCGGCAGACAGATCCTGCTTCTGCAGGTGCTGTGCCCGCTCCAAGATGCTGTGTTTCTCTCTCCTCCTTATTCCCTCGCCCAGCAGAGCAGAAATGGCAGTTGACAGCCCTTTTTATAAGATGTTTTCATTGTAATTTTAATGGCTAATTTCTTTCCCTGAATTGCCATAATTCAGATTTAATGAAACATGTCTTATAAAATTAAAAAAAATACAATAATAAAGTGGAACGCCCCATTAAGCTGAAGAACAAGGAAATAACATATGTAGAGATCTGATCACGCCGACCCTGCCTTCCCAGCAATGCTGGCAGCCATTAGGCACATTCTTTAAATCATCATGGATGGCTCTGTGCTCCCCACCAGGAGCAAACATACAAGATAATAATTTATAAATGGAACTGGGAGGGGAACTGGTGCCGCCTCCCTTTGTTCCCCTGCCCATGTGCAGGGTTCACATCCAGCACCATTTGGTCATAATTAGTTCTTGCTAGGTAGCAGCACTAAATGGTCTGTTCTTTCTGTCTTCTGCGGCCCTGTTCTGCGGTCACACACTTGGGTGCTGCAGACAAGCAGTGGCCTCCACAGCGGGCAGTGCACTGGGGGCGCTGCTCCTAACGGCAGTTCTTCCTCGGGTTGCTGCTTCACACCCAAAAAGAGCAATCTTGGGTCTTTGGCCTCCTTCGGCCGGTTTTAGATGGCTCATGGCAAAGCTGCTTAAAAGTCCAGTTCCCTGTAAAGCCAAAAGTAATAAGGATAAATTTGGGATCTGCAGCCTCAATTTGTAGGAGGCTTGCTCCAAAGCCTGTGAGATGTCACCCACATGTCTCTGCACTGGCAAGGAAAAACCTTGTGCTACCAGACGGGACGCAGGTTTGGGCAGTGGGGTGTTCGTGCTCTTGTACCAGTACAATGTCTTTTTTGGGAGGCTTCCTCCCTGAAAACGCTGACCTCTAGCCAAGAGCAAAAGCAATCAAGGGATGAAATTTATTGTGATGTTGAGGGAACAAGCGAGATTAATGCTTCCCTTTCATCTCACGAGCCTTCATCTCTGTGTTTCAAATCAGGTACCGTGTAAAATATAGCTCTTAGCATGCTACCTGTGGGAAGAAAAAATAAAAAATAAAACCAAAGAAAAGAACCTGTTCACAGATGAAGGCCTGAGCATTGCATCAACTTGGGGAGGGTTATTCGTCTTCCCTCCATCCTCTGTAATTGCATGGGTGGTCATGCCAGGGTGGCCTCCAGTTACGTGTCCGACAGCACGCCTCTGAGCAGGGCTGTGTCAGCTGGTAGGGACACGGCTCTGCTCCCGACCTTCTGTTGCTCAGTGAGGGCAAAGGGAGTCCTTTGCTACTGAAAAAGCTAAAAAATGCAACTGGGAAAGACATAATGAGAGAAAGGAGGGATATTTTCAGATTTCTAACATGCTCAGCCAAATTAGGCTGTCAGGGGACGGGTCGTGAGCTGAATGGAAACCTCTTCTTTCTATTTCGTAGCTGAATTCAGCTGATCAGGGAAGTGAAGTAGCTGTGAGTGTATCCAGCAGGTGAGTGGGGCATCACCTGGGTTATGAACACAGATTTGGGCCAGCACTCCTTTTCTTCTGCCGGTGGAAGTCTTCCTTTGCCTCAAGTGCATATCAGTGTCCATTAGCTGCAGAGGGAGAGGTATCGTTATTTATGACCACTTCCATACAGCTGATGCTGGAAGGAAGCATGATTTGACCCTATGGATTTCTGAGACTTTGTGCCAAGCAAAATGGAAATAGATGAGTTAGAAAATTCTTTATAAGTCAAGCCAAGGAAAGGAGAAGGAGTCTTTATTCAAGCTTTAATGAAGGGGTTACTGCGGAGTACTTACTGGCAACTTACTTGTAAGGGAGGAAGGTTGCTAAAGTTCAGTTTACTTATCTTGGTTAATTAGGTCTCATTCCTTGGGGATGAGCTAATTGGACAGTGACATTCAGTGAGATAATGAAATAAATGTCATGTCATATAAAGAGTTAATTAATGATAAAGAAGGGTTCACCCTTCTAGAGGCATGGAGCTGGAGTTGATGCAACATTTTGGATGCAGTCCTTTTCTGTTGAAAAACACTGCTTGGCGTAAGTGTGACTTGGCATAAATGTTTGTGGAAGCACATCTATTTGGATGGAAATCTTGCTGGGAAGATTTATGAGGTCAGAGATAGAGAAAGAGAAAGAGGAATGCAGGCCGTTACCTGGACTGTAGGACACTGCTTTTCAAATACTGCTCTGGGAGATGGCAGCACTCCCACTGTAAATGAAGACCTTGAATAGCAAGTGGTTTTCACCCTTAGTAGCTGCTGGTTCCTGATGTCCCCCACAGCCGAGCTAGGTGGTGGGATGTGAGCACCGTTACCCTGTGTCCAGGAGCAGAGAGGCTGGCCATGCAAGCTTAAAATGTCAGCCACATGATGATGGCTGACACGTCTACTTTTCTTCATGAATGCCACAGAAAACTTGCAGGAAACTGCTCCGACGGCCCACTTAGAAGATTATCATTCCCGGACAGATACGGTAGAACAAAAACCTGCAAATCCACTGTGAAATTAAAGGCACAACTTGCATCTGATTGAAAGACAGTTGCTTATGTACAGACCTTATGCTGGGAATTGTAGAAGAGAAATCCATCACTGGAAAGCATCTTCTCCATCTGCTTGCTCCTCCTGAGGGACGAATGGACTCCAGAAAGCCCAGCAGCAGTGCTGGAGATGCTCACCGCTCAGCTGGGAGCCCTCAGCTGGCACCGAAGTGTCACCAGATCACAGGCAGGTGTCGGTGGGGTGGAGAACGGGACACGCGCCTTGTGTTGATGTGCCTGGAGGACAAATCCTGCTGAGCACATCTGCTAGCAAGTTTATGGGTGAAAGCTCTGGCCTTACTGGTGAAATTTGGCTGGGTCCTTCCTAGCGAGTTCTCATTTTCCCCATCGCATTGCATGAGCCACTGCTTTCCGCTGGAGCACGGCTCTCATAAAGGTGCTTGCTGCATGGGCTCTGGTGCTAACTCATCAGCAAGTGAGGTTATTTTAATGGGCATATTACTGTATTTCTGGCACCATCTGCTCCTCTCTGATTACTGATGCAAGGATTAAGAGAAAGTCTTCTCCCTCTTTCAGCAGGAAGGGAGTTATTAGTCCTTTAAACACACATACTGAATCTGTTCTGCGTGCCCAGCAGCATCTGGTATTTCCTCTCCGTCTTTCCCCATACAAATTGGTGAAGGAAATCTAATTGACGAGTGGAGGTCTCTGGCTGAGAGCTGTGCTGGGCGCTGGGACTTACTGTTTGTTCTTGTTTTTCCCGGGAGCCTGTTGCGTGTCCCAGGTCCAAGGCTGTTTCCGCAGGCTGTGTCACTGGTCAGCAGAGCTGACCCTGCCTCCCTCCCAGCCCGCGGCTGGCAGAATTCTTGCTCAGCCTCTTCCTCCTCAGTCCAGGGCCACCTACTCTTAAAGCAGAGGTTAATATTTCTGTTATTTCTGTTTTCCAGCCTACCTGATTGCAAAAATTGTAGAATCAGTGTGCACTGAGAAAAAAGGCCAACAAGGCTTTTTACAAGCTGCAGCAGAAATCAGTGCCAGCTCTTCTCTGAACAGACTTGTTTTGTGAGTGTCAGGCCATTTCATGGACACGATGCGCCCACTGCAGAGGGAGCAGGCCGGGCTAGAAATGGCTCCTGCTAGAGCTGACTCTCTGCGAGGCACCTGCAGATGGCCGGGGGTGGACTGTGACTCCGTAATGAAGGGAACAGCTCAGGCATGGGAGGACTGTCAAAAGCTCTTCAAGTGTAAGGGTTGGGGAAATGTAAAGTTCCCCTCTGTGTGATGCTCTGGAGTTCGTATTAAAATAATTCTCTGAGGTAATTATGGGAAAATGCAGGGAAGATTTTGGGCAGCAATTGCAGGGTTCTCCAGAAAAGAGAGCGGAGTCCTGGCCTTTACAGCACACCTTCAACAACTGCACTGTGCTCAGTGATCCTGGACAGTATGGATGGTGTCTCCCGTGGGCTTCTGCTGCTGGTGGCTTTTCTGTGCTGTTCACCTCTGGTGGGACTGGCCACGGTCGTGGCAGGAGTCAGTTCAGAAAGTCACTGCAGCAGGGCTGGGCAGCCCCTCCAGCATGGAAGAGGAGTGAAGATAAGGCAAGTCATTACAGATGCACGGCTGGACAAAAAATGCAGTCTGAAGGACTTTGGGGTAATAGGAAATGCAGGGCTGGCTGTGGCTTGTTTAATATTCGAGAGGCTGGCTGGTATTTACCGGCATGCATATTGTCTGAAAGGTCAGTACACAATCTTATGGTTTCTCTGCACGTTTTCTTTGGGCCTGGAACGAGCGGTTGGTGTTCACTCACCCGTGGCAAGCAGAGAAACCATTTATCAGCAGTAAGTAGTTAAAAGAAATGTGCTGAGCTGGTTGGAGGACTAAACCCAGACAGTAGACGTGGGATCAAGGGAGCTACTTCTGGTTTTACACTTCCCTTGAAGTTGCCTTTTCCCTTGAGGGGTGAGCAGACAACGGAGTAAAGATAACTCACCTCACAGCAGCGTGAGGGTCTGTCTCTAAGGGGGTGTAGGCAGGGAAAAGAGGAGCAAGGAAGGGAGGAAAGGATTGACAGAGACCTGGGAGCGGTGAAGATCAGAGAGGAAAGACACAGATACGGGATTTTACTGTGCTTACCCTGGGTTTCTTTTGCATAACCTTCTTCACTCACTAATTCTTCCTCCTGTCCACCATTTCCCTGTTGGCTGTCCCAGTAATGTAAGACCAGGCTTGTTAGACTTTTAGGGCACACTCCTCTGGCATGGCTGGAGCAGGGTCAGCCCTCGGGTTATTTTATCTAACAGATAAAACAGTACAGAGCATCCCCGTGTCTAGAGGCTGTGTGCAGCTATCCAGGTTGTCCATTTTCTAAAGGCAGCGAGGGGCAGGTTACATGTGCCTTCCGTATCCCAAGAGGGGCCTGAGGAGCTTCTTGTCCAGCAGAGCTTCTCTGTGATGCCAGTGGGAGGCCTGGGAGGTCTGCAGGTATCTCACAGAGTGGTCCTGAACTCCTCCCAGAGCCGTGCAGGGCTTGAAGGCAGCACTGAACCGTGCCTGTTTTACACCGTCGGTGTGTCTGCACCCTGCCCGTGTGGTGTTCAGGCGCAACGTGCGTGCGATGGAGAACTGCTTTGAGACTGGTTCTTGGTAGCCTGGGCTGGATTTTGTCTTCCAAGCCAGCATCCAGTCGCTTCTTGACTGGCAAATAGTGGCACACAGAGAAGTGGGAGTGGGAAAGGGTGGGTGTGGGATACATCACACACAACCGCAGGCAGCTGCACTCACCATCTCCCTCTGATCCAGCTACTCACACGCCCTGTGCGTGCCAGTGAGAAAAATGGGCACTGCGAGGGTCTGATTCATGTGCCCAGCTGCAGACGCCCACTTCAGAAGAGAGCAATCACCCTCCGTTAGAGAAGACAGGCACTTTTGTGACTCCCGAGGTGCCTGGAGCAGGGTAAACATTTACCCTGTAGAAACCTGTGTTTAGCCTGATAGCTCCCCTCCAACTGGGGAGAGGAGATGAATGGTTGAAGAGATAGGGATAGGGGGATGTCACAGGTGGTGTTTCTTAATGTTTCCTTTTAAAGTGCGTCCTGCAGCCTGAATGGATGGTGTGTCTGCGCATCTGACAGATCTCTGTAAGACAAAGAGCAAAAGAGGTAGAGAGCCACTTATCCAACTGTGGCGTGCAGATTTGGGTGAGCTGTGGGGAGGCAGCTGGACAGCGTGTCCCTTGCGGTGGGTGGCTCGTCCCTGGCAGAGCCAGCTCTGCACGAGCAGCACACACCCCAGTGGCAGCCCTGCTTGGCTGACATCTGCTTTCCCCTGGCTCCTACAAGCGAGACCGATGGGGCCATTGCTGGCCTGCACATCATCCCTTTGAGGCAGGTTTTCTTTGCTGCCTGTGTTTTTTTAGCAGACAACCCGGGGAGGACAATGCAATCTGGGCCCAGCTCCTCCACTCAAATGCAAGTGAGGTGAGAGGCAAACTCAGGCTGGGCAGAGCTGCACTGAGGGCATGGGGAGTTGTGCCTCCTGAATGGCAAGCGGGTGATTTCCTTGTGATTTGAATGAAGGGAAAGAGATCCAGGAGAGGGCAAGCACTCACGGGAAGGCGATTACAAGCATGAACATCACAAAAATGAGAAACTAGCCAAAGAGGAGGTGGGCAGAAATCAAGAGCCAGAGGAAAAGATGGGAGAGAGCAAGAGGCAGAGGCTGAAAGCCCAGACTGAGCTTTTGGTGACCACCAAGTTCTCATGTCAAGCAGGACTGTGTATAGCCAGTGCTGTCACAGAGAGCTAAGAATGAATGAAGCAAAAAACATGAAGTCAGATGGAAAATAACCCTCTTGCTTCTTCAGGGTCCCCCTCTGAGGTGGAACTGGTTGGCTACAGGGATTTGACCTGAGTAGACTTCTGCTGCGTAAAGAAACAGGCGCACTTCAGGGGAATGGTGCTCAGCCAGAGCAATGATCATGGACTAAAAGGCTCTCTGTCCATCTTCCTGGTCTAGGGTCATGTGTCTGGGATGTCATTAAGATAGTTATAAACACTGGGAAAAATAATTCCTGTGTGTTGGGAGCTGCTTGACATCATAGCGGTGGGAGTCTTGCGTGGGTCCAGTGTGGGACCATGGATAGACGGTCTCTGGCCACTGCTGCGTTAGCTGCAGGCGAGGAGATGGGACTTGGCCTTAGGGACCTGCTAGGTGTGTGCTCCCAGCCGGTCAAAGGCAGTGTGGTGCTGGGAGGTACACAGGCACTGACTTCAGCAGGGTTAGTGCTGGCCTAAGAGCATGTCAGAAAACCATGTCTGGGGTGGAAGTGAAGAGGTTAGGGAGCAACAGCCTGGAGTTTCAAGGGCAAATGACAGCAGAAGAGAGCATCTACTGCATCGTCTGTAATGTCTGGGCAGCACTGTTCAGAGTCTAGAATTAAACCAAAAGGATGTGGGTCTCCCTGGCAGTTTAAGATTAGTATCTCGTTCATAGAGGAAATGGTGTCTCATTCATACAGTTGCTGAGAAGCAACTCAGCTTCTCCATCTGTAAGTAAGAGGAGAATTTCCTGTAATGCTGTTTCCTGCAGCATTTTGGCTTCCTAGGCTAACACCCAAGTGCTGATGAAATCTGGTTATGTCTCAATTGAACTTTGTGGCAGTTTGACTTCATTTGGAGATCTTCCTGATGTAATTTGGGATCTTCCTGATGTCTTTTACTCTTGGAGAGAATCGAATGAAGTGTTTTGAACGATTCATGTAGGAAAAGATTTTCCTGGGTTGCTACACCTGAGGTTTGCTCAAAGGCAGCAAGATCTCTGAGCTGGCCATGCCCCAGTGTGATGTCTGCCTAACGGACAGCTAATGGAGTGCAGTGACCCTCAGCCCAGCACTTGCTGTGATCTGCATGCCCGCAGGGCTGGTCTGAGGGCACCTGGAGCTCAGTGCAGACCTCTTAAGCATCCATCGAGATGAACATGGATCCTGGTGGAGACCTCAGCCCGCAGCACTCTCATGGCCCTCAGCGACAGGGATAACACGAGGTCCCCAGCAGTGACCTGAGCAGCCGATCTTGGCCAGCCCATGGCCTATGCCAACCAGGCGATGTCCTCAGACCAGCTGTCCTCTAACCGCTGCGTGCCTCAGTTACGTGGCGTATGGATGGCTGCTCTACTGGTGCTGTGCTGAAAACCGGCTAACGCTTGTTGGATGGTCTCTGGAGCAGCAGAGGCGAGTCGGCTCAGGAGGTGATTAAGTAGGCGCAGAGCTCCCTAACCTCCAGGTGTCTGATTTGAATCAGGCAAAGCTGAACGGAGGCTGGAGATGATGCTAGAAGAGCAGGGTGGGCAGGACCAAAGTGTGGGGGTTATTCCTTGCAAATAATTACTGGCTATGATTTTCTCTGCCTGACAAGGTGCTTGTGACCCCTGGGGAAGGCCGTCTGCCCCGCAGCCTTGGGGGAATACAGACAGCACAGATCTGCCTAAATCAGTTGTAGAAACCTCCCCTCGACTTTGTGCTCCCTTGGCGTTGGGCATCTGAGGAGCTGAGGCATTTCTAACTCGTGGATATTTGTCTCACTGTCCAAAATGGAGACCACCACGGTTGCCTACCTCTCAGGCAGGGCAGCTAAGGGATGAATGAAATTTTCATTCAAAACTTCCTTAAAGGGGAAATTGCAAGCTGCTGAAGAATGGGGGTGGGGGTGGGGAGTGGGGGGGTATAGCACCAGAGATATTTTTTTTTCCTTGATTTCCAACCAGCAGCCTCCCAGTTTTTAAATTTTATCAAGATACTGAACGTTGAGAATAATGCCATCAGCTATATGCACGAGATGAGGACTTTAGTAAGGTATTTGAATCCATGTTGAAAACCCCAAATTATTCTTTCCAAAGAAAGGTGGAAATGAAACATAAGAAAAAAAAATGAAAGCATCTATTTTTGAAGTGAAACATTTCCACTCATCAGTTTGGAACAACTTTTATATTTAAAGGCTTGTTAAATTTCATGTTAAGAAAACACACCCAGATCTTAAAATCTATCATTGAAAAATAATAACCAGCTTCATTCTGGGTCAAATAAATGTTTCGATAAGAAAACACAGAGGCAAAGTTGTTTCATTTTGTTAAAGACTTAGCTCAGCTAAAAAAGCACGTCTTCCAAAGGCTTGCTTGGTGCCCTTACTGCACAGGTCTGCACCTTTTCTCCCAAATTTTAAGCCCAGCCAAGGCAGCCTCTGTTACTGCCGTGCCTCCAGACAACTGCCAGTGAGGTGATGTATCACTGGGTAAGATAGACAGCAGGCTGAAATTGGCAGTTTGATATACCGAAATAGTTTCAAATCAATTGTTCTGCTATTCAACTAATTCCTGATTGCAGTGTTACATGGATCAGAAAGGCCCGGAATAAATTATAAGCTTTGCTACATGTTCCAGGCGCTCCATCTCAGTAATCACATTGCAGCTGGCCCCACATCACCAAGTAAGACCTAAGATCAAACAATGATATCGGACACGAAATATCTTCTCAGGTCTAATACCATAATTGCTCTGTTTTCAGGGCTTGAAATGCCTCTTCAGTGGGCAAATGTGAGTCATCTGCCCCTGGGCACTGATAGTTGGATACATTTCAGCAGTACTTTTGAAGAACAGATCAATTTAGAAGGGATATTGTAACCTGGGAACCAGCCAAGAGACTTCTTCCAACTGTGATTGTGCTTGACACTCGTAATGAAACAAAATTCAGATCACCGCAATAAATTTCCAAACAGTGAGTCTTCCAAAAAAAAAAAAAGCTTAGCATTTCCCACAAGACCCTACAAATTCAATCTGCATAAGCTCCAAAATAAGT
Source organism: Anser brachyrhynchus (assembly GCF_964034855.1). Lineage (NCBI taxonomy): Eukaryota > Metazoa > Chordata > Aves > Anseriformes > Anatidae > Anser > Anser brachyrhynchus. The sequence goes on along the minus strand of NC_137713.1, from coordinate 6,925,984 downwards.
GTATTTTCTACCTTAAACTAATACTTGGCAGGAACTTTCAATTGGCTCATTTAATTAAGCTGGTGTGCAGATCCCATTTTAATGTATTTAATGCTGCTAAAATGACAGGCATACTGATCAGGAGCACTGTATTTTATTATTTTTATTTTTATTTTTTTTGTAATTTAGGCTCGCTCAGATTTCCTTCCCTGCTCACATGACGTGCTGCTGCAAGCAGATGCCTCCAGCAGGTGACACAGCACCTCAGCGCAGCCAGGGCATTGAAATGAGTAGGGCATGAAATGAAGGAGTGAAATTAATGCACGTCAATGAGGGCATCTTGTAGATCAGGAAGGAGTGGCACACAACACGCACCCAATGAAGCTCCTGTGCTGCCCAGCAGGAAATAGGAGGATTTGGTGGCCGCTTGCAGTGCTTTGAGAGCCTTGGCCTAAGAGGGTGGAACAGCTCCCCACGGCTGGAGGGTTTGCCCAAAGGAAAGGAAGGGTTTCAATCAACTTTGTGTGCTCGTGTGTCTGCCTGGCACACCCTATGTATACACACTTCTAGAACATGCTGCTGTTCAAACAAATTTGAAAAGGGGCTGAAGAGAAATCCCTACGTGTCCGGTGAAAACGGGCAGAAGAGAAAGACCTAAATTAGAGTTCTGCTGAAGAACTGGCAGTCTGTGGAGCTCAACCACATTATTAGACCCTGGAAGATCTGCACACGAGGAGCCACATGAAGCCAGGTTCAATACCTTTTCCTGCCCATCAGCTGATTTTTCTGTGCCGCTTGCCTTTCCTGAGGCTCCTTTAATCCTCCCGGTTGCACTGGGTGGCCCCAGCTCAGTGGGGTCAGGCACTAGATGCTGTACAAAGCCAGCACAAGAAACAGCCAGCAGGCGATGGCTGTCCTCAGGCAGAAAGAGGCCAGGCTGGGCACTTTCACAACCAGACCCTGCTTAAAGCACCCGGGCTCTTTGGATGAATCTCCTGCCCCAGCCTGCAGCCCCTGGCCACAGGGCTGTGAGGGTGAGCAGCCTCTGCCTGGCTCAGAGCCGTGCTTGCGCCCGCAGGGAGCATATGCGGAGTGAGCAGACTGGAAGGGGTTGAGATAAATCCTGTTGTAGCACACCGTGCAGAGCTCTGCACTGGAAGTGGTTAAAAATTGGTTCTTGTAAGTCACTGAAGTTATAAGTAATTGAAAAGCGAATTTAATGGCAGCCTGCAGCTGTTAGCTCTGGGTATCTAGTGACACAGCAGAGGCTCCAGCGAACCTGGTGAGCTCTTGAGAATGCATATATATGTTTTTTAAAATTGGTCCTATCTGCAGGGAGAAATACGTGACGGTTGTGTTATCAATTCTTTTTCTTTACCTTGCTTTGTGTCAGCTTTCTTTTCCTTGCTTTGTGTGATTACTTGGAATGATTTGGGGTTATTATTATTTTTACCTGCCTGTCATCCATTTGCTTCAATCCTCTGTCCTTACAGATACGATTTTTTTTTTCTTTCCTTGCTTTAAATCTTGAAGTTAATTCCTTCTTCTCTCTCTGTGAGGATTTTCTTTCTGGCGCTTTTGTGTGCGTGACTATTTCATCTTTTCTGAACACCACTTTGGCATCATCTGAACCACTAAGCTATCTGCTGCCTTGCCATTCCCGGTCTCATCTGAAACCCTGCAGAAGGTGACAAATTACTCAGAGTCCAGCAGTGTTGCGAAGACTTAGGTTTTGGCTCAAGTCCTGTCTTTTTTTGACTGATACTTCCCTAAGCCCCCAGCAAGTGTGGTGATTGCGGATGGCAGAAGGAAAAGTATCTCAGGGTTTATATGATGCTTTCATTTCCAAATAGCTTATAAAGGATTAATAAATGATTAATAGGCAGTATAACCATGAGAAGCATAATTTAACAGGTGACTATAAGCATGTCTAGAAAAGGTATTGTGGAATATTATAAGCAATCTATTGACTGTTTGGGCTTTATACTAATCTGTAAGCATCGATTAGTTATTCATTAAGATACCTATTAATCATTTACAAACCTTTTATCACCTATTTTGTGAATACGTGACAGAAAAAAACAACCCAAAATAGTGCATGTAAAAATAGTACTTTCTTCCAGTCAGTCCTGAGAGACTTCAGAGCCAGAGCTGCCAAAATAAAACCCTAATCCTGACACCACCTTCGCAGAGACCTTGCTATTCTGCATGGTGGCAGTGAGCTGAGTGTATACAGGTTTGGGCTCCCCGCTGACCTGCTGCTTTATTCACGTGAGGGATCACAGAATCACAGAATTGTAGGGGTTGGAAGGGACCCCAGGAGATCATCAGGTCCCCCCCTATATGAGATACTGGTTCTGCAGATCGACATGGGACAGAGGGCAGTGGGAGCTGACTCCTACCTAGTCTGTTTCACACTTTTTCAGAGCATTCATGTATTGAAAATGAGCAAGATATAGGGATTTTTTCCCCTCTACTTTAGGCTCACGATTATAATCTTATCCAGACTTTAAGCTGCAAACTGAGCCAGTGCTACCCATGGAGACAGATGAAGTCAGAGTGCAGCTTCCTCATCTCTGTCCTACTTTATTCTAGAGACAGTTCACTGATGATACCTGAGAGCAGTCAGGAGCTGCATTTAATGAACTTTCCCTACCGCACACACTTTTTTTTTTTTTGATAATGCATTTCAAAAATCTGGATTAGGTCATTTTAGATGGTTTTTTTTCTTTCATGCTTTGAGTTTTCATTTCTTTACTGAAAAAAAAAAAATTAAAACAGGACAAGTGTTTCTTTGCTTTTCTGGAGGAAGAAATCAGAAATAACTTGGTGCAAGAGAAATACACAGAATTTGAGTGACAATCTCTATCTGATGCTTCACGGAGGCCTGGCGTGCTGCCCGTTCCCCTCTGGACCCACGTTCTTCCTGGCCACATTCATGCATTGTGCGTGCAGCTCCTGGCAGCATCCCTTGTCTGCAGAGAGCTCGTGCGCGGTGTTTTGTCATCACACTGTGAATTCACCTCACCATGGGGACTTGAACCCTCCTCCTGTACCACACTTGGAACTTAAAGATAGTTTCCGTCCCTAAGAGTTCAGTTTGAGACAACAGGTAAAGCAACACACAGCACACATGGGCCTGCGCAGGGGAGCAGTGATACGCGCTATCTGATCACTGCGATGCGCTTTGGTCCTGCTGCACCCGCTGCTTAGGCCCTGCCGGTGTTTTATGGGCATTGCAGTAGCGGTGATTTATAGCAAGATAAGGGAGGATTCGTAGATTTGTGCAGAGGATTAACATAGGAGAAACTTTCCTCTCTGTGGTCTCTTCTGGCCTCTGAGTGAAGGAAACATCAGCCACGTGCTCACCTCCCTGCATGCCCTTTGAGTGCTTTTCTTTGTCGGGACTTGCGTGGGCCAATTACCAGCTCCATCCCTGTGGAAAGCTGCCCCTTTACATTTCCCACTTAATCGATTTGGACGAAATCTCCCTGAAAATCCTGTTTCTTCTCTTGCTCTTTTTTTCCTAATGCAGTCTGCTCTAATACCTCAGCAATCCTCCTTCAGATCCCCGCATAGCCCATTAGCGTGTTTGTACCGAAAGATTTCCTTCCTTTCCCGTAATGCAGAAGAAATAATTTCATGGTGTTTTTCCCCTTCTGAATATTGACAGAGATGCTGCTGAAAGTCTCTCTCTGTTCCTGCTTGTACCCATTCACACTTGAGCTCACACCCTTGTTATTTTGTGCTTAGGGTTCCCTGCTTCCTTGGATGAGTGCTAATTGGCAAAAATTAAGCAGAAAGCACTGACATACCCCTCACACTCTGTACTCACTTCCCAGCTTTTCAGCCTGCTAGTGCTTCAATTAAGCCTGTTTGATGCGCTAGATGGCTCCGCATCACTTCTGACCCCATCTGCAGAGTTTCAGGCTCTCAGAGAGATACTTTAGCAACCCCCTGTCATTTTTGTTTATTTAATATTCCCTAAATGCTGCAGCTCCTTGCGGCTCCCAGGGTGAAGTGATTTGATCCTTGCTCCTCTGTTCTGGTTGCTTGTGTTTGGGGCTGGGTGAGCCGCTGTGTCTGGAGGTCAACCCGCATCTTTCTGCCAGGCTGCTGTTCGCGGGCCGGTCCCTTGCACGAAGGGCCAGTGTCTGGTCAGAAACATGATATAGATTTGCAGCCTCTCCAGGGATGAGGCTGGAGATGAGATTGCTACCCTTCAGCCTCATACCTGCTGTCCCCTTACGCAGACCTCACCTCCCCAGCTTTCCCTGTGTGCACGAGCCTCCCCCAGGGATGTATTTGCAGGTAGCCTGCCCCCCTCTTGCTGCCTGGGCTTCGCATCTGAATTTCTTCCTCTCTTACAGCAGGATTATAAGCAAATAATCTGTGTGCCAAATGTGATCACAGGGGAATGCAGAGTTAGCTGCTCTGACTGATTTGGACAGTAAAGAGCCATAACCAAAAATGATTTCTTGCCCTGACCCAGATTCCTCTGGGAGGCATGTGTGCATCCATAGTTTTACAGTTCCCAGCATTAAACAGGCCAAAGAGCAGTCAGGATGTGTTCGCTGCAACATGTGAGCCACTCAGACCATGGCGATTTACGAGCGTCGTGCAAGTATCCAGCACACACTATATTTAGAGACAGATTGAAGAGAAAAACCACCCTGCATCCTATATAGTTCTGCATTGGCTTAGACCAGCTGTGTCGACGCCAACGGGACTCTTCTGAGGGACGGGGAGGATTTCTCTGATGCGCAAACGTAACGGGGCAGTTATGTGGGGGTGCACCCCTACGCTCCGCACAGCACATCTGCCTTCAGGCTTAGCTGAAAGCACATCTCATCTTTCTTGATATGTGCTGCGAGAGGTTCATCCGGCAGGGAGGACCATTCCTCACGCAGATGATGGGACTGTCAGACATGCCACAAAGTGCTCCCTGTCTCATATTTCACTCCTCTTGTTTGGCCGCGGTGCATCAAGAAGAGTTGCTCTCTAAGCGGTGCTGCTGGGAAGCCTTTTTTTGCCTCTATTGAGCAGTCAATAATCTACTAAAATCAAAACTATCCATTTGCCTTGTTCCTATCAATATAACTCTCTGCTTTTATTGAATCTCTCTGTCGAGCTAGCTGGTGATTTGATCTTTGTCGCTGTAGCATCTGACTGTCGCACAAATATATATGGAGGACGTGGTCTCCTTGGCTTGCGAGATTTATCTGTCTCTGTTGGGCTGGTCACTGGAGAAAGGAAAAAAAAAGGCACAAAGAAAAGAGACAGATGGTGTGAGATAAAGAGAAACTGAAAAGGCAGATCAGAGATTGATAGGGGAAGAAGGAGGAGAGGAAGGACTGAGCCAGGGAAGCAGCTGGAGAGGAAGCAGACCCCAGGACTTGCAGACGCTGTGGTGACAAAAAGTCCTGCTCAGGGCCAGGTCCTGTGGGGCTGGGCACTGCCCGGTGGCCAGGAGGGCTCTGCCCTGCCCCAAGAGCTCACTTAGAGGAAGAAGGGAAAGAGGGATTTAAGATGCCATCAGACGGTGTCTGAGGGGACCACTAACGAGCTAGCACGGGGTCAGAGAGAGTGCGAGTGGTTTAAGGCAGCAGCTCCTTCCTGGGAAGCTGTTTAATCAAAAATATTGTATCTTGTCAGGAGTCAATGAAGCAAAGTTAAAGTAGGCACGGTATGGTGTAAATCCCCTCCTTGCCTGCTGGGAGGAGACAGGCCTGAGAACAGCCCGGCTGGGGCTGCCGCTGTGCTCGCTGCCAGCGCAGAAGCCGCACTATCATTACCCTCTGCTCCAGTGCAGCAAGTGCCAACGCCTGGCACAGACCTGCGCTGCTCTCACATCGCTGAGCTTCTCACAGCGCAAATCCCTGGTCCTTGGTCCCGGGAGGGCCCTTCTCCTTGCAGACCTCCAGCCCCTGCACAAGCAGGCAGTGAATTGCCTTTCTGACTCCCTCAAAGCCAACCTTGCTTGGCCGTGCAGGAGCGGGGAAGACATTGGGAGTCCTTGGGGGAAGGATGTCCTCCCACCTTATGCTGCTAGTGAGTGGGACGTTCTGCTACCTCCTCCTGTCTTAGATGGGCTTGTCCTCTCACCAGTTCCAGGAACTAAGGCAGGATCAGCATCCCTGTTCGACAGGCAGGGAGCTGGTGGGGCCAGGAGTTCAGCTCTGAGGTTTAGGTAGGCCTGTAGAAGCTCAGCCTCTGGGTTATTCCTGCTGTCTCATCTTTTGCTTCTTTTGCTTCTGGCATGCCCCCGCACCTTCTTTCTTTCCTGATTTTGGGGAAATCTTCAGAAATAGGCTCCGTCTCCTTTCCAAATGACTGAAAACTTGTTAGGTAATTTGTGGGTCAGGTTTTTTTTTAGGTTCAAGCTTTTTTTACTCTGTCACTCTTCAGGCCCTGCCATCCTATGGAAAAGCAGCATGCATGCAATTAGCAGGCACATTTCTGCCTTTGTCACCTGCTCTGAGTCCTCTTGCTTGGCTGAGCTGCTGAGATAAAACGTTGTCAGCTCAGGTGGTGAGATTCAGCCTCTAAGATATCTCGACACAGCATCCACAGTGGGGATGAGAGACAGTGTCATCAGAAGGATGTAAATGACATGGAAACCCAGCCCAGTGCCAGCGTCAGTGCTCTTTATCCAACTCTACACTCCAAAAGCTGTTCTGACAGCAGACTTTCCATACCACTCCTAATCCTTCCACAGCCCCTGGCTGCCCTAGCGGGACGGTGCTCCGGTCCCACTGCCTTTGTCAGACCACTTGGCGGAGAGGCAGAGAGGGGATTCCAAATTTCTTAGCAGATGCTAAGAGTTTCCTAATAGGAAATAACAACTAGATCATATTCACCTTATATCTTACTCACTGTCTCAAACTAAAAAGAGGTTTTACATCATGTGTGATGGTTCTTGGCCCCAGCCTGCTCCTTTGTAGAGCAGTTTTGTGGATTTTGCCCCATGGCTGCAAGAAAGAGGCTAACCCAGGCAGCAAGTACCAAGCAGCTGGGAACGATCAAGGAAAAGCTATCTAGTAGAGTGCAGTTGGAGAGGGGAGCTGAGGAACCTATTTTTCAAAGGATATAGCCTTGGAAAGTCTAGGAAATCAGGCAGGATAGGCTTCCGGAAACAAATTCTCAGCAGGCAGCAAACTGGACTAGTTTCTTAGGTAATGCCAATGCAGTAGCATAGAGAGGAGCTAAACTTGCTTACAGAATCTCTGCATGCCTTTCATTCCTATCCCTGTCTATCCCTTTTTCTGCCGATTGGGTTCTGAGTTAATAACCCGATCTGTGTGATGAGTGGGAGGAAGCAGGGCACTGAGCTGGCAGAAAAGATCTTTGTCATCTTCACCAGAGCCTTAGAGGGCTTCTGAGCCAGGAGGTGGTCAGAAGGGATCTGGGGCTGTAGAGGGGAAAAGATTAGATGTGCTACAGCTGCAGAGGAAGACTGATGGCACTGTGTGCACAGAGGTCATACTTCCCTTCTCTGTGAGACAGCTGCGGCACTGCGTTCAGCTCTGCACACCTCATTATGAGATAGGTATTGACAAACCGAGGGAGTTCAAGAAAGAGCAACAAAAATTATCGAGGGTAGGGGGAGTTCAAAGGTTTGATTAATGAGAAAAGATTTTAAAATCTAATTATGTGCAGCTTGGCAAAGTGACAACTAGGAAGGACATGATAAGCGGCTGCATATCGAAATAGAATAAATACCATGGATGGATAATATTAATGTTCAGTGACTCAAGGGAGAGTCTTAACAAGAGGAGAAATCTCAGTGGTTATCAGGAAAATATTCTTACATCTGTTGCATTAGGCAATAGAGTAGCTTACTGTGAGGAGAGGTGAAATCAGCTGGGAACTGTATACCGGGGAAGCTGCAGCAGCAGTATGAAATATTACTCGGGAAGCCATCCTGCGGTGGCCAGCCAGAGGACGAGGTGTGGCGTATGTTCTCTTCTATCACTGTGACAATGCTATTCTTTTGCCATTTAGGTTCAATTTCAGTAGCACGATCTGTGTGACAGCAGAGTCAGCTTCATGTCAGATTTCCACTGGATGTCAAACAATTCCATAGATTTATGCCAGTCAAGTATTTGTTCCTGTTCCCCCAACTTTTCTCCTTCAAATCACCAAGTGGATCCATCATTAAAATCATTCTAGCATTTTCTGTGTCCTAGCAAGCTGGGAGCTTCAATGGAGATCCAGACTTTACCATAATAGCACGGTTTAATGAATCCCACTGCTAGAAATAACCCAGGATGTTCTTCAAAGGTCTAGGCTCTCAAGCTATAGAAGAGCTTTCAAAGTGGACTCACATTAGACTTGTCCCACTGGCCAAGCCGTGCATAATTGCAGGCAGCGTGAGGCTATGGCAGGAGCCCGAGCGGTCTGTGTAATGTGGAGCCTATTAGGACTGCCAGTCCCTTCCTCTGCTGAGCCGTGGAGCGTGTGATCTCTAATAGCCTCTCTTCTTCCCTTCCTGGCAAAGGAGGCTGATATTTGAGCTCCTGCTGGAGCACTTTTTGCCCTTAGCGGTGGAAATCTCAGTCCTGGCTAAGATGGCATCTATCACACTTAGAAAGGGAAATAACACCGGGGCAATCCTAGCACGGCTTTTCAGCTCCTTTAAAGAAGGCTTGGCAGCTGGAGGTGTGGAAGAAAAGCCATGTGAGCGGCGAGTGCTCCGTGGGGCAGAGCAGGTCTGCAGACCAGAATTTAACACCAGCTGGTATGAAAAGATCCGAACCATAGGCTTTTGTCCTGCATTGCATGGAAATTGGCAGCAGTGAATTTGGATTTCTAGCCCTCAGCCTCAGTGTGAGGAGTCTGTAGCACATATTAAAACTAATGGGGAGGGGGGTGTCAAATCAGGGCTTTATCAGCATAAAAGAACTTGGAATACAAAGCAAAGTTAAACGCGAAGACTAAGGGGCTGATTCTAATTCATCAAATATCCCCACTGCTCACAGTCCCTAATGAAAACATGTGTAACAAGCCTGCAGGGTTAATTTTACAGGGGAAAAAAATTCCAATAAAGCTCCATGAGATTTTCACGTTAAATTAATGTAACGGATGCTTAAAAGCCTTTCTAATTAGGCATTGTTATTAACAGGAATGTCAGGTGAATGAAATCAACCTCTGAGCTGACATTTCACTTGTGTGAACTCCGAAGTTGGTGTTTAATCTGTAGCACATTGCAGCTGCATTATAATGCGATCGCGGGTTCAGCACTGTAGCTGCAAAGTGCGGGTGTTTCTGAGACACTTGAGCATTTGGCAAGTCTTTTGCCATACCGTCCCTCCCTGCCACGAAGCATTCGCTCTTCTGTCAACCTGTTGGGGGAAAAGTATTGTAAATAAAGCAAAGCAAATTTTAAAAAAAGAAAAAGAGAGAGGGAGAGAAGTGGTGACTTGGGGAGCTGAGATGAGCAGCTGTGTGATTCTTTTTCTGGAGACGTATCCTCAAGGGACTGCCACAAGACGTCAGCTCTGTCGTGTTGTGGTAGGTGGAATTGGTCTGGCTTCAGCTAGATGTGACTTCCAGAGGAAACGGGGCTGCAGCTAGGCGTGAATCCACACGCTGCCACACAAGCTGGGTTTTCTGTCGGAAGGGTGCTCACCCATGGGAATGTTACAGGGAAGCAGAGACAACACCCCTGCCCTCCTGTGCTGTCACAGCAGGTGGAACAACAAATTCAGTGGCCACAGATCTTTCAGGTGTACCAAGCCCTGTATGCTTCAATGGAGGGTCCAGAGAGCTCCTGGCACTCTGCATATGCCAGCTAAGAGAGAGAGAGCATTTGGTACAAAAGAAGATGAGTAGCATGAAGAGTAGAAGTGTACTTCTTATTTTGTTAGGAAAGGAAGCTAGGATGAATGACATACCCTAAATCCTTTCTTCTACCTGGCATCTGTGGGAGAAACAGGAGTTTGCTCAGGGTGTGCCAATCCCTAAGGTTATTCCTTCTCTCAGGTCTCTCTGGTTGTGTAGTCATGGGACAGCACTGCCCAGGGTCGTCTTCAGGTCCATGGGACATCTGCTCCACACATCGCCCTTGGCTGGCTATGCACAAAGCACGCTCTGGCTCCCTACAGACAATTTTATACACAGGTGAGGATTCATAAACAGATTTTCCTCCTTTCTCCTGAGCTCTGCATGCACAGAGCTGCGTGACTGATCGCAGCAGGTTCCTGTTCTCGTTTTAGCTGCAGTCACACTGTGCTTGTGCCGTTCCTCCATCTCTTCGTACAGAGGAGCTGAATACCAGGAGATGCTTTGCTGAACTCCCTTTTGTCATGGGAGTCTCCTACCCTGGCCACTGAAATCTTTGGGATTTCACACATTATCTACCTTCACGTTTCTGCAGGCTGCCCACTGTGGGCAGTTTCTTCTCATCTTTCTTCATTCACTACCACCATGTTCATCTCAATATTGTATATTTTTTCAGCTAGCTTGTTGCCCTTGACCTTTCTTGTGTTCCCACATCTCCCATCTGCATCCTGCACCTTACATCCACAACCTTTTTTTCCCCACAGCAGTTGTTTGGAGCTAAACATTCTCTGAAGAAGAGAAACAGCAGTTATTTGCGCTCAGTGTCTGGACCGTAATTTCTCTTCTCATCAAACTTCTTTTAATTAATGCCTGTAGGAATTTAATCTGTCTACCTTGTTGATACCTCTGGCTATCAGCTGCTGAAAGAGGTGTTCAGAATCTTATCGGCTCACAAACATGCATTTGGCTTTATTTTGGCTGGTCTTCACTTCTGTGTTTTCCTAATGGCTTCCTTTAAGATTTATTTCTTATCTCTTTCCATAGCCAGTTCATGGCAAATTAAGCAGTGTTGGTACAGGCCACTTCAATTTCCTTTAGCTTGAGTTACAGGTAAATTATCCAAGCTATCTAGAGCGCACACCCTGCTCCTGGAGCCTCTTCCCTCCTGTTCCAGGGCAGCATTTGTGCTGCTCACCCACGGGTCAGATCTCACACTGACCTGTGGTGTGACCAGAGGGTTTCGGCTGTTTGTCCTCCGGGTTGCTCGAGGAATAACTCCAGACTCCCAGGACGCTTCCAACACCCGTCGGCAGTGGTGCCCATCAGCCCCCCACAAAAGCCTGAGAAGAAGAGCAGAGGTGGGGTAGAAGTATTGGTTTGCAGTTGTAGGGAGAGGAGAACACGCAGGCATGAATTACTGTTTCATTCCTGGGCAAAGCTAAAGCATAGTGCCAGGGTGAAGAGGGAGGCACAAATGCCTAATGAATTTTCCAGAGAAGGAAGGCAGATAAATCTGCCCTCACGGAGGAGTCTGACATGAAATCTTCATATCGCTTGTTTATCTCTGCTTTCTCTCCCACACCTTTACATCTATCTTTTGTTTCCCTGTGCACACCTGGGGGTCTCTGCACGTTTTCTCAGTCCCTTCCAGCCCACTGATTCCATCACGCCGTTTGTTTTTGCCTTGTACATCCCTCATTCTTTTGCTCCTCCTCTGCTGGTCTCAGTTCTGCTTTTCTCCAGGCAGCTGCTGAACCCAAAAGAGGAACATGGAAGTCCCAGTGCTGGATGATTTGGCGTTGGCAGGAATTTTACCAGCAGCAATACGACAGTGTGGCTTTTGAACCAGAGGCTTTGAAGAGCATCCCTGTCCTTCCACACACCTCCCAGCAGAGGGCTAGGAAGGGTCCAGGGACTTGTGGCTTAACCCAGGGCTCCCCAGTAAGATGGGCTGTACTCTCAGTTGTTCCTGCACTGTCTCTAGGTACGCACTGGTTTACGCCAGCTGATGATGTGGCCCCTGCCTCCCACATCTTCACGGAGTCATTAGCAGTGGAAAAGGCCTATTAATTTGGATATACTCCCCTTGGGGCACAAGGGCAGGAGAATTCCCCACCTAGTCATGTCTACTTATTTTCTCATTTCATTTTTTGATGAGGTCTGCATGAGGAAATGGTTTTCAGAGCCAGCTGGCTTGTTGCTATGCACAAGGTATCTTACTGCTCAGAGCCCGATTGCTTTTCTTATTGAAGGTGTCCGTGAAGCTGTCGGCACACAGCTAATAAAGTTCATTGCCATTCTTAAATATGGCTTTTGAATAAGATACTGCTCTGCGCTGGGACCAAAGGAAATTCAAGGCAAACATTTCACAGATCATCCACACTGAACGTCTCCCCTGACTAAGAAATAGCATTACTTCCCCAAGCGGCCTCCCGCTCATGACCGGTCATGAGTGGATTGTTAAATCTCTTTCTGCTCATGTTTTCCAGCCTGGGAGATGAGAAATTTTTCTCCTCCCATTTTCGCAGGGGTGTCAGGAAAACAAAATCTGTGGTGCATGCCGAGGCTTCCAGGAAGGGGACACAGCCCATAAACACTCAGCTTGGGCTGTGCAGGCAGCGCTGCTGGTGAAGCCGCTCACAGCTGCTGCACCTTCTTATGTGCATGTCAGAAAACACAGAGAGAGGAAGGGGCTTCTGTTTGTTCAGCCAGCAGGCCCAAACACGGCAGATAAGCTTTTGAGCACGATGTGCTTCTTCAGAGGCTGGTCTGTTCCAGACAGGCTGCTCCCGTGCATTTTCAAATGCACACTAATGAACTGGGCAGCGTGGCAGGGGGGGAACTTGGCTTTTTTACAGCAAACGAATGTACAAGCAAGGGGACAGGCAGTAAGTGATCTGTCTTTGTTCAGCTGGGGTCTGATGTTCGTGTTCCTGATGTAAAGACTTGTGTACTCCAAAGCAGATCTAATAAAAGACTCCCCTCCTTTGCCTTACTTATGTTCATAGAGGCTCCTGGCTGCTGCTGCACTGCTGCTACCTGTTACACATAGAGAAGTGAACCCATTAGGAGAAGTACCAGCAGGCAAGATTAGCAGGCAGGCTGGCAGGTAACCCATTCACTAGATCCCCCTTGTCATTTTAAGAGTCCGTTCGGGCAGCTATTTCCGAGCTCTTTGGTCCAGCTTTGGAGTCTTTGCTTTTGCTTGCAGCGCTCAGGTTTTGGTGCTGGGCCAGGCTGGAAGGGGATGTTGCGACGGCACACAAGGACTTCAGCATCAGCTGAGGTTTGCATGCAGGGAGGGCAGCACGAGCAGTGGTTCTGCAATCATAGCTCGGTACGTGATTTGCACATCTGCATGCTTTGAAGAGGCAGTCTGTGTATTAGCTTGTGAAAAAGTCCTTCATGGGGGCCACATTTTGCTTTCAGGTGTTGCAGATCAAAGTGAGACTGATATAAACCAAGGGAAACATTCAACCTGGCAAGGTTTAAGCTGGAATTCAGGGCTGTCTTACTACTCTCCATGTTTTCCAAGGAGCCTTAGCGATCTGTCTATTTTTCTCAAAATAATTTTGACGAATTGGAGAAATGGTCTGGAAGAAATAGGATGCAATTTAATAGAGATAAGTACTGGATTCTACATCTAGGCAGGAATAATGAACTGTTCGCATGCAAGATGCAGAAATACAGAGTTGACTAGGCAGCAATCCTGCTGAAAAGACAGGGGCTCATTTTTGATCAATATGTGAATGAGAGTAAGTGATGTCAAGTTGCTGTGAAAAATGACGAGCAGGAGAATCTAGACAGAAGTGTCACCAGCAAAATACAGGGAACAGTGTTTCTGCTCTGCCCAGCACTGCAGAGATGTCAGCTGGGGCAAACTCATCCAGAGAGCTGCAAAGCAATAGAAGAGAGCCAGTTCAAGGAAAACTGTCTGAAGAATGGTGGACATGATCTGCCGAGAAAGATTGAGTAAACTGGGATTGTTTAGTCCAAAGAAGAGGAACTAAGGCAAGAGAGGAATATCCTTTAAATATGAAGAAGGCTGATGCAAACAGAATGGAAATAATCAGTTTTCCATGTCCACTGGGAGCAGTGCAGCTAGCACCAGGCAACTGCAATTTGAATTAAACACTTAGAGAAGCCTTCCCAAGAGTAAAGAAAGCAAAATGCTAGACATAATGACTCAGGACGGGTGGAGCCTGCATTTGTGCAGGGCATCAAGAATCACCTGGACAGACAGCAAATAAAAATGTTACAGTCACATCAATTCTGTATGCAGGCAGCAGCCTGGGCTAGGTGGCTTCTTGTGATCATTTCCAGCCCCGTGATTCCAGGACCCTCAGGGTGCTGCCACGCAGATCAGTGGCATCGCTTTGTGCTTACTCAGCATCTTAGTTTTCCAGCAAGCAATACCATTGAGTCAGCTTGCAAAGACATCTCCATCAATTTGGAGCTCTGCTGCCCTCGACCTCCCTCTTTTGTCTATGAGCTCAGGAAAGCAGTCTCTGTGAGTGCCTGCAAAGCATCCAGCGCTTGGAAAACGTTGCCATAAATAGCAGTAACTGTTTTATGGCTTCATTGCAGCATCGTTGGCAGTGTGAGCCATCCTCCCAGCTTGCTGGGTTGTAGACCCCGTTGGAAATGTCTTTCGATGATCAGCCTAGCGCACAAGAGACTGAGGAGAGAGGTTTCCCTCCAGTCCCTGGCAGGAGCAATACAGTGGCTAATACCATGGCCATCGGGACGTGTTTTGCAGCATGTGGTGACGATTTTTCTTGAGCAGTGTGTAATGTGTTCCTGCAAGGCCTTGCACTAGTGTCTTGCATTTAAACGTTCCTTTTCCCCGCCATACAAGCTGAAATTGAATAACCCAATGTAACCCTTGAAGAAACAGTGCTGCAAACAGAAAACATTACTGCATCTGCTCTAAGAACAACCTTCTCTGCATCTTTCCCTTAAATGCCTGCTTTCCTCTGTTTAACAGAACGAGTAATTAACGATGTTAATTTTAATCTCATTTGCTAATGAAGGCAGCCTAATTGCACAATAATTGGCAGCAGCTATAGCAGAAAACAGAAAATAAACCCTGCATATGTAATTCACTCTAACTTCTTTCTAATTGCCTCTCCAATGGCTCTCCATCATCAATGGTGTCTTTAGGGGATTTTGGTAATGAAGAGAAGCAGGGGAGACAGGAGGAGATATTGCCACTGACAGGAAGGAGCTGGCATGACAGGCCAGTGCCTACCTCCTCCAAGCTATCCGAGCTGCGAGGCGATGAGTTTCTAGATGTGCCAGGTACAGAGCCAGGTAATGGTTGGATTCAGTTGCCGTAGTTCCCTTGGATTATGCAGAATACAGCATGGCCAAAAACTCACCCGAATAAGAACACTGCAGAAAGACTTATGGTGCTGGAGTCCCTTCTGTCTGCACCGTTCAAGACGTCTCCTACATCCATCACTGATCATACCTGAACACCAGCAGAAATGAACTTTGATTTTGCAAAAATGGAAACTGAGGCCCAAAGAAGATCAGAACTTGCCCTGGAGTTCCCAGGCCACATGACTAGGAAGGCACAACCAAGGCACAGGTGACAAGTCTTGCTTTACTGTAAGGGTTAAGAGCTGGCTGACAAACTCTTAGCTCACACTCATCCTTGCTTTTCCTCCCCTGCCTGGGGGGCTTTGCTGGCCATCATGTCATTAACCCCACTCCCAGGCATTGCACCCTGTGGTTACTATTTTAAACCCCAAGGCTATGCTCATGTTCTCCCACACTATCCAGTCCCCTGCTGCAGAAAACCAGGTGTCTGCCGCATTAGCAGCAAATGCCCATGCAAACCAGCTTTTTTTTCCTATTTTTCTTTTATACAGTCCTTCTTTCTTCGGTATTGTATTCAAATCAGTTCTCCCCTGTACCATGGGAACCTCCCATAGACACACAAGCCCCAGAGGATGTTACATTTCCCAATGAATTGTGTTCAGCTGTTTCTTAACTTTCTAGCAATGCTGGCAGGTGCACCAGCAGTTAGGTGCTCTTTATCTTCATTTAAGGATTATGTTGTATTTGTGGTTGAGAAGATCTGGCTCCAGGCTGGATTAGCCAGCAGGAGCGGCACAGCATTCAGCCAGCCAGCCACAGTTCTGTTAGCACGAACTGCACTCGGAGATAGCTGGCTTATCTGCGGATCCCATCTGCAACACGAAGGATCGAAAGCCCGGGAGATCTCCATTTATCCATAGAATGGGAGCTGGGACAGCGTTCCTCGACTGCTCTGCCCAGAGCTGCTCAAGGCTCGCTCTGCTGGGAAAGCTGCCAAAGCATCTCTGAGCAAAGGGCCCACCGGCGTGGTCACCCCTTCTGCAGCGCAGCACAGGCTCTGCTCTGGTGAAGATGAAGCAATGAAGCTGGGTGGTGTGGGTCATGGGGCAGGATTTGAACCGGGACTGCAGCTGGTGTCATGCACTCCTGAAGCCAGGTGCCAGGATGCATTTTGAACATTCCTCCAGACCAGGAATGCAGTCCGGCATGGATTTGTGTCCGGTATGGGCAAACACGAGGAATGCAGCGCAGACATGTCCTGTAGGGACACTGTTAGTGCTGGTGGTGCTTTGTGAACCTCAAGAGAAGTAAGGGCTTTTGTGACACTGAAAACCCATGCTGTCCTCCTGAGAGAGGTTTGCCTTCTGTTATGATTTCAGCAAGGGCATATGAACGCAGGACTGCCACAGACAGCAGCTGGGGCACTGTACAGGCATTGCCAAGGATGCAGGGAGCTTCCTCAGTCCCAGTAACACTGCCCTGCTCTTTGCATTTCCCCACCTGCTGCGAGCAGGAGGCAGGATTCGCCCCAAGACAGAATTCCTGTTTGACACAGAATCATGTAATCTCATGTACAGGGCTGCAGCCGTGGGAACTGAGACACCAGCGCTCTCACACCTCGGCTTCTCTCCGGGTTTTTAGGAAGGCAAGTTGCTGAGGAGGAAGAATGAGGTTTTCCTGCAAGCGATGTGCTTCAGGTGTGAGAAAGCCAAACCTGTAGGACTGCTCCTGTCAGTGCCTTTGGAAACCCCAGCACTGTTCTGCTGTTCCCTAGCAGAGCAGGCATCCCACCTCCAGCGGCGGGCAGAGTGCATGGCCCTTCATCCTGGCGACTGCTGGCAGCTGGGGTCAGCGACCCGCCTTGCTCTCTGCTCTCAGCATCCACCACGTGGTGCCTTGTGGACCACCTCCATGTGTTTGGTGCTTCTTCCAGGACTGACTTCCACTCCCCTCTCTGCCATCCACCACCTCCTTTCCCAGTTCCTCCTCAGTGAACCTGCTTCTGTTCTGTTCCTGTAATTAGCTCCTTCTTTGAGCTGTTCTTTTCAGCCGTACAATTGAATAACAATTGAAGCAAACATACAAAGAGGGAACAAGAGCTGGAGGTTCATTTGATTGGACACAGCTGTCATTTAACCCCTCAGGGGGCTGCTGGAGGACAGAGGGAATGGGGGTCTGTCTGGTTGGAGACCTTCCTGGCCCTTCCTGGCCAAGGTCGCCTTCTGGAGAGAGAGGTGGGAGAGGAGACATTTGCTAAAGGACTCGTCAGTGGGCAGCTTGGAGGAATTACGCTGGCTGGAAATCCCGGCAGATGCCTCACAAAGATTCGATGATTCACATCTCTTTTAGCCTGCTGGCCTTTGAAATAGAACAGTCTAATTAGTGGAGCTCATTATAATCAGTTACTCAGGCTGCTGAAGATCTGGAATGGGGGCTGATTCCTGAGCTTCTTAACAAGGCCCGAGTTCACTCAGTGTTAGCGAGCTTTCCAGAGGTCTTTGAGGAATCAGGATGCCTTGGTGGCATCATGGTGTCCCCCTGTGTGGACAGTATCCCTTGGGAAGCCAGGCTCCCTCAGGAGCAATGCCATCGACTCAGCCTGGCCATGAACATGAGGTTTCAGAGGAAGCCCTGAGCTTTGAGCCAGCTTGAGGATCAGTTGTCCACTGGTCACGGACCTTGCACCCTGGGGAGCAGGGCTCTTTGGACCAGCAAACAAGGTAAAGTGGGGCAGGGAGGCCGGTTTGGGCATCTGGTTCTGTAGCACAAAGACACAGTTTGTGCACTCCCTGCTCAGAAGGCACCTGATGTTTTCCTCTCCCTGACCCCACTGGAAAAGATCACTGAGCTGCTCGTCTTCTCCCACCACTCGCTGTGGGATCCACCCAAGCAGTCCTCTCGCTGCAGAAAGCCAAGCCTGCGAGGAACACGGCTGTGGCATCACTGCCTCCAGCAATGGGTACCACTGCCCTCCCCATCGCTGGAAGTGCTTCCTGGCAGCCTGCGAAGCACAAGAAGACTCACCACTTCCCATGCCGGACTGATCCAAACCCAGCCTTCAACACCATCCTTCAGGAGGCCCATGAATTGGGAAATCCCCACCGACAGCTTCTGTGCTCAGTTTCAGGTTCTTCATCTTGTCTCCAAAGCCACAATACGTCGCCTCCCGCCTGCCTGGGGCTGAGCGCCGGGGCTGCGGCCGTGCCTGATGCTGGAGAGTGTGGGCAGCAGCTTCGTGCCGGGCACCGACCCTCACATCATTTAGCAAAAGCACAGGGCCTGATGCAAGCGTGTCTGAAATGCCAAGCCTGCTCCGAGCCGCGGGATCTGGTCTCCTCCTGACAGGCCCGTAGCACTCGCTGACGTTTGTGGACTGACAAGTGAGCAGGAAGGCCAAGCAGCAGGCAGCACGGGCAGATGTGAAGTGGGAATGCCCCGTGGCGTGGTTTTTTTGTTCTCCGGGGACTCTTCAGCCTGCCAGCTTGTCGGAAGGACAGGAGGTGGGGACATAGGCTGGGACTGTTTGTCATTATCAGTAGGGGTCACTGCTGACAGATGTCCTCCGAGCTTTTAGAGCTTGCGAAGCTGCTAAATGCTAATTTTTTAAATGAAGTTGTCAACTGATCTGTGATTTGATTGCACAATTGCGGCGTTCAGGATAAATCATGCAGAAAATCATCTAATTAAACTAATAAGGAGTCCAAGGCGGGAGATGTTCTCCGATTGTTGCCTTGGTCACAGGAGGAGGAGAAAAGGCCCTTTTGGACATTTTTTTTTTCTAGGCGGGGATGGAAATGAGACTAATGTGCAATTTCACCAAGACCTTCATGCAGCCTGGGTACCACTGGAGCCCGCAGCGTACGTGGGTATGCGATCCTCGCCAGCACGGCCAGCACAGAGCCCATGGGTCATGGGGCTCCTCACCTCCCATCTCTGGTCCCCCCCCAGAGAGGCCAGGCCAGGGTGTGCCTGAGGGCAGGGACTGTTATTTCGAGGCCTCGCCTGCCCTGTTGACCTGCTGTGACTGAGGAAATAGCATCCTCTGCATTTTCACCCCGTCTTGTATCAGCCATTACCCCGCTGTGTTTCCGTGGCAGATAGCACAACGCCCGTGTAGCTGGATGGGGGATGGTGTGGGCAAATTGTTCTGTGTGCTTGGCTTCTCCTGCTCTCCTCCGTAGGAGATGACAGCAGTGGGCATTGCTGCGCCAGGCCCTGAAGCAGGTTTAGGCAGCAGCCAATTACCCCCGCTCGGCGTTTGGACAGGACGGCACATCTAACGCTTTGATTCCCGCACAAATGCAGCAGGAGCTTTACTGACAACAGCTGCTCGGGACCTTGTTTTTATGTCACACATGAAAAACAGCCACACGGGAGCGCCTCGCCGGTTCTGCCTTGTCTGCTCATATCGAGTCCTCACGAAAAGAAGCACCGCTGCCTTCCCGGCAGCTGAGTGCCCATCCCCAGGAGTGGGGGTTAATGGGTTCCCAGCGCCGCACGCCACCTCCTGCATCGCCTCTCGTTCCCCAGCACGATGGCACCAGCTGCACACACTGCTGTTTGAGTCCTCCCTGAGCGATCTAGAAATGCAAGCGGTATTCAAGGTAGCTTGTACCTGTGTCGTGCTCTCTGAGGGATGTGCATTTCCCTGACTTCTGGGAAATACAGAAGGCCATCTGGAGGGGACCTCAAAACTTCTGGGGGTTCACCAGTCCTCTCAGCTGTTTCATCTCTCTTGAAACCGCCCATACTCTGGGAGTTGATCACTTTTGGTTTTCATTTTTAAGTTGGCTGGAAAATGCATTTTCATAGCTGTGGGACAGGCTGACCCAGTTTGGGCTCAGTTCAGCAAGTGCAGCGGTTGGGGCTGAGGAGCAGGAAGGGACGGGAAAGTTAAGCAGAGAGCTGAACAGCTTCTGTCAGTTACACAAACCCAACGTCTCGTTGTGAAGTAACCTTCCCTCCAATGCTGTTTTTAACAAACAAATAAAAATAAAGGAGTGGGAGTCAGTCAGTAACTGTTAAATCACCCCAAACTAAAAAGCTAATATTTTGGGTTTGCCTTACATAAAGCATTTAGGGTGGCCTGTAGCACATTTCTTTTCTCTCTTTTTTGTCATCTCTCTTGATTATTTTTGGTTTGGTCACCGAACTGAAAAATCCATCCTTTGCAGTGCTGTAAGTAGAATTCCTTGTCAGAGATTTTCTCAAGTAACGGCAGCAGCGGGGATGTTGGTGGGAAAGGTGGCAAGAACAGCATTAATACCAGCTCTGCGCCTCGGGCCTAAGAGAGCTGTTAACTCACAATAACACCTTGGGGTATTATTGATTTTCAGAGTGACTGTCTTGTTTTTGACAGCATAATTTTGTCATTCCCTGGGTCATTTTACTTTCTAATGGGAAGAAAAGCCAGAATATCAGACTGCTTTTTAATGGAGAAAGAGCATCCTGGCTCTCTGGCTATTTTGTGACACTGGAAAATGTACTTGTGAAAGTTGGGAGGTTGGCTGAAAGTCGTTTGTTATTTGTTCCCCAGTTGTGCTAGGGCCTGGTGTGGTCGGGAGCTGGGGAGCGAGGGACATTCCCCGCTCTTGGGCATCCGTCGCTTACAGGGAATATCGCCTACCTTTTGTGTCAGCATCACTAGCAGGGCTCAGGCTGCACCTCTTCTCTTGTGAAGCAGATCAGGTTCTCATGTTACTGACGCCTTCAGCTCTGAAGATAATCGTCTTGGGAGCCTTTCCAGGAGGAATGGCTGCTCTGGCCTGACATGCAGAATTGAGGTACCATCAGCCTAACTTCAAAATTTGTTTGTCTTCCTGAGAATCCCATAGGAGAGTATTTCTTCACTTCTGTTTGGCTTTGGTTATTACTTGAGTAAAAGACCTTGGACTGAGAAGCATCAGGGTCTTTTTAAATCTATTTTAGTCATCCAATGTCAGCTTGACCTCCAGGCTGACATTATTGGTTTAATTTACCTGCAGGCATTTCCTACTGACCACTCCAAAGCCAGGTCTATTGGCAGATTTCTTATTCAAATCCAGCTTACGATCTCCATTGGAGGCACAATGTAACTTTGCAGAAGTTTCCTCAGGGCTCCCTGTTTGCACCCGTGCACCCCTACCCATGTCCATGGGGCATCCAGGAGGGAAAACGTGCACGTCAAACTCCTTCCTGCAATGCACCATGCCTGATCCTTTTGCTCTGCCCCTTCCCCGTCCCAGGGAGGTCTTGCTGCTGTGCCCTGCAGTGGCCAGAGTCTCATGCAGCTCACGAAAGGAGCCTCTTTCTGTGGCTCAGCTGCTGAACAAGGAGAGCAGAGGTCCTACATGATGCTACGAGCTTGCTCCCTCTCCCTCCAGCACCTTGGGCTTGGAGGCTTCTCTCCGTCCTGCTCTGCAGGGCAGGAAGGTGGTCACAAGCTCCGAAAAGCCCCCCCACAGTGACAGAGTTGTTTAAAAATGCTGACCAGAGTCATTGTCCTTTTAAGGACTTAAAGTATAACTCTCGAGTTACCAAATTCCCTGGCATTTAGGCGAGGATCTCAGGGGAAAAGGCAGTAGGTGTGGCTGGGGGAGACCTTTGGCAGATAAGTTTCCAGCAGCTCATTATCAGCTGAGGAGATTTCAGTGCATGTGAAATACGAAGCTGCTAATTTGTATTTTAATATTCCTCTTGTGTCCCATCAGCTGTATAAATTAAGTAAATTCAATCAAAGGCTATCCCTTATCTATTGCGTGCGTGTGCCTTGCCGGGGTGCTTCAGAGAGCTGGATCTGTTACAAAGCGAGAGGGGAAGGGAGCAGAAATCTGAGATCTCTCCCGATATATCAAAGTCAGGCGGAGGGAGAGCATTGATCGCAAGTAACTAGACAACAGCCTGTGCAATAAAAAAAAAAAAAAAAGAGAGAAAGAAAGAGGAAGAAGAAGCAGACAGAACAATCTCTCTTTTCTCTTCCCTTTCAGCATCCTGAGCTTTGAATTACAAGTGAATGAGAGCTGACTTATTCCTTTTTTAAGGGAGAAATGCACGCACAGGAGTCAGGGTAGCTAGAATTATGGCTCCCCTGGCCATCGTAGATTGGCCCCCTTGTGTGTGTGTAGTATTTTGTATTACAGTTTATGGGGCTAACTTTAATGTCTTAATATATATGTGCAGTGTGCCAGAATTACAGCTGGAGGGGGAACCATAACTTTGAACTTCCTGACTTTTGTGCGTGTAAAATCTCAGCTGTAATGTTAATTTACTCGGGGTTTTTTGCTTGTTGTTGTTGTTAGCCATTCCCCCTCTTACCCCCCCTCAATTTCTTTATAGATCCAAGAAGGACGAGAAGAGGGAAGTGGCAGCATGCTTATTTGATGCTGCAAATGATACACTAGCGCCGGCAATTTCTAGGCAGGCTGCAGCTGCCGGTGCTGCAGGCAGGGAGGTGGGAGTGCAAAGCCTGCTCCTGGGCTCAGAAGAAGAAAAGCCAGGCCTGGCTCAGTGGTGTCTGGGAGGTGTACCAGGGCGGGGAGGGGTGCAGGGTGGGGACAGGACAGTTTGGGAAGGTTTGACGCTGCTGATAACACTCACATAAATTCAGGGATGTGGGACGCAGCTGGTTAGTCGGGAGCAGCCTGAGCCCTCCTGCTGAAGCAGGGCAGCTCCTGCCTGCAGCCAGGTGCTGGGCGCTTCCCCAGCCGAGCAGGTTGCAGGTTGCCTAGCATTTTAAAGGCTTTTCTATTCCTTTTCATCGTCGTAAATAAATAAATAAATAACACTTAGAAAGACATCAAGTTTTAAGTGAAGAAATTGTAGCCTTGAATGATGTATCTGGTTTCCTCCATCTCCATCCCATGCTGCTTCCCTAATGACTAGTTCAGAGAAGGCAAGAGTGGAGCTTTTCTCCTCTGCTCAGCTGCTTCTCTTCACTTTGTTCATTGGCACCGCTGAGTTTTCAGGTCCCTAATTCTCTGCTGAATGCACTTGAAATCAGCTCAACAGCTTTGAGGGAGGGAGAGCGGACAGACTGACAGGTGGACAGACACGCGCTGATTGCTCCACTGTTATTTTCTTCAGCAAGATGATTGGAAAATAAATTAAGGTAAATATGATCTTGAAACAAAAAAAAAAAAAAAAGAAAAACGGTAAGGTCTATTTTAAGGAAAGGTGAAGTGCGAAATGCCAGCCTTCCTGAAGACATGCATTTCCTTCAGGCACCAGACCCAGCCTGTGCTGGAGACTGGCAGGGAGGCAGGGAGCGGAGAAGGCAGCCAGGAACGCGCGGTGCCCGCAGGCCCGGCAGGGCTCCCCGCTTGTGCCCGGCGCACAGAGCCGTGCCCTCACCGCCCATGCTGCAGAACCACAGTGTTCCTCAGAGCACAGCACTCGAGTGCTGCTGCAGGACCACTGCGCCCAGGAGCCTTGCAGAAACCTTGCTCCTCCCTCTCCTCCTAAAAGTACCCTCTGTGCCATCCCTGCCCACATTCTCCCCTGCCCCAAATAATTAAGAGCACTGAAGTTCTGATTCCCTTCTCACGCGGCAGTCCTGAAAGCAGCAAAGGAACCCCCAGAGTCTGTTTGGCCCCAATACAAGCAGGAATGCAGAGGAAAGAGAGAAACCCCAGCAAAACCACGCTGTCTGGCAGAGAAATAACTGCGCTTCCTCTCTCTCCGAACTACTTAGAAATGCTGAGCGTTTGCTGGCTGCCTCTGAATCCCCCTCCAGATAAAACTGCAGCATAATGAGACGTGGAAGGAGCGAGCAACTCGCCTAAAGACACCACTTCTTTCCTCCCCTCCTCGGCCTGCAAGGCGCCCGCGCTGCCCCAGAGCCCTTCGCTTAAGCAGCGTGCAGCAAACACCACGCAACCCTCCCAAGGATTTCAGCTCATTTTCCCCAAGGCTGGTGTAGCATTAAGTTCTTATATCCAAAAGCAGCCTTTCAAATTGCTGCCTGGTGCGTTACATAAATCCTCACCAGGATCCTCGGAGACTGCAAGCAATTACACTAGGTGCTGAGGAAGCAAGTGAGAGCTCAGAGAAAGGTTAAAAGAAGAAGAAGAAAAACAGAAACAACAAAAATCCCAGCCCTGGTAGCAGCTTGGAGTGGGAGGGAAACCCACATGCCAAGCCAAGGCGGCGTGACTTGTGTGGAAATCACTACATCTTGGCCTATTCAGGCCAGGGCCCAAGGGAATTTCACCCACCTTTTAACTGTGATACTATTTGGTGATGATCTGTAGAGCTGATATAGGCCCTAAAACAACAGAAGCAGTTGTCATCGGTGGCCCAGAGAGTCTGTAGGTGGCTCCTGGAAGCCCATGCTCATGAAGGCATTATCTGGATGCTCTCCAGCCAGGGACAATCCCATCCGTGTAGACCTCCCTGTCTCCTCCACTCACCTAGACGGACGTGCACGAGTGCTCGGGAAGCATTATTCACACCACCTCACCTTGCGCTTCAGCAATAAATGGGAACCAGCTGCAGTTTGTCGCCCTGCAGCCAGCCAAAGGGGTGAGAGCTCTCCCTGGAGAGCAGTTGAGAGCTGATGCTGACCTGCCCCAGGCACTGCCCGAGCCCTTACAGGATCTGAGATCAAGCGAGGAACCAGCACCCAGAGACTGAACTGAGAGACGTGAAACTGCCCTGGCCGGGTCCGTGGTGCAGAGGTGATGTCTCCAGTCAAGGACCGAGGGTCCCCTGTGCAGAGCTCTGGGTGGGCTCCTTGGCCCTGCATGCACAACTTCTCTGCTTTAGGTCTGGTTCCAGCTGAGCCAACGTGGGGCTAAAATCAGCTGTAAACACAAGTTGTTACCTTCCTTGCCTTCTCATTTCCCCTCAGGGCAATAATCTCCATTAGCGAACGTCTCCAAAGTGCTTCCAGATCAGCGTGTGGAGCCTGATGTCTCAAAAGCCTCCCCCTCACTTGATGCAGAAGTGCTGTTTTCCCAGAGCTGCCCTGTGCCTAATGCAGACAGCGCGAAGTGAGTCCGCTCTCCCTGGTGTTTTGCTCTCCGCTAGTCCCATAATGTTGTTATCCTTCACGGCCTGACAGCTCTTGTGTCTGGCCTATAGGTAACTTTTTTTGGGGGGTTAGAGTAGCAGTGAATACATCAAGTAGATTTAACAGAGCTGCCCAAATTCATGGTGCTCATAACACATGCGTTTCCCTAATAGACAGAGCATGGATTTAACTGTCAGGCAGTTGCATTAAGAAAATGGATAGCGTATCCTGGAGACATCTGAGCTCTGGGTGGAGAAGGAAGTTTAATCCAGGTACACTGTGCTGGCAAATGTGTCACTGACTGGTTGGAGAATCTGCTAATAACTATCGGTCTTAGCTATCCTCTGGTGGCATGGCAGATGCTGATAACCTGCTGTTGTGAGAGGTGAAAGCAAAGTGCAGGAGGCTGGAGCAGGAAGTCGGCTGCAGGACGGGAGCCCACGTGCTTACCCCCTGCACTGAGAGAGAGCTGCTGTACAGCAGCGGCCTCGGAGTGATCCCTGGGAGACACCCAGTGTCTGCAGCCAACTGAACTGGCAAAACCTCCAGATTCCTTCAGGAAGAGTGCCAGAGAGCCGCAGGACAAGTGGGTGATGTGCAGGCAGCAGTCGGTCCAAACAGGGTGGCTGATGCTCTCCAAAGCATCCTGCAGAGCAGCACGGAGCAGCACTGGATCGGGGCTTTGCTCCCCGCAGGTTGAAGCGTGACCTCACCTGGGCAAAAACCTGGCCTTGGGACCTGTGGGTCACGACAAAACCTCATGCTCATGTGACGTGCCTGGCTACAAACTCTCACTTCCATTATATTTAGCCATTTCCCATCTGACATCAGGCCCTCTCTCTATTTCTTTCCCAGGTGGGTGTAGGCTGCAGAACTGCCTCGCTCCTCCTCAGCACAAACTGACAAACAAAGCACAAAAGTGGCTGCACGAAATCTAAGGCAAGTAGGAAGAGAAGGAGAGTCTGCAGGCCACAGACATCTTCCCTGGTATCTCCAACCATCTTTGAAAGACTTCTCCCTTCCTTTGACAGAGCCAGCCAGCCTTTCATCTGGGAACTGCACGAGTCTCAGACAGCTTCAAAGCAGGATGGCTGCATTCACATTCCCAGCTGCGGGGACTTTCAGAGTCTATATTTAGGCTTTTCTATAGGATAAGGGACAGTCAGCATGGTTTCTGCTGTAGAAAATTGTGTTTCTCCGACCCACTTAAATCCTTAGGATGAGTTAAGAGACCAGTGGATAAAAGGGAATGAGAGAGTACATATACACACACTCCTCCTTTTGAATTTCAAAAGCCTTTTTTTGATAAAGACCTTGACAGAATGCTATCAAGGCACAATGTTGACCAGGGGGTGCAAGTTAAAATCCCTGTGATAGATTAATGCTGTTGGAGAGAATAGGAAGAAATGGGCAATTCTCAGCAGGGGAAATTGTGATTGTCGAGGGGTTCTTGCAGGTCAGCCTCAGATGGGAATATTGCTCAGTCTATTTACTAATGGCTGTGGCCAGGGCTGACTAGACAGGTAGCTAAGCTTGCCGATGACACATTTTTTCTATTTGTTTTGAAGACTGAAAGGGAGTGAAGAGTAACTTTAACGGAGTGGGAGCCTGGTGTCCTGATTTCCACCTCTGACTTAAGCTGGCCCAGCTTTGCTGCCAAGAAGTGCCTCTGATTTGCACTCAAGGCCCTTTTGTTTGCAGGCAGCGAGGGAAGCAGACTGGAGAGGCCTTGTGACCGAGCCGGGCTGCTCATTCCCAGCTGCCGACATTTTCCGACAAGCCATGCTGCTTCGTCTGGCACATTCAGCTGCCATATGTCCCCAATCTGAGGGCTGCGGCCGTGAGTGGCCAAGTCAGGATAGCTTCCCAGCATCGGAGAGGGGTTTCTAATTAGTCTGCAACCCTGCCAGGATGTTGTGAGAAGGAAGTTAATTAGCAGAATCCATTTGGACAGCTTGCCAGGGAAGTCAGGCTTGTTCTTCACCTCTTAGTCTGATTTCTCTGTCTGCTCCTCTGTCCATCCATCCCCACGCACAGCCCTCTCTCAGCCCATACCTGTCTGCCGATATCCATCTGTCCAGCCAGCCAGCATCGTCCTGCTCTTCACCTCTTGTTCTTAGATAGCCCTTACTGCTCCTCGTGGGATCGCTGCTGGGATCCTGCTTTTCCCCTCTAGCTGAGTCCCGCTCCCCAGGCTCTGCGCGCTGCCATTTCCCATCCTGAGCAAGCCATGCTGGGCATCTTCGGGTAAGCAGAGCTACGGCTCACAAGCCCCACTGGTTCTTCAGGAGTCTCCACCGTGGCTTTTCAGCCCCTCACCCAAGCTCTCTTCTCAGTTCCCCCACAGGAATTGCAGCTAAATCGAATTAGAGTAATTAACTTTTGGTCACACTTTTAATTGCGTGTCAGGAGGGAGAAAAAAGATGAGAAGTTAATTGAGATGAAAGGAGATGACATCAAGCAACAAACTCTGGTTAATGCGTGTTGGTGAAGCTTAGATGAGTGTTGCAGTGTTCGTAGTGGTCATGGAGAACCTTTCACGTCTTATTCATGGACCCCGTGCTGCCTGGATTCGGGGAGAGATCCTCCTCTCTGGAAGGGCTGTTGGGATTGGATCATCTGGTCATTTTTACTCTTCCAGCTCTTTTTTGCACCAGGTTAATAATTGTACAGTTTACATCTAGACTGTGTGAATTTTAATCGGACAAACTGTTCTGGCTCGATGGGCTCCAAACAGTGTCATAAACTCAAACACGAGGGTGTCATGCTGGTCTGACAGGACGTGGTGGAGACGTTCTCTGTCCCTGTAAACAAGGGTGTCAGCCTTACCGCCCGTCGCAGCTTCAAGGCCTTCTGACATTTCGATCTGCTCCAGGATTTATGGGGGGGAAGATGGTGTCTCATCTGTTAAATGAAGTGCCTCAAATAAAGACTCTCATTTCTATTTATTAAGACAGTTATTATATAATAATTAAGCACCAGTTGCTGACAGAAAACGTATTTATGGAGGTTTAACAACTGCAGGCTGTGAGAGATAAATAGATGCTGCAGAAGTGATTGGGGTTTCACATATTGCAGCCATCCATTAAACCTCGGGGAGAGGCAGAACTTGGTGCTTAGGACAATTTCACGACCCAGGGCTTGATGAACTATTGAAAAGGGGAAGGTTTTTCTGGCAGGGAAAACAGAGCTTCCGTGCTGAGAAAAGGCATTTCCCAAAGCTAGGGGAGCCTCGTGCATGAGGGGTCACCCTGAGAGTCAGGCGTCCCTGTCACTCCCTGCTTGTCCTGAAAGCCTCGAGGTCCCAGGTGGGGTTGGCAGCGGGGCTGGGTGATGGAAAGCTTTGCCTCCTCTTCCAAGCATCCTGCTGGATATCAAGTTCAGGATCCCTGGATGCTTTCCTCATCCCTGTGGGATCCTACTTATCTCACCCATCCAAAATTTGCCCTGATTTTGTCCATCCCGTTGTTTCCCCTGGTAGCCCGTGTCAGCACACCATGGCAAGGACTCGCACTGGTGGGGAGAGGAAGGAGGCTGTGTTGCAGAATAGCTGGTTTTCATGCAGAAGGCTTCAGAAAAGCATCTTGGTTTCTTGCCTGCTTGGCTAATCCCAGGTCGCTCTGGCTGAGCTGTGCCCCTGGAGAGGGGAGAGGACAGTAAAGGGTACTGGGTCTCTCTAAATCCTCCTCTAATTAAGATGTGCTGCTCATTATAAGAAAGCCAGGGGATGAAGGCGAACAACTCACTGCCTTCCACGAGGTCTCAGGAGCTGTGAGGGGCAATGGTCTGAATTCAAGTCCCACTACAGATTCTGTGTATGACCCTGGCAAAAACCTTTCCTTGTGCACACCGTGAGCAACCCCCAGAGATGCACTCTGCAATCTCTCCTTGTCTGGGAACAGTCCCACCAAACACTGCAGGCTACAAACGTGCTACCAGGATGCCGGGTGCAGGAATACCTGCCCTTCCCTCATCGCTGAGACCTCGCAGGGCTGTGCTGGCGTTCACCTCCTCTGCCAGCCCAGCTCTGCTGCAGCAGCCGGAAGGGAGGGGGTAACAGGGAGGATGGGGAAAGCAGGGGAAACATGAAAAAGAAAGCTCTCTGAAGCTTGGTATTAGGCAGGGATTTGGGAAGGTTGGGAAGATATAAAAAGAACTTGAGAGATGTGTTTTCTCTGGGATTAAGACCGCAGAGTCCATCTCGCTGTGGTTTTAGCTGCCTTGAGGCTGTGTAACACACCAGCTTCAAAGTGGAAATCTGGAGAAACAGAAAACAAATGGTGTTTCCTCTATTTGCCCCCCCAGCCTTGCCATCCCGCTGCACTCTGGCAGGGAGAACTTTGTGCAAAACTCAGGATGAGCAATTAATTTTAGAAATACAGTCCTGTTTAGAGGTCAGAGGCAGCTTGGCTCCTATTGTGTAAGATGTGCAATAATCTGCTGCGAAGCCCAGCCTGCAGAGAAATTCCTTCTTGGGAGACGAGGATAAGGATGGAGTGCTAGAAACAAGCACCAGCTAAGAGCATCACTTGCAGCTCTCCCAGCTCCGATGTCCTCAAGGAGCTGCCCTCAGCCTGTGTAGTACCCCAGGGAGTCTAGGCAGGAGCTGGGAAGGGACACGCCATCAGCCTTGTGTTGCAGTCGAGTTGCTTTCTTCATCTCTAAAGGACTGAACCAAAGCAGAGAGTGGCTCCTGTTGTGCAGGACTTCTGGTCTTAGAAGGAACCTTATTTGTAAGGCAGCCTTCCTCACCTGTGAGGTGGGTGCAGTCAGGGCCCATCCGCATTGCCTGGTGGTCCCAAGATCGCAGCATCTCCGTGCTCTTTCCCCTCCGAACACATCTCTGAGGGAAGAGGTGTACAGAGCGGCGCCTCCAAGCAGCACAGCATTATGCTAATGGGCTCTGGAGATGCACTTTGTTACATCCCGTGGCTCTCCCCATGACTATTCTCACTTGCAAATCTACCCGGTTGTTTTGAAGAGTCTGTCAGACACAAGAGCTAATCCAATTATGCTGGTAGCAGTATGTTCCTACACACCTAAACACACCGCGCACAGGCATAGCCAGCCACGTCTGCATCTCCAAGTGTTCGGGCGTACACTGCATGTAAATCCTCTCCATGCTCAACGAGACATGCGTCCACGTGCTCCCCACGTCCACGTGCGGTACATGGGCATCCTCAAGCCTGCCCACATGCGCGCAGGTGGCCATAAAACCATGCACACACGCTCTGAGCATCGTTTCTTCTTCTTCCTTCCTGGGCAAGTCATTGCTGCAGCATCGCCTTTTTTTAGAACGTAGTTAAACCCAATAAAATAATCATTATTGCTGCAATTATTTCCAAACAGATTAAATATCTGCCATGCTCCCAGTTACAGTATAAAACAGGAGGAGCCATAAACCATCTTAGTGCATAAAAACAGGGAGGGGAGAAGGGAGGGATGACATTTCATCTGGCTTCCTCATGGGCCCGTGTAGTTACTGGGAACATTTGCATATTTTTAATGCACTGCCTCTTTAATAAATTCCTCCCTCCAGACACATTAAAAGTGGTGCGCTTGCCTGAACATCACTGAAGAACAGGGAGTGTTAGCGACTTCAGACTCTTATTTTAGCTGCAGAATAAACAAGAGGGGGTATATGTACAGAATTTGGTCTAGGGGAGGAGTGTAGGTACGGAAAAGGAAGACAGATCACTTTTTATTTTCTATACCCCATCACAAAATGCCATCTGCTTAATTTCTGACCTTTTTGTTGTCTGACCTCCTTTGAACTTCACCACAATTCTCCAGGGTAATATATTTCCTTTGCGTTCAGGGGCAGGATTATTTGCTATTAAATTGGAATTCAGGAAAGAAGGAGACTTAAATTCTTCTCCTGGCCTGTTAATCTTCCGCGGAGCGAAAATATTGCCTGTAATTACAGGGGGTTTTGGTGTGGCTCTTTTTTTTTTTTTTTTGGCTTGAGTTCAGGCCAGACCCTAAACTTGCACTTTAAGCCTCTTACGGCAAATACCTCTTTTCTGAGAACAGGCTGTTCTTTGCGTTCCCCTGGCAGCTAGACATCTCAATACGGAGGCGCCGTGCCCTGTCCCCTGCCACCAGCAGCGCTGCTGCCTGCCTGCAGCTGGGGGTCCAGCAGTGAGTGTGAAGGGAAGGGGGCAAACCAGCACTGGGCTTAAATGTGCTCTGGGCACAGGAGCTTGACGGTGACTCCAAACAAGCCCAACAAGGTTTAAAAAATCCAAGTCCGTCCGAAAGATGTGTGATTAACTTGGTGATGGTCAAGGTGACAGGCCAATGCAGTGACCCAGAATATGCGTGTAAGGATTGTCAGTCCTCAGCAAGAAGGTTCCCTGTCTTGTGAAAGCAGCAGAAGAAGGATATAGACCTAGCAAAGTTGGCTGAAAGGGACCCGGGGTTCACCTAGCCCAGTCTCCTGAATGGCCAGTGCTGGATCAGACCATCGCCCTCTCTTAGGTTCTGCTGCTGGAGCCAGCCTCATCTGCTGAAGGCCGGCAGCATTGTCCCAAGGGAAGGCCCCCAGGCTGAGCATTAAGTCCTCTGTCTCCATAAAAACGCAGTCCGGAAGGAAAGCAGGTCCTTCCAGCAGCACAGGTGTAATAGAGATGGGTATCTCTGCTTTGGTATGGGAGTTGGATGGCAGACGTGGTCCACAGCTGTAACTCTGGCCAGTACAGACAGTGCTTGTCTGCAGTGTCAGAGTGATGAGGAATGCTCCCCTAAAACTTCGGGTGACTTTTTTTCTCAGATAATAGCTATTTTCCTCAACTTTGTCATCACTTCCCAGAAAAAGTTGCTTTCAATCCCAAAACACTTGAGAAGTGGGAGATGTCCAGCCCACAACAGCTGTAATTCAGGCAAAATGGAACAGTTTCCATCTAGGTAGGCTGACACAATGCCAGGCAAGATTTGTAATTTGGAGGCAGCTCGTTCCTCGTGTCCTTTTTGGGCCAGTGGCTCCAAGTAGACTCCCACCTCCAGTGCTGCATTGCGGTTACCATTTCTATGTAAATTCCAGCTACCGAGGGTCAGGGAATATCACTGTATGTCACAGTATATCACAGTATGTCACAGTATATCACAGTATGTCACAGTGCATCACAGGAGAGGGCATCCACAGTGAAGTCCACCTCTCATAGAGCACTACAGCGTCCTCATGGAACTTCAGCATCTTGAGGTTGGCTTGAAAATCCAGCATTTCCAGTGAATTTCTCTGCCTGCCTTCCTCTCGTGTCTGATTCCTGGTTAGCTTAAATGCCACTATCAGATAGACGCTAATAAATCAAGTGGACTACATTCCAGGGTCCTTTCTGCACCGTGCAGATACTAGGTCTAATTCTGTCTGGCAGGCTGGAGGCACAGAGAATGCATACCGAATCAGGAATAAGAAGAATTTTAGTTAATGCAGCAAGTTGCTTTCCACAGCACCTCAACTGACTATTTTATCAGCAGAACAGAGCACGAGAGAAATTGTAGATGAAACAAATACAGAAAATACATTAAGAGAGTAAGTAATGAGATCTAGGTGAAATTGCATCTTATGAGAAAGTAATCTGCAGCTTAGTGTGCAAGGAGGAGGAATCTGATGGAATAGAGGGACTCTCAAGAAAGGAATGAAGGAGCACATTACAAACAGGCAAAGACAACTAGGTGTGTCATGCAACACGGGGAAGTAGTTAAATTAGGATGTAATGGAAGAGGTTATTTTAATATTTCCCTTTATGGGTATTGGTGTCAATATTATCTCAGGGTAAGGAGAGATTGAGGGAGGAGGAAGAAAGTGTGTATTCCTAAAAAAGGCAAATAAATTATATTGTGTGCAAATTCCAGAGTCCTTTCATCAGCAAGAACAAAGACATCAGCAGCAGATATTCCTAGCCGTGTCGTGGTAATACGCAGAGGTCACGGCGTTTGCAGCTTTACTGCGCTGCCAGCAGCACGGCCACAAACACAGGCGTTTCCCAACACATGCAGTGGGATGGCAGCTCCTGCTGAGCAGCGTAGGGCCTGAGCTTCCCCACTGCAGGGCTTCTGTCTGGCTGCGATGGGAGGGAGGTGACCCATACAGGGCAGGATTGTTTGGAGATGTCCCGTGGCACAAGGAAGCCTCCTTGCTGCTTCAGTCTGTATTTCGGTTGTTTTGCCTCTCCCTGCGGCAGGATTTCTGTGCGTTGACCCCGGTGCCACAGAATACAGTGGGGTGAGGTGGAGAGCAGGGGCTGTGGGACACGAAGAGATCTGTTCTTAAGAGATTTTCCCATCTGAGGCTGCTGTATGGAAAGGCTTAGCTGGATGTGCCTTCTCTTCAAGCCTCGAATCCAAGGCAGTCCTCTGGGCTTCCTCTGGAGACAGCGAGAGGCAGAAGCACCTTCTCCAGAGGTTGTGACCCCTCTCCAAGTACAGCAAAAGTCCACTGCAGCAAGCATCTTCCCTTAAGCTGCAGAAGGAGCTCAGATGCATGGGTTTTGGTTGGAGAAGTGGAGTTGTCCTTAAAATGATCATCCTTGGGCACAAAGTCCACGTCCCAGTGGACCTCCCAGCCCAGCGCAGTTCCTGAGGCAGAGGCAGCCCAAATTCAACCTTTTTTCTCCTCGTCCTTCCCTCCTGCATGCAGCCCACAGCCTCCAGCGCAAGAGCAACGCCTCCGGTAGCAGAGGCTGTCCACCAGCTGGGGACACTTTGCATACCCGGCACTTACCAGCCTCTTCCTGAGCCATAATTATGTCGTTGACTCATTAGACAGACAAGCTGAGGTCAGGTTGACTTACCAAGGTCAGTCGGGCGTAGCTGTAAGCAGTGCTTTTGTTTATTCCTCCTCTCTGCTTGCAGAAAGCTGGGGATGCTAATAAAGAGGAGCAGTGCAGTTAAGTAGTGCCAGTTGCGTTTCTCATTAATGAGTCAAGGATTTGAGCTGAAGCCTGGGGGGGGCGTGGATTTGTCATTCCTGTGTCCTGGGCTCTACATCCTCCTCCAAACCTCTTTTAGGGGGAGTATCTCCTGCCACCAGCAATCCCCGGTGCAACCAGGAGTGCCAGAGTAGAAATGTTGCTAACTAAAGTTTGATGAGCTCATTTGCTACCTGCATTGCAATCTGGCTCTAACACCTGCCGTTCCCAAACAAGCTGGGAAATGAATTCATTTCAGAGCGGGTAGTTTTCTTTTGTAGTTTTGAATTTTTAGTGCATGGAGAAATCAGCAATGATTTCATTTGGGACTAAGTGAAAGGCTTTGTTCAACCCCAAATGAAAAGTGGGAGGGTTACACCCTTTTGAGTATGGCTGTGTATAATGGGAGCCTGCGTGAAAAGAGAATGAGCCTTGTGTGCTGAGAATGAGAGTGGTCCCTAGGAAAACTCACACAAAAATATTTCAGTCTTGGTTTGTGGGTGTGTGGCAGGGGGAAATACCACTTTTCACTTTAGCTTTTTCAGCTGAATACTGCCAATGCAGATAAATTTGATTTTTTAGCCCAGCCTACGTTCCAATGTCACCCACCTCCAGGAGGACAAAGCACTGGACCAGAGGCCCTTGACCCCAAGTATCATTACCCAGACAGCGGGTTTGTTGTCCAAGCTCGCCACGTTCATAGCTTCTTCCATGATATGGTATGAATGGAAAACTGGGAGGAGGAAAAGGAAAGGGAAGAGAAAGTTAAACAGAAGAGGCTTTTAATGGATTTCAGGCACAGTGCTTTATATAAACCGCTGGTCTGTATTCCCAGTCCATCTGTCTGCTGCTGAATGTCAGTGGCAGTGCCACGGCTGAGTTACTGGGCTCCGTTAGGCTGCCACTGCCGCCTGGAGAGATGTGGCCATGCCCACAGGAGCAGGGAAGAAGCCATTGCTAGCCTGTTGTCTGACAGAGCCCTGCCCCATGTCTCGCTGGGAGAAAGGAAGCTTAACACATCCGTGGCTTCGGTGTCACAAGCCCTTCAGGGTGAATTGAGACCTTTGAAGAGGTTCTGAAGCACCTTCAAGAGACAGATGACCAGGTTTCTTCTCTACTCAAAACACAAGCTCCTGGCTACAGCCTGAGCACTGTCGATTTGCCTGAAAATCAAGATGAGGCTTCTGATGCTGAGCATCTCAAGAAGGGAGAGCCAGCAGTGTGCTGGGCAGAGCAGAACATGCATACTCCTCCCATTGGTTTCTGCTCCACCGAAGGCACAGGCTCCTGCTCTGCTTCACCCATCGTGTCCGGACCTCCAGCCGAGAGGCAGGGCACCCGAGTGAGTTGGGCCAGCTTGTTCTCACCCCTGGTCCTTGGACAGTTTCATCCTTGACAGCTTCCCGTATTCCTTACCTGAAGGGAGCCTTGTTGCATCTCAGCATCATTGTAAGCAAAAGGAAGATAAAATAAAAGGAAGCTTTCTAACAAAAGACCCGTCACATGGGGCAGTTTTGTCCCCGTCTCAGTGAGTGAAGGCTATTTTCATAGCCAGGGCTGCTGAAACAAACGTAGATGAAAAGGTACAGGGTAATTAATTAAATGATCTCCAAGACCTTGGGAGTATCACCGGTATACAGTACATATAATTGGGTACAGAGAGTCCAAACATTACACCCATGGAGAGCGTGAACAAAGCCCAGCACTGAAATCTGGGCCGTCCTGTACACCTGCCCTAGAGGCAGGGCTGCCTTCTGGGACTTCCCAAGAGAAGCGTGTCCTCACATCACACAGCGCTCATGCAGTGAATCCTGAACTCCCAGGAATCCCAAGATCTGCTGCTCGTGGGACGCCTGCTTTCCAGGACGCTTTTTGGGTATGCCAGCATTACTGTCCCTGCACGAATCACCTGTGCAACAACTCATGCAAGAGTTGTCTTTGCTAGTGTCGGAGTAGTTTCTCTCTGAGGGGCTAATTATTACATATCAAGGCATAGTTCTGTCTGATTTTGTCTTCTTTCTTTTCCTTTTTAACCCCTTCTGGGCTGGAAGGTGTTTAGCGTAGCCAGGAGAGTGTGGATAGTCACTGCCTGCCCACGTCTGCATGATGGGTTTTGGTCCGATTGCAGGCACCAGATTCTCTGGGAGGTGGCCCAAAATGTGCTACCTCTGAAAGCTGACTTCACTGGACTTCAGACTGGACCATGCAGGGTCACAGCAGATCACAAAAAGCAGAGTTGGGAAGGAGGAGAGCCAGGTATTCACGAAGAAAAAAATGCCTTAAAGATTCAAGAACAAAAGTGGCCGGGAAAATGATTTTTAAAGCTCACGCCATGAAACCTGTGTTAGGGACTGAACACAATGCGCGACGTGTCTTGCAGCACAAAAGATGCTCAGTGAGAAAGCAGAATGAGCTACCTAGTGATTAAACTTTCCGAATGAGCCACTGTTAGAGGCGCAAACAATAACTGGGAATAAATTGGTATCAAATTTCCTTTTTCTTTCTTGCCACAGGGAAGAAGGAAAATAACTTGCCATTAGCTGCCGCAGGAGCTCTGCAGAGGGCTCGCTCGCAGCGCCCTGCGACGGGCAGAGGTGTGAAGCAGAGGTCGTGGGGCCGAGTGGGAGAGATGAAAGTGCAGAGCTGGGGCCGCAGCAGGGCCAAAGAAGGGGCAAGGTTGGAAAAGCAGAGACCAGAGGATGGGATTGAAGTGCAGCAGCAGCGCTGCCTCGTGCAGTCTTGCAGGGCTCTCTTCCCGCTTACCTCTCAGCTCACTTAGAAAGAAGGCCGATGCTCTCTGCTCCCTTTGTGCGCAGGGAAACGGAGGCAGGGGATGGCCAGATGCTGCCTGCTGTGTGGGGGGCTCTGCGGAGATCTGGGCTGAGACCAACACCTGGAGGAGCCCGTCCCACGGCATGGATCCCAGCCCGGGTGGAAGCTGCCTGCACGCAAGATCCCCATGGACACAGCCACTGTGGGAGATGCTTAGGCTGGGCTAGAGGAAGGCAAGAGAACAGAAATGTCCCGTGTGGCATTTAGCCAGCACACAGCCTTCAAGGCCACGGAGTTGGAAAAAAATACAGCCATTCTGTAGGCCCAATCTAGGGAGCTTTAAAAGGACGGGCTTTTCAGAGCCTTTTCCTGAAAACCAGGTCTCAGAGTGGCACCGCTTGGTAGGACGGTACTCATGGCAATTTCTGTTGTGGAAAAATGTGGGGTTTCTTCTCTTCCAGCTGTTCTATGACTCTCCTTTCCCTTACCCCCACCTTTCTCCTCCTCCCCAGCAAACCATTTCATTCGGCTCCTTCTCCAAGGTCCTTTGTTCATGTCACAAAATCCACGAGATCTGAAGAGGGGGAGGAAGGGGAAAAATACAACTTTATAGCACAGGCAGTACGAACCCAGTTTATTATTTATAATGCTCAGATGTAAGCAATAAACACAGGCACCAAATGTAAATTCTGCCACTTTCCTTACCCTCTCTATATAATTCCCTGGTAAATTCACATCATTCACTGTCAGCCTTAATGTGCTTCTATTTGTCTGAGCTACAGATTTCTCCGTGTGATTTTTCTTCTGATGAAATAATATCTCCACGGATCGTTCTCTTCCCTTATCCTTGGTCTTGTAAATTAAATTCATTTAAATTCCAAGGGATAATGTTCTGATAAAATGATCTGCTGTGTCATTGCAGGACATAGTGTCGGACTGTGACAGAAAAACCTGTTTATAACTTCTCATTTGTAGGGTGTTCTCCCAGATGCTAGAGAACCACCTGAGAAGTTGGGAAGGACTGGTGTCCATTTTCTGTACAACCAGAGGGAGATGTTCACTCCTCCTGGGCCTGGGGCATCCAAAAGATGATCAAAGTGGATTTAAAATCCAACGCATCACTGTCTGAGCTTCCCCCTTCCCCAAGGCCTTAACTTTGCTTCTCAGTGTGGTGCTTTTGAGAATTAAAGGAAATCCGACTGTAGGAATCCCACAGTTCCCTTGCTCCTAATCCCCTTCACTTCAACACTGCGGTCCCAAGCAGAGGCAAAAGACCGGCCTCTGCTCCTCACTGTGCTGCATCCCAGTAGCACAAAACTTGATTTTTTCTGGGGGATGGATGAAAAGTTGTTATTTCAAATTTTCTCACATCTCAGAAACAGCAAAAAAAATCTGTCAGAAGTATCCAATATAATTTTGTTCAATATTTCATTTTCCTATTATATATCGGAATGAAGTGAAAAGAAAAGATTGAGGAGAACAACTTTACTTAGGTTTGTAATGAACTAGAAATTTTACTGCTGTCAAAAATTGCTCCACTCCCACAAAATCTGTTCAGCTAGCAATACAAAGGGTTCATTATTTACTGCGAGTCAAGAAACACAAAAGCGACAGGTGCAAAAGCTGCTCCGGCTTCCGCGGAACGTTGCAGGACTCTGCCATCCTCAGCGCTGGGCCATTTCCTAAACCCGAGCGGGAGACACCGAAGCGCCACCTCTTTCTGATGGGAAGATTCAGGAGGAGAGACTCGTTTTTACCACCCTCTGCTACAGCCAAGCTCCGTTGGCAGGTACTGCTCCAGGTGCATTTTCCCTGTTGAAATACCCATAGCTCCGGTGTCAAGAAATGGAATTTGCAGCCAGCGGAGGCCCTGCAGATGCGTTCCTCAATGAGAAGAGGCCGCTGCCACCCTCCCTCACTCGGTCGTTAGCGGGAGCTGGGCCCAACGAGCCTCGTTAGCAATGCAGTGTGACTGACTTTAAGGTTCCCTCACAGCGCCACCAAACCCCGTAATGGTTTTGCTTCAGTCTCTTAATGAAGACTGCTCGCTCGCGCTCCTCATACATCATATTTGCAATGGTTCCTTCGGTGTGGTTGGTGCTTCAGTGGTACTTCTGTAATTTATGAGACTCTTAGTGGCTTAATTATGCCGTCAGCTCCATCTGTCACTTAACTGATATGAGAAATGATGGGATGCCATTAGCCAGCTAATAGTTGCTGTAAAGAGTATTGTTTTATGCCATTAAATAGCAAGAACATAAACAGTTTTTGCTCCCCAATATCCATGCTTGCTTTGGTAATGATATTTAAGAGGCTGGTCTTGACATCTGTCCTTCTGCCTGAAAAAGTGCTAGAGGAAATAAAAGGAAACTAGCAGCAACAAGCCTAATTAGATTTGCTATCAAGATGACGATCATTTGGGTTCATTTTTTTCTGTGCTGATGGAACTTTTTATTTGAATCTTGGAGCCTTCCTTCCTTCCCATCTTGATCTCTCATGATCAGGACAAGAATGTGGAGTCTTCATCCCCACAAAATAATTACCGGGCTTGCAAAATTTGCATCCAAGCCCCCCAGCTACTTTAGCCCATCTGCCCTCTTCCCACGCCTGTGAAGTATTGTCTGTGTAATAGATGGAGAGCTGACACACAGGAGACTGTGAATTAGATCTGTTGGAAGACAGGCACTTGGTTTCCATTGTGGATGGCAAGGTTAAAAATGTAAAGCCTGTAAACCCCTCTCAATTATCGTTTAACCCTGAAGCTGCCTCAAACCTAATTTTCAGCATGAAAGTTTCCAGGTGCCGGCCAGAGGTGGCTTCAGCCCTGGCAGGACTTGGCAGCTCTGAGCTTTGCCCAGACCCCTGCCTGCATGTAACCGCCGGGGGAGAGCTGGACCTACAGGAGTGTGTGCGCCTTTCTGCCCCTCACTGTGCTGTAATCCCAGCCAGAGCCGTCCCTTGTTCTGCTCCTGCTCACCCCTTGTTTGATTCAGTTTCTGCCCACACCACCTTCCCTGTTCCGTTGCACAACCATCACCTTCACCCCGACTGACAGTACCACTGCGCCAGGCCAGGACAACTGATGGCTCAGCCCTGCAGTGTTTTCAGCTATTTTGTTTCCAGGCGGTGCACATGCAGTGCCTGGTGCCAGAGGCATGAGCCCCAGCGCCTGCCGGGTTAAGCGAGGCAGCACGCTGCACGCCCAATGATCCTCTCTGCAATGAGCCTCTGAGCGCCATCCCCAGCCGCATCAGGTCCTGCGAAGAGGCAAATTGCTGAGAAGGCACCGGTCTGGTCCTCTTGGATGGGGCCCAGGTTTCCATTAACCCGGCGTGACTCCTTGACGTGACCTACATCCTCGTGAGCGAGGGGTTAGCGCACGCCGGCTGCCGGTCACTCTCCGGCTCAGATAAGTAGCCATCAATCAGCGGGCGATCTGCCGTAGTCACACAGTAATAAAACTGGAGAGATTATTTGCTACTTTGTCACTCATAATAAATGTATCCCAACGTGCTTTGTAGAATTAATTAATAACCCAAGCAGAGAGAAATTAAAAGCAGAAGACTAGGAATAAGAGCTAAGGCTTGAAATGGGATGTGGTTGGACCTCCTGGAGTAAGTGACTGCTGTGGGGCAGGGAGGGGGCTGCTGGGGAACACCCTGTACCGCCGGGTGGTAAGGCAGAGAAGGGCAGATGCAGGACTGGCCCATAAATTGTGTCATCCCCGCACCTCTGGTGTCAGCTGAGCTTACAGCTCGGTACAGGATCTGGGGCAGGATGTGCTGTGCCTCCTCCTGCCAGCCCCGTTCCTGGATGGCGGCGTGACCCCGGTGGAAGTGCTGCCTTCCTCCGTGCCTCGGTTTCCTCCGTAGCAGGCAGGCTGCTGTATTTTGCAGGGCACTGCACAGCTTCATTCATCAGTGGCTGTAAAGTACCCGGCAGCGTCCTGGTGGAAAGCACTCCATAAATCCCAGATTTTATGGCTTATTATTATTTATGGCAACATGCCTCTTAGGGATTCCCCCTCCATCCAAGTGGTAGTAATGCAGCAGGGTCAGCCCAAGAACGTGGGCTGTCCTTGGTCAGGGCGAGGAGGATGGAGTCAAGAGGGAAAGAAGGGAAAAGCTTCCCATTTCCCCTCCCACAGGGTGCTGAGCACCACGGCAGAGCCACAACATATTCAGGTTCTGCACAATTCATGAAAATAGGTGCAAGTGAGAGAGCAGCCGTGTTAGTACTGCTGCTGAGGGACAGGCTGCAGGCGTGCTCAGCCTTTATTAGACACCAAAGAACCCACGTGGGAGCAAGGCATTTGATTGCCCGAAGTGGCAGAAAAGGCTCAGTCAGCGTCTCCACCTCGCTGGGGCCAGGCAGGAGGAAAATCACCTCCGCCAGCTCCACTGCTCACCGGACGAGTTACGGTCAGATGTGATGTGGTGGCCCCAGGGCCAGACGCAGGGTTCGGTTAGTGGGACAGCCCCAGAGCCGTGGTTTCAGCTCTGCCTGTGCTGCTGCAAAGCCTTGGGCTGCTGCTAAACCCATGCTGGGAATAACCTTCATGCCCAGAGGACGACCTTCGTCACTGGAGTCCTGGTGGGCGCCGTGGAACCACGCTCGGGGCTGGGAACAGGACAAGTCCCACACAGCGCCACCCAGCAGCCGCGCGAGGAAGCCCGTGTCCTCCAGCCCTCGTTCCGCCGTCGCTGAATTGCGGCGCTATAAAACAAAATGCCAATTTTCTTTTTAAATGTCTTTTACGGCAGATTTGATGCGGCTTGGCAGATTGATAGCGCCGGTGACTGATGGCTCCCATTTATCCTGGCGACGCGGACCGCGGGCGTGCAGGATTCCCCAGCGCAGGCAGTCCTGACGGGAGGAGCCCCGGCCTAGGAGGTGGCGGTGGTCCTCTCGGTCAGCCCAGGCACTGCCAGTGTTAGCAGGCTGCTGGGCTAGGTTGTGGTGGCTGCTTGCTGTCGGGCTGAATTACCCAGCACAGCACTGGGTCCGTCTCCTGCCGTCGGCAGCTAGCCCTGAATGGACCCGTGCTGCCACAGCAGAGAGGAGAAGCTGGGTAAATGAACGAGGTGGCTAATGAAGGCTGAAAGCAGACTGCACGTCGTTGCATCTTTCCCACAGATCCCCTGAGTCCTCCTAACGCCCATCCTTCTCTTTCGGAAGGCCTCCGTGCCTGCAAACTCTCCCTGGTTTCCTGGCGGGGTTGTGTCCCCCCGCTCAGATCCATCCCACTTCCCCAGCTGCTGCCCGCTGCCGAGCTGTAGGCAAGCAGCCAGAAATGTCCCAGTGTCACAGGGTGGCAGGCAGAGCGTCCCCTGGAAGCGTTCAAGGCCAGGCTGGATGGCGCTTCGAGCAGCCTGGTCTAGTGGGATGTGTCCCTGCCCATGGCAGGGGGTTGGAATTAGATGATCTTTAAGGTCTCTTCCATCCTAAACCATTCTGTGACTCTATGACACCCATGTGGGGACTCCTTCCCCGTCCACCCCATTAGGGCAGGAGATCAGCAATGCCACCTGTAGGGACGGGGCAATGCCGCAGCCCCAAGCTGCCTCCCAGCCTTCCCCAGCACGTGTGCGTCTCCTTTCAACTCCTTTTGTTTTTCCCTGCATCATTTCAAAGGGAGAAGGAAGCGGGGAGCTGCGATACAAGACAAAAAGGCCCTGCAACTGCAGGCTGCTTGGGGAGCGGTGGCCCCGTCTCTTCTGCTGACTTGGTGCTTCCACTCGTGTGAGGAGGGAAGGGGGGGAACAGCCGTGCCATTTGTGCTGACAAGAGCGGTATTAGCATAACAAAGAGTAAATTTTTCGGCATCCGGTAGATAAGCTACAAGATGCAGAAACAGCAAAGGCAGCCCCGAGTACGCTCGCTCTGTTCTTCCTCTCCTCATCTGTTCTTTCCTCTCTCCCTCCCTCGCTTCATTGCCAGGCTTCATAGCACCTCCGACACGCTCCAGCTGCCAACAGCGTCCAAAATAATCCAAGCAAGAAGTTTATCTGAGCTGCTGTGTTCTCCCC
Organism: Anser brachyrhynchus; assembly: GCF_964034855.1. Taxonomy (NCBI): domain Eukaryota; kingdom Metazoa; phylum Chordata; class Aves; order Anseriformes; family Anatidae; genus Anser; species Anser brachyrhynchus. The sequence continues at coordinate 6,883,199 of NC_137713.1, read as the reverse complement.
TCCCCGAGAGGATGCTCGTGGAAAGGCAGAGCTCCTCTGAGCACGAGCGCCAGCTGGAGAGCAGAACTGCACCGTATGGCACGGAGGCTCCTGCACCGGCGCTCGGGCGAAGGAGGGGGAGAAGGCGGCCACGCAGGGGCTAGCAGGTTGGGACGAAGGCCTTGTTGGCAAGGAGTCTGCAGTTCTTGGCCAGATTGGCCCGCTCTTTGGCTGATGCAGCACAGTTGGAGTCAAGGACACGATGACGCCGGGACACCCTGCCAGCAGCTGGCTCCGGGCAAGGGTCACCAGCACGTGGAGGTAGTGCCTCGAAGGAGGGACGTCTGCACCCAGCAGCTCCGCTCCCCACCCGCCCCGGCTGTCCTTCATCGTGGTGCTTTGCCCAGAGGGTGCGCTGTGCGTGAGAGGTCAGGCTCTGCTCCTTGCTGCAGGAGGCACAGCCGTGTCAATTATTCATTTAACATTCTTTGATGGCAGTTGCTCAGTTCGCTGTGAAACTGGGTGAGAATGCAGAAAACAAAGGAGCTATTGTATAATTGAACCGCATCTATGCAGTAGAACAGGCTTTAAAAATGGCACTTACTCCGAGAAAATTCTAACACGATTATTTTTTCCGATGGCTTAATTAAAAAAAATCAAAACCTCAGCATCTTCCGTTAAATACCGATCAGTGGTAAACCCTGAAGTTTCCGTTTCTGGGCTTAAAAGCTTTTCTTGGGTGATTGAATGTGGTCAGCGTCTGACCCCAGGCATCTCAGTCGAAATGTTCTCCAGGGTTTGGACAAGTCAACATTTTCCAGGTGTGCAGACACCGGCTGTGGAAAGTTTGCTTTCATTTGCAGCCTGCCTACTGAAAAGCTGTTTCATTAGAGAAGTGTCACCCATCCTTCCCTATTAATACCAGAGACTCTCAGCGTTAATTTTAGCAGCCTGTGTAGTCAAGGGAAAGCAGCGGAGGTGGTGTGTGGTGTCCATACCAAATGAGCGCCATGGGGTTTGGTCTTTCTTTCTTCTTTTCTAAAACAAAGTGTACATACACACCGCCACCGCCTCTTCAAAGGGGAGAAGGACGGGGTTGCCAGGTGAGCAAAACTACAAAAATATTCTGTTCCTTGTTGGGCCTTTAATGAAGCATTTACAAGATCAAACGGGAAGAGGTGCCCTCCCACAGCCTTCTTAAAGCTGTAATTAATTGCAAGTAACTAGCATATAATTGCTTTCCCAAGAGCACCCCAGAGAGCAGGGCGATACCTTGACAAAGGTGCTAGAGCAAGTGAAAGTTAATTAACATTAAGAATTAAGTGGCTAATTGCATTGTTCTGACAGCGCGGCTCACCCTCCCAGCAAGGTGGTGTTCGGAGAACATTTCATCCCGACTCTGACCCGGGGGCCGCTCCCGGCCGCGTCCTTCTGCGTGGGTCCGTGCACAAGGAAGGAAAAAGTCAGGAGATGCGGGCAGTGCTGCTGCATCTGTGAGGACGCCGAGGGCCATCCTGCCAGGGGGGTCCTGCTGTGGCAGACGGGCTCGGTCTCGTGTCCCTCTGGGTTTTGCTGGGTTGTTGCCAGCTCCTGGCCCCATGCCGGTGTCCTCCACCTCCAGCGGGGAAGCGGCAGAGCAGATGCCGTGGCTGCTTCCCGGCCTCCGCAGCCCAGCAGCAGTGTCAACACAGAGCAGCAGCAGTTAAAGTGAAGGGCAGAGGACACACCAGTCGCCTCCCCGCATAAAGACATTCGTGTCTTCGGAGAGTTCCCCAATTTCCTCGGAAGTCTTTACCTGTTCTAGGTGAATTCAAGTAGCCAAAGGGGCCAGGAGCCCTGAAGCATCAGAGGATTCAGCTGCTGGCTTTTAACATGCTAGCGGTGCCTCTGTCTCCCCGTCTTTAGGACAGCGAAAACTGCGTTTGCAAGGACCTCAGATTCAGATCAGGGGGTTGGGAGCACCCCAGAGGGGTGGCTCTTGCTGCTATCTGACATGAGCTGGGCTGTTGGGCTCTTTCTGAGGGGCAACATTAGGAGGCTGAGGAGTGGGGGTGGCTGTCGGAGGTGTTTTACTCCAGAGATGTCCCTTCTTAAGATTGCCCAGACCGAAGGAGCACCATATCAGCAAGGGCATTTCAGCACTCGGGGGCAGACAAGAGATTTTGCCTTTCCGTGTGATCGAATTTCTCTCTGGTTGACCCCACCTGTCCCCTCCTGCCCAGGATGTGCTTTTCCCTCCAGCCTCTCCGGGCCGCGTGCCACAAGCCTAATCGATCATTGCTATTCCTCCGGGCTGTGTCTGGTGCACAGGGCCCAGGGGCACGCTGTGGCTCTCCAACATCCCAGGCAAACAGCGAAATTGAAGCTGCTTATGTGTGGGCATGAGCGCGTCGGAAAGGTTGCGGGTACCAGCGGGCACGGCTCGCGCTGCATCGCTCCAGCCCTGGGATGGAGATAAAAGGAAAAGGGTCAGGGAGAGCCGTGGCGGGCGTGCTTTGGGAGATGATAACCACACTGCGCTTATCAGCTCCAGCTCCAGGGCAGGGCGAGAAGGGCAGCTGCTGAGATAGGCTGCAGGGAGCGCGTGCTGACAGCGGGCTTCTGTCTTCCAACAGGGACGTGTCCCATCTCCAGATCAGTCCGTGCCATGGTGGATTGGTAGCACAAGATCCAGAAATGGTTTTCTTGCTCTCCCTCTGCCCTGGGGCCAGGTCTCCCTTGGTGGAAGGCGGGCAGTGAGCAGCTCAGTCCCTAGCTCCTCGCAGGGCACCCAGAAGCTGGCACTGTCCGTGCGGCTGTGGGCTCAGTGCCAGGGCCACACCGTTTGCTGCAGGGCTCCTGTGAACGCCCAGGCTGGGGGAAACATTTTGCTTTCCCTGTACTGCGGCACTCTCCTCTGACAGCTCCTTCCTCACACGCACTTTAAAAGCAAATTGAAAGCCTGCATATTTGCAGAGGATTAGTGCAGCGCAGCCCGGAGCTGATTCGCTTTGCAGCTGTGCTGGGGGGCGGCGAGCGCTTTGCTTTGCTTTGCTTTGCTTTGCACGGCGTTGGCCAAGCACGTTGCAAGAGGGGCAGCTCGGAAGTGGCGTGCCCTTTTCTGAGCAGATGGACAGGAGCTGGCTGCTCGTGTCTCACTGTGCTGGGACACATTGCTGGGAGGCCAGGGGGGATGCAGCATAGGCTGGGACGAGCTGTGCTCTTTGGTTGACCCAAGAGGAGCTCGTGTTCCTGCTGCGTTGCCTGCCTCTATCCCTGCCGCTCTGCTCAGCAGAGTTTGCATGGAGAAGCTCCATCCCCACGGTGCTGCCTCTTGGATTTCTAGGGAAAAAAAGAGTTTGAGCTAGAAAATACCCAGGTAGGTGACAAGCTCTTGGTTTGGAGATGTTGGAAAGGAAATCTGTTCTGGTGCCAAATTCAAATGACAGTTCCGTCAGCTCAGCTCTGCGGAGGACTTGCCGTTGTTGGTTGTGTGCGGATGTGGAAAGACGCCCCGCAGCTCCCTGCAGTCTGGTTGTTTCCGTTCGTGCTCAGGTCCCCTTGGAAGCAGTAACACACTGAGCCCCGCTGCTTTTTGCAGCTTGGACTTGCATTCCTGCTGCTGCAGGGACTCCACAAAGGAACGAGCACAGGGCATAACGCTAGCAGTACTGCGGTTGTGCAGCATGGTTCATAGCCCTCGTGCGGTGTCACAAGGTCACAAACCACGAGGAGAGGCTGCGGAGGCTTTGCGGCTCCCCAGCAGCCCAGCAAGCAGAGGCTGGGTGGCTCCAAGACCTGCTGTGAGATGTGTGTGGGTGCGTAGTGGCCGAGCAGCACGCTCAGTGTGTGCTTCTCCAAGAGCCCCCTCTGACATGACTGCAGGAGCCTCGGTGGCCGCTGGCAGCTCATCAGCCCGAGCTCTGAGACATGATAGCACCAGCTGTGTGTGCAACGCTGGGTTTGTTTTATTTAAGACTGGGTATACTTGATGGAGCTTATCTTGCCCTCTCTCTGTGCTCCTGCTGATCCCAACCAGACAAGCCCCTCTCTGAAGGGCATATTGGCGTTTTAGCCAGAAAAAATGAAGGTTTTTCCAGTGTCATCTTCCTGAGCTGTCCAGCTCTTCATCCCATGTCTTCATTTTGACCCGTCCTGATTTCCTCTGCTGTACCTCTGCATTTACATCCCTTCTGGACTCGGTGGCACCTCCCTCAGCTCATACACAACACAACCCAGGCCTTCAGGGACTTAATGTTAACTCTGGTTTCACGAAATCAGACATATTTTCATGATCTGAGCATTAGCACCCACAAAGGTAAACTGAATCGGGGAAAAGCCAGCTTCTCCTGGGTTAGGGGTGCCTTGCAGCCAGCCCGCTGTGTGTGCGTGCGCTGCAGCATGGGGACAAGCCCCGGTCCCCGCTCGGGTGCCAGGACGGGCGCTGCCATCTTAGCACGAGCCGTTTCCAGTGAAGAGGGTTTATGAGCCCATTTCTTAGATAACAGCACTTGCCTTAACCTCTCCCCTGGCTCTTCTCCCTGTGTTATGTTGCTGTTAATTCTGGGGATATTTCTTCATCTCCTGACAGTCCAAATGCAGCAGCGAAGGTAATAAACAGAACATTAGCTGTGCTTTGTCAGAGTGAACGAGGCTTCCCTGATAAAGAGTCGCCGGGGCCCGACAAGAGGAGTTGCTCTCCCGGGCAACATCTTCATTGTGTTCAGCTCCGAGTCATTTCCTCCCGCCGAGGAGCCGGAGCTGCACTCGCCTACCCGGAGCTGCGTGAGAAGCGATGGCTCCGCTCCGCCGGCTCGCTGCGCCTGGGAGGAACAGCCCGCGGCTGTAGCAGAGCCCTGCCTGCGCTGGGGAGAAGGAGAGAAACCAGGTGTGCTTCCCAGCCAACCCTGGGGAGCCCTGTGCTGCTGTACCCATCACTGGGATGCCCAAATTGTGCACGATCGGTCCTCAGCATGCTGCGAAGAGCTGATGCGAGTGGCTCCATCAGACTTCTCCATCGGACTTGGTGGAGGCTTGGCAGCAGGCTGGGTTATTTTTCCATGAACATCCCCAGCACAGCCTTCGCAGGGCCTTGTGAAACAGGTGCCTGCCGCAGGGCTCTGCTTCTAAAATACTCCCAGTGCGATCCTGGTTTCTTCAGTGCCCAAAAATGTTGTGCCCTGCTTGGAGCAGACCCAAGGGGAAAAGGCAGGAGTAAGGCGACCCTGAGACGGGTGATGATGGGCTGCGGTGGGAATCCAGCTGCTCACCCCAACTCCCCTCTGCCCCTGTGTCTCACCCGTGCTACCCACAGCATTGCTGCATCGCTTCATCGATGAAGGAGGAAGCCTTGATTTTGGCAGAGGAGATCCAATCCCCACCCTGAAGTTCAGCTCCTGCTGGCTGGCTTTGAAGAGGTCCCTTCAGCCAGGTCCCCAAAAGCGAGCAGTTGGGCTGGGATATCACCCCACACGGGAAAACCTTACCCCTGAAATGGGTAAAACAAGAGGTCTGGGGGCACAGCGGGCCAGTAGGATTTGTCTTGCTCTTGGGGAAGAAAAATTTGAAGTGTGTGCCCCAGCCTTGCTCAACCTCATGTGTAAACGCACACGTGGCTGTCTGGGCTGGGGACAGAGGGGTGGCGGGAAGGTGTGCCAGGCACCGTGCTCCTCGGCGTGCCCTCGTGGAGCAGTGTTGCCCAAAATCACCATTCTGTTGTGCTGCCTCCAGCCTCCGACTGAGACAGACTCCCCAGGCTCCCTCCCTTCGTTTTCCTAAGCATCCTCCCCGAGCGTCCCTCTGCCCTTGCCGCCTGCCCGCCGCGTCTCACCTGCCACCAGCGAGTTAATACCGACACGGGGACAATAAATGCGCCGGGGCTGGGGGGAGGCAGAGGAGGCTGCTTGTTCATTTGGCCTCTCGTGTCCCCGTTTGTGTTTGGGCGGATGTGAAATATCTGCCCGAAGGGGCCTAATGTAGCAGAACAGTGGAAATGCTTCCAGGCTGTTAGGTAGCTGCCCGACGTGGCATTACCCCAACAGCTAATTAAACTGGTGCCCGTCCCAAAGTGATGAGTTTGCAGGGAGGCTGTGAATCTGAAAGAGATGGATGTTGCATGGCTTATCAATTTTCAATCTCAACACAGCGAGATATTTGTCAGGCTGCGGAGAACAAACACTTGTAATATTTAAAGGGGGAAGACTTTAATGGAATCCATTGCAGATCACCAATTTCTGTTCCCCTGGGCTCATTCTTTTTCTCTTCTTTCAGTTAAAAAAAAAAAAATCTTATTTTTTTTAGCTTACACCAGTCAGTGCATGAAGGAGGTTTCCGTTTAAAATGCTGATTCTCTTCATCTCCCCCACCCTTCTTCCCTTCCTAAAGGTTTATGCATTTATTTGGATAAAAGGTTTTAAACAGTAAAGAACTGTCTGCAGTAATTTGTGAAGATAATAGATTATCCTGGGAGGAGGCCCAGGTTGAAAAATTTCCTACGGTAGAATTCAGTCCTTGTCATTTAGTTATTTTATTAGGAAAGAAAGAAAAAGAAGGAGGGCAAGAGAGTAGGAGAGAGAAGAATACAATTACTGGGCTAAATTATTTGCTAGAATAAACCCACTCATTTTTACTGAGCAGAATCCGAGTCTGGTCCTTTCGCACACATTCAGGTCAGGGCCAGGAGGTCAGTGCCGGGAGCTGCCAGGTAATTTCACCGAAGTCACCGCAGTGGGAAATAGTGTCACGGCTCCGTCCCTGGGAAGCCAGTTGGATGCAGTCCTGGATGAAAAATACTCGGCAGCTTAGTCCTAGGAGGCAAGGAGAAAAGCCGCCTCGTCTCCACGAGCATCCCCTGGCGTGGGACACAGGTGAAGTCACGCTGAGGTTTGTCAGGGGTTCGGAGCTGGACCAGCCTTTTAAGGACTCAGCGTTAGATTACAGGTCTATTCATAAGCACTCATTAGTACAAGGTGAAGAGATATTGTAATGAATACGGGCCAGCTAAATCACTAATCAATAGCTAAAGGGTTTAGCCGATTCTTTCAGCCACAGCTTAGAGCTGCCGTCAACACCTTCCGCTGACGGTTTTAATAAACACATGCTGCTCCTGTCTGGGACATGCATCTGAGATTGACTAATCACTTATAAACAACTTGTAAATGGATGGTTAATGAGAACTGCATGAATAATTGCTTTTTCATTTTACTGCCTAACCAGGAAAAATGCAAAATGAGATTGCTTTTTTGGAGTAGCCCAAAATAGAAAGTTTTCCATTTTTTTGTGCCATAGAGGACCACAAGCGCACGAGCCCTCTCTGCTTTCACAAAATCTTTGAGATGAAATAGGAGAGCATGTATGAGCTAAATTAAAACAGTTTTCTCTTTCTTTTGTTTTAGGCTCATTTTCTCTCCTTTTGAAAGTATTTTAAACATTAAGTCAAGGCTAATGTAATCTTAGAGCAGAGTTTTGAATAGAAAGGATTTTATTTTCCTGTTCTGGGAATAAAAGATCTTTTTGAAACCCAATGAAAAAATCTTGTAGAGGAAAAAAAGCCCTTTATATCATTTATTAAAGATGGCTGAAAGAATCTCAGATCACCGCATTCTTCAAACGCTCCTGTCATTCCTCCTGCAGCTCTGTCACTAGAGAGATGATATGATTGTAACCTGCATATGAAGACTGACCTCCAAGAATATATACTTGTGGACAATTTGACGTTTTCGTGGGCTTTCTGGATTTATCTGGTTGGTTGCTGTCTTGCCCAGATAGTTCCACCTCAGGAACGCAGAACACGGCATGGGCTGAATGCAAATGGGATCTGGATCCACTTTGTTTGAACTTGCTCAAACTTCTCTGAGGATGCTTTATTCTTTTTTAATGGTTAATTTGGGTTTGACTTATAAAACTGATCTCTAATTGACTGAAAGAAATTCAAGAAGCTTCAAACACCCTTAAACAGACTAGTTCACGCCGGGTTATAAGCACATTTTGCATTAAATCAGGATTCCTCCTGCAAATGAGACCTTCTCTGTAATTGCTCTGGAGCTGCTTATTCTGATTTCTTTGCCTCTTTGGTTCAGGTAATTTGCCTCCAGCAAAACACTCGGGTCAGGCAAAATGCAGGGAAAGGCAGGGGATGCTCGGTAGTACAGGTTTCACTGGCACAAGCTCCTTCTTTTGCTCCCATCTTGCCCCTCCCCAGCTCCTCTCCTATGTCAGGAGGACCCTGTATGGGAGAAATGAGCCCACCCAGTATCCCCAGTCGTGAGCTTGAAACCAGTGTCACCATACCAGTCAGTTGCTTGAGACTGGAGTCAGGGAGCGGAGCTGCCTGTCTGCAGCCACCAGCCTTTTCTGGGGGGATGGCAGGACAGGAGGCCGAGGTAGTAGGGTTGAAAAATGAGCGCTCTCTTTTTCCAGCACGTAGAAGAGTCTTACTGAACCAGCGCCAGGAATTTTGCACAGCCAAACCCAGTCACACCTTATGTCCTGGGAACGGGAGGGCACGGCTCTTCGGCACAGCGAGGCAGCCTCGTGGCATCTCTTGGGCGCACTCCTGTCCCTGCTTTGTGCAGCTGAATCATCCTGGGCACATCTGGGTGCAGCCACATCTGGGTGCAGGTACATCTGGGTGCAGGTACGTCTGGGTGCAGGTACGTCTGGGTGCAGGTACGTCTGGGTGCAGGTACGTCTGGGCATCCCGCTCGCTCTCACATCCTCCTGCCAGCCTGAAGTCGGAGCGCTGCCAGGCCAGGCTGTGCCTCCTTGCACCTTCAGCATCTATTGCCTTACAACTGCGACAAGCGGCGGGGAGCGATTAAACACAGTAGCTGCTGGAGGTATTCCCCGTGGCAAATATAAGAAGAAGAGCAAATACAGGAGACGGAGTGAGCCGTGCGGTAAACACGGCTGGTAAGCATCCTCAGCGGGATGCACTGGCAGTGTTTCCGTGACCAACCTGTGAATGGTGCCTCTGTACCTGGATGTGAGGTGGTGGCTGCGGTCACACGCGTGTGTGCAGCCTGGCCCAGGCTCCCGGGCGATCTGGTGAGTCGATCTGTAATAATCTAGGGGGGCAAACCTGCAGGAGGCAGCTAAATAAATAAGGCAGTGCAGTGACATCCACCACAGTTTAGCGAGCACAGCTGGTCTCTCAGAAGGAGTTCAGAGATAATTCCACCTCTGCATTGAAGACTTTCGATGACTGTTAATGAATTTAAATGATGGGGATTTTCTTTTCATGCTTCATTGCATATGCTCCTCACATTAAGATGCTAATTAAGAATACATCAGCCCAAGCTGGGAGCGATGCGGACAGTGAGCAGAGTAGAGCCGAGGCAGTGGCTTTGGGGCTGCCCAGCGGGACCTTTTATTGCAGCCTGATAGATGATTTGCTTCAGCGGGTCTGCTGGGCACAGGTCCCACAGCGGGCTGGGCTTTGCTGAAGCTCTTGACGTCCTGCTCGCCTCCCCCAGCTGTACGAGGGCGGAGAGGGGTGCTCAGGTTGGGGACAAGGCAGACTGGGGCACAGGCACAGGAGACAAATCCCTCGAGGGCTAAAGGATGCAAACTTACCACCACCAGCCTGGGAAGCCCCTGAGCTGCAAACTGATGATGTTCGTGAGATGTTCAGGATAATAGCGCAGCGCACCACAGCGCATTCACCCTCCCGTGCTCTTCTTCGCAGGCAGCCAACTTTGGCCGCAGCTGGACACAGGACATCTCAACAGCTGTGATTGAGAAATCGTGTCTAAAACCTGGGCTGAGCTAAAGTCTGTGATCATTTCCTAAAGTCAAGGGGAGGGAGAGAGAGAAGAAAAGGTTTATAAACCAGGAAACCTGTTAATCTAATCCTAGAACAAATTTACAAATTCTAAAATGGATTTGCAGAGCTGATGGAAGCAAATGGGTTTTGCAAATTCTAGCAATTACTGCTTCCTAAAGAGATTCTTGCTTTCCAGAGCTGCTTTGTGTTTGGGACAGCGCAGTAAGAAAGATTGTTCCAGCAGACTGCCTATGGCCTCTCATTAGGAGAGGGATTGCAAATGCTAATTTTGGTGCTGAAACTCTGTCTCCATCCTGGGAAGCTCCCTCGGCTGTTTGAGGAGATGATTCTTCGTGCTTAACCACTTAACTGCTGCTCTGTTATCTAAATATATTATGAGAGAAAACACATCTATGACTGCAAATGACTTTTTAAACCGTGGCAACACACTTAATGGCACTAATTGGCTTCCAGGCTTCACAGCACCAGGGCTACACCCAAATGCGTAGCAAGCTTGCAGCTGAAAGAGGCTAAGAAGTGGTTTGCCTTAAAATGGCCAGGGTTTAGAGCTGGGCTCTCATGTCTGCTAGGAAAGGGCACTGGAAGATCACAGGGGACCTTCTGCTGACCTGGTAAAGCCAGGTCCTGGTTTTCTGGAGCATGGGAGAGCCGTGAGATGCACAAGGAAGCACAGTGGCCAGCCCAGCCGTGCGCATGCACACACTGAGCAGGGCAGAGGCCGCTTAACGTCTCCTGAAAGGTGCAGGACAATGAAGTCCCTGGGTGGGAAAGTGCACGAGGAGCCCATAGTGTGGAGGGAGCAAAGTAGGAGGTGGAGGATCCAGGAGGTACCCAGCTGAGAGCTCAGATGTAGCCCGAGCCAAGCGTTCCCCCAGCCTTAGGGGAATTCCAGCAAAACCACCTCCCTCCCCATGTACATCCAAGCCTGGGGTGCACTTACAGTCTCGTGAGCACTCCTATAAAAGAAAAAAGGGCTCGGTTGTGGTGCATTCACTTAAAAGCAGTTAAAGGTTTTCACAATATGGTCACCATTTCTGTGGCATCCATCCAGAAACTGGCACAGCAGAAAAAAGGCTGGCCGGAGCAGTGAGAAGCATGTTTCGCAGTGGAGACTCTTGGCTTATTAAGCTTAGCAAAACAGAAGTTGAGTGGGAACAGGATCACTCCCTCTGTGTGTATCACACTGAACAGCACCGCGGAGGGAGAAGGATACAGATGCTTAAATAGAAAATTGGCAATGGAGAAAATGGGCATAAATACATTTCAGATGGAAATTTGAAAAAGATTCCACCAACAGAGGAGGGAGGCGCTTGTCCTTGGCCGTGATGACCCACAAGAGGGATGCAGTATCAGTTCTGGGCTCCTGAGCAACGTGCGGTACCACACGGTGCCAGAGACAGTGGATGTGGATGGCAGGAAACACACGGTACGGCGACATGGGCTGCTGCGGGGAGGCTGCTTGTCGCTGCGGGCATGGAAATCCAGGGACCCCGTTGTTGGGGGGGGAAATACAGAGAGATCACATGCATGCGGTTGCACGTATGACAAATCAAAAGGGACACGATATATTAGGAAAGGAAACATTTATTTTCTGGCTTTTGAATACGTGTTGCACCCAGTTGAGAGCCAAATTAATTCACTCATTAAATCCTCCTGCCATGTCAGATGGAGTGGCACTGCCAGACCACAGCGCGGCGGGACCCAACCGAGACACGGCCGGGGGGACGGGGAGCAGGGGGAAACTCAGCCGGGGACCCAGAGGGGGATTGTCTCTGAATCAAAGGGAAGTTTACACACGGCTTTTTCCCCCTTTGCTACACAGCCGCACTCGGTATCTCAGATTTATGGCTCCTGTGATGTCTGGAGCAGCTTCCACCTTTCCCCTGCCTGTTCTCAGTCTCACGGAGAGATCGTGCCGTGAGCTGCCTGGTCACGCCTGCGGGTTATTCCCTCTTCAAGGCAGGCTCTTCTAGTTGTGTTGACACCGCAGGGAGAACTGCTGTCCCCGGGCTTTTTGAACAACAGAGGAGCGAACTGTTTGCCCCGACAAAGCAAGCGAGGCAGTGCGAGGAACCCCTCCAGCTACCCGGGCTCAAAGCAGGCAGGTCCCCGCGCACCCTGTGCAGCTGCGCGAGATGCGCACCGCGTGCTACCGCAGCCCGTCCTTCGTCAGCAGAAAACGCCACGCTTCAGCATGCTTTCATCACCATAAATTATGCACCGGGCTTCAAACAACACCCTTCTGAGCTCGCAATGCGGGGTGCTCAGCTGTGCTGCCAGGTAATGCCTCCCTCCTGCAGCCCCGTCCCAGCGCAGACAAGTCCCCGGCCATGCCCACGCGCCTCTGAGCTGTGCTCAGCGCCTGCCACGCTCCCAGGGCAAGGGAAGCTCAGCAGAGGATGCTGGTGTGTTACAGGTTTTTACGGCTTTCTGGAGATGAGGGACTGGGATTTGCTGGTGCGCAGATTGCCCTGGGGTGTGATGCATGTAGTGTTTATTCGGAGAGCAATGAATTGCACAGACGCCTGCAAACCAGCGTCTCAGATGTTACTCAATGGCCAGCAACAAGCTCAGCTGCCTGGAGCTGATGGCCCGGCCCTCTCGGCACCTGGGTCCAGGCCAGAGCACGAGCTGAAGCAGCCCGAGTGCCACCGACGGATGTGCTCCCACTGTCGGGAGACAGCCGGCATCCTCGTGCATCCCTCTGGATCAAGCAGGGTGGTGGTGCCTCATCTGGAAGCAGTGGCACCAGGCCAGGGCACCACGCTGGACGGGGCCAGCCCTCTGCAGTGACACGGAGACGTCCTCGTGCCCAGTGTTATACCTCTGCGGCCCCTGGGCTCAGCAGGGTTATCGGGACATGCAGCTGGGGACTCCCCGCGAGCAGGGCGGCTGGAGCTGAGCAACACAGGAAAAAAAAGCAGCCTGGGGAGTCTGCAGCTTCCCCTGAGAAAGCCTCTCCTTGGTCACAAGTTCACCCCTACAGCCTGGTGGTAGCCGTGCTTCTGGATTCCTCTCACACAGGGACAGCCATGAATGATGTTCCCTGCCATCCCTAACTGGCAACGAGCTTCTACCTTGTCCTGGCTGATAACGACCTGGCTTAAGTTATTCATGACTTCATCAACCCTTGGCCAGACGACAGCAATGCGATCTCCGGGCTGCGTGCCCGCGCTGCGCCCCGCGGCCGCTCCTGCCCTTGGCGTGTCCCCGTCCCTGCAGGACACCTCCGTCCCCGTGCTCAGCACCGTGCGCACCCACGAGGGGACAGTCCCCGGGCTGGATGTGAGCCAGGCCAAGGGAAGAAAACGAAGGCTTCGTTCAGAGCAGCGCAGGGATTTCGCTTGTGTCCTCACTGGGGTTTGAAGCGGACCGTGGGTTTTCCCATAACCGGAGCCCCGGACCCACATGTGGAGGCTGATGCGTTGGGTCCTGTACCCCTGCCCTAGGTCTCCTGGGGAGAGCACCAGCCCAGAGCCACTGCAGACAGCCAGGTGCCTCCAGGACCTCCTTCACCTCCCGCCTTGCTGCCACAGCTCATTTGTGAGCCTCCTCGCCACGTCCCCAGACACTCATCTCCATCCGACCGGTGGGCAGAGAAGTGAGACTGAGCATGCCACCCCCCCAGCACCGCTCCTGTATTCTCTGCTGCTTCTCTCCCAGCTCCGCAGGACATCTCACCTCTGAAGCAGGGCGGTCATCCCACACAGCAGCCTCAAAATGATCCTCGGCCGCACTGCAAAGCATCTGCCACTGGTTGTTTTGTTCCTGGCTCTGAATGTGCGCCTGGAGAGAGGGAAAGTGGACGATCTGAGAGGAGAAAAGGGCTGTGATTCCTCCGCTCCTCTTCCACCACTCTCCAGACATTGTAGAAGAGAAAACCAATTTGTGCAGCAGAAACAGGAGCAAAGCGTTTCGGCACGCTTGCAGGGAACAAAACAAACTGAAGAGAATAAGGGTATTGAAAAAGTGTCAGGTTGGGAAGGGTGGGAGGACGGGGCAGAGCTATTTATTAATGCTCAGAGCTGGAGCTCGTGGCAGGCAGACAGGGCCAGCCGAAAGGGCAGCTCAGGATCTTTACGCTTTAATCCCTTAGGCACAAGATGTTTATACACAGCTGGGCGAGGGAAGTGATGGGGTGCGATGACCACTGGGCATGGAGAGGTTTCATCCTTATCACCGAGGGTGCACAATGCCTCCTTCTTGGCCAGGAGGAAGCCCACCTCCTGCCAGGGGACAGCTGAAGTCCCACCATGAGGGCGGCTGCTCCGCTCAGGTCCTTGCTGCCGAAACACGAGCGGTCAGCACGCCTTGGGGATGAAACGTGGAGCGACCCTTCCTTTCCTTCCTTTCACCTGGGATCCATCAGCCGGGCTCCCCGTGTGGGTCCCTGTGTGCGTGGGTACCAGGGGAGGGGAAGGAGGGCTCGCTGCGGGCCCCGCACCCGCCTCTGCCTCACTGCGCAGGCATCGATCAGCCGTCGCTGCCCATAATGACGGTAACGGGGTCGATGCTAATCAGCCCGTTTGTTTCCAGAGCTGGATGTGCGTGCGTGCGAGTGTATGCCAACAAGGCTCTTTTGGGTGAGAAATTACAGATGGAAATGATGCATTAATTCAGGCGGTGTGTTCCTTTGAGCTCCTTGGACGCTGCAGAATCATCCCCCCCATCAAGGCACGCAGAGCCTTGCTGCGTCCCTGGTCTGCATGATAAGGGGATGCAACGAAGGCCTGGAAGCAGGATGCAGGCACAAACTTCCAGACTTTGCCTTCTGTCCCTATCTGTAGTCCAGATTTGGTGCCTTATTTTCAACAAGCGCTTCCTGATCCTGTAATCAGAGAGCCACCAACCCCTTCAGAAGTAACACAAACAAAATCTGTGCACCGTGCACGAAATCTGTGCACCAGGCGCCGTGGCCACAGCCACTTCTGTTTAGTGCCTCCGTTTCTCTTTCTCCACCCGCCACTCGATTTGTACACTTGCAGAGGAAGCGTCCCCTTTTCCCTCATCCCCTGGGGCGATGGCTGGTCCCCCGTGGGACCGAGATAACCTTCCTCAGGGGAGTCGCTGCCCGTACGCAGCTGGGCTCCGCTCACCCAGCCCCTGGCTGGCAGAGCTGACTTTCCCGTGCTTGCTGCAATGCGCTCCCATTATCAGCAGCTTCTAAATATGAAGCAATTGATAAAAACAAATAATTAAAAATGCATTTCTGTTTCAGCAGCCTCTGGGCGCTCTCCCTAGCTAAAAGAAGAGCTTGTCAGTGCGAAGGGCCGTAAGAAAATGTGTTTTTCTCAGCTGTGAATTGTAGCTCCTGAGCCCTTCTCATTCCATTCTGTGTCCATCTTATCTGTTGCTGTTCATAAGGTCAGAGGCTGCATCTGCTCTGCCTCTGCACTGTGGGGTGCCAAATGCAGGCAGTTTGTTGTTATTTTTCCTTGCTGTTCTCTTGCTCACTTGATTTTGGGGCTGAAATGACGTGTGGAGTGAATTGAAAAGCTCTGCTGCTGCTCTTAAATAACTCCCTGTGTAGATGGCCTTCTTCTGGAATGCAAGTGGGGTTTCCTGATGGGGTTTAATCCACTTCCAGTTCTAATCTGCTTCTTTGCCTGGAGTCAAAATGTTTGTGAGGGGATGGCTCATGCAGACAGCTGGCCCGTGGAGCCCCTACTTAAAATCCCAGCCTCCCCTCTGCAGTATTCGTTATCTGCAGAGGTTGGAGCCAACTGCCCAGAGCTGACAGGGCGATCTGGGAAGCAGTAACCAGAACATCTCAGAGGAAACTAAACCCAACCTCTCTCCTCCTCCCACCCTCCAGCACTTTGGTGTCAATTTAGGGCAGGGATCTGACACATACAAGCTTTTAGAAGAAAATCGTTTAGCCACTTGCAGAGGAGGATGCAGCTGTGCTGCAGGTAAGGAGGCTGCACGGCGTCTCCCCGGGCACGATATGCAAGGTAGACACCACTGAGTGACACGTGGGGCCACAGCCCTCGGGGATGCTCCTGCTTCTCCCCCGTGTCCCATTTGCCACCATGCTGCTGGGGTCCCTTTACCGGCCTCGCCACGAGCGTGTGGTGACCCAGGGACTCCAACCCCTCCTTCCTCAGGCGAGTCCCAAAAGAAGAGGGCACCCAGGTCCCCCCAAAAGGCCAGCACCAGCCATGGGGAGAAAGTGGACACGTCTCCTCCATCGTCGAAGGAGCCAGTGTGCTTCTGCAGGATGCACGGAGCCACTGGGTGTCAGTAGCATCCCACTTCCCAGCCGCTCGGGGACGTGGAGGCTGGAGGACGGGCCTCCTCCATGGAGAGCAGAGCTGGCCCCGAGCACCCGCAGGGTCGCTGCTCCCAGCGAGAGGGTCCCACTGCACAGGGGGCTCCAGGACAAAGTGCCACCAGCCCCATCCCGCTCAGATCTCAGGGTTTTCCCACTCCAGGAGCTGCAGCAAGGGACTCTGAGGAGCGGGGCACCCATGTAGCCACGGCTCCGCATTGAATGCTTGATGAGCTTGGCCAGGCTGGCTGGCTTTTAACCAGCAGGCCCAGAGCACAGGATTTCCTCCCGGGCCGTGAAGCTTTTTCGCAATGGCATATCACCTGTGGGGGTGAATCTTCTGGGCTAAACCTGAAAGAACAAGAGCTCCTGTGCCCCAGAAGGTCCCTAATCCCAGCAGCTATATGAGAGGCAGCTGGAGCTGCAGGGCCATCCTCGCTCACCGTCAGGATCGGAGCCTCTGTCTGCCACGTCCTGCCCGCAGACCTGGTGCCAGGGCTTCCCCTCGTGTGCAGTCCTCTCGGGTTCTCCTGCTGGAGATGTGCTGGCTGGTCTTCATAATTCAGCCTTCCCTACGTCGAGGCGAGGCTGTCTCTGCGGCTTTCACTGGCAGTATCAGAGATGCTTGGTCAAGCTCCCCTGTCTCCATGTGCAGCCCCACAAATCTGCATCCTGGCTGCATTTACCAGGCTGTCTGGGGACCAGAGATCTCTCTTCTGGGTGTGCCAAATCCCTGAAAACCCCTTAGTTCTCAAAACAGAGAGAGAAAAAAGTCACAATGAGGGCATGGGATGCCTGCAAGCTCCTGGCTGCCCCTCTGGGCGCAGTTTCTGCAGCACACCGGGTTTGTTGACCTGGTGATGGGGTGTCCCCTGGGGCATCCCCTCCCTGGGATGCATTTCCTTCATCTGCCACAGGCAAGCAATGACTTGTCCAAACTCACGCTGGAAAGCAGTGTTTGGACGCAGCCCCCCACATGCAGGGAAGCCAGGGAACACCCCAGCGGACGGGTCCTGCTTTGCACCTCGGGGTGGAAGTGCCCCTTTCTTTAGCCCGCTGCTTCCCTGCGATCCCCGTAACGCGCCGTCCGAGCCCATTATTTCTTGGCTGCCGATAGCGGCTGGGCACTCGGCTTGGGGAGTTAATGGTGTAATCGGAGCCGTGGCGTGAGGCCACGAGGGAGACAAGCTCCATCAATCCCCGTCCGTGTACACAAGCCCTTGATTAAAGGTTACGGGGTTAACTCGCTCCCGCTCACCACGCGAGGCAGGGAGAGGGGAAGGTGGGAGGAAGGGAAGCGGCTAAAAGCCCTGCTTGGAGCCGACTGCTGGGCTGTGGGCACTCAGGCCTGACACATGGCTGTTATTCGCCACCCACTCACCCTCCCAAACCCTCTTCACCTAACGAGAGCTGTTTGTGCCTCTCCGTGCTGCAGGAAAGGAGCTGTGTGAGAAGCCGGAGGGGTGGGGGAGGAAGAGGCCGGTGTCCCTGCGTCTCCTGATGGATCAGGTCCCATCAGCTTGAGCCCCCTGCAGCCCCTCCATGCCCCTGTGAGGGGTTTTGCTCCCCTAAATCCCAAAGTGGGGTGGAAGAGCTGCGTCCAGTTCAGGAGGGGATGCTGATGATGCCGCCCAGCCCAGGGCTGGGCCGGGAGAAGTCCGGGCAGCCCCAAGGTGAGGCTGAGCCCTGGGCACGCCCTGAGCGGTCCCAAGCCTCTGTGCCATCCCTGTCCTCCCTCTCCCTGCCCACGTGCAGCACCGAAGCCTGGGCCAGCAGCTCAGCCTCTGTGCGTGCCCCATGCATCCAGGCAGGGACACCCAGGTGATGTGCCAGGCTCCGGCAGCCCCACGGCTGCAGCACAAGAGCTCGAATCTTATTTAACATCAGCCAGGAAAGCCAGGCGTACCCTGCTCAGCTAAGGACCCATTTGCCTCCACGCGGACGGATTGATGGCAGTCTGTGGGGCTGTCAGCACGGAGAGCTGTCGGTGCCCCAGGGCCGCGGGTTTCACAGCCAGAGGATTTGATGGAGGCGAGCACTTGGGGCCAGGGGGCTTGTACTTTGTATTTTCAAGTTTCGGGGTTATTTGGCAGCAGCGAAGTTGTGTTAAGATCAGACAGGACACAAACACGTTCCAGTTGTGCCCGAAGGCTCACCGATCCTTCCTTCTGGAGGCAGTTTGGTGGGGAGTGTGCTGAGGCCACACACCATCAGCTCGTGCTGAGCTTGGAGAAGATGCTTTGGTCAAGGAGCTGCAGGGCCGTGGCTTGGTGCTGCCACGTCCCATGCCACCCTGCTGGAGCACAGCCTGGGGAGCAAACTGCCACCGAAGGAAAGCTCCCTGCATCGCTCATCGCCTTATTTCTGCACTTTGTAATTCCCTTTTCCTTCTTTGTTTTCTTTACTTAAGCAGCTTCAACAACCAGAACTGTTAACTCTTACTGTTTTTTTTTCTTTTTTCTTTTCTTTCTTCCTTCTGGCCTGGAACATTTCAAACTTTATTGTTTTTCTGGAAATAGCTATTTATTTTCCTCTGCTGGTGCTTTCAGCTTTCATCTCGCTTCTGTTCGAGTCAGTAGTCCCCATTCTTGTGAATCTGTTTTCCCCTGAGACCTTCCTGATTTTTTCCCCTTTTCTATACCGGCTCCTGCCAGCTCGATAGTTTTTCAGCCTTTCTCTCCTCATTTTCAGCCCTTTACATTTATTTTTCATTACCTCTTCTCTCTTAAGCCTCCCCCACATCACCACAAAGGCTCGTGCAAAGCAGCCCTCCAGCCTGGAGAAGAGCAGGGAGCAGCTGATGGAGGGCAGCAGCCTGGGCTCTGCCTGTCCAAGTTCCTGCACTTATCCCTGCAGCAGAGCCCCCCCAGCACAGCGCAGCCCCCTGTGAACCCCAGAGGCTCCTGTGTTTTCCGAAGAGCAAACACGGGAGGGGCTTGTAGTCAGTTCTTGGGCTGCAAAAGCTAAAGAGCACTCAGGGAGTTTCCACGTCGCTGCATCCCAGCCCCTTCTGTAAGCATGCTGCAGAGGGTTTCTCCTGATGCGTGTCCCTGGGTGTTACCAGGGGACACAGAACCGGGATGCAGACCCCTGTATTCCTTGGAAGATGCTCCCGAGCCTCTCTTTGCAGGCTCTCTGTCTCTGCAGCTGTGGAGCCTGGTTCTGGGGATGACCCTGATGCCACCCTCCACGTGCCTTTCAGGTGTAACCCTGCTGTGCCTGGCGGTGAAGGTGGTGTTGGGGTCCTCGAGGTGTCGTGGTGCCTGTGCTGGGACAGCCGGCTCCGTGCCTCAGGTGGGGCTCTGCCCGTTGCATGAGTGCACGCTTGCAGCCCTGCACATCCCAGGAGGGCATTTTATATACACTGCTCCTGGCTCCTCTTCCTCCTGCCCTTCTCGCCACATCCTCAGGGCTCTGCTTTCTCTGGCCTGGCCTTGGTGGCCCCCACAGCCACCATGTATGGGTATGGGCGTGAGACAGGGCACAAGGGGGATCCCCCCAGCCCTAAATCCCGTGATTTGGTGGCTTAGCTGACAGCAGGCATGACGGAGAGGTGGAGGCAGCCAGGCTGGAGGGATGGAGGCACCCATCAGCCCGTGTGGCTCTCAAGGAGGTTTTGATCACTGACATCCTCGATCTGAAGGCTCTGGGTGATGGAGCCACCCTCTTGAGCTCTTCTTGGTGTTTGCTTCTCCTTTTCCTTTCCCTTCTCTGATTTTTATTTGTGAACCTCTTTTTGGCGATTAACCTCGGGGCCGGCGCGTCTCCTAAGAAAGATGCTCTCACTTCATTAAGAGATAATGGAAGCTGTCAGAGATTTGAAGGATTGCACTTGTGATGGGAGCAGGAGGGGGAAGAAATATATTCACGGCAAAGTTACATTTTCATGTAAATTGTTTAAAGATTTAAATGGTTTCTATTAGGAAGGGTCATTGGGGTTGTGCAGAGGGCTAAATTAGTCCTTCTGTGCAGAAGCATAATATTGTCTATAAATGAAAAGGAATAAAGAAAGCTGTTAATTTTTTTTTCACTTCCTCATTTCATCTCAGACTCCCTCCCTCTGCCTCTTTGGGAGCCTTCCCTGTTCCTTTCTGTGGTTCTTGGGTCTTTCTTTTGCTCTCTTCTCAATTACAGCCTAGACTTCGCAAGGTTGATTTGGCCTGGCCTTGCCCAGCGCTGATTTCTGGCCCAGACTGCTGTCAGTGCACTGACGCTGTTGGCCCCATAGAGCTCCGCTGGAAATGCACATCTGCTGCTTTGGGTTTCAAGGCACACAGAGCCCCTGTGGGGAGGGAGAGACCTGGGTGATCAGTTAATTTGTTAATGACTATCCCAAGTAGGATTTTGGCTTGCCTGCTGACATGTTAGGTGGAGTGACTGCTCCATTTCCCTGCTCCAGGCTGGTTGGTAATTCATCCACAAACACACCTTCATATAAATAATCACAAGACAGTAATTTGCTCCGGTATTCACGGATGAACATGTTTTTACACACACCGCCGCCTGTCTAAGTGTGATGGCACCTGTGGGAACAGGTCTCTCCTCGCCGCACGGGTCCCAGCACCGGTCGGATGCAGCCGGCTTGCAGGTGGGTGCTGCTGATGGGGTGGAGGTGACTCGCCCGTCCCTGGGAGGACCGGCTTCTTGGGCACGTGTGAGATAAGGCATCCTAATAAAATGATAAAACACCTTCAGATATTCACACCCAGGTGTCTGTCCTATGTGTCTGCAGGTGAGGCCACCTTTGCAGGACTGTTGGGAGACAAAAGCACAGTCACACAGGCATACACGAGCCCGCAGAGATTTGCACAAGTTGCCGTGTTCGTTCTTGAAACTTTCTGGCTTTCTGCAAAGGCACTGGGGCTGTCTCTGCTCGTAGCCGTGTGTCTGCACTGACACGCCGATGAAATGGTCAAACTGCACTGCAAAGAGCAGCCCTGTGCTGTGCACCAACACCTCGACAGCTTTTGAGCTAGTGGCAAAGGCCAGAGGAATAAAACAGCTTTCGAGCAATCCATGGTTTTCATTTCCGAGGAGCTGGACAGACCTTCCCGCTTGGGGGGCAGGAGCAGAGCACAGGGTGCAGAAGGCAAGGCAGGGAGAGGTGTGTGCCTGTGTGCTACGCCGGCCCCCCTTAGGATGTCCTGATCTCCCTGGCGTGGTGTAAAGCCTCCCGAACACCAGGGCACGTTGCGTTCAGCAGAAGTCAGCCCCCGGGCTCATCCCTCACATGCAGAACAGCAGAGAGCAAATTCATTTCTCAGCTCCGGAGGCTCAGCTCCAATTACTGGAGGTGAGGCACTGATTGCTCTTCACACACATGCAGAAGGCACCTGTGGAGACCTTGGGGGTGGGAGGTGTTTGGGGGAATAGCAGGAGGTAGAGGGTTTTGCATGCTGATGACTGGAAGGGGAGGAAAAGCAGAAAAAAAAAATAAAAAGAAGACCTACGTGAAGAGCAGAGGCTAAAAGCTGTGACTGGGAGGAAAAGACCATCTGTGGGCTAGGTGTTAAGGACTGTGGTAGCAAACAAATAAAAAAGGGGATTGCTTTGCAGGTGAGGAGTTGTAGGATTTTTGTTCCTTCATAGGGAGCGGAGGAGCAAACCCACTGCTGGCCAGGAGGTTTGCAGGGAGGGCTGGTTTGCGTGCACGTGCCCGGCAGCGAACGGGAGCAGCAACACGCTGTCTCTTCCTCTCTCACAGACCAGATTATAACTGGAAGCACGGGGACACTGCAGGTACCAAGCCACATAAAGCAGTGTGGTGTGCCTTTGTACTGCCTGGACTGGGGTGCATCACCTCTCTGTGCTCTTGCAGCTGGTGGGGAAAGAGTGGCAGCTCCAGAGAGCAACACTTGTCCCCTAAATGGAGCTGCAAAGTGCAAGCAGGTCTCTGCCGTTCATTTATTCGGGCAAGGAGGCATTGCTCGGCTAGCCAGCTGGTAGAGAAACAGGTCTCTGGTTTTGATCTTGGGAAAGAAAGAGATGTCCTTCCTCCATATGGCAGTCCGTGAAAGGAGGGCTCATCCAGACTGCAAGGTCTCAGAAACAGGCCTGCCTCTCAGGCTGAGAAAATCCAGAATATTGAGCAACTTTCAGACCCGTTGATAGAGGACAGAGGGGGGCACACACCCAAATATATACACCAACATGGCAGCATTACCAAAAAATGTGAGATCTTGCAACTGGCTGTTTCAGGGGTACAGATACTGAGTGCTGATCAGGATCTCCTGGTCATCAAGCTGAAATTCTTCTTGATGGCAGATACCAGCTGCATCCTCCCCGTCTTAAACAGGGGTTTAAGATGGTTTCTTGCTCAGTTTCCCACCTCGTCCTCCCCTGAATTGGGGTTGCCCAAAACTTTGTTTTTTCGTGATGAAGGATCCTCTAATTCCAGCTGAACATGTCCTTGGGCTTTTTATCTCCATCTCTCCTAATGCCAAACTCAGATAACTCCTCTCTTGCTCCCCCCAAGTGTTCCTCTTTTAGCTCTTTGCTCAGGCAGCAGCTGCATCCCTTCCCTTTGCAGTCTGCTTTTTGCCAGGCTGAATGAGCCAAACTCTTGCAGGTCCTGGAGGAAAGATCTTCATCCCACCTCTTCTCCCACCTGCTCTGGTTTCAAATAATCTCTGCTAAACACGGTTGATTGGAGTCATAACAGGACTCTGAACAAGAACTCCTCGGGGCTTTCCACGATGACAGCAGCAGTCTCCTGTCTCTGAAGGGAATATCTCCCCTGACACCTTCTGCTATCATACTTGTCTTTTTTTCAGAGCCACATCACATCAGAGATTTCTCATCAACCCATGACTGGCAAGTTCATCTCTGCCTTTTTGCCGCTGTTTCCAGTGGATGAGCTTCCAGCGCAGAGCAGAAGCTCCTGTTACAGGAGGTTTTGTGCCATTGCTGTTCCTCAAGGTCACTGAATTTCTCCCGCAGGAGAAATAGATTCCTCTCAGCTATGGGAAAACAGCAATCTTCCTAAATCCAATCTGTCTCTTTGTGCCGAATCCATCAATGGGCATGCCAAAGAGATGAGTCCCCTGGATATTGTTTGAGGAACTCCGCCGGTACCCACTGAATCCATCTCCACCACTACACAGCCTGTGCTGCTCCCCACGTGGACTATATGCACCAGGCTTTTCATGCCTAAAAGAACCGGACTCCTTCCCAAAGCAGGACACCAGTTAGCGTCAGGCCACTAGCCTTGGACTGGTGTCCTCATGGGTCCGTTCACGGTCTGGTGGAGAAATCTCATTTTCGTCGCAGGACTAGCATCACCGAGTGCCTGCCTGCCAAGGGCACCAACCCTGCAAGGGCACGTTTTGCTCCTGGACTGCTCGCTGGAGGGAGCTGCCTCTTGCTTCAGGCCCCATCTGAGTTACTGGGAGCCTGCTGGCAGATTGTGGCCTTGGGTTTGGGTTGTGGCCATCGGGCAGCGTGTTTGCACGGCCACCATGGCATGACCTATCTTCATAACAGCATATTGCAACGGACCTGTTCTCTGCTCACCTGCAAAACTGGCTAGAAACTGAAGCATCCTTTTGAGGTCGGAATAAAGGCTCCATAGCTGTCACGATTGCTCCTGCCCCATTTCCTGAAGCGTGGGTGCTGTGTTTGGTAAACTCCTGGCATACGGTCCCACTCCCAGTTTGTTGCATGCAGTAAAATTCCTCGTTGCCATATTGGTAATTTCATATGCAAATCCGTTGCAAATAACCTCAGCTACTGACCTGTTTTAATATCTCCTTCCATTTAATTTAAATGGCATCAACTTCTGATCGCCGGACCCATGTTTATTTTCTAGGTCAACCTCTTCCGTAATGTCTTCACGTTCCCTGAAATACCACTAAAATAGCCTTGTGCCTTGCTGGATCAGTAACCATTTGGAGACAAAGTCTGTTTATTATCATGCTCAGGAATAAGTGGTGCCTGCAATAAGCAACATTTGCTCTGCAATCTGTGCCTCAAAAATTAAAGCCTCTGCGATGACTCAGTCCCATTCTGACTGGGGAGATCTAAACCCGGTCTCCAGCACAACCTCAGAGCCCATTGCAGAGTCATTCCCCTGGCAACTTTTATTTTCATCAGCCTAGCCCATCCTGTCCCTTTGCTCTGTCTTTCTTAGGCTGACTGCACTCTCCCTGTTGTGGAAGCAAGTATGGTGATTACACACTTCTCCTTTCTCTTTGTCCTTCTGTTTCTAAGTGCTCTTACAAAATGTT
This sequence comes from Anser brachyrhynchus, assembly GCF_964034855.1. Taxonomy (NCBI): domain Eukaryota; kingdom Metazoa; phylum Chordata; class Aves; order Anseriformes; family Anatidae; genus Anser; species Anser brachyrhynchus. The sequence goes on along the minus strand of NC_137713.1, from coordinate 6,858,961 downwards.
TAGCCTTAATCTCAGCAAGCAACACCCAAACCTCACCATGGGGAAGTTGCTCTCTGTAAATAACTCTGCTCCCATAGTTCAGCATCCTCAAGCCTTTCTCGGGGCAGCAGCATTCAGCTGGGCTGGTGCGCTTGGCTGACTGCAAGGACAACCTCTGACAAATCCTCAAACCTCTTTTCTTTGAGCACCTTCTGGCACGGTGCTGGCTTCTGCAACCAATTCCTGTGAGCTTCTGCCAGGGTAACTGGCCTAAAGGAAAAGGACCATCAATAACTTTTAACGTAAACTATCAACATCTTTTTTCAGGCCCTTTTGCCCTTGGCAGACAGCACAGCCTTCCGTCCCAAATAAACAGCAGGCTCATCATGTTTTCCTGACAAGTCCCCACTCGCAGGTACCTGCCTGTTTCCAACCATGTGCAGATCTGTTTTTCCCCCCATCTGGTCTTCCTCCTGTTCTCTGATTGTCCTGTTTTCCTCAAAGTCCTCTGAGTAGCATCCCATCCCTTGTTAAACTTCAAACCCTCGCAGTCCCCACCATCCTCTCTTTGCTGAGGCTGCTGTGACATTCCCATTCAGAAGGTCCCAGCTGGTCTGGAGCTGGGATCTTCCACATGTAAATTGTTTCTTCTAGGAGCACATCTAAGAGTAATAAATGTACCCAAACACCTAAGTCCAATTATGTTTATTACCTTTTTCTTTGTGGGGCATTTCCTCTAACTATCGCCGTTTCCCAGTCTCTGGACTTAAGCGGTGACAATCTCCCAGAGTCCCTCCTAGCCACTGACATGAAATCTCATTTGCTTTCTTCTCCCTTTCACGTTTTTCATTTTCCTGCATAGCGTTTGGTGCTTGCTCTGTCACAGCCTGCATGCAATGCTTTGTCTACAAACAATAGGTTTTTCTACAAGAGCTGCAGCTGGAGAGGGTGCCGGGTGAAGGGGCGCTGGGTGTCAGCGCAGAGCTGCGGCTGGGTTTCGGGAGGTGGAGAAGGAAATGTTTCTTTCTCTCCAGCATGCCGAGGGCATTGAGTGAAATGGATGGGGCTGTACGGCCACCCTTGTACAATCTTCCAGTCTATTTGTTTGGCAGTCTGCCGTGGTACCCAGAAGAGCAGAAGGGGTATCCCAGGCAGAAGATACCACACCTTTCCTTCTTCCCATTTTGCCACCCTCACCGCCAGTGAATCCGAACTCATACCACGTCTCCACAGACCTCCTGATAATGTAAGGACACCAAGAACCTTATGTTTTATTTAGAAGCTACCTAAGAGTCAGTTCATGCCTTGTCACAAGGGGAGCACCCTGCCACCTGCCTCTTCCTCCAGCCTTTCTTGTTCTGCCTCGGCGCTTTGTAATCGGGCGGCTCTTTCTGCCCTTGGCTTGAGGTTTGGAGACGTGCACCTCCCAGGGCCGTGCCTGGCACGTCCTCCCCACACAGCTGCCGAAACACTGGCAGCCTTTTCTTAGGGGCAAGAAAGTGTCCTGAACCCTTGGTCTGCTTGTTGGGGTGAATGGGAAAGGAGACAAACATGGGGAGGTAAGCGGGGAGGGGAGGCCAGCAGTCCTCAGCCGTGCTGGGGATGTGTTTCACCTCGGGGCGGCTGGAGGCGGACACTTTGTAGATCTTGTGGGCACCCGCGCTGGCGAGGGCCTGAGATGCGGAGATGTTCTTGCAGCCATCGAGGAAGATGTATCTGATGGCCCTGGAGGTGTGCGAGAGGGTGCGCTCGGCTGCACCCGGGGCAGCTGGTGCCGTCATCTTGGCTGGCCTTGCCTAGGGACAAACCACAGGATTAGCAAGGTGGTGGAGCTGCTCAGGAATCTTCTAAAAATGCTTTTTCGCTCTGAAAAATCTTAATTTGCTGAATTCTCTCTCCTGCACACTTCTTCTATCAGACCAACTTCAGTAAAACTTACCTCAAGAAGAGTAGCACAGCTCCAGCACAGATTTTCATGGCAAAATCAGAAATAGATACCCACCAAAAGTTAAGACTTTGCTGTGTTTGTCACAGAGAAGAGACTCGAATCTCCAGCTCCAGTTCATAGATGACTATGTGTAGTCACTTACCACCAGCCTGGGTGTGGGAGTGTGTTGTCAGAGACAGGCAAGTTGTCTCCGTCATTCCTGGAGCTATTTCTCCTTACAGGAGTGAATAACCACTGAGTGGATTCAGGATCTGAAACTGCATCTTCAGGGAAAGGCTGACCTTCTGCACTCTGTGCAGCTCTCTGTGTTCTTCCATCATGAGCCGCTGAATATTTAAGCCCTCTCCCAGGTTATGTACTTCGCGGTGTAAAATGCAGGTGCTTTGGGGGGAAAAAAGGCAAGGAGGCCTACATTTCTTCCTCTGTGCTTTGATACCTGGCAGAAACCTACAGAGTTGACAGAGGGAGAAGGCGACCAACCCAGTTCATGGATAATTCATCTCATGCATAACTCATGCCCATGCATTTCGTGGATAATTTAGAATAAGGGCTTGCAGGATCAGGATCTCACATGGAAGTGAAGGGTCTGTTGTGAACGAAGCTGATGGAAAACTCTAGCTGTGGGACAGAGAGTTTCTGGATGTGGCAATGGCTGGGAGAGCTGGAATTGGTGTGGTTCTTTGGATGCTGCTCCCAACTGTGCCTAACTCAAAATATGTTTGCCACAGACTTCTGTCTCTGAGACTGCACCATGGCTTGATTGCAGCTGGTGGAGACCCAAGGCACCGGGGATCCTTTCTGTGCCAATGTTCTCATGAGTGGTGCCTGATTTCCATCCATTTTGCCATGGCATTGGTCGGTATCTCTGATATGAGCAGAATGTAATTATGCATTTTTAATCCTTATTCATCAGCACTACTTCTCTGTCCTTCTTTATTCCTTTCTTTTCAAACACAAAGCAGGATGGGATGGTTGATGGTCCCCCGTGGCATGAGAGTGCCAGAATTTCATGCAGTGATGGAAGAAATCTGTGCTCTTATTCAGGCTTGGGCCACACCATGGTAACACGGTTAAACCACTGACGAGGAAGGCAGGCAGCACCCAACCGGCATCCTGCTCCTTGGATTCGTAGGAGGCCAGATCTTAAATCAACTTGCAGGCATCAAACATTTAAACAGACCAGTCGAAGGCTGAATTATTAAAATCACCCTACGTGAAATGCTTCCCTGCAAGAAGATGAGCACTCTCCTTCCCTGGTTCATTGTCTCTGCGGGGTGTCAGAAATACTAAGGCTCATTCTGCCTTTCCCATCCCCCTTGAGATGCTCAGAACAACTGAAGCACTCCCAGCTGCCAAGAAACGCTGAATATTTATGAATCCCCTTAATCACAGAGGCAGGGACCATTCCAGCCAGCTCAGTTTGGCATGCTTTTGGCCTGGCCTCCCACAGAGGACCAGAACTTGCCCCCAGAAGCTTTGACAAGATCAACAGTCTGCCCAGTTTGGGTGACAAGCCCTAGCAGTGGCTTCAGGGACAGAGATGCCTCATACCTGAGCCTGCACCTCCTGTGGGGTAAGAAATCCCATGGAAACTGTCTCGGGATTTGCCCCCACAACTTCAACCTTGAAGGCAGAGAAATAGCAAGGCACGGGGAAAGTCTCCTGAATCCCTTACCATTTCCTCACCATTGCTGTCCCATTCTTGCACTGCATATGGTGCTTGCTTCCACCTCCAAAACAAATGCAAGCCCAAAACAGCCAGCAAAGTGAAACAGGCAGTGATATTTTTCTTCCCCATTCTTCTATAATTTCCCTTTCCCCAGCTTACAGCGACAGAGGGAACAGGGAGAATGGAGCAAGAGAAAAACGTCTGTTCTTTGGTCAAAATGAAATCCAACTGGGAAGAGCAGGGTTTTTTCTCTCTTATCTCCTTGCTTGTATTGCAGCGTGCACAGAAATCATTTTTGGAATTCTTCATAAGCATTTGGTATGAAAAGAAAAGTCGTTTTTGTTTTGTTTTGCTTTTTATTATTTTTTTGGTTAAACATGCTTATTGCCTTTTTTCAACTGGTTCTAACACACGGTGCATTCAGAGACTCTCGTTAGAGAAAGCTTCTGAAACCGCGTGTCTTTGCCTGATCAAGGCACTCCTGTAAACTCTTTGTGGGCGCTCGCAGCCTTCACAGATAAGAGATTCGTCAGGGTAAGAGGCAAATTATTTCCAGTTGGGTTCACTGAGAAGACGTTGGCTTTTAAACAAATTTCCAGGTAGAAAACAGAGTGCGAGACTTGTGCTGTGGTGGAAAGCTGTGGGAGGGCTCTGGCTGATGTATTTGAACAGCTCTTCTGAGCAGGAGAGGAGGGTTTTAGAGGGTTTCGGCAGAGGGTTTCGTTGCTGGCGGGCAGGCTTTGCAGCAGAGCACACAGGCACAACCCCATGCATGTGTGTGAGTGATTCCCAGTGCTCACCAGTATGGCCCCAAACCCAAAATGCTGTAAGAGTGGCTCTGATTAAGTAGGAACCTGAAAGACCCAACAAGAAATCCGTGTGCAGGGAAGCTGAGTTCAGCAGGAGTGCTGAGGCCAATGCTCGCCGACTTGCCCCGCTCAGCTTCCCAACTGCTCCGGGGTGAGCAGCTCACTCCTGAGGCCAGCTGGTCCCATGGAGATTTCTCTGCTTTCAGCACCGGCATCCCTGTGCCCAGCAGGGCTGCAAAATCTGCTCAAATGGCTGTTAAAATACCTGATGTTCTTGGAAGACTCACCAAAATCCTGGGTACTTTTCTGCTCGGTCCTGCCTGACGATTAACGTCTTCAGAACACTTCTGCGCGGGGCTGGACGCCATCCACCCTGGTGCTGGGGGACACGGGCAGGGATGTTTGCTGCTGCTGTGACATCGGGTTGCCACGCCGGGCAGAACTCCGGGCTTTGGGTCACAAAGGACCAAGCTCTGACCTCACGAGGCACCGGTGCCAAAGTGACCTGCCCACATCTCCGCTGAGGTGCTGTGCACGACCTGCGGGAAGGAGCCGAGGACCGTGCACACCGCAGGGCCTCCCACCACCCACCGGGTAAGGTGTGGGAGCTGCAGATCCCTTGGGGAGCACGCGTCTCATCAGGTGTTGGAGCACGCCTGCACTCGGGTCATGCAATGGCTACAGTCCGTCTATAGACCCCTGAGCAGAGGCTGCCTGTCCTGTTGACAGCTCTTCAGTGATCGAGGATCTCTGTGATGACTTCACGTGTTGTGGTAGGGTTGTACCAGGCAGCGTGAAAAATAATCTGGTCCCTCGTGTTGTAGCAGAGCTACATAACCCCCCAGACTTGCTGAAGGTACAGCAGAGCCTGGTACGCTTCTGCAGGGCTTAGTCTTCCTGTCCTCAGACATTTTTTGCAGCTGTTAAACAGCTTGCTGCATTAAAGCCCATGAATGAATTGAAGTCGTTCTTGTAAAGAAATGGGTTGCAGGATTTTTAGCACTCTGGGAATTGGGAGCAATGCTGCTTTGTAAATTAGATCTATTAAATACTTAGTAATATCAAAATTTCATGCGGTGCTTTTCTTCAAAGACATCTGAGGTGGCTCTGTTCATCGGGCAATTCTCCCTCAGACTGACCTGGCCTGTCAGAATCACCCGGGCGGTCATATTTGATCCCAAGTTAATCCCTAATGAGATTTCCCACTTCCCCAAGGCTTTCTACTGACTTACACGAAAAGACAGACCAGACCAGCAACTTTCAGCCAGACACTTCTCGTCTTTGAAGAAGTTTCAGTAAAGCATCGCCAACCGCATGCATTTCAGTCAACCCAAAATCTGGAACTGAATGCTTGTGGTCCCTGGGAGCCACGGGCTGGGATCTGAGGGGGGTGGTTTGCTCCTGTGGTGGGTGATCCTCACTCTTGTGCACGTTTTATTGTAAATGGGATGGGTTTGGGCTCTGTGCAGCGTTTGGAGGCTGGTGACTGCGGAGCTCCAATGATGATCTGAATGCGAGCACTCGTGGTGGTGCCAGCAGTGCTTGCTGGTGCTATCAGTTCATCCCAAATTTGCTAATGCTGCTTTTAGCTGCAGATCTCATGCAGTATGGCACCCAAATCGCCCTAGCCTGTGGAAAATGAAGCTATTTTGTGGCAAAGCTTTAGGAAGGATTTGGCAATGCGCAAATTTATGAAACGTGCAGTTTCTGGGTTTTATGAAATTTATGAATTTTCAAAATTCATAAAAATTGATGAAACAGGGCTGCTGGAGGTTCCCTTTCGAAAGCTCTCCCAGCTGGAAATGGGCTAGTGGAAGAGAGGAACCCTCCCACCTGGAGCTTCTCTCACACACCAAACGCGGGGCGCCCACACACCTGATCCACCAAACCCCCTGAGCTGACAAACGGAGCCCTCCTCTCGCAGTCACATCACTTCACGAGGTGCTTTTATTCCTCTGCATGCATTTGTCTTGTTTATGCCTGCCGTGCATTGATACAACAGGTCATACGTTTGGAAGAGGCTGCCAAAGATAATATACATCCTGTCATAGTAACAAGATCATCAGAAGGAAAACTGAGGAGATAATAAACCGGCAGGAAAGCTGAAGAGTGAGAAACAAAAGAGGAACAGAGAAGAAGTGACAATGTTATCTTTGTTTAACGCTCCTCTGAGTCACCATTAGTTATTTAAGATATTCATCTGCTAGCTCTCAGCCCTGTCAAATTAAGAGATCCAAGAGGTGGTGGTTTTTGGTTTTTGTTGTGTTTTGTTTTTGTTTTTTATTTTCCATTCAAACAAGTTGCTCTGGTCCAAAGAGAGAAGAGGCTTGCATGAATGACGGACTGGTTTTCCTGCAGCTCACTGTGGAGGCTAGAAGGAGGCAGTTTGCCAGTGCACAGGGTCTTGTGGTAGCACATGGGCTTTCTTCTGGGTACAAATGACTCAGTGGCAGCTGGCCCACAAAGGCCACGGTGAGAGGACGTTCAGGACAAGGAGGCCAGCTCCACGCAGGGGGCAGGGAACCAGCCCATTCCTGCAGCTACATGGATGGGGCACCACGCTGGAAGCAGCCAGGACACGTGCCCTGTGCAGAGGACTTGTCAAATGGGAGGAAATAGCCCCAAATCAGCTGCTGCTGTAGTCCAAGGAGATTGATGTGGGACATCACTGGGCCACATCAGGAATCCAGGAGAGTCGGGGCTGTGGGAACTGAGCGAGCGACCACGATGTGTTCATGGAGGGCACCGAACGTGTCCCCGTGCCCTGCAGGTGCCTGGACCAGGCACATCTCTGATCATCGCTGCCATCTCACTTCAGCTTTGGTGCCAGAGATCTTTGAGTCAAGTGGAGGGACCCAGGAGCACGTGGGGAAGCACCGGTCTTCCCTCTGCCTTTTGCTCTCCTTAATTAACCAGGAGAGAGCGAGGACATTAATTTAACAGACGGGCCCAAAACAGTCAACACGGCCTTTCCTGGAGGGCTCTGCAGAGAAAAAGGAGGCACCTGGCAGGGAGAAGTGGTGAAAAAGGAAAGGAAGAAAAGACATCTGCAGGCTGCCCACCTTCCCTGCGTCCAGAGGAAACCTCTAGGGCAGAGGAGGGGGCAGAAGGTGTGAGGGGTCCCGTGGGGGCTGCTGACTTCTCCCCGTGCAGCAGGGCAGCTCTGCGGGGCGCTTTGGGCTGGCCTCGGAGCAGCAGCTTCCCCCAAGCCCCCCCAGGAAGCCAGAGGCCTGCAAACTGGTGAGGCGTGGGATTAAATAAATTAATGATCTGAGGCAGGTGGATAGAAATCGTTGTCTTGCTGGGGAAAAAAATAAAATAAAGTCAAGATCTGAGGATTTATGGCAAGGGTCAAAGGCCCAAGATACCTTCTGGACCCAGGCTGAAAACTGCACGGGTCCCTCGTCCCCGAGCGCCAACACATCCATTGCCAGCATGAAGGAGCAGGACAGAAAATATCGCAACCAAATAATTAGCAGCGCGGCAGCCGGGAGGGCTGCGTAGACTGATAATGTTGCAAAACCATTTAACGGCAGATTTTAGCACTGTCAGGGGTTTCCTGTCAAACCCAAAAGGAGCAGGGGAAGATCTGAGGCATCAGATGGAGGAAGTCTCCGTATAGCCCAATTGTCAGTGACAGATCTGGGCCCCGTGTAACTCCTTTTGCACACTAAGCCTGCTGTATAATTTGCTGCGTGAGGCCATTTTGGCATCAAACAACCCTGGCAGAAGCTCGGCAAGCCTCGTCTTTAAAACCTCTGCGATAATGGAGGCTACAAACCATCTCGGTCCCGGCTGCCGGCACCAGCATTGCTCGGAGCACGTTTCCGTGTGCTGAATGCAAATCCCTTTGGGTCATGAGCACGGGGTTTTCCCCCCAAAATCACGGTCACCGAGCAACACCTCCTTGGGGGAGGATAAAAAAGGCGGAGAGATGAACTCTCTCTGACACAGAGAGGACTCCGTTGATGCCAGGACAGCCCCCTCTGCTCGTGGTTTCGGCTTTGCTATGGGGCTGGCAGGGTCTGTCCGCGGGGATGCTGCTCTGCGCCGCCAACACCTGCGCACCAGCGCCGGCCCGAGCCCCGCAGCCCATTCCGCACACACCATCAAACATCTGCTCGGCCCTAATGGCTCCGCGGCAACGCCGGCCGGGGCCGTATTCGAGGCGGTGACCCCGGGCTGGAAGGCGCCCGAGCCCATCGCCAATCTGCCGGGCCAGCTGTCGCGGGGAGCTGCAAGGAGCCAGGGGTCTCCGGAAAGGTGTCGCAGACCCCGATCCCCTTGTGCACCAAAGCCCCCACCTCGTGTACGGTGAAGAGAACCCAACCCCCAAACTGCGATGCCCTCTGCTTTTATTTTACGAGTTTGTTTTATTTTCTCTGTTTATTTTCAAGGGGATTACCAATAAATTTAATTTCAATACTGTTAATCCCCATATATATTTACTGAGGGCAATTAGCCGGCGTTTAAATTAAATATACACAATAGAGGGTTGAATATACAGTTTATATAGTATAATTAGATATATACACGCATATAAATAGATGCATAACTCTGTCTGCAGTGTGTGCTGGTGAGGAAGGACCAGGGTAATGTGCCGTGACAATATTTATCTCATACCATATTTATTCCCTGATAGCTGGAGAAGCACCGCGCGCTGCACCGGCCCTCGGAGCAGCCACAAACAGGCAGGTGCTGCGAGGAAGGCAGCAGGATGGGTGCAGTGCCAGGGCAATTTGGGGGCAAATGCAGTGTTTTGGGAACCTGAGGAGGTGGCAGCAAGGGAAGAGCAGAGCAGAGGGCCCGGCCTAATGGAGGATGTTGGTACCCAGGGCAGGGCTCTGGAGCTGCCCTGCAGCAAAGGGTCTGTCCGTCACAGCCTTTTCCTTGAAACTGTGCAAGCTTGGGGTGGCCAAAATTTGGGATGCCCTGCAGGTATCAGTCCTTGAGAGAGGAGCGGTTGAGCATTTCTCTGCACTCCTTGCAGTGTTTCTGTGTGTTTTACTGGGGCAGGTTGTGTGTGCAAGCAGTGGAGCTGCAGCATCACTTTGCTGCAGCACTGGCCCCACGCAGCGCGCAGGCGAAGCCGGTTCCCTTTGGCACCAGAACGGGGCTGCCCAAGCCCCAGTCCGGGTCCAGGTGTGGGAGCAGATGTTGAAGGGAAAGCCAATTGCTCGAGACCACCAACGCTGCCAAGCTCAAGTCCCCTTGGCTCTTTCACCAGTATTTTTCCTGGCGTTGAACATTTCCCTGCTCCCGTCTGGCTGTTCGGGAGGCAGTGCTGGGGAACTGGCTGGAGGATTTCCTTCTCAAACTTCCCAGGAAGAGAAGGGGCATGGGTGTTGGTTGGAGGCATAGCCTTGTACACCCAGAAAAACCTGACCCTGTGGAAAACTTCACACGCTCACCCCAGGGTTAGGGCCAGCTACAAGTGTTGGACCAATGCGCCTCCTCCAAACAGGTTACCCGGGCATGGCAAAGCCAAATTTGTGCAAGCATTCATCATTCCCAAGGCATGCAAATCCATTCCCTCCAGGGCTCGCTCCAGTAGTTTATGACTAACACTAACAAAACCTGACACTGCAGTTTTCCCAGCTTACCCTATCCAGAAGTCACATCCACCCCTAGTGGAACTGCAGACCTGCGGAGCGATGGGAGCTGCTTGTGTGCGTGCCTTCAGCTCCCCCATCCCAAATCCCTTTGAGAGCAAGCAGCCCCCCTCTGCCTGCACCCGTGAGCCGCCACGTGTGCCATCCACAGCTCAGTGCAGGGCTGAGTCAGTCCCAAGTCCGAACCCTTGTTTGCTTGCAAAACAAACAAAAAATCATTTTACTTTTTTGCCTGCCTTCCACCTGTTCCTGCTTGGCTGGCTCCAGCCTGTTTTTAAATCATGCACAGCTTTCACTCTGGATGGCACAGGCAGCGTTAAAACCCTGCCTGCAGTTAAACGTGGCGCGAAGCTGCGCTGCCTTTGGAAGGCTCGCAGAGTCCCCAGCGCTCCCCGTGCCCGGGGGCTTCTCCAGCCGGACCAGGAATAAAGGACTGGCCAAACCCTTGGAGTTCTTGCATCCCGCTCCTCCAGGGCAAAGTAAGCCAGACGACGGCATAATTAAACCTTCTCCTTACTTAAAGTACTGTTCGGGGAATTTGATTCCCAACCGCTATTTATGGCTATTGATTTCTGCACTTCTTATTACCGCGGTAAGTGACCTGTAACCAGAGTGGCAACTGGCGGGTTTATCAATCTCTTTCAGATAATTAGTAACGCGGGAAGTTGGAGAAGGAAATAAATGGTGGGCTCGGGAAAAGTTGGTTGCCACCCCGCAGGGTGAGGGGAGCCAGCTGGAGAGGCAATGCAGACCTGGAGCCCGTCGTGCCCCGGTCGCAGGGGTCCTGTCCCCTCCAACTACCCAAGGTGGCCCTTGGGAGGCTCTTGTGGGGTCACCACCACCTGAGAGCCTCTGTGCCCTTCCTCAGCAAGGCCCCAAACTGTGAAATGCCCCCAAATTGCCCCTCCTTGGGGTCCTGGATGGAGAGCTGCTCCTGGGGCAGAGCTTTATTTCTGGGACCAAACCCACCCTGTTCCCAGCAGCCTCGCAAACCAAGCTGAGAACCAGAGCCTCTGGGATAATTATCTTTTTGGCCTCTTTCCTGTTGAAACATTGCCTGCAATTAACTCCTGGCAGTGGAGCCGGGAGGGTCGTGGGCCTCGCTCAGCGCCAGGCGGCTCAGTGCACGGGGCCGGGCGCGCGGCTCGCCCGGATCAGCCGAGGGGCAGCGTCTGAGCCAGTGCCCGGGGTTAGCAGCACCGCTCCCGCGCTATTCATCGTCAAATTGCTGTAAGCAGGCTGGCAATCTGAGGATGATTAAATGAACCGGTCCTGCCAGCATAAACCCAGAGCTTTTATTAGCGAGCGGGCTGTCTGCAGGGATGGTAAAAGCCCTCGCGGTGCCCCTGGGCTCCTCTGCGCTGGGACGCGGAGGGGAGTGGGTTTTGAGGGCGCAGGGGGTGGCAGGAAATGAAGAGTTAAGAATGAGAATGAAACCCACATCTCCTCAAGGCTAGGACAGGGCCTTACCCCCAAATAATCGGTTTCCTGCTCCTAGCTGACCTCTTTCCCATGCAAATAGCTTTTCAGTGGAAGGCTAATTCATTCTCACAGCTAAAAATGATCATTGCTGTGAGAAAGTGTTCTGGGCGTGAATCCTTTTTGCGGCAAATAGCAGCATTAACAGGTTCATTTTCTCCCAGCAATACTATCAAAATCTCTTTAAGCTGCTTCCAGAGCATACCACAGATGCACTAAACCAAGCCTGCAAAATGGGTGGGAGATGTGATTGCAGCCAGCCCTCCCAGCCCCGTGCCGAGCCGCATCCCTGCCCGGCAGCTGCAAAAGTCCCCGTTCCCTCCTGGGATGTCCCAGGAGCATGTCTCCATTTCCAGGGAAATGTGCAGGAAATTTCAAGGGAAAAATGGGCAGGTAAACGTTTTGCTGGAGACAGGGTGTGTTCAGGAACCAGAAGGCCCAAAGCAGCTTTGCCAGCGGATGGCGTGGAGGTGTCTGCACCCCCAGCTGGTGGGCAAGGGGCTTGTCCACAGAGGGGCGTGCAGGGAAACTGCCTAAAAATGGAGTAGTTTCCCTGCACATTAAAGCTTTGTGGACCTGCCCTAATCTGCTTGAATTTCTGTGATTTTGGGATGCTGAGGTTTGCCTGTGTTCGGTTCCCACTTGCTGCTGATCCCTGTGCCTTGTCCCTATTCCCCTGCCAAACCACATATCCCATCTCCGCACCTCCCGCACTGGGTGGAGGCCAGGTGTCGGCATTCATCCCCCAGACTTCTCCCAGAATCCGAAGGAACAAGTGGTTAAAGCCCCTGAAATCACGGGGGGGAATCCCTGCCCAGCCCTGGAGGCACTGAGAGCCGTGGGCCCCGTGCTGTCTCCATCAGGCGAAGCGCGGCGCACTGCTGCCGTTACAGGCACCGGTGCTGGAGCGCAGCCTCACAGGTGTAGTGCTCCGGCTCAGCTACAGGTCTGCATTTAGGAGCCATGTTCTAGACTGATTTGGGACAAATTCCAGCTGATCATTAGAATTCCCTCCAACGGGGGCATTTTTCCAGGGACTCGGTGGCTTCTGTGCAATGCCAAGCGCTAGCCCCAGCTCCCAAGGACACCGTAGCAAAGGCTTCTGGCTCTGGAAGGAGCATGGAGGTGCAGTCAGGTTTTTCCAGCCTTTTTTTCACCCCAGAGGGGTGACGGGGCCGACCCTCCTCTCGCTCAATCCGCAAGGCTGTGGATTCGCACAGCCTGGGGATGAGCCGAACGCAGCAGCTGGCTCTGAGCAAATTCTCTCCAAAGGTCATCAGCGCTGCTCCCTTAGCGAAAAAGCCCACACGCCTTCCCCATGACAACCTGTTACATGCGCCAAAGGAAAACAATATTGCTCTTTTTTTGTTTTCGTTATTTACGTTGAGGCTGAATTGACTCTCGCATCCAGCGAAGCTGCTGCTTCTGCCTTGTAAATCCAAATGATAGCTTTTGGGGTGATGTGAGTCAGCCCCTGGGCGGGCTGCACTGGCCACTTTTACTGACCCCGTGGTGCTGTGCCGGTGTGCCCTGGGGAGAGCTGGGGATGGCCAGCGGTGGGGAAAGTGGAAACCAATAACCCTCGTCCTGCTCCGGTGTCGTATCAGAGGGACGCCAACCTGGAGTAACGAGGCAAGGAAGCAGGAGCTGCGGTTGTACAGCCATGGGGAAAGGGAGTAAGTGGAGGTGGAGATCTCATATCTGGAAAGGGATAGCACTCCTAGATCCTCCGGGGAGCTCTGGAAATGCTATAGACTGTGCTTTACGATGGCTATGCCTTCCTTCATCCTCCTCCTCCCCTCGGCCGCCTGCCAGCCCTCACCAGGGAGCAGCAGCAAAGAAACACAATAGTCACCCATGGGGCTCAGCACGCCGCTCCGTGCAGGTCCTATGGGCTGCAGCAGACAGGGGAGGGTTGAAACTCCCAGGAAATTCAGGATAATTCACAAGGACCACAGAAAGGCAGCGTTTGAGCCTGAATCATGGCACAGAGAAGGGGAAAGCGGTAGAGGTGTCTCTCACTCTTTGTCGGTGTCTACCCAGCATGGAAAGCAGCTCGGGCAGCAGGGGACAGGAGCTCAAGCACCGCCCTGACCTGGTGCCACATCAGGGCCACCAGGCACGGCCCCTGGGGCAGAGGGGACTTCATTGCCCTGAATTTTGGAGGAAACTTGACTTTAGAGCAAGCCCAGGATGGGGTAAGCTGGAGACCCAAGTGTTATGCCTGGATCCATCACACGCCCCCTCAGCTACCTTGGGCAAACTGCTCACACTCTCTCTCTTAGCAGCAAAATAGCATTAACATTACTGTCCTACTTTGCAGTGACGTTTTGAAGACAAATTTGTGTTTCCCTGGGGAGAGGGACTAGAGAAAAACCTGCTCACCAACCAAAACAGGGTTTAGCCACACGGTTTGTAAATGGCATGCTAAGGAGCCTGAAACTGTGGTCTCCTGGGAGCAGCTTATTTTTTCCCCCCCCTTTTTTTCCCATGGAGGAAAAACTATCAAGATAAATTCATGGATATAAAATCAAAAGATCTTCAGCAACCTCTTTGACTATTAAAGTGAAATAACTCCAATAATGAGCACTGCGGTTTCACTCATCACAGAAGATAAAAAAAAAAAAACTTGGGCCAATTTCGTTTTTGCTTGCCAGCAGATAAGAGCCTGACCCAGATTGGCACAGCTCAGCTTCCTACACAGCTTTGATTTTCAGGGGGGAGGCTCAAAAGTACGAACCACAGCCAGAGGTGCCCGCACGTCCCGGCCGCGGCGCTGGCAATGTTTCGGTGGGCAGCACCACGCTCCGCTCTTTCCGTGCGGTTGAGTTTTCTGCTAATCTGCCCGTCAGGCTCGCGAGGAGAGCTGCTGGTTCCTGAACACACAATCTGGCAATTTATTCAGGTGATTAAATAGAAGGGAACGGAAAAAAAAAAGTAAACCCAAACCCGGCTCTGAGTTGTGAGTGCCAAGCCCTTGGGAATTGCAGCCCGAAGTACAGAGAAGCAGCAAATAAACTCTGGGGAGAGGACGACATCCGTGCTTTCCCTCCTGCAGACACAATGCTTTCACATTAATTATATTTGGAAGTAATTTCTGCCAAGCCTTATAGTTTGGAATTAGAAAAAGTTTCTTTTGTCACTTTTTTTTCCTTTTTTTTTTTTTTCTCAGTGCTTTGAAGTGGCAAGTTAGATGGAATAGGCTAAAATAATGCGATCTGATTGAATAATGAATAAAGATTAATGAATTTTTGCCAACATAAATGATTACACGGTAATTGCTTTAATAATATAAAATTATTTTCTGCTACAAACCGTGATTAATGATACCGACTGAGCATTTGAATCGTGTGCCTTGTTTTTTGTACCTTCGGTGATTAAATAACTAATATCATAGTTTACCCTTAATTCTTCTATAGGCAGCGATCATCAGCTAATTGATCGGGACACGAGGGTTGAGCAAACCGAGGGTTTGGTGTATCAGAACTCTTAGTCATTCCTTGACTCCGCAGCAGCGGAATGAAAAGGAGCAGCGGTGCCTTTTCCACGCCACGAACCTCTTCACTCATTATATTTGAAGGAGAATTGTCAGTGGGATGTGCGGTGTGGTCCCAGCAGTGAGCGGGGCCACAGACTGGAGCTGAGCGGGGATGCGGCATTAGGGTGACGTGGGGAACAGCTGAGCACCTTCCCATCTCACAGCCTGGAGGCCAAGCAGGGAAGGAAGGAAAAAATTTTATTGCCCATTTTGGGGGGAAATAGCCCTGTTTTGTGGGACGTTTCCTGCTCACAGGACCTCCCAGGGGCTCGCACCCCAATTTGCACCCTTCTTTTGGCAACTGTTCCGACACCTCTGAACTATTTGTCTCTCCTGCGACAGAGATGAATAAGCCCTGGCCTCCCCGCCTTGCAGGATGTTAATGAAGCGTTTAATCATTTGGTGTTTCTTTTGCTTTGGCTTCTTTTTATTTCAGTTTGCAGGAATCAGAGAAACGCTCGAGCGTGGAAAAAGGCGGCTATTGAACGTCTGTATCTGTTATTTGCCCCCATGATGGGGAATTAATTGCCTTTTGATTAATGAGCCCTTCAGAGCCGTGCCAGAGCTGGGACTGAGGGTGAGGAGGAGAGAGCGGGGAGCGGATCAGCTCCTGTGCTTGCACCTTGAGGTCTGCCAGGTGCTGGGAAGGAGTTAAAGAGCCCCAAACCAGCAGTGCTGTGGGGTGGTGCTGGTGGTGGGAAGGGAGAGAGAGCGGGGAGGGAGACTGGCTGTGGCAGAGAAGAGAGAGAGGGAAAAAAGTCATGCAGCACTTTAATTTTATGAGTGCTTTCACGCCCCTTGAATGGAGAAGGGGAAAATGATTTAATTAAAAATATATTTACTTTTAATGCAACCATCAATATTTCCATCCGTGCTGATTGTTAAGAGGGTATGTGTGTTTGCATGTTTAAACACTTCCAGGCTTTGCCTTTCACTCACTTCTTCTCCATCAGCAGCTGCCTGTGCACGCTCACCCGTGTCCCTGCGCACGCTCACCCGGCCCCGTGCACGCTCCCGCCTGCTCTTGGGTTTGGCGATTTTCTGGCAATTCCCCAAAAGGGGAGCATTAGCAGTCTCCCAGCCTCCAGATGCAGCTCTGACGGCATCTGGCTTGCAGGGCCGCCTCTCCTTCCCCCGAGACCAGGGCGTTTTGCTGGGCATGACCCTGCTCAGTTCCTCTTGGAGCAGCTCCTGCCCCAGCCTCCAGCCCCACTGTGCCCGTGGGGCAGCATGGGGTGTCTGCGGGAGAGGGGGGCCAGGGCTTGGCTGGGGCTTCTGCCCCACCACCTCGTGGTGCTTCAGGTGCAGAGGCTGGGCAGGCAGGCGTGAGCATCCCCGAAATGCTGGCGTTGGGAGCTGCCCCTGCTGCTATTTCCTAGATAATTCAGTCAATTGAAAATGGCAGGATTCAGGCATTTCGACAACAACATGCCAAGAGCTGTAGAGCAAAGCTCCGGCAGCCCTTCTGATTTGTATTCCTTCCCAGCATCAAAACGCTTCCCAGTTACCCATTTGCCTTTCTTGTTCCTACGCTGCACGTCTGGATTTAAAGGATTTCTCCGCTCCAGCCTTTAAATCTCCGTGCCGGGCGCTGCCCACCGGCGGCAGGGTTGGATGCGGCTCTGCCGTCTGCATCCTCCCTGCACTGCTCCGCAGGTGAACACCCAGGAAAGGGGCTCTGCATGAAATATGGCTGGAGGAAGGTGCACCGGGGAGACAGAAAGTTTGGCTTTGCAGTGAAACAAATAGCCTTCGTCATTTTGACCTTGATACTCAGCCAGCATACTTCTAAAATGGTGATGCTTGCTGAGATATCATCTTTGTTTCTCTCTCCAAAGAAGCCCCCATCTCCCGAGAGTGGCAGCATCGGTCCTTATTTTTAGGGTTGTGGGTTAGGTTGGGGTAGTTTTGTCTTTGTCTGTTCTTTCTTCAATATTTGCAAAGCCACCAGGGGCAACCCCTCCTTTCCAGGCAGCATGGCCTTAGGACTTCCAACCCCATCTTCCACTTCTCATGGTGTGGCAGCCTGGGACGAGGCTCTGCGTGACATTAGCTGCAGGTGAGGACATTTCACGTGGGACATGGTCGGGGCCCCACAGGACCCAGCAGTGATCCCAGCAGCTCTGAGTCCCCTTCCCCACAGAACCGGAGGCGAAGCAGCAGCTCTGCATCTCCTCAGCGATGCAACTCACGGCTTTGCTTCCTCTCTCATATTTCAAGTGGAAAATTTGGTGAAAACAAAAAATTAGCAGGACATTCTTTGCAGAGTAGCAACAAGCAATACGATCTATTAGCAACAGCCTTTTTTGTGCATGCAGTTATTGCTGTGTGCATGTTTACGGCGGAGTTGCTGAAGGATAGAGCCGTCAGTGGGATCTGAGAGGCTGTGAATCTTCCTTCTCCTGGCAGGTCTGTGGTCGCAGCCTGTCGGAGCAGCCCCATCGCTCCACGTCTAGCCGAAGGAGAAGGCTGCTCTGGAGCCTGCAGCCTCCAGGGAGACACAAATGCAATTTGCTGATTTTCTGAAAATGGTGTTGAAACTATATTAATCCCTGGCTCTACATGAAAGATCAAAAAAAAGCCAGGCAGGCAGCGTCAGGCACAGAATGAACTGATGCTGTGCTGGAAGAACAAAGCAAAGTGGAAACCTCCTGGCGGAAATGTACACGTATTTAAACCTGAACCAATGGCAGCAAAAGTTGCTTTTTCTGGACCCGAACCCTTGAACAAAAAATGAGGACGGAAGGCCCCAGAGAGCTTCTGAACTTCATCGCTGTCTGAAGAAAGCTGTGAGCCATCTCTAAGACAACACTGCCGTCAGCCCTTCACCTTTGTCGCCGCAGTCTGTTCCACTTCGCATCAAATGCAGCTCTGGATCTTTTTCTGCCGAGCTGCTGCCCAGCCCGTTGTAGCCCATCTGGTGTTTGTGCGAGTGACTCGCTGCTGAGCTGCGCTCTGCTCCTCTCTGAATTTCATCGGGATTATAGGATAACTTGGGCCCTTTCTCCTATTTCCCATCACTGGGGCTTAAGTCTGGTCTGAAGGTTTGGTTTCGTGCCCTCTAAAGTGCTGGTAGCCTTTCCTGGGGGGAGCCCTCTGCAGATCTAATAAACATCTTCCCTCTTCCATCATCCAGGAGGTTAATTGAAATATCAAATTGTATCAGATCAAGAGACCCCTGGTAGATGCATCCCTCCCGGCTGACAGGGAGCCATTGATAATCCCTCTCCAGGTAGAGCCAAATTGCAATACAGAGCTGTTTCCCAGCGTGCTGATGAGAATGTCATGGCAGACAGCTTGAAAAGCCTTCCTGAAGTAAAGATAGATGACATCTCCTGCATCTTCCTCCAGCACCAGCCCTGCCACACTGTCATTGGAGGAAATTAGATTGGTTTGACCCAATTTGGTCTTTACAAATTCATGTTGGCTGTTGCTCATTTTTCTGTGTTCTTCCAGGTGTTCGCATAGGTTTTCTTTGCTCTCAGTTTGTTTCTCCAAATTCAAGGTAAACTAATTTGCCTACCTCCACTTTAAAAAGGTAGGGGTTACGTTTGCTCTTTTCTACTTTTTTGCATCGTCATATGTCCAAATACCACCTTGTTGGCCCCAAGATGGCACACGGTGGCTCTTGGAGCACCCAGGGATGGAGCTGGCATGATGCAGCCCACGCAAAAACATCCACCTTGGCTAAGGATGCTCGAACCTCTTCTGTCCCTTCTCCACCTGCTATCTTACTCATCAGTGTTAATTGTGTCAGACACCAACTCACAGCTGATCTGTTTAGTAAAGACTGAACTGGAAGATGCTTTAGCCTTCTCAGCATCGTCTGTCGATAGCTTTCCCTCTTCAGCCACTGACATTTTCAAGTGGGATTTTTGTTTTTTTGAAATTCAAAATGACTTTTTCTGCTGTTTTAAAATGTAAATCAATTTCTTCTAAAAAATAGATGCATTTTAATAACAAGGCAGTAAAGGTTGAAACTAATGCTTTGAAATAGTTGAAGCAAAAGGTTTCTTGCTACTTGAGCTCAGTTCTCTGTGGAATAACTCTTAATGGTTGGGCCAGAAACTGTGGATTTTTGGTCTCCATTTAAGAAAGGGAAATGATTCAAAACCCCCGATTCCCATAATGTTGTTTCTCAGTAATCTAGAAACACCATACTCATCCTGCCACACGCTGGCTCAGCCAGAGCACTCGGTACTGCTGCAGCTATTTCCCTGTAGGATTTCTCTGGGCCAGAAAATGCCAGATTCTCACACAACTCCATCTGTATCCACAGCAATCGGTGCCGCCAGCCTGAATCCGCAATGGGGAAAATTGGATGGGTATTGAGCAGAAATGTGTCTTGTCCCACGCACAGCATCTGAAAGCTTGTTTTAAATGCAAATAGGCTGGGAAAGACTATGGAAATTCAATAGCAAACGTTCTTTAAGTTTCTTTCCATATAGCACGGATCATTAGGTAAAGCTCTAGCTGCCCGGAGACCTCTGGCATGAAGCAGAAATATGAAATTAGATCTTTCTGATTCAATCAAGTCAAAGTCAGCTCCATCATGTGTGATGCTTCATGAACTCACTCACCTGCTTCCCCTCCTTAAAAAAGGCTATTTCTTCTCCCCCAGCCCCATCAGATCATTCCAGGAACCTGCTGCTCTGGTTAAAGCCTTCTCCTGATTTCCAGCATGAATTGATTTGTGGTCGAGCTGCTCTTATGCAAACATTGTCCTTTAACTTAAGTAGCTCTTCTTTCCTTGTGTCGGGGTGATGGATTGAGAGGGAGCATGTTTGCCATTTCAGCTGTCTCCCACAACAGCTGCTGCTTCAAGAAAGAGAAAGATGATGGTTATCTGTATAAACAGCTTTCTCGAAAAAGTGATTGTTTCCAAAAAGCAACAATCAACTTCCTAAAATAAACACTTTAGTGGTCTGGAAATTTTGGTTGGAAAACTGAGGCAGGAGCTTCATTGCAAAGATGATGATTTTTTTCTGGAAGTGAAATTTCTTTTTTTTTTTTTTTTTTGCTTCCCCTTTAGTTTAGCTGCAGAGCCATGTGAAACAGAGGAAGGAATTGCACGGGAGAGCTGTGCAGCCTCGCTGGGATAAAAAACTCGGACTCAGAGTCCCAGGATAACTCCACCAGCCTTCACCTACCACCAGCCTTCAGTGGGAGGCTTTGAGCATGTCCCTTGCACCCTAAGATTCCTTGTCTCTAAAGCAGGAGCAGGTCTTTGAACATCACCAGAGAAAGGGACTAAAGGAGGCTGGGGGGTTGGTTGAGTGGCCATCAGAAAGCCAAAGAGGCAGAGAGGGACAAGGACGGGACAGAAAATGGGGCTGGGAAGGCCCAGGCCACCCTCCAGCCTCCAGCCAGGTGGCAGCCACCTCACAGGCTCATCAAGGGAGCCAAGTCCGTCGTGGAGAGTACTCAAGTCACTAATTAAAGCAGTTATTCTGCCAGTGACACCAGTACGGTCTCTTCTGCGCCTGCTTGGAGGCTAGGGGTGTGGAAGAGACCGATCTCTGCCTTGTTTTTCTGCCTCGTGCTTCCCCCCCCACCGTCGTCCATGCTGCTTGGGATTTTCTCCTTCATCCTCACACACGTCTCGCCTAGCTCCTGTGGTTTAAAATTAATATGCTATTGATTGGAAGGGTTTGGAGGGATTGCAGGTCGTTTGCATTCTCCCAGCCCTCTTCGCTTCGGTGCCCTGAGCCCGGCTGGGCGAAGTTTGGCGCCTGGAGGAGGCCCCGTTGCCATAGTGACCGGCGCTGCCTTCCCCCCCCCACGGCGAGGAGGAGGCCGTGGGCCTTCAGAGCCGGGCCCTCTCGTGCAAACTTCGTCCTCTGAAATTCATCGCGGGCACCCCAGGTCCCTCTGTCCCCTGCCACTTCCCACGGGGAAGGAGCTGGGGACAGGCAGCGTCCCCAAAATCATCCTGCCTGCCCCATCTCGGACCAGGCGCCAACTGGGAGGCCACTGGTGTCCTCCCGGAGGAGCTATTTTCCATGCTGGAGAAAGGCACAGGGTACTTCAGAGTCTCCTCCGAGGCAGCCAGGGGAGTGGGTGACATCTCAGGTGCCATCAGACCCCCAAGAGCAGGGCTGAGACACTTTTTGGGGGCTTTTTCTGCTGCATCCCCAAAGCAAGAATCTGTACAAAGGGCATTTCTTCCTCTGAGCGCCTCATGAACCCCCCTGTGCCCCAAACCCTGGGCTTTGATCTCCTTTTACACCGTGGATGGTATGGGGCACGTGAGGAGGAAGAGACGGCGTGGGTCTTGTGTAAGACGGGCTCCTTTGTCTCCAGGTTCCTCTGGATTGTCTGTAATTATGTCTGGGGATGCATGCCATGATAATTGTTGATTATTTGCAGCTCCTGTGGGACTGCTTCCTCGGGAAAGAAAGGCAAAGAGCCCGCACGTAGCAGAGACAAGAAATTGAGATCAGCAGCATATTTCTGGAACAGGCTCAAGAACTGAATAAATACGTGAATAAATTAAATAAATAAAAGGAGGGGGGAAGGAGCGAGATGGCCTTGCTGTGTCAAGATAACTGTACCTTGTCCCCCTGCTCTGCAAACTCTGCTGAGCAGATTTATTAGTTTTAATTAACAGGAGGGGAAAAAAAAAAAAAAAGAAAAAAACGGAGCTGGGAATACATCCAAATTCCAACTCAGAAAATCACTTCTTCTTCCTCAAGATTGAGAGAGAAAGAGAGTGAATGACCAGAATAATAATCAGTGAGGAGATCTGGGTGCCAAGAAAGCCATTTCTCTGCCCAGCCTCTGTGCTGGCTCCTGTGATCGGGACAAACTTGTTCAAAGCTGAATGGGAAATCCCGGCAGCGTTATAATTTAGGGCTGGATCCTGTGTGAACGTTGGTGTGGGTCAAGTAAAACTTCCTATCAGCGCTTTTCCTTCAACAGAAAGCTGGAGCCGGGTTTAAGTTTACGTCCATGTGTAAAGTACTGTTTTCTATAGGAAATGCAGTTTTCTTCATTACCAGCCCTCCTCTCCACTGATGAAGGCTTTGGGGTCAGGCTGGCTCCCTGAGGGCCAGCCAACAAGACAGCGGGCACCCGTGGGGAGGATTGAGGCCCCAGACCTCCTGTCCTCCCACAGAGGTCAGCGTTTGCTGGAGGCTCCTCTGCCCCTTGCCACCGTGTCCCCACAACACCACGGCCAGCCCCCGTCACAGGAACGTGTCCCCGCACGGGCACCAAGGATGCGATTTTGTGCCTAGACAATATCAAGCCTGCTACCCACAGTGTGCACTCATGGATGCTGGTAGAAAGGTGTTTAAATGGGGTGTTGCTTAGTGGCAGTGGCAGAGGAGAGTTTAAAAAACAATAAAAAGCCAACTTTCAGCCCAGAAAATGTTGACAGTTCAAGCCATCCGAAAGAAATCAGTGCTTCCTTGTATTTATTGTTTTTCTGTTTTTGATTTTTTTCTTGTTGCCATCAAGCCGACATTTCCTGCCAAGTGTTTGATGAGGATGAAATGCATTTTCTCCCTGTCAGAGCGATGGGTGAGGGAGCCCTGAACTGGGAGCATCTCCTGCCTCCCGCACGGTGCAGCCCAGGGCAGATCCCACTGCAGCTGCTTGCTCTGGGACCAGTGAAGTGCAACCTCGTTAGCCCAGCATGTGCATCAGCTCATTAGCCTTGATGAGTAACCAAGAACTAAGCCGCCCCTGGGCTTCTCTCTGCAGACGATGTTGTTTTGTATCACGGTAGGTGCAGAAAACTTGCCTCTTGCCTGGCAGAAAAGTGACTTTTACAGCCTTGGCACCATCAGCTTGTCCCTCGGATGGGGCTGAACCTCTTCTTGTGGCTCCATGAAGATCCTAAGATCTAGCAGAGAGCTGTGAGACATCCATAAAGCATAGACTGGGAAGGAAAATGGGCTTTGTTTTTCCTCCCCTGTTAAAGTTGTTCCCTTTCAAGTTTTTTTTTATTTTTCAGCCCAGTAGAGACCATTTTGGAAGAGCCGGAATGAATGGACTTGGATGCAGCTGGTGACATCTGCAGGGTTCAGAGGTACTTGGACCACAGATTGTGCCTTGGCCCTGTCTCTGCCCTTTACAGATGTTCATTAAAAGAGTTTCATGGGAAAACACAGCATCACTCTCCAGGAGACAGCAGCTAGAACATTTTATCTTTGACTTTCGCAACTTCAACAAGTCCCTCGGGGAAGAGCACAAGCAAGTTTTATTAAAAATAAAAAACCCTCATGGAGAGGACTAACGCTTTGTCTTCTGGATTTAACAGGAGCTGCTGGAGATAACAAAGACACTTCAAAAAGGCGCTCAGGGCAGAGCAGGACATAAATAAACATCTCTAATAAAGGCTGGAGAGACCCAGCACAGTGACAGAAGCTCAGGGGCCCTATGGCCACAACCAGGTTTGATCCATCTTGTGCCCAAAATTCTGGGAACACCGAGAGGTCGCAGGGCAAACATGGTGTGATGTAGCACCGCTGTAAACACCTGCCCCATGGTCCTGCAGGAGAACATCCAAACTAAAAACCCGGCAGAGAGCGGTGTCCTGCCCAGGGCTGGGGATTGATGGCTTGCTGTATCCTCATCTCATGGAGCTTTTGAGGCTGGCCTGGCAGAGGCCACACATGGCAAGCTGCCACAACAGTCACTCCAGGGAAGCAGCAGCGAAGCCCTTTAGACAAGGCAAGGGAAAAAGGTTGCTTCTGCTCACAGCACATCAGCGCTCCACTGGTTGACTTGCAGGCCAGAAAGGTGCCAACCCCAGCTGGTGGCTGCCCTCCAGCTGGGAAAATTGAGAGGCTTTTGTCCACCCGGGATTCTCTTGTGCCTAATAAGAGCCAAACTCCCACTGCTTACCACCTTTCCTTCAGTTAGAAAACCAAATATAACTGAATCTGGACTGTTATTTTTGAGAAGTTTGTCACAACCCAATTATCTCCAAGTTCTCATTCCATCTGTGCTTGAAATCTGCCCAGGTATGCCAAAGTTTCAAGGTAGAAAGGTGAGAAAGAGACACTTGGAAGGTGTGATTTTACAGCCTCATTTCCCCGGGAAACCAATCCAACAAGGACTATTAGAAGAGGTCAGATCCCGGGTCTGATGGCATATGTTCAGATTACTTCATCAGAGGCCTATTTGAAACATTGCAATCAATGCTACTGGCAGAAAATTGGTCTTTTTTTAAACTAAACTATGTTGTTTTTTTTTCCCACATGAGAAATGTTGACGCTGTATCAGAAAAAAAAATCCCCAAGAACCAGACCAACAACAAATGTTGAACAAATAGAGATATTTTCACTTCGGAATCAAAAAATCAAAATAGATCTGTTGAAAACAAAAATATTTTCACACTGACGGCACCACTTGCAACTTAAGCTTACTACAATTGCTAATTATATGGCCAATCCACTGGCAAAATGCTTGACAGGTAGCTTTGGACTGAACCTTGAAATTGCATCAAAATCCCTGCAAGCCATCCATCGCTGGCATTGGGCTCTCGCCGCGTGTGACATCTGGGTTTCATTGCTGCACTAAATGGCTGTTTGCGTTCAGGACTTTCTGGACACCAAATGTACCCTTTGTTTCAGAGCAGCCATCTATCAACCACATTAAAGGACAATTTTCAGGGTCAAGGAGGTGCTGTCACCCAGCCTGATGTTCAGCTTGCTCCTCTCCATTGTCCAGCCCCGACAGCGGGGTCTCACCACCTCCAAACCATCCCGGACCCGGTGCACCAGGTCAGCCGGGAGCAAGCTGAAGTGTTTGTGTGCAAATATATGGCATGAGGCCACCTCAAAAAAAAAAAAAAAAAAAGCAGAAAGAACATGAAAAATGAATAGGGTTTTAGATTATTACATTTTCCAGGGCTTGCTGGATTGTGGCTTTCAATCCTCAATCAAACCCATTTCAATTGGACTGATTCATTTTCCAAACTACTTCTTGGCTGGCTTGGACGTGCTCGGCTCCTGCCCCGGGGAGCAGAGCCGAGGCTGGGCACCCCAGGCAGCATGGATTCCCCACTTTCTGCTTTTTGCTGTGCGGTGGGGATACATCCCGAGCTGCTCCCGTCCCGTGGATGTGTGCCTGGCCCTGGCGGATGTCATGGGGTGAAGGAGAGTGCTTCGTTGTGCCTAACGAGGCACTCTGCCCATCCGGCGAGAGAGCAGCCAGCTCAGCCACGGATTGTCTTTGGCTTTTTATTGCCCAGCGGGAGGAGCACGGGGAAGGTCTTTATGTGATTTTAGAGAAAGACAAAATGCCTTAATAGCAGCCGGCGCTGCCTTTCCGGGACCCAGGGGACCTTGCAGCAGCCCGTAATAATCATCGTAAATAAAAGGGGCCGTAGCTAGTGTTCAGCATGGGCTGTTAAAACAAGCCCTAGGGTGGAAGGGATGTCTTAAAAACAATCTTTAGAGGATGTTTCTCTCCGTTTGTCTCCTCATTGCCCCTCTAATTCTCTTTCTCTGCATGGTGGAGCAGTGGAAGGCTGGCACAGCTCTTCTTTCTCCAAGCCTCGATTAGCTTGACGAGTGCACATATATATCCTTATCTTCGCTCCTCTGCTCATGTGGCCTCAGGGAGGAGACTCCCACGTGCTCAGCTAAGCTCCTGCCCGGCTTTCTGGCCTAGTAAAACCGAGCAGAGGGTGCATGTAGGTGTCTCAGACACCGCCGTGTGTCCCCCGGCAGCTCGGTGACAAGTCACAGCACAGCTGCTGGCCATCCTGCACACAGTGCTTCGGGTGCCACGGGGCTCTGCGGGCATCCCTGCCTCCAGCAGGAGCAGGGAGCTGGATTTCCAGGCCTGTGCTGCAGGACAAAGCATAGAAATCACAGATTTCTGTAAGAATTCAAAGGTGAATGGGGAGGAATGCCAATTTCACTGGGGAGGTCCCAGCAGGGAAGGGTCTAGAAAGACTTTTTGGCATATAGGATGCACGAAGTCCTTTTTCTTTTTTATGACGTGCTCGTCTCTCTCAGGGTGCTTTTCATGGCTTTGCAAGCAACAGATTGGCAGCTAAAACTGTTTTTCTCTCTTTTCTTTATTTTCTCTTTCCCTCTGCAAATGTTTGGCAGAAAGGAGAACCTGCAATAAAAAAAAAAAAAAAAAAAAAAAAGTTGATTAAAAACCCTGAGCCCTAGCTGAGAAAATGTTTTGAAGCAACTGTAACTACCTTTATTTTCTACATAATTCTCCTGCTCCGTTGCCTTCACACCCTTCACAGCTTCCACATGCGGCCGTCCATAACTCCACCAGGGAGCTATCAGCAGGCAGAGCGGGCTCGTTCGTGCTGGGAACCACGGCACGGGTGAAGGTGAAGCCAGATTTTGGAAGGACAGACCCCAAACCTGGTCACCTCAGCATGGTTCCCACAGGCTGCTGAATTTAGCTGTTAAAGTTGTGTGTGCTCATGTCCCCATGTGTCGTACTCTCTCTTTTCTCCCCAGAAGGCCATCTCCTGGCCCAGAATTTAACTGAATGGCTTGCGTTATCCTCGTCGGGGTTGGTTTGTGCTCCTGTTTTACTATGGCCACGGTGAGGAAAGGGAGGCTGGCTCCATGCAGCCAACAAGTGGCGATTTCTATCCGGGTCCTGGCGGTGTGAGGGCAAATGGTGAGCAAACCGCGGTGCTCAGCTCGTGCATGAAGGGCTGGTGGGTGACAGCAGCACCGGGGCATTTCCACGTTTCCACATTTATCCCCCCTGACTTCTGCTCCCCACCCAGCCTCATTTGTGGGGACAAACATCTCCCTGGGGACGCAGCTGCTTTCCAGCCGCGCTGCGCGACGAGAGTTCATCAGGCAATTAACATCCCTTACAATAAAAGCACTTTACTTCTCCTGCCGCTTCTCCTATTAAGTCCTCTCCCTCCCCTGCAAGGAGCATTTTGACTTTGGAGACGTGGCCTCTCCGGGAGGGCTCTGACGGAGGCTGGAGGCTGCAGCGGAGCTGAGCCTTTCCCAGCCCTGTGCCCGGCTAAATGGAGCCAAACCCAGCGCATCCCACTCCTGAGGGCTGTGTCCTAACCACATGCAGTAAATGCACCCCCAAAATCACCAGCTAGCAACTGCATTTCATCCTGTTCTGGTCTCTGAGCCCATGCGGAGGGCAGGATAGGGCTGCCAGCCCTCGCAGGAGGAGTCAGGGGCCTCTGCGCTGCTCCTAAACAGCTCCTTGGCCCTGGGAAGAGAAAGCGAGCAGGAACCACGTCCCAGTCTTTACCTGTGTCAGTAAGTGGAAGGACAGAAGGATGGGAAGGAAGAAGAGAAGAAAGCACTCGAATGAGACGTAGATTTAGGCGGGGGTCCCACCGGCATCTCCGAACCTGCAGCAGCTGATGGGATGGGGCTGGCGGTGGAGCAGGGCTTCCTCCCCGCTCGCCTTTATTAGCTCCGTAGGATTTAGAGTCCCCGTGCAACCTTCCTCCTCCTCCTTCTCATGATTAATCTCCGCCTTGCCTCTCGCTTAGTAAGAACATAACTGTAAATGCAATCATACAGTTTATGGGCTGTGTAGATCTGCTGGCATCAGCTAAATCAATAAGGCACTTAGGGCGTCAGTGGCCCCTTTTCCCCTCCTTCCCCTTTGTGTCCTGCACCAGTACCAGGAGTTGCATGGTCTCAGCGACCATCAGTTTGATCCTCTCCACTACCAAACTGAGTCCCCACACCTCGCAGGTGCCCGGAGGAGGGTGACAGCACCAAAAAGTAGATGGGTTGGGGATCTGCTGCCTCCCTATAGCCCAGGGCAGCCCCAAAGTCCTCTGCCTCTGCCCCGATAAAGCCCCACATGCTGCGCCTGGGCAGCAGCACCTTTTCCCTTTCAATTCCCCCCAACTCTTGGCCACAAAACTGCATCCCCAGACAAGGCACATGAATAAGGCACAGCAGCAGCTGCTTTGGCTGCCATCAAACCTTGAGAGCAACACCTGGGGGGGCCAGCACTGGTGGCAGCCTCTTTATGCTGTCCCTGCCACGAAATGTTATGGTCCCATGTGTCAAGGTACCGGGGGGGGGGTGACCGGATTGAATTCCACCTGTTTTCAGTAACACAAAGCACACAGAAACCTTTCCCCTTTCCGAGCCCTTGCTCAGCCTTGTAGAGCCCCGCTCGGTCCCCATGCTCCTGTCCCTGTAGCTCGGTGACACGCGACAGCTAGCGCCGTGGGGTTATGGCAGGGCTGACCCGGGGAGCCGCGGCGCTCAGCACAACAACCTGCTCCCGCTGAGCCTGGAGACACGGAGCTGCCGCGATGGATGCGCATGGCAGCAGGTCCAGGGCTCACACACAGGGTGGGTTTTCCCTCTCCTGCAACATCTGGCAGTTTCCAATGTTAGAAAAAAATAAAAAATTAAAAAATGTCGTTTTGCACCACCAGAGCAGTGCAGGGACAGTAACGAATCTGGTCCCTTAGCAAGCTGATCCAGACACGTGTTGCTGCAGACATCCTGCAGCAGCACCGCACGGCTGAGCCGTTCCCCACATGTGCCCCACGTCCCTTGGCACCCGACCCCAGCCATTTCGGGCTGCCCCCTCGCCCCCAGTACTACCTCATGCTGCACACCGTGCCACCCGGCGCTGGGCTTGCTTCTCCTGCCCGCAGCAAGGAGCTGATTGCATTTGGGTTATGTACGGTTCGGGGGCACTGTTTTGCTCCTCTGAGAGTTTTCCTGGAAATTCACTCCGTGCCCTGCAGCGAGGTTAAAATCATTTTAATGCCACTGTAGCTCACCGTGCTCTGTGCTGGGCTGTACGGCCGTGCCAAGGGGGTAGCGAATGCAATCTCCCTGTTGGTGGCAGCCACCCCAGGCTGGGATGGGGATGGTGCCACCCCTGGGCTTGGCCGCATCCTGCAGGAGAGGAGTGGGTGATGCGGGAGATGCTGTGCTCCTCTGCACTGCGTGTAGCCCAGTTATTGAAAATAAATGCCGAGGAGGCAAGGCGTTGTGCTGTAAGGGATGGCACTTTGCTGTGTGGGACCACACACTGCCCTCATAATCCTTTAAAGAAATAGAGACAAGAAGAACATATTTTCCCTATCACATTTATGCCAGCTTTGTAGCTAGTCTTTACAACCCCCTCCGGCATCCCGCTGCCTCACTGGCAGACCGGCCTCGGGGTTAAAACCCACCCGGGGTCTCCTGGGGGCTGGCGGCATCGATGTTCCCCAGCAGAGCCTCCAGCAGGACCCGGCTGTCCCCAGGGACACCGGTGCCACAGCTCAAGGGGAGCAGAGAGCCCTTTGAGTCTGGAGCTACAGTGGGTAAAGGCAAAGGCAGAAGATGACAAGGTGTTTATCTGGTCGGATAATGCATTGGTGTAGTATATACTCCAGCAGTATACCCCAGATATACTACTATACTATATATATATGTGTGTGTGTATATATGTATATATATATATGCTACTACCCGGTATATATACTATATCAGATATTTTTATAAAAGACCAGGGGTCACAGCAGAGGAAATCTGGCCCAGGAACTGGGCACAGAAGAAACTGTGATTATTACGTGGGGCACTGCTGCGGTTCGAGACGATGCCAGGCTGAGCAAAAGCTGCGCGAGCCGTTTCTGTCGCAGTTTTTAGCAGTGACTCAAATATTTTGACTCAGGGAAGAGCTTTTACGGTTTTCTTTTCCTGTTAATGTGTTTTGAATTCTTTTTTTCTTTATCCCCTCCACAGAAAGTGGAAAAAATTTGTAAAAGGCTTTCTTTGTTAAAACCTCCAATTTTTGAGAGGTGGGATTCATGGGGCATCTCCCCACCAAGGAACCCAGCAGCAGCCTTTGGCCATGGCTGAGTCCAGCCATGGTCACCATATGAAGCGGGCACACAGAGCAACAAGGTTCCAAATCCTAAAATAAATTCTGGGGAAAAAAATAATACCTAGGTAGGGGTTATTTTGGGATTTGCATCTGCAGATGCCTGCCGCTCTCAGCTGCTGGAGAGCCAGCATTGAGCAGAGGTTTAACGGCAAAGTCCTGCTCACTGCCTGACCAGTTCCCTTCTGGGAAGGTGTACTGGGTGGTTTTGGGGTGATAGCTGGGGGACGGTGACCGGGAGAGGGAAGGAGACGGACCCAAAATATCACAGGGCCCCCGGCTGCAGAACCCTCCCCACGGAGCCAGCTCCAATGAGCTCATCCCCTACGCAGTTTTTGCTTGGCAGAAGTATTCAGAGGATGACTGCAAATTAAAAACAAACAGAGGAGAGCCAAGAATCATTTTTTTTAGAGAACATTTTGCAGGTTTTGTTTAGGGTCTGTTTTTTTGCCTGGCACTTGTTGATTGTATTTGCACTGGAAATAAGATAAATGTGACACCTGCTCCATTTAATCTTTCTCTCCCTTCTCCTTCCCCCCCTGCTCCCCTTCTTTTAAGACTTTGCCAAAAGAGATTGAGGAAGGGAGAGAGATGCTCGATCGTGTGCCTGATTAATGATTCTCTGAGGGGGGAAGAAATCATTTAACCACAATATAGAGCGCTTTGGATTGAAACGAACTTTAAATTCCATGTTGGAGCCAGGAGCAAAAAGTGGAATAACAAACTATCTACAGCTCGTGTCCGTGGAGTTTATCACCACTGGCCCAGGGGGCTTTGCATTGTTATTAAAGCAGGCAATCGAATGAATAAATACGCAAACGAGCTTCCAAATACAAAAGCAAACAGGGAGATGATGGAGAGCTGCTAATGAAGGGAGGATTCAGGGAGTGGAGGAACCCGGAGGCTGAATTCAGCGTTGGCACATGGCACGGTGTGACACGAGGACACCTCGGTCACTTTTGCCCTGTGCTGCTTTTAAGCGTGGAGCAGAGCGAGGCTTTGGAACCAAACGGCTCTTGGAGGGTCAGAGGGGAAGGCAGCATGCCTTCCTTCTCTCTCTTTTGTTTTCCCCTCTTTTTTTTTTCCCCCTTTTTTTTATGTTTTATCTGACACTCCCCTTCCCCACCAGCACTAGCCCCTGGCACCGCCAACCCCCAGGGAAACCCCAAGGGGTGCAGTGCAAACCACGGCGCCTTTTCCCCATGGAAGACCAGCCAGGGGCACCACTGATGTATTTATCATGTTCCTCCATTAGCTCCTTCCACGAGGGCAGGGTATTACAACTGGTAATACAAAACCCTTGCAGGAGATTTATTTTTCCTTGCCTTTTCGCGTTGTCTTTTAATGTCCAAGGAAGCAAACCAGTAATTTGCACTTTCCTCCAAATAATCTGTAAAGGATGAGTGAAGAAAATATTGTCACAATTGTGTTAATTCTGTCAAGAGCGTACTAATGAGCTATTTCCCTGTTCAGTGAATTGCGTTCTCGTTTCCTCCCGCCCTCCTCTTCCTGACACCCCCAGCGCCGTGACATCAAGGACTCGGCGCGTGTACGAATGTGGGAAAGCAAAAGCAGAAAAGAGAATGGCATGTTCAGAATGAGCTGTTTGCTTTCCTCTGATTGTTGCTATTAATAAAACATTACATTAAATCAGTGCTGGAAGAATATAATTGGGATCATCCATCACATTTCGAGAGGAGAAGGGCTCCCGTTCGGCAGCCAGATGCAGCGGCCGCTGCCACGGGACCACGTGCGGGGCTTTCCCTGCCGACACTGATGCTCTGCCCATGGGCCACACCAGTTTTATCCATTTTCCACCTTTCATTTTGCAGTAGCGGAGAGAGGAGCTAGGGGCAGAAAGAGGGGACCCCGGGGCTGGACCAGAAACCACGGTGTAGGGTTTGGGGGTGAGGGCAGCCCTGCTGCATCCTCGCTGGCACAGGGACGAAGGCTTCCCCAGCACCGGGGGAACCCCCCAGCACTCCTTTGCGGAGCAGGCATCGCTTCACCCTTTAAACGAAGGAATCTGCTCACACAGCACAAACTGGAGATTTTTCCCAAGCCCACTAATTAGTGCTGGGCTAATGCACCTCTTCCCTAGCAGCACAGCAGGCGAAGTGGCCGACGAGCCCTCTGCATGCCCCCAGCCGAGCGCAGCGATGCGGAGCCTGGAAACGTGCACGTTCTGCTTCCCTGCCACCGGGCCCCCCCAGGACCCCCGGGCCCCCGGGCCCCCCTTCCTGGGCTGCCCCAGGGAGCTGTGCCAAGGGCTGCGGGGCTCCCAGCTCGCCCAGCAGTGCTCGCCGCTCCAGTAAAGCCTGATCCGTGCCGAATTTCCAGGTGGTGGTTTCATTTAGTCCCGTTTCTGGCAGATTTAATAAGGCTTTTCGTATTTTCTGCTGGTTGAGGGTATTTGGCACTTCAGCTTGCTCAGCTCTTGATGTCTTTGATCAATCAGACGGGTCAGATCCCTTTGGTCTGCCACTTCACAGCGTCTTCTCCAGGTTCATTTTTGCAGCTCTGTTCTGAGCCCTCGGTGTCTTCCCCCAGACCTCTCAGACGAGCTGGACGTAATGATGCCCCGGCAGTCTCAGCAAGACAATTCAATAGAAATGTTTTTTATTTAAAAAGCAAAGCAGCCGTCGGATCATTTCGGGTTTCCCATATTCGTGCTTTATTTTTCCATTCCTTGTTATGCTAAGAACGGCAAACAAATGATGCCGTGTACGTACGTCGGGCCTACAACAAGCACTCATGATTCCGCAATAAAAGCAGGATGGTAACTGGTAAGACAGGGCTGAAGAAAAATAAGGTAGGTGCACGTGGTAAAATATTTTAAAAACACATCCCTCATTTCGGAGTATCGAGACATGATCACAGCTAAAAATATGGCCATCCATCAAACTGCTGTCACACGGAGAGTTTGGGACTCGTTTTAGACAATGAAGAACTAAAAGAAACGCCGACGTCCTTCCAATATTAATACATAACTAAGCAATCTAAGAGGAGGATATTACATTAATGGCATAAATGGATCATAATAAAAGACCATTCTGACATGTCAATACTTTTACTCAGCTGTATTAGAGGAATCAGAAATGGAAAAGGCCTTTTAATACGGGCTGGCGTCTGCATTCCTAATGCAGCACCCAGCTGGGGGAGCGGATCCGTCGGGCAGAGCGTGGGGCTGGGGCAGCCTCCCTCCTACCTGGGCTCTGCCTCAGTTTCCCTCCCCGATCCTTCCCTGGCCCTCCTTCCCCATCCTCTTGCAGCACCCCAGGGGACGCGCCCTTGCTCAGGACCCGGGGGTGCTGCAGGACCGGTCCCATCCTGGTCAGGTTTCGGGAGCCAGACCTCAGCCAGCGCTGCCCCACGAGCATCCCTGACGGCCGCTCGCTGAATCCTACACGTCACCCGCTTCTCTGCCCTGAATAATTGGTTATCCGAGCACCCGAGATTAATTACCGGCACTTCATCTCCTCAGCGAGCACTTAGGCACCGCCACACTGCATTCTGCAGCGAGAGCTACACACGGTTCCCTGCCAGCCCCCGCTCCCTGGGCAGGGAGGCACAGCCCCAGCACCCCACAGCACCCTATCAGCACTCCAGCGGCACCCAGCAGCACCCAGCAGCACCCAGCAGCACCCCAGCGGCACCCAGCAGCACCCTGCCTCTCCTTGCTGCCTGCTCCCACCCCTGCAGCCGCCGAGGAAGGAAATCAGCTGTTTGGAACAGAAAGCACTTTACCATTTCTCTGTAGCACAACTTTGGCGTTATTATGATTATTATTATTGCTGTTATTGCCGTTATTGTTATTATTATTGCCCACTCCACAATCAGTTTGCATTGTTTCTAGAAAGCCTGCATGAGTTTCGCAGCGTGGGGCGAGGAAGACCTGCATTATTTGCAGGGCTGGAAGGTTTCCAGCAATGCTGCTTGCTTTTGTTTGGTTTTGGGCACAAGCCTGCTCTTTCAAGCGACGGGAACTTTCTTTAGGAATTGGAGATTTGGAAGTTTGGGAAATGCGAGCCAAGGGGAAATAAGAAAACGCGGTGTGGAGCTGTTCTGGTTGCTTCGAATCTGCACATGGCTTTGCGAAATGAATCTGACCCTGGGCTGTGTCTTGGGTCTCCTGGGAAGAGAGAAAGACAATTTTGCTTTGAGCAGAATGGGACTGAAGGGCTTTTCCTTTTTCCTTTAATTAAAAGGGATTCCCATTTAAAATAAAATAAAGCCAAAATAGAGAAGCCGTAGAAAAGCCTCCTATGGAGAGGGAAAAAAAATAATAGAGGAATCTATTACAAAAAATTGGAAGCAGACAGACTGTGTTCATTTGGGGGTACGTTTTCACTTAGAGCTTTGGGGTTTTCCCGTTCTCCAGCCACGCTTAGCAGGCAGAGGGGAAGGCAAGAGGAGACACAAACGCCCCGGGGTGTTTCCTGGGGCAGGTGAGGGTCCCAGGAGCACCGGGGAGGGGACATCAGTGCAGGCACACGGCCGGGGCTGGCTCACAGCAGGGGAGAGGCGACAGCACGGGGGTGACAGCACAGCACCCCTACACCTGGGACACATCCCCAGGGTGACAACCGCTGCCCTTTGCCTCCCCAGGGAGGGCAGGGGTGGAGGCTGAGCATCGCCCCGCACGCTCAGCACCCCATCCTGTGGCAGACCCATGGGCATGGGGACAGAGCTTCCTGTGCTGGGAGCCCGCTGGTTCTTCCCACCTCAGTCATTAAACCAAGGGAGATGAGACCAAATGACAGACAAAAGGGAAGGTTAAACGAACTCTGGTTCAACCTCACCTAGCAGCACTCCCAGGGGGGGTTCTCAGCAGTGATGGCTTTCCCCTGCGGGGAAGATCGGGTTTCTGAAGAAACACCGGAAGGTATTTCAAGGCAATAAACAGTGTTTGGGGAGGGAGAAAATTCATGGAGAAAGGATTGCTGTCTCCCTCCCCGTGGACGTGAGCCCAGCTTGCCTTTCAAGCCCTGGCCGCCGGCTGTGCGGGTCCTGCCTGGGTGTCCTGAGATGCCCACACGGGCTGGGGAGCCCCCATCCTTCTGCCCAGGGATACGGGGCTGAGAGCATGTCCTGTGGGACTAGGAGGTGGTGGATTGGGTTCTCCCTTGTGTTCTCTTCTGAAGCAATCCCACTCAGAGATTAAGTTTTTTCCAGCATCTGCTTGCCAGATCGGCCGTTTGAGCCGAAGCGTTGCTGCTGGGTGGATCTGTCAGCACAGCCTCCTCGTCTCTGCTGCCGCTGCCCGTCCCCTCTTCTGGCTGCCCTGGAACTGCCTGGCCCAAAGTCCTCT
This sequence comes from Anser brachyrhynchus, assembly GCF_964034855.1. Lineage (NCBI taxonomy): Eukaryota > Metazoa > Chordata > Aves > Anseriformes > Anatidae > Anser > Anser brachyrhynchus. Next base: position 6,823,796 of record NC_137713.1, on the reverse strand, counting down.
CCTGCCACAGCCCCCGCGGTCCCCCCTGCTCTCCTCTGACCCTGGTGGGGACGAGACAGCAGAGACAGCGCCTGAGGTTGAGCCCTGACTGCCCCTGACACATCCAATGTCATTTTCCTTTTCTTTTCCAAGACCCATCGATGCTGGCCGTCAGCTGCTCAAAGCGCCCAGGAGCTCGTCCTACAGTGCTGCAAGCAAGGAGGGGCAAGGGAAGACGCTTCCACCAAGCTTAAGGAGAGAGGATGCCAAGAAGACACTTCCACCAAGCTTAAGGACGCCAAGAAGAGGGGCAGGGGAGGGCTGCAGGAATCCCTCTGACCTGACACAACCCCAGTCTTCTGCAGCTATTTCCCCCAAGGCCAGGAGGAGAAAACCCCAAGGACCTCGGGGCTCCGCAGCATTTCTGACGACCGCAGGTGCTCCCGTCGCAGCATCCCCAAGCAGCAGCAGGGCTCGTGCTGCAGCGGGCCCAGCACCTGCCCGGCAGCTGTGCCAAGCTCAGGGGTGTCAGAAAGCAGCTCCTGCTCGTCAGCATCACCAGCTGCGTGCGAAACCTCCTCCTCGGCATTTCCACCGCAGCCCCACTCTCGTTTTTCCAGGAAATCCACCCGGAGCGTTTCTGTACCCCAGCCCGGCTGTGTTGTCAGTGAATTTGTTCTCCTCGAGTAAAGACTGGCCCAGGGGGCTCCTGCCAGCTCGTGTCAAAGCGTGGCCCTGGCTCTGCGGCTGGGGGAAAAAATCACCCCTTTGGTAGCTGAGATGCTCACAGCACCCGTGTCTCCTGTGGCTCCCACCGGATTCACCTCCCGGCACAGAAGTCATCCCCATGCCATGTAGAGCAAGTGGGTGCCAAAGCTGATTGGGAGAATTAACCCAGGACAGGGTTAGCGTGGGTGGGTGATGGGTCATTATTCCAGAATGAAGAGTTGCCTTCTGGTTTGGGACTTCTGCCCTCCTGAAAGCGATGGGAGTAGGGCTGGGGGCCTCCCTGTCCTTGCCATCAGTCTCCATGCACCCGCTCCTGGCCGCTGTCGCATCTGGGACATGAAGAAGGATGGATTTGGCCGCCTGACTTCAGCCCCTTGCCTGGCACAGCCCCCTCCCTGCTGGAGGCTCCCCACCATCCCCAAACCGCATCGTGGGCATGGCACAGGACGCGTGCTTCCAGCCTCGGTGCTCACTGCCCCACGCTTCTGCACGCCCTGCTTGAGAAACAGGAACACAACTGCTCTGAGCAACTTGGGGCACAACAGCCCAGCCCCCAGAGTACACAAGGCTTTCGAACAAATCTGGAGGGAAGGAGTCATTAAAAACCCAGAGCTAAATAGAAGATGACACGAAATGCAGCGCAGGAGGCGTCAGGCTCATCTCAGCGTTAGGTGCCGGACGGAGGAAATGCTGCAGATCTCTTCTCGCCATGCTTCAGTAAGGTGTCTGATACGGTGCCTTGTGGGAAGTCATTAATGAGGACAGGGATTAATGGGAGAGGGGAGACTGCACAAGGAACTCGCTAAAGAGGAGCTGACAGCTCTGTGCGCCGGGTGCGGTGGCGTTTGGCTCACAGAAGATGGGTCCCGAGGACAACCGAGTAATTTGGCTCCTGACCTCAGCACAAATATTAGGGCTGCATCAGCGGCAGTGCGGGGAAGAGCCATCAGCGCAGAGAAGGGAGGAGTAATGCCTCTGGTCGAACCACTGGTGGGATTTAGCTGCAGTCCTCCACGCCTTTGGTCTCCTCCCGAAGGCAATTTCAAACAGGGAGAGGGCAGAGAGGACTCCGCTGCTGCCAGAGGGAGCGAGCACCCACCTGATGGAGGAGACAGAGAATGGCTTCCCTGGCCTGCTAAAAAGGAGGTTAAGGACGTGTCAGGGAAGGAGAAGAGCGCTTTAGGTTAAAGGACTCTCTTTGCAGAGGAAAACCGAGGAGAAACTGGGCAGTAATACGCTTGAGCTCAAAGTCAGGAGAAGTTTAGGAATTAGAAAAGCGACCTCCACAGCTCTAAGATGGGGCTGGTACATTAATGTAAGAGATGATGGCACGACCTTGTTGCCTCCCAATAGCAGGCAGACGGACTGATCCAGGACCTCCTTTCCCATCCTGTAGCTGACCCCCTTCGTCCACCTCGTGCCTCCCCAGGCAGCCCTCACAGAGGCTCGCAGGCAGGTGTTGCTGCGTGATGCTCTGGTGGCAGCTCTCCAGCCACCTCTGCTCTCCGGCATGACCCTCACCACGGGGCGCCTGGCTCCGAGCAGCCGAGCGACACCTTCCAGCCGCGTAGGAGAAAGCACGTCCCTTTGGCTTCTTCCCAGCGAGAGCCCACGGCGGGGTCCGTCTGCCTCGCAGCAGCCTCCTCACATATGCCAGGCTCGGGCGCATGAATAAAACATCTTCCCAGGAACCTCAATTTTCCACTGGCTGAGCCTTGCCTCCGATAGCTGTCACCGCCCTGCCTCTCGTACGCTCCGCAGACTCCACCAGAAGAGAGGCAGGGATGTTAAGCGGATCGAGGCTGAGAGCACCATTAAGGAAAGGGAACAAAGCAAGGAGAGAGAGAGAAAGCTCACGTCTCCAACCCCAACTTTCTCCTCCTTTTATTTGGTTTTCTCTTCCTGCTGAGGAATTTATACTCGGGCTCCCGTCGTTTGCCTTCTTCTCAGGAAAAATAAACCTAGTGTATCCCGATGGCTTCTTGGTGCTGTGCAAAACATAAATAAGTAAAGCTTTTGATGTCGGGGAAATGTTGGGGAGCTCAGCAGCCCTGCTTGCACAGCTTTGAAGTGAGGCGAGGCTTTTGTTGAGGGGGGTGGGCAGGAGATGCCGCCGAGGAGGATTGGGGTGGGAAAGGGGTCTCAGCACCGCACCCTGCCCCCATGGGAGGCTGTCGGGGACTGGGCAGGGAGCTGGGGATTGTCCTGGGAATGGGATCATGCCTCTGCCCGCGTCCTCCATCCCCAGAGCAGAGCTGTGATCGCTTGAGCTGCTTCCCAGACCCTCGTGGGGACAGTTCCTGATTAAAAAGGCTGAAGCAAGGTTCGTGAACGTATGGAGCACACGGATGCACAAGGGTTGGCTTATGGGTGTGGATCACACCAGGGCTGCAGCTGGAGACCCCATAGCAAGAAACAGGAGAGAAAGAAGCAGCAGGAGGGAAGGGAAGTGCACTCAGGCCCCGGCCAGCCCCCAGCCTGGCTCTGGGTCCCCTCTCTCATGCCATGGAGTGAAATCCCCATCCAGTTTCCATTCTGCTGAGAGTGCCGCCCCTCTCCAGGCCAGCTCAGGGCTGGCCAGCATGTGGGACCTCCCTTAGGTCCCCTCACCCCTGATAGTGGGGACATCCAGTCTACTGCGGCAGCGGGCACCACATGCAAGGAGAACTAAAAGGGATCTGCGCCCAAACCGTCCCTGTCCCCAAAATGCTGTGAGCCACAGCTGGGGTCAGGCTGCTCTGGTGGCTCCTCCCATCACCCCTGGGAAAGCCCCAGCCTAAAATAATCAGGACAGGCTGCAAAAGCCATGTGCAGACGGGTAAGCGACCACAATATGATGGGAGCAGAGCACAGAGGTGCACGTGGCAGCGGCTGCCACCGGCTCGGCCTCGCGCTGTTAGCATGGCAGCACTCGTTATCGGTTTTTTTTTTCCTCTGAAACCCTGCCGTGTCGCTCCAGCACGTCAGCTGCTGACAGGGAGGCAGCCCAGAACCGAGCCGTTTCCATCTGCACGTCGTTGGGGGCCCTGAATCGCACCCAGCCCAAAAGCAGAGCCGCAGCTGCCTGCTCAGCGCGGGCTGCAGACACCGCAGGAGGTGGGCACAAGGCCCTGCCGTGGTCTCGGTCCTCCCCGTGCAGCTCCCCAGAGCTTGGAGCTGCTCCGTGTTGTGCTGAGTTTGTGCTATACAGCTGGGATTTGAACCCAGAAATGAGCCGGGGCTGGGGAGTTTTTCCTTTCGGTGCCTCTGCCTGCTGCCTGCTGCCTCTGTCCACAGCTACATCCCGCAGGAAAACCTTTGCTTGCTCACTTCCCTCGTCCTCACTCAGAACATCTCTCCAGAAACGTCCCCAGCGCTCATTGTTCCCGGGAAGGTCCCGCTCCTCCTCAAGCAGCGCAGAGCCAATTCACGTGGCGCCTTTGTTTTTAGCCCAGCGGTTTGGGATCGATCACTGAAGAGCTTTTTCTTTTCTCTTTTTTTTTTTTTGGTTCAGTTCCAGGTTGCTGCCTGCCATCCTCCTCCATTCGCTGTAGCTTTTGTAACCTTGATGTGTGAGGAGATAAAAAGCACTCCTCGCTCTCGCGCTGGAGCCAGGATGCTTTCCCTGCTATCCCAAAACGGGGCTGGGCATGAAGCATCTGCATTGATGCCACTCTGCACAACCAGGGCTGCATGGCCCTGTAAAACACTTTCCTTGGTGTGAGAGGAGAAGTTTCATTTCCCTGCTGAGTGGGTGGACTTTTTTTTTTTTTCTCTCCTAGAATAATCTGGAAGGACATCTCAAAAATCCCAGCTTGTTTCCAAGTATTTGGTTTTGCAATTAAACGTTTGGACTTGGTGGGATTTTTTTTTTCCAAGAAGGGCTTTTCGTTCAGCAAAACCTGGGGAATTTCTGAAAAAAAAAAAAAAGGGTACCTTAAAGGTCCAAATAAGCCTGTATCCAGCAATGCTTGTGATGGTGGGGAGAGAGTGCTGTGGTTTTAGAGGAGCTGTGGCCAGGCCCTGGGGTGGAGGAGCTGCCCCACTAAAGATGCTACTGGTCAAAAAATCTCATTCTCTGTGTTTTGCTGCGTACAAAACCATCCCTCTCAGCCCCGAAACAGAAAGGATTTCATTTCGTTGGCAGATCTCCAAGCACCATGCTTTAGCCTTCACATGAACTGTTTCAACGTTGTCAGCCCTTCTCATGATTTTTAAGCTTTTCTTTCCGTAGCAGCACCAAAATTCCCCTCCGTTTTGGCAGCAGCACATTTTGGAGAGGACAGGAGCCGATTTGTGCTGCTCACATGTACGGGGCGGAGAAGCCCCAGGCGAGGGAGGAGGATGTTGATGTGGGGCCGTATCAGTGGGTGCCTTCACCTCTCATGACAGCGGCATGGCAGCTTGCACTCGGTCCGTGCCTCACGTCCTGCACCGGAGACCACAGTTGTGGCATTGAGCAGAACCCTGAAAACTGGAAACAGCATTTTGAGGGTGTATTTGTGACATGGGATAACCCACAGACACGAAACGGAGCCGCTGAGGGGCTGGGTTGGCTGCCAGCTCACCCCCCCCCCCCCCGACTTTTCCTTCCACAGAAACCATTACAACACTTGATTCCTTTCTTCTCTGTTTTTATTTATTGCTGTGCTGGGTTCTGTGGTGTTGTGTGGTTTTTTGTTTGTTTGTTCTTTGGTTTTGCAATTATTCGTTTATAACATGCATTTAATACGCTGCGTAACTAATGAAAGAAGGCCACGTGTTATGCTTTAACATAAATTAAATGGTTAAGTAAATCCTCCCTGCTTTCCCCCTGTCTTGTAGAGATTTTGAGGGCTGTCCTGTTCCCACCAGGGGCTCCCCACCTGACCAGCTTTAGGTGGTGGGACCAGCACCACTGTAGAGCCGGTGCCACCGAGCAGCTACGGGGTCACCGCCACGAGGGGTGCAATGCCCTGGGCCCTGTGTTGGCCCACAGATGGCATTTGGGGGATGTCAGAGGAGAGCAGCCCCCCCATTTGGGGTGGTTGGGGACACCTTTTCTTGAGTCTGAGGTCTCCTCTTACAGAGCCTGGCCATTTTTGCTTCACAAGTCACCTTTTTCACGGTAAAAGGGCAAGTGGAAGCGCTCACGGCTTTATCCCAACCTATGTGCATCAAGGCAGCTGCAAAATCACCATGGCTTGGGCTGAGAAATGAGTGCCAAGGAGTGAGTTGGGGTAAAGTCTGAGATCACCCAAGGGCAATTGCAAAGCCAGGCTCAGCCCCTGTGGGGGACGAAAGCTGTAGGGGAGAGGGAGAAGCGGCAGCACCCCCGGCACACGCTGGTGGGGTCCGAGCCGCCAGAGGGACGGACAGCTGCTCGATGCCTTCTCCGCGGGCTCTTCATGCAATAAAACCCTAAAGTGATTGTAGATCATAGCAACATTATGCAAACTGCCATTCGTGTAATCATTATGCAAATCAAGATGGATAACCAGCTTTAACCAGACTCAAGTTGCTCAAGTGCCTCTTTCTCAGCTGGCTCGTTCATGCACTTCAATCACTTAAAGGGAAAAAAAAATTACTGAAGCTGCTAACTTTCTCCTTCCTCTCTTGGTTAAGCACTTCAGTGGGTCAGAGAGGGAGAGGAGGCACCCAGGCAGGCGCTGCAGTACCCAGGTGGCCTGATGGGGTCACTGGTGGCTTTCACATCCATGTGATGCCATACCATGGCTCAGGAGCATCCCTTCCTGGCTGTGCTGGGAGGAATTTGTGGATCTCCACGGGCATGGGTGGCTGGAGTGCTCCAAAGGCACCCACCGGGGTGGAAAAAAGCCAACCGAGAAAGGGTGTCCAGAGCTCAAAGTCCTCTGCTCAAAACTGGAGGAGCCCAATGCATGCTCTGCACCGTCCCGTGTTGGAGACCTTGGGAAGCATCTGGGCTTTCTAAAAGTATGTTGTAAGGTTGTGAGGACAGCTGCATAGGAAACGATGGGATGTTCAGGTACTTCATTGGTAGCTAAGCTGCTCCCATTACCTGTCAGGGGCCATGAGCCCACCTTTCTCCTACTAGAAAAGGTATTTAGCAAGGCGGCTCCTACGGCGTGAGCCTGGATCCGCTGCCAGCACTGGCTATCTTTTTCTTGCTTGCCCGTCTCATATCTACGCCAGGGATGTTGTCTGGATGTGTGGCTGCTTTCCAGCTCTCCAGGCTCTGTAATGAGAGAGGTGAGCATCATTAGCCATTAGATGATTCTGGTTTTGCTCTCTGCAAGGAAGCTCTCCATCGTGGTCCTTACAGACCAGGTCTCGTGTGCCCCACCAGCTCTGGGGTTGTGCTGGGCTGGCCCAGGAGCGTGGGTGGCTTCTTGGTGACCCCCAGATACCCGCTGCAATGTGACTGTGCAAAACCTCTGCTCCTCGCCCTCTCCAGACCCTGGGATTTCCTAGCCGAGCCGTATCACTGAATGTCCCCAGGCGAAATAGATTTGGAAGAGCAAAGGGTGACCTAGATAAAGCCGTGTCAGTCTCCTGCTCTGGAGGACGTGGAGTTGCCATGCACAAACCTCGTCAGTGACAGCAGCCTGCTTGACCCAGCCCGGGGGGTTCGGCAACTCCCAGCACAGTGACGGGGCCCCCTGCACCCACCGGCCCTACTGTAGGGACATGGGGGGAGAAGGGGCTGTCAGGTCGCCTGAGAGCAGGGCTGGGGCTGTACACAGAGGGAATTGGCCTTAGGAGAGCCGAGGCAGTACAAGGATTGCAGCACTTCATGTCCTGCCGTGAGAAGAGGTGCTGATGGGTTAAAGATGGCTCAGACCCCTCCTCGGGCAGCAGAACTGGAGGGGATGGTGGCAGGGTGAGACCTTGGTGATGCTGACCCGCAGGAGCCCAAGGATCTGGGGATTTGGGGTGTGAAAAGCTGGGGAACGGGTGAGAACCTGCTTAAATGCTGCCAGGTTTTGCTGGCAAATGGGGTAAATTGCTGAACCATCTGTCTGCGAGCTTTAGGGAGATGATTCAGGAGCTGGGGGTAGAAAGAGGGGCGACTTCGGGAACACTTTGTCTCGGAGAACAAACCAGCCCCCAGCAGAACTGAACTAATGGGATGATTTCATAGCACGGAGCTGTGCCCGCTGCGGCTGGACCCGCTGACAAACCCCATCCCCGCAGACAGAGGCACGTTAATTGCTGGCTGGGGGGAAAAAATAATAATAAAAAAGCGAGGCCTGGCTGCCTGAAGTGGGAGCTGCAGTTTGCTTACAGTCTGCGAGGACGTGCCCAAGGTGACAGGACGAGGCCCTGACCGATGGGTTACGCTCCGGGTGCCGTGGGACTGGGCTTCTCCGAATCCTCCGGAGAGTGCAGGGAGGAGGGAGAAAGGAAATAAATGTGTTAGCGGGTGCTAAAGAAAGGATGTGTTACCTAAAAATATAGGTAGTGGTTGGAAGAAATCAAAGAAACTAATGGACTATGAATGACCAGAAGGGTCAAAGACAATAAGAAAGCACTTAAATACACTGTGGGATTTATTCCTGTGTCAAAAAATGTCTTTGTTGTTAGAGACAGATGGTGAAATTGTAAATAGCAGAGTGGGAAAGGTAGCAATGCTCCACAGCTATTCCAAATACAGGAGAAATGAGGCAGGAGGATGGATTCACCACGGCCAAGCTGTGGCTGGTGTATAAAACCCGCCGATTGTGAGGCACGAGGCTGGTGGCCCCTGGGGAAGGCCGCGGCGTGCTGAGCCCTTGCAGGCCGCCGGCAGCTCCCCGAGTCACTGCTGCCCCCGCTCAAATCTTCCAGAGCTGGTGGGTCCCCAAGGGCTGGAGGGCTGCCTGCAGTATCGGGATATTTTGGGAGGATGTCGGGTCCCCCTGGGGTGAAGTCATGGGAAAACTGGTTATCAGCAGAGGTGCTGGGAATCCCTTTGCAAGCCAGTGTGGGGTGGTGAAGGGAAGGTCCAGCAGAAGTGGGGGCTTTATGGCAGGTCTTTGGCCAGCAGGCACCTCCGTGGCCAGGGTGGGGGACATCTGGGTGAATTAGGACTGGGTGAATTAGGACTTCTTCAAGACCTTTGGCTCAATTTTATATGGCCTTTCGTTTCCTTCAGGTGCATCGTGGAGGACTCAGCACATCCTTTGCCGTGCAGGCTTTCAAAATGCAGTCAGTAACGGAGGGATCGATAAATGTTTCTGCTTTCAGCGGGGTCTCCCATGGATCCTCCTCGTGGTTCAATGCCATTTAATCCCTTGATGAGACGTCGTCACCGTGGTGGCTATCGGCTCATTACCCGGCCTGGTGGCAGGCCCGCGGCCTTGCCCCAGCCTGCGGCGCGTGTGTGAGGCCTGAGGACCAAGGTGTGTGAACCGGGACGGAGCGGGCAGGTGGTCTCCCCTCTACAGCTGGGGGGTGTCGGGGTCTGCCTGCCCTCGGGATGGGGGGGGGTCACCCAGAGGGACAGCCCCAACGCCTCGCTTTGGGTATTGTCTTCTGATGGGAGGCAGCCCAGCGTTGAATCAAGCTGCGCCCCTGCCCCCAGAGGCCAGGGCTGGCCCCCCGCTGCCCCCCCCCCCCCATCAGAGCCCTGCTGCAGTTTGCTTTTTGTTTTTTTGAATAAAAGGATAACGAAAATAACTAAATAACCCTCCAAGCCCACTGCTCCCGCACTGGAATCGCAACTGGCCATGAATAATTTATCTTCAAATAATTAATTATTCAGCTCATTTCTTCATTAGCTGAAGAACCTGAACTCAATTAGGTGCTTACCTCCACACACACACAAAAAAAAAAAGAACTTTATTTGAAGGAAATAAATAAAATATGAAAATATGAGCAGCTCTTCCCCAGAAAAACACCAATGACCCTTTGCATCAGGCTCCCTGAATACCTCTCCAAGCTCTGTATTCCTGTAGTGGTTGAATTGGATCGTGGCCCCTCTGCACTTAGAGACAGTCCCCAAAAGATGGTTTAAGCCACTTGGTATGGGATGGCGTGACATGGCATGGCCAGACCTTTGGGAAAGGCAATGGGGCTGCTGGCATGTCTCGTCCCACTCAGGCTTCAGAGGGTGGCTCTTGGGGGGGAGCCGCTGTGAGCTGGCAACTGTTGTTGCAGTTTCCTCTCTTTTGGGTTGTTTTGCCTTGGAAGAAGCGTTTTCCCATCTTGGTGTGCAGTGGGCAGAACACCAGTGATCAGCTCCACAGTGATCTTTTTGCAAAAGCTGTTTTATTATGCGTTTGGATTTTTTAAAGAGGAAAAAAATCCAAAATTGATACTGAATGTTTTCATCAGGGGTAACCTTCCCTTTTGAAACATCTGCATGACTTTTTTGTGTAAGCGCGGGGCATTGAAATGGGTGAATTTCCTTGAAAAGCGGTGTTCTGCTGGCTGTCCATCGCTGCCCGGGCTCTGTTTGAGCCAGTCAAGCAGCCCGGAGGGACCACGGCTGCTCTGCTCTGCGCGTCTCCGGCACCGGTGTCCGCTCGCTGGGATGAGTTCATCAGTAACATTGCGCCTGGAGAGCAGTGTCATGCTGTGACGCATCGCGGCGCTGGCCAGCGTGCGCTCGGGTTGAGTCATTTGGGGAAAAAATGATGGTAATAATCAGCTGTTCACAGGTCATGGTTTCCTCGGTGTCTGAGCAGTTCATCTGTCTGCTGCGGGCTGGCTCTCCTGGATGGATTACAGATGAGCAGAGGTTCTCTGCTCCTCTCTGGTGCTCCACATTTATGTGGCCATCTCAATCCCATCTATTTATACTTTCATTTCAAGGGGCAATAACCTCTCTGCTGAACAATACCACACTGAAAGTCCCTGCTAGTATTTTATAATTCCCAGCGCCTTCAGCTGCGTCGTCTTTGGCCTCGTTCTTTCTCTTTTCCGTTCAATGTCAGCCCAGACTCTGGGGTCAATCCTTTTTTCCCCTTGTTCCGGCGTCTCTCAGCCGGGGGAGCCTGTCCCGGGGTTGTGCAATTCATCCTGATTGCTTTCTCTGAATCAGTCCCTCTGTAATGCACTGCAGTTAGAGTGCGCCGTTTGCCTGTTCTGCCTCGGTCCTTCCTCCAATTGCTTCAGAGGCCTCTGCTCCAAGAGTTTCTGCACCGAACCCGTGGTCTGCTCTCACCTGGCAGTGTGTGAGGTTTGGCTGTGCCACGCTTGGTGAGGAAAAATCATGAGATTTATCCGGGATGCTTCCTGGGAAGAGACAATCCCTGCTTGTGCATCTGTGGGCACATCCAGGGCGATGCTGGCCATCCTGCAAGGACAGAGCTGTGGGGTGAGGATGGGGGGCCATGTCCCCTTCTTCCCCCCAGGGAAGGGTGGAGGTGGGACGAGCTGCCCACCACTGATTCCTCCTCTTCCTATGGGGCTTGGAAGCGCTCGCAGGCCCGTGGCATGCAATAGCAACCAACTTGCTGCTTGTTCGGGTGATTTCTTTAGGCGTGCCCTGCCTCCAAAATCAGGAGGAAGCCTCTTATTTTCCTCTGCTGTGGGATGTTTATAGACTCCCTGCTGCCATCAGGATTTTAGTCCACTCCAGGGTTTCAGAAACTTGCTGACACGGGGCTTTGGCTGTGCTGGCACGTTTATTGCCATATCAAACCCTCCTGTGCCTGATCTCACCAGCATTTATCCATGCCTTTTGTCCCCATTGCTTGTGATGACAGCGTCTCTTTTTCTTTCCGTATTCTGTTCTGAGATGTTTTTGCTTGAGCCCACTTTGTCAGCTCTGCATTTCTTTGAGTTTCTGCTGACCCTAGTAAGAGTTATGCATGCTTTATCACATCCTTTTTTATTTATCTGCATTCTTTTGCTTTGTACCGGAGCCAGAAGGGCCTCGGAGTTGACGTTGCTGAGTTCCCCAGCTGCATGCACTGTACACCCTGTGCCTTTTGTGCATGTTCATGCAAAATTACTTTCTGTCCTACTTGGGACAACATCCCTGGCTGTCATCTAACTTTGTGTGATGCGATCCGCACCCGTTGCAAAGCCTCTGCTAGGGGCTGCAGGTGGCTTTCCGTGTGTGCATCTCTAGCTGCTAGCCGTATCTTTGTTTTTATCACCCGCACTGGCAGGCTGTAATGACTGCTTTTATCTGTTCTCTTGGCAATCTCAGATGGTCTGGTTCCTCAGACTGCTTTTTTGCAAATGCTAACTTCTCCTTTTTGCGGTTCATCTGGTTGAGATTAGACCGGGTGCTGAAAGATATGCATCTTGCGGGGACTTTCATTACCAGTTTGATGGAGTTGCTCACTGCTTGCTTAATCCAGAGCCTTGCGACTTCTCACCGAAAACTTTCCTGTGCCTGGTGAACACGTGGACTGGAGGCAGGAGGGCTGTACTTTTGGGATCAGGGAAGGAGGTGGCAGACAACAGCCTCTGTGGCTTTTCCATCACCTCTCGGTCCACACTGCAAAAGGTACAAGGGGAACAAAAGCCGAGGTCTCTGCAAGTGTGAATTTGGGAGTGCTCGGATGCCCAGGGTCACACAGGCAGCATTCCTGCTCATGCCCCCACTGCATCCAGTTCCAAGCAGCCTTTCCCGTTCCAAGTCCGTGGTGCTTCCCCTCTCCTCCTGCTCCGTGCTGCAGCACGGCATTTGGGGTTGCTCCAGTTCTCCCCACCACGAGGACTGGCAGTGCACGTGGAGTGCTGGGGCTGATGAAACATGCTTTTGCTCAGCGAGGATTTCCAAGCATGCCTTGTCTCTGGCCATCCAGGATGCAGGCAGAGCCTGGAGCATCAGCAGAGTCATTTTAGGGGGGCGTTGAAGTTATGACCTGGCTGTGCATTGATGCAAACCCCTCCCCACGGAGCACAGGAGCTGCTCCCAGGCCCAGGAAGGGATGCTCCCAGGTGGTTGGAGCATCCCTGCGGAGATGCCACTACGGCTGCCCCTTACACCACCCCTTCCCGAGGGCCGGGATGCTCTCCCACCCTCCCCACTGCATCCCCATCCCGGGGGTGCATCGCTGCAAGCACCAAGCCCCCTGCAAGGATGCTGTACCTGGGGTCAGCGGCGTGGTCCAGCCGGGGGGGGTTGTTGCCAAGCAACCCGTCTCCCCCCGCCGGGTTTCCATGGCGATGGCGATGCTGCCGAGGCGGGCTGGGAGCCAGGCAGATGCTGAATTTCACAAAGCTGCACCCCTGCCCCAAAGCTCGGCGCGAGCCTGCAGGCACAGGGCTGCAAGCGGCGCAGGAGCTCCTCCAGCCGAAAGCGGGACAGGAGCTGGGTGCTCCGTGGGGAGGCAGAGGGTGGGTGCACGTGGGTGAGTGAGGGGACCTTGGCAGCCCATCAGACCCGTGGGAGAAAGCCAGCTTGAAAGTTCAGAGCTTCACTGAACGTTGTTGGTGCCTTTGAACGTGGAGAAGGGGTAAGCAAAGGCTAAGACAGCAAAAAGACAAGCCCACAGGGCAGAGCCGTAACCGATTTCTGCAGAGCACGGATCCCTCAGGCTCTCCCCGTCCCCTGACACCAGCCTGTGTCTCATTCATAATTCCTGGAGTCCCCTTGCTCTGGCTGATGGAGGCACAACAGGCACTGGTCTCTGCCAGGAAACCTTCCTAGGATGAGCCCACGTGGGGGAGGAACCCCCCGGACTCATTCGCCAGCCTGCACCCTGCTTCTGCTGCTCCCTGGCAGCCTCCACTGCTGGCTAGCGCGGGGCGTGGAGCAGCATCCAAAGCTGCTCAGCATTTCTGGGTGCTTGGGACAGCTTTGGCTGCTCCACAGACAGCTTTTTTAGGCCGTGAAATCCATTCTGGTGCAGGGCCCCGTGGGAGTCTGCTTGGAGCAGGCGCAAGGAAATTGGAGGTCCCAGACAGGCTGCGAGGAGGGAGCAGGAGGGGAAGGAGGAGCTGGTGCTCTGAGCCAGGAGCGCCCAGCTCTGAGAACAGTCCCTGCTCTTTCTGGTCGAGGAAATGCTGGGTTCACCCTCGTGATCGCATTAGGAACGTTAGGGGCTGGAGGGATGAGTGTGCACGGCAGCTTGTCTGCTGGACTTGGGCTGGGAGCCCAGGTCACCCTTTTATGATCCTTTGCTGTCCCACACACGGCACCTCCCAGCCGCCTTCCTGGGCCGGCTCCACAGGTAAGTCTGGGATCGTGATGCCAAAGCTGGGCCCTGGGAGCAGCAGGACGTTTTCTCCAACACTTCTTCACAGCCAGCTTCTGCCCATTTGTCCCCGTGCCAACATTGTCTCCTGGCTTCAACAGCTTTTCTCCCTTCTGTGTATTTAGACCCTGATGTATTTATAGCTGGCAGTGATATTCCCTCCTGGCTTTTGCTTTGCCAGCACAGGCTCCCTCCTCTCCTGAACGCAGATGACTGGATCCCAGGTTGTCTGCTCCGTATAGCAGCATTAATCCTTATCCTACATGTGGGATGTGCTTCTCCCCTCTGTGGATGAGGCTGCATTAGTCTCATTCACAGCCATATGGTGCCGTTGTCTCGTAATCCTCCTTTCATCAATCCAGCCCTCTTTCTGAGGGACTGGCAAAAATGCAGGGAAGAATATTTTAAATCTAAGTACCTGGCCTTGCACCTCGCGCCGGTATGCTACAATTTCAGTCCACTTCTCGGGTACTCAAGTCTAGCAGTGCAATATCCCATCTAACTATTTCACAGCCGATCTCACCTGGGGGACGAGGGCTGTGTTAAAAGCGCTCAGCGGGCTCGGCCGCGCTGTATGCCTCAGGCAGATTAAGAGAATCTCGTTTTAGTGATCAAATAAATGGAGGCTTTTTGTGTGGAGGCAGTTGTCCTCTGGTGCCGCTGTGGTCATGGGGTGGTTCCCGTCTGCAGATGTTCTGAAAGCATCTTTGAGATGCGTCTGACATCGAGGTGCTGCAGCTTCTCATCTTTTTTGCCTTGCCCTTTCTGCCTCTCTGCCTTTTCTGCCGTAGCCCGTGCCACGTTTCTTCTGTATGTTCCTGTAGCCTCCAGCTCCAGGTCCCTCAGTGCTGTCGGGGTGGATGCGAGCAGTTGATCCTGCAGACAAAGGGGCTGTGGTAATCCACTTAGTCTGGCATGATCTCCCCTCGTTAAACCCTTGTGCAGTTATTTACTTACTTTCAATTAGCCCTGCCGTCTGAATCTGCCGTGAAACCTCATCCTCTACGAGATCAGATTAATGGGTTTGTATCTCCTATTTAAATACAGCCCCCACATGTGCTGTACTCCAAACCAATAATACTTTGTCTTGATGTAATAAAAATAATTGCGAGCAGAGACGCTCTCCCTTGTGCCTGTCCTTCCCCACCCCGGGGAATCGCTGGCTCCTGGCTCCTGCTGCCCCGTTTCACGTCCTCAAACGGCTCTTACCTCCACGGGCAACCTCACCCTGGTTGAAAACTGAGGTCAGGCAGTGCTGGGCTGTGCCCTGAGTTATGCTTTAATCTTTTCCCTATTCTCCTCAAATAACAACCCTTGTTCTTTCTGTCTTGAAGCCAGAAAGGTGCTGGGGCTCTGTAACTAGCTATTGGTTTCAATCCCTTCTTGTAAGTTAGTTCTCCCTCTGCCTGCCTTGGTGCAACTTCCACTTTGTTGGGAACTTTGTGACCTCCACAACCTTAATTCTGGGACTTGCACCTTGCAACCTGGGCAGGGTCTCTGCTTCTTCCTAACACCTTCCTTCAAGTGACTGCTCAGCCCGTTACCTTGCAGGCTCCTCTCCACAAGCCTTTATTTTCAGTTTCTCCTCCTCCCGCTCAGGATTTCTTGCAGCTCTAACGCCTTTTGACCCGATGCCATTCCAGATGTCCTGCGTATTTGTGTCTGTGCTGACTTCCCTAACCAATTCCTTTGTTTCTCCATGTGCGCTTTGCTCGAAATGAGGATCCTGGAGTCGCAGGCTTATTTTCATTTGTTCATTCACTTACCCACGAGTTGATTTAGGTCAAAGTATTCAATTCGGGGCGGATTTCTGCAATCAGAGCTTCCATAATATCTCCATTTCTTACCAAAACTAAGCCTAGTCGTTGTCTCACAGCTTCAGGTGAGCATAAACCTGCCAGCTTTCACATCCAGCTTTGTCTGGCGGTCTGCTGCCAGCAGCATTTGCCTTCCAGGCTCCCCAGAGTTATGTCCACATGACAGAAGTGCCCTAAAAGAGATTGCTGCTCCATCTCCTCAAGGGGACATACCCCCCATGAAGGTATTACAGCTCGGTCCTCTTATTCCCAGTGTTTCCTACAAGGAGGAAGCCTGGTAACATCCCCAGCCTGGTGACCATCTTCTCCCCTTCTCATACCCATTTGGGGTCTTCCCTTACCCCCTGGGTGTCCCCAGGGGTGGGCAGGAGGCCAGCGGGCACCTCCTGGACACCGGGCTGGAATCAGGCAGCGCTCCTCGATCCGACAGAGCTGCCCCAGCTCCAGCACAGGTGGATGAGGTTTGGACTTTGCAGATGCAGCCACTTTGCTGATGCTCAGGACACTCGATTATTTCCCGACGCAACCTTTCTTCCCCCAAGAAAGCGCTGATATAATGAAACACGTGTCTGAGGGAGCTGCTCCAGCAGCCTCCTGCTCTCACCAGGTTTGGTTGACTGGATCAATTTAACCTCCCGGGTCAGAATGACATACGGTAGAAATGGCCAAAAGAGCAAAATCGAGCTGGGAAGGTTTTCAGGAAGGCTAGAAAGGAAATCTTCTTGTGCTCAGCTTTTGGTTTCTCACAAGATAAAGCTGAATTTTCAGCCGCTCAGGGCAAAATGTAATTTTCTGGTTGGCTTTACCTGCAGTCCACCTGACTGCTCTTTCCCCCCGTGCTGCTCGTTGAGATGCCCACATCCCTGCTGCCATCCAAGGCCCTCAGAGAGTCCCACCTGAGCCTTATCGCATCCCACCATGGGTCTGGGCATGGCTGGGACCAGCCACCGAACACGCCGGGAGCCCCTGCAGCGTTGCGGGATGCGGTCTGCTGGGGAGGCTGGGCGGAAAGGAGGGCTGATGAAATCATGGCAAATAGGAGCTGACTGCCCAATAATTGTGGACAACAAGGCTTTTCAGCAGGGCCATAAATCAATGACAGATGGAGACACAGTGGGTGGTGGTTATCGATTGATTTTTTCCCCCATGTTTGCTGCCCTGCAGAGAGGAAAGGCTCCGGAGGCAGCGCTGCAGGGGCTGTAGTGCCCAGCTCTCACCCTCCTTTCCTCCCCTCTCCTTTCCACCGTGCATGGGGGAGATGCTCACGGGAGGCAGCATCAGTGGTGTCCACCCATGGAGCTTCCCGCCCATGCTGCTGTGCCTGAGCCCAGCCGGGCATTGCCCCTGGACGTGGGGAAGGATCAGGGCTGGAAGATAAAAAAGAGCAGAGCAGCCAAAGTCACATCTTAGCACCTCCAGCAAAACATCTCCGCCCTGCCAGCCTCCCTCTCTGCCAGCCAGCAGCTTTCCCACCCCGTCGCTGTTCCTCTCTGGCCATTTGTGGTCTTTGATGAGTGCACCAGTCCCTGCTTCTTCATCTCCTCTCCCTACTCCCACCTCCCCTTCTCAGATGCTGTGGTTTAAGGGTCCCAATCCCTGCACCACGGGGGCTGATAGGAGGGATACCCTCTATACTGACAGCTGGAGGGAGGATACGGCGATGGTCAGTAATAACATTGATAAGGGAAATCCAGCCCAGGGGAGGTCCAAAGCTTTATGGCTTGACCAAAGTGCCAAGAAAGAGGAATTTTTCTCCCTGCTTAACCAGTTCTGAAGACCTTCCTTCCCCCTTCCATGTCTCTTGGGTGGCTCAGCTCTTTGAGGAAAGTCCCTGTGCAATGTCCGTGTGGATTTTGGGCACTGAGAGGCTCCCATGTGGTGACCCTGGGTACTTCTGGGTGCTCAGTGTCGTTACCCTCCAGCTCATGAAAGCAGAGTTATCCACTTGGGGGAAAGGGGACATCATTGCAGTAATAGCGTTCTTTCCAGGATGAAAAGCTCTGCCATTAGAGCTGGGCTGGGCTCTATTTTTTTCCCCTTCCCTTTTGTTCAGGGCCGCACAGAGCACTTTGGAATTCATAAACTGGTAATTTATTGAACAAGTCTTTGGAGAAGGGAAGTAATGAAAACTGCCATATAAATTACAGGAGCTCTCGGGATCCCATCGCTGGTGGCTCCGATGGAGCCGACGACTGCAGCGAGCTCCTTGCCGAGGAGCAGACAGCCACAAAGCCGTGCCAGGTGGGACCAGGACTGCCAAAATAGACCAGGTACTGCAGCCCCAAGTGTCCTTGGAGCTGAGCTCACGTCTTGCAGAAGTGCTTCTTGCCTGTGCCGTAGGGGACGGGGGATTTACTGGACCTGCAGCCTCAGGAAGCGGCTCTGTGGGCACATTTTCTGAGCCAGTCTGCTCTTTGTCTCCTCTGCGTCCTTCGCCATGGGCAGGTTCTGCAGCGATGGAGTGTGCTGGCCGGGTTGCTCTCAGACAAAGGAGGAATTACAGAGCCGCTATGCGTGTAGGCATCAGCAGCTGCAGTGAGATAAGAGATGCTTATGAATAAATATAAACCTCCCCAAAGCTCTGGGTGCAAAACCCCCATCCCGAGGCCGTTTTGCAGAGCCCTGGACCACAGGTGCTGGCAGCTGGCGATGTGTCCTTCACCAAGCTCTGAGCACGCTGCTGCTGGCTTTGTCCATCCAGTGAGACCCAGGGGTGAGACCCGTTCCCCAACAGCAGGTCCATGAGCTCCCAGGCTGGGAGAAAATCCTTGCAATGTGCTGCTGCAGTCCAGGTCTCCCTGCTCCGCCTTTGCAAGGCGAGGTGGTACATTTTCTTGGTGATAAAAGGGTCTGGTTATGTTCCTGAAAGCCTGACTTGGCCGGCACGACCCTCCATGCACACGTGGTGTGGAGCAGAAACCTTTATCAGAGGAGCTCGGCTGGAGGAAGATGCCAAGCAGCTGGGCAGTGAGGGGCTGTGCAAGGTGAGGAGGTGAGCGTGAGAAGGGCGGTGGGGGCTGTACTCAGTCATGCAAGCTGGGGACACCTAGCAGAGGTAAAATTATTGCAAGCCCCAGCGTTTCCCACCTCCCTGGTTAATCAGGTAAGGGGCCGGTCACCTCCAGCTCTTGGTTCCTGTTCAATGCTCGGTCCTTCCAAGGAACGGGGCCGAGGGAACAGCCACCCCCAGGGGGACACTGCCCATGGGCAGATCTCAAGGCTTCATAGACATGTCTGTCCCCGAGGGTGGTTGGAGTTTGGCTGCCTGGCTCTATAACTAAAGGGGAACTCTGGTCTAGATCCCCCAGCCCCATGTGCTCCATGGCCATGGATGCACATCCCTGGCACGGGCTGGCTCCGTGTCAGACCATGAGCACGTGGTCACTGTGGCTGTCCTCCTGCCGTGCAAAGGCAAAAGTCCATCTTCTGGAACTTGTGAGCCAAGGTGACACTAGGAGACCTCATAGACGGGGGGGGTTTCTGTGGGGCTGTTGGGGCACTGAGCCCACCATGCATCTTCTGCATGTCGTAGACTCATGGAAGGGTTTGGGTGGAAGGGACCTCACAGACCATCTAGTTCCAGCCCCCTGCCGTGGGCAGGGCTGTCGTCAGCCCCAGGAAGGGGAGGGTTTGCCAAGACCTCCCACGTGAGGTCTCCTGGGGGCAAGGTGTGGGGCTGAGCCCAGACACCCACAGGGAAGTGTGTCCTGCCCCTGCCTCGAGTCTGCGTGGCCGTGGTTGAGAACGGTGAATCCTGGGGAAGCAAAGAGACGTGGGGTTGGTACCTGAGCAGCATAAATAAATGAATTAATGAATGGATTAAATGTAAATTGTGGCAGCTTTAAAATGAAAGTCATAGTTTCCAAAAGTGCTTTTAACCGGTACTTATTTCTGCAGCAATATAACTGCCAGCAAGAGCTTAATTCATTATCACCAGAACAAAATGAAGACCCTGTAAATCTGAAGTCCAATTTAATTTCCCCAGAAAGAGCTTTTTTTCTTCTTTCCCCTTCCCTTTCCTATCTCCCTCCCTGCTCCCAGCCCAGGGAAGGGGAATCGCCACAGCTCGGAGCTGTTCTGTGCCTCCTCCGAGCGGGGCGTGATCGGCTTCCCCACCAGCAGGGACCTTTGGTGGCACTTGAGGATAAATCATTCTGGTTTTGGGACCACTGCCGGAAGGTGGAGGCTTGTTGGAGGATACCAGGGGGAGGCAGGGACCAGGAGGGGATGGAGGAGGCCATGGGCTGAGCTCCCACGGTGGGGCTGGGCTTGCTGCTGAACCTATCCCTCCGTGGGGAGGTCCCATCTACAGATAAATTCCCATCCCTGAATGCTCCATAAATAACAGTGCAGACAGGCTGTGTGTGTGTGCACTGCTCCCAGAGCTGTAGCAGACCACAAATAGCACATTTCTGCCCTAAAACATGAGGCAGAGAGGGAGCAAATGAGAAAAGGGGGGTTGATGCGGTGGGAAGTGCTCGGGGAGGTCTCTGGTCTCCATGGAGGCTTTGTTTATACTCTTCTCATTTTCCTGTCTCCTTTTTTGTTCTTTTTTTTATTTTTTTTAAGGGAGTATTTTTAGCACATCGGAAAGAGCAGCACGCCGGCTCGCTGGATGCAGGGCACACAGGAGCAGATGGCGTACGAGCTTCTCCCGCTGCGGTCCCTGCACAAACACCTCCGTCCTGAGCCACCTCGAGGTGACTGCAGTCACTGCTCCCCTTCCTCCTCCTCCTCCTCGCTGATGTCCTCGGCTTTGGGGACCTCTTGCAGGGACGGACGCAGCGTGAGGACGATGATGCTGTATTTATTCATCAGCACTTGGTCTCGGATGTGTCCCCAAAGATGCTGGCAATTAGGAGCATCACCTCCATTAGTCCCCCTGGCGTGCAAGTGGTGGCAGCTTTCTCCTCGGTGCTGCACCCAAAAAAAAACCCTCATTCACTCCTTAAAGCCCCACGGGAAAAGGGAACCCTTCGGGGTGGCCGAATGGGCCGGCCACCTCTGCTCAGCTCCTCTCGGCACTCATTAAGCCATCCCCACTGTGTTTAATTATACGTATTGCGCTCTCTTCTCCTACGCTGCGCGACTCGCCGGGTGCTCCTGGAGTTGATTTGAAACATGAAATTACTGGTGCGGCTTTCATATGGCGAGAGGCACTGCTGTGACCTGCGGGTAATTATCGAGACGATGCGCGGCCAGCAGCCCCACAGTAATTAGCTGCAGAGCAAGGAGTGTTCTCAGCAGCTCTGTGTGTTTTTGCTGTTGGGTTTGTGCGTGGAGCCCGGGTGCAAGCACGGTGCAGGAGGGCCGGGAGCCGTGGAGCTTCTGATCTCCGCAGGGAACTGCAGAGAGAAGGAGCAAAAGCATGAATGAAACGGG
Organism: Anser brachyrhynchus; assembly: GCF_964034855.1. NCBI lineage: Eukaryota > Metazoa > Chordata > Aves > Anseriformes > Anatidae > Anser > Anser brachyrhynchus. The sequence goes on along the minus strand of NC_137713.1, from coordinate 6,802,810 downwards.
GAATTGCACCCGGTGGCCGCATTTGCTGGGGTCTTCCAGGCTCTCCATCTCAGACGTTGATGTCTCCAGGGTTTTGGAGACAAAGGTCCTACCCGGAGCTACTGGGTGGGAGACCTGCACCTGGGAGGGGGACTCAAGTGTCAGCAGTGGCATGGCCGAAATGTTCCCAGCTATTCCTCCCCATGCATCAAATATCCAATATAATATTTAGATTTAATTAATTCACATAATTTCAGCTTTTATGCAGCAGTAAAACATTCTTTTTCAGATAGCGTAAAGGTCAAGACCGCGTCCATCAAAAATTAAGGAAAAAGGTTAGGGCTTGAAATGAAATTTTTGCCCCCCTACTTTGGGTTCGGGGTCGTTCTGTGGGAAGCTGGGGGGGGGGGAGCAGAGTTGCTCCAGCAGCAGCAGTTTCTCCTGGTAGAAGCTTCTCCTACCCATAAGCCTTAATCTGTCTCCATCCAGGAGCAGGAGGGGGCTGGGAATCTGGGGGGATTTGAGCCTGGCTTTGTCCCACCCCAGAGGATTGCCACAGCCTGGGGGTAGAGGATGCTCAGGAAAAATTCTTCCTATGCCACACTCCGTCAGTCTGCGAGGAGCTGGAGGGGAAGGCAGGCAGGCAGAGCATCCCGCGTCCCTGCTGCCTTCATCTGGGACATGTTCCTGCTTCCCTTCACTGCCTCTGGCCATGGCCCAGTAGTTGCAGCATCAATGTTGTGATTTATGTGTGCACTTGTCCTATCGGACAATGTCCATGCTGCCAGCTCCTGCTGGGACGTTTCCACGGGGTCCTGGCTGGCTCTGCACGCACGTGGCCAAGGGGAACGGAGAGGGAGCAGCGATGGCTGCAGCCAGAAGGGATGTGCCAGCCATCTCGGGGCCGGACCCAGGCCAATGAATGCTTCCAAGATGGGCTTAATGGATTGTTTGAGATTTGGGGCTGTGAAGTACAATTGAAAGCAAAGTGTTTGACTATTGTTATAATTGTTAACAGGCTCCTTTCGGAGCCCTGTGCAAAGAAATGGATAGACTTCAGCCATCAATAATATCGCTGGAGGAGAAAATTGAAGGGATATCTGCCCAATTAAATAACCTACAGGGCTGGAATTGAGAATCAATGTGGCATGAATGATGAGGCATGGACTACAGACGCCGAACGCTAAATCCACCAGAGCCTCTGCTTTAACGAAGAGGAATATTGCGGTGTGAGAATCCCCAGCTGCGAGGGGCAGGAGGCGGACGGGGAGCAGCTCAGCACCGCTGTCCAGGTACAGGCAGGGATGCAACCAAGGGACGAGATCTTCAGAGACCTTTGTTGCATGCACCGTGGTGGCAGATGGACCTGCAGATGGGCACGGGTGGGCACGGACGGGGCTGGTGGTGCGAGGACATGGGGACACGTGGCGTCCACCTCCCTGGGGACCTCAGCCTGGGGACAGTCAATGGGGACTGCTGCGAGATGGGATGTTGCGTTCTGGATTTATTCCTCTGCCCTGTTTAGGTCAAGCTGTAGGAGGCCCTGGATGACCTGAGGGGTGGAGGTGGAATTTGTTGGGTACTGTGAGCATTTCAAATGGAGTCGTGGAGACCAGTGGTAAAGAGGAGAGGGGGGCAGCTGGCTCTGGGATGGGGCAGTGGCTTTGCTTTGCGAAGAACTTGCATGAAAAAATACAGCTGGAAAATATCCTGTCCTGTCTGCAGTTGGACAGTACGAGTAGGGCTGGGGGACTTTTTTCCCCTTTAAGGACTACTCAGACTTGATCACTGGGGTCTGTGCATGCCGCAGGACATCCCGTTCCCGGATAGTGCACCTCACCAAAGCCTGTGGAAGTGTTGTCCCATCATCTGGGCCCCTTTTGGATGGGGATGAAGGGTGAAGAACATCTGCGATGCACGGCTCCTTCCTCTCCCTCCTCCCATCCTCACCAGGACGAGCTCGCAGCAGCTCCTCCTGCGGGACGTCACCGAACACGGGCTCTGCCCCTTTAATTTTTTTTAAAAGGAGAAATTAATTTTGTCTTTGCCTAAGCACCCGTCACTTTAAATTAATGTCTCTGATAGTGAAAATGACGAAGGAGCCAGGTCATTAGGCAAATTTTAATTAGAGGCTCAGATGGCCTTTACTAATAAGATGCTACGTTTCGTTCCCAGTGCTCTCCCTTCCCGTCCATGGGGCTTTTGGCCAGCCTGCCCAGACCCAGAGTTTTTGGTGCTCTGCTCACCTCAGCACCCTCGTGCAGCCACGATGAGCCCCCAGCACCGCCAGTTCCCCATCCTCGGGCTCTGCAGGTGCTCCTCACATCGGGTGTGGGACCCCAGAGCCGCAGACCGGAGCCGGGCTGGGATCGCTGCCCTGAGCTGGGGACAGCCCTTAGTGGGGGCTTCACCGGGGGGAGGAGGAGACCCCAATCTCCTGGGAACACCAAGGGATTTATTTATCATCACCATGAGCCACATGCCGCCTCGGGAGCTTTTGCCAACACCGGGGAGAGGTTTATAAGGACGGCACGCTGCGGGAGATGATTTATGGAGGCTTTTTCTTTGCACAGAGTAAAGCTGCTCCCCCATATGCACTCCTTCCCCCATCCAATTTCATTTAGTAAAAGGCCAAGAAATTACCTAACTAACAAAGTATCAGCCCCCGACGCATTTCTCCTGGCTGAATAGAGGTGGCCTGGACCTAGGGAGAGCATCCCTGGGCTGGCAGTCGGCCTCCAGCAGAGGCTTGGAAGATTCGGTCGGCTCCCGGGAAAGTGTGTCTGAGAATATACCCTGAGAGCTCGCCCCGGGGAGGAAAACAGGAGGAGAGAAGCAGGCTCTGCTCTGCGGTTCCTCGCTGGTGACGGGATCACAGCTCCCCTCTGTGTGACCAAGGCTCCGTGCCCCGCAGGTACACATGTTTCTGTGCCGGGTAATTTCACAAGTGAGCTCCATCCATTAAGCTGCTGGCTCCACTCACTCCACCCGGTGCAAAAGAGCTGACAAATGGTGCTCTGACCTACTTGTTGTGTTTGTGGTTGTTTCGCCCCCCCCCCACACATCATCAGTGCAATGTGGCTGGAGCCAGGCAGGGATTCAGGAGGGCAGGGGAATGCGGTGATGAGATTCCTCAAAACGGAAACTTCCCACGAGAAAATGTTGCTTTAAGTCACATTTTTCTTGTAAAGGGAAGGGGAAAATATGTCACAGAGCCCTTTGGTAAAGTGGGACCCTCCCTGTTTCCACACCTTTGGAGGGGAAAGCTTCGTTTTTTCACCTCCAACTGATTTTCACACTGATGTTTGTTTGTTTTCCCACCTCATCAGACAGCTCCAAACATCAGTTTCACCACCAGAAGGAAGCGTTTGGACCGTTCCCTGCCTTCCCTTCCCTTCCTTCCTTGCAGGCGCTTGGAAGTCTCGCGCCATGGAAGCACCAAACCACGTCACTGCTGGTGCTGAGCCCTGGAAATCCACCACCGGTGACTAGCAAAAAGGGGAAAAAAGATTTATAAAGAAGATTATTCAAAAGAAGTAGCGGTCCTTTTTTTTTTCCCCCTTACTCCTCATCTTGTGCAAATTACCCTATTATTCTGCTCCCTTAGGATGCCTGATTGTCCTTATTTCTTCTTTTGAGCTAAAGTCATCCATGCATTAAATTAGTTCTCTGCCTAGAAATAGCTTGATTACTTTCTCCAAGCTGCAGCTAATGCAAGGATCCCAGCCACTCGCAGAACTGAAAACGGGGCAAAAGAGGCAGCAGAGGTGGAGGGGGGTGAGAGGGAGGAGAAAATCTGGTGGTCCCAAAGAGGAGCCAGCGAGGTGCGGCCTGGGGCCACAAGATAATGCCAGCAAGGGCACAAAACTTGTTCCCCACCACCCCAGGCTCCTCTTAGGATCACCAAATGGCTTGGGTTGGAAGGGACCTTAAAGGACATCTATTTCCAAGTGCAGGGATGCCTCTTGCTAGATCAGGCTGCCCGAAGCCACCTCCAGCCTGCCCTCCTCCTCCTCCCCGCTGTGCCTCTTGGTCCCTCACCACTGGGCTCCTCATCCCTTCTCCCAGCCCTAACCCGCAGGAAATCGCCTCGTAACCCCCAAAGCTCTCCTTCTAGCCTATAACCAGCAGGAAAGGCGAAAATTCAGCGCTGCTCCCCTCCGAGCTCAGAGGCTGGTGCAGTACCCATGGTCCACGCCAGCTCTGTGAGCTCCCTGCTGGTACCAACAACATCTCCAACCTCTGCTCCCTGACAAAACATGCTCTCTGTCCCCGTTACCCACTGACATTTTCCTTCTCACTGCCCTCCTTTCTTGTCGTGGAGCTTTTCCAAGAAGGCAGCTGGAGCTGCACGGCGCTGCTGAGAGGGGCTGTGAACCTCGGGTAATGGCCCTAGAAAATGCCCTGCACTCTTTTGTGCTCCTTCCTTTGGGTTTTCCTGGCGTGGGACTGAACTTTTTGCTAGGTTTTGAAGGTTCTTTTTACGTTTTTCCCTTAATCCCTCTGACTGTTGGGCAGGTGCCTGCTCCAAGCTGCTTGCAGGAGCCCCCAGAGCTGTTGCCTGGACATCAGCTGCTAATTGGGGGCCAATTCCTCTCCTTCCCGCTGCACCTCGCCGTGTCCTGCACAGAGCCACATCTGCAGACTGGGGGCTTCCTCCTTTTATTCTCCCAAATCCCCAATGCTCCTTCACTGCTTTTAATGAAAGTAAATTGGGAAGCATCACCAGAGCTGCAGTGAAGGTGTTTGGCTGTTGTCCTCCCCCAAAACCTGCCCCGTGTCCCCCCAGTGCTCCTCCAGGCAGCCCTGGGAGTAGCCCAGTCCTCCCAGTGGCTCGGGAGTGGCTGGAGGCGGAGGTGGGTGGCCGGGATCCCGGCGCACGACTCCCCTGTGCAGGAATAATTTGCCATTTCCCAGAGCCCAGGCTGCCTGCCCAGCCCGGCCAGCATCCAAGCAATCAGTCCGCGTTCGGTGGTGGCCTCCCCCCTCGCTGCTCTCACAAACGATGACAAATGGAGCGCTGCTTCGGCTTGGACAGAGCAGCGAGCATCGTCAGGAGGAGTAATTGCCTTTTGGGACGTGCTTCTCCCTGAGCATCCTTCCCGGTGCTGGGAAGCAGAGAGGATCCCTGCTGCAGCACGGAGCAGGGGCTGGGACGCCGAGGGGTTGAGCCTGCTGGAAATGCACCGACAAGCGATGCTCTGGTCCCCGAGGCAGGGACGTCTCTGGGAGAGGGTTCCCAAACCAGCAGCGGGGACATCGGAGTATCGCTGGCGTCCAGTATGCGCTTTGCTATTGCTTCATCTTCCAGGGCAGCAGTGGGATGAGCTTCCACAAAGCTTGTCAGTTCGGAGGGACCAAGAGAGCCTGAAGTCTTCTCTGAGGTCTCCTTGGAGGACGAACCGCGTCGGGAGCAGGTTTTGCACCACCCAGCCTGTGGTTTCGGCGTGAATTCGCTCTCAGAGTGCATCCCTCTTGGAGCTGAATTTACCCCCAGCTCACTTCAACCACAGCACAGCAGAGCTGCCCGCCTGGATGAGGACGACCTCTCCAACGCGGGTTGTGCTGGCACAGAAAATGGCCCCGGGCTGGTCCCAGCCCCTTCCCCACCTGATGGAATGGAGAAAAAACTGCTTCAGGAAAGCCCTGCCCGTGCCAAGAGGTGGAACACTGTGTGCGTCGCTGCAGCTTTCCTCTTTTCTTCATTTAATTAAAAAGAAAATGTCTCCCTCCAAAGTCATTAATTACTAATGACACAATTAGAACCAGTAAAGAGGGAGAGGAAGAATAGGATGAAAAAGGAACAGAAAAAAAAAAAAAAAACAACCACCAAAACCAAAAAACCCTCTGGCAATTCAAGCCATTTGAAGCTGAAGAGAAATTAAGGAAATAATTGCTTGATTTAAACTTTATTCTCACTCCTGCTGGGCCCACGCAGGATGGGTGTGTGATGGAAACCATCCTTCCAGCGTCCCTCTCTTCCATCAGAGGAAGGAGATAAGTCTCTCTAGCTCATTTAATCTCATTTCCCTACTTGAAGGTGGGCCCCAAGGCAGGACCTCACTTTGGGGTCCTTCCCTGCAGTCTGCCAAGCCCTGCACCTCCCTGGTACAATAACCTGGGCCCAGCACCGTGGTCCCCATGGCCACATTCTCCATGTCTACGTCGGATGGATGCCTCCATCCCATCCCCATGGACAAAATGTCACTGTCCCCTGTCCTGCCCCAGCTGTCCCACACTGGACGGAGCAGAGCACTTGGGGACGAGCAGGGGCATCTCCTGGTGTCCCCGTTTCGAGTTTCCCAGCTTTGAAAGGAGGGCTTGCGTTGCTTGAGGACTCTCTGAAAAAAAAAAAATAGATGAAGGGCGTGGGAAGAGAGAAGCCCAGCGGAGCTGCTGGCTGCCTGCTGAGTGCTTGTAATTTGTGTCAGCCTTGTGCTCTACCACGGTGATTTCCGATTGTAGGGGAGGGAGCGGTACCAGGCGAGGTGCCTGCCCAGCAGGAGATCGGGTTAGGCAAGGAGCAATGCTCAGCACCCCTTGTGATGCTGAGAACCAACCTGACCCAGGGGCAAGGTGGCTTGGCCCCAGGCGGGGTTGTGGCGGATCTCCAGCCTCGCTTTCCATCCCGATTATCCCTGGTTAGGTGAGACTTCATAAGTTGTGCGGGATGGGTACGGGGATTGCTGCTGGGGCTGCCCTGATTTCCTCCTTTCAGGAAGGAGTCCCAGGGGTCAGGAAGCCAGCGCAGAGTGGGATGAATCCTGCCCACCTCTGCATCCCTGTCTTGCCTTCTCTTGCACAGCCAGCCTTCCCCACCCCAGCCCTGCATGGCCAAGGCGCTGCCTGGTGATGAAGGAGGAATGCTCATCCTCATCCTTCTCTGGGCAATCTGTCTTGGAGGCCAACGAGCCGGGGGGACCACCAGATCCCTTCGCATCAGGAGGCTGCAGAGGTTTGCTCCAGGTTGCAGCAGTCTTAGGGCAAAGCCAAGCCCTTCCAAGATGACCTCCAGATGGCAAACCTTCGAAATTTTGTCGGTATTTGTCATGGAGCCCAAAAGTCAATGGGGTTCTGCTGGGACATGCTCTCAACCCCAGTTCTCACTGACTTTCTTCTTCTGGATCTATAAGGGATGTGCAAAATAAAAGAAGGGAAAGGCAAAAAAAAATGGAAGAAAAACCAAATTCTTATTGACTGCTGGGTCCCTCCCGAGGCCATGGCAAGCGGGGATGGGGAGGGAGGAATGCTACTAATACATCGTTTTGTCTTCAAGCAATTATGTGAAAATGAGTTAATCACAGGGTCACAGAAGCCATAACCATTAATTAATCCCCAGCATGAGCTGAAAAGATGAATTTCCTGCAGTAAACAAACGTGAGTAACGGCATGGCAAGGAATCAAGCTGCCACCGCCGGATTATCGCAGCCCACACCAGTGGCTCCGTACAGCTCCTGCCCCGCACCGCAGGGCAGATCTCGTGTCCCTGCTACGTCCCTGCTTCTGGGTGGCTTTCAGGGGTGGTTCTGCATCTCCTACGAGCAGGGCAGTTCTGAAAGTAAAGGCAGTTGGTCGCTGCTGCAAGTGGTAAAAGTGGCATGTCGCTCTGAGCAGGGTGGGCATCGCTGAGGGTAGGCAACTGGACAGGTGTCCCCAGCCCATCTGGATTCGGCTTGGTTATAAGCCAAGGAGACTCTCCACCGAATCTCAAATATTTAGTGAATACCTGTTTTCACGTTATTGCCATTTAAATAACTAGCTGCTGTTGTACTGTGATCCTTTATGGACAAATCCCATTAAACGCCAGATGCATTCAGACCCAGCAAGTCTCCTAATGGCCAGCACAGGACAGAAGCGACTGTACTGTAAGTCCGGGTGTCTCCTTGAAAACAAGCCACGTTACTACCTTTCTTCTTCTTCTTCTTTTGTGTGTGTTTCTTATTTCTGCCTATTAAGCCGTTCGTTACCATCCCTGTTGAAAAGGGCAGGAAGCCTTCTGACAATGCGTCTCGCGGCAGACCGTTCCTCCAGAAACTCGGACTGCACCAGTTCAATAAAAATTATGATCTGCTTCCGACTGTGCAAGTTGGCTGCACGCACATGATTAAATTAGCTTAAACCCAGCCTCTATTTATTTAGCTAAATGGAATAGGAATAATGCAAAAACCAAACTGAAATCATCCCAATTCCTCCTGGGCTGTCAGAGATTGGTTGGGGCAGGCACGAAGCTCTCCTCTCTCTGCTGTTTTGCATTTCTTCTGTGTCAGTGAGCCCCCAGCTCATGACCCTGTTGGCATCCCGCAGGTGGTGCCCAGCTAGAGGAGCAAGGCAGGCTCAGCTGAGCTGCTTCATTTGACTGGTGTCTACTCAAAAAAAAGCAAGTTTTCCCAGGGACTGGAGAGTATGTGAAAGGGAAAACTATAAAAACTGTTGCTACAGATCAGTGGGAAAGGTTGTGTGTGGTTTTTTTTTCTTTTTTTTTGCCACCAATAGACATCATTTTAGGGCTCATTTACCTTCCTATTTCTTTAAAATCAGTCAATTTTTATTAAAAAAAAAAAACTTCCATTAAAAAAGAAGTCAAAACAATTCACTTAAAAGTGGTACCAGGGGAGCTGCCTGAGTGCCCCAGAGAGAAATATCCTATTTTGAATGTCCCAGAATGAAAAATTTCAGCTTCTTCCCAAAGTGTTTCTGCACTTCTTACCGAAGCAGAAATCCCCAAAGCATCCCCGTGCCGGATGCCCACCACGTAGTGCTGGGTAGCACTAAGAGAGGCAACAAAAAAGCCTCCAGCAGCCAATTTACACCAATTTAACCACTTTGCACTGATTTAAGTGATGCTGGTTAACTGCAAGTCATTGCTTCTGTTCGCTCCTGAACGAGCCCCATCGACACCAATTTGTGTTGGCAGAGACCGAGACCAGCGGCGTGTGCGCTAAATCCCACGTTGGTATCGAGAGGGCAAAAATGAACCCCAGGCACTGACAGGCAAAAGATAATGGAGCCCATCTGAGCACCCCCCAAGCCCTGTGCTCAGGCAGTTCTAAGAAGCATTTGGCTGAAGTTTCTCATCTCCTCTCATTTAGATGATACCTGACCTTTCCGAAATTCGCCCAGTGTCACCGCTCGGCTGTGTTTGTGCTCCTGCAGCCGGCTCCTGATGATCGGGCTCTTCACAGCCACGCTAACCTTTGGCAGGAACACATCCATAAGCCTTATTAACTATGGGGAAGTCACCCCACGTCCCCATAAGCAGATGAAGGAATTGGAAAGAGAAATTTCCATCTGCAAGAGGTGGCTTTGCACAGAACCTGGGGCTCTGGAGTGGGGAGGTGGCTCAGAAGTGGTGCAGCCAGGCTGGGGAGGCACCGGTGCCCGGGGGCTTGGAGCAAGGGGGATGTGTGAGTCTGGAGCTGGATGAAACCCCCGCCCCAACCCCACCGGCCCACGTGGTTTGGGGCTTTTGGTGCCATGACGGGCTGTGGGGACTGGGGTCTGTGCCCTGGGACTGCTGGGGGACACCTGGGCACCTTACTGGGGCAGTTTTGGGGAGCACCCTCACCACTCACAGCTTTGTCCATCCCGAACCACTGCAAGGCTGCGCCTCATCCTCAGGTCCACAACCAGCCCCGATTCCCCCAGGTTGGGATCCAACAGCCAAAAAACCCACGGAGGCTCAGAGGTGGCTCCAAGCCTGCATGGGGCTGCACCAGGAGGTGGAGACGTCCTCAGCTGTGGGGCTGCCGGGGGTCACCAGCAAGGTGCTGCTCCTGTGCCGAGCCACAACCACTGCTGAGAGCACAAAACACTCGTGCCCATGCTTGGGGGAAGTGTCACAGTGTCCTATAAGCACTGCCAGCAGCAGAGCAGAAGGCGAAGCAGGCGGCTCCCCGCGTTAAAAGCAAGAGAGGCAGAGAGCAAACGAGCCCCTGCAATATCCTCACCCATTTACACACATAAAACTTCCTAAACGCTAAGCCAAATAAAGTCGTCTTATCGGCGTATTACCACTTAAGGCTCTTTCAGGCAGATTTAGGCTGAATTAGTGCTTTTTTTAACTACAAATAGGAGCAAAGTGAAATTTGTTACTCTGTCACCCTGCGTGGCTCCTGCCTTAACCCTTCGGGGGCAGAGCTGCTCCCTCTGCCAAGGGCTGCGGGGGCCACAGGATGGTTTGAGAGGTGCTGTCCCCATTCCTGGAGGTGCTGGGCCAGGTCTGGGTTTTTCCTAAGCGAGGTCAGCTCCACACCATCCTGGCCTGCCCCAAATACAGTGGGTTAGGTGGCTTTTTTTGGCGCACGGGCAGAGGCAGCAATGATGGGGATGCGATGGGGCGATCCCACTGCTCGGGGCAGGATGATCCCGGGGGCAAAAGGTTCAGTGGCCACACTCCTGCACACCAGCCTCCATCACCCATCAGAGAAACACTGCTTCTAAGCAATTAGTGGCTTGAATTAATTGCTCTCCAGTCCTCTGGTCTCAGTTCTGCTCTTTCAGGAACGCTGACATTTTATAAAGCCTTTATTTTTCTTTCTTTCTTTCATTTCTTTCTTTCTTTCATTTTCTCTTTTTTGTTGTTGTTGTTTCTTTGTGGGGAGAGGAAGAAACAGCCATCAAAGGCTTCACGGCTAAAATTATTTATAGAGATTAATGGCTGTGGCTTTTGGTGCCTCCAGGAACAGTCACCATATGCTCGTGCTTCTCATCGGGACGCGCACGCTCGCCGCACACACGCCCCCTCCCCGTGCTCTGCTCCTCTGCCTCCGCTCACAGGGGCATCCTGGGGCTGCTAACGAGGTCTTGGTGTGGAGGAGGTTGGAAGGGGGCAGAGGGGCTCCAGGAGGATCCCACAGCCTGGGGATGCCACTGGGGAAGGGCTCCCTGGGGATGCTGCAGCCTGGTCCGGGCTGGTGGGACCTGCTCCGGGGATGCGCTCACCCTGCTTGTATGGAGGGTGACCGAGTCCCTGGTGTTACCCGTCCGTCCTCCCCTGTCCCACTGGTCTTGGCACCAGGCAGGTCTGCAAGCCTCGGGGATGTTCTCCTGACCCTGCCCCAAAGCCACCAGCAGATCCCCAAGCTCCTGGGCTTGCAGAACTGCCCGCGCTGCAAGTACCCTACACAGCACCCCTCCAGAGTAGGGCTTTTGTAGGACGTTGCAATCTGTTTGCCCATCTCAACATGGGATGCAATGGGACGGGACTGTCCAGGCTCACTGGGTTTGATGCCAGTGCTTGGGTTTTCCAGCAGGATCCTCTGGGATCGGCTGAGAACCGAAGCTTTGCCACCGGTGCCCTTGGCCACTCCGTGATGGTTTCTCCCTGCCCTGTCCTGGGTGGCTGGACGAGCTGTGGCAGAAACCCCTCAGCATCTACCCAGCTCGGGGGACAAGGGAGCCATCCTCTGCCCTGTGCCGTGGGATGAATGGTGCCAGGAGCAGGGCTGACATCTCCATGCGCTCCTCACCCCTGCGCAGCTCTTGGAAATCTCCGCACGTTGGGTCGGGGCCGTTCTCCTCCCCCTCGGGGTCGTGCTCTGCTCTCTCGTGAGCAGTGGGAAATTTGCCATGAAACATGCGGAGAAGGAATGTGGCTTTGGGTTGGGATTTTTTGGGGTGCCCTTTTGCGCCGTGTTAAGCTTCTGCGCACACTCCCGTTCCCAGCGCTAGCTGGAAGAAGGATTTTCCCCTTGGTGAAGGATCAGCCTCTCTGTGATTCCTTTTCAGACCCTGCCAGGAGGAGATGAAAAATCAAAATATGCTAAATCTCCAGCCAGGTACGGGAAACCCTGCACAACCCCCTTTGCAGTCTGTTAACACCAACCCCACTATTTTATTCTTGTTGATACTTGAGAGCTCCCAGGCCATCCTACAAAATTCAGGAGCTGCCCAGGTCTCTCTTTTTTTTAATATTTTTTTTTTTAAAAAAGAGAGCTTTCTTCCCAAGGTAAAAGCAGACTTTTCAAGCATGTCCTTTTCACGCAAGAGCAAGCGGAGCTCGCTTTGAAAAATTGACGAGTGAGTCCCACGGCTCCCGGTCCCAGCCTTCCCCTGCTGCACTGAAGCAAATTAAAAGTAATTTGCAAGCCCCCAGCCCCAACAGTCCGACACGGGGGGAGGTATGAGGGCTGGGTTTTGATTCACTCTTTCCTTGGCAGGAAAGGGAAGCGGTGTGTGGCTTTTGTTGGTCTTCAGCCTCTGTTTCAACGAACCAAGCACCAGACGTGCTACTGCTGGTTGAGCGCCATCAGAAATAAGAGAACTGTACAAGCAAGAGCCCAGCTGGGCACCTTTTTGTGCCCGTAAGATGTAGGGTAAGGCAGAAGCTGCCTTTGGGACGGCTCAGCACCATCTTCACCTCATTGTCCTGTCCCAAAGCCCTTCTCAGCATCCCCAGAGGATGCATCTCTCCAGGAGAGCATCAGTCACCCTGCACTCAAGCCTGAGCTTGGAACTGGGCCATGGCCACTGCCAAACCACCCTACACCGCCGACCATCACACCAGCTCCGTTTCCTTGTAGGAGAACCTTAAACTCCCAAAGAAATGCCACACAAAACAATCATCTTCTCCCCGCCTCCTAATTACAGACCCAAATTTGGCTCCTGCCTGTGTGTTTGGGGAGGCTGTCTGGGGAAAGGTGTGAATGGAGACCTTTACTTGCCTCCCACTTCCATCCCTATTTTTCTGCCTTGAAAAAAAAAAAAAAAGGCTGGTCTCCATGCAAACCTCGTCCTACCTAACTGATGAGCCCGTTCGGCTACTGCTGCTGTGCCCTGGGATGGTTCCCCAAGCTCAGCAGTGATGTTGCACGGGGAATTAGAAGTATGCAAGGGATGGAGAGGAGCCCAAGTCTGCTGTGTCCAACCCCTCTTGGTGCCCACAGCCCATCATGGGGTGGCAGTGCACTCTCACGCTGCTCCCAGGTGGGTCTCAGGTCCCGGACTCTCCAGGAGACCTTGTGCCTTGTCCTCACATGCTAGGCTCCTCACATCCCAGCTCCCTTTGAGCCATCCCAGCCACAGCTCCCAGCAAAGGTCTCAGTTTCTCCCCCTGTGGCCAGCTCCAGCCCCAGGACAACGTCCTCCAGGGCACCCCGGCCACCCCCTGGTGACCCTTTTTCCATCTATCCCCATCACCTTTCCAGCTCCCCCTTCCAGCCCGAAGCTGAGCCACCAGAACAATTTCTCTGCTCTTTCTTTGCAGCGCTGGAGGGCAAAAATATATTAAAAACCGTGACGGTACGTCTGAACTGCTGTTTCTCACTGTTGTTCAAGGAAAAGGGGCTGGAGCTGATAGCTGTGATGAGGATGTAGCAGGGAAGGAACCCAGTTAGCAAATCCGAGCAGAAAGAGGACCCAAGGGAGGAGGTGGGTCGGCACTTCGCCTTGTCTGACTGCCCACACCAGCCCTCCAGCACCTGCTGTGTGCCACGGGGCTGCAGGAGATGGGACTTTACACCAGAGCCTCTCGCAGAGCTGCCTTTTCTTAGCAGAAACTCGTGCTTGCACAGCTCAGATAAAACCAGTGGGTTCACATCAGTCCAAGCTCCTGCTTTTTTTTTTTCCCCACCTGCAGTATATGATTTCCCTTGAAAAGTCATCATTTTTCCACTTGATCCACCGAGCTCTTTGTGCGGTGTTACAAGGTGACAGTACATCCAAGGGCCATTTACAACATCGCTCCTGACAGCGCGGACGCCGAGGTGCCGTGTTTCAGGAGCTCGCTTTAGCTGAAAGCCTGCTCCGCTCGGATGCCTTCTGCTGGCAGAGACCGCTTGTTGTGGGCCCTCCTGCTCACTTACGTCTTCCAAGGCACCTCCAGTGAGTGAGTACCCAGGATTTCTTCACAGGATGAGGCCATGCACCTCTTTCCTGAGCAAAACCCAAGCCAAGAACTGGGTGGGTTTTCACTCCTTATTCTCTAACCCATTTAGTTTTTCCCCAGAAGCACCACACCAAAGTCTACCAGCACACCCAGGAGCCAGCCCTCTCTATGTTCAATGCCCCTTATTTAATCCAGAAGCCCCCTACAAAGGTCAGCCCCTCAGCTCAGCATCTCTGTGCTCAGGCAGGATTCTCCTCTCGACAGGCAAAAGCTCTCTGAGCCAACCCCAGTGTTCCTTCCTCTGGCCGCTTACCCACAGTGGCAACGTTTTCCTTGCTGGGTCACTTAATTTTTGCTTTTTGGCCAATTCCTCCTGCTCGTACCGTGTTCAGCTCATGGAGCAATGGCATTTGGTACCAGACAGCGATCTGTGCTCGTGTGGCTCACAGCCAGCAGCTTCCCTCCTCGCCAAGGGCTGCGTCTGCATCCAGCGGATCGTCCTCCCAGATGATGGCTCAGGATCCTCTTTGAGAGCTTTGGGTGAAGCTCTCAGGAGCCTTCCCCCCCCCCCCCCCCCTCCTTTTTTTTTCCCTAAACCACAGCTTAGGTAACCAAAAGATTTGAGATCCCAGTGACCTCCTCCAGCTTTTGGGGTCCCTCCTGGGGCTGGGCAGGCAGGCAGTAGCTGTAGTCCAATGTCGATCCCTCCCCAACCAGCCATGAGTGTGGCTTCATTTCCCCCAAACCAAGCATTTCTCCTTTCCCCACACCCGATGCAAAGCCAGGACACGCCACAATTTAACTGAAAGAACAAAGCCTGTCCTTTAAATCCCTGCATTCACAAGGAAAGCTGGTCCTTGGAGGCCGAGCCCCACCTGCAGCCCCTCGGCTGCCTGCAGGTGCTGGGATGGGGCAGGAGCAGGCTCGGGGCTCCCACAGCTCCCTGTAAACGGGTCCCCAGGGCTTATAGAAGGGTTTGGGCTCCTTCCTGGCTGGTGGTGAGTTAATTTGGTGCTGCGGGAACAAGGCTATTTTTGTCAGCCGTCTGGAGCTGCAGAGGGGACAGGCTTTTTTGGGGGCTGCTGGTGATGCTCTGCTCTCTTTTCAAGTGATGGCTCAGGCTGCGAATTGCATGACTCAGGGGGATTTAAGGAGAAGTGTAAAGAAAACACGAGGGTGTGGGTTCCCACCTGCTGTCCTTCCTGCTGCTGGGGTTCAGGAAGATATTGCCTCGTGCTCCAGAGTGGGCGCTGACTGGGACTAGATTTGGGGGATTTGGGTGTTTTTGGGCTGACCGAAGGTGGCAGTTGTATTTCACCAGCCCACGCGGAGCAGTAACAGAAGTGGGCATGTGGTGGCCTCACTCCTCTGTGTCACCTGTGGGGAAACTGAGGCAGCAGACCGGTGTCCTGTGTGGCCACGTGCATCAGCTCTCTGGGGTCAGGAAAATCAGGAAAATTGGCAGTGCAGGGCAATTTTGTTCCCTTCCCCCCCCCCCCCCCCTTCTTTCGTGTCCCCCATGGCAGAGTCTGAGCCCCCTTGGACAATGGGGACCCTTCAGAGCAGACCCCACAACTGTGATTTAAATGCTCAACATCCTCTTTGCTCGGCTTTTTGGATGCCGACATCCAGGTGCGATCGGACCTGATCTGCAGCCGCTCTCCGGGACGCCGCTCTCCCACAGAGCCGAGAATTACTTGGAGCAATGTTTCCTTTCAGGTATTCAGTTTTAACTTCCCCCTTCTTAATTTAATTCCATCCTTCCTCCATTTCGCCCCCCGGGAAGCGATATCACGTCCTGATATCCAGAAAGAATTTGCTTTGCCATCTCAAATTCACCTCCTCTGTAAGGCGAGGCAGAGGCACCGCTCCGTTTGTCTGGCAGGATCCTCACCCCGCTTCACCCCTCTTCCACCAGGGGTGCTTCCTGGGCTGGGGACCCATCCCCACATTTCTAATCCCAAGAAGTGAAGCCCCAAATCCATGTGGGAAGTGGATTTGGGAGCTCTGGCTCCCAGCCTCTGCCAGGCTTGGCAGGATGAGCCCCACAGACCCGGTCCCATGGGGTCGCCCCTATAGCTAATCCCTTAATGCGCTCACCGCACTCCCGTTCCTGAACGTTTCTCTTTCCCTGCAGCTATTTTTATGAGGCCTTTGTTACTTCCTAATTGTCCAAACCACTTTTCCACATTTCTCTTGATAAAGGCAGATTTTTAAAAGCAGTTCATCTTCCCGGCCATTTTAGAGTCATCATCTGCTTCATCCCTTTTATTGTTTAGCAAATGGCCTACTTTCTCCCTAACATTTTTTTTCCACTCCGCTCCCCTCCCACCCCCCACCCCCCCGAAAGTGTTGATATATTTTTCTTTTCCTTTTTGACTGCTTTCTTCTACCTCTTAAATAATTCCTCTTGCATTGACTCTTTCTGCTTTTATTTATTCGATTCCCACCCGGTCCTTCGCTGGGCCAGCCTCCCCACGCTCTGCTGCTCTTCCAGTGATGGGAATTGGGTTTATTAATTTTCTGCTTCTTCCTTGCAAGCCTCTCAGGTTTGGTGTTTGTTGCACTTGTTAGGAAGGTGAAGGGTTTCTCTGTCCCAGCAGGGCTGGGAGAGGTGCAGGTTTCTGCATCTGTCGTCCTCCCAGTTTCTTTTTTGCCCCTTTTATTTCTCACAGAACATCTGTCTCAGGTGAGCATCGAAGGACGGCACGCGTTGCAATGGCCACGCAGAGCAGGTCGTTGGTTTTTACTTTTCAAGCTGTTTTATAGCCAAAACCCCACTGTTCACACCCAGCTTCAGTCCCTCATGAGTTTCCCAAAGAAGCTGGTTGTTGGGCGAAAATCCCTGACCCTGGGTAAGGGGGGGTGGCCCCGAAACGGAGTGCTTGGAGACTGCTGCCAGCTTCAGCAAATTATTTCGGATCAGAAGGCAGGCAGTTGGGATGAGACAATGAGTGTTGTAGCAAAAGAGCTTTGTTTGCCTTTATTGAAACAAGGGGCTTGAAGGGAAGGGAAACATTTAATCCTGGAGGCAAACAAAGCCTTCCCTTCAGCTGGCGATAGGGATAGGGCAGCAGAGCGCTGGGAGATGGGCCGGGCAGTGTGTTAGGGGGGGTTGACTGGTCCCTAACACCCACCAGCCCCGCTGCCAGCTGGCTGCGTCCTGCAGCCCAGTGTGGTCACCACGAGGGGACCAGAGGGGTGAGAGCTGGGCTGAATTGCCTGTGGATTCTCTGGCATCTTGCAAAGAAGACCCTCACGTCACCGCCTGTTTCTCAGCTGAGCCATTAATTACATCTTCCACCGCTCTGCTGGGCTCTGGATTCTCTCGCAGCCTGTAGTAACACAATTCTTTTCAGATCCCCATTACTACCATCAAATTTGCTTGAAGTTGGCGGATAAACTATAAACTTCCACAGGAAGAAGCAACAACGCGTGTCTCAGACCCAGGGTATGTAATTGCACAAACCTCTCTTCCTCAGGAAGCCAGGCTTAAAGAAAACAAAAATACCTTTTTTTATTATTATTATCTCCTAGAAATTCAGCAAATTCAGCCTGGCATCACTGCAGGACGGTGGCGGCAGGGTGGCTGTGGAGGTGTCCAGCGATGGCTCCCCGCAGGTATGCTCGTGCATGGTCTCGTGGCGCTGCCCAAAATCCTCCCGGCAGAAGCCCAGCACCAGGGACCCATTCCTGGAGAAGCTCCCGTGCCAACCCAGCAAGCCATTTGCTGATTTTTTTAACTCAGCTGAAAGCACACGGTGAAAGCACCAGGATGGGAGCTGCCCTCCACATCAGGACCTCACGAAAAGTGGGTTTCAGCTACAGGATCGTTTCTTTTCTCCCCCCAAATTACCTCTGTGGGGTGCCGCACTTGGCACCCACCTCTCCACGAGGCTCCCGGCTGCGTTTTGGTGCTCAACGTCTGCAAAAATATCTGCACGGGCCGAGAGGTCTGCGGGGAACGTGCATCCAAATCCATCGTGACTCTGCAACAAGCTGGAATAAAAGATCAGATGTTTTCTCTTCCTTTTTAGCGTGCCTTATGCCTTATTTATGACTCTCATTGAAGGGAGCGAGCGCAGGGACGTGGGCAGAATAACGCACGGGCTAAAGGTGGGGAGAGGAGGAACTTCTGGCAGCAAAGCCAGGGTGTGGTGGGGGAGCAGCGCGGGGACAGGGACCTGGATGGGGAGCGGGGTCTGGGGATGAAGGCTCGGGGTGAAGCACAGCTCTGGAGCCGCAATATTAAAATCTTGAAGGGAAACCAGGAATCTGGTGGTGAATGAGGGCTGGGAGCTGGGGTCGGGACCTGGGGGGCAGCTGGGCCCCAAGGAGAGGTGCAGGGGAGGAGAGCAGGACCCGGAGCATCCTTCAAGGCACCGGGGACCCCCATGGGGAGGGGAAGGGTGGGGAGCATTGGGTGCTTGCACCACCAGGAGGGCTCCTCCTGAGAGCCCTGCAGGCGTTCTGACAAAGCCCCCACAAGACAAACTCACCCCCTGAGTGCCCAGAGGCTCTGCTTTGCTCAGCCCATCCTCAGTGTCCCGACTGCAGGGTTCAGGAAATGGCAAAGGGAGATGGCTGGGGTGAAGGTGCTGAGCTGCCCCCACGGCACATCCAGCCCACCGTGCAGCTCGTCTGAGCCCCCAGAGCTGTTTCAGGCATAAGCCAGAAGTCTCTGTCTCTGCTTTCAGAGCATCGCACAGCTTGCAGAAGCAGTGTTTGTGTTGCTGCTTCCCGACATGGAAAGGCGCGCGTGCAAACATGAGCCCTCGCATCCCCCACTGCAAAGTAACCTCCCTCTCCCTGTGAAGTAAAGCGACAAAATTAAATCACCATCCTCCACAAGAAAAACACCAAAACGCCAAAACCAGCCAAGATCCAGCTCAAAAAAAAAAATAGCTCATCAGGGCTTTGAGGGGGGGTTGATGCTCTCATCGCAGCGCGTGGTGATGTGTGGGGAAGGCTGGGAGCAGCCCGTGCTGGGTGTGTTTTATGCCCCAAGGACCATGGGTGGGTATCGGGCTTGCAGTGAGGCGGTGCCAAGGGAACACGATTTGCTTTAACACGCCAAGAGCTTGGAAATCAGGAAGGGACAGAAATTGGGCTCCCAAGGTCTGGTTCATTCAGGAGCTCTGTGCAGAGGCGATCCTTGCAAACCGACCTCAGTGCCTTGGAGCGGGCGCTGCGTGTCCCCTGACCCCAGCAGCTGCATGGCACATCCCACCCTCATCCTCCTGTTGGATCCCTTCTGGGGCTTTGGGTGCTGCAGCCGCCAGGTTTCCCCGTCTCAGAGCAGGATCCGTGCAAGAGTTGAGCTGAGAGCCCCCGGACTCGCCACGTGCAGGATGCTTCAATGCCAGCAGCTGGTCTCTTTCAAACGAGAGACTTTAGAAGCAAGCGAGCATCCTCCCGACATCTCCAGTGAGCCGTATTATTAGTTTGGGCGATTAAATAGAAACCCGTTTGCAGGTGACAATGCTGTAAAAATAAGTAGGTACCAGAGCCGACATTGTGAAAATAAGGCAGGAGAACAGAGCTCGGGCGACATACATAATCCGCGGGGAAATAAGCGTGTGAATAATGAATGTGCTCGGGAAAAATAAAATACATTATTGTGGTAAAGATAAGTCTATTAACGGCGTGCTGCAGAGCCTGCGCCAGGATGCTGATGGATTATTGAGTTCTCCACATCCGAGCGCAGCTCTCCTCCCCTCAGCCACGCATGCCCACCTGAACAGCCTCCTGGCCTGTCCCTGGTGTCCCCAATGTCCCCAATGTCCCCAATGTCCCTGCCATCGGCTGGTGGGACACCTGGGACCTTCTTGGAGTAACCTTGCAGGGCTGTGGGAGGCGATGGGGCTGTCAAAGCTCAGCCACGAGCCAGCTCCCTCTTTGCGGGGCTTCCTTGCCCAAACATGTTTGCTGTCGCTGATGCTCCAGAGGATAGAGGCCCTAATTATTTAGGGCTAATTAAATAAAAAATTCCCTCTCCATCACAGCCTCCCCATCCCCGCCGCTCCCCCTGTGTTGTTCCGCACTGACCCGAAACAATCTGTCTGCGGTCAGTGCAGCCGTGGCAGGGACTGTGTCTGCTCCCATTACGTGGCCGGGTGCTGATCTGAGCTTTGTTTCCATGTTGGGTTTTGTTTTTTTTTCCTGAAGAAAAGGGTTTTTGTTCGTTTTGCTTCTTCATCGGGAGGAAATTTCCAAAGGAGCAGTCACTTTGAATCAACGTCTCTCCCTTAGAAGCCGGCCCCGTGCCGTGTGGGGACGCGCTGCCATTTCCTTCTGAACTTCCCCAAGATGTGACTTGGGTGAAGGGCGGTGAAATGGCAAAAAGTTTGGTGCTGGGACCGTCCCTTGCCACCCTCATCCAGGCCTGGGATGTCCCACTGCAAGGGACATCTGGACCTGGATCTTCGGGGCCACCTCGGTGACGGAAAGCTGTCCCAAATCCCGCTCCCACTGATGTCCTGGTGAGCTTGGGTCCTGTGTAAACCCCCAGCTCCATCACAAGAGGACGTGATGGTGGTGCCGGGGGGGTGAGGACAGGATGAGGCCATCCAAGAGGTGCCCTGCATCTCCCAGACCCCATAGCTCAGACCCAGCCTCCCTGCCCCCAAGAGAAGAGGGCAGCATCAAGTTCAGGTGCTCGTGTTTAACCTGAAGCTTTTCACATCCTCCAAATCCGGCCACTCAGAAAATTTTGTCTTTATTTTTTACCCCTTTTATCATTACCTTCTCTAAAGCTGCACTGACAGCCAAAGCCCCCTGAGTTGGTTTTTCGCGGTACGCAGGTGAGCACAGGCTGGCTGGTAGCAAAGCTCTGCTTTTGTAGGGATTGCTTGAGAAGGAGGGAAAAAAATAGGGTGGTGGGGGAATAGGAATGAATTACAGCAGGAAATCTTCACAAGAAAGCCACAAAGTGTAAGGATTTACTGGGGGGAGTGGAAAGGTGTACTTGATGCCTTCAGCTTTGAAGATGGGATTGGAGACATGATGGTTTGTAGATGGGCTCTGTTTGTTTTGGCTTTGTTTTTTCTTATGAGTGTTTATTTTTGTTTGTTTGTTTTTTCCTTCCCTCCGGGAGGATATTTTTAACCTGCAGCCTTCCAAGAGGGTGGCAGCTGGGAACATTTTCTTTTCTTTAAATTCTTTTAGAGGAAAAGGACAGGAAAGTAATGTCTGAGGCAGCTCTGGCACGAAGCATTTCTCTAGCTGGCATTTCTCTAGCTATACGCTTCCACTACTATTCCTCCCTGCCCAGCCTCCACACTAAGCAAATCTCTATAGATCTGAATGCCTAAAACCTGGGTGTTTTTGGAGAAAATCCCAGCTGTGGTCGTGGCTCCCCTCAAACTCAGCTGGCCCCACCAGTGGGTCCATAGCAAGATACCACCGTGCCTGGGCAGCATCCCCCACGGTGAGCCCATCTGGGGGCTGGGACTTATCCCCCCCAAGCCCTTCAGCCCAGCACTCAGCTCATACCCTAAAAAATGCACAAATGCTGTGTTTTCCCATCACTTTTTTCTCTGGCCAGGAATAGGCTCCGTTCTTCCCGGCGCAAACCTCCAGCTCCGCTCTGCAAAGGGAGGCGAGAGCAGAGGCAGATGTACGAGGACAAACTGCTGAATAACGATGAGAGCCCATTAGCTAAAATCCTGCCTTTTGACAGATCAAGGGAAGTGGCTCCAGGGTCTTTTCCTCCACGCTTCACTCTGGAGCTGTGACAGCTCGGGATATTGCTAGGCATTTCTTGCCGCAAACAGGGCAGCGGAGTCAGGAGGCTCTTAATGGCACCAGCCGAGGCACAGAACTGGGCTTTAATGGGGAAACTGGGAGGATTTATGCTTGCCAAGATGTGGTTAAGCAGGGGACTGCGGCAGAGACGTGCCAGTAAGGAGCAGCTGGAAGCAGCTTGGGGATGTCCCATCTCTGTTCCCGTGTGCACCACACGCCTGCAGGGGATGTGCACGGGAGTGCTGTCAGCAGGGGGATGCTTCAGAGCAAAGGAATCTTTCAGGTTGGGTTTTTCAGCTTTCTGCCTGTCCCTGTGAGTGCTTCCTTGCCTCTTCCAGGCAAGCATCCATCCCTTGTCCATCCTGCCATTCTCACTGGGCACGGGGCAGGTGAATACGGCACGGGTGGATGCTGAACAGAGGTGGGGTCTCCCTGAGTGGTCTGAGCCTGCTTGTGGAGCTGTCACTGTCACTGTCCTGCAGCAAAAAGTGAGAAATCCACATTGGGAGGGTCACACAGCCTGCGGCAGAGGGCCTTTGCCATGACTGTAGGGTGTAATCGTCCATCTCATCCCTAGGAGATGCTCTGCCAGGGGAACCAGCCCCGCACGGGGGCTGCTGCATGAGGCCGGTGCACTTTGCGTGGCTTGGGGAGCTGGGGGGAGGCTGGAGGAAATAGCAGCCAGGTAAAACATCAACAATGAAAAGAGAAGAAGGAGGAAATCAGCCAGGGCTGCCCATCAGCTGGTGGATTTAACGACTCACTTTGAAAACCTCTTCCCCTTCTGGGGAAACCTGTGCGTGCCCCTCCGGAGCCAGCCCCCAGCACACCGCTCTGCTCTCAGGCTGCGTGCGGGGCACTTCGTATCACCATCTCTCAGCTTTGGTGCTGGTGGTCGCAGTGAGGTGACCCCCACCCCAAGGGTCCCAGGCTGCTGAGAGCATCCTTGAGGACGGATCTCGGTGCTCGCAGCAATTTCCCTGCCCTGCCACGGGGCAATCAGGCGGGACCAGCAGCGTGGGAGCACAGCCGCCTCTCCAGGCACCTCTTCAAAGGCTCTCCCTCCCTAAACGCCTCTGCTCCCTATAGCCACTGCTTTGCATTTTCATTTTGCAAGCACCTCATCATCGCACTAATTAATACATTCTGGGATAATTCTTCCTGGCTTTCATCAAACTTAAATCAGCATTTATTTGCATACTGCCGGCTCTGTGCTGTTTAGCAAAGTCCAGCGTAACCTTGCGCTTTGTTCCAGCAATGAGCTGCAGTGCTGGAGAGCAGCGTGAGCAGTGATCAGGAGGCCTGCCTTTATTTTCCTCTCAGATCATTACAGCCCTTCTGGGTACCACAACAACATCATGCCAGCACCGTGCCCGCAGCGAAACTCGGCTGCAGGCATCCAGTTCGTGCCCCAGGTCTCGGTGTTATCCTATGCAGCACTGTCCTGGTGCCAGGTCCGGGCTCCCCTTCCCCAGCCTCATCCTTCTCCCTGCAAGGTGACACCATCAGGTAAGTAGACACTGGGTAATGCTGTTTTAACCCCCGCCCTTGCTGCCAAAAGAGGTGATTTTAGCCTTCACTCCTGCTCCTGCTCTCTTCTTGCCCCCGTTCAGGAGCAATGGAGCGAGCCGGCACCAGGGGTTGGGTGCTCAGGGGGTGCTCAGGCACCTCTGAGTTGTGACCTGGCCCCAAGCCCATCGATCAGAGCCAGACACCAGCAGCTCAAACACCATCACTGTCCTTGGGAAGGGTGAGTGAGCAGGGGGGATTTGGGAGGGAGAAGGGAGGCGAACGTGTGATGTGGTGCTGCGTCCCTCCCCCCCACCCCCCCACCCTCCCATCCCTCGCAGGCGAAAGTGGATGTTTAATGCCTTTGACATCCCGATTGCTGTGGCTGGGCGAGCCGGGAAGGTTTGGAGGCTGCATGACACGAGCCACTCACAATTTTAGGTTTGGGGTCAGAAAAGGCCCCGCTCTGTGCCCCCTCCAGCCCCAGGCAAGCCCCCAGAAGGTTCAATGGGGTAAGCGAGGATGCTTAAGGATTTTTTTGGCACGTCTATCCGTGCCCTCCGGGAAATTCCCCCATCAGAGCACAGCAAGCCTCCCTCCCTCGCTGCACTTTATCTTTGCTGCTTGCAGCGAGCCAACAGCCGCCGTGATCGATTATTGGTGTCAGCGCGGGCCCGGGGCGCGCGGGGCAGGTCAGCGATCCGGCCTGGGTGCAGAGCAGAAGTCAAGCAGATAACTGTCAGAGCCGTTAATACTGATTAGAGGTGCCAGGCGGGTCGGAGCAAACCGACCCCAGCTGGGCTCACACGGCAGGGCAGGGGGGAGGCAGGAGGGGTGGTGATTGGTGGGGGAAGAGGGGTGCAGAAGGATTTCATTTATTTAAGGCAGCGTTTATCTTGGAGGCATGCCTTTGGCTCCCAAATGCCAGTGTGACCTTGCTGGGATGGCCACCTCATCCCTGTCCCTTTCTGTCCCAATAACAGCATCTCCGGGACCACGATCCCCTTGCACAATCCCACACAGAAACCCCTCCGTGGGACAGAAACCAGCCCGGGCTGCAACACCACGCTATTTCTGCTTTTTCCAAGCCATGGTTGTTTGCATGGAAAAAATGCAGAAGCCTTTTGCCTCTGGCTAACGCATTCCCCCTGCTCCCAATGGCTGCACTCCTCCTCGCGAGCGCGTTCCCAAAATATTCACGGGGCTTTTTCCAGCTGTCTGGCCAGTTAGAAGGACAAAAAATGATCAAACTGCACAGGCTGCCTGGTGCACGAGAGCTTTGCTGCTGCTTTCGCTGTATCAGCTTGGAAAATGTATCCTTCAATCAGTTTAAGCCCCTAGGCTTGATGTAATTTTACCGCTGCCTTCTCTCTAAGGTACTTTTACGGCTGCTATCTCCGAGTATTTACAGACGGGAGAGCAGCAAAGTGAGAAGATACTTTGCTAAGTTTGTCCCTGGCTTCGGCAGCAGCTCAAGGGGTTGCAGATGTGGCTTTTCCCCGCGCAATTCGGTTTTGCAATGAGCCCGTTTCAGCCAGACAGAAACACCAGCGAAGCCTCCAGCCTTGGCAGGACCCGTGGCGTTATCTAGTCCTTAAATCTTCCCATCCCATCTTTCTTTGGGATGGGAGCTGAATTTGGTGCGGGCACAGCACATCGCAAGGATGCTCTCAGATCTCCACCAACACCCTCTCGGTCTCTGTTCCTGTCCTTTAGGTCCAGCTCCAGGCTCCCAAGAGGGAAAAAAACCTCTCTGGAGAGTTGGGAAACCCCAGCCCAGGCTGGTGTCCATGCCCAGGTCACCACCCCATGAACACTGCCGGGCTGACGGCTTCATCCCATCGGTTCACAACCGAGCTCTATTTTGCCTCCTTCTCTGTTCATAAAAATTATTCTTGGACAGGTCTCTGAAGCCCAAGCTGTCAGCAGTGCTATGTTACATTTTTAAATAAATCAGTCAATAAATCAAGTGCCGAACAAGCAACACGGCGAGGCATATGCTCAATCTGCAGTCAGCGAGACGGGGACCTGCTGGAAACTGGGCGAGCTGATCGGGGTGGGACGAGCCTGCTAAATCCGGCCCGGCAGAGCCTTTAAATATAGCTGATTGCACATTGTGCGTACTGGGCGAGTTCTCGCCTCCTAAATAACCAACAATTAATTATTAGGAACGTTCTTTAGCGATCGCATAATAGCCACTGACAGCGCTCAGCATCACTGCCCTGGGGATGTCCTGGGGGGTTCGTCTGCCCCTGCTTTTACCCCAAAGCCCACGGTGCTCATCCCAGAGCCAGGGGTCCTGAGCCCCCTTCAGCTTCCTTCTGCCTTCAGGTGAAGCCTGTCCTGAGCCCACCCCATGCCCTTGGCTCTCCAAATGTTTTCTTAACCTGCAGCTTATCCCATCCTGCAGGGAACCGGAGTTAGTTTACGTGGTCCTGGGACTCACACGACCTCCTCTAGAGCCTGCTCTTGGGTTTTGATGTATCGGGACCAATGGTGCCTCTTCCTGTCATCCTGTAGCAGTTTGTATGGCCTGACATGCTCCTTTGTATGGACAGAGGTAGGAAATGACCGTGGAGGGCAACAGAAAACTTGTCCTGTGATTTCTTTGGTCTCCTTGCAGTCCCATCGCTGTGATGCCAACCTAATCCATGTGTTTTCTGCCAGGTAGGGCATCGTGGACAGCACCACAGGTACAAAAAGTTCACCTCTCCGTCCATCCCT
This sequence comes from Anser brachyrhynchus, assembly GCF_964034855.1. Lineage (NCBI taxonomy): Eukaryota > Metazoa > Chordata > Aves > Anseriformes > Anatidae > Anser > Anser brachyrhynchus. Next base: position 6,777,027 of record NC_137713.1, on the reverse strand, counting down.
CCCTCCATCCATCCATCCCTCCATCCATCCCATTTCTCTCTGGTCCGTGCTGAGGCAGGGCACTTCTTGCCTTATTAACCAAGCAGATGAAGGTGTGCTTGCTAATGCAGCAAATGAAATGCATTAATCAAGGGGGAGAGAAAAACACAGAGGGGAGAGCCTTCATTCATCCACTCCCTGACGTTTCTAATGGAGCTTTTGTTTGCCTGCATCTTCATTTTGTCTCTCCTCGCAGACACTCAGGCAGTAATTGCAGGACCGAGCCGACCGGGAGATTCCGGCAGAAGAAAGACAAAAATCCACCCAAAATCCTCGCCACCTCCCTTCGCAGCCTCAAAACTTGGGAGGTTGCTTAGTGACGGCGTTGCCGCTCTCACATACACAATCTTGGAGAACCCAAGCTCTTAAAAGCACGAAAATGGCTATTTAAGGACGTGATAACTCATATTCTTCAGCAGCTATGAGCTGGTCGTTCTGGGGAGATTTTCACCTGGAAATTAGATTTGGAGGGGACAAATAGCAGCTTTTGTATGACCTCGGCTGTGCTCACACCTTGCCTGCAAACCCACACCGGGCTGTGCACGGCGTGCAAGGACCCGTGTGTGCACCACAGCGGGGGGTTAGCCCCTTCCCTCCATCCCACCCCAGTATTCCCCGTGCCCAGCACTGCCCCAGCTCCCCGCCAACAGCAGGCTATGAAGGAAACCAGCCCGACCGCTCCTCCTCCCCCCCGTCCGCTGGCCAGCTCCATTTATTTTATTTTTATATTTTTTTTTATTCTGCTGTTGTTAGGATTGCTATTCTGTGATCCCATTTAAAATCATTGATTTACCACCGAGTCCTCAATAAGCAATTTGGAGCAATTGGAGCTGTTATCTTGCAATACATCACGTGGTGCCGGGAGGGGTGGGAAAGGGGGAAGGGAGGCACAGAGAGGGAAAATCAGACAGAACAATGGCTGGTGCTCCCCACAGCCCCACATTGCACGTACCAGACCCTACAGATCTGCCTTTTGCTCAGGGGTGTCCCGGGAGGAGGAATAGGGTCCCTGGGTCAGGCAGGGACAGGAGACGTGCAGAGCCAAAGAGGAGGGTGGCAAAGCTTTGCCATCGGCTCAGGGCTGTGGTTTTTAGTGATGAGTTTCCAGAAACTTCATCATAACCCAGAAGGGAATTCCGGTGTTTGGAGCTGGGAATGCCCCCATCCCGCAAGCACAAGTCAGGGTGGTGGCATCGCCAGCTGCTGGCACCAGCTGGGCAGTCACAAGAGCCCAGCGAGCCGCCCCAAATAAGGTTTGCTTGCATGGCCAAAGGATGAAGAGATCTCCTTATCACAGCCTGCAACGCAAAGCCCGAATAAAGAAGGCAATACAGAGGAAAGCTGGCAAATTTGTGTGCTGCAGTGATTTGAAATGTCTGCGAGCACTTGGTGTATGGAGAGAAAATAAACCAGCTATAAAACGGATAGCTGAGATCGACAGTGAAGATGGTTTTAAAAACACACGGGCAGCGAAATGGTTCAGCTGGTGCCGGGGGTCCTGGGGCAGCTAGGCTCAGCAGGGGCTCGTCCCCCCAGTGCAGTCAGGGCACGAGCCTCCAGCCAGGTAGGGAGCACCGTCATGTTTGGTTGGACCTGCTTTTTCCTTGCTAAATAACAGGGAAATGGCGTTTTGTTGGTGGAATGGCACTGACTTTGTTTCTCCTGCTCCTGGAAAACCCTAACTTGTCTCCCTTACACCTCCAACAGCTCCCAAATGCTGTGAGCCCTAACACCACTGATGGGAAAGGGAATGAAACCCCACAATTCCTCTTAAAAACCTCCCCTGTGAAAGGAGTGGGGAAGAGGAGGGCTGCCCAGCCCTGCTTTCATCCCTGCACACCAGCACAGAGGGAAACAAACCCAACCTGCCCAGGCTTCTGCGGGTTACTCGCGCAAACCAAAACCCAGCAAAGCTCCCCTAAGGAAATAGCTAAAAACAAGCATGCAAATTAAACGCTTCCCCAAGGCTCCGTTTTTCCGGGGGGGGGGGGGGGGGGAAGAAGGAAAAAAGCAACAGCAGCATAATTTCTTGCTGCACCAGGGCAGACAGTTGTCCTCGTGCCAAGATCGAATCCTTGGAATTGCCCCAAAAACGGGACCGTTCCCGTGCTGGGGAGCCTCAGCTGGGCTGCGGGTGGCTCCTCCATCCCCGCTGTGCCCCATACCTCAGGGTCCCACACTCCTGTTCCCCTCCAGCCTCCGTCAGAGGCATTTTGGCATCGCTGGGTGGCGGCAGGGCTGAGCTGAGGCCACCCCCCGCAGACCTCCGTGCGCTCGGCGTCTCCTTCTCTGCTGTGCCAACGACAGATTTATTTGGGTTTTTTCCTCTTCCCAGTTCTGGAGTGGTTCAGGAAAAACAAAATCACTTTCCAGAGACATCATCTGTGCTCCTGCTCCCTATCAGTTGAAATCAAAAGGACTCGGGTTGATTTCCAGCTTTCTGAGGCGAAAAAATAAATAAATGCAATCAAAGGATGTGTCAAGGGGGAAGAAACTTCAGATCAGAAGATTGAAGAGGCTTCTTGCAAGCCAAGAAAACAGGTCAAAGGGAAATATTTTCATTTTTGAATGTGGTTTCTCTGCGCTTTGTCTCCCGGAGTGCCTTGGTGTTTCACCCACGAGCGATCGGGCACAGCAGGGATGGATCTGGGTGATGTGGGACGAGCACATCCAGGTGATTCAGATGGAGCAGCCCCAGCTCCCTGCACCCTGGAAATATTCACCCTTTGGGATCAGAATGTCATGAGCAACAGCCAGGGATCGATCAGGAATAGCAAGGAGCCCTTCCCGCACTGCCGAAGGACTTTCCAGCAGCCGTGAGCAAGTTGCCTGCCTGGACAGGTTTTTCTCCCACCACCATCTCTGCAAATGCATTTGCATTTTTTTCCCCTGCTATTTATTTATCCGGTGGTGTTTGCTGAGCCTAATCCAGAGAAGAAGCAGTGTTTAGCAGGTCCCTGCAGGCGGGGCAGGGAGTTAGGGAACACGCTGATTCCCAGTTGTGCTGCCTTTGTTTTTAGGTGGTTTTGAACCCAGGGCATGGAGCGGCAGAAGTCCTGCTGGGAGGAACTGGGACCAGCAATGTGGGGAGAAAGGCTGGGCGGGTGGAGAAGAAGCAACTTATCCCCACAGGAAGGCAGCAGCCCAAGCACAACCCTTTGTAGCCACTAGAGAATCCACAGAGGGACCCCTGAGTGGGGTGAGGACGGGTGCGGGATTGATCCAGCGTCAGCACCCAGTGCTCAGAGCTGCCAGTGAGACCGCAGCGCTCCCCCAGGACCGCGGGCGCATAAACCCATGATGGGATTACAACGACCCAGAAATGGCATTTTTTTCATCCGCTACAGATACGATTGAGAGAAGGCTTCGTGTTCACCAAGTAATCCTGGGCTCACTCGATAGCGGCCACGAGCGCGACGTGAGCAGCAATTATTCCTGGGTTTGTTTAGCGGCTCGTGCAGGAGGCTCCTCTCCCTGCACACCGAGCCGTTTGCTCATCTGCTCCTTGGGTTCTGCCAGGCTAAACGTATTGCACCACCCAAAGAGAAAGCGACGGGCTCCCAGGAACAAGCGATATTATTTACATGGCATCGATCGACGTGGAGCTTTTGCTGGCTCAGCGGTTTGAGCCCCTGGTTTTCATCAGCGGAGTGCTTAACCCTTGGGTAATTGGATTTGCCGGCGTTATTGTGATCCGTGCTGCCTCCAATTACTCTCCGGGTGGCCCCGCTGAGGCAGCCGCAGCTTTGTGCTGAGACGGGGAGCCAAAATCGAGCCACGGCGCCAGGTCGGGGGCAGCAAAAGGATCCTGGCACGCAGGGATGTCGACTGCCTGGCGAACAAAGCAGACAAAGCTGGAGCTGGAGCTGGGTGTAGGCTCGGGCTGAGGAAGGTTTAAGTTCCCTCTGAGGTTTAGCTGGAGTTTCTGCTGTCCTAAACAGCATCTTGCAGAGGGCAGAATGAGACCTTTAAACTGCATAGGGTGGGGAAATTAGCAGTGCTTAATTAATTTTTTTCCTGACTTTTCCTGCGTGGCCACAAGGCTTCGTTTTCCTTGGGCTGCGACCAGATTCATTGAGTGTCTTGGCCCCACAAGAGCACAGCCCCCAGGTGTCCCACAAAAGCAAAATATTCAGCAGGTGCCTGTGGGGAAAACCAACAGAGAAAGCCGCGAGCCATCTCTTGCATCCTTCTTTTCCATCACAGCCAAGAAAACGCCTCTATCGGTCACGCCGCAGGGGCTCAACAGATGGGTAACTGGGTGACATTTGCTGCTCCACGTCATGGGAGGTCAGCCAAGACGGTTTTCATGACCTTTAAATCCACGAACTAACAAAACTGGGGCCTTCCTTGGGCTGTGCTGTCGGGAACGCCAGCAGCATTTGCTGCGTGGGCTGGGCTGAGCCTGCAGGAGCTGCCGGGGCTGGAAACCTGCAGCTGGGGGCTGAGAACAGATCCCCCCCCCCGACAGCACCCACCAAAGGCTCCGAGGTCAGGGTGGCCCCACCTGGCTGCCCAAAACGAAGACATCCACTCCATGCACCCAGCGTTTCACCTCCACAAACCCTGGTGGCATCCCCCTGAGGGGTAGCAGGGCACGATCCCACCAGCGGGGTGGGAGCCCCCTTTGGGAATTTGCTCCCCCCGCTGCTGATTCAGTGAGAGGAGAAGGTTTTACAGGGCGGGAGGCGATGGAGCCTGTTTAAAACAGTGGGTCTGCCTCTCGTAACGCCACCCTGATAGCATCTTCAAGGCAGTCACCGTTTTAAAGCCATTTCCCTGATGCTGTTATCTAACGTTTAAGCTGAGAGTTTGCAAATCAGCTTGAGACCCTGGAGTTTATGAGAAGCGATGGTAAAATCCTGTAAATTGTTGGGAAATTCCTAGAAAGCACAAGGAAAGGGCCTCAACCCAGGAAATGTCCCCCCCTGGGCATTTATGGCTTCCACAGGGCTAAAACCTCGTGGGGGCTCCCCTAGAGCTTCCCATCAGCGCAGGGCTGCTGTTGCCTGGCTCCAACCCCAAATCCCCAAACTTCCCTGCCACAGGGGGCGTATTTTGGCAGCCCCAGGTTAGCAGCAGGGGAAAAGCTTCCCAGCACAGAGCAGCCCCAGAATGCCGGGGTTTTATGGGCTTTCCTATCCCCCATCTACATTCCTTGCTGAGCCAGGCAAAAAAAAATAAGGAGCCAAGAGACCCCAGAAATAGCAGTGCAATTACCAAAGTAATTATCCCAGCTGCTGCGCACTGGTAATGTCAACAGCGAGGCGTGGGGGGGCAGGTCCTGTGTTAATTAAACTTCCCCCGGATGGCACTGATGGCAGTCAGAGGCATCTCGAGGGGGAGCACAACGGGGATGCGCTGGGGTGGGAGTAGGGTGAAGGGCCCTGGCTGCTGTCACTCGTCAAGGGAAAACCCAGGGAGGGAGAAAAAGGTGGGTGAGACCATGGAGGGGATGGCTGGAGGGGACGGAGGGTGGTGGGACACCTGGGCACGGCAAGGTCTGACCTCCATGGGGAGGACGTCCCCACTATGACCACTGCACCCAGTGGTCTCGGTGCAGGGAGACCCTAAAATTTCATCCTGCTCTCTCTGTTGCATGAAGGGCTTGGCTGCTTCAAGCGGTTTGATTTTTTTTTTATAGGATATTGTTTAAGGGGGATATTTGGCTTATGGGAAGGTGGGGGCCGGGGGGGAAACAAGCCTCGGAGGGGTGCAAGGGGGTCAGTCCCCAGCTCTGCCCCCCCAGGTGCTGTGCTCCCCCCAGCACCGTGTTACACAGCAGGTTTGTGCCTGCCTGCTGGGAGCAGAGAGTAAAACCCTGTAAAGGAAAGAGGCAGAGGAGAATAAACAGAGGGCAGGTCGGGAGGGGAGCTGGAATAGAGGTTTCTTTTTAATTACTATCCCCTCTTTCGTTTTTCTTCACAGGGATTTGGCCACTGGAGGGCTGTTTGCCTGCTTTATTTACGGGAACTGGAGCAGCAAGCGGGGAAAGTGCTGGTTTGGGACTGGCTGCGGGTGGCTTCCCCCAGGGGGTGCCAACAACCCCCATGAGGATGGTCCAGGGGGTGGTGGGAGCCCCACAGCTCCCCTTCCTTTTGCAGCCTAAGTACATAACCTACATGTTTTTTGGGGTCTTTCCTGCTTCCCCCCCCCAGCCCGTGTCCCAGCTGCTCATTCTGAGCATGAAAAAATAAAATCCCAGGAATGGGAGTGAGGAGAAAGGGCTGGAGTGGGAACCAGGCAGAGAGAGAATCCACTGAAGCAGGACAAATCTTATCCGTGCCAAACCCATGCTGTTTTCCTGGGTTTTGACCCCAGAATTTCACCCAGTGCCTACATGGCATGTTTCCTAAGGGTCTACAAGGGTGTTAGGAGCCCAAACTGTTTTGGAAAGCTGCTTTCCTCGTGCCCCTGTAGCCCAGAGGGGCCTTTGGAGGACCAGTGGGGTGGGTGTTGGGTGCCTGTTCATATGGGTACGTATGTTGTGTAGGTGCAAATGTGCACCCGTGCACCTGAGCAAAGCCCTTGGCACCAGTAACAGGAATGCACACAGAGCTATATATATATATAGCTTTATATATATATAGTTATATATATACATACACACACATTGTATATGCATATATATACATCTGTACTTATAATGTATAAATATATACATATTTATGTATCAATAAATAGCTGTAGATATCTAGAAGATTTGCTGTCTTCATTCAGATGCCCTGAGCACATCTGCCACCAGGGCCAGCACTGGCGTCCCTCGCCATGCCACTGCGCCGTCCCCACCAGTGCAGAGGGGGCAGAGGTGACACAGGCAGGGGCAAAGCCCTGTGCGAAGGTGACTGGGTGGCAAAATGCCACTGCTGGGAGGAGGCAGCGGGCAAGCAGCTCATGGGGATTGCTGCAAAGGGGGAAAAACTCTGTCCTCCCCTCCCAACCGCCTCAGCCCCAGGTCGCACTCACGGAGCAGGTGTCGGGCGCTGCCACGGCTTATTACGATTACAAAATGTTATTATGCACTTTTCTTACCTCTGTCTGCTCCTTTTCTTCTTCCTTCCTTTTTTTTCTTTTTTTTTTTTAACAAATATTCATATATGTTAATTTAACGAGGAGGTTTGGTGGCTCCAGGCAGGGAATTGGGCTGTATTAATTTTACTGCTCAGAAGCGCTATCAGATCGGCAGCTCGCACAGCCAGACCTGTGTCCTTTAGATAAGAGGGCACAGTAAAACATAACTGCATCACCCACCTGGTCTTTGAGCACATCTCAATTCCCTCATATATATATATATATATGGATATGTGTATATAAAACCAGCATAGAGCTATCGGGAAAGTTTTAAGGCCACTCGGGGGAGAAATTTCCATAGCCCCAAAAAGATAAACTCCTTAAAGAGACTTTCAAGATACTGCCCCAGGCTGCTGCTGTCCTGCCAGGGAAACTGAGGCACGGGGACTGGTGAGATGAGGCTGTGCCATCACCCCCTCTTTGATCGGGCTGCCAAGGTGGGGAGGACTGGGGAGGGGGGAGCCCCAAATCCACAGCTTTGTCCCCAAAGTGCTCAATGCTCTGATGGGCGTCAAAGCGAGTGATGCCCCCAGGTTGCCAGCAGTGCTCTGCCATGGGTTTGGGGTTTTTGGGGGGGGCCGACAGTGCTGTGTGTGCCCTTTCCCTCCAGCAGAGCCCACCTGGCTGGGGATGACTCCAAACCAGCCCCAACATAGGACAGGGCACTGCAGCAGAGCTGCAGCCATCACAGCGCTGCAGTGCTTTTCGGTTTTGGTTTTCCATTTCATTGTGGGTTGTTTGTTTTTTTCTTTTTCTAGTCTTTTATTTAAGAAAAAAAAAATAGACACAGTGGTGGGTAACTTCCGATCCAGAAATAATCTGCTGCCAGCCGCCGCCTGCCCTCTCCACCGGATGATGCTCGGGACCCCCAGCCCACCGGCCCTGGTACCTGGTGGTCCCCATGGGGTCAGCCTGGCTGAGGATGCTCCATGATGGGGGTGCCTTTGGGGCTGGGGACAGGGTGGCCAGGAAGGTTATGGCAGTCAGAAGGCACCACGGAGGCTGAGCCTGGCTGCGGGCATCCCTGCTGGTCTGGGACTGGGGGAACTGGGCTGGGACTGGGCACGGTCCCCACCGGGCTGGCACCGAGGTGGGTGGTGGGAAGCCCCCACAGCATCTCCCAACCATGTCCCAGTTCTGGGAGGCCAGAAACCAGCAGCCCTGGGGCAGAGGCACGTGGTCCCCGAGGGATGCCGTGATGGCAAACGTTAATGTCACCATCCCACACGGAGCAGACAGCGGGCTTGGGGTGGGGGACTGGGCTGTGCACCCCACACCCCAACAGCCATAGAATGGCAAATCCTTGTACCAGCACTCACCTCCGAAATTGTGCAACCAGGTGCAGCAAAGGGGGTTGTGCGACCCCCCCGGGTACGGTGGGGATGCCTTTGGGGACCCCCACCTGCCACCTCCCTCCTCAGCTCCTGGGAGGGGGCCGGGATGTCTCCTCTCTTCCACCCTCTGCCTCACAGGACCCACAGCATCATCCTGCCCTGTTTGCCATCGCGCGCGCTCAGGTTTTGACCTCATCCATCTCCAACCACCGGCTCGCCTCCCTCGTGGCCCCCCCGCTCACCAGTAGGCTTGGTGGCTGTGCGTGTGCTCCTTGCCTCCCCTGGGGACAACCAGACGGGAAAGGGCAAGAAAAGAAAAAGGCCCCCGGGGGTGCCTCCGAACGGGGTGAGGAGAATGTGAGATGTGCAAACGGGAACATGCCAGAGAGCCTGATTTAGGTCTCCGGCCCCAGGAAGCAGCCGGCGTGGTGTGGCATGATGTGGCGTGGCGTGGCACGGTGTGGCAGCCCCCTCCCTCCCGCCCCGTCCCCTCTGCCCCTGCGTTAAGCGATCTCTTTGATTCTGCGGATGTAGTTGTGAAGCTCTTCAGGGTCTTGCAGCCCCATGTCCTGGCAGACCCACTCCAAGTCCTCCTCATCGGCGATGGGGATGGAGTTGTAGGCCAGCTCATCGGTTGGCAGCGTGGCGAAGGTGGTGAACTTCACCCGCTTCCGCTTGGAGGTGGGCGAGTTGAGGGGGTCCTCGCTCTGGTCCCGCGTGGAGCCCCCCGAGGAACCGTCCCCGCGGCCATGGACCTGGCTCTGCACACTGGTCTGCGAGCTCCCGCTGCTGTGGTGGTCCGCGTGGCAGCAGGTCTGGACGTTTTCCAAGGGGTTCCCGGGGCTCTCGGGCTGGGGGGAGAGGTCATTATGAGCCCGCAAGGGCTGCCCGTTGCCCAAGAAGACCCAGTGGTGGGAATGGTCCATGTTGGTCTGGCCTTCGGGCGGGATGCGTTTGTGCCGGTATTTCAGCACAAAGACAATGCAGTTGATGAGGAAGACCAAGATGGCCAAACAGAAGACGCCCAGGAGGGCGTACATGCCTATCTCCAGGTCCGTCAGCCCCCTGGTCACCTGGACGAAGCCGGTGGGGATGGTGGGGAAGTCCTCGGTGGGGTGGGACGCGCTGGACATCCGACTGTCCTCGCTCGGCTCCGCTTTCCTCTCCACCTCTGCCCGCAGGGTGGTGCTCGCCCCCGGCTCCGCCGGCCCCGGCTTGCTGGGGACGTGGTCGTAGTCGTAGGTCGGGTCCTCCTCGGAGCCAAAATGGACCCGCACGCTGGCCAGGGCCGTGAAGAGCACGCTCTTGCGCTTGGTCTTCTGGCAGCTCTCGCAGATGACCAGCTCGGCCCGCAGCAGCTCCCCGGCGCCCTCACTCTCCGCCACCACCAAGGGGAAGGCCCGGTCCTGGGTCACCGAGACCACCTTCTCATCCAGACTGCTCACCACCAGGTTGTAGTCCTTGGGGTCATAGAGGGAGAGCGGGGCCGTGGTGCCGTCGCTGTAGGAAATCCACAGGCTCAGGAGCGCTTCCTGCAGGACCAACACAGGCACCGGTTGCCCAGCACGATGCCAGTCCCACCTGCACCCGCTCAGCCATCCATCCATCCGTCCCTCCTCCTTCTCATCCTTCCCCCACATAACCCTTCACCCACCCACCTATTGATTTGTCCTGTTCCTTCCCACCATCGCCTTGTTTTTCGCTTTTGACCGTTCTCCCCCTCAATTTTCCCCATACTTGCTGAAGCAGGATGGGGCCTCTGAACATCTCCTCATACTGAGGGCCTGCCAAGGGGTTGGGACAAGGTGCGGGCAGCTTTCTAGCTCCCTCCGGCCTGCTGTCGGGTGGTCCAGGTGCTCAGTCCCTTCCCCACTGTTCCCCGGGGCTTGGCATGGAGGAGAGGCCTGGGGGGCAGCAGGAGCTTCGAGGCTCGGAGGCTGGAGGCCACCAGACAGGCAGGACCTCCAGAAAACCAGGCTCACCCCAACCTCAGCCCCAGAGGCTACAAGCTGGGAACTCTATGGGACTTCTCCCAGACACCTTTGTCGCCATGGCTGGGCCCTGTCCCCAAGCCAAGGGTGGGCAGGGATGGCTCATGGGTCTGTGGGAAGGTTTCTGGGCTGCTTTGGGGTCATTTGGGGTATCTGGAGGACAGCAGGTGCTGTGGGAGCCCGGGATGACCTCAGTCAGGATTTGGGAAAGGGTTTTTACAGGTGGAGACCCCACCCCACCCCAAATCCCCCCTAGATCCGGGCACACCCCTGGCCTCACCTGCTTGAAGAAGCTGAGGGTCTGCTGGGCGGCCGTCCGGGCGATGATGGTGTGGCTATTACCGGGGCTGGGGTGCAGGGACAGCGAGAGGCTGGAGACCACCTGGGCCTTCAGGTCTGTGATACTGACCTTCTCCTCCGCCACCGTCACCAGCGTCTCGCCCAGCACCGCCTCCACAAGCGGGGACACCACCTGCGGGGGTCGAGGTGACCATCACCACCCCGCCACCCCCAGCCACGGTGCAGGAAGGGGGGAAAGGAGGCCGGGGGGGTACCTTGAAGAGCGTGGTGCCCGGCTCCCTCCCCGCCAGCGTGAAGCTGTCCACCAGGTGGGCCACCCGCGGGTCGTCCACGCGCATGAAGTCGCTGACCAGGTCGGTGACCTCCACCAGCCAGTCGGGCCCCAGCATGGTGACCACCTGCCCCGTGCCCTCCGCCGCCGTGGTGTGGAACTGGGTGAAGACCTGCAGCGTGGCGTGCTGGTACTGCAGGGCACAACCCCGGCTTTGCTTCCGCTCCTCCTCATCCTCCTCGTGCTCGCTGTCCCGCACCGATCTGCGAGACGTGGACAGGAGAGGGGTGGCAGACAGGGAGAGAGAGCTCTGAGAAGAGTCTGGCTCCGTCATTTTTAATACCCCCCTCATTAACCAGCTGAACACGGCCATTAAATAAACCCCTGTCACCTTCACCTTGTCCTCTCCAGCCTCTCCCTGCACACCCCACATCTTGGGGTCCCCCTGAGGACCTCCTCCAGCACATTGCTACCTCCCTCACCCTGGGGTGCCCCACACACAGCCCCCCCACAGCACCCACCTCCTGTCCGGCAGGATGGGCACCCTCCAGCCCTTCACTTGGCTCAGCCGGGTGTCTGAGAGCTCGATGTGCAGCGGCAGCTTGGGCACCCACACTGTCATCTCCCAGCGGGGCCGAGAGGTGCTCGTAGGTGAAGGTGACCCGGGCGCTCATGGAGCCCCGCGACTCCTTCCCGCTGACAAAGACATAGTCACAACTGCTGGAGACCTGGGGAGAGGGGAGGTCAGGGGGTTGTAAAACTCCAGAGAGCCTGGCAGGAGGCTGGGACATCTCAGAGGAGCAGGATTACACTGTGCATGTAGCTGGTTAAAGGCAGACCAGTGAGCAGGGATGCTCTTTCCTCCCTGAAGTCCCTGCTCAGAGACATGGAGCTGCAAACACCACGTCCATAACACACGTTTCCCTCCTATCCAGCTCCCCCAGGCACCTATATTGGTGCTTCAACCCCCTTTGGCCACACACCAAATTGTGCCCTTCTACCATGTGTGATCAAGACGTGCCCACATGCTTCACAGAGGCTGCAGATTGCTCACCCTGGCCATCTGCCCCAGATTTCCCCCATCCATGGCTATGGAGCATGGGCAGCACACAGTGACCAGCTGCATACCCATGTCCTGGCACCCACCAGTGCCCACCACAGAAAGGGACGCGTTCCCATCTCCATCCCTGTCCCCGTCCCCATCCCCATCCCCGTCCCTCCTGCCCACACCAGAGAGCGCTTCTCAGAGTCCA